>NC_089505.1:360235522-361435522 GCF_036850995.1 Saccopteryx leptura
ATAAAAGACTATAGAAATATTAATAATTCACAATTCTAGGTTACTTTTATAAAAATTGTGAAGTACATATTCCAGGGGGTGAGATAATGGTGAGAGTGAATGGAATGTTCTGACTTCGGTCTCTCATAATTTAGAAAAGAAGAACAGCACGTTTTTGCCACTCTTAATCAGAGGAATAGAGCGTAAGGGGTGTTTTTATAGAAACTTAGCTATTTCTATATATAGAATCACAATAACAGGACATAGAAACTCTTCAAAATACCGAAAAGATAAAAGCAAATGAAACTTTGTTCTTATAGAGAAATGACATAAAAGAACAAGGAAGCAGAAAAACCAGAAAGCACAGAAATAGAAATAGAAAAATACCAACCCCAGCAGGTGAATAGAAAATCATTGTGCTGAAATATCCACTATTTGAGCAGTTTGAATTAAGAATTTATTTCTGAGGGCTAGAAATCTTAATCTCAAAATATGTTTTCTATGTTTTAGTTTATATGGCATTGGATAAATATAAGATTTAAAGAAAATACAAATTTAAGAAGAATATTATCTTAGAAAAACTTGTATTTTGCCTAAATACATCTGGCCAGGCAATTGAACAATGTGTTAAGTACCTGTTATACTTTGCTTTTGGGATGACCTGAATATAGGTGAACCCCCCCCCCCCCCCCCCGCCACACACACACACAATTTTTGTAATAAAAGAACATAAATGCAGTTTCTTATCAATATTTATAACAAAATAATACAACTGTGAATGTGCACTAATTCTCTTAAAAGAGTAATTTAGACTCATGCAATTAAATTATATGTTAAATAAAAAGTGGTGGAAAATAACTAATCAGGATGATAGATTAACAGGCAGTATAACATCGTGGTGAAGACCACAAACTCCAGAGCTGGTCTAGCTGAGCTTGACTATCAGCTCCGCTATTTACTAGTTTATAATTCTGGCAGGCTACTTAACTATTCTATGCCTAGTCTGCTCATCTGTAAAGCAGAGAATAATAATAGAGCCCAGATGCTCAAATCACTCATCCACTAGTAATTTAAATTACAATGTAATAAACACATACATTTAGTTATATTCCCTTTTATTTACTAAATATACTCACAGAGAATATAGGAAAGTTCTAGCTAAGTAATATGTTACAGGGCAAATTCTGTACAATTCTGTACAAATCATTTTATTAATTCATAAATTATTTGTTAATTTTTAAGTACTATTCTAGATCCTTAGTACACATTGGTGGAAGAAAAGGGAAAACATTCCTGCTTGTATATAGCTTATATTTCTGTGTTTACAGTCTTGGCCAGAGCCCTTGAAAAAGAAGAAGACTGAATAGTATAGAGCAGGGGTTGGGAACCTTTTTGACTGAGAGAGCCATGAACGCCACATATTTTAAAATGTAATTCCACGAGACCCATACAATGACCTGTGTACGTTATGTATTATCCAATAAAAATTTGGTGTTGTCCCGGAGGACAGCTGTGATTGGTTCCAGCTACCTGCAACCATGAACATGAGCGGCAGGAAATGAATGGATTGTAATACATAAGAATGTTTTATATTTTTAACGTTATAATTTTTTTTTAATTAAAGATTTGTCTGCGAGCTAGATGCAGCTATCAAAAGAGCCATATCTGGCTCGCGAGCCATAGGTTCCCGACCCCTGGTATATGGGAAAGATTAGATACATAGTGAGGAATTCCCACATAGAACACATAAAGAAGTTCCATAAATCAAAAAGAAAAGAGATGACTATCCAGTTAAAAAACAGTGAATCATGTAAACAGGAATCTCACAAAAAGCAATATTAGAATGGCCTATAATTACATGGGAAGGTACAGAGTATCACTCGTCTTCAGAGAAAAGCCAATGAAAACCATGACGAGATATTCACCCTAAAAGACCAACAGTATTGTGTCATGGGTTCCTAAGAGCACCCTCAGATTCAATGCTTTGCTAGAAGGAATTGCAGAACTCAGAGAAACTGTTATACCCATGGTTATAATTTGTTACAGTGAAAAGACACAGATTGAAATCAGCCAAAGTAAAAGGCACATAGGTCTCTCCAGCAGAGGACAGGCCCAAGCTTCCACGTGTCCTCTCCCAGTTGAGTTGTACGGAGGATGAATAACCCTCCTGGAAATGACAAGTGACAAAACATATGGAACACTATCAACCAGGGAAGCTCACGCAAGCATTAGTGCTGAGATTTTATTGGGATTTAGTCTTGCAGCCAGTTGGGCTCGTGTAGCTGCCCTTAGTTACTTGGTCTGCAGCCTGTCCAGAGGACAAACTGATACAGCATGGGTCAAGTTCCCCATAATTTATCAGATTGTTAGCATAAACTGTCTGGCATGGTCTAAGGCCTCAGGTATTCAAAGTCACTCTTATCAGGAAGGATATTCTGAGGATTCAGAGATTATTTCCCAGGAGTTAGACAAAGACCAGTTGATTCTTTGATATGGGCAGGGTTAGAGCATCTTAAACCTGTTCAGTTAAATTTTTACTGTAGAAATAAATACTCTAGAGAAACTAGAACTCTTATACACTGCTTGGGGAGTTTAAAAACTTAAGTTTTTTATTTTTTAATTTTTATTTTATTTTATTTATTTTATTTTTTTGTGGCAGAGACAGAGAGTCAGAGAGAGGGACAGACAGACAGGAAGGGAGAGAGATAAGAAACATCAATTCTTCGTTGCGGTTCCTTAGTTGTTTATTGATTGATTTCTCATATGCACCTTGACCAGGGGGCTACAGCAGACCGTGTGACCCCTTGCTCGAGCCAACGACCTTGGGCTCAAGCTGGTGAGCCTTGCTCAAACCCTATGAGCCCATGCTCAAGCTGGCAACCTTGGGGTCTTGAACCTGGGTCCTCCGCATCCCAGTTCGACACTCTGCGCCACCGCCTGGTCAGGCCAAAACTTAAGTTTTTTTTAAAAAAATTAAAGATACACCTATCCTGTGACCAAGAAATTCCCCTGTTAGGTATATACCAAGGATAAACAAGTGCTTAGGTTCACAAAATACTTCTACAAGAAGACCCATAGCAGCTTTCTCCATCATGTTAAAACTGGAAACAGACTACATGTCTACAAACAGGGTAATAAATAGATATATACAAAAGAATACAGCCTATACAATTTCTTGAGTATGAAGCTCAAGAGCTGACCAAGTGCACCTAATGTTACAGACATCAGGTTAATGGTCAAATAACTGGGGGGGAGAGAGTGCAACAGAGAACTTTCTGTGTTGTTGGAAACACTATATCTTTTTTATTTTTATTTTTCTGAAATGAGAAGCAGGGAGGCAGAGAGACGGACTCCTGCATGAGCCCAACCGGGGTCCACCTGGCAAGCCCACCAGGGGGCGATGCTCTGCCCATCTGGGCTGTTGCTCCATTGCAACCAGAGCCATTCTTCTGAGGTGGAGGCCATGGAGCCATCCTCAGCGCCTGAAGCCAACTTTGCTAAAGTGGAGCCTTGGCTGTGAGAGGGGAAGAGAAAGATAGAAGGAAAGGAGAGGGGAAAGGGTGGAGAAGCAGATGAGCATTTCTTCTGTGTGCTCTGGCTGGGAATTGAACCCTGGACTTCCACACGCCAAGCCGACGCTCTACTGCTGAGCCAACCGGTCAGGGCCTGGAAATACTAAATCTTGACATGGAAGGTGGTCACACAATTACAGACTTAAAAAATTCATAGAGCTAAATGGCTATATGCACATTTTTCTTTAGATGAAAACATTGCTTACCCTTTTATTTTAATTTCTCAGAGGTTCCTACCACATGGCATGCTCCCAACCAAGTACACTGGAATGAATAAACAAATGAATGAATCCATATCTTGACATTTTGGCTCTGTTCCCATGCTCATCAAGCCACATTCTGAAAAGAAATACGTCAGTCTTGTTAAATTATCCATAGAAAGAGAATGCAATGAACAGAGGACACAGGTAAGTTGTTCACTTGATTATTTTGTTTCTATTTAATCGAATTCACTGTCATTCTAGTATTTATAGGTTAGCCTCACATACACTTAGTAATGGAATCTAATATCAAAGAGCTGCACTATCACTGGATATGCTCGTAATTTTATTTTAAATAAAGAAAGATGAAAATTAGACCTTGAAATATAGGGACCGCTATAATGCTTTCTCCCTGTGTATACCCACCTGGGTAATGTGTCACACTTTGTCAGGCTAAACAAAACAAAATAAAAAAATAAACAACCAAACAAACAAAACCTTGTTTCATTAAATGCCCCTATTAAACTGCATGATATGTTCATTTCTGGAAAACTCTCAGATAATCTTGTGTGATATTATTATGCACAGAACAAGAAACTGTTAGGTCTAGAAGAGACTTTAGTAGCCATCTTGTGCAATCTCTCTATTATAAAGATGGAGAAACTAGTAATTTCTTTACTAGAGATTCAAGGACTTTGGGTTCTTGGTTGGTTTGTTGAGCTATGGACTAACTGTGAATTTCCTTCCTCGGGACTTCTTTTTACATGAGACAGATTCCTGTGTCTACTAACCCATTCTTTTTTTTTTTTTTTTTTTTTTCATTTTTCTGAAGCTGGAAACAGGGAGAGACAGTCAGACAGACTCCCACATGCGCCCAACCGGGATCCACCCAGCACGCCCACCATGGGGCGGCGCTCTGCCCACCAGGGGGCGATGCTCTGCCCATCCTGGGTGTCGCCATGTTGCGACCAGAGCCACTCTAGCGCCTGAGGCTGAGGCCACAGAGCCATCCCCAGCGCCCGGGCCATCTTTGCTCCAATGGAGCCTTGGCTGCAGGAGGGGAAGAGAGAGACAGAGAGGAAAGCACGGCGGAGGGGTGGAGAAGCAAATGGGCGCTTCTCCTGTGTGCCCTGGCCGGGAATCGAACCCGGGTCCTCCGCACGCTAGGCCGACGCTCTACCACTGAGCCAACCGGCCAGGGCTTACTAACCCATTCTTAACAACAACAACAAAAAATTTCCTTGCTGCCAGGAATATTTCTAACTAATGCAAAACCCTATATATGATCTACTATAGTGTTGTCCATTTACAAATGCAACATTTGAAAAGCAAGAGAAATTAATTTCCTGAATGACACTCGGGTTTTCAGCATCAATGTTTTTGCAATAATCAGTGGTGTAGTATCATTGAAGTGTTAGAAGAAAAGAACGTGGGACTTAAAATTGACATTTAACTAAGTACCGATCTAAAATTGAGGGTGAATAATAATATTTCTATGCAGACAAAGTTATTTGACCACATTAAGCCCCTCTGAAAGAGCTTTTTGATGGATATACCCTAATAAGATCACATATAAATCTGGGAGTTAATAATAAAGTATATGAAATATAACTAAAGAAAGATTTTAAAAGGTCCTAAATAAGAAATTACTTACAAATATATTTTTAATAACCTGGAAATTTAAGAGTCATGGTGGGAGATGAGATTTGGTGTGAAACAAATACACATATTGCTAAACTTTGTTGAAAGGAAAAATAATTTAAGTGCAAATATCACTAAGTCAGGATTAAGTCTCACTATTAGAAGGTAGAAAGAAGTAAAACTGAAAGCAAAAAGAACTTAGTAACTAGAAAACATGAAGTGAAGAAACAATAAAAACCATGATATCTACATATACACACTTATACAATATGTTGTACCATATGTGGAATGTTTAGTAAATCTTAATAAAGAAAAACTGGTTAAACTCATTAAAGATAGCAATACTCAGACTGTATCAGGAAATAAGAGCGGAAACAGTAACAACAAACATATAACAAACTCTTATCTCGTCACTGATTCCGGCAAGAGATATCCTTTTTTGTTTTGTAAGAGACAGGAGTGAAAATCGAAGTTAATGTAAAAACAGGAGGAAAATGTGAACCAGAAGAAATACAGGGTAGCAATTTTAGTATAGCCAAGATAGACTTTGTGACAAAAGATAGACTTCGGCGACAAAGAGATACCTGCTTACTATGAAAAACAGTAACAGATCCAGAAGACAGAACAATCGGCAAAGGCACACACATCCCCGTCTCTGAGTGCAACCTATGCTCAAGCAACAAGTCACGGATTCATGTAGTGACTAATTGTGTAATTAGAGATCTCAACACATCTTTCTTAGAAATTGAGAGAACGGGAAAAAATAAGCAAGCTCATAGATTTATACAAGCTATTAATGAGGACAATCCAGAGATACATAGGAAACTTTCTGTAATTTTTGGAACAGTCACAATAATGATGTCCTGGACCACAAATCTATCTTTAAACATTTCTTAAGAATTAACATTTTTTCCCCCAACAGTATATATTATACACAAAATATATAAAGTCAGAAAGGAATGTCCAAAAGGGTAGAATTTGAAGTTACTTATGTCTTAAAAACAATAAAGTGCTTATAGAAAACCCATGTTGAAGAAGATGTATTGTAAATGGCAAAATACTTAGGGCTAGATGACAATGAAACAGTACATAAAATATGGGAGATGTTCACAGATACATATGTATTTTTTAATCCATTGATAAGAAAAATAAAACGACCAAAAATCCATGAACTAACTTAAAATCTAGAAATAAGGAACAAAACGTCTTCCAGCAGCAAGGCAGTCCAGGTGTTCTAAAAACAGCTCAGCTGCTTTAAAATACACACATACTGCACAATTTACCAATTTATTTTAAATGCATTTCTTTTTCATTGTATTATTTTTTAATTGGATTTATTGGCGTCCAGGTTTCAGGAGTGCAACCCAATAAAACACCATCTGCACCCTGCACTGTGCATCCATCGCCCAAAGCCAAGTCTCTTTCTGTCCTCATTCTGAATGCACAAGAAAGTGTGAGAAAGCCCCAAGGGCCAGGGATCCTAGAGGGACAGAGTTCTGAAACTCTAGAGAGAGCTGCCCGAGAACTTGCACAACTGGCTTCTTCAGCATCTAAGCCAATATTGGGAACTCAGAATTTGGGCTACTGTTCCTGCTTGAGAAAACTTCAGAGGTAGTCTTTAGGGCCATACCAAGTTAGTGAGTTCCTCAGAAGCTAACCCAACACTAAGGATTCTTGAGCAGGAACTTAAGGAATTATTGTTAGAGAAAGCCAGTAAAGAGTGCAGAAAACAGGAGAGGAAAGAGGGGAAGCCAAGCAAAGGTATAATCTGAGACAAAGTTCATGATTGGTCTGGCTTACATATCTAAAAGGTGAGTCTGTCCCCAGTGTGAAAAATATTCTGGGGATAGAGTAAGAGTGTAAGCTGGGAGACCAGCTGGATGGCTCTTGCAGTTGTCAAGGAGAGAGAAAATAAAGGAGATGAGCAATTAGACAGCATTTCATGGCTAGACTGGATGTAGAATGTGGGAGAAAAATAAAAGTCAGAGAATTCCCAAAGTTTGGGGCCTTTTTTTAAAGAGATGAGCAAAGATAGGGGGGTGCCAAACAGTTGAGAGTTAGAGACTGAGATGCCTATCACATATACAACTGGAAATGTTGAGCCAGCAGAGGGAAACGAAGTCTCGACTTCAGGACAAGCTAAAAGATAGACCTAAAATTTGGGAGTGATCAGTTTACGGAAACACTAGGTCTGGATGACCTAATAAGAGTGAGTGTACATAAACAGCCCATAGATTGGAGCTGGGGACACACTGACATCTAGAGTTTGGCAAGGGAAGCGAAATCTGGCCAAAGAAAGTTTAAAGAGAAGGGGGAAAATGTTATTGGTTGAAAAAGCACCACCAGTGTCTACTTTGAAGATAGAGATATTCTGAAAGGCAATTTTGCTGAAGGAAGAAAACAAAGCCTAGGAATTAATAAAATGCAAGTTTTAAGAAACTGCAAGATTATTTCTGGCTTCCACAAAAGATGCTTGGGGTCATTGCTTCTGAGAACCTTGACTGTCATGACTAGTAGCTGCTCTTCTTTGCCGGATTACTGATAACAATGACATAATTCGTTTTTCAAAGCTTCTTCATGTTACATCCCATTTTATGTTCATAGCAACTCCAATTTAGGAGACATGATAAATTTTTAATAGCTGTTTTATAGATGAGAAAGTTGAGGTTCAGTAGGGGAAGTGATTTCTGCAAAGTCACATAATGAATGAATGCAACTAAGGTCTCTTGAATCCTACTTCTATTTTTTATTTTATTTATTTATATTTTATTTATTTTTTTTGTATTTTTCTGAAGTTCGAAATGGGGAGGCAGTCAGACAGACTCCCGCATGTGCCCAACCAGCATGCCCACCAGGGGGTGATGCTCTGCCCATCTGGGGTGTTGCTCTGTTGCAACCAGAGCCATTCTAGCATCTGAGGCAGAGGCCACAGAGCCATCCCCAGTGCCTGGGCCAACCTTGCTCTAATGGAGCCTCGGCTGTGGGAGGGGAAGAGAGAGACAGAGAGGAAGGAGAGGGGGAGGGGTGGAGAAGCAGATGGGTGCTTCTCCTGTGTGCCCTGGCTGGGAATCGAACCTGGGACTCCTGCATGCCAGGCTGATGCTCTACCACTGAGCCAACTGGCCAGGGCCTGAATCCTACTTCTATTTGCATTCTACTTATTCAAACATTTTAAATTTATACTCTCTCTATGTTTTTTATCACAAGGAACATTTTATATGGTAAATTCCACATACATAGGACAAAAAAAATGCCAAGGGAATATCTTCAGTATTCATTCATTCTATATAACCATCCATAGATTCATCAATCCATCTATCAGTTCAGTAAATAATTTTCGAATACCTACTGTGGATGGCAGACACCATGGTACATGGATACAAGAAAGCTGAGGAGGAGGATGACTTATTCTCAAGGTGATTATATCTCAGAGGCATTTTCACACTTTTATTCAATATGCAATAATGGTAATTCACAGGACTTCTTTGTGATTGGTTAGAATCTCAGTTGAGTAAAATGGTCAGATTTCATTACAGGCTTTAACTTCTCCAGAGTAATAAGTTCTAACTTATGGGGAGAGGGGTTTATATTTTATTTCTCATTTGAAAGTCTAGGTTATAGATTCATCAGATGTTAAAAGAGACTTTGAACTTTCTTCTTGTGGCTGACAAACTAGATAGAGCCTAGAGGCGTGAAAGTGATTGGACCGGGCCACAAAGCTTATCCCTGGCACTGACATTGGAAAGTGACACTGTTAGAGCAGTTTCTCAGATCGCAACATCCTGGCCAAGGATGCTTCCTGGTTGCCCAAAGTTTCCAAGTTTATCTTGGAAATTTCATGAGTTTCTTACTCAAGAATTAATTTTATAAAACCAGATGGCATTGTTGGCAAGAATGGAGAGTTACAATCTCATTTTCTCTTCTTCTTTAGGCTTCATAGCCTTATCTACATAATGAACAGTCAGAGAAGGAGCTCAGATTTCATTGTAGGATTTCGATGGATGATGTTTATTATTTGAGGTTTTTGTTAGATATTGTTGTGCTTGCGAGAATAATGTATTAGAGCAGGGGTAGTTAACCTTTTTATACCTACCGCCCACTTTTGTATCTCTGTTAGTAGTAACATTTTCTAACTGCCCACCAGTTCCATAGTAATGGTGATTTATAAAGTAGGGAAGTAACTTTACTTCATAAAATTTATAAAGCAGAGTTACAGCAAGTTAAAGCATACAATAATAATTACTTACCAAGTGCTTTATGTCGCATTCTCGCTAAGTTTGGCAGAATAAATCTTTATAAAACAACTTACTATAGTTAAATCTATCTTTTTATTTATACTTTGGTTGCTCCGCCTACCATGAAAGCTGGAGCGCCCACTAGTGGGCGGTAGGGACCAGGTTGACTACCACTGTATTAGAGTCTGCAGACAGCATACAGATTCCCCTCAGTCTTTTTTAGCTTGAGCATGAAGTCCCTTATGAATAATACACTGCTCACAAAAATTAGGGGACATTTTATCCCTTCATATTCATTTGGAAATATCCTCTAACTTTTGTGAGCAGTATGTTATATCCGTCTTCTTAATCTCGTCTGAAAACTGATTACTAATGTAAAACCAGCAATATCTTTTGAGGTTTGTTATGATAATCTTGGTCTTAATTAAAACAACAAAGGTTTACTTCTCACTTGTGCTAAAAGTCTGCTATAGATTTGGGCCTCTCTCTCTCTAGGGTAGCTAGCTATTTTTCGTGTGACTGCTTAGGACCAAGTCTTCGTTAACAAGCCCCACCTCCTCAGCCACTTCAGCTGAGAAGGGGTGGGTGGAAGGCTCCAGTGTCAACAACTGAGTTTGTCCACAGGGCACCGCCACACAGCATATCTGTTTGCACACCCAAAAGCTGTTGCTGAGAGCAACAGTTACATCTACGACAGCTAGGCTTGTTTAGCTTCATGGAGAATTCTTTTTAAAAAAGAAGGAATTAACTGTTCACATTTTGGGGGCCCTCTTAAGAAAAACTGGGTGATTAAGACCATAATTGCAAATCACAACCACAGAGTTAACCTAGAGGCAGCTGAGCCAACCACTGAAAAAAAGCTTCTTGGATGTTATTTTCTTAAAAAGTAGTCTCACAATAACCCTAAAAGTTGGTGTCCTTGTTGCCGTTTTATAAATGAAGAAACTGAGGTTCTGTGATTTGTTCTGGGTTATACAACTAGCTTAGCAACAGGCAAGACTTTTTTGAAAGGAACTTTCCCCAATAACTTATGTAATACCATTCTTACAATCTAAACCTATTAAATAAAAAATATTAACAGTCTTACAGAAAAAAAAGTAGTCTTGCCTTTTGCTTCCTAAGAAAAAATTTACCTTCTTTTCAAAGAACACTCCAAAACAAGTAGGAATGCTAGAGCCACTCAGTTCTTAAACTTTTTTTGGCATTCATTGTTGCTGCTTTCTTTTGGTAATAACTCATATGTTGCCCTGACAAATGTCCTTCATTATTCTCTGAAAGTGTACTGTACAACATTTTGACAGTAGAAATCATATTTTTTTTTGATCCTGTGTTCTCAGTAATAATGAACAAAGCACCTGGCACATACAAGGTGCTTCATAAATTTACTTTTTAAGAGACTGTCATGGCAGCTTTGAAGGGAACAGTAGTACAGGATGAAAAAAGCGTTGTAAGAATATGAAAATGACTGATATGACACATTGGATGAGCCTCCCTTTATTTTTGCATCGTGCGCCCCATCACTTAGAATTTTAAATGTTCTCGCTCAGCAGGATGCTTATTATTGAATCATGGGAAACACGGAAAGGGAGAATGAAAGCTGGGGAGGACTTCGCCTTGAAAATACTCATCTGGAGTGCATGCATACAGTACTTAATTTTCATCCTGGTCAATCTGAGAACATCCAGGCTGGGATAATATTTGAATAGCTTGTCAGGCCTGTTAGATTAGCTGGCATAAATCTCATTTCACATTGACATTCTTCAACTAAGATTTAACAATCTAAAAATTCAGGTAGATGCTGCCAAAAACCACCACCAAACCTGAAGGCTTACAATGTCTTCAAGGAAGGGTGAACAGGAGGGAGAATTAATTTCCTTGAAGGTCACAGTCTAAAAATGATGCAGTGTCTTTAGAGTTTTGACAACTTGGCTGCCCCAAAGAGATCCCCAAGGTATTGCTAAAAAATACTTCATCATCCTTCTCAGAATAGAACCTGCTTTAGAAAATGTAATAGAATGGAGTTTTGGCTTAAAAATAGTTTGTTTCTCTTTTCTTCCCTACCCATTCTGAATAGTCTAGAAAATGGAGAGTGATTTAGAGAATCGATTCTATGCTAGAGAAAGCAAATCCTCTAGGAAAAGGTCGTGAATAAAAGTTACATCTGAGAGAAAACTAAATTTCTTCATCTCCATTTTCTGTACTTTCACTTGGTTCCTAGTCATGACTCATTTTCTTTACTTTTTAATTTTCACTTTTCCTCCTCTAGCCCCAAATGACCACCTCTTCCTCTATAAAAAGTAGTCTGTTTTTCCTTTTTGGTTCATGAACTTCGATTCATCAGTGAGATCCCAACCAATTCTCAGTGGAAGATATCTCCTCATCCTTTATCCCAATAGTACCCTTGATATAAAAGGAAAAGCTAATTGACATGAGTGTTGTATTTACTTATCCTGAGGTGTGAGTGAGTGACTGACAAGCCATCGTGCAGATAAGTTTTCTTGCAAGAGGTCGGTCAAGGTAAGCAAGATAATATATGCTGAGTACCAAATATGTCTAAGTAGCCAATGTCTCGCTTGGATGCATCCATTCTACTGTAGCCTACCTAGAATGTCTAGGTCAAAACCGGAAGCTCAATCTGCTCCCGGTCTGCAAAGCAACCTTCTTGAAATCCTTCTATTTTAATGATTTCTATAAGTGGGGTGTCATGTGAGGCGCATACTGAATAATCACGCTAGTGATGTAACGACGACTTTGTTGACTAGGTAGGGAAAGAATCGATGATCTCTTTGCTTACAACCCAGGGAAAGGTACAGCAGGACTTAAGAATTTTCTTCCGTAGCAAATGTAGACCTTCTAATTCCATAAGGAATGTAGAAACCTGACAGGGAGTGAAGCAATTTTCCCAAGGGACTCATGTCGGGGAGAAGCACCCAGTCCCTAAATTCTTCTCTCAGGGATTCAGATTTAGGGAAACCAGCAGTGGTCCTCACCAAAAGTCACGGGGAAGCAATGGGCCCAGGAACAGAACTATCACGAAGAAATGAAGAAATGAAAGCAGAAGGCTGGCCTCATCCATGAATCAGCAAGGGGAAACTACGAATGAAGCTTTTAAAGTTTGAATTAATGTCTACAGATTTCAGCCCAACTCTCCCAGGGGTAGCAGGAGAGTTTGTGGATTAATCAACTGAGCTTTAACCTAATAGGGACTCTGGGCCAATTTTGTGTAAAATTCTTCTCATAGCCCACGTGTGGCATCATCTGCCCAGGAAGATGGCTGGAATAGTTACATGCACTAATGCCTCGGCATGCACAGGAAGATGGCTGCAATAGTTACATGCACTGACACCTCAGCATGCACTTCTTTCACCAGAGCCCCGAGCAAGTCTTCACTCTAGACCGGGATTTCTTAAACTTTGTTAGTGCTACTGACATCCGGGGCCGCATATCATAATTCTTTGTGGTGGGGGCTGTCCTGTGCATTGCAGGATATTTAGCCACATCCCTAGCCTCCACCCACGAGATGTCAGCAATACCACCCCAGTCCTGACAATCAAAAATGTTTCAAGTATTTATCAAATGTCCCCTAGGTGGGGATGGGGAGAGCGGGAAAAATCACCCTGGTCGATAACAACAACTCAACCCTTTCCCCAAAGATAGCTGGGGTCAAATAACCATAACTTTATGGAGTCCCCCAGGCCAGTGTGACACAACAGCTCTTTTGGGTGAGGAAAAACAACCAAAAAACAATGGCTTGGAACACCATAGAAACAGAAATGTAAGTAACTAATTACAAAACAGTGTGAAAATTGTTAAAACAGCATGAACAAGCCAGGGTAGAATCACAGTGCAGGGAGCGATTTATTCTGCCTTGGGGGAGAGGTAGGCAGCTGGGAAGACCTATTATTTGCAGTCTTTATTCTAATTCTTCCTGATACATAGCTTCAAGTTGGTATCGCCCTTGCTTATGCAGTTTTCCTGGGGTCCCAGTGGGTGGGAAAAGTACAATAAAAACTAGAAGGGATCTTTAAGTCCATTTTATAAAAATCCAGAGGAGGAGAGCTACATAAGAAGGGCTTTTTCCTCTTTGAATTTCTGCCTGAGAGCAGAAAGGAGTGTTGCTGGGTTTTTTTTTTCCTACTTTCTTTCTCTCTTCCTGATCCCCTGAGAAATTTAAAATCCTTTTGAGCAAAATGCTTGCTAGGGCATAGGAGCAGGTCATCTTAACTGGCGTTTTCTTTTTCAATCTGTATTTGTGGGAACGCGTATGGTTGTTCCTCATTTATTTAATCTGATGGTGGTTTTAATTTAGGTAGTTCTTTAAGTAAATGATAATAGATGCATGTAAATCTCTTCCGTCCTTGGAAGAAGTTATACCTGAAGTTATGTCAACATAGAAAAACTAATGATGGGCCTAGGAAATTCTCACTGATTCTGGAGGTTGGCAAAAGCTTGCTCTCAATTGGCAACATTGATCTTGACCCTTTAAGTGAGGGCAACAATAGTGACCAGCCATTAAAGGTCTGCAGCAGGACAGTAATCATTTAAAACTTTACATGCATTATAGCAATTGATTCTGACAACAGTCCCAGGAGATAGATAGTATTAAAACCCTCACACTGTAAATGTGGACACTGAGGCATGACAAGGTTAAGCCCCAAATCCCAGGTCGCATGGAAATAATCTGAGAAGCTGTCATTAAACCCAGGGCCTGTTGATTTCAAGGTCTGTGGTTTTAACCCTGACTCTACGCTGCTTCTTTCTTGGTCCCTAAATATAGCTGAGCATACTCTGACATGTCTTCTGTTAGGCAATTTGTACAATTATATGGTGTATGGCATTATGACCCAAAGATCAAATACCACATTTTTCTGAGGGACAGGGGCTATGTCTTGTTTTTCCTAAAGGATGATAGGATTGTCACAGAGACTTTGATGGCTCCCAAGGGGAGTGCATACTTAGATATCCTATGTTTAGGAAGGTGGATATCTGCTGCAAAACGGAAGAAGGAAGCATCACACGTAGGTGTCGTTCATATCATTTGCTAATATGCACCTCCGGCTTTAATACTATTATTTTTTGGACAAACAGCTCCCCACAGTCAAGATTTCCTTAACCACTGTAGATTTTTAAATTAAAACCCTTATTAATGGGCATCATGGATAAGTCTTTCTTCATGTATAGGTTAAACTGCATAAGACTATAAAACAGACCATTAGATGAGTCTGAAATTATTCTTTCTCCCAAGTCTGGGGCTCTGCTGTAGAGAAACACCTTTTCACAGGTGTACACTGGGTGAAATCTGGATGAAATAGTTGGATGGAAGCATGTGCGAGCTTCAAATGGTCCTCACTAAGTGTTCTCTACCTTCTTATAAACCTTTAAAGTAATCGCAAGCTTCAAAATGTTAATATAAACCTCCAGACTTGTTCTGGTCCCCGGGCAGTTGTGTGCAAACACGCTCTGTTATAGCTGAGAACACATCAAATTTGCTAGGGAGCCACATTATTGACAGAGCTCTGGGAATTCTACCCCACGAGCCTCAGAAGTTAGAAAGCAGAGCAAAGCTTATGTTGGAAAAATCAAGTTCTTTGACTGTGGCCTTCACTTTTCATTAGAACGCCTGAAAAGTTACAATTCAATTCTGCCTTCTCACCAGGTGTTCAAAAAAAATGGGGTTGCTGCATCTTGCCTTTAAAGAGCATGTCTGCATCAAAACATAGCATGTCTCTACCTCCTGTGGAACCACCTGGTAATTCAAAGGCATATTTCATCTGAGTTGTCTAGACGGGCATTGTCGCCGGGAAATGAAGAATAAAAATGTTCGGCTCTTACTGTGCCGTATCACGAAAGGATGGGGAGACCTCTGAGAGATGGTACCTGTAAAAGTGCAGGCCACCATTCCACCCTGGAAACAAAACAAACCCAAAGGCTTTTAAAGATTTAGAGTGAAAATCAAGCCCCTCTGCTCGGAACAGTGGTGTGGGACCTGTAACCAGAGTGTGCACCATCTGTCTTGTCTTCCAGGAAGAGTGGTTGGGTTTTCCTGTGTTACATAAAATCCCAGTGGAATAAACTTCTTCATTTGTCCAAACTGTTCGGCTGTAATGGGACTTAGGGACAATAATTGCACAGCTAGAAATCACATTTGAAAATGACTAGGGCCAGAGAGGAAATAGAATTTATACCAGCTTCTCTGTAGTTAAATCAGGGGAGAAGGATCTCTGGCTTAATTCATTTTGGGAAATGATGTGACCAGCCAACCTGGGACTGACTCCAACTTTGGAATGAGAAGGAACTGGGTTTATATCTTAGCTCCATCCATTTCTAACAGGTTACTTAAATTCTATGGGCCTTCGTTTTTTCAGCTGCAGAATGGTGGTAGCTATCCTAGAAGATAGTTGTAGAAGGTGATGATAAAGTTGAAATTGAATCATATAATTAAAGCCAATATGTGGGTATCAGATACACAGCAAATGCACATAAATAGTAGTTAGGGAGCATGAGTGGGACGGAAAGCATAGTACTCTGTAGATACTGTCGCTTCTGATGTTTTAGGGAGGAAAGATGTTATTTAATCCTCAGTTTGGTAATTGCAGAAAATTTTGTTTAGAAGGGAGAGAGTGGGAAGGAAGTTTGGAAGGTAATGGCTGCTTCCAACTTTTGCCCTGATTTTAAAATCAGGACAACAGTGTCATTCAACTACATTTTACAAATATTATCTAATTTCTCATTTTCCAGGTTCTTTGCTAGTTCTGGGAATAGAGATATTAACAAACCATATAGCATCTTTGGCCCTATAGAACTTGATGTTTATCGCAGGACATGGAGATTAACCAAGCAATTACCCAAATAATTGTACACGACTGTAATAAAATGCTATCAAGGGAATATGCAGCATGTTTGGAGAATATATGATATAATCAAGAAAATCTAACCAAAAGCATAGCTTTCTATTCTTTGAAGAAAGATTCATTCCCAATACAAATGCGAAACTTGAAGAGTTTGTCCTTTAACATGCTTTCTAAAATCTTACTGTTGTTTCCTTTCTTGGGGGAACTATTTCCTTGTGGTCTTTAATAGCTCCGTATTAGTTGCCTTCGTATTCCCAGAACTTAATAAGAGTGCATTTATACTACATTGAGAGAAAGATCCTATGTCCTTTTTCTCTAGTAGAACGTTCCTGCCTGGCACTGTCATCTACCCCCAAAGTCCTATCTCCACCCTCTCAGCCAGGGGGAAGTTCAGCTCAACTCTCCCTTTGTCTACACCCGGTGATCTGTGCTACTGAACTTCTCGTTGTTAAACAGGCCCCTTACCAGCATACTGAAAATGCTTAAACCTCTTCTAAATTTGCCAAACTAAATGTCTTGTGGCTCATTTAGGGCACTCTGCTCCCTCTAGGGAAGGTAAGCCAAAATAAGGTTGAAGGATGCTAGTGGGATAAAAGAAAAAGGGAGAGAGTAGACTCCAGTTGATTCCTAGTTTTGACCAAGGTCGTTCCTGTTTAACATTGCATGTCCTTCCCACCAAAATCATTGCTGGTAAATTTCTTGAGAAAAGTAAAATGAATCATAGAACACTAGAGTTGGAAAGAACTTTGAGGTCTGAATCAGTTAGGACTCTGGCAAGTGACAGAAAGACACCATTGAAGTTGGTTCAAGCTTTATAAAGTGATGTATTGACTGACTCAAATGATCCAAAAAAAAAAAAAAAAAAAAAAATGGGGGGGGGGGCATGCAGGGAGACTGAATGTCCTGCCTGGTTTTTTGTGGCCTAATCAAAGATTCAGAATCGGGCTTCTCTCCAGCCTCTTCTCCGTGCTGTGACACTGGGGAAGATGTACGGACCAGCTGTCTCAATAGTCAGCCATCCTTCCTTCTAGAATGCTTTCCATATTTTAGAAACCATAAAACCTCACAATACATCTATAACCTTCCTTCCTGTGGCTGTGGGTGGAGATGTGATTGAACTGGTCCCAGTCCATGGCGTTTGTATGAGATCTAGATTTGGGACAAGGTAAGGAAGGGGTTGGGTTAGGCTGTGAATCTAGAACGGCTCTAAAAAAGAAAAAAGTCTATTAAAGTAGTGACTTTGTCCAACAACATCTATTAAACATATACCATGCATATACAAAAGAGCTGGTAATAAGCATTATAACAAAACACATTCAGGGTGAAAGGGAAGAGAGAAATGTCCTATTTTCGTGTATGTACTTCCCACTTCCCACTTAACCTCATACGTCTTTTTTTCTCAATTTATGTTAAAGTCTTGGCTTTTAACAAGCGTGGCCCAAAAATGTCATTGATGCTTTCCAGGGTTCATCTGTGTTGGATCAGTACTTTATTCCTTTTAAAAAAAATTGTGATGAAATCTACATCACATAAAATTAGTTATTTTTAAACTGTCTAGGCGGTAACGAGTTTCAGGTTACATTGGCTGACAAACATCTGAAGGGCAGCTTTATTCCATGTAGCCAGTTAACAGTAGACCCACGTGTCTACCAGGCGATCAGGTTTTGGCTGGACTAATATGAGTCTTACTAGTGAATTTCTAGGAAACCAAAATAATTGAGGGAAGTGGAATGGAACATCCTTAGTTAAAATCCTCATTTCTGAGCAAGTCTCCCTCGTCAGTTACAAAGCTGCCCCTGTTTGGGGACCACGGACATTTGTGTAGCACAGATGGAATCATTAGGAAGTCTCGCTAAGAGTGGGGCAAATGGCACACCTCTCAGTCACAAAGGTCCCTGTTCTGTGTTGAACCATTTGTTTAGCACAGCCCCTTGGTAGTATCAATTTCTAGGTGTGTAGGGATTTTGATCTTCTTAGTTCCCTGATGCTAAACAGTCTGTAGCTTTAATTTTTCTCCCTTATATAGCTCAATGTTTCTAATCTTGTGAGGCTGAGGTAATTGAAATCCCTGCCCCTCCCCAAGCTGACCTTATCTTATCTCACATGGTTCTGGACACATGCCATGGTGATAACCCCTGTCTGGGCAGACGGGGGAGACCTGGGGAGGAAGGTTGGGTACCAAGTTCTCCCTTCCTTGCTCTGTAGGGACACTTCCCTGGGGATCTTGCACCCAAATGTAGTTGGCACACGGAATCATATCATCTTGGGAACTATCTCACAGTTGATTTCACCTAAAGATGATGACAAGGCGACTGACCAGTGACTTTTAAATTTCAGGAGGAGGGGAATGTGGGGACGTGGGGGAAGGAAGAGTGTAAAGAGGGACAACTATAAGGTGACGGAAAATGATTTGACTTGGGGTGATGGGTATACAACATAATCAACAGTTCAAAGTTCAAATGCTATAGAAATGTTTACCTGAAACCTATATACTCTTATTGATCAATGTCACCCTGTTAAATTTAATTTTCTAAATAAAATTTAAATAAGAAAAAAACTGTTAAAAATTTTTCAGTTACTCTGCACAAATAAGCACCAACTCTGCCTAAAACACACAGACAGCACTGATGTGTCTGGTGGGGCAGCCTCCCACTAGTTGTTTAATGGGCAAGTAACTCAGTTACTTTATTCTCTCAATAGTAAGTAGGGACAATGATACCCTTTCTCGGGAGGATTCAAGCCATTAACACATAAGTAAATCTGTTCTTCTCTTTATAAGTATTGAAGCTCAGCCCCATACCACCTTTTCATGCTCTGCTCTGTAAGGTTGAGCTGAAACCTGCAAACTAAATGGCTGCTTTGCCAGTGGGCTTTCTTTTAGGTTCTGCCACCAGGGGGCACTGGAAGGAGATGGAAAGGCGGAAGTTTGTGCAGACAAGAACTTGCTCCTTTTTGTTTGCTTGTCTTGCTTGTCACTGTTACCATGGCAACAGCCCTTAATTCCTACAGCATTAGTTGGCTTGAGCCTAGAACTTCTTTTTTCCACACCCTGAACCAAACTCCCCAGTGGGTCCTCTCACTGTTTATATACCAGTCCCAGGGAAGATTCTGATTGGCTGCTTAAATCATGTGCCTGTCCCCTGAACCAATCACAGACTTTCGAGAGAAGGGGTTCTATGGTTGGCAGGGCCTCTGGACATGCCCACCACTGTGGACTGAAACAGAGTTTACCTGTTACTGGGAAAAACTCATTGGAAAGGAAACTGGAGAAGCAAAAATATAAGCTATCCTAATCAACTATCAGGTGAAAGGGAAAAAATACTTTTCAACTTCTGAGGAGTCTTAGATATCAAGTTGTCAGTCCCAAAGTAGCCCAACTTCTCCTTCCGCACAGAGCGTCAGATGCCTCATGCCAACACTCCATTCCACTGTCATACCATGTCCCTCTCTATGGGCTCCCAGACATGCCTGGATTGGCACAGGTTCCAGAGCTTATGGTTGGGGTCTGGCACACGGAAGCATGTTCAACATGCTAAGAGAGCAGAGAGGCACGAATAAAGAATTGCGTGTTGGAGTCCAGAAAACCCTCTGGGGATGCTATTTGAACAAGATCCTAAAAAATCAGTCAGCATTTAGCAGGCAAGGAAGGGGGCATGTAGGAGATTCTGGCTTATGAAAACAGCAAGTGCAAAGAGGAACAGAGGCATGAAAAGACGTAATTGGTTTTGGAGAATTATTTTGTGTGGCTGAGCATCGCACGCATGGGGGTGGGGTGATACGTCTGCAAAGACAGATTGTGGCCAGATTGTGATGGGCCTAGTATCCTGTCAACTCTCTTGGAAAACATTCACTTCCAATGTGCCGGCCAAAGCTACAACCATTTTATACTTATTTTATTATCAGGCTTCTTTTTCCCATATGCCTGGATTCAGCTCACTTCAAAGGACTCAGTCCAATGAGAAGACACCTGGGAGGGGGGGAGGGGAGGGGTGTGAATGGGTGTTTTCAGAGGGGTTACCTAAGCTGAACACCTTTCACATTTTAGCAAAAATATCTTCAAGTTGGCATGACCAATGGTGTCAGGGTAGATAGAACATTGGCCTGGGATGCTGAGGACCCAGGTTCAGAACCCCGAGGTCGCCAGCTTGAGCGTGGGCAAAACTGGTTTGAGTGTGGGATCATAGCCATGACCCCATGGTTGTTGGCTTGAGCCCAAGGTCGCTGGCTTGAGCAAGGGGTTACTGACTCAGCTGGAGTCCCCTAGTCAAGGTACCTATGAGAAAGCAATCAATGAACAACTAATGTGACGCAACTATGAGCTGATGCTTCTTATCTCCCTCCCTTCTGTCTGTCTGTCTGTGTCTCTTGCAAAAAAAAAAATCTTCAAGTTGTTACAAAGTGACAGTGAGCTTTCCATCCTCCCATTTCTAAGCCTGCACATTTCCTGGTCCACTGCTGGGGCAGGCTCCCTGGAGCCCCAGAAATCGAAGTAGAGAATCGGGCAGGGAAATCAGGTAAGAAAACAAATCTTACCTGACATCCTCCTCCTGCCCGAGGCTGACTCACCTCAAAATTGAAATATGTAAACAAAGTTTAGCTGCAATGGAGCCGTTGGAGTACAAATAGCTGTAGGCGTTGGAACAACATAACAAGGCCGAAAGTGACGTTGGGGCAGACACATTATTTCTAACGAACACAGAAAGGACAGGACAGAGAAAACAGCATTTCGGAAATGCGTCTGGGGAAACTTGATCACCATCCCCATGCTGCTGCCTGCCTTCCTGAGCCACCAACAGCTGGTTCCCGCAGGCTGGGTTTAAAAGTGTTGATGGTTATCTTTGCCCTGCCTTTGTGCTTAATTAATTACACCCCTGCCTGTGGTGCCCCAGTTTGGGCAGCAGAGATGGGGAGGGGATAAGATAATGAAAGCTATTTGAAAACTCAAAATTGCCTGAGTTAAGCACTGCAGGAAAGGCAAGAGTGAACTGGGAACAGTCCTGACCTCGGGACTATATGGTTGGCTACTGCAATTGCAGGGTGCATGGGGTGGGGTGGGGGTGGGTGACAGACTCGTGTTGGTCTGCCCGGACTCTTCCGGTCTGAGAATGGGAGCTCCCACTTTCAGAGCACTCCTGGTCCCACAGAAACCAGGACGGATGGCCCGTCACCCTAGACACAGTTGGTGAGCTGGTTGGCCATAGTTCAGTAGGCCACGTGAGGCAAGCCGATGGTTGGGAGAGTGAGAGCTGCCCCAGGAAACGGGATAGAGGCGTGAGGACCAGCCTAAATCGGAGGGCACCGTGCGCTAGGTGCCGAGAGAGCCCATCAGAAAGATTCTAAGAGGAAACAAACTGGCCTGAAGCCTCAAGGATACTGGACAAATAATATCTGTAAGTGCGAGCAGGTAACCCATGGTCTCAGGTGGAGTGGGAAGGTGGATTCCACATCGGACTGAGGCTCTAGGAAAAAACTTTAATCTTTTTAAAAAAATTATTTAAATTTTTTTTGCCATTGATTAAGAAAGGAGAGAGAGAGAGAGAGAGAGAGAGAGAGAGAGAGAGAGAGAGCATCAACTCATTGTTCCACTTAGTTGTTCCATTTAGTTGTGCAATCATTGATTGCTTCTCATATGTGCCTTGACTGGGGATCGAATCAGTGGCCTCCGTGTGCCATGATGATGCTACATCTACTGAGCCACTCAGCCAGGGCAGGACTTTAATTCTGGAAGAATGATATAGTGATAACAGGCAGAAATACGTTCTTGGCGAGGGTATTGGGTTTCTAGGTAGGTTTGCAGAGAAAGAGCAGACATATGGATAACTTAGATGTGTTTCTAGACTTCTTATTGGCCTGAGGATAGAACCCAAGATTCTTACGTAGACACAAAGAGCTTCTGGCTCTGTCCACAGCTTGTGTCATGCTTCCACCCTGGTCATATTAAGTCACTTGGTGGATTCTCAAACATACTAAGCTCTCTCCTTCCCTGGACCTTTGAGTATGGTGGTGCCTCTCCCACCCATGCTAACTTCTCCTTTTCAGATTTAGCTGAACTGTTTCTTCCCCGCCTCCCTACCCTCAACCTTTCCCTGACTTCTTAGACGAAGTTATGACCTCCTCTCTGAGTGGCACGAAGACACATCGCTTCCCCCTTTTTATTTTTCCGGAGCAGTTTCAGGTAGCGAAGACTCTGAAAGCCCCAGGTGAGACTCACCTGCGGAATCCCCACAGGGAAAGCGATGGTCGGTACAAAGGAGCATGGTCGCCTGAAGTGCTGATAGCCCCACGGAGGCTCCAGACCCTTTAATTCATCAACCGGCAGTTCAGGCTCTCATCCGGGGTCTTTCCCCAGCACTGTTGCCATTTCGGTGGGGCCGGGAGGGTGGAGAGAGCGGCAGAAGGGGCCTGTAACGTGCACTGTACGAGGGTTAGCAGCACCCCTGGTCCCTACCCACCCTACTCACGTGCCTGGCTCCACGCAGTCCCAGTTCCACTGTTGTTATTATATGCTGTTGTATGTTATTACGTGTTGTTATTCTCTGAAGGTTCTCTCCACTCAGGCCAAACCAGAGGCTGGACGGTGGACAACACATCCCTGCCTGCCTAGAGAACCCATACTTTGAAAAACTGACCAGCTCATTGACTCTTTGTCCGGATATGGAGAACTGCCAAGCCAACCAAGGCGAAAAAAAGTTTTCGCCCTTCTCTAAAGATGAAATCTACTGTAGAAGCGGGTGCCTTGGGAGGCAAACTCTATAATAAGGTTAATGAGAAGAGAAGCAACACCAATCTGTTTTCATCAGTCAGCGGAGCTTAAATCACAACACAGGAGGAAACAGCTGCGCCGGGAGGCGGCGGCGGAGCGGACCGGGAGAGGCTAATTATTTATTAATGAGAGGGTTTTGGTAGCGAGCCCTGGTGGAAAACCCACCAGACTCAGTTCTGCAAGCCGTCGCTGAGGAGGGGGTGTCTATGAACTCGCTTGATTGATGTGAAAAGAAATATACAAGACAGATTCTTCCCAGCACACTGAAGGCTGTCATGCCCTACTGATCTCTTATCAGTTTATGTGAAGCAAATAAAATCCTTCAGTAAGTAAAAGTGCGTGGTATTTAATTAAAGCCACTGCGGGGCTTGGTGCGTGAGGCTGGTCCTCGTTCCGGGATTACTGAACGGTGGCGCCCTGCCTGCTCTCTCTGTCTCCTCCCGGTGCTCAGCGCCAGCCCGCGCTTGCCGCCCTGGGCAGCATCCTAACGAATGCGTTAGCACTTTCTTATTGCACCCATTTTCTAGATAAAAAAAAAAGCGAGGTGCAGAGAGCTTATGTCACCGACCCAAGGGCCTGCAGCTTGGAGAACTGGGATTTCAACCTAGGTTGTGGGTGACTCCACAGCTGATGCTTTTAGCCACGTATGCAACGTGATGTAAGTGCATTTATTTAGTAAGAACTAAGTGCGGGATACGGCAGGTGGTTCCCACAGTGTGCCCTCAGACCAGCAGCATCAGCATCGCCCGGGGAACCTGCTAGAGATGCCAGCTCTCAGGCCCTGCCACAGACTTAGCTGATGCTGGAACTTTGGGTCTGGGTGCTTTAGACAGACACTGAAATCTGAGGACCACTTGTATGCAGGCTGTCTGTTAGGCACCAAGGGTTTAGGAATATAAGCTGGATCCCCTGACTCCAGGGAGGTCAGAGCTGAGCAGAAGAGACAAGCACAGAAACGATGGAAATCAGTGTCATGTTAGCACATTGTATATGTAGGTGCGCTGAGAAGACATGCATGGGGAACCGGGGAAGCACTGGTGGGCACAGCTGCTGTGGATGGAGTGAGAAAAGCTTGCCTGGGAGAGGCGGTGCTTGCGCTGCATCTTAAAGCTTGTCACTCAGGCTACAGTGACAAGAAGGAGAGAGTATTCTAGACCAGGGGACAGCGTACACAAAAGGGGAAGTAAGCGGTGGGCAGCTGTGCAGAAGCAGTGGGTGGCGGCACTGGGCTAGGGAGTGTGCAGTGGAGGGCATGGAGCCCGCTGTCCCTCAGAAGCCCGCCTCCCACCTGCTGAAGCTCAGGCCTTGAGCTCTGTGGAGCTCCAGCTTGGAGGCTTTAGAGTCATTTGTCATTCTGTGGCATTTATGACCACCCTGTGGTCCCCGATGTGGGACACCATATATCACAAAGGCTTACTCTCCATGAGCCTTTGAGCACCCAGTAACTCATGCACGTTATTTATACCACCCCCTCCCTTCTTAAGAAGTACCCATGCCACTGACATCAGCTAGGTGATGTCAAGCTGTCCAGTGGGGAAAATGTGGTTTGACAATGGTCCAGCAGCGAGGGATGTCAGAGTTTACAGCATGAATTCCAACTCAATTCTTTGTTTCATCGCATCATCTGTCAGTGAATAATGTACCCACATCATAGGATTTTGGTCCATATTTGGCAGATCAGTATTTTAACATGGGCAGGGGTTATATCTGAGCACTTAGATAAAATAACTGTGCTATATTCATCCTGACATAGCGGAAAGATTGTCAGATCGAGAAAGAGAGAGACTAGGGTTCTTGCCCCAATTCCATACTTTGCATTCGTGTCTGTTAGAATCACATTGGAAGTTCCATTTACCTGTGCTTAAGTTTTTCTTACCTATAATGTTGGGTTGATCTCATGATGATGCCCGGACCTCAGGAGATGGTATTCCTTTCTTCAACATTTTTATGTCCCACTTGCAGTATTGGAGAAGTTGTCTCTTCAAAATGTTCCATGTCAAGACAGGGCGTAGACTTCCTTCCTCTTTCTCTAGGTGTTCTCAGGGTGTCTGAGAGGTTCCCAGCAGCTTCAGGCTGCAGCCACAAAGCGAGGAGTTTTCAGGATGTTGCTAGGAAGCTGGCATGATGTTCACACCTGCACAGTCATCTGTCTGCCATCACCTCGAGAGAACCAAGTTTCCAAATCACTTCCGCTTTCTGCACCTCCCAGATGTGGCACTCCTCGGCAAAATCTAGCCCCCAACCAAACACTGAAGGTGATTCTGAGAAAGAGTTGTCAACCTTAAAAGGGCAAGGTGGGGGTACTCAGTTGACGAGAGACAGCCCCACCCCCCACAACCTGTTATCCAACTGCCATTTTAGTGTTTAGACCTTTAAACACTAAAACAGAATATTTTACAACCAGGCTTCAAATGAGTCAATGTCTGTCCATTTCTCTGAGGATAAAACCCACACTGGCCCCAGGACCTGCAATGCTCCCTTGATCTTTTCCTTTTCAAGTTCATCTCATTCGAGCCTTCCCTTTAATCACTCCGTTCCGGCCACACTGGTTTCATTCCAGTTTCTTCAACATGCCAAACATTTGAGAACTTGGAATTCTCTTTTTTTAAATGTTCAATTACAGTTGACATTCAATATTGTTTTCTATTGGTTTCAGGTGTACAACAATGGTTAGACAATCATATACCATATTTTTTGCTCCATAAGATGCACTTTTTTCTCCCAAAAAGTAGAGGAGAAAATGCCCATGTGTCTTATGGAGCAAAAAATACGGTATTTTATTAAATATTTTAACACACCATTTGGTTCAGAATATTTTTTTTCTTATTTTTCTCCTTAAAACCCTAGCTGTATCTTATGGAGTGAAAGATATGATACTTTACAAAGTGGTCCCCAATATTGTAAGTACCCACCTGGCATTGTACCTAGGTATTATAGTATTATTGGCTATATTCCCTGTGCTGTACTTTACATCCCATGACTATTTTGTAACTACCAATTTGTACCTCTTAATCCCTTCACCTTTCCACCCAGTCTCCCAACATTCTTCCCATCTGGCAACCATCTGTAAATGTTTCTACTTTGTTTGTTCATTTATTTTGCTCTTTAGATTCCACATATAAATGAAATCATATGATATTTGTCTTTGACTGACTTATTTCACTTTGCATAATACCCTCTAGGTCCATCAACACTGTCACAAGTGGTAATGTTTCTTTTTCATGGCCAAGTAATATTCCATTGTATATATGTACCATGGCTTTATTATCCACTCATCTATTGAGGGCACTTGGGTTGCTTCCATTTCTTGGCTATAACAAATAATGCTGCAATGAATGTGGGAGGGGGTATAGCCTTTATTAGTGTTTTAGATTTTTTGGATAGATTCCCAGAAGTAGAATTCTTATATTTACTTTTTCCTCTGTCGAGAATATCTTCCTTTCTGACTTTCACATTCTTTTTATCTCAGCACTCTATCTAAAGAGTCCTTTCCAAGTCCTCTCTACAACTCCTATTATTTCCTTTACTGCATTTATTGCAATCTGCTCTTCTCTTTTCTATTTGTTTAGTTATAATCTGTCACACACACTGGAATATGAGCTCAGTGAAAGCAGGTACCATGCTCTCCAGGGGCTAGTTCTCTATCCTGATTCAGTTATCCCTTATCCTCTTGGAACATAGTTCATCATGGGCTG
This sequence comes from Saccopteryx leptura, assembly GCF_036850995.1. Classification (NCBI taxonomy): domain Eukaryota; kingdom Metazoa; phylum Chordata; class Mammalia; order Chiroptera; family Emballonuridae; genus Saccopteryx; species Saccopteryx leptura. Next base: position 360,262,459 of record NC_089505.1, read on the forward strand.
AATTCACTGTTTCAAATAATCAGAGGACATCAGTTTCTTCGGTGCCAAACAGCCTGCAGCCTTTGTACCAATCTTAATAGAAGTGCAGAGAGATAAGGACAAGATTTGCTCAGTGTAATACAGGAAACAGGCTCAGTGCATCCCAAGCAAAGAATCCAAATGCTTCCTGAACTCTGCAGAGTCTTACCACTGCTCTCTAACAACCCCTCTCTCCTCTCATCCCTTGGAATACACCAAAATCTCATATTAATTCAATTAATCATGACTTTATTCCCTTTCCCAAATGTGTCAAAATATTCTTCATTAAGCAGCATCCGGTTTAAATTCACTCTGAATTCATTTGTTCCCTTCCGTGCTGTTTCCATTATAACATTCATCACCATCAGCCTATTAATCTATGACTTGGTGTACGCATTGACACCTCCACTAGATTATGTGTTACTTTACAGCGGGGATTCTGCCTGGAATCTTCTCTCTTCCATGGCAGGGGTGTGTGTGGAAGGCACTCAGGAAACATTTGTAGAATTGCATTGAATTCCTTCTGAGAGCAGAGTGCTGGGTAAGTCCTTCTGAATGCCAGGATCCATATACCTTAGCTAAACAGCTGGTGGATCCATAATGCAAAATGGCAGCTTTCCCCCCTCTTTAATGGTGTTTCCCAGCCATTCATTTCACCTCCCCAATTACCCTTTGCTGTACTGTGCTGTCTTGACCTGCACATTATGCAAAATGGATGCTATCTTGTGTTCTCAATGAATTCTCATAAATAGGACACAGCTCACTGATGTCTGGCTTGCCTGGCAGAGGGCCTTTTTTCTGTTTATGCAAACCTGATTGGCTTTGTCACATTCAAACACTTGTGTGAACACATCATTCACCTGTCCCTTCACAATCTAATTGATGCTTATTAGCAAATAAATCAAACTGAGCTTCCCATGAAACATGCTTCATTCATGTCAGGGCTCCTGTATTTGCACTCAGTAGCGGAAAACAGGGATGATAAATAGTAGCCACTATTTTTTCTGGTGTAAAGGTGAAAATACATAAAAATATGTCCAACAGGGAGAAAAATGTGGTTTTAAAAATGTTTAAATAATAACTTATATCCTGTTGTTGGCTGAGGGAGAGGACCTTGGCCTGGAAAATAAGAGATGATACCCATAATGACTGTCGACTGTTGAATACTACCTGCCAGCCAGCATGCTAACCTGTGTCTGAGCATCACGATGTTGCATGGCTAATTATTTCCTCCATTTCTCCAGTATAAGAAAATGAAGTGTAGGGGGATTAGATAACTAGACCAAGGTCACAGAGATGACCTGAGGGTAAACTAGGCCTCACTGCCAAGCGGGCTTCATTCATACTCTAAAACTTCCTTGAAAAATAATCAGTTGTTTGGCCTGACCTGTGGTGGCGCAGTGGATAAAGCGTCGACCTGGAAATGCTGAGGTCGCCGGTTCGAAACCCTGGGCTTGCCTGGTCAAGGCACATATGGAAGTTGATGCTTCTTGCTCCTCCCCCTTCTCTCTCTCTCTCTTCTTTCTAAAATGAATAAAATAAATAAATAAATAAATAAATAAAATAAAAATAATCAGTTGTTTGGATGTAACTTCCACTTAATTTCTCTAGGTCTATGTTCTCCAAGTACAAACTGCAGTTGAAGAAAACTAGATATCTGTCTTTCCTCTTACCTTCTATGGTTCCACATTCCTACTTCCAAGAGTTACTCGAGGCAAGTTTGACTTAAGGCACGTATGTAACTTGGTGGTGATGGTGATGACGATGACTATGATGAGATAAGGAGACACAACTCCCCAGCGATGAAGCAGGGAAATACCTTTGCCAAGAACCAGCACTAATCTGATTGCAGCAAGTGAGCATGAAACTTAGGTCTGAAAGCTTGCAAGTAAGATGGCAGAGCAAGTCTGGCTCACACCATCTTCCTTCCTATTACCTAACATGTCTACCACCGCCACTAACAAAACAGTGTCAGCAAAAAACTTTACCGGCAGCAAATGAGCAAGAAGTGAGATTTCATGTGAGGCCCACAAGCAGTGGAAGTGGCTGCCAAGGAAGACACTGAATGCCCTTAGCAGCTACTGCTCCCGGTTCTACTGCTTAGGAAAATCGAGAGAGTCAATAAAATTCTGGGAAGTCTCATCAATACCCCCTACTCTGAGGTTATTAATAGGCAGACCAAGGGAACATTTTTTTCAAATCCCTAGGATTAAAAACTTGATTTATCTTTGAATATTTCAAGATCTCAAAACACACACACACACACACACACACACACACACACACACACACACACACACACACACACACGGTTTCTAAGAGCCATAGTGTTTTCACAGAGATCCATGGTGCACTGGGAGAATGATTAAAATTTAAGCATATCCACTCATGAAAATGAGACATACATTTCCAACTATGGGATATAAATATTGATATAGGGAATTAAAAAAGATATTTCAGAAAAGAAAGGAACACGCTAACAAAGACGGAACTAGACAGCCTGGTGGGGATTGCCCTCCCCCTCCCACTGAACCCGCCTCACCTCGGGTTACACCAATGAGAAGACAGAGTCCCGATAACTCAGGGGTTCCATGGGAAGCCGAGCTGATCATGGCAAACTTGGAAAAACTGACTAACAAAATGACACAACCTTTAATACAAAATAACTATAGCTAAACACATACTCAAATACGGACCCAAGAAATGAGTACGGCATAAGAAAGACAGATGAATCTAGTTTGAAAAAAGGAACATTTCCCCTGAATAGATATATTTTCAACAATTAAGAGTTCAGAGATGACTACATAAGATAATTATATGAGAAAGGAGACAGAGAATAAAATAATATCATTATAGAATTAGTATATAAATTACAAATGAAAAGAAACAGATAAGGTATATTAGGGAGTTAAAAATAGTGACAAAAGAAAGCTTTGTGATATTATCATGACTATCTGTGAAAAGGGAGACATTCTTAAAGAGCCATCAATAGAAGAGTGCAAAAGACATGAAATAACAGGATAATTTGTGTACTTGAAACAGAAAAGTTGAATAGAAGAAAAACAGAATATTCAGAACCAAATAATACTGTATGTTCCCAGATAGTAATGACTCACATGAGACACACCTGCTAGACATCTAAGCACAAAGAGAAAGTTGCTTACAAGAAGGAAAACTAGGTTCTCCTACAAGTTCTCTGTAGCACCAATTAGTGCCAGAAGACAATGGAACTACGTCTGCAGGGTTCTGAAAGAAAATCAAACACATTCAAATACAAAGTAACAGGCAGACATTCTCAAACATAAGCCCTTCTTAGCAAAAACAACTGATGAAATCCCATTGAATAGAAGGACTAGTAAGGGAGTTCACATATCTTTGAAGCTTAGAAACACCTTTGATGTGAGTGCAATGTCTTTTGCTTTTACTGAGTTAAAACACAACTGAAAGTAATAATTTATTTAAAATAGTATGCAAAAGCATCCAAAGTAGGAATATTTAAAAGCATGCAGAATATAAGATAGTAATAGTTTTTATTCTCATAGCTGTATCTATATAGTGAAGTATCTTGAGTACTACATACTTAATTTTAATTATTAATATTTCTAGGCGTCATTTCTGTTAGTCATTTTGTTATCATCATATATAAAGGGGGGGTGGTCGTGGTTTATTGTAAGCCAAGGCAGGGGGTGATAGGAAACACAAAAGGCAGAGAGACAGAGAAAGGAAACGTCCCATCCGTGTAGCAGGGCAAAAGGAGCATTTCTTCGGAACGAGAACTGTAACCTTGGCGCCCCCTCTCTGTAGCCTCAGAGATATCAGGCCTCTTTCTCTCTACACTGTAGTTACATCATTTGAACAACTGGGGAAATGCAACTGAGTAAGGCTATAATAATGAAATGAAATGACGCACGTGTTCAGAACAAGCCATCACTGGAGTATGTCCACATCTGCACACTTCGCACCAGAGGGGTCCTGCTTTTCCAATCCAGATCTTAGATCCAATGATAGTTCACGGGAAATAAAGTATGGAGTAAATAACAAACAGTAGAGGACGGCTGTTGTGGTAGAATAATAATAATAATAATAATAATAATTATTATTATTATTATTATTATTTTGCAGGTCTACCATCCCTGGTTCCCATTTTATGTGGTCCAGGTGGGACTGAAATCCTGACTTAGGAAGTGGAACACATCTGCTTGCCTACAGTGATGCGGAGACGGCTAGAGAAACCCTTTTGAAGGGTGTGAGGAAAATGAGCTCCCTCTTTTGGACTCAAATCTGGAGGCTGAAGCCTGAAACCACGGCCCCATCTCAGTCTCAGCATTCTAAGATCAGAGGCCATCTGAGAACAGAACAAACACAGAGTAAAGATCAAGAGTATATCAATCAACCCTGTGGATGTATTACACCCCCCCCCCCCCAAATATATTAGTTACATGAGTTAATTTATCTCCTTTCATTTGATGGAGGAAGAGTTGGTTTGGGACATTTCTAATAGGGAGAATCCTATTTGATACTGATGGGATTATCTTTCTTTGTCCTTACTTTTATTTGTTTATTTTGGACATGTTTGGGAGCACCTGCAGGGCGTGAGTCCCATAGACAAGAAGATACAGTGAGAAATATTTCTGGAAACTATTGGGCTCTAGCATGGGGTTTCCTCCTCATGGGGTTCAAGAAATACAAGCAGATAACTCACATCGTTTTCGATTTAGCTTTGGTGACATACAGTTCATGCGTTTTCCATATCTCACCACTGGAGGATGAACACCCATGGTTTGTGACTTTATTGGTCAAGCCCCAAACAGACCGTGTTCAGACCTTTGTTCGTCACATTCTCTCAGCCCGGAAAGCCCTCCCTTCTCTGCTACTGCCCAGCTCCCTTGTCCTGATGAACTTCTACTCAGCTGCTGAGGCTCAGCCCCAGAATTTCACCATCCGTTACTGCCAGTGCCTAATCCCTAGGCCACCAAATGGGCTCCCTTGCGTTTCCATGGCAACAACCTCTTCCCTTTCTCATTATACATGTTGTGCGGTGGTAGGATTCTTTCTCACTAGACTGCAAGCTCCCTGAAGACGAGGCTGGCTCACACGTCTGTGTATTTTTAGCCCATCCCCAGGTCTGGCTCACGGCGGTTGTGCTGGGTGTCCTTCGTTTACACCCACCCCTCAGGCTACTCTCCGCACTTCTTCACGTCGTGGAAACAGAGCTGTATGGGTGCCATCAATGGGATTTCTTTTTTTTTTTTTTTTTTTGTATTTTTCTGAAGCCGGAAACGGGGAGAGACAGACAGACTCCCGCATGCGCCGGACCGGGATCCACCCGGCACACCCACCAGGGGCGACGCTCTGCCCACCAGGGGGCGATGCTCTGCCCCTCTGGGGCGTCGCTCTGCTGCGACCAGAGCCACTCTAGCACCTGGAGCAGAGGCCAAGGAGCCATCCCGAGCGCCCGGGCCATCTTTGCTCCAATGGAGCTTGGCTGCAGGAGGGGAAGAGAGACAGAGAGGAAGGGGGGGGGATGGAGAAACAAATGGGCGCTTCTCCTATGTGCCCTGGTCGGGAATCGAACCCGGGTCCCCCGCATGCCAGGCCGACGCTCTACCACTGAGCCAACCGGCCAGGGCCCAATGGGATTTCTTGTCTTGTGTTTTCCACACAGGTTTGGCTAGTGGGAAGCCCAGGCAAGAGATGCAAGGGGAGAAAGTGAGGCTGGGATATTGATATTTTCCCTTGGCTCTTTCTCATCGACCCACCACAGGATGGCTCTGTCTCTCTACTTAAGGTCACAGGTGCCCTTTCAGGGTTCCAGCTACCAGTCCCTCTCCTTGACTTTTCAGACCTCTGAGCGGTAAGGGTTCCTCTTTGTAGCCTCAGAGAATTGTACTGCTCCTTGTTGGTTTCCATGACCCCTGGCCACACCTTTACTAAACTCTCCTTCTTCTTGGACAGTGTCTGTTGGTTGATAATCAATATATATCTTAAAGAATCAGTTACTGGCTGGATGATAAAAATAGGGATTGAAGGAATGGGTAATTGCCATGAATAGCTTCAGCGTGTCCTAGATGTACCTTTATTGTGGTCCGTGAATGTGCCTGACTGGCTTGAATGAGTACAATATAAGATCAATGGGGGCTATCAACTCAGACTAAGAATAAGGCCCATTCATTAGGGTCCTGACATCAGCTAGAGGTCAGGAGCTGTAAGTTAGATCAGATTTTCTGAGATACTAGTGGACGGAGATGTGGTGTGAGTGGGAGATAAAATGTCGCATGAGGGAGGTCGGAGGCACAAATAAGCAACGTCAAAGCCGATACAGAAAGCACAGGAATTTCCTAAAATTAGAAAGACAAGAGGTGGGTCAACATTTAGATACAGAATGGGGTTTGCCAGGGAAGACTTCAGGGATTTGTTCTCCTATGTCTGCGTTCTTTCATGAGTGACGACGAGCTGCATGTATACATGTGTTTGAGTAAGTTTAACAGGTAATTATACATTTTTCCTCAGCACCACCATCACCAAACTACATACATATATACATGAGGATACACACAGACACATACCATACCACACCATACACATACACAAACACACAACACACTACATATAGACACACACCACACTACACACATAGACATACACACATACATCATGATTCTACTTCACGAGTTCATAGTTGGCACGGGTCTCTTGGACTGGCTGTAGAGACTCCAGCTGTGGTATCCAGGGCATTCTTCCCTAGGAATTCCATTTTCATGTTGCTTTCAGGCAAAATCAAAGAAATTTGCATCTGTTTCTACGCTTACTCACTGTCTCTATCCCAATGACCTGTTTTGCTTTCTGCATCCGAATCGATCGATTCTGCCTGCGGAAAACAGCCCTCTGTGTTGGTCCTACCATGATCAAACAGCCTGTGGGAAGGGGGACCAACAAGGTTATGCCATTTCATGCCATTTCATTATTGAGGGTTTCTTTGTCATTTACGTCACCCTTACTCTCGTGCAGACCTTCTCAGAGTCCCTCTCTTCCCAAGTCCGGATTCTAATGTTGCTCCTGATTGAACTATTTAAATAAACTCAATTTTTAGCTTGCTTTTACCAAAATCACTCTTAATAACAGCTATTATCCCTTATAATTACAAAAATCACTTTGGCTCAGAGCAACTCACAACATTAGCGTTCGGTCCAATAAGCCTTGGCGATTGTATTTGGTGGAAAGGCTTGGGTGCTGTTAGTGAGCAAATAGCTATGACGGAGGAGTCTGGTGGGCCACAGTTACACTGATAGGTCACGAAGGCTTAGAGCTTCCTAAAGTAATACAATTAAAGGTGTAAAGCAATTCTGGCTGGATCTGGAGATTGGAAAGTGGTGTAGAAAAATCCTGGAATTTTATAGTCTGTGAAGCCAGACTATTTCAACTCATCTCTGTCATCAAGCGGCCTGTGTTCTTAGACAGCTAGATGGAATTTCTATGTGGCAATACCCCCATCTGTACGATGGGTATCATACAACGACCGTACTCATAACTGTTTCAATGGTTTTCATTTCTGGTTGCTCCATATGTGAGCCGTAGCACTTGCTCAATATTCAATATTTTACCTTCCATCCAGTATATAACCACCTCTGGGGTTTTCCTGTGAAGATTAAGGGTAACCAATGGAAAGCCCTTGGTACTACACAGGGGACCAGGATAACTCTTAAAATTAAGGGTATTAGAATCACATTACAGGTTGTTGTTGTTTTTTTTTTTTTTTTTTACATTACAGGTTTTCACGGGTGAGAAAACCGAGGTCAATGTGGTGGAATGAACTGTCACTGTTACAGAGCTCACAGGCAGCAGAGACGGGACTGAACTCCAATCTGGTTTTATCTTTTTACTACACTACATTACTTTGGACCAGAGAGACCATTTGTAAAACTCAGAGGGAAAAAACCCCAACAGGGTCAAAATGTCTACCATAGTGACAATTATGGGTGCCAGAAAAAAGCTTCCTATGACACCAACACCCACAGCGGGCTCTCACAGCATTGTTTTCATGAAAGAGTCGGACCTTACGTGCCACAGGTGCAGGGAGCGGAGGCCACGGGGGGAGAGTTAGTCCCAGCCACACAGATGGGAGCAAAACACAAGACAAATAAAGCAATGAAAACCCACAGCTTTTTAAGGAGACACAGTAGAGGCCATGGTGTGTCACCTACAGCCCTTCCTTCAGGACCAAAGTCCCTATCCCCTCACCTGTTGGTGCTGACAGCTCTCACTGTGTCCCCCCTCTGAGCACTGCCAACAGTTGAAGAGAACCCACCTGTCCAGGGTAAGTCCCCTTCCTGGGCACAGCCCACATCCAGTGACTGGTCCAGACGAGGTGTAAAGGACTAACCCATTGTGTCACTGTGCAATCAGCAGGGCTCTTTGTTCTGACAACTCCCTTTCAGCCCGCCCCTCTGCCTCCCCTTCTCCCCCCATATCCACCCTGGTAGATATTGGGGGAGTACACCCAGTCCATGTCCTGCCCGCAAACCAACGCCGCAGGGTCCATTTCACAAGACGCCTGCACTGCAACGGGGGACAGAGCTCGCATCCTGATGGTGGCAGCCAGCTCCTGTCCGTCTCCACATTCTTGAGAGAGCTCTAATGATTTGTCAAATATTTACTGTAAGATCACTCTATATATCAGAACATGAAAAGTATCAGTACTTTCCTCGGCATCAGAATGGAAATATATTATCGATTTCCAAGAAGCCATTTAGCTGTTGTTAGAGGCGAAGTCAGTGGTCAAGGCAGAGGTGCAGGTCGGACTGAGCACAGCCGTTAACATGGTTCTATCTCTAGGCCCCTGAACGCTCAGAACACCATGGAAAACATTCATTACCACTAAACAAAGGCTAAGCGAAACCCTTCTGCTCAGTGGTTAAGTGCTTCTTTCTCCCAACGTGTTTATGTTTATACAGGCAGGAGGAGGGGTCCCTTTGGAGTTGAGTCACTGGGGCCAGAGCATTGACCTCTAGGTGCCATGGAAACAAGAAACCATTTCTTGAAACTCTTCTGGGTATAGAGATTACATGGCACAGTGTTGCATTTCTTAGCCATGCCACGTGTGAAGGGCAGAGCACGACCATCTTAGGGTTTTGGAATTTGGAATATGTCATTGTCACGTCTTCATCTCTGACCAAGTGCCCTCACCTCCATTCATCCCACCAACTTCAAATGTGGCTTCCTCTTTCATTTTCCTAAGTCTTTTCTCATCTTCTGCTCAGAAAATCTTGCAGATACTTCAAGGTTTAGATGAAATGTGACCAGTGATGTCATCTAGTTAAAATTGATTAATTCTCCAAAGATATATTAATAAATCTACACCTTTCGGAAACCAACTGAACTCTGCATCTATCTGTTAATAATCTTAGAAGTAGGAATTTAACTTCTGAAATTTTAATTTGAGGAAATAATCCAAAATGTACACACAGATTTTTCAAAACAAAGGTATAAGTAATTCCTAGACATGCTCATTAAAAACAACTCTGTTTTCCTTTCATTCTCTCTTTTTTTTTTCCCAGTAGGATTTAAGCTACATAAGGACAAGAATCATGTCTGGTTTCTTCACTTCTATATCCTCAATCGCTAAGACAGTGCTTAGCACATGGTAACTGGCCAATAAATAATGAACGAATGAATAAATGAATCTTCAAATGTGCAGCATGTAGCTGGGGAAAAAAAAGAAATTGTGTTGCTATATAAAGAGATGTGAAGAAAAGGAGAGAACTAACCTATTTCTGGTTGGAAAGAGTTAATGTAAAGATCCTAAATTCAAAAGTAATTAATATTTTTGTTTTGGAAATTTGAAAAAGTATAAATTTTAGCTAGAAGAAAAAAGAGAAAAACAGAGAGGTTTTTGTCCTACAAAGTGTACACACACGCGCGCGCGCACACACACACACACATACACAGTAATCACAATGGTGGGGTTTGGGAAGAATACTTTGTCTTTTAATGGAATGACTTCAACACTGTGAGGTATGAAAACATTAAATGTATTCTTCCCGCCGATGCTGTTAACTGCTCTGTTGACTCCCCCTTCCCCGCTGGTTAGCAGCCATTTTAAGCATTCTGATGCTTAAAACAGTCTATTTTCCGTCCAGACCGTGCTAAAGGTTTCATCTCAAACACTCACCCTCCACGTTCCCTTCAGTGCAGACTCAACCTGTAGCCTCTGAGCAGAGAAGGAGAAACAAGCGAAGACCCGACCAGCCTGCCCACCCTCTCCTGGCACACTCATGAAACCCATACTGTAAGGCCCACACAGTATGGATCGGATCTTCTGGGGAAGTTTCTGCTGCTACTCAAGTTAGTAAACTCCCAGTGAATCTATTGCATACCCAGGTCAGCTGGTATGCTCTCGGGGACTCAGAACAGTAATATCTCAGATGAGGGAAAAAGCAATTGTGCCTTTTAGCACCTTCCCAAAGCTGGAGCATGCAATGCTGACTTCAGTTTTAAAAATCCAAGTGTGAAGAGGATAAAAGGAAAGACATTGAATTATAAGCACTTACACACACACACATACACACACACACACACACATTCTCTCTCTCTCTCTCTCTCTCTGGCTCGCTTCTCCCAAAGGAGAGAGACCTATGACTCTCTAGGTCAGTTCTGCATCCTTCTTTGTTTATATAAAAATCCATACAAAAGGGAAAGAATCACACAAAACAAAGCAAAGACCCGAGCCAGAGTGGCCTGTGTCAGGGCGAGAGACGGGGGTGTTTCAGTGTGGGGAGAAGGGATGTTTCTGAGGTGCGCGTAGTGGGGAGATAGAAGGTTTCAGACAATTATGAAGGTGAAATTATGAAGGTAAAAGAGAAACAGAAAGACAGTAATAAGGAAAAAGGAGATTTTTAAAGGCGTTTTGCCAGCTTCCAGCCTGCCCTTTTGCAACTTCTGTTTCCACTACATGTTTTTGAGACATGACACTAAATATTTTGATTGTTTTAATTATTTTTAGTCACTGGACTATTTGTTTCTACAGGCTGTTGTATAGCACTAGTCATAAAGCAGTCATGCTGCATGGACCACATGAGATCTTCTATCGACCAGAGATGTCACCTGTGTATGCTGCTCAAGAGGAATCCTTCCAAATGCTTAGAATGTCATGAAGTTGAGATTGTAAGACAATGATCTCTCAGTGGGCGCTTCAGTGGTTTCCCTAAAAGGTTTTGAAAACAAACATTTCCTTGACGTTACTTCAGTTCAAAACAGGCCTGAATGTACTCTCAGAAATCCTAGGATCTTGTTCCAGCTTCACTTTGCTCATTGAGAACCTCCTGAGGGTGAGAACAATGTGTTATCTTTTTATATGGCCCAAGTGTTCACAGTTGGCCACTCAGGACACATAGTAGGCACTCGATATGAGTAAATAAATGGGCAAGACTTCAGCCATTTCCAAGAAATCCTTAAGTTGTTTTCATAAAGTCCTGGACTAAAGAATCCTTCTGGTATCATAATGAATTAATCCTTGAAGAACTGAATTGCCTACATCTTTGATAGGTATGACTCTCCTGTCAGTGGGTATATCAGGTGAACAGCTGCATTGCCGCCTCCTACATAGCAGAATGCTGCCTTAAATAAGTACATAAGTTTCATCTTTGCTTAAATACATGAAGAATGAAGGAGGGGGCTGACAAAAGGATAAAAGAAGGAACAGAGGGGGAAAAACAGAAAAATTAAGACAACTTTTAGGGGGGAAAATCTGTTTCAATAACCTCATGGTTGATGTAACAATTAATAGGTCCAGGATCCTACAAATAATTTTTCCATGTTGAAAAATTTCTAGATGTTTTGGTTAAACTGTTTAAATATATAAAACAGGTAATATGCAGACTTCCCTGTACTTACACTTTTCTCCTCTTATCACCATGGTTACTCTTATTTAAATTTATTAGCATTGATGGACACTTAGTAATGTGTAGTAATGTGCTCATATGGAAGAGGCTGGATATGTTTACACAGGACGATGACTGCTAAACTACTTTTGTCCCAGCTGATCAAAGTGTCACTCGTTTTTTTTTTTCTTGTCTACCTTTTTCTTATAAAGGGAAACACATCACATCTTCTGAAGGCTTCCTGTTCCATCCCAAAGGGGCTTCACAGAAATGCTCTTTCATCATTAATTGCCGGCTGTTCTGAAATGTTTTCCCCCCTGATGTTATAAGTCACACGTTTCTGATGTTTTGTCTAATCTCCCTCTTTCTCAGCATCCTGGTTCTCCGGAGACAAGTGCCATGGAAATGCTTTCGGAGAGATAAAAATACACTCATTCTTCAGTCTCCACTGACCTGCTTGTTATTCAAAGAGTGAATATCTGTAAGGATGGCAGGTGCATTATCCAAAACATGGTTTTTCTTCTCTGAGTATTGTAATTATTGATGCTTTGGACTTTTCCTGCTGCATCCATCATCTTCAGGTTATTCTTGAAAAAGTCGTCCCTGAGTCTGGAGCTGGGAAGTCAACATCCATGATAACGAAAAGCATTTATTAGATATCATTGAGCGCATACTCTTCTAAAAACATGTTTACAGCCCTGGCTGGTTGGCTCAGCGGTAGAGCGTCGGCCTGGCGTGCGGGGGACCTGGGTTCGATTCCCGGCCAGGGCACACAGGAGAAGCGCCCATTTGCTTCTCCACCCCCGCCCCCTCCTTCCTCTCTGTCTCTCTCTTCCCCTCCCACAGCCAAGGCTCCATTGGAGCAAAGATGGCCTGGGCGCTGGGGATGGCTCCTTGGCCTCTGCCCCAGGTGCTAGAGTGGCTCTGGTTGTGGCAGAGTGACACCCCGGAGGGGCAGAGCATCGCCCCCTGGTGGGCAGAGCGTCGCCCCTGGTGGGCGTGCCGGGTGGATCCCGGTCGGGCGCATGCGGGAGTCTGTCTGACTGTCTCTCCCCATTTCCAGCTTCAGAAAAATACAAAAACAAAAAAACAAAAACAAAAACAAAAAACAAACAAAAAAAAACATGTTTACAAACATTTTTCCACTTTAATTAAAAAAAGATGGTATCTTGCAGTGCAGATATCTTACAGTTTATAACACAGAATACAAATGGTTTATGATACAACTTCTTAATTGATATTTGGTATGGCAATTTTTTTGTGAAGTAAGCTGTTGTTTTGGAAATATTACCAAAACCATCCTAGTTGTTAATTCTGTATTACTTTCTTTAATGTGCCACTGAGTTCCCTTTCCTTTTCAGTGTTCTAAATTTTCCATTACAGTTTACTTTCAATATTGTTCTGTATTAGTTTCAGGAGTACAGCTTAGTGGTTAGACAGTCATATACTTTACACAGTATTTCCCTTGATGTTTCCAATACGCACGAGGGACCATACATAGTAATTGCAATATTATTGACTACATTCCCTGTGCTGTCCTTTCCATCCCCACGTCTGTTTTGTTACTACCTATGTGTACTTCTTAATCCCTTCACCTCTTTCTTCCAGCCCCCAAGGCCCCTCCCCTCTGGCAACCATTAGTCTGCTCTCTGTGTCTATGAGTCTGTTCCAATTTTGCATGTTTATTTTTTCCCTATAGATTCCACATATGATGTAAAAACTTTTCAATCCACTCCACAACCCTAAGAGGTTAGTTCTACTACTATCCCTGCTTTATAATGGAGGAGACAGAGGCACAAAGAGGTTAAGTCACTTTAGAAGGTCTCACATATAACAAATGGCAGAGCATGGGAGCCCCATGTGGGCATTTGCTATATATAGCTAGCTCCCTACACCACCAGAACACGCTGCCTCCGATGAACAGGAAATGGTGTAAAAACGCAAGGTTTTTAATCTATATGCAATCTTCCAGGGGCCAGTGAGCCCCTGAGAATGATATAGAAACATGTGTATGTACATTTATGGGTACATATGTATTTTTGGTTACAAATGTGTTTGGTTTTGTTTTGGGGGGAGGTCTGAGAAATGACACTATTACTTTCTTTTGAATCTCAAAATGGTGTGAGGCTCAATATAAATTAGCTACAAAAACAATCTAGGGGAAAAAATAGCCCAGTCTTTGAGATCTAACAACACATGGCTTACTTCCTGGCTCCATCACTCAGCAGAAAATTGAGCTTTATTAAGTCATTAACAGCTTTAATTTTCTCGATGTGTTACACAGAGAATAACAATGCCATCTATGTGGGGTAACTGAGAGAATCAATGCACACCCAGCATCTACAAGAGTGTCTGGCACATAGCTGTCCTTTGTTTGTCTGGGGCCAGCACCCTTTCCTGGACTCTTTCCTGGACTCCAGCTTTACTCCTGTCCCTCTATGACTGCCGAGGTGACCCTCATCCATTCTCAGAAATGACTCTTTTCTGTAACTGTTCTGTCTGAGGTTGGTGGAAATGTTCTACATGAAATAAATGCGTGAAACAATTCTGAGCTCCCCACATTTAAAATTCTCTTTAAAATAAAAAATTCTAGCTCCCAGGGGACCAGTCACATAATAGTGATCTCAGCTCAGATGCGAAGTAGTCTCTAATTCCAAGATTGACTTGATCAATACTCTCTGATTTACTTTGTCTTGAAAATGATGAGCCAACTTTTATTTCATTCCCAGTCTATTTCTGCTTAAATCTGGTGTGACAGAATTTGGGCCAAACAGGTAGGCAGGAAGAACAGGTGTATAATAAATAGAAACAACAGAAAAATCAAAGCGCTTTTCATTTGTCTCTGATATGTTATCACACTGAAGTATGAAAATGAGAAGGTCTGATATTAGGAATTGATAACTCTGAAGTCACAAAAAATACACAAAGCATGCACACATCCTAAACCCAAAAGACTACTAAGAAGGTTGTCCATTGCCTAGCATTTTCCCAACATAGTTATATACATGCACACTCATGCAAATATATATATATATATGTATACACACACACACACACACACACACACATACACACATATATATATATATTCATTCTATTCCAGGCTGTGCTTAGAAAACATCTTCCACATCATAATGCTAAATGCCAACCTAAATCAGAGCACTTTCATTTGAGCATGTTTGCTGTAACATACATTTTTGGGAATCATTGAATGAATCCAGATACTCAAACCTCTAACCAGCTGATGGCACCCCTTAGACACCCACTGATTTCATAATGCTACTTCCAAAGTCCTGAATGTGGAAGCTAGATGTCAATGTAGGGGCGACACTGTGCTGAGGATGTTGCACCCAGCATAGTTGCCTTTATTTCTGATCTAAAGCCCTAATCTGACTCTAGTGTATTGGAAAGGGCAGAGACTAAAAGATGAGAAAGCAGAATCTGGAGAGAACAATAAGAAAACCCAAGAATGAGGCGGGGTATAGCAGCAGATTCCACAAATTTTATGGCATACCAGAAAGCATGTTAGCTGCTTGGAACCCCAAGAAAGGAAAATCAGACCTCTCTGAAAACCTGGAGAGACACGAATAAGGGGATCAGGGATCAATCACAAGAGTGACAGCAGCTAGGAGCTCAGGACAATGCTTTGGAGTTGATGTCGTGATCAGAAAATACCTGGGGAAATTGAACCACATCCCTCACGGTAACTCAGTGCTCTATTTCCTGGATGCAGAAAGACTTAGTATATTGACAAATCTGATCCAACTGACCAGTGGTGGAGTCAACATTCATACTTCCGAGACTTCCTGTGTTTTCCATCATGCTGGTTGGAGACAGACTATGGGTCCTTGAATACAACACAAGAAACATTTTGATTTTATTCAGTAGGCAAAAAGAGAGTCACTGACATGGATTTTTTGAGCCATATACTGATATATTATCACCTTTTGGTCATCTCTTTTTAACAAATAAATTTGGTTTGTTTTTGTCTCATGTGGGGAAGTATACTGTGGTTAATCTCAAATCCTTTTTTTAGAAAGAGAGAGAGAAAAAAGAAATGTATAAAGAAATAAGCCAAAGTTAGTAAACAAATACAAAGATAGAGTGTGTTTTCAGTAAAACAATAAGAATAACCAGAGAAACAAGAAACATGAGTCAAAGAAAAATCATAGCCAACCTGAGTTCCAAGTACCCTCTTCCTGCAAAAGCTCTTGATCAATGGTCAATAAATGTTAAGTGGGATATTATCTTAATTTTACTCTTAATTTTACTTTAAGCCATTTCACCATCCAATTTGTAATTGTAGCATGTAGGAACATACACATAATCTTTTCCTCTTACAGCAGGAGAAGAGAGTACACAGAATTTATTTCAGACAGCTAAGTGATTTGCAGCAAGATCTACTAGACAACTCTGAAAACATAATTCAGATCCCCTGAGCTTTCTGCTTGTTTAAAGTTAACAGTTAGTGGTGGAAGGGAACATTGGATTTGACTGAAAAATAACACACACAGTATAAAAAAGTCATAGACTCAGGGATACAGAGAAGAGACTGACAGCTGTCAGAGGAGAAAGGGGGCTAATGGAGGGTGGGTGAAAAACTGTAAAGGGATTAAGCAAAAAACAAAACAAAAACACAAAACTCAGGCACACACAACAGTATGTTAATTACCACAGGGAAAGGAGGTGGGAGGAGGTAATAGAAGGGTACAGGGCGGATAAATGACTTGGGGTGGTGAATATACAATACAATGTATAGACGATGTACAATATTATAGAATTGTATACTAGAAACATATATAATTTTATCAACCAAGGTCATGTCAATGCATTCAACTAAAAAAGCCACAGCCTAGGCCCTGGCCAGGTTGCTCAGTGGATAAAGCATCGTCCCGGAGTGTCAAGGTCAAGGCTTTGGTCCCTGGTTGGGGCATGTACAAGACAAGAAGCAACCAGTGAGTGCAAAACTACATGGAACAACTAAGTGGAACAGCGAGTCGATGCTTCTCTCTCCCTCTCTCTTCTCTCTCTCTCTTTCTCCTCCATCTTCCTTCCTCCCTCTCTTCCTATTTCTCTTTCTCAAATCAATGGAAAAAAAACATCACAGTCCAATTGACTCTATTAGGCACCAAAATTTACATTGAGTTATTTTCTGCAATGCCAATAACTCAGTATTCCATTAACACTGCATTTAAAAGCGTGTTCTTTGTTTTATCTTTCCTGCTTTGTTGAAAACTTCCCCTCAGCCTGCTGAGTTGTGACAACCTGTTGGAAGGTGATGATAACACAGACTTTCCTCTGAGCCATAATACAGCACAGCTTCTGGGCAACCTGGTCTCTGGCTCAACAATTCATTTGCACCCTTCCTGATTTGTTTCCGTGTGTGTAATTCAATTGCAATTTGCTTTTTTCTGTGATTAAATAAAAATGTGGTCATCAGATGCAGTCCTTCCTGTTTGAGCATCGTAAATAATATGTTTCTGGAGTGCAGCGCATGAATATTTACCAACCACAATAGAGGTGTTAGCAAATGGCAGAAGGAGACTGGAACGGAAAAGATTTCCCACAGACTCCATTGTTCCAGTGTTCAGAGACCATTTTATGGTTTGGTGCATATATTAGGCTCTTCAAGACACTGTTTCTCATCCAAAGAAGCTTAATAATACAAACCTGACTTTCTTAATTCCTTGCTGTAGCAGGTTTAAATTTTTTTCCCCTGGTTGAGTTGGGATGTAATATATCATTAAGTATTCCCAGGCCCGATTTTAATTCACTCACCACTTTTTTGTGTGTGTTTGTATTTCAACATCGCATTGTTACCTCCTGGGCAAAGGAAGAACTGCTGTTGAATAATGAAGTTTATTTTGAAGATAGATTCTTCTGATTCCTGCTAGGGCAGTCACCTAAAAGTATACAAGAGAAAAAGAATTGGTGGGGTGGGCAGCTACGGTTAATAAAGAGAAGGACGGCAAATATAATTCTTCTTTTCTTCAAGTTAAAAGAACTTTGCTTAAAAATATATTCCCTCTGGCTTGAAAACCTATTTCCCATGTCATGTGGCTCCTGTTCTGTAGGTGTCCTGGAAATAATTGGGTATTTAAAGAACCTCAGAAAAGTTGCCGAACACAGAGCTAACCGCTTCTTGGTACTTTCCCTCTGAGGCTCTTGTTAATTTTTAATCAGCTTGCTGCTGTGTTGGGTCTCTAGGACTCCTGTAACTAAAGGAGAATGCCACGTGGGCAGCAGAGGAGGAGGCGTAAATAAATGCAGACGCAAAGGCCGGTACGGCTTCCATAAACATGGAGCTAGGGCAGTTTTAGAGGAGAGAAGCCCCCTCTGATCTGGAGGGAATGTGGGAATCAGAATCCCATGTCTCTCCAGCTACTGGACTGGTAGATTGTGTGCGTTCCGTGGCCTTTGTTTCCATAGATAAATGCCATTCCCTGGCTTTTGCTCTCGGAAGAGCCAGAGGTGAATAAAGGTTGGTTGAGGACCTGGGCAGAGAAGAAAATATTGGGTCCCTTAAAAAAAGAGAGAGAGAGACAGGAAATAAAAAAATACATGTGAACCATATTTTTAAATAAATGAAAAGATATTATGTACCTTTAATGTTAAAACTGCACATATGAAACCAAACTTGGTGTCATTAGAAAAAAGTGTGAAGTTGGGGTTTTATGGGGCCCTTCAGAAGTTGGGGCTCAGGGTACGTGCCCGGTGCGCCCGCTGTTAAATCTGCCTCTGACGAGGGCATAATGTGATTCTCTAGAGAGGTTTTTTTTTTGTTTTTTTTTTTTTTTTTGTATTTTTCTGAAGCTGGAAACGGGGAGAGACAGTCAGACAGACTCCCGCATGTGCCCGACCGGGATCCACCCGGCACGCCCACGGGGGGGAGGGCGCTCTGCCCACCAGGGGGTGATGCTCTGCGGTGACCAGAGCCACTCTAGCGCCTGGGGCAGTGGCCAAGGAGCCATCCCTTGCTCCAATGGAGCCTTGGCTGCAGGAGGGGAAGAGAGAGACAGAGAGGAAGGGGGGGGGTGGAGAAGCAAATGGGCGCTTCTCCTATGTGCCCTGGCCGGGAATCGAACCCGGGTTCCCCGCATGCCAGGCCGACGCTCTACCGCTGAGCCAACCGGCCAGGGCCTCTAGAGAGTTTTATAATAGATGCCTAAGTCCCAGCCTCATCTCCAATATTATCTCCCCCCCTCCAGTGAGTTTTATTTATTCATTAATTTTTCTGGCTGATTTCACACAAGATTTCTCATTTGACTCACCTTTAAGCCCAATCTGTGAGAAAGAATTTTTTTTATCATTTCTATTATGATACATAATATTATATAAAATAGTTCAAAAAGAGTAACAACTAAATTTTTTCTCCACCATCCAATGATCTCAAGGCACATTTGATACCTCCATCTCAACCTTTGTTTACTTGTTGGAATAGGAGATCACAGGCATGGCGGATTTGTGAATGGAAGGGGTAGTAGGCATCAGTTAGAGAAATCACTGGGGGAAGAAGTTATTGGACTTGACCTGCAGTGCATAGGTCTATCATGAACTGAAGGCAGATCCTATCTCCAAGAGCTGGACAGAGCAAAATTTTCTTTTGAGTTGAGGAAAGTGGATTGCTTAAGTGCAACCATCCGCAACGTTCCAAAGATCGTCTTGTCCGTTGAACTAGATAGGCCAGTGCGTAGGTTTGCTCCCAGATAATGGAGCTAGGAAAGGGAGGAGAGGCAGGCAAGGGGCTGCTCCCTCTGTCCTTTCCTCCTCACCAGCTTCCAGGGGCTCTGCCGCCCTCAACGGAAGCATTCCCTCCTCTGGGCTGCAGAAGGACTCCTTTCTCTGTGCCTCACAACAGGGTAAAACCCAACAGTTCACCACGTTGTACAACTTGCTGGAGTTTTTGGAGGGAAGGAAACACGTCACCGTGCTTCATCTGGAGAACACTGCACGATGCCTGGTGTGCAGCAGGATCTCAACACACATCTGTGCAGCTGGGAATCTTGGTTATTTCTGAGGTCCAGCACACCGAATGTCAGGGATTTAGCAGACTAATGAAGAGATCATTTGCCTGCGTGGGCTTTTTCTTTCTTCCACTTTCTATACTATCAGGGAGCAGAAACCTCCTGAGGCAGAGGCAGAAGGCACCTCCTCGGCAGCGGGGAGTCAGGAGGTGGCAGGGGGACCGTGATCTGAGACTGGGCAATCACATGCTTTGCTTTTCATTCTGTTGCACATTAGAGTATAAAGTATAAAGAAATTTCTCCCAAACTAAGTTTAAGTTTTAAAAATTTTGGAATAACAGGTGTATTTATTTATCTACTTATTTATTTATTGCTCAGGCTCATGTTGATTATTTTTAAGTATATGGAAAAATTTTACCCAAATGATTTTCTGGAAAAAAAAAAACATGTCATCTCCTTGGGATAGTCTTCTTTAAGGGTATACTTTTTGGGGGAAATCCATAAAATAATATAATTATGAAGATAATTTTTAATATTTTTCCTACACTTCAAGCTCCCAGAGAGAGCAAGAACATCTTCCTCTGTTTCGTTTTGCTTTGAAGTTAAGTCAATGGCTACAGACACTAGTAGGATGGATCATTTATGGTTGGTACCTATTAACTGTCTGTGAGTGAATGTGGGAGAAAGGGAAGGCAGGAGGGTAGATGGATCAGTGGATGGATGGATGGATGGATGGATGGATGGATGGATGGATGGATGGATGAATGGATGAATGGATAGATGGATCAGTGGATGGGTGGATGGATGGATAGATGGATCAGTGGATGGATGGATGGATGGATGGATGGATGGATGGATGAATGGATGGATGGATAGGTGGTTGGATCAATGGATGGATGGATAAATGGATGTGGATGGATGGATCAATGGATGAATCAATGGATGAATGGATGGATGGAATGATGGGCCTACAGGTCTGCAAAGAGAGCTACAGGTTAGTCATCCTCCCTAAAGACTCTCTATTATGAATGGGTTATCTTTTCCCAAGGAAAAGAATGCCTAAAATGATACAGGATATAATAAAAAAAAACTCCAGAAATTGTTAAATACTGATCATGCATTGGAATTAGGCTGTGATTAGTCTAGACCTCAGATGAGCATTTTTAGACTTTATCTTTTCTTTTTCA
The DNA here is from genome assembly GCF_036850995.1 of Saccopteryx leptura. Classification (NCBI taxonomy): domain Eukaryota; kingdom Metazoa; phylum Chordata; class Mammalia; order Chiroptera; family Emballonuridae; genus Saccopteryx; species Saccopteryx leptura. The sequence goes on from NC_089505.1 coordinate 360,283,504, forward strand.
AACATGAAAAAGGTCTTTATTATCTTTCTTGGAACATTTTTGTCATTTAATAACTGAAATGTTGGTTGGAAATTAAGTGGCAATTGGAAGACTTTTCAACATTTTTAATGGAGCTATAAGTGACATACAATGAGCTGCATTATTAAAAGTGTAAATTTTTGAAAGAGATATTCACACGTGAAACTATCATCACTATTAAGATTATGAACATATCCAATCCTCTCAAAAGTTTCCTAATGTTTCTTTGGAATCTCCCCCATCCAACTGTCTTCATGCCAGACCCAGGCAGCCATCTGATTTCTGTCAATATAAATTAGTTTGCCTTTTCAATATTGTACATAAATAAAATCATACAGTAATATATTCCTTTTGGTTGGCTTCTCTCATTCAGCAAAATTATTTTGATGTCTAACCATGTGCTTGTGTGCAACAGTAGTTCATTGTGTCTTACTCATGAATAATATTCCATTGTATGACAATTATAGGTAAAGCTTCAATGAACATGTATGTACAAGTGTTTTTATGGACATATGTTTTCATTTCTCCTAGGTAAATGTCTAGAAATAAAATGGATAGATTATAAGTTAAGTGCATATTTAACTTCTTAAAAAGCTTCCAGCTGTTTTCCAAAGTGTTTGAATCATTTTAAGTTCCCACAAAAAGTGAGTGAAAGTTGTAGATGCTCCCCATCCTCACCAACACTTGATAGCCAATCTTTTATTTATTTTATTTTATTTTTTTGTATTTTTTTTAAGTGAGAAGTAGGGAGGCAGAGAGAAAGATTCCGGCATGTGCCTGACTGGGATCCACCTGGTATGCCCACCAGGGGGCAATGCTCTGCCCCTCTGGGGCATTGCTTCATTGCAACGGGAGCCATTCTAGTGCCTGAGGTGGAGGCCATAAAGTCATCCTCAGCACCTGGGCCAGCTCTGCTCCAATGGAGCCTTGGCTGAGGGAGGGGAAGAGAGAGACAGAGAGAAAGTAGAAGGGTGTAGGCCAGAAATCGAACCTGGGACTTCTACATTCCGGCCTGATGCTCTATCGCTGAGCTAGCTGGCCAGGGCTGGTAGCCAATCTTTTAATTTTCGACATTCCAGAAGTGACCAGTGGAATCCCATGGTTTAAATTTTCATTGCCTTGATGATTAACAACATTGAGAATCTTTTCATATATCTCCCGTGGTGAAGTGTTTGCTCAAATATTTTACCCATTTATTTTCAGGGCTTTGTGTTCTTATTTTTGAGATTCTGAGTTTAAAGAACAAATTTATGTTTTTCAAATAAAGTTTATAATGAAAATATTTTCCCACAGTGTGACTCGTCTTTTCCTTCTCTTAACAGTATCTTTTGAAGAGAAGTTCTTAACTTTAAGGTGAAATCCAGATTTGTTGATTTTTTTCTTTTATAGAGTATATTTTGGGGATCATATATAAGAAATCTTTGGTTTATCCAAAGCCATTAAAAGTCTCTTCTAGAAATGTTACAGTTTAAGGTTTTGCTTTATGATCAATGTTGACTTATATTTGCATATAGCATAAGGAATGGATTGAAGTTCATACCTTTACAAGTAAACACCCAATTGTTCCAGCATGACTCATTGATAAGACTATCTTTCCTCTATAGCATTGCTTTTGTACTTAAAAAAGCCAAATCACTAAATGTGCATGAGTTTAATTCTGGATTCTCTGCTTTGCACCATTGGTTTGTCTATCTTAAGCAGAAACCAGACTATCTTGATTACTGTAGCTTTACGGCATTTATTGAAATCTGAGAGTCTAAATCCTTAGACTCTGTTCTTCTTTACCAAAGTTATTCTGGGTCTTTTCTATCCTTTGCATTTCCATGTGAAGTTAGAATCAGCTTTCAGTAGTTAAAAAAAAATCGAGAGGATATGATATAGCATATTAAAAGGTACATATACTGGCTTGTTCTAATCTTAGCAAATTATGTATTTGCATCACTAAAATATCTTTTTGCTAAGGATGGCAAAAGCTGTATTGGGAAAACAATTTTTCCCCCTTAGTCAAAGTTATACTGCAGCAATAATTTACTCCCAAAACTGTGTGGCTTACAATAACAAAGTTTTATTTCCTTCTAGGCTACTTGTCTACAACCGTAAATTGGTTGTAGCTCTGTTCTGTCTCGTTTTCATTTTCAGACCTGGCCTGAAGGGACAGCCTCTATTTGGGACAGTGCAAGTCTCAGAACAAACGAAGGAAGAGAGATGCAATCACCTAAAATTTTGCTGAGAAGTCACATGTTCCATCCATTCACATGTCTTGGCTAAAGCCAGACAGATGGACAAAACTGATGTCAATAAAATAAAAAATTCTCCCAGAGGGAAGACACCATAGAAAAGGGGGTATAATTATTTTTAGTAGAATACAACCTATAACAGACACTAAATAGATCTTTAAATGACCCCTTTTAGAATGGTGTCCCAACTTACAAATCGGCAGGACTGATTTAACGCATAATACACTTTTCATGGGAAATATTAAGGTAGCCCACTCACTTTGCCCGCCTGGCTATGTCTCTATCCCTCCCAACCTCACTTCTCTTCACTCCACTCAAGAAACTTTGGCGACACTTTGACTTTTAGCTTAGTGTCATATCGCATATTTCTGGGGGAAGTGGCAGTATTATTCTTACATAATTGTTTTGCCAATTCCCTCTTTTCCCCCCTCTTTCTATTATTTAATATTTGTTCAGAGATATATACAATTTACAAACATATGTAATTCAGTAAGAAACCAATGCTCCCTAAATAGATTTCAACTGAAGTGGGGATGGAGAAGTTGATTGTCTGTAATCTGATAGGATAATTATCATAAAAGCCATCATTAATTAGGCATTCAGTGTGTGCCAGTCATGATTCTAAATGGCTTACCTGCATTTTCTCATTTAATGCTTCCGAGAATGCTATTAAATAGATACCATTGCTATACTGTGAATAACAATGAGGGGATAGCTGCACAGAGGTGTTAAATAACTTGTCTAAGAACTCACAAATATTTGAGTCTTGATTCAAATCCAGTCCTGTCTGACTTCAGCACTTTGTAAGTGATACTGAGATTCCAGAAGATGCTTCTAAACAACCAACACTCTTCACTGACAATCCCTAGGATTTTAAAATGGGCAAAGCTGAAATTTTAATATCAAAGGCAAATAGTACATTTTCTATGACATCATCTGCATCAGGGCAGGGCAGGCAGGGGGTCTCAGACTAACTCTGGAGAAGTTACAGTGTGAATACACACACAATATAAATTATAGTATATTTCAAAGGGATAGAGAGGTGTTATTTTAAAGGTCAGATAGAAACTGGAATTCTTTCAAATGAGAAGTTATCATGAGAATTCTCTGAATGACACAAAGTCACTCAACAAATATGAGCTGTATTACAATATAATTATAACTGATTTTATTCCATTTAAAAAGAAAAGACCTTAAAACCCTTAACAAAATAAATACCAATAAGCTGAATCCAGCAGCAGATGAAGAGGATTATACATCATACCTATGTGGGATTTATTCCAGATTGTAAGAGTTGTAACAAGAAATCATTCAACAGGATTCATGATGAAAACATTGAACAAACTAAAAATAGAATGCAACTTTATCTACATGCTAAAGGTGAGTACCTAACTTATTGGGATGATCACTGTGTAAGACATATAAATGTATAACCACTATGTTGTATACCTGAAACTAGTTGCATGTCAACTACAATTAAACAGTTATTTACATTTTAAATTAAAAAATTTTGAAAAAAGTAAACAGCCAAAAAAAAATGTTAAAGCACATTTATGAAAAACCTACAAATAACACCCTATTCGAGGATAAAAGACTAAAAGCTTTTCCCCTAAGGTCAGGAACAACACAGGACAGCCACTTTTATATCTACTCAACATCATATAAAGGTTTTAGCTAGAAAAATCAGGAATGACAAAACAAAAATGCAACCAATTTGGAAAGAACTAAAATTATATTTATTCCCATTTAATGTGGTCTTACATAATAAAAATTCTAAAGAACCCACAATTCTCTACTAAAGCTAATGAACTAATTAAGCAAAGTTGCAGGATAAAAAACCAGTACACAAAATCAGTCTTATTTCTATACACTAACAATGAGCAATGCTAAAATAAAAGAAAACAGTTCCACTTATAATGACATCAGAGAGTGTGATATTGGCATCAAGGTAGACATATTGATCAATGGAACAATAGAGAGTCCAGAAATTGCTTCTTTATGACTAGGGGCCAATGTCAGTTGAGCATGTATGTGAACCTGAGAAATTCTGCATTCCCAAGACTGCAATATCAAAAGCTTTAAAAGCTTTAATCAAAATATTAGCAATAGATAAAACTGTAATATCTATAATGTCTTTTCATCCCATGACATTCAACATGTGCTCAGTTGAACCCCAGAGTTTTAAAGAGTTGCCTTGGAAGCTGTATAAACAGACAAAGGAGGGTGGTGATAAGTCACGGTGACTCTGCCCCATCACAACCCCTTCAACCAAAGTAGCTCCATTTTTTTTTTCTAGTTGGTTTATGTGTCTTCCAATGAGTTTTTGGTAGACATGTCAAATTTTACATTATTTTTTGTAATTTCAAGATTTCCCGGAGTTTGAAGAGATTGAACAAAAGTATATGTCATATGTGCCTTGAAACCTGATTATATTATCTTTGAAAATAATAAGTGATGGATGGTTTTCATAATACCAGGAGAACCTATAAATTCTGTACCACATAGAATTTTGAGTGTGCTTAACTCTTGTCATGATGCAAACATACCTGTGATATAAGCAGCGTAATTAACAGGATTCCTGTTTTTCAAATAAAAAATGGAGATAGAAAAAAAACTGAACCAGGTGGTCATTGAACTTAGACCCAAACTCAAATTTATCTCACACCAAATTCAATGTTCTTGATATCTGCAGCCCTATCTCAATAGATAGTGTGTTTTACTCTAAAATACCTAAAATGGACTCTTCAAAAATTTTAGGAACAGGGCATACAAAATAGAATGCTGATACGTAAAACTGGCTGAAGTCCAGCTTGGCATTATGAGTTTTCTAAATATGACTTGCCACAACACAGTTTCAGTACTGGATTGAATAGTGTTTCTGCTAAATTTGTCTCTGCCTGGAACTTGTGAAGGTAACCTTATTTATAAATAGGGGATCTGCACATACAATCAAGATGAGGTTATATTGAATTAGAGTGGGTTCTAAATCTAATAAGAACTGGTGTCCTTATGAGAAGAAAAAAATTTGGACACAGACACAGTACACAGGGGAGAAGGCCAAGAGATGTGTTAACCTAAAAATAAAAAGCCAAAGTTTGAAGCATCAAGAGTTTATTTGGAAAAAAAAAAGAATTGCAACTCGGCACATAGCTTCAGGCACAAACCTGAATTACGTCTGGATTATGGGGTGAAGGCAAGGTAAGATTTTTATGAGAAAGGGAAGATAAATGATTAGGTGAATAGAAGAAAGGAAGGAATTTGTATTGGCGCTAACAAGCTAAGCTACTCTTTAGCGATACTTGGCTGGTTACTGATTGTAAAGAATGTCCTTAATTATCAGGCCTTGTTGTAAGGAGGTGGTTTGCTTTCTTGTTTAGCTTTACAAACAGTATAAACAGTGGTTTGTAAGACAATGTGGGTGTGGCCCAATCCAAAGGTTCTCTTGTCCAATTCAAACATTTCAAAGGTTCAAGGAGTAAGACCTGCAAGGCCTTTCCTCTGGAATGGCGTCACTGACTCCATTTTGAATGGCTTTGTTTATATTAATTTTCTCCAAAGAACAAGAGGCAGAGATTGGAGTTTTACCACTATAAGCTGACACCGGGACTTTCTGCAACCCGAGAAGCTAGAAAAGCCAAGGAAATTTCCTCACCAATAAACTTCAGCCTGAGCATGACCCTGCTGCCGTCCTGGTTTCAGATTTTAGCCTCTAAAACCACGAGATCATACATTTCTGTTCCTTTAAGAAACCCAGTTTGTTGGGGCAGCCCTTGGAAGCTAATATCGGGTCTGTTCAGAGAGAGTCTCTGGTTCCATTCTCAACTCCATGGTCACTGATTACTATCAGTTTCCCTAGACTATCAAGAGAGGAAAGTCCTTAGTAAATGTGAATAAGGTTGACTTGCGAAAAATGGGAGTGTTCTCTAGGGTCCCAGATACAGTCTGGTGCAAAGAATGCAAGGATCTCATTCTCGGCATGTCACTATCACAAACTGAGACCTTGTGCAAGGCACTTCTTCCCCTCCAGGCCGTTTCCCTCATTTCTCTGAGTCAGGGAGTCATTTCTCTGAATTTACTAATGTCCAAAGAGATAGTGGGTCTCTGGCCACAAAATAATTGTGAAGTGTTTTGAGAAGTCTGGAAGTATTCAACCCATTGTCATAGAGGACTATGGAAATATAAACCTATCTAATTATTTTACTGTGTTTGCAATATAGAGTCTTCAAATATAGGGTGAAGCTATCAAATGGCTATTTCATTTCCAAAGCATACGTTTCTATTCTTTTCCTAACCTAAGACAGAGCCTACAAAGCAAAAATTCCATACTCTGGTTTTCCTATTAACCTAGCTTGTTAAAGCTTCCCCACTTCAGTAAATTAACAACAACAACAACATACATACACGCCATGTACAGTGCATTATAACCCTCAAAGCAGTACATAAAAGTTACCCTTCATTATTGAGGTAGTGTTTTGACTTTGGGTGATGGGCAGACAATGCAATGAATAGATCACATGCTATGAAGATGTATACTCGACACCTATGTGATCCTATAGAACCAATGTCACCCCATTAAATTTAATTTCTTTCTTTCTTTTTTATTAAGTGAGAAGCGGGGAAGCAGGGAGGCAGAGAGTCAGACTCCTGCATGTGCCATGATTGGAATCCACCTGGTAAGCCCCCTAGAGGGTGATGCTCTGCCCATCTGGGATTGTTGCTCCATTGCTTGGAAACAAAGCCATTTCAGTACCTGAGGAAAGGCCATGGAGCCATCCTCAGCACCAAGGGCCAACTTGCTAGAACCATTTGAGCCATGGCTACGGGAGGAGAAGAGAGAGAGAGAGAGAGAGAGAGAGAGAGAGAGAGAGAGAGAGAGAAAGGAGGAAGGGAGAAGGGGAGAAGGGGAGAAGTGGAGAAGCAGATGGTTGCTTCTCCTATGTTCCCACACACCAGGCTGCTGCTCTACCACTGAACCAACCAGCCAGGGCCTAAATTTAACTTCTAAATAAAAAAAATAGAATCATTGAGTTAGATAGAAGAATTAACTATTTTGAATACAATTAAGGGAAGTGACCAGTCATGGCTTGCTTGCTCTCAGATGAATTCCTGCTCTTTTGTTGCTCTGTCTCCTGGGAGGGCAGATCTCCCCCAAACCCACAGAGCTGTTAGGAGAGCCAGGAGGGATCCCCATGGGCTGCATACAGAGAGGGCAACAGAGCAGAGCCCTGGTGTTTCTCCCTCTCTTTACCTTGGCCTGTCAGAATCCCTGTGATCCTGGCTCCCAATGTTTCATCCTGGCTCTGGCTCTGGTAACCCAGCCCCATCACACTTTCTCTCCCATCCAGGGCATAGGAGCAACTGCCCAGGGTTTCCAATTTCATGTTTGCATCTTCCCCTTTGTTCTCTCATCTCTGCCAGCATCTTTATAACTAATCCCCTGTATTCATGTCTCTCTATTTAATTTACCTGGCATGGTTTTTGTTTACCTGGACGGACCCTTATTGAATTAGCAAGTGAAATTATTTTATCTCTGCAAGGAAGAAGGCGTAAACATTTCCAAATTTTTCTGACTCTCTAGCCTTGGAAAAAAGATTGATTGCCCTTCTTATACTCCAAAGCATTGAAAAACTGTAGCCACACCATTATTTACCTTGATATAAATGCATGTAACACTGGGGGCACACAAGTCTTTACTTTTCTTCTTTCTCTAGAGTGTGTTTGGAGAGTTTTTGTAAAAACAATTTTTTTCAAAGGTATCAGGAGTGGTTGGTAGGTAACAGAAAAGAAGAAATGTACAGTATGTTCAATGTGCTTAGGCATTTGGACTATTTCTGCATGTAATCAGAGTTTACCTCCAGTCATTCTAATGTGACCATTCCTGTCCTACAAAATTATGCTCAGATATTACTGCTAGCTGTCAAAACTCATGTTCTCCTCTTCTTCATGGACACATGACAGTTTTACATTTCTCAACTTCCTATGTAGATAGGTACAAATATTGATTGACTTACGACCTATGCAACCTACGACCGTTCGACTTTACGACCACAGTCGCTAGCCACGACTGCACCGTGTCTGGCAGCGCAAGCGTTGCCCAGCTGGGCGTACAGCAGTGCGGACCAGCTTCTGGCAGCACTTCCATCTCCGCGTGCACCATTTCAACTGTTATCCCAGACTCGGTACAGCAATTTGTGTTTTGTGTCTTGGATATTTTTCATCAAACCCCTCCCAAGATGTCTACTAAGAGGAAATTGTCTTTGCAAATATTAAACCAATTGTACTGGTAATGCAGTGTTTTACTTAAACCCAGCAAATGTAAAAATAAGAAACAAAATGGTGTAGATATGATACAAACGGCATAAAATGAACAAAGAAAATTATGGTATATAACAATAATGAAAGAAAATTATGATAAAATATGACTTAAAGATTTTTATAACATCATTTCACAGTACTGTACATATAGCCTACTCAGCTTATGACCAATTCGTGTTACGACTGGTCTGTCGGAACCAATCGTGGTCGTAAGTCGAGCACTAGCTGTATAGCCATGGAATATAAACAAAAGTGATATTATCCTTTCTGGGCATGACCGATAAAAACCTCTCAAGTCTGCTTATCCTTGTTCTTTCATCTTCCTTCTGCCGGCCAACAAGGTGGAATGCATGATGACCTGGGGAGGTGTGTGTTGGATATGACAAGTCCTCTGTCAGCTGGGACTCTGAAACACTCCAGGGTGGAAAGTCAACCTGATCCGTTCACCCACCGAAGGCTGTTACATGAACCGAAATAAACTTATTTTTAGCTACGATTGATATTGCTGGAGTTTTTGTATTATAGTATCTAGCATGTTCCTAACCAACAGACTCTTCCTTGTGTCATTCTTAACTCCTGTAGAATCAGTGGTTACTTTCTTATGGTTTTTGTTTATATGGCTATGGCAGCCCATTCAATTTGGATTGGAGTTATTTGTTCAAAAAGTGCCCCCCTGCCCTCGCCTCCCTTATCCATCCCTCCAGGTCTCTAACCAGGATATGAACTTCACAGTACATGGATGAGGTCTCCTCTACCTCTGTGTCCCCAGCACCATTAGGTAGAGAACACATGGGTCTCCAGAACTGTAGACTGAGTTGAGTGGATGGGAATGAGGATCCTGTCCAGTCTGTCTTTCCTTCCCCACCCTTTCCAAGATAAAAGCCTTGTTCCTAAACCTTGACTATTTTTAACCAATGCCCACTATTTTCTGCCAAACCTATTACTCCACCTATCTACCCATCTGCTTGAAGTTTTGAGACTTTTGTATGTCAGCCCTCCCTCGGCTCCCCGTTTTCCCACATAGCCGCCTGACTGTGGAGCCCTACCTATCTCCATTGTGACCCAGAGACCTCTGTGTCAACATGGCAGTAATGCTTACTGTATCCTGGGAATAAAAATAAGTTGTGATGTTTCTATGAGCAAATGACAAAACCTTCCTAAGTTCATACTCTGAGCGGTGCTATTTATTTAATTAGAAGAATGATCTTACCAAACTGAAAACCTCTGATTTCTAAATTTAAACATTGTAAGCTATAATCCTGGATTAAAAAAATTACCAATCTTGAACACCCATGAGTCCTGAGGTCAGAACACAGGTCAATTCAATAAAAAATGTGGATTTGAAGGGGGTTTTTCAGCTGTAGAAGAACAGCAACAATGGACTAGCAGAATATATCTTTCTAGTCTTTATTCAACAAGAAGGTGCATTTATAACATTGATTCACTTCACTGGTAGTTTGATGTTAAGCATTATACAGATTCCTACTTTATTCCATTGCAGAGTAACTGAATCATAAACTGTCAGGATTGTAAGATAACTCCCAATTCATGCAGGCAAGTGGTTCCTGCCATGTTGAGAGATATGGACCTTTTGAAGTACATTTTCAATGTTATAAACACACACACATACACTCACATTTTACAGATGGTTTTCAATGGTTCAAGTATTCCTTAGAAAACATCAACGAGCTCTTACCCAACCATGGAAGCCCATTAATGAAATCTTGTGTGAGCTAAAAAATACATATGGCTGAGTAGTATACTCAATGAAATACAACTCAGCCATAAGAAATGATGACATAGTACCATTTACGACAACATGGATGGACCTTGATAACATTATACTGAATGAAATAAGTAAATCTGAAAAAGCTAAGAACTGTATGATTCCATACATAGGAGGGACACAAAAATGAAATTCAAGGACATAGATAAAAGTGCAGTGGTTATTAGGGGGAAGGGGAAAGGTGGAGAGGGAGGGGGTGGGAAAGAAGGGAGGGGCTTAAAAAGAAACAAAATATAGGGTGACAGAAGATGATTTGACTTTGGGTGATGGGTATACAGCATAATCGATTGCCCAAATGATGTGGAGCTGTTTTCTCTAAATCTATGTACACTGGTTGACCAATGTCAATCTGTTAAATTTAATTGTCTAAATTTAAAAGAATGGAAAAAAAGTACATATGGATATCAGCTATGAACTTTATTCCTTATACCTCTCACATGCCACATTCATTAATTTATCATTTTTCCCAAATTAAGTTTTATCTACTTCTAGGTCCTATTCACTTGGCTCTGAGAAAAGCCCATCTCAGTGTGAATTGAGAAGTCCACTCCATCCATTCCCCCAGGATTATGAAGATGTCCTCAGGTCTTACATAGAATATGTCATCAAGAGAGTTTATACTAGTTTATACTAGCTGACGTACTCCTGGTCCAGGGCCACAGAATTTCTGCGGCCAAGCTTGGATATACAATCTCTCTGTGCGGCACTAAAAGCTCATTCCAAGTGTTCTGTCAACGTCAACATCACCAAGTTGCACCATCTGAAATATTGTCACCTTTAGGGGAAAGGGACTATGGGGACCGTACATGACAATGAGAACATTGCTACTGACAAATTAATCCTTGAGGCTGCTGCCCCCTCATTCAATTCCCATTTCCGGAGGAGAAACTCTAAAAGGTTTCTCAATTTCTATAGCTTTTACCTCCACTGTTTCACTTCCTGGGAGAATTTAGCATAAATCTTTTCAATGGCTCTTTTCAGGATAGAAAGGCTTATAAACCTTAATTGCTGAACAGCTGGTCTCTGGAGTCAGACTAGTTGGGTTCAAGTCCCAGCTTTGATGTCTGCTGACCCTCTTCCTCCCAACCCTTCCCCCTGGTAACCACTTCATTTTTATCTATGTCCATGAGTCTCATTTTTATATCCCACCTATGTGTGAAATGATACAGTTCTTAGCTTTTTATGATTTACTTATTTCACTTAGTCTAATGTTCTCAGGATCCATCCATATTGTAAATGGCAATATATCATCATTACTTATGGCTGAGTTGTATTTCATTGTATATACGTACCACATCTTCTTCTTTATCCAATCCTCTATTGAGGAACACCTAATTACTTCTGCAGAGATTGCTTTTACCAAATACGGTCACATTCACAGGTTCTGGGTAGACATATCATTTGGGGACCACCATCCAATCCCTTAAAAGAAATTTGAATAATTTTTTCACTGTATAATGTTTAGTCTCATTCACTGTGTAACGGTGCAGTGATAATAACAGAGGCAAACTCCCCCATGTGTTGATTGAGGACAAAATGTGTGTCTACATGTAACACACTTAAGAGTTCCTGGCAAACAGTAAATATTCTTTTCTAAACAGTATTTGCTATAATGGGGAGTTAACTTATGAATAACTACTCATTTCTTCTTTTGGTCACCTAACTCAAAGCCACATTAATAAAACCCGAGGCAAGAGAGCACAAGGGCTAATAAACTCTTGTTTAGGAAGCCAGGATAAGTATGCGCTCTGGAAAACACCAATTACTCTGCTGTGGTCCCAAAGCTAGAAGCAGAGAGTGTGCTTGGAGCCCAGAGGCCACAGCTTAACAACCAGCATTTAATAACTACATAGCACGCGTTTCATATGTATTATTTCTATTAATCTTTGCCATGGTGTTATCTATAATATATTTACCTATAATGCAATAATGTAATCAATCTTTGATTGCACTTACTAATGTTAGAAAAGATAGTAACAAAAACCTAATAAGTTGTCAGGCCAGGATTCACCAAGGTCTGTCTGCCTTTAAAGATTGTAGTCTTTTTCATCTGAGCTACCATCTAAAACATTCTCAGCAATCTGGAACATTGGGGAAGACCTATTATACCAAGCATAAATGCAACATTTTGTACCTGAACTAGAAAACATAGCGTAATTATCAGAGAAGAAAATAGGTGCTTACAGAGCACAAAAAAGCATCAATGTGTTCTAGTCTAGTGCAATCCTAGAGTTACTACACAGTGCGGTATAGCCACCGAAAACAGATGTGCCTGCATTCTGCAGTGCCCAGAACAAGCAAGGCGATAACTCATCTTTACTCCACAGAGCTTCAGGTCACAACCAGTATTTTTTTTTTTTTTGTATTTTTCTGAAGCTGGAAATGGGGAGGTAGTCAGACAGACTCCCGCATGCGCCCAACCGAAATCCACCCAGCACGCCCACCAGGGGGCGATGCTCTGTCCATCCGGGGCGTTGCTCTGTTGTGACCAGAGCCATTCTAATGCCTGAGGCAGAGGCCATGGAGCCATCCTCAGCGCCTGGGCCAACTTTTGCTCCAATGGAGCCTTGGCTGCGGGAGGGGAAGAGAGAGACAGAGAGGAAGGAGAGGGGGAGGGGTGGAGAAGCAGATGGGTGCCCCTCCTGTGTGCCCTGGCCGGGAATCGAACCTGGGACTTCTGCACACCAGGCCAACACTCCACCACTGAGCCAACCGGCCAGGGCCACAACCAGTATTTTTATATGTTTATGTAATTTGGGAATATTAGGTCATCTGAGGAAGTTTGAAACGTGGAACTTAGTGAGACAAGTGACCAGCAAGGTGAAGAGAGGAACAGCACCCACCACCATTCAGATTTCTGCCTACCTCAGCCTGTTTCATCAGGGTAACAGCCACCCCACTGGGCTCCCTGCCCCATCCTGGCCTCGCCACGCCTTATCCATCCACCCTGTGATCCATCCACCCCGTGATCTTTCTAAACTGCAAATGTACTCACGATGCGCCTGGGTGTAGTGCCTCCCAAAGCCTTAGGATTGACATCTGAGATCACCTAATAAGGATTCAAAAGTCCACAGGTTCTTGTACCTACTTACTGTATCACACACACACACACACACACACACACACGCGCGCGCGCGCGCGCGCACACGGACACGTGCTTACACAATCACACACACATGTGCTTACACAGTCACGCACACACGCACACACACATGCACAGACCTGACGGCTGAACCTTACTGACTCCTACCTCCTATCCTTTGGGCATCCTGCTGTCTTTACGGGATCTCTCCCACCTCTAGCTTCCACTCTGCCCACCCCTTGCCGGCTAATTCCTGCTCATTCTTCTCGGCGTCACTTGACCTTGAGAACCATCCTGCCAGCCGCTGCTCCAGCTTTCAGGTTTGCCTGGCCCCTCATTCATGCTTTTACAGCCCCCTGGGCTCCCCCGTCTTAGCGCGTATCCCACTTGGCTCTGATGGCCATTCACTTGGTTCCTCTATTCAACAGAAAGTTAACGTGAGTACAGGACGAAGTTTGCTTTCTTACTGTTTTGCCCCCACTCCCAAATATGTGTTCAATGGAGGACTGTTCCTTAAAAGATGTGAAAGACTTTGTTCTTGAATAAACACGAAGGAATTTGAATCAAATGAGGCTATTTGCGGACAGGAGTATGAAAGCCGTTGTTAAGGGTATAAAGCGATATACACTGACTGTTCCATTGGGACCAGAAAGCAGAACTAGGACTTACGGGTAGAAGAGAATTGAAAGCAGATTTTCATTCAACACAGGAAAGAACTTCAGACAATGAGGACAATCTGAGACTGTGGCTTGCCGGCTCAGAAACAGGAATTCTCTGTTACTGAAAATGTTCAAGTTGAAAGGCAGGTCCATGGAAAGCTAGTATGGATCTACTTTAAATGCCATTTAGCTATAAATCAGTGGAGTTTTCTAGAGTTGAGTTGTGTTGAGAAAGAGTCTGAAGGCCTATGTGGGACAAGGAGAAAAAATATTATGCAATCAATAATTAGTGGGTCAGGAGCTTTCTAGGACTGAATGAAATATGCAGTAATGCTTCATGTTCATCTTTCTACACACACACACACACACACACACACACACACACTCGCACAGATGCACGCGGTTACAGAATGAGGGTCTTAATGGGGAGATTATCATTTCTTTAGTCCAAACTCAGCCCTTTCATTGGCTACATTGTCTGGAAACTCTTTTTTTTTTTATTGTTTCTTTCTTGAGTTAATGAGAAGAATTTAATGTCCACCATCCCTCCTCTTATATGGAAAGTGGGTTGCCATATAAAAATTGGCACATCCGGACTTGTTATTGTTTTTTCGCTTTATATAGCAAAGAAGAGAGTGGGCAGAGAGCTGTGGACAAGAAAGATACACCAGGAAGTCATGGACTCAGAGTCCTCAGCGGCTTATAGCTGGGGTGCAGCGCCCAACAGGATTCCTGTATCTTACTCACCATTGGGCCCAAGAAGACAACAGGAGCATAAGTCCCAACTTAAGATATTCAAAGTCTGTGATTGTTAGGATGAGGGAATCAAAGTTCACGTGATCCCGGTTAAAACTCCAACTGCCCCCTAGGGTTGAGGGACTCTGTGTTTTGTACATTAAATGAAGATCTCAACATCGTTAAAGAGAAGCTAGTTTATTAGCTGTGATGTCATCCTCTTTTGAGCGCTGTCTTTTCTCAGAACATTACTCTTCGGCATGCTGCAAAGGTACATTCCATCTTGACCAGGAGCAGAAATCTGAGAGCTCACGGATAAGGTGCTCTCAGCTTGGACCTGTGTTCCCTCGCCTCTTTAGAGAAAAGGGGCATGACTTAGTCAATGCTTTGCCAAATACAGGTGAGCCTAAATTCCCACTAGATGATACCTGTTCTTACTATTTTGCCTTCTCTGCCACTATGGTGTTCTTTCTGGATTTCTGCCTCAGTTTCTCTCTTTTCACTTCCACATTCCTCATGGAGCCCCCCTCTGAGGCCGCTGAGACTGATTCCTAGTTTTCCTAGCCAGGCCCTTATACATGTGGCTTGTGATCGGTATTCACCATGGGCTGCTCCTGGGTGCTCAGCTGCTGCTGGCTGTCTTCTGGCATTCCTTATGTAACATAGTCATTATTTCCAGATGAAGTATTCCTGGATATGACTTACGTACCTCCTGTCTGGATATCCATGGGTATTCATTCTTACCAAACCAAGATGGAGTTTATTATAATGCTCTGCATGCTTGAACCAAGTCTTTATCGCCAGGGGTCTGTCCACAAGCCATTGCCAGCACCAGGGGGTGAGGATCCAGCCTACCTGAGCTCCCAACTAAGGATGCTGAGAAGTGAAGTAGTCACAACGGCAAGTTTCATCCTTGGAGAAATACATTCACGTGCAGACAAAATCCTGCCAAAACTTAGTAAGCTGTCTAGTTAAAAGTGCTTTTGCTATCTTAATTTACAAAGGGAGAAAAGAGCAAACAAACAAGTGAGAAAAAAAAAGCACGCACACACACAAGGCCAGCAAAGTTTAATTGCATTTCCTAACATCACAGAGCTAATTAACGTTAAGGGTAGTTCTTTCGGTGAGCTATTCATTCTTAATATTGTTCCTGAATAAGGACCACTCCCTCCCCTGCCAATCCAATTACTGTGGTCCTGTAATTTTTTTCTAAAACTGACTCAGACAGGGCAATTTTTTTTTCTTAAAGATTATGTAGGCTACCTTCTCAAGCCTTTTATTTATAACATGACAACATACGAGGGAGAACAGGGAGAAACTCTCTGCTTCCATTCCTTTTCTCAAGTCCTTTCTGACTTCAGAAGGGCCGCGGACCCTGCCACACACTTTCAGGCATCACGCTAAGACACTGCAATTTTTAGGATTCCAAGTGACCTAATTTGCACGTATCAGAGAGGCCAGGTTGCTTATACTATATATAACCCAGTGCTCTGCAGACCAGTGGTTTATAAATTTGAGAAAATGGACCCACTGTGGCTCCTTGACATTCTGTTTCCTCTCTATGGCAGTATGGTTGACTATCCACAGATACATAAGTATTGTGTTCACAGAGTGGCTGTGATCAGCGTAGGGAGGTGAATCCCAGGCCAGGGTCATTACTTTCTGGAGCCTGAAGAAGCAGCCTCAGACCCAAGGGAACAGTGAACAAGAATACTCAGTGAACCCCACCTCGAGTAAACCTGGGTAGATTTCAAAGCAGAGTCAACACTGTAACTCTCCTATACTTTGCTGCCAGTTCCTACCTCATTACCTGCAGTGCTCCCAGTTTGGAAAAAAGTGGGAAGATAATCCCCAATATCCAAATGAAATGGAGACAGAGTTGGTCCTAAAACCAAAGGGTTCTCTTCCCTAGCACCTTATAACATCTTATAGCTCGGCTATCTATATTAAGAGTCTCCACTTAATGCAAAGTTGCTCAAACAGTTCCTGGGAGTCCAGAAGTCCTCACCTTTGACAAACACTGCAATAAACATTAACCCTCTGAGTAGTGAGATTTTTGTTAACCCTTGGAGTGAGGACATCCATGAATGTTTGTACTGCTCAGAGGGCTAAAGGTGGCAGGAGGGTGCGAGTGGGAGTGAACAGTAGAACCATATTAAAGAGATTAGTTGGGATATTAGAAGGAAAAATAAAGTACTAATGAGCTAAATGACTTCAAGTTATTTAATCTTGAGTAAATAATAGAGATCTCTATTACATAACACACACGTGTGTGTGTGTGTGTGTGTGTGCACACACACATACCCACACACGATTCAAAAGACTTTTTGCCTGTCAGTAGGTCATTCCTTTTCTATTGTCATTTTTAAATTTATTTAGGATCAGTGTTGGCGTCTGCAGCATCAGGCCTTGGAAAGCTTATTTATTAATATTCCTCAAACACTGGCAATAGCAATAGTAGTTGTAACTGCACAACCTCTAGCAATGTGCCAGGCACTACCTAAGTCCTTTAAAGGACAATAACCAAGTAGATATATTATTCCATTTTTCAGCTAAGGACAAAAGACCCTCACAAAGGGTAAGGAACTTGCTCAAGGTCACACAGCTGGCCGATGGCAGAGAGTCTCGACTGTTTATTACCGGAGTCCTTGCTTTCGTAGTCACTAGAATTATAGCTGAGTCTAAGTTATTGCCCCTGCTCATTCTGTGCTCCCAACTCCAAAGGTGGCCATCACTTCATAATCTTAGAGCTGCTTCAAAGATGTGGCGGCCCTGCAGATTCAACTACAAGATGAGAAAAGCAAACAAAGGGAGTGTTCATCTTCCGCCTGTATGTGGGTCTTTTCATCCTCAAAGTTCTTTGTGAATATTAAACAATTAATCCCCGGTGGAAGCCCTCAGCATTGGGGGAAGTGAACATTTCCATTAATGTTGACGAATGTCTATTGCTGTCGGTGAAGTATCGCCTTTCAGTCTGCGCTTCTAAAGCCTGAAAGCCTGTCTATAGAAATGAAGCCCGTTTTCATCCCCATCCGTCCCAGGTGCATGAGGGAGAGGCTGAGATGTCTAAACACAGTGCTTTTCAAGTACCTTTGAGGAGTTGAAAGGCTTTGCCGGTTTCGTTTCCTGAATATACTCACCCATGCACACACACATACACAGTTTTAAGATAGATCAGAAAAGCTGATGGTGTGTGTATGTGTGTAGTGCGGGGCACTTATGTGTTATTAGCAGAATGGCAAATAGAGGAGACGTCTCTCTCGTAGCTGAAGTCATAGCTGAGCTGCATGGTTGTCTCTGCGGTATGCAGTCAGTTGTTAACTGAAAGGGTGGTGGTTCAAACTCACCCAGGGATAATTTGATCTTCTTTGCTGAAATATGTGAGCAGTGCATTTTAGGATGCTATTGCTCCTTTTGAAGCACTGGTACAGTGACCTCTAAACTGGTCTGCTAAATCCCACCCTAAGTACTTGTTCAAACCACAAACAAGTTCTAGGACTTTGAGAATCTGATCCCATTGCTCTGGGAAGGTGCCTGAGAGTTTGCATTTTTAAAATACACCCTCTGCCCCTGGGAAATTATTATTATTATTCAAGTTTGCACAGAGTATGTATGGAAGATAATATAGTTGGCTTCAGAGCCACACTGCCTGGGTTTGAATCTCTGCTTCTCTACTTGTTGACCCTGAAAAGTTCCCTGACTCTTATCTACAGTAGACTCGACAGCACAGCACTCACTGTGATTACCTACATGCTGGCATTGTTATTTTTATTTTACTTTTTAAATGATTTGTTTATTGTCTATCTGTGTTAACTCGCCATCATCCAAACTGCCACCTGTCTGGTGGTATTGTGCAGTGTCAGTTTAGCTAAGAGGAGGCTGGATTTCTTGGAACATCCTTCCTTTATGGAACCAGATTTGCGCTGGCCATCAAGGCAGTTTACATGAGATTTGAGAGGTAGGAGCGAAGCTGCAGTCACTGTTCTCTGAAGGTCATTGTTGGAGGTGGTGAGAAACAGATGCGGAAATGCCAACAGGTCCAAGTTTGTCCTTGCTTTTCCTTACCCCCTGTCCAGGTCACCTTCCTGACTTCCAGCACCACTGGACAACACTGACCACCAGCCCACCACCAGTTGCTAGTCTGTGAACTCACAGAGGTGGAGCCAGGACCAGCCAACAACCTTCCATTAATTTCTACTCTGGAAGCTAGACTTCACCTTGAACGGTGATTGAATAGGAGTTAGGCAACTTCTAATGGCTTTACTTTCATAGATTGTCAATTCTGGATTGTCTGAGACCTATAGTTTCTTATTCACTGTTACTTCTTCAGGACCTAGAACTAGGTGATGTGCTTTCAGTATTAGGTGAGTGACTGATGATAGTGACAGCTTCCTTATCTATAAAATGGAGGTAATGTTTCCCCTATCATTGAGTTGGGTAAAGACAAATGAAATAACATATAAAAAGCTCAGTACTATTGCTGGCAGATAATAATGATACATGGTTGTTGCTTTTATTGATTTTGTTATATGGCTTTGAAGATATCAAATCTGCCATGTGGAGCCAAAAACATTATAAGGGTTGATTTGGCCTGTCTCAAGAGTCAGTCCATCTTCTAATCCACCTGGACTTAGTCTTGTCTTTGCCCTAGAATAATAATATCATCTCAGAAAACTTTAGAGCCATAGAGAATGCTAAAGCTTCCCAATACAGCAGCCGTGTTCAAAAAATAAGGACCCCGACCAGGCAGTGGCACAGTGAATAGAGCATCACCCTTGTATGCTGAGGACCTAGGTTTGAAACCCTGTGGTCACTGGCTTGAGCACGGGCTCACCAACTTGAGCACGGGGTTGCTGGCTTGAGCTTGAGATTGTAGACATGACTCCATGGTTGTTGGTGTAAGCCCAAAGGTTGCTGGCTTGAAGCCCAAGGTCGCTGGCTTGAGCAAGAGGTCACTAGCTCTGCTGGAGGCTCCTCCATCCCCGGACAAAGCACATATAAGAAAGCAGTCAATGAACAACTAAGGTACCACAACAAAGAATTGATGCTTCTTATTTATCTCCCTTCCTATCTATCTGTCCCTATCTGTCCCTCTCTCTCTCTCTTTTAAAATAAAAATAATAATAAAATAAAAAGAAGGACCTGAGAAGTAAAAAGATTTGCCCAGAGTAATCCACCAGTTTGAAGAGGTTAAAACTAATCAAGTTTCTTTAATAAAAATCCAGAGTTCTTCCTGTGAATTATTTAAAATATAAGTCTTAAAACCTGTGTAGCTTCACATACACACAGATGTGAATATATATTTATATGTATATATGTATCAATACTATAATATATTACCATGCATACACATGTGGTATGTATATATTGTATACATACATGGTATGTGTATATGTGCTATATGGTAATAGTGTCCTGCTTTTCCTATGGGAAGGGAGATGATACATCCAGGGTGCCTGGGACAGTGTAGTTTACACTTGTGCCCTGGTTTAATTATACAAAGTACCCCCTTTTCTCACAAAAGTCCTGATTTGTTTAATAAATTATATAGTTTCCCTTTTTCTATCTGACAACTGTATCCTATACTTTCTGTCAATGCATTTGGAATGAAGTAGGCTACAGAGAAGGACATGTGAGTTGGGTCTGGTTAATAAGAACATCGCTTTCACTTGGCCATAGGGATCACTTTGGGGATGACACACTGTAGAGTCAGAGCAATAAACCTTATGCTGGGACTGCCAGATGAGAAGCGGGTCTTTCCTGTTGGAACGACAGCGAGGATGCTCTACATCTTGAGCTGCCTTGGGCTTCTCTGGGGATCCTGATCATGAGACCAACATGAAAGAAGACACCACCAGGAGATGGAGGAACTGAATTCTAGTCACTTATCACAAGTCTTTGACTAAGGCTTTTCTGATGTTGAACGAACTCTAGGTATTTCTGTTTAGATTTTGGCACTTGTGATGGAAAGCATCATAACTAAATACGAACTGAAAAACAAATCAAATAAAAAAAAGATGGAGCATTTTTGCCCTTCTTCTAATCCTAAACCAACATTGTCTTTGGCCACAGTTGTTACTCTGATGAGTTAGAAGGGAAGGTACTCCCTCAACCTCCTCACTTCCCCTTCCAAACTTGGTTACATAGTATCTAACACTATGACATACTGGCCATGCCGTTCATTCATTCAATACACATAAATGGAGCACAGTATGACCTTGAAAAATTTGTATCCTATTGGAGGAGAAGATAAAAAAATGAAAGAACTGCTAAACATAGAGTGGCATGCCAGCCAGGCCTTATGAAAGCTGACCGCGGGACTGCTCCTGACAAAGCCTGGTGTGAAGGTGAGCGGGGAAGACCTCAGGACGGAGAAGAGGTAGAAATTAACCTGTAGGGCATTGGCAGAAGGTTCCTATCTAGTCGAGACACTATGGTGAATCCTGAGAAGGGAAACCTGCAGAATCATAAAGATGGCTCTTTGGGGAAATGCCAACACTTGCTAGGATGCCAAGCATTTGCATTGGAAATGCTTGAAGAGTCTCTAGACCAGTGGTAGTCAACCTGGTCCCTACCACCCACTAGTGGGCGTTCCAGCTTTCATGGTGGGCAGTAGCAAAGCAACCAAAGTATAAATAAAAAGATAGATTTAACTATAGTAAGTTGTTTTATAAAGATTTATTCTGCCAAACTTAGTGAAAATGCAACATAAAGTACTTGGTAAGTAATTATTATTATATGCTTTAACTTGCTGTAACTCTGCTTCATAAATTTTATAAAGTAAAGTTACTTCCCTACTATATAAATCACCATTACTATGGAACCGGTGGGCGGTTAGAAAATTTTACTACTAACAGATACAAAAGTGGGTGGTAGGTATAAAAAGGTTGACTACCCCTGGTCTAGAGGAAGAGAACTGGGAGTTCTGGTAAACCACACTACTGTTCTTAAGACTTCTATATACTGTGAGCAACAGAAGACCATGAAAAGGATCCCAGATCAGGTTGTTCTGGCTTTAGTCAAGCCACTGTAACACATGCTTTGTTCTCCACTTCACAAGCTGTTCAAGCAACTGCACATGGACTTGTACAGCCTTCTTTACTGACATTCTCATGTAGAACCTGTGCCTTCTCCCAGGAAGGCACAGCCCAGGGAGGGGGGGTGGCACGGAGACTCAATTCCATGATTCAACTGTTCTCTTCCATCTGAACCCTTTGGCTAATGTCTAGACACCATCTGCTGTCATTACTCCTCTTTACTCCTTCCTCCTGTCCTAGATCCATTTCCTATGGCTTTGGACCAATCCTCTAATCTCTTGTGCCATGTCCCTGCCTTATTGTCTTACAGCTCCAGTGTTCAACTGGCATTTTACAAAGACTGTTCCACGGACAACAGTTTTGAGTGGGGTGAAATTAAAGGCAGAGAGAGGAGGTGGGGAGTTGATACAAAAACACAGTGGCAAGTTGAGGGAGGGTATGGTCAGAGGGATGGAGCAGAGAGGATGATTAAAATCAACATCCCCATACACGTGCAGTGGGATGAATGCAGCTGGGGTCTGTGTGTCCAAAAGCAGTTCAGCATATGGTCTGAGAGAAACTTCAGCATGTGGAGGCTTACACTGCTTTCCGAATTGAACTTCCAGGCTCAGTAAATTAACAACATGCCTCTTCCATCCATCCCCTCCTCCTTGCTCTTCAGCTCAATGAAATACCTAAATAATTAAACCCTAAAACGCTTCTAGGATATGCTGTGTTGTTGAGACACATCTGCTGCGTGTTGGAGGAGCCCTTCCCAGCAGATGTTTCTTGATTTTGGCTTGTTTGTTTATCTATGGAAATGAATATCCTAAACCACCTCTCCTGCTAAGCTTAATGAAAAGGAATCTTTTTCACACTCATCTTCTTCACGATGCCCCTTATGGTCCTTTATCAAACCATTAAAGACATATGCTGTGCAACTAATTATTTTTTTCTTCCTACTGCAATGCATTAATCCGAGGAAAAGCCACCCTCAGTGCAGGACTTAAATAGCAGGGGAATAAATCTGCACACGGTGTTCTCCCCCAAAGAGAACAAAGCCTCTGTAGTTGGATGAAAAGATGCTAGAAGCCAGGACTCTAACAAGACCTTGGCCTCTCTCATTAACCCTGGCATAATTGGGGCTATTCTCTGAGCAATTACTTGATGGAATTCAGTTAAAGGGCCGCCCGCTGTCAGGCTACAAGATGGGGAAAACATACCATGAATTGAGACAGCTTAGTTTGATGATGAACCAAAAAGTGAACATTCATCCAATTTGGGGAAGATTGGGAGCTAAGGAGAATGAGGAGACGGGATACCGCAAGCTATCTGTAAAGCTTGTGAACATAAGGAAAAGACTTAATAAACATGTTGGAGACATTCACAGTCTCCGAATTTATTAAAACCCTTTGGTGAAAGAGACACTCGGGAACTCTTAGGAGAGGCGTTTGCTTTCTGTTTATGCATGGAGATGCTCAAGATTATATGGGCTCAATAAAAAGATGTAACTAAGTCACTTTGAAATACAGATAAGGGAGGAAGCAAAGGAAATTTTAATTCAAGTCAAGTGTGGCACAGCTTAGCAGCATGAGAAAACACAGGGGCTATTTAAAATTATTTGCATGTGTCATAAGATCAAAACAAAAACAATATACAAGATGGGGCAAAAGTAGCTTTTACAGTCATGAATATGCAAAACAGAGTTTATTCTTGTCCTATTATTTATTAATTATTGTAAGATTTCCCCATATGAACAACTATAAACCTACACCCTGTATGTATTTTTTTTTCCTTTGGAGTAAAATAAGCATTTGACTAATGAACTTCATTTTGTATAGCATTTAATTTCACAAAGTCCCCCAAACCTGATATTTTATTCATGGTTGAATTTCCTTTGTAGTATTTTGCTTATATTTTTATAGATCGGTGCCCTGTTAAAAGAGAATTATTTTGTATTTATAAGAAGAAGCTAGTTTATTTTTAGTCTCTATGGGAAGAAACCATTTGTTTCTTCTATGTAGATGTTTCTAGAATGTTTGTGTTGTTGTTGTTCCAAACCTGAAATACATGTTCCTATCAGGATGCCTCTAGTTGTATGGCTACTTGATTTTGCTCAGCATACAGCCTTTCCTTTCCACCTGCATCTTTAAGTCACTAGCTCTGAAAAGACTTCTCTAATATACGCCATTGCCGCATCTGTTGCATTTGTAAATTTCCTTTCTCAGGTATAGCAATGACCCAAATACTGACAGATAATTTTCTTTCCTAGTCTTAGGTGACCATCTTCTCTCCCATGTCCCCTCTTTATTTCCAGGTTTTTGTTTTCTTAAGTTTTTCTCCATCATCTTTAATCGATTTGCCACATTTTTATATTTTTACCTCCATTTGCATCCAATGTGATCTGTAATTTGGCTACTATCATTTCGGTATTTTTGCATTTTTTAAAACTCACTTCACTTTGTTTCCATCTTATTCTGTTGTTCTTTTTTATTTTAGCCCACTTTTCTTTTGCGATTTCTTGCTCCTACTTAATGGATACTTTCCCCTTGATTTAATTGATCAAATATTCAATTTAACATTATTTTTTGGATTGCAATATATCACTTTCAAAAACATGTTCTTATACTTTCCTCTTCTGTAACTTTTATGTGCCCATTTTTTTAAGTTCTTTATACTCAGCCTTGACTGAAGTAAGATGTCTCCAGACTGGGCGCTTGCCAATAAGGTATGGATTTCTCTTAACTCTGCTACTCATTTGTCTAACGCTGAGTCCTTTCTCCAGTATACAACTGAAACAGTGGGCAAGATTCCCAGTCCGTTTCCTGATTTCTGTAAGAGATTGGGGTAGCAAGGATCTATTGTATCGAACCGGGAACTTTTCTATCTCTACTGCATACATGACAAGTTCTGTCTAATATCCAAAATGCACAGCTTCCATTTCTTTTTTGCATTTGGTGAGGTTCCTACTTCTTAAGTCCTCCTCTTCAACTCTTGATGTTGTCTGCTCTGCTATATTCTTTGGGAGTAGAAGATATAGAAAAGATAACTGATTATCAGGGGGAATAATCAGTGGCCTATGCATTAAAGGTATAGTTGCCTTGTTTTAATTCAATAGAAACCTGAGCATCTTCATCAGGAGGACAACCTGAGATTAGAGAAGTTTCCTTCAATCTCCTTTAAAGGATACTTGGAAGATGAACATGTTATTTGAATTGTTATTGCAGGGTAGATTTTTAAAAAAAATTTATTGCAATATATTTCATCAGTTTTAAAATGATAAAGACCCCTTCTAAAATTTGAGTCTTAATTCTAGAGGGGGAGTTTTTGCCTCGTGGACTGTCTTCATGGGTAGTGGGGGAACGGACAGGCTGCGGTAGAAGCCGCTACAATGCCAGATGCCATTTTAACCTGGAAGGCACCCAGCAATTAGCATCTGTTCAGTGTTTGGAACATAGTAGATGGCTTACGTGCAAACAAACCTTTGGAATGTAACCCATTCGTAATGAGGGAGCTAAGTGTACTATAAATCACCTAACATCAGTCTGCATTTTGTTTCCAAAGTAAAAGTTTAAGAACGACTTAAAAAACAAAGCAGCTCAGATTTAGGGTGAAATACTTTTTGTCATCCTATCTGAAAATGCAAAAATGATAAAGGAAAATTCCTTTCTGCCTCCCACATGTAATCTGGACTGTGATCCCATTTCTTAGTGAGGGAGACAAGGGGCAGCAAGGAGTAGTCAGCTCCAGGTGACATAGTCATCAAGTGAGAGCCGGGGTCTTAGATTCAGACCCAGGCCTGGCTGAATTCAGAGTTCCAATGTCTACTCTCTGTGTATCACCGGCCCACAAGCTCAAGGAGTTCTGGAACGGCTTCTCTCAAATGTACTTCTGGTGTCCATAGGCACCCAGTGCAAAGAAGTCCCGCCTTCGGGTCCTTCAAGACTTCTGGACACTCTTCTTCTCGCTTGTGATAGTCTCTTCTTCCTGTAGGACCTGACATGGGTCCTGAAAGAAGAGGGGTTGGAAGTCAAAGTGGTAGAACTCCCCACGGCACTTGATCTTCCCCTCTCCACTAACACCCAGTCTTTATCTTCGGACTGAGTATGTGCTGATGTCATCAAACACGTGAAAAGAATGATCGATCTTCATACATAAAAATAAATTCAGGCCCTGGACGGTTGGCTCAGTTGTAGAGCGTCAGCCTGGCGTGCAGGAGTCCCGGGTTCGATTCCCGACCAGGGCACACAGGAGAAGCGCCCATCTGCTTCTCCACCCCTCCCCTTCTCCTTCCTCTCTGTTTCTCTCTTCTCCTCCTGCAGCCAAGGCTCCATTGGAGCAAAGTTGGCCCGGGCGCTGAGGATGGCTCTTTGGCCTCTGCCCCAGGCACTAGAATGGCTCTGGTTGCAGCAGAGTGATGCCCCAAGATGGGCAGAGCATCGCCCCCTGGTGGGCATGCCAGGTGGATCCTGGTTGGGCGCATGTGGGAGTCTGTCTGACTGCCTCACCATTTCCAGCTTCAGAAAAATACAAAAAGGAAAAAAAAATTCACCTCCACTGCAGGAATATGGTGATTTTTCTTTTTGCAAAAGATACAGTGTTTTCCGCACTGTCTTTCCCATTCCATCACACCTCTGAACTTGGGGGATCTGATCTGTCAAACTGATGTGTGGCCACAAAGGAACGGGAGCTATAACAAGGCCTGGGAATACAATCCTTTTTTAGGGAGAAGAACAAACGGAAATGACTCACAACTGTAAAGCCAAGTAAAGTGAACGGTGTTTAGGAAGCAGTGATGTGAATCTTCCCCAGGTCGTCTCTCTTTAGAATAGACTAGCGGGTATAAAAGTGGGCTATGCTCTCATAGTATGTACATTGACCTGTCAAATTATCTGCCACCAGATGTTGCATAGGCTGTCCTCTGAAATTTAAAAAGAGATATGCTACTTCCATGAGTATCTTTTATGATCAGTAGTTTCATATGAATCTTAGCACCAGTAGGTTTTAAAGACTATGCCATCGTCATCTATCTTGGTGGTACGTGAGCAATAATAGGCATAGAACATGTGTCACTTCTTGCAATACTAAGATAAGCCATTAAAATTGTTTTGGCTACCACCCCCTTCTCCTCCTCTCCTTTTCTTTTCTTGCTGAACTTAGTTTTCTTTGCTGTGCTTGGAAGTTTTTATGAAAGTGTTTCACTTGTATTCTCAAAGTTCATTTTAGACCAGGGGCAAATAAAGATTAAAACTAGTTCTGGGGAAGAACCACTAATTCTTATTGAACCTTCATAGGAAACCTTTCAGGAGCAAGTGAGAGCAAGCTTCCCCTTGTGTCCTTAAATAGTTAATGTGTTATCCATCCTTCTTGGGTACTGTCTTAGAGAAGATGTTTCCAAGAATTGCACCTTTACTAGCTGTGTCTGCATAACATCAGGTGCTACATGGAGGCAACAAACGAACAAAAGAAATAAAACTAACAAAAATCAATTGCTTGGTTTCATATATACTAAGTGAATGTTTGATTTAAAAAAGAATTTTATTCTAAATGTTAGATGCTCATGTTTGATTTATTGTTTTATACTTCAAAGCACCAACACTCTGTCTTGTACCTGGCATATATGCCTGATAAATATTTATTGAATAAATAAATGCAGGAGGGAGATCACATATGGATGTGGGTAGCTGATGACATTATATGAAAAGGAGTTGAAGAAATGAAGCCTCGAGATTCTATTTCACATGAACAGTGATAGGATTCAGGAAAATGGAATTTATCTGATGTTTTAGATTATTGTGGTTTTATGACTTCCCCACCACAATATTCTCAATCACTGCATGCTTGACAAAGGTGGCAGATGAGGGAGAGTCCTTTAACTCAGATGACACTCAAGTTAGAATTGCAGGTGTCACATTCTAGTTTTTGCGAGCAGTTCATCCACATATCTCAATCTGCAATTGGTTACATATAAAAGGAGTCAAGTGTGACTGGCGATGGCACAGTGGATAGAGCATTGACCTGGGACATTGCAGTCCCAGGTTTGAAACCCTGAGGTCGCCGGCTTAAGCATGGGCTCACAGCTTGAGTGCCCGGTGACCGGCTTCAGTGTAGGATCACATGATTCCAAGGTCACCAACTTGAGCCAAAGATCGCTGGCTTGAGCAAAGGGTCACTAGAACCCCTGGTCAATGGACATATGAGAAGCAATCAATGAACAACTAAAGTGCTGCAACAAGGAGTGGATGCTTCTCATCTTTCTACTTTCCTGTCTGTCTGCATGTCTCTCCCTCTCTTGCAAAATAATAATAATAATAGAGAAAAAAGAAAAACAAGGAGTCAAAAGGAGAGCATATGCAATGTCATTCTCTGTGGTAGGTGACATTATGGGGATCAAAAGAATAAAAAGAACAAAGAACCAGATTTTAGCCACATATAAGAGATGATTGTCCAACAACACAAGCTGCCACCCAATAGTGCAAGGGCAGCTTCATAAAGTAGTAAGCTCCTCCAACCTTGGAGAAGTTCAGCACGTTCATAAGTACACAGAGCTCAGGGGAGAGCTTTATTTGACACATAAGAGTATTATATAAGAATTTCTTCACTAAAACAAAAGTTAGAATATCCGAAATACTGAATAGATGACTTCCGTGTTTTGTAAAATGGCCTATCCAAATGGCTGAGTGGCTTTCATCACGGCTGTGGTGTTTTGGATGAAAGCCACAGAAACCAGCTCTAGAATTTTTAGGCTGAAAGAGACTCTTGTTGGAAGCCTGATTCAAGGAAATGGGCATGTAAGAGCGAAGAGAAGTCAAACAATTGTTTTTGGTTTTGTGTGTGTGTATGTGTGTGACAGAAACAGAGAAAGGGACAGATAGGGACAGACAGACAGGAAGGAAGAGAGATGAGAAGCATCAGTTCTTCATTGCGGCACCTCAGTTGTTCAGTGATTGCTTTCTCATATGTGCCTTGACCAGGGGACTACAGCAGACCGAGTGACCCCTTGCTCAAGCCAGCGACCTAGGGCTCAAGCTGGTGAGCCTTGCTCAAACCAGATGAGCCCATGGTCAAGCTGGCAACCTGAAGGTTTTGAACCTGGGTCCTCCGTATCTTCAGTCTAACAATGCAGGGGTCCCCAAACTTTTTACACAGGGGGCCAGTTCACTGTCCCTCAGACCGTTGGAGGGCCACCACATACAGTGTTCCTCTCACTGACCACCAATGATAGAGGTGCCCCTTCTGGAAGTGCAGCGTGGAGCCAGATAAATGGCCTCAGGGGGCCGCATGCAGCCCGCGGGCCGTAGTTTGGGAACGCCTGCTCTATGGACTGCACCACTGCCTGGTCAGGCGAACAGTTGGTTTTGAAAGGGATTCAGGAAGTTCCAGAGACTACAGATCTCTGGAGGGAATGAGAATTCCAGCTGTTTTCAGGATTGTCAACATGCTAACTTGTAATTCAAGTTCCAGAAGGGAAGCCTCAGATGGACCTTGGCTCCTGAGTCAGGAACCTAGTCTTTTTTAACAAGATTATTCCATGAATTGGTAAATCAGACTATAAGTACCAAAGAGGCTAATTCCTCAGGAGGAAGTGAGGGTGCAGTTTTCTAAAGAAAGTGTGATGGATCCTGGTTAAACAGAAGCAACAAAGGCCTACTGTGTCCACTAATTCCCTTCCAGCTCTATGGTTCTGTGGGGCTCTGGTAGTATGACCTTGGGAACTCCAAACGGGCGGGGTCCATGGCCTCCTGACTCACTCCATGAGCAGTCTGCACACAGACAGACTGTGGCCTAGCGGCCCTTTATGATAATCACAGGAGAGACTCAAGGCACAACTGGATATGCACACTGTCTCCTCCCATTATGCATTTAGCCCTCTGGGTAGAAGAAAACCATCATCCTGGGAAGCAGCATTATCTGCTTTTCATGGCGACTGTCCGTTCTAATTCAGTTCCAATGGATAATTCCCATGCATGGTCCACGGTCTGCAGCCAGACATCTGGACTGAATCTTGAGTCAACCACATACTTGCTGTCAACTTATGCAAATTATTGAACCTTCATGTCTCATTTTTTTTTTTTCTGAAGCTGGAAACGGGGAGAGACAGTCAGACAGACTCCTGCATGCGCCCAACCAGGATCCACCTGGCATGCCCACCAGGGGGCGACGCTCTGCCCACCAAGGGGCGATGCTCTGCCCCTCCGGGGCGTCGCTCCGCTGCGACCAAAGCCACTCTAGCACCTGGAGCAGAGGCTAAGGAGCCATCCCCAGCACCCTGGCCATCCTTGCTCCAATGGAGCCTTGCCACGGGAGGGGAAGAGAGAGACAGAGAGGAAGGAGAGGGGAAGGGGCGGAGAGGCAGATGGGCGCCTCCCCTGTGTGCCCTGGCCGGGAATCGAACCCAGGACTTCTGCACGCCAGGCCAACACTCTACCACTGAGCCAACCGGCCAGGGCCTCAGTTTTTTTTTTAATTGTACCAACCTCATTGGCTTATTATATGCAAAGGTGAAACTAGATAGTACATGTAATATAAGCAAACAGGCTGGCACCTTTGCAGCCCTCCCAATAGAAGGATTGTTGATGATATTTTTTATAATATGAATAGTACAGCTACCAATGTCTTCCCTATTACTTTATGTAATAGGTTCCATCTCCAACACCCATGGCTCATCCAAGGCACCTTTGCAAAGATGGCCAAATTCTTCTACTAGAAATTTTTCTTCCAGAGGGAAGGAAAAGCACCCCAGGTATAAGCAAAATGCTACAGAGGAAGTGGAGAAAGAGACCTCAGTGTTTGTTATTCTGTATACTCAGACCACCTTGGAAATAAATGGCTCTATTATCCCATGAAGAACAAAAGGTTTTAGAATAATCACACACTTAAAGCAAAGCAGAACAAAGCAAATAAAACACAAACCGCAAAAGCCCTTATTTTCTCAGTCCATCCAGGGCATAGCCTTATAGAACACTGTTTTCTCATTATAAAAATACTACCCATTAGCAAATAGAGAGAATATCCCCGAATCATGCTACCTTACACCCCACTACATTAGCCAACTGCTGCTGGGATTCAGGAAATACAGCGTCCCCCCACCGCTTTCTATGTACATCGATTTTTACTGAAACAAGTTGAACAGAATATAGTGTAAACAGTTTAGAGAATGAAGGGGGTACAATCTATATAACTTTGAATTGGTCAGCTTTGGATATGCCAAAAAGTGGAAAAATGTTAGGATTTAGATCTACTTTTAAGCTACAGAATAATTTAGAGGGAACTCAGTCCCTCAGGATGTATGTGGTTGAAGTTAGCCATCATAACCCTTCACTCAGTGAAGCCTAAAGAAATCCTACTGGCTTGATTCACAGAACCCTGTGTTCCTGGGCTTGTGTTTCTGCATCTTCCCTTTTGTGACCTTCGTTTTATTGGAGGTGTATTAAAATGTCAGAGTTTCCGTTTTGTCGAGGTCATTCATTGCATAATGTGCATTACATGTGGGCATTTTCCCAATCAGTACTCTCTCCAAAACACTGGGAGGAGCAGAGCTGTTCCACAGATGAGGACGCTGGAGCTCAGAGGAGCTCAGAGAGATGAAAGGATGCTACCCAGGTCACACGGCTCCTAAGTGGCACAGGAGAACAGAATACCATATTTTTACCTTAAAACCTTCTCCATACTCTCCACGGTTGCTGCTTCATTGTTTTAAGACTGAGGTTACCATTTGCCTCTTTCTAAAAAACACTCTGGTCCTGAAATAGGGTTTCCAGGTTGTTGATCCCAACGATACTCCTTTGAAGTCAACAGCCGCCAAGATAGCCTTGTAGGGAACCAAACAGCTTCAGCAGAGAAGGCTCAAAGAGAAAATAAAAACAATGCATTTTTTTTCTGCGATTTTTGCCCATTCTCTGAATTATTCAGACAGGATCACAAGGAAGAGTAGAAGCACAGTAAGATTCTCTTTCACTGTGAATGGATTTTAACTTGCTTTTAATTCAAAAGCAAACGGAAGCATCTATCGTTCATTGCCTATCCAAGGTCCCATTCTTCTTCCAAAGTATCATTGGCTGACCGTGTAATCAATGTTGGCATCGATACAAGTCTACTAAAATGCAGGGCATTTTAATACAATTTACATTTTTCCATCAATTACCATGTAGCTCATCTAATATTTGCCACATGGCAAACTTGTCAACATTCCAGACATCAGTTCTCTGGTATTTTTTACTTTATAAATAACATTTAATATTATTTTTCTTTTCTTTTTTTTTTTTTTTTTTTGTATTTTTCTGAAGCTGGAAACGGGGAGAGACAGTCAGACAGACTCCTGCATGCGCCTGACCGGGATCCACCCGGCATGCCCACCAGGGGCAACGCTCTGCCCACCAGGGGGCGATGCTCTGCCCCTCCGGGGCGTTGCTCTGCCACGACCAGAGCCATTCCAGCGCCTGGGGCAGAGGCCACAGAGCCATCCCCAGCGCCCGGGCCATCTTTGCTCCAATGGAGCCTTGGCTGCGGGAGGGGAAGAGAGAGACAGAGAGGAAGGGGGGGGGGATGGAGAAGCAAATGGGCGCTTCTCCTATGTGCCCTGGCCGGGAATCGAACCCGGGTCCCCCGCACGCCAGGCCGACGCTCTACCGCTGAGCCAACCGGCCAGGGCCAATATTATTTTTCTTAATGGAATTTTCCTAATCATCTGTCTACACTAAAGGACATTTAGAAAACATGAAAATTCATAAATGAATAAAATAGAGATCACTGTGGTCCAATTTTACCAGAAACAAAAACAATTAACAGTGGATAATGTATGACTATTTTAATTTACTATGCATATGTGTATGTTTTTCAGCAAAACTGAGCTGATATTTTTACATCAATTGATAACCCATTTTTCAAAGTTAATGATATACCATAAATAATTATTCAATCTATTAAAAGTCTTTTGAGACTTTACTTTTAAAAGATGATTATTTGGTTCCATAATTTTAAAAACTAATTTTTATTGTTGAACGTATTTTTCTAACTTTTCCATGTTTATAATCTCACTGTTATGATATTGTTGAATACAAATTGTTGCACATTATCTGTATCTGTGAGGAGTACTTATGGCTAATGGTTCAGAAACCCCAAAATATAATAGTGTCTTAAATGATGTAGGTATTTTCCAATGTAGTAGAACAACTGGAGGTAGAAAGTCAGGGCTGGTGCAGTGGCTAAATGACAACAAAGACTCAAGCTCAGTCTTTTCTCTTCCATGGCCTTAGAATTTCATTTCTATTTTAAAGATATTTTGCAACTCAATGTTTCATTATGGCCACCATAGCACCAGGCATCCAATTTGTACTTGAGGTAGGAGGATCTGGCTATATGGAGAGAAGACAGTTATTCCAGCAGATGGCCACTGATATTCTATTGGCCATATTTGTGACATGTGTCTACTTTAGATACAAAGAAGTCTGGGAAAACAAGCCTTTAGATCCTCTGACCTTTCTTCAGGATGATATTTAAAAAAAATAGGAGGTGAAAATAGCAGTTAGGCTAGTCTCTCAACAGTGTGTGTTATAATATCCAGAACTCAAAATACAAATTTTCTTTCTATAGAAAAATTCCCTGGATGGGATAAACTTAGAACTGATTTTTTAAAAATTCTGATGTTAAAATAATATATGTTCATTGCATAAAATTAGGCGAAAAATACCCTCAGAAAAGTATAAAAAAATAAAATATTTTATAATTTTATCAAGAAGAGATAATCGCTTAATCTTCTGACAATGTTTTTTATACATCTAGTCTTTATTGACGCAAGCTCAGACAACTCCGTGTGGAAGCAGGAACTAGGCGCTGCTGTAGTGAACACAATGCCTAGTCCTAAGAACCTCCAGATAAATGCCTAACAGACAGATGCTCTGACATTCAGTCCAACAACTGTTCCTAGTCTTGTGCTAGAAACTCGATCTTCCCTCAGGAAGTTCATTGACTGCGAAGGGAGACAGGCATTAAAACATATAAATATATATTATGCTATATTTAATAACACAATTATACACAAAGTATTAAAATAGTACAGAGAAGGCTTCTCAAGAAAAGATGATTCTGTAATAATTTTTAGTTTAATTGTAACTTTCCATGGGGATAAAGGGAGGTCGCCTGACAGAAATGAGCATTTGAGAATCAGAAAGCAGCATGTGACCGAATGCACTGAGCAGTGGAAGGAAAGATGCGTGCTTGCAATGACAAAGAACTGAAGCTTTAACCACTGTCAAGGAGAGAGGACCTGACCAGACACTCCTCCCAAGAGGAAATACAAATGGCTAATAGGTATACGGAAAGATGCTCATCATCACTAGCTATTTGATAAATGCAAATCAGAACTACAATGAGATACTACTTCAAACCTGTTAGATTGGCTATTATCAACAAGACAGGTAATAACAAGTATTGAAGAGGCGACGTAGAAAAGGAACCCTCATCCACTGCTGGTGGGAATGCAAATTAGCGCAACCATTATGGAAAAAAGTATGGTGGTTCTTCAAAAAGTTAAGAATAGAATTACCATATGACCTAGCAATCCCTCTACTGGATATCTACCCCCAAAACTTGAAAATATTGGTACATAAATATGCAGCCTGACCAGGCGGTGGCGCAGTGGATAGAGTATTGGACTGGGATGTGGAGGACCCAACTTTGAAATCCTGAAGTCGCCAGCTTGAGCGCAGGCTCATCTGGTTTGAGCAAAGCTCACCAGCTTGATCCCAAGGTTGCTGGCTTGAACAAGGGGTCACTCGGTCTGCTGTAGCACCCCCCCATCAAGGCACATACGAGAAAGCAATCAATGAACAACTAAGGTGCCGCAACAAAGAATTGATGCTTCTCATCTCTCTCCCTTCCTGTCTGTCCCTATCTGTCCCTCTCTCTGTCTCTCTCTGTCGGTCCCCCCCCAAAAAAACAACAACAGAAAACCCCTACACACTGCATAAATGAAAGAAAGGTGTAAGTAAAATAAAACATGCGAGGTGCTTAGGGGTCAGCAAACATTCCTTGTAAAGGGCCAGAGAACAAATAAGTTTCAGCTTTGCAGTCACACCACCTCTGTCGCATCCACTTGAATCTGCTTGTGTAGTAGGAAAGCCACCATAGGCCATTCGTAAACAAACATGTGTGTCTGCGTTCCAATAACACTTTCTTTATGAAAACAGGTGATGGGCCAGATTTGTCCTCCAACCATGTGTTATCGATCCATAGTTTAGAATAACTGGGCATGTTGTAAATGACTCACAAATATTAGTTGTTATTATTATTATTATTATTATTATTATTTTCTGACCGACCACCATGCCCTCCTAGAGTCTTTTTGTTTCATAGTAAGCCAACAGTACACATTTTTTACATTAGTGCCCATTACTAATCTTCCGAAGTCAAGGTCGTAATAAAGAGATTATAGTATATTGAACTTCTATGTAAATTTTTTAAATTAGTGACTGATTGATTGATTTTTAGAGAGGGGAGAGAGAGTCAGAGAGGGAGGAAGAGAGAAACATTAGTTTGCTGTTCCACTCATCCATGCATTCATTGGTTGGTTCTTGTATGTGTCCTGACCAGGGATTGAACTCACAACCCTGGTATATGGGGATGAGCTAACCAATTGAGCTACCCAGACAGGGCCACATAAATATTTTTATAAACAAGTCCTGCTTTAAATACATATATGTATTTACATATACTAATAAAGTATAATACGTATTTCTGGACTATATATATTAGTTTTTATACATTATTTTATATAGAATATATATTCTCTTATTTATTCTGTATATGATATATATATAGGCTCTCTATATAAAAATAGTTTATCTATATGCTAATAAACTAGATTTGGCAAAGCTTCCTCCTACTGCCACAGATGCTCATAATCTGAAATGCTTGCCACTCCTTTCCACAGAGATGCGGGTCTAGAGACCGCCTTGTCGGATGCCGGCTCCTGCACAGCTAGTACATGGACGAGAGCCAGCTTTTAACAAGGCTGCTTCTCCTCAGCACCGTCCTCACTGCCATCACTGCTACTATCATCCAGAAAATTCTCCTTCCTCAAAGCGAGCGCCCAAGTTCCGGGCGCCGGTCCCACCAGCGTCTCAGCGCCCATCTGTCTGCGCTGCTCAGTCAAGGCCAAAGGCTCCGAACATATGGCTGGCGGTTCTCGTCTTGGAGAGGTGAAGCTGACAAGTACTTGAGAACACACATTTGGTGTGGGAGGTACGTTGGCTCCAAGAATCTTGGTCTATTTGCAAGACTGAGGCTCATGGGAAAATTACCTAAAGTCCTTTGTAAGGGAAGAACCTTGCCATTTTCACAAGCATAGAAGGGACATGTCTATATATTAGTCTCTTACTATCTCCTTTATACAAATGCAAAAATGAGGGGAAGTTGAAAGACACACCCCAGTTGAAGCTGGGATAAATTGACAGAAACTGAAGTAATCTGCAAGTATTCTGTCACAGTAGGCACTTTACACTTGTACTTTATCAGAATATCCCATCTCCTCTCTGCTTCTAGTAAAT
Source organism: Saccopteryx leptura (assembly GCF_036850995.1). Lineage (NCBI taxonomy): Eukaryota > Metazoa > Chordata > Mammalia > Chiroptera > Emballonuridae > Saccopteryx > Saccopteryx leptura. The sequence continues at coordinate 360,319,898 of NC_089505.1, forward strand.
AGAATTAGTATACATTGGACTATTAAGTGGTCTGTGAATAGAGGATGTGACAAAAATAGATCTGGGCACAAATGCAGCTGGACCAAACATATTGGGAAACCCTAGGGATGGGAGTAAAGTGGGCAGACAGTTTATATGTGAACACAGAGATTTAAACACCAGGGCACGTTTTCACCAGGGTGTCAGTCTCTGTGCAGCCATGACCCTTTCAGTAGCCGGCCGAACAGATGAGAAGGACAGCCGTGGTTCCTGCTTCCAGGCACCTTACAATCGAGTGGGAGCGACCGAATCAGTTAGGGCCCCAGGATGGAAGCAGTAGCAGTGACCACAAGTTTTGCTGGAGTTGAATGAAGGGTTTACCGAGTTGTGGGCGAGGATAAAGGAACGGAAGGACCAGGGAAGCACCTTAGTTAGGACTGACACCACCCCTAGGACGGAAGAGGCAACAGGAGGAAATGACCTCACGAGAGACTGGTGAGAGCTGAGCCTGGGCAGGGGCAGCCTCCTAAGATCTGTGGCTGCAGGGGGCACAGCCAGGGGCTGGAAACCCACGACAGCGCAGAGAGGGAGCAGGTGCAGGGCACCCATTTTCCTGCTCTCCTCACTGTCCACGGGGCCCCTAATCACAGAAGCCCAGCTGTAAACAGAGCGCAGGTAGCTTATAGAAAAGGGTGGAGAATAAATTTTTTCCACACGATGTTGAAAATGAAGAATAACCAGCCTACTCAGGGTATGCTTTCAAAGCCTAGTATCCATGAAAGGACATAGTAGGCCTTCGATCCATGCTTTTTTTTGTTTTTTTTTTGTATTTTTCTAAAGCTGGAAACGGGGAGAGACAGTCAGACAGACTCCCGCATGTGCCCGACTGGGATCCACCCGGCAGGACGCTCTGCTCACCAGGGGGCGATGCTCTGCCCCTCCGGGGCATCGCTCTGCCGCGACCAGAGCCACTCTAGCGCCTGGGGCAGAGGCCAAGGAGTCATCCCCAGCGCCTGGGCCATCTTTGCTCCAATGGAGCCTTGGCTGCAGGAGGGGAAGAGAGAGACAGAGAGGAAGGAGGGGCAGGGTGGAGAAGCAAATGGGCGCTTCTCCTATGTGCCCTGGCGGGGAATCGAACCCCGGTCCCCCGCACGCCAGGCCGACGCTCTACCGCTGAGCCAACCGGCCAGGGCCGATCCATGCTTCTTTAATAAAAAATGGTTTAATGGAAATAAATGGATTTTGGAGTCTGTCAAACATCTCTGTCACTGAATAACTGTAGGATATTGGACAATTTCCTTAAACTCTTTGTCCCAATTTTCATAACTGTAAAATGGAAATAATAGTGCCTTACTCACAGGGTCTTTGTAAAAATAAAAGAGTGTTTCTTTCTTTTTTAAAAAAAAAAACACTTGGTATGTAGGAAACGTTCAAAGAGTATTATGTTCTTTCCTGACTTCTTTTATATCATTGCCTCCTTATTACTGTAATAATTCTAGGAATTTATAGCCCAAAAAGCATAAAATTCAATGCTGGACATAACTGGCAAATATTTTCAAATATTTTAACAACTTGAAAGTGTAGGAAACAATCCCTCAAAATGAAAGGAAAGGTAAAATAATGCTGGTCTTAAAAGAGATTAAGGGAACCAACCTAAAGATTACAGTTATCTAAAAACGCCACTCCTTAAAATAGCTTTTTGATTTTTACATCAAAGCAGCCTGGACAATCGTTCTAAAGTGTTATAAAAGTTATCATCCCTGGGGTGATGAATATGTTTCTAATCTCTCCCTACCCTGCTCCTCTCCTGCAGAGAGGTATTTGTCCAAACCCAGAATTGATTATATCACTTTCCTCTCTTAAATGCATCTCCCTGGACCGACTGAATGGAGTTTAAACTCCTTAGCAAGACATCCAAAGGTCTTTCCCAATAAAACTCCAAAATGCAGATCTAAGCCAATCTCTTAACATTCCACTTCTTATAGATCAGCTTCCCTGGACAAGTCACGCTTTGCAATACATTTTTCTCAGACAGTCTTTAGCACGTACTTGGCCTACCTAGAGCTATTGTGACCTTGCCTGTTCTCCCCACTAAGTTATAAGCTTCCTGAAACCGCATCTCGTTGTCCCCAACCTATGTATACACGTCAGTGAGCTGCTGCTGAAGGAAACGATGAAAGGCTTCCCATTCTGAATCCAGAGTTTGACTCCGTTCCAGTGGACAATGGTGCTGCCCAGCTGGTGCTCCCTTTCTCTTCCTCCTCCACAAAAGAGAGAAAAATGCTCTCACTTCTTCTACCGTGTGTTTATCAAGTGGCTGCCGTATGCCAGTCCCTGTTGAGGTGCAGGGGATACAGCAAAGAATAGGACAGACTAAGTTCTCGACATGCTAGAGCTTACTCTTCACTGACGGAGACATACCAATGAGTAAACAAATCCAAAGTAATATATTTCAAGAAATTATAGCCCTGGCCAGTTGGTTCAGTGGTAAAGCATCAGCCCTGCGTGTGGAAGTCCCAGGTTCGATTCCCAATCAGGGCACAGAGGAGAAGCGCCCATCTGCTTCTCCAACCCCCCTCTCCCTTTTCTCTCCCTCTCTCTGTCACCTCCCACAGCCAATGCTCAAATGGTTCCAGCAAAGTTGGCCCCAGGCACTGACAATGGCTCCATGGCCTCACCTCAGGCGCGGTTGCTGAGCAATGGAGCAGCGACCCCAGATGAGCAGAGCATCACCCTGTAGGGGCCTTGCCGGGAGGATCCCCATCAGGACGAATGCAGGAGTCTGTCTCTGCCTCCCGGCCTGTCACTTAATAATAATAATAATAATAATAATAATAATAATTATAGGGCTGTGAAGAAAAATAAAGTTGGATAGGGGTTTTAAAGTGTTGGGAGGCAGTGTGGAAAGTTATTTTCAATAAGTGTGGTTAAAAAAAAAAAAAGGCATCTCTGAGCAGTTGCTCCCAGATTAGAGATGCATATATTGTGAGGAATGAAATCACATGAATACGGTGCCATTAGAAGATGCCAAGGCTTTTTCAATCATTTGTTGAACCTGTTCATAAGCTCATTCAGCAGGCCCTTCAAAGGGAGAGAAGATTCATGGAGCAGAACTTTTCTTCATATTCCCTCAGTATCTATTACCAATTATTTCATTAGTCTCTGAACATTTCCTTTTATGACTTTTTCAATTTCCCACTAATACCTGAAATGAGATTTGGCTGATGTTAACTTCCAGGTTAGTTTTTCAATAGACACTGAAAATGAGAATTTTCTTCCCCCCCCCATGTCTGTCCTTTTTTCTATAAAGTCTCATTGTAAGATTTACAAGTTGGAAATCTACACATTTGATGGGTGTCACTGAGAGATCACAAAGGAACATAGATTGTCGTGTATCAGCTCCAGAATGCATGACATTTGAAGCGCATTCCTCTTAAGTCTATTCAAGAAACATTTGCTGAATGTCTCCTGTGGGCCAACCATTGGTCTACCTGGTACATCAGTGAACAAAACATTCGAATTTCCCTTGTCTCGTGGAACTTACAGTCTTATAGGGGGAGACATAATAAACATAAGATGTAAATCACAAGGTATATATAAAAAATGGTGAACACTATTTTTAAAAAAAGGACAATGTTGAGCCAAGTGTGAAGAAATTGGCTAGGATTGCCGGAGCCAAGGATCACTTTATATCTCACAGGAAAAAAGACTGTATGATGACAGGTGCCTGGAATGTCGCAGAAGTCCAGTGTGGCTGGAGTGAGAGGAGCTGGAAGAAGAGCTGTGAAGGACAAGGACAGACAGGCAGAGGAAACAGATTCTGTAATGTCATCGGCTTCAATTTGGAGTGACTGTATTCTTTGTTTTTTGGGTTTTTTTTTGTATTGAAGCTGGAAACGGGGATAGATAGTCATACAGACTCCCGCATGCGCCCGACCGGGATCCACCCAGCACGCCCACCAAGGGGCGACGCTCCGCCCACCAGGGGGCGATGCTCTGCCCCTCAGGGGCGTCGCTCTGTCACGACCAGAGCCACTCTAGCGCCTGGGGCAGAGGCCAAGGAGCCATCCCCAGCGCCCAGGCCATCTTTGCTCCAATGGAGCCTCGGCTGCGGGAAGGGAAGAGAGAGACAGAGAGGAAGGAGAGGGGGAGGGGTGGAGAAGCAGATGGGCGCCTCTCCTGTGTGCCCTGGCCGGGAATCGAACCCGGGATTTCTGCACGCCAGGCCGACGCTCCACCACTGAGCCAACCGGCCAGGGCCTGGAGCGACTGTATTCTTCACGGAATACAGTCTTATCCATTTGCTGTCTTTCAACGCTAGACTAAAAATGCCATTCTGAGGTATCTGGTCTAATATGCTCCATAATTAAAGTTACATAAAACTTTGGAGTTGCCTGACCAGGCAGTGGCACAGTGAATAGAGTGTTGGACTGGGACACGGAGGACCCAGGTTCGAGACCCCGAGGTTGCCAGCTTGAGTGCGGACTCTTCTGGTTTGAGCAAGGCTCACCAGCTTGAGCTCAAGGTTGCTGGCTTGAGCAAGGGGTCACTCAGTCTGCTGCAGCCCCCCTGGTCAAGGCACATATGAGAAAGCAATCAATGAACAACTAAAGAGCTACAACAAAGAATTGGGGCTTCTCATCTCCCTCTCTTCCTGTCTCTCTGTCCTTATCTGTCCCTCTCTCTGTCTCTCTGTCTCTGTCATACACACACACACACACACACACACCCACACACACACACAAACAGAACAAAAAAAACTTTGGAGTTGACAGTGCATATATCCATTCATTGAATTCCCCCAAATCCTTAAGTTAATCTTATTCTAGTTTCAAGATGAGGAAACTGAGCCTTGGAGATGTAAAGTAACTGCCTTGCTCTCTATCTCCAATACAGTAGGGAACGTCAAGATGCAATTTATAGCCAGGCATACTTTTTTGGATCCATGTCTCCTGCCCTCACCATTCCCTTCCAATAACCAGCTGCACGCTTCCCTTCCTGACGCTACCTCATCTACCATCTAGTGGACTGATTTTCATCCACTCTCTCCTTACTGTGGCAATAGTCAAGCTGTTTAGGTAGCGTTCCCATCTCAAGGAGTCCCCACTCTTTGACACGGTCTACCGGACACGAAACAAAAAGGCTTGACTTCTCCAGTCTTGGCACATAGCTCGTCTCTCCAATTTGAGCTCCAGTGCTTCTGCCCCCTTCCATTCTTGGTCCCACTGCAGGTCCACTGCACATGGCATTCTCTCTGCAGGGAAGAAATCCTCTACTCGTGCTCTAAGTATTCCCAGTTTTCATACGTCAGCTCAATCATTTCCTCAGAATGTAAGGGAATGCCCTTACATTCCTGAGATCTCAAAAGCATTTCAATGAAGGAGATTCCAGAGTCTCACTGCATATGTGTTAAATGAATGGACAGAGATGAGTGAGAGTCTGGACTGAAAGCCCACACTATTTCCATGACACCCACTATTCCTACATAGTATGTATTTTATGCCAGTGTATAATTTGCACAGCAGGACAAGCCAGAAGGAGCCTCTGCTCGGCAGCAAGCATAGAGCTGTGCACAGTGAGGCAGTTAATACATTTATTTTTATGACATATATGCTAATTCAAGTACTCATATTTGCTGATTTGTTCATTAAGGTAAAGTTGCAATTACGTTCTGTTTAACCATAAAAGCCTGCACTTGTATAGGCAATTTACAGCTTGCCTTGAGCTTTTACTTACTCTAGCTCATTGAAACTTGCAAGGGCCCTACGATGTGGTTGTTAATATAACATATCCCCGACTGTCACTGGTTTAGCCAAGCATTTGAGCAATGCACCAGTGACCTAGACAGTACAAAACTTATACTCATTTGTAATTTTGCTGAGGTAAGATCTTGAAACTCATATTTCAGTTTAACTAAGTCAGTAAGTCTGATTAACCATTTACCACACTCATGCCATCATGGATTTGTTTTTCTTTATAAAAAGGAAAGTTAAGCAAAATGCTGGAGAGTGAGCAAAGAGAAACTAGAAGTATCTAAGAAAGTAATGATTCTTGGCTGGGGCCAAATGACATACTATCATAACACTGCCTAACATAATGCTCACCTGTCTTCATGATTTCAGAATGTTACCAGGGTCAAAAGAACATAGTCAATAACAATAACAACAAAAAGAATACGTAAGTCAATATTTTACCTATATTTGGTAGATAGAAGCTTCTTAATATCTCTTTTTTCGTTCATCTATCTATCACCGATCACAGATACTCCTATGCCTTATATTTCAATCCTTCTCTGACTGGACATCTGCCCAGCCCAGAGCCTTTACCCTGGCTCTTCCTTCTCTTCCCATTTATTTCCAGAGTTCTGCATTCAAAGCCCAGAACATTAGATTGTGAAGTTGTCAAATGCTCAGCAACTTGGAAATTAGGGGAGAGGAAGTTATTTTATGAGCTCATCTGGAATTATCTTTTCCTAGACTAGAGAAGGATAAACTGGGACATTCTCACAATAATTTTGTTCCATCACTATGACTTTTGACCAACAGAAAGGTGGGTATTTTCTTGGTGAATGTTAAGTGTCAAAAGGCATAGTCCCTAGTATAATGCTCAGAAAATATGTGTAAATTTGACACTGTTTTCTTTAATGCTAATGATAACTCTGTTACCTTCTCATAGCAGGGTAGGAAAGAGAATTGCCTTGACTCGCTTTATCCTTTCCTCCGACTTGTTTCTGATCTTGAAGTTGCTCAAGACCCAGGCTCTGTTTCTACGTGTTGGCTCTCATTTTACACAGAAGTGATCTCTCTTACTGTACCCAAGTCCTACTTGGTTTTTAATCTTTGCTACTATTGGATCAGTAATCTTAGTTCATCATGGATGCTCCAATTCCATGATTAAGAAGAGACAATGCTATATACATGGTCAGAATTCAAGGCTAGTAGAATGTAAAACTGGAGCTTGAACCTGGTCCCAATATTTGCTACAACAGTTGGTAGGAATTCTCACAAGCTCTGAGACAAAACAAAATTGTGGGGTGAGTCCGTTTGATCATTGAGTTTCTTTTCTGCCTTTGTTTCTTTTCATCGTGTACTTATGCATCTTATTGCTTTCTCTCTCTAGACAGGAAACAATACTTCCAAACATCTGCATGCATAGCCCCTCTTATCCTATCCTGAATTATGCCAAATGCTGAGATACTTGGCTCTTCCACTCCAAGTGCATCTACATTCTTCTCACCCAGGTGTGAGCAGACAGCACTGATTGCGCATTTGGGAGTCATTCAGCCCAGGGTTTGATCTCTAGCTCTATTGTGTGCTGGCCTTTGAGGGATAACCCAAGTCTGTGTTTATGACCATCATATAACAGATGTCGGGGTCACTTACTTAGCCCTCACTCCCACCCCCTATCCCTGTTAACAATCTCCTAGGCTGAATTCTGCCAGGTGTCAGTTTATATCCATAACTTAATACTATGTACATTTTAACTGAAAGTTTCTGGAAGGGTCCAACACAGAAGACTCTACCATAATCAGAGCTCTCCAACAGGCCTTTCTACAGAAATCTTTTCTGTCTACGTAGGTGATCACATGTAGCTACTGAGCACTTGTTATATGCGGCTAATACAGCCAAGAGACTGAATTTTTTATGTTTAGGCTAATATGAATTAAATTTAAATCTCAGTAGTCATATGTGGATAGGGCTACTGGACTGGATAGCACAGCTTTAAATGATAACATTTCAGACATTATTAGAGGTGTATACTGTACAAACACGGATGGGCGTGTTTCCAGCGCCCCTCAACTCCTGGGGACTCTAACCACTCTGCCTATTCCTCAGCTTATCTTTAGCACCCGGCTACATAACGCTGCAGGTGTGTGCGTCTAGGTATATGTAAGGTTATTATTGCCGTGTTTAACTGTGTCTTTATTATTTCCCAGTTCCCCAGATTGCTCCTTTATTTTTCTTTGTTCGGGACAGATGCTCAAAGGAGTTCAGGAGGGAAGCCAGTGTAGAGTCATCGTTCATTTCACTTAGCAGGTTGTCTCGTCAGCCTTCACTGCTGCTTCTTTCTCCTTGTAAATGTACTTCCATTCCTTTAACTCTCTGGGGGCAGGTTTAACTCACTATTGATGGTCTGATCACAGCCCTTTATTAAGTCAGAATCCTGCGGTTTGAAAGTTTTCCCTGGTGGAATATTGTCTTTGAATAAGAAAAAGGATGCCTTATATTTCTTCTACTTGGATGGGACATCTTTTAATAAACTACAGTTTTGATTTTATATGTAGAAGTCTGAATAATAATTGGAATAAAATAAATCAACTCTTATTTAATTTTCTGTGTGCACATTTTATCGGAGTCATAGATGGTTTGCTTTATAAGATAGTGAGTTCCTTGTCATTGGAATTCTCTTAGCGAAGGTGTGAGGTCAAGTTTCAGGTATTCTAAAAATGTGAATCCTCACGTTAAGTTCTAGGCACTTACATGGATTTGATGTTGTGATGGCAGATTATCTAGAAGCTTGCCTCAATTTCCTAGACATTGTCCAGATGCAAGGATGAGATGTCTGATTTTACTCTTGGTCTTTTGGTTCATATGTTTTTTACTACCACTCAGTTGCATTTTTTTCTGGGTTTCTTTGCTTAGTTTCTATGCTTAGTTGCCTAGACTCCTCTCATCTGCCTTTTTCCCGTCTCTGTCCTTATCTTCTCTTTGTCGCAGTCCACCATCAGAAAGCCTCACTCCAACTGCTGCCCTAAAAACCCATACCTCACCTTTCCAGGAGCTGATGACACTATGAGAACTGGGAACTCCAAAGTTACACTTTTTCAAAGGATCCGTACCTGCAGATGCCCTCACGGAGCTAGTATCTGGCCATGAGACATTTGTTGATAGTCCACAGATGATCCGCAAATGTCTGTGTTTGTGTTGCTGGCAGATACTATCAAAGAAGCAGTGAAATGTCTATCACATTTCTGTCTTCAAATGTCTTTCAAGCATCCACCAGATTGGCTGAACCTAGATCGTATCCAAATCCTTGCTGCCATGGACTCTAAGAAATGTATGTTTTGGCTTTCCAGCATCTACTGTGGAAGGGGGTATATACCAGAAGGCCTGCAATGGATGGTGAACACTAAGCTAACACACCCACCACAAAGATGCTTCTTGTTAGAACCCGGGACCAAAGAAAAAACAGGTTGTGAGGCAAAATGGGCAGTTATCTTGTTTCCTGGAACAGTTTAGCGTGCTTGGCCAGGTTACCTTGAGATCTATTCTAGCTCTGAGATTGTTTGATTGAGCAATCTAAAAATACTCTCAGCAGTGGTGTTTCTTTTTGCTTTTCCAGTATAGTAGCCACTCTGCATGACTTTGATTTTGAAATAATGCTTTTTGATTTCTTGGTCGGTCTCTACAGCTATCAGAATCCTTATCTAATAGAACTGTACTCTCAACGTGTCTAAAATAAGTTCTTTTTTTCTTGCCTTGAAAATTCTCATCTACCCCGGATTCTCAAGATGAAAGATTGTTTAGAGGGTCAGAGCAGAAAGAGAAAGGAGGCTAAAAGTAAAAAAAAAAACAAAAACAAATTGTGAGATGAATCAGGACATAAAGAGGAAAGGCAAAGGGAGAAACATGAGAATTCAGTATTATTTCAGCAATTTTTAAAAAAAATTCTCAAGATTAATTTCACTGGGGTGGCTGCTTGAAGAGTGAAATGGATCAGCCTGGTTGGTGGCAATAACGTCAGAAACATGTCATCAAAGCAAAATCAACACAAAATCAAAGTATATTCTTACAATGTTCCTTTTCAAATGTTCCTTTAAAGATTCTCACATGGGAAAGGGTCCTAACAGGAAGTCTGCAGATGGAAGAAAAACCATTTGGGTTCAAATGAAGATTCTGAGACTCCGTACCCAAATGTATCTAATTCAGTAGATCTGCAGCGGGAACCGGAATGCACAGTTAGGTAAGGACCTTATATAACCTCGGTATAGATGGTCCTTGAACCGTTTTTTGAGATTTTGGAGTCATAAGAGGGAGTGATGGTCATTTTCTGCAATCAGGGAAAAGAGTTTTATAGAGATTTGGAATGAGAAGGAACCTGTCAACAGCATTGTCAACAAATGTCACAGACTAGGTCTCAGAGCATGCTCCAAAAAGTGAGGTGCTCTTTAAAATGCAGGTACTTGGACTTCACCACAGGGCTACTGAATCAGAACTTCCGAAGTCAGGACGAAGGCCAGGCTGTTATCCGAGCTCCCTCCACAATTGGAATGCACAGGACCATTTGAAAACCATGGCCACAGATCATACAGAAGAGACTGTGGCATTTTCCCACCATCTCTGAGTTCATCGAAGGAGGTAAACAGGCAATGATACATTTTAGTATGTGATATCTACCACCGATTACATAATAATTTATTTATAAATAAACTAACATTTACTGAATCAAAAATCAGCCTTTCTTTCTATTCCCATTTCTGTATAAAATCAATGCAGGAGTAGCTGTCCAAAACAATATTTTACCCTGTTGGTAATCTCAAATTCAATCACTGGATGCTTAGAAGACATAGTAAGTGAATCCTTGCAGAATTGAACACTAGGAGAAATACTTTTCAAATTATGGTAGTGATGAAAGTATAAAATAATATTCTTCTTTTCCCACAGTCTTTGCAAATGAATCTGCTACCAGACTATGCATGGACCTTACGAAGATATTCAACAGAGCAGACTGTCATCATCATGAAAAAATTTCGTGCCGGAACACAACATGCAACATCCTTGCCTTGATGTATCCCAGAGAAAAAGATTGTTAGAGCAGACCCATGCTGCTTTAGTTTGCAAACAAGTTGAAAGTGAATGCAATTGTGTTTCAACAGCGTGTTTACTGTGCCTAATTAAAAAAATAAACCCAGATGAAATTCTGAACTTTGATTTGAGCCATTTTGTTAAGATTATTTTGTTCTCCCATCAAAATCGTAAGTGTGTTGAAAAATCCATCTGCCTTCACTGATCCTAAATGTCACTACATTAATCCAAGCTAATAGCTGCACAAGAAGACAAAGCTGATGTCATTGATGAACAAGCAACTTAGCATACTATTTTAGCAACTTACTCTTCTCAGCTTGACAAATATAAACATTGATATTCCAAAGTCAGTTCCATTTAAAATCTTATGCCAACAGCTGATAAGGGAAGATAGAATATTGAATTTCAGCACATAAATAACCTCTTCCTAAACTACAAAGGGGATTGTAGTAATGGCTTTCACTTAGACAGTGTACGTCACCCATTGGGAATTCTAGCCAGGACGCTGCACAAAAACATATTGGGAAAGTTGGCCCCCTCTCTAAATAAAAAGATGACGAATGTGTACCACATCCACATTGATTTTGTGTGATAAGCCACTTGAGCCCCGAATTTTAATTGGCTTATGTTACAGAGTCTCATTTTTAGAACTTATGTGTGGAGGTGTAACTTTAGAACTACTTAGTTACACTTGGTCTCGGGAGGAGATAATGAAGTCTGACTTTATAACCAGGAGAAGAAAAATATACACATCTCTAGTTACAGGACCACACCTGAAATTTGGCTCTTTTGAAAATGGCACAGTAGCCAAATGCAGAAAATTATTAAAAAGTGATATATTTCAACCTCAGTGAATTGGAATATGCAGTTGGCAGAATTCTTGATAAAACCAACTCTTAGAACAATGAAACCCATGTACTGATAGAACTGTGTTAGCAGAGAACTTAACACAAGGCATCCAGTTTTTCCAAAGCAGTTTTCAAGGGGCAGAGAAGGCTAGGGCAAAGGACTGAGACCTCCTTGAAGTGAATTAAAACTGGCTTCCATCTGATTTTGCCACTGACATTGTGATTACAAGAAATATGTCATGTGCCGATAACCTTGTGTGGCCTTAGGAAAGTATTTTGCACCTTTAGGCCACCGTTATTTTAACACATAAAATAGGAATAATAATAGTAAAAATATTAACATCTATTGCAAAGGGCTGTGTTTGCACAATAATTAAGTCAAATGATGCATGCATGGTATTTAGAACATTGTCTGGCACAGAATAAAACTTCAATAAAAGGGAGCCAAAAATATATGTCTAATTACTGATTTTCTAGGCCTAACCCAGAAACAGTTGTTCTGAAAATATAATAATTTAGAGGAAATGAAAAGATACAGGAATTACTTTAAAATACTAACAGCAGGAGGTTAGTGAAAGAAGAAATTAAAAAGAATGAAAAACAAGAGGCCCACTAAATTGGCAAAAGTAAAACTGTCCTACTCTCAATGTTGACAGGATAGGGAGCAACAACAACAAAAATAAATAAAAAATAAAAAAATATATATGTATATACACATATACTGTTGTGTTACGCTAGAAGTGTAAATTACCAAAACCACTTGGAAAAACAATTTCACTTATCACAAAAAGTAAAAAATACACATACTTGAAGACATAGTAATTTCACCCCAGGCCAGTGATTTTCAACCAGTGTGTTGAAAGAATTTTTCAAATATGTACTACCTGACTATTTAGTCAGAGGCACTGACCTCTTTTCCCTTAGATTGTCAAATAAAAAAATGACAACAGCCAATCTAACAATAGCCGTCTGATGTGAATGAATCAAAATTATCCTAAATATTTTTGTCAGATTGGCAAAAAATATATATTTTGGTGTGCTGCAGATTTTTAGTAATTAGCTTATGTGTGCCATGAGATGGAAAAGGTTGAAAATTGTTGATCTAGGTATATACTCTAGAGATCCTTTTATACATGCATCAGGGGACGCATGAAAGAAGTTCATAGCAGCCATGTTCATTTAAAATAAAAACTGAAAACAAACAAAATCACCATCAAAATGAGGACAAACAGCCTGACCAGGTGGTGGTACAGTGGATAGAGCATCAGACTGGGATGCAGAGGACCCAGGTTTGAAACCCCGAGGTTGCCACTTGAGCACGGGCTCATCTGGTTTGAGCAAAGCTCATCAGCTTGGACCCAAGGTCGCTGGCTTGAGCAAGGGGTTACTCGGTCTGCTGAAGGCCCACAATCAGGCACATATGAGAAAGCAATCAATGAACAACTAAGGTGTCGCAACGAAAAACTGATGATTGATGCTTCTCATCTCTCTCCGTTCCTGTCTGTCCCTATCTATCCCTCTCTCTGACTATCTCTCTGTCTCATTTAAAAAAAAAAAAGATTGAGAAGCAGTGACCAAGGCCTCTCATTCATTAAATTAAAATGAGGACAAATAATAACATTATAAAAAAATCTACAATATGGAATATGGTAACAGAGTGAATGTACATTGTTGAATGTTTTGTTTATGTTGTCTTGCTCTAAGGATTATTGGCCTTCTTCCTGGCTAGCTCTTATGTACCGTGGAGGTGAATTTGATCCCCTTGTGACCTGTTTCACTAGAGTAGCTTTCACTTTGAGATAGGTCAACCCTACTGAAAACTGACACCCATCCCCTCAGAAGACTGTTTGCTGAGTGTTCTGGGTAATCGCAAACAATATCCTGTTCTGCTTGGTCTGAGTTTAAACACATCTCCCCACCTGTGTGAGCTATTGATATGCCACCAATAAAGAAAATGTAATTTGCAACCACAGAAAAATCAGTACCAGAAACAGACTTTAAGAGTTTCAGAAATGATACAGTAAACAGAAAAGAACAGTTCAGTGCATTGTTTCTTCTTTAAACTTTTATCTGGCCCTAGCTTGTTGGCTCAGGGGTAGAGCATCAGACTGGTGTGTGGATGTCCTGGGTTCAATTCCCAGCCAGGGCACACAGGAGAAAAAAACATCTGCTTCTCCACCCCTTCCCCTCCTGCTTCTCTCTCTCCCCTTCCCACAGCCATGGCTTGATTGGCTCAAAAAAGTTGGCTCCGGGAGCTGAAGATGTCTCTGTGGAGCCTCTGCCTGAAGCATTAAAAATAGCTAGCTTGTGAGCATGGCCCCAGATGGGTAGAGCGTCGTCTGAGATGGGGGTTGCCAGGTGGATTCCGGTCAGGGCATATGTGGGACTCTGTTTCTCTGTCTTCCCTCCTCTCACTTAAAAAAACAACTTTTATCCAATATATCAATTGGATATATATAGGGTGGAGGTAAATTAGGTTTATAGTTGTGAGGACAAAAATCACAATTTATACTTATATTACTATTTATTAATTATTGTATTATTTTCCATATGAACAACTGTAATCCTACTTTTGTCTCACTCTGGAGTTGGGTATTGTTTCTTTTTTATCAAGTTTGGTAATCTCTATCTTGAATTTGGCATGTTTAGAGATTTATATTGTAGTTAGTGAAATTATTGTTGTGGTTATATTTAGATCTACACTGAACTGAATAAAAATAAAAATAAAACCTAGTATATGTAAATTGATGAGATGCACCTAGAGAAATGTTTAAAAGAAGATTTATAGCTTGAAATGCTTACTATGAGAAAACATTTGAGATAAATTAATCATTTAACCTAAGGAATTACAAAAGAAACAGCACATTGAACTTGAAAAGAGTTAAAGAAGAATATATAAAGAATACAAAGAGAAAGTGATGAAATAGAAAAAGAACAATAAATAAAATCAAAGAAATCAAAAGCTATTTCTTTAGAATAAATTAACACAATTAATGCAACTATGTCTAGGCCAACTGAAGGGAATAAAAGAGAGAAGACAAAAATTGCCAATATCAGGATTAAAGAGTAGGGAACACTACAGATTTTATAACTATTGAGGGATTATAAAGGGATGACATGAGTTCAGTGATTTATTTTGAAATGGATAAATTCCCTCAAAAGCACAAATTAGCAAAATTTATTTAAAAATAAATTGCAAATCTAAATACTTATTTAATAAATAAATTTAATTTATTATTGAAATCATTCTGAAAAAAAGACATTTCTGATCCACATGACCTTACTGGTAGATAACCCAAACCTTTCAATAGAAAGTATACTAATAGTACAGCAAACATTTTAATAAAATAGAAGAAAGGAAACACTTCTCAATTAATATATAAGATCAGTATTATCTTAAAATCTGGGGATATACATAATTATGTTTTCTTCTTTTTTGAAAATGTAAATGGAGTGTAACACAGTATACATGACTAAACCTCTCTTCTCCCATTATAATCAAATATCACACATGAGCAAAATAAATTAAATCAATTTATAATATTCTAAAACAGAAAGCAGCATGCTCACACAGTTTCATAGGTATATGTACCAAATATTTAAGAAAGAATTTATACCAATTTGTTATGATCTTTTACAGAGAATATAAACAAAGAGAGCATTTTCTAACTGATCTATATATTAGGCCAGTATATATCCTAATAAAAAATAAGATAAAGATATTAAATGCAAGAAAAACTTTAGAGAACATCTTTCATAAATGCAGATGAAAAGAATCCTCAACAAGTAAAATCCAACAATATATGAAAAGAATTGCCCTGGCCAGTCAGCTCAGTGGTAGAGTGTCTGCCCACCATATGAACATCCCAGGTTTGATTCCCGGTTAGGGCACACAGGAGAAGTGACCATCTGCTTCTCCACCCTTCCTCCTCTCCCTTCTCTCTCTCTCTTTCTTCCCCTCTCACAGCCATGGCTCAGTTGG
Organism: Saccopteryx leptura; assembly: GCF_036850995.1. NCBI lineage: Eukaryota > Metazoa > Chordata > Mammalia > Chiroptera > Emballonuridae > Saccopteryx > Saccopteryx leptura. The sequence goes on from NC_089505.1 coordinate 360,335,512, forward strand.
AGCAAGTTGGCCCTGGGCATTGCGGATGACTTCATGGCCTCACCTCAGGTGCTAAAATAGATCCATTGCTGAGCAATAGAGCATGGCCCAGATGGGCAGAGCATCACCCAGTAGAGGGCTTGCTGGGTGGATCCTGGTTGGGGCGCATGCAGGAGTCTGTCACTCTGCCTCCCCACTTCTCATATAAGAAAGAAGAAAAAAAAGAATGAAAGAAAAGAATTGTACACCATGACCAAATGAGATCTATTCCAGGTATGTAAGTCTGGTTCAACATTTGAAAATCAATTAATGTAATCCATCACATCAACAGGCTATAGAAGAAAAGTCATATGATCATATGCGTAAAAGCAGAAAAATCATTTCACAAAATCTAACACCTATTCATGATTAAAAAAAACCCACTCTCAACAAATTAGGAATAGAGGGGAACTTCCTCCATTTGATTTTTAAAAAACCTACAAAAGCCGACAGCTAATATCATACTGAACAGTAAGAAACTAGACATAGTCCCCATAAGACCAGGGAAAAAGGCAAGAATGCCCTCAGTCACCACTCCTATTCAACACTGTATTGAAAGTCTGACTAATGCAATTATAAATAGTAAAAGGAAATAAAAGTATATAGATTGGAAAGAATAAAATAAAATCGTCTTTGTTTATAGATGGCATGGTCATGTATGCATAAAATCTGAAAGGGTTGACAAAAATATCTCATTGAACTAATAAGCAATTATACCAAGGTTGTAAGACTACAAGGTTAATTCCCAAAATCCAATTGCTTTCTAAATACCAGCTTGAGAAATCGAAACTTGCAATTAAAAGCATAGCATTGTTTATATTAACAACTCCCAACATAAAATGTCTTAGGTTTAAGTCTAACAAAGTATATTCAAGATCAACATAAATCAAATTACAAAATTCTAATGAAAAATATATAAAATAATCTTAATAAATTAACAGATAGTCCATGTTTTTTAGAGAGATAGGTTAATTATCATTAAGATGCAGTTCTTTCCAACTTGATTCAATGCAATCTCAATCCAAATTGTAGTAAGGTAATTTTTGCGTTTTGACAAAATAATTCTAAAGTATATATGGAAAACAAAAGAACCTTCAAATAACCAACACAATATTGAAGAGGAGCAATGTTGGAGGACTGATACTAATTAACTTCAAGATTTATCACAAAGCTACAGGAATCAAAACTGTGTGGTATTGATGAGATTATAGGCAAATAGATCAGTGGAACAGAATAGAGAGCCCAGGAATATACCTACACAAATATAGACAGTGACCTTTGACAAAGAAGCAAAGGCAACTCAATAGGGAAACAACAGTCCCTTCAAAAAACGGTGCTGAAACAATTGGACATCCATATGCAAGAAAGGGGGGAAAAAGAACTTAGACAGTGATCTTACATCTTTCATAAAAAATAACTCAGAATGGATTATATAAAATGTAAAAATATAGAACTTCTAGAAAATAGAATAGGAGACAATCTAGACTGCCTTGGGTTTGGGGATGAGTGTTTAATACAACATTACAGTACAAGATTAGGCAGAGAGAATCTCAGCCTGAAACGGACCCTGCCACCTCAGTAGGGAGCTGTGGAGCAGAGTCAGCCTATGGAAGACCCTTACATTGAGCAAAAGGGGCCACAACCAAATGTCTTGCCACGCCCAATTGTTGGCTGGTTACTGTCCAAGGATATCAAATCCTTAATTTGAAAGGTGACGCAGATCCTCAAGGTGGTAACATGGTAACAGCTAGAGGCTGTCAAGTAATTATGCTCCCCGTAGCCCAATGGCAAGGTTTTTCTTGAGTGAAGATCCAAGCATGCACCTTTGTGGATGCTCCACGTTGGAAGTGTCAAAAACAAGCCATCAGAATGAGTAATATACTTGCAAATGTCATCCAGATCTCCCAATTCTTGTTCTTTAATTCTTAATTTCTTTTACATCCCAAGCACATATTTGGCACCCCATGTGGGGATCTTGATATGCCAATGCATATTTTTCTTGGCAAATATTATACTCTCTATCCTGAAGCTAATTATCAGAAGAGAAATCTTTGGCTGGATACCCCAATGGCTAATCATCTCACCAGTATTGTTAGTTTTCTCCACACATTGGCTAGGCTTCTCTCTAATTACAAAGCAAGTGCAACTTGGAACCAGCCCTAAGGAATATTCTTTCCAATTTTATGTGCAAATAGGCATTTTGCATGTAATTTATTTTTGTTTTGAATTTCATGCTTTCTTAGCCAGAGATAGGCTATGGTCTTTTAGATAACCATATTGCAATTTAACACGTTAACCTTATTACAATTTTAAACATCAATCCATTAGGTTTCTCTCATAGTTCGCATTCATGGAACTTTTCATTGGTCATAACTGTAGCAAAGATGAAATCAGATGGACCCTAATTTTTAAGCTCCCTCTTCTCTTCTGCCTTCACTGTGCCCTTTTTTGATAAAGCTCTATTTGTGAATTTTAAATATAACTATGATTTCTTCTTTTTAAGAAATGCAAGTGAACCACAACACATTAGTCACGTCTAAACCTCTCTTCTATTATAATCAACTATCACACATGGGCTAGAGAAAAGGTGGGGAGAAAAAAAGATGGTTGAAGTCTAGGGAAGACAAAAAGTTTAAACTTCTCTTGGTTTACAGGGAGGGACTCTGCTTATGGCTTCATAGAACTATGCTTAAGGGTTGAGGAATATTTGTCCAATCAGGTCAAACCGATTTTTATTAAGGATAGGATTGGGACTGGAGAGATCAAGATAGGCAGAGCAAAGGCAAAGCCTAACCTCATGGCTTCGGGATGGAGCAACCCTCTGAAAAAGATTTTAGTTCTTGTGTCCGTGTTCAGGCTGGAACTATAAGATATAAGAAGTCACATGTGCTTTAGATTAAGAATTTCTTGTCTCATAGTATTTTGAGAATATGATATCCGTCTTGAGCCCTGACTGCTTTCTGCCTGGTAGAACAGAAATTCCTGTGCATTCATTCTTTGTAGGTGTCAAAATGATGACCAAAGAAATAATTTTTTATTAATCTGTTTATTTCTTATACAGTTTAATCCTCACCTATCCTTGTTCCTGTCTACATTCCTGGGTTTGAAACTCTAGTTTGAGGTCCTAAAAACTCTAGGATTAGGACGCCAACTTTAAATTTTCTTTCTAGATCTCCAAATACCTTTGCAGTGCTTTGTTAGGCTAAGTGGTGAAAATAACTTAGATGGAGGCCTTCTTTGGTCTAATTTCTACAGTTTTCCTATCTTGCTCAATTAGAAAAATTAAAGCTTCAATTTTAGATGTCCTTCAAGGACCACCTGAAACTATTTACCTTTCAGGCAGCCTTTCCTGGCTAATCTAAGCACATGGTGATCTCTTCTTTTTAAGACCTTACTCTATAGAATCTAACACTAGTATATGTATCAATTTACCATTCTTCACTGTTTCATGAACTTAAAGCCTACTGCTAACATTTGACTCCGGAATCAATTTATTTTTCACACAAAAATTGCTGGCTTCTGTGAACTAAAATAAAACATTCTGAAGAACAGAACCATTCTGAAATGGTCATTCTTGTCACGGGGGACACATGAGATTCAGCTTGAAGAACTGCATTAAAAGGGGCCTAAGGCCTCACTTCAGAGATTTTGTTGGAATAGATCGGAGGTAGAGCTCCTTTGGTGTTTGTATCTTAAAAAAAAAAATCTCCTCCCACAGTAAATAAATAAGCCCAGCCCTGGTTAAATGCCAGCTCTGTACAACTGTTGGGAAAATACTGATACAATTCAGTTTCCTGAGTGGATCCTGACTAGGGTTGCCATACTTAGTCATTAAATAGAAAGAATGTGCATTGAATTTTAATTTAATACAAAAACAGAAGAAAAATAAATAAATAAATAGTTTCACGGCATTTTCATATGGTGTTGCCATACTGGTTAAATTTTGCTGCTCCTGGCCCTGGCCGGTTGGCTCAGCGGTAGAGCGTCGGCCTAGCGTGCGGAGGACCCGGGTTCGATTCCCGGCCAGGGCACATAGGAGAAGCGCCCATTTGCTTCTCCACCCCTCCGCCGCGCTTTCCTCTCTGTCTCTTTCTTCCCCTCCCGCAGCCAAGGCTCCACTGGAGCAAAGATGGCCCGGGCGCTGGGGATGGCTCTGTGGCCTCTGCCCCAGGCGCTAGAGTGGCTCTGGTCGCAACATGGCGACGCCCAGGATGGGCAGAGCATCGCCCCCTGGTGGGCAGAGCGTCGCCCCATGGTGGGCGTGCCGGGTGGATCCCGGTCGGGCGCATGCGGGAGTCTGTCTGACTGTCTCTCCCTGTTTCCAGCTTCAGAAAAATGAAAAAAAGAAAAAAAGAAAAAAAAAAAAAAAAAAAAAAAAAAAAAAAAAATTTTGCTGCTCCTTTGTGCATAAGAGAATATTGTTGTTAATTATTATTAATTATTATTGCATTAAATTTATTGGGGGGCATTGGTTAATAAAACAGAACAGGTTTCAAGTGTACGAAGTGTAAGACTCTATAACCCACCATCTGCTTACTGCCTTGTGTGGATATTTACCACCCAAACTCAAGTCTCTTTCTACCCCATTTCTCTTCCCTTTGCACTCTTCCATCTCCCCCACCCCCCCCTTTTCCCCTGGCTAACAGCTGTCCTTAAATTGGTTATTCAGGATGATTGCTCTCTAATCTAGCTGTAAATCTGGTTTGGTGCCAGCAGGAGGTGAGTGTAGCTTCTATCAACTCTGCAGCCATCTTAGAACCATCAATGTAGAGCAATTTAAATACTGGCCAGAGTGTAGACTGATGTTTTTTAAAAATCTCAGAAAAATAAACTCACATTATATTGCAACACTGAAAATTGTAATGATATAAACCACCTAATTCTAGGAATAGAGCCTAGAGACATTCCCAGTTTAGAGCTCAAACACTTTCACATGTTCATCAGGAGACGCTTTCAGAAGCCTTTGCCGAACAGGACACAGTGCAGCGGATAAGTGCCCGGCAGCTACATGAAGCAACAGAGACGAGTCTGAGAAACAGAAGGTTGGGTTAAAAACAAAAGCCTATCTCAGAGAACTACAGTCAGTATGAGACTATTTTTAATTCATAAAATAATCAAAACCAAACATAGGAATACTTACATACTTGATAAAAATTATTGGGAAAAGGAGTAAATGCAAATTTTAGTATAGTGGTTACCTCTAATGTGAAGGCTAAAAATGAAATACAGGAGTAATATTTGCCCATAAATAGATACCATAGCATTGGCAAAGTTCTAAATTGCTTGCTAGAATTATGGGTATTCACTTTATTGTTATGTTTTATAACTCACATATATGTTAAATATATTGTGTTTTATTAATCAAATATTCTAATAAAAATAATAATGGATAAACTCACACACTTTGTTCTAATTCTTCAAGTTCATTTAAAAAGGGTTTCCCCAAGGTGTATATTAAAAAGTTTTTGATTTGCTGTAAAAAACAAAAAAGATCAATGTAACCTAATACACACGTGCACATATGCACATTCTTAAAACAAAATGTTTTATATTTTTGAATTAAATATAATACATGGTATTTGCAATAAATTCTGAATTTTTTTATTATGTGTCAGGTGTACAATGTTATAATCAACATCTCTATCTGAAAATTTTTATTCTGTTCTGTTCTTTAATGGTGGTGTAGCCCAATCAAATGATTTCCTGATCCACGATTAGATCATGACCTATAGTTGGAAAAATACTGCTCTAGAATTCACCACTTTTGTTGGCTCTTAATAAATATTACTTAAGCAAAGGGATCTGCTGCCTAATGAGTTTAAAAAATTATAGGTTAAATAAGTTTATTTACTTTATTCTTAAATGGCTTATATATTAATGTGCCATGTGATTATCCAAATAGGAAATTCTGTATTCCGTTTCTCAAGCTTGACTGATCATGGAGTGAATTTTGGGACTAGAGCGGAAATGAACATACTCAAGGAATAGTTCATCAACATTTACCTCCTCTTTCACTCTCTTTGTGTTTCATATCTCACTTTTTGTTTGTTTCTTTGTTTCTTTCACTTGCTATTTCCCCAAACACAAGGCTAGGAATGTTTAGGATGCATGAAGCATAGTGCTAAAAATACACTCAATTGAAAATGGAGAAATGAAACACTATGATCATCGACCCATAAAACTGTTAGTGTCAAAAAAACCTCCCAGCTTCATAAAAACATCCAGGAATACTCCTAATCTCTTATTAAACCTACTTTACCTGTAGAAATTAAAAAAAAATCATTTCAAAATATTTCATTCAATTTGGCTGGCTGTTCAATTGATTGATTGATTGACTGATTGTTTTATGCTATAGTTATCACTTTCCGCCTTTTAGGGAAAATCTATAAGGATTCATTCATCTTAGTAAAATAGACTTTTATGTAAGGACTGTTTATCTTGTAATTTATATGAGATAATGTGCACTAGGTTCCAAACAACTGATTTACAAATGACTTACAAGAGCATTTTGGAGAGACTCATCAATAAACGTGGGTCTGCTTAATACACTGGAATCTTAATAGATTTTAAGCTGTTTCCAATGATTAAAATCCTTTATGAGAATTTCAGGGGAGGACCAGAAAGGCCGAACTCTACAGCTCGGGCAGGCCACCACAGCTGGAAAAGGCACAATTTTAGGAGCACACTTTGTGGTGGGGATTCCTCCCCACCCCCAAAAGAAAAAGGTGAGGGAGGGTTATCAAAACAAATTGCTTATTTTATTTTATCTATTTGCTTGTTTATTTATGTCTTGCTTAATTTGTTTTCTATTAGGAAATATCCTGCTTTGATAGAATGACAAGGTGAATCTCTTCTTCTATTCCATGGGGAGGCAAAATGTTTACTGTTTGGAGTCTCAGTGCTAGTCAATTTTAGAGTCACTCATTCAAGGTTCTTAACTATGTCTTTTCTCTCATAAGTGTTGGTTTCAGCACCTTGACGTTCTGGGCAGCCGGTGTCTGTGTCCCCAGCTCAGTGGTGTGAGCCGGGGTTGGCAGGCACTGCCTCAGGAAGGCTCACTCTGGGCATCTCTTCCCAAGCTACGTGGGAGTCAGCTCTGCTGGGAGCAGTTAGATCACAGAACTTGTCAAATACTACAAATTGACTTTATTTTGGAAGGGGATGGGGAGTCATTGTGCCAGCCCACAATTGTCTGACACAGACTGGCTACTTGCAATGCCACAACTGGCTGACATTGTACAGGTTACTTATGTCCTCGGAACCTCACTTTAATAGAAGAAAATGAATTCTTTCTCTTCTCTTCCTGGTCACAGAGGCCACCTGAGGCTCAAACAAATGTCAGTGCAGATGTTTTTACAGAGGACACAAACCATGTAAATAAGCATGAATTTCAAGTGAAGCAATTCTGCACTCTTCAGACCTACTCCTGAGAGACTTGCTGTATCTTGGCCTTTCATTGGCTCCTGCTATACGAGAATGTTACTTTCACAGCTCCTGGTAAGATATGCCTTGTGCTATCTAAGACCCAGTGGTTCAGTCATCCCCTCCCACTGGTTCTGAGCTAGTCTACGTGACAGTCCTTGACTAACAAAATGATACAGAAAAAATGCTGCACCAAGCGTTGGTCTAGATTTTAAGCTCCTAGAAGTTAAGCTTATGCTTGCACTTGGGGGTTTCAGGCAAAATGTATGATATTGCCGTGCTGTGAAGGGGCCTAAGCTAGTTATGGAAAAAGAGTAGATAAAGACAGATAGAGATGCCCTACCAACCGTCCCAGCTGAGCCAGCAGACGAGGAAGTGAAGAAGTCATCATGGAGCAGAAAAAGGCCATTTGCTCTGGCCCCGCCTACATGGCAGAATTGTAAGCAAACTCATGGCTTCTGTCATTTTAAGCCACTGAGTTTTGGATTGGCTTATGCAACAATGGATAACCAAAACTCGTCCATCCACCAGGAAGACCATCCATCTCTACATTTCAGATAAAGCAATGGAGGGCTCCCAGGTGTTGATTGGTGCTCTCAAGCTCACAGAGCAAGTAAGGGTCGGGTTTAGGCTAAAATCACAGGGTTGAAACTCTAACCCTGTTCTCCCAAAGTTACTTCATTCACTAGTGAGCACAGGATTTTACTGAATATCTAAAACTTTGATGCATAACATAAGCTTCATTTTGAGGTTTTCTTTCTCCAGAGCCCCCAGTCTAGGACTGTATCCAATAACTGCCCACCAGTGAAATTTTAAGGTGTGAAGCCAGTAGCCAAGGCCATCATCACAGCCACCTGGCCCATGCAGGCTCGCATTGGATTCGGACAGTCGGTAAAGAAACAATGGAGCCAAAAGCTGATGGGCCATCATCTTTAATCCTAGCTTGCACACAGTGGGCAAGCAAAAACACACACTGGGCTCCAAAACCCACTCATTCAGTGCTCACAAAGCTACTGACTTATCCAAGTTTCCTAGAATCAAAGGTTTTTAGCTCACCAGACTTATTCACCTCTGTTCCCCAACTCCTTCCTTCTCCCTGCACAAACTCTGCACAAACTGGCTTCTCCCTCAGCACTCTATCATCTTGGCTGCTTTTCCTGGCCTCCTCCATGTGGCCTTTCCCTGCTCTCCTCTCTAATGCTAATCTCAGGAACTGAGAGAGCAAGCTCCCATTCTGCCCCCATTTTATAGTGTAGAAATCAAAACTTTTAATCCAATATACAAAATAGGGAAGTCTCTAATACAAAGTCACTTATCTGGGGCATAATGGGATTGCACCACCCCACACCAAAAAGAGTGGGAAAGGCTTAGTCCTAAAACCAAGCCCCAGGCTACAAGGATCCTGCCTTCCCACAGCCCGCCCCCAACACACATTAATATCACCTGGGCGACTGGCCTCCACGTGGGCAGCGCCATCTTTAACAAAGTGAGCATAATATATTTTATCTGCCCAACATAAGGCAACATTGTTTCAGTGGAAAGAGAGATATAGAGAAAGCTGGATTGTAATCCTAGACTAGTTGTATTAGTTGGGATCCTCTAGAGAAGCAAAACTAACAGGAACTGAATATAGAAAGATTTATTTTTTAAAGAACTGACTCACACAATTACAGAGGCTGCTAAGCCCAAAGTTTGCCTAGTGGGACAGCAGGCTAAAGACCCAGAGCCAATGTTCAGTTCAAGGCTACAAACCTGTTGTAGGACTCCAGCCTCCGGGATCTACCAGTGTCACGTGGAAGAGACCTACTGAAGACACAAACTGATGTCAAGAGGAAGACGGGGAGGCCTGCCAAGGGAGGCAAAGATGACCTCCTAAATTTCCTCTCCCTTAGCTTTTATTGATCGGAAGCAGACAGAGGTAACAGGATTACAAGGGAAGGAGGCCAGGTGATAGGGGAAAGAATGACTAATGGCCATTTTACTGACATGGAGAAAGGGCTAATTTGGGTCAGTACAGTCTTTTTCTTTTGCTAATTAACAAGCCCAAAGGAAGGGGCAATCTAGAACTTCTAGGCTAATTTTCTAAAGCCCATTCACATGCATTCCTTTGTGTCTGCACAAGTCACTTACTCATAGTTTCTTGGTGTTTGCATCCAAGAGACAGTCACTCAAGGCTTTTAGCTCAAGTTCCCCAATCCAAGTCATAGAGGGTTCAAGGTTAGATGAATGATTCCTTACATTCCTCTGGGAGAATTACTTCTTGCTCAATAGAGGACAGTCTCTTCTTTTCCAAATTCAGTTCCTCAACTGATGAGATTGGGCTCATCTACATTATGAAGGGTAATCCAGTTCATTCAAAGTTCACCAATTTAAATGTCAATCTCATCCAAAACTACCCTCACAAAACACACAAACCAGCAAAATTATTGTTTAACTAAATATCTGAGTACTGTGGCCCAAACTAACCCACAAAATCAACAATCACACCAGTCATTCTTTAGCTGTGAGGCCTGGGATCAGTTATCTAACTTTTCTGAGCCTCAATTTTACCCTTAGGATGAGGGGCATATTCACCCTTTCCTCCCAGAGTGACACAGATGACCAAGTGGTGTGCCGTCCATGGGGCACTGAGTGTGACTCAGGGCACGTTGCTGAGTTTATGTGGTGATGGGCCCTGCAGGGCTCGTGAACACAGTACTTGTCATTGAGACTTTGAAGAAACGGTTCCAGGAAGGAAACATCACTGTGCGGTATTTTCCTGCTTTGTTTTACAAGGCTCTTTGGACAAAGAAAGGCAGTGCGAACCCACCAGGAAACCCCCTCGATGCAGGGATGCATTGCAATGCGATCCTATTTTGCTCCCTGTCCAAAAAGTAGGCTCAATAGCACGGGGGTTTTCATTTCTTCTTTCTTTCTTCAAATATCTCTTCAAAGGAGAGAAAAAACTAAATCGCTCATTCAAACTGCTTTCCACTTCAAAATGTGCATGGCTGCGAACCCCTAATCACCCCAGAGGCTTCCTCCTGGAACATATTATTTCCTGCTAATTGCCCTATTCTGAGGCCATACATGGACTGCGGTGCCTCCCGCTCAGTCAGGCCCTCACCTGAGACATCGGATCCAGGTCCCCTACTGGTCCGGGCCACCATCAAGCTCTCTCAAGCCCCAGCAACGCTCTCCACACCCAGATTGAGAGTTGTCCTTCCTAGGACTTAATTCATGGAGGTTAAAGCTTTGATCTCTGCAAAAAAAGATGCAAACCCCCCCTGGGGATTCTGTGTGACCACGGTAGGAGGAAAGGGGGTCCCTGGCCTATGAGCAAAGGAAGGGAGTCTGAAAAAGAAAGGCAAATTTCCATCATTGAAAATTTCACTTAATATTGGCCCCTCACTGAGCCTGGAGAGCTAACTGACAGCCCTTTGTTCCGGCTCCTCGGGGAACGCTGGGAGGTGGGCCCTGCCGCAGAAGCAAAGATTATACACACGCTCTAAATGTGGGGGGTGGCGGCAGCCTGCAGGTGCTGGGGGAGTGCTCATTTTTGGAAGAAGAATAAGTTCTTTATTAATCAGGATCCCCCACTGGTTTGTAGGCTGAAACACTCACTTGTTAAAAAAAAAAAGGAAAGAAAGAAAGAAAGAAAGAAAGAAAGAAAGAAAGAAAGAAAGAAAGAAAGAAAGAAAGAAAGAAAGAAAGAAAGAAAGAAAGAAAGAAAAGTCAATGGAACATGAGTTTTAATCCCACTCTGGGCCCCTAACCGAAGGCAGCAGGTGCTCTCTGGGTGACCTGAAGCCGGAGGGCGCCTTGCGAAGGTAGCAGAAGAGGTATAATGATAACTGAGGTTTACAAAGCTCTTTAGACATTACATCGATTAGCCCAGTGACTCTCCTATCAGTCCTCCGGAGGAGGAAGGACGGAGATAATTGCTTAATCTCGCTTTCAGCAAAGCTAAGTACCTTGGCCAAGCCAAGGACAGCTAAACCCAGAATTCAACAGTGCCCCGTGCTTGTTCTACCTTTCCCATCAGGATTTCCGCACAGGACAAAGGTTGTGGACGAAGGAAAAATCAACTGAAAGTGGCGAGTAAGCATTTCATTGCAAAGTCTGGCTCTGGGTAGAGCAGGAAAAGCTCTAAGTCTCTGGATGGCACCTTGATGATTCTATAAATGATGGCACAACATACTTGACACTTCCCTAGGGTGTTTCCTTAGCCTCAGTAGTAATCATGGAAGCACATATTTAAAATAAGGAGAATATACCATTTGACACACATCCACACACGTCCACCAGTAAACTGACAAATTTTAAAATTTGCTAATACACAAGGTTGAGAAGCAGCAGAGAAAAGTGGAACTGTTGTAAGCTCCCCGTGGCCACACAAGCAGGTGCGACTGCTTCAGAGAACACCTTGACAATAGATAACAGAGTTGAAGATGCACAAACCCTGTGACCTGGCAACCTCACACCTAGGGGTTTTCTCTGGAAAAATGTCTGTATATGTGCTTAAGGTGGCATTTATTGGACTGTTTATTGAAGCACTGTTTATAGTGGTTGAAACTGGGTTGTCAAATTGGAATAAACCTATGACCATCCCCTTACTGCCGTATGCATCTGTTGGGCAGATAAAATGTATTACGCTCACTTTGTTAAAGAGGACGTTGCTCAGGTGATATTAATGTGTGTTGAGAATCCTTGTAGCCTGGGGCTTGGTTTTGGGATTAAGCCTTTCCCACCCATTTTTGATGTGGGTTGGTACAACCCTATCATGCCTCAGAGGGTGACTTTGTATTAGAGACTTCCCTATTTTGTATATTGGATTAAGGGTTTGGATTTCTACACTATAAAATGGGGATGGAGCGGGAGCTTGCGCTCTTGGTTCCTGAGGTTATCATTAGAGGAGAGAGCAGAGCAGAGAGCAGAAGGAGGCCATGTGGAGAAGCAGCCAAGATGGCGGAGTGTTGAGTGAAAGGCCAGTTTGTGCAGTTTGATGCTGGAGAAGGAAGGAGATGGGGAACAGAGGTGAATAAGTCTGGTGAGCTAGAAACCTTTGATTCTAGGAAACTCGGATAAGTCAGTAGCTTTGTGAGCACTGAATGTGAGTGGGTTTTGGAGCCCAGTGTGTATTTTTACTTGCCCGCCGGGTGCAAGCTAGAATTAAAGAAAATGGCCTATCAGTTTTTGGCTTCATTGTTTCTTTACCGACTGTCCGAATCCAATGCGAACCTGCATAGGCCAGAAGGCTGCTGTGATGGTGGCCCTGGCCCTGCCTGCTGGCTTTACAGCATCCATCCATGCATCCAGATATATGTGCACATAGATGTGCACTGTGTGCCAGGCACGGTTTTAGGTACTGAACATGCAGTAATGGAAAAGATGCAAAAAAAAGACTTTGTCTTCATTTATATTTAGGTGGAAACAAGCAATATACAAGGGAACAAATAACTATGTAATGTTAGTAAGGAAAAGTGCTATGACACCTAATTAAAAAGAGTTAGGCTCGAGAAGGAATCAGGGTTGAAGAGGGTCATATTTCGGAAGTGCTGGTCAGTTCGGGAGGCCTCTTTATAAGGGCACTACGTAAACAGGTATGTGGCTGAACGTGGGGAAGGAGATCATGAGTAAAAGAGAATCATTTAAGAAATTGGTGGGTCATAAATCATTTCAGGGAGTGAAACCATCAGGTAACAGATGGTGCTCTGAAGTGGGAGTGCATTTGGTATTTTCTGAAACTCGGATGTGTAGAAGATAAGCAGAGATTCACGAGGAGTGGAGAATAAAACACAACTGAAGAGCAACTCGGTGTGTTGATGGCAGCAAGGACTTTTTTTTCAGTGGGATGTTCAGTTCAGCCTAATAAGCGAGGCGATGTAGAAGAAGAACAACAAAGAAAGCCCCTAGACCTGGGTTATTATGGAAAGGCACCAGGAATACCGGTGATGACTGACATTTAACAGCAGCTTAAAGGGTGTTAATTAAGTGAAATAAGTAAATCAGGAAAAACTAAAAACTATATGATTTCACACATAGGTGGGATATGAAACTGAGACTTATGGACATAGATAAGAGTGAAGTGGTTCCCAGGGGGAGGGGGAAGGGGAGAGGTGTAATGTGGGACAAATATACAGTGACAGAAAATGATCTGACTTTTGAGCTATGGGCACGCACACAACCAACAGTTCAAACGCTATAAAGACGTTCACCGGAAACCTATGTACCCTTACTAATCAATGTCATCCCATTACATTTCATTTCTAAAGAAAATAAAGAACACATACCAAAGCCTGAACAGTTAAAAAGAGAGGGGAGGGTGTTAAGCATGATACTACACATTTTTTAAATATACCAACTCACTTATTTATAATAAATTTAGTTGTAAGAAACCTTTAATGTGACTATTAGTATCCTCAATTTTCCGAGGAAGAAATGAAGGTTTGAAATGATTAAGGAACCTGCCCAATGTGACCTGGCTAGCAAGTAGCAAAGGCAGGATTTGAACCCACCTGTCTTCATTATAGGCGTATAGCCACGTCATCAAAATCCAGATGCTGGTTAGAACACCTGTTTTCGTTTGTTTACAGATTTTATTTATTGATTTTAGAGAGAGGAGAGAGAGAGAAAGGTGCACGTGTGTATGTGTGTGAGGAGCCGGAAGTATCAACTTGTTGCTTCTCATCTGTGCCTTGACCAGGCAAACCCAGGGTTTCAAACCAGCAAACCTAGCATTCCAGGTCAACGCTCTATCCACTACGTCATCACAAGTCAAGCCAGCAGACCTGTTTTTTTTCTTGGAAATTTAGATAATGATAAAGACTGAAGAGCAGACCAATAGGACAACATCCAGCTTGGTTCCCACTTCTCTGGAGGTCAAGCATACAGCCCACACCCATCAACAGATCACCGCCTATTCCCGGTCCAAGAAAGGCTAACACACAGAGCTGAGAGGGAAACTTCTCTAGCGTCTGAAGCAGCACTCACAGGGCGATCACTCTGAGAATGTCCCAGATTCTGCTCCATCTTCCCTTTAATTTGTCTTCCCACAAGTTAAGAGATTGTCCTATACACTCCTCTGAAAAGGAACATCTGTCCCTGACACGCAGTCCCCAGCCTCCTTGGCAGGCAGGACGGGAATGACAGATCGGTTTCATCTCACATGCTCGCTCCAATCATGGGGTCGCGGCTGCATGGAGGGCTGAGCTGAAGAAGGATTCTGAGAATAACAGAGAAAGGTGTCAGCACATCGAACCGGTGGGACAGCCTGGGTTAATGAACTCAGGGTACTGGCACCACGTCCACACCAGCAGGAGAAAGGCTTGAGATGCCTCATTTTAGACGCTCTTGGACACGCCGGTCAGTGTTACCCTTTAAAGCCAAACTCAGGTTTGCTCCACGTGTGGTCTCATCCTCCCCAATACCTCTTCACAGGCAGACTTTTTCCAAACCCCATCTCCGTCTCTTGTCCCTTTGATTACCGTTTTCTTCATTTGTACATAGCTTCTCTTATATCATATCACAGCAAGGGTCTCTGTTACCTAGGCAACCAGGCAGCATGTCTGTCCTGGTTCATCTTCTCTGGGACTGTCTGTGTTTGGAGGGGACTCTTATGTGCTCTTGCGTCACTCCACTCTCAAGAATTTGAGATGTGGGAACTATGAAGACTTCTTCCCTTCTACCAGGCTACACTCACCATAGTTTCCAGTAGTGTATCTTTATATTTTCAATGTCTCAATAGAAAAGGCAAAGTTTTACAAGCCTTATATTATTTATACGATCGTGTACCTTATCCAACTGCAGAGGCCAATATTACAACTTCAACTACATATATTTTAATGGATTTTATTTCCAGTTCTAAAATTTGATGCAATTATTTCCTCTCATGTAGAAGCTCCTCATTCTGATTAATGCCTCCCAAGACACCACGCTAAAAACTTCATAGGTCATATCTTCATTAAAACGCCAGATTTGAAAAGACCCTAAAAATAAACCACTGTTATACCTTCATGTTACAGCCAAGAAAACTGAGGGACAGAAGGGTGAGGACCAGGGCCTAGAAGCTACACTATAGCCATAGTCATAAACCGGAACGCTAGCAATTCATTAAATCAGTTATTCTTTTAGTCACTCAGAATATATCTTCACTATGTGTCAATCACTATTACAAGCATTGGGCATTGAGCAATTAAAAAAAATTTACCCTCAAGTAACACTTTAACCAAAAACAATCCAGAAACATAATTAGGATTCAAACTCAAAAAGTCTTAGAAGCGACTCTAGGCAAGGTCTAGGTTTGAATATCCACACTTGCACCCAGAAACCAAAATTAAAGCCACAAGACTTGAAGTAAGGAGTTATGGTTTTAGTCTTAAATGAGTCAACAGGTAGCTAGATCAGACAATTCTTGATGCCCTGGTCTCACCTATAAAGCAAAAGTATAGGGCTAGATAGTCTTAAAACTATCATTCATTAAAAGAATGATTCCAACCAGGATCATATGGAAAACCTTTAAATAATAAAGACGTCCAGGCTCTGTACTAGTCTGATGGGTCTCTGACACCAGGTCTTCATTATCAGCAGTGCCGCTTGATGAATTGCTCCCTATTCTAGCTTCCTGTTTTTTATAACTACTTCCTACCTATATATGTATGTATAAAATTGCGTGTGTGTGTGTGTGTGTGTGTGTGTGTGTGTGTGCGCGTGCATTGTGAGTGATGGCCGGTGTTCTTTAGTCCCGACTGTCCCATTTCTGTTGCATGTATAAGAGTGAGCTCCATAAGGAAGAGATACAGGCGTAGGTTTAACCAGTCAATAAGCCATCTTACCAATTCATGAAAGTAGGTCGTTGGGTCTAGTCCATTTTCCAAGGTCCACACTCATCACACATTTCATCCCTAGCCTCTGCTTGGTTAGGGAGCCCAGCACATGATTTCTAAACAGAGAGTCTGAGCAGCTGCCGCAGCCTTTGTCCTGTGTGTGATGCGTTTGTCTACCGCGCGTCATCACCTGCTCCCAGCAGACAGCAGCTTCCCGGGAGTGCGCACAGCAACACTGATCCTTGTGCTTAGCTTGGTGAATGGCAAAGCTATTTTTACTGTGAGTAACAATGGATATTATGTGGAACTTTTTGCATGTCAAATTTTAGAGGAGCTTCAGAAAGAAACAGAAAGCAAAAGATCAAACATCCAGTAGTCAGCTTTTTTAACTTGTGTGCTCATGTCAAATATGCAAAATGCTGACTTCCAGAAAAATCTCTTACAAAGACTCTCTCGTTCGCTCTTGTACAACCTTTTGAAATCTACACTTTTGGCATCCCTCTTCATCTGTCTTATTGTCCCCAGCCATTCCTTCGGCTCCATCCTCTGACCTCACTGAGCTCCCTTTCGAGGACTCCCTTTCGAGGGCCCCCTTTGGGGACCTCAGGAAAAGAAACTATACCACACACAATATCTCTTTTAAATTCTAAAGTCAGAAGGTAATATTAAAAAGCTGCATTTGGACCCAGGTCTAGGGAAAAAGTCAAGGGCTATAATTTGAAAATTTTCTAAACTTCCAAAAGCTATTCCAGTATCTGTTATGGGATTCAGGACTTTGCTAGACCATCCTGGATGGCCATAATTGTTATAATTTGTTCACTAAATCCTTAGGCATTTACACAGGAAAAATTGTTAATAGTTGCAAGAAGGGAAACCTGGAGAGAATTTAAATAGGCCTGTTATGCATGTTTTTAAAATGGCCCTGACAAGGCTAAAGAAGTGCATAGAAATACACTCTAAGAAAACAAGTTAGGAAGCCTTTTCCTTGCAGGAACATGCATAAGGATTCAAAATGTAAGCCAAATAATGATGAACCAATAGTCTTTAAAAAAAATTAGTCTTTAAAACTCCCAAACAATATTTTTTAAATTGAGAGAAGCTTGCCTTCTCTTTTTATCAATAAGCTCAGAGCTGAGTTAGGAGACTTTACAGAAAAAAAAATGAAATGGGAAATTTTCAATATGTAATTATTTCCTGAGACTATTAGAAAGTAAACAAACTGGAAATCAAACAAACAAATTTAATAGCCTGAATTTACTTTTACAAATAGAACTTTCAGATAAAATGTTCTACAAAATAATTGTGGTTAGAAGTACCACAGCCTGACCAGGGACAGTGGATAGAGCATCAGCCTGGGACACTGAGGACCCAGGTTCAAAACCCCGAGGTTATCAGCTTGAGCATGGGATTGTAGACGTGACCTCATGGTCACTGGCTTAAGCCCAAAGGTCACTGACTTGAAGCCTAAGGTCACTGGCTTGAGCCCAAGATTGCTGGCTTGAGCAAGAAATCACTGGCTTGGCTGGAGCCCTTTGGTCAAGGTACATATGAGAAAGTAATCATTGAACAACTAAGGTGCCTCAACTATGAGCTGATGCTTCTAATCCTTCTCCCTTCCTGTCTATTCCTATCTGTCCCTCTGTCTTCAAAAAAAAAAGTCCTCGAGAAATAGTCTAGATATGATAGGATTAATGTATTTATATTATATGTAATTAAAGAAGTAAATAATTAGCTACAATTCCAGAATTCTTCTGGGCAACAATAACAAGCAACAGAATAATTAAAGCAGAGAACATAAGCACCCAAATTTGTCTCAGATTATTATAAATTACCTTTTACTTTTTCATTTATTAATATGTTAGACCATATTCTAGAGCTGTTAACTCAACAGTGTGGTCCACTTCAAAGATCCTTTGCCGACTTTAGATTACACATTGATCCAGTAGCCAAGGCTTATCCTCTGAGCCTCAGAGCAACAGCAGTCTCAGCTAACTTATTCCCAATCTCTTCAGATGTCATACCAGCATCACCTTTAAATCTGATATCATGTGCAACATCATCTCAGTTCCCAACTGAAAACAACTGGTATTCTTCCCCTCGTCCACCACCTGATTATGAAATACTGTTGTTGTTGCTCAATCTAAGAACCTTTTACACTCAACTAATAAAAAAAATTTCTTGATTGTGTTTCCATGGATCAAGTGGTATCTCTTGTCCACACAGATCTTTTAGACACTCCCTTAAGCCTTGACTTAATTTATTTTTGCTGCTAGGTCTTATCTTAAAAATGAAAGATGGCAACATCAGGTTCGATACGAGGTAATTAGTTCAGTCTCTCCGGCAGAATCTAATTTCTTACTGGAAACCTAATTGATTTAAGTAGTTGAACAATGGTCTTTCCAAGGACATGGCAAATTGTCAAAAATAAAAGGGTAAATATATTCTTTGGTTACCAACATAATCTGAAGTAGCTTAACTATTTTAGGATGACATTCAAACTAAGAAGTTTCCTTCCTCCTCCCCAAAATCCCCATCCTAAAGGTGGAGGCTCTTAGGAAGAGCAATGCCATTAAAGTCATATAAAATGCCTTTATAGTATCATCATGCTAAATGCTTCTCTAAATACAGCCCTTGCCTATGAACCTCTTGTAATATAAAGACAATTTCCATGGAAAAATTACAGCATTCCACTGGAGATACAAATTTTGACCCAGATTTTCAAAGAAATACTAGAAACAAATGGGTTTTAAGATCCATGAGATTAATATCTAGCAAAGCTACGATGGCCACTGCCTAATACTGAGTAAAACCTCAGATCAAAAATTGCCAAAATCTTCCAGGAGATATCCCACAGGAGGGGAAAACTGTCCACAATATAAAACATCGTTACGGAAACTTCTAGAAGATGCAGCTAATTTATGCAACATCTGTACCTATAAACTGGAACCATAATCTCAAAGAACCCTTCAGCATCTCCAAATGGATTTTGTACAATTGTCTCTTGCTATTGTTTCATACCTTCACGAATATGTCTTAAACCAATGTTTATTTTCTGGATGGGATAAAGCACTCTATTGGTGAAAGTCATATCACTCACAATGACTAAAAAACAAACAACAAATTATTAAACTCTGTGTTTCTTATATGTGACATACAGTTTACACAACAGGGCTGAAGCAATGCTCTAAGGACAGATACTTTTGAATTATATGTGGCCTTGCTCCTTACTCAGAAATGTCATTGTCATCACAGCCCCAGATTCCTGCATACATGGAAAGGGTCTTCTCAGAACTGCAAATTTGCAACAGTTATTGATGTTATACTAAGGTGCTCTGGAGAACCAGAAACAATTGGTCCACACAAGTCCAAGAACTAATGCTAAGTTCATTGGAACAAACTGATGATGTAGACAGCTTTCATGTAAATGACCAGAAAATAAAAAAAAGAGTACTCTAATTGGCTGAAATCACTGATTGTCACATTACTTTGCATTTTTTGTTCATTATACTTCGATTATACTTGTCCTATTCTATGGCTTCAGTTAGAACCGCCCAAGATAGAATGGAGGAGTTTAAGAGACTTATTTTCCTAATAAAGACTATAAATCTTAAATTGCGGTTCCAGAGTGCCTTTTAGTCCCTTCTCATAAAAGTTCAGTTAAACTTGCTTGTCTTACAGATTGTCTGTTTGCTTGAGACTTAAGTTTCTCTAAATAGTTACTGTCCATAGAAATGACTTAACAACTAACTTAAAGACAGAAACAGGAGAAAATCATACTGATCTACATTTGAACTAAAAATTACTTTGTAAATGAGACAGCAATGCATACTTATCACAACTACTAAAACCTTAAAAAGCGGTGATAGTACTAGATGCTGGTGAGGAGGCAGAAAGACCGAACCACTCACCTTTGCTAGTGGGACTGTAGACTGGTCCAGCCACTCTGGACAATGGTTTGCCAGTTTCGTTTCTTAAAATCTAAACATGCAACCACTGTGTGATCCAACAATTGCACAGATCCCAAAAGGAAAACATCAAGATAACAAAACCTGCACACAAATGTTCAGAGCAGATTTATTCAAAATAGCCAAAATCTAGAAACCACCCAGATGTCCACTGAGCTGTGGGTGTGCACCATCTGTGGTGTATCAATACCATGGAACACCACTCAGCGATCAAAAGCAACAAAATATTGACACATGGATCTCCAGAGAATAATGCTGGGTGAAAAAGAAGTCAATCTTATAAGTTTACAAACTGTATCATTTGCTTAGATAATGTTCTTGAAATGACAAAAATACAGAAATGAAGAACAGATTAGAGACTGCTAGTTTTGAAGGTGGGGTGGTGGCTGGCGAGAAATGAATGTGATTGTAAAAAGAAGACATTACAGATGCTCATGATGATGGGAATGTTCTATATCTTGACGGTATCAGCGTCAATATCCTGGCTTGATATTTTACTATCGTTTTGAAAGATGTCACCATTAGAGGAAACTGAGCAAAGGGTACAAGGAATCTCTATGTACTATTTCTTACAATTAGGTAAGAATCTGTAATTATCCCAAAGTAAAGTTTGTTTGTTTGTTTGTTGTTTAAATGAGAGAGCATTCATTATTACCAAGTAAGTGTTTCTTTTTAGAAATACTATGTTCAAGAATGGCTCATAATAAGAATATTTTTTCTGGTTCTCTTTCAATCAGAAAATTTTAGAAGCCAGAATACATCATTACTCTCCACTGATATAAGGAAGAGCAAGGGCATTTGTACAAGGTCCCACCCATGTTGAAATCCTGTCTATTGTGGACGTGGCCTCTGCACACTGGGCAGCAGGGCTAGTCATACCTACTCCACTAGATTGATACAGAACTATGTGAGAGAAAGTATGCAAAGCGCAGAGAACATTGCCTAGTAAATTACAGGGGCTCAACAACTGAGGTTCTATGTCTTTCCCATTCCGAGTAATGGGAACTCTTACTTTATTTTGTGCATAAGACCAAATACAAAGAGGGAAGAAATGTCAGGCTATGCCTGCAGTACAAATTGTCTTGGGAAACGAATATTAAGATGACTTTACTGAAATGAAAAATACTCTTCCTAAGTGAGTTCAAAGAGTCTTAGAAATGGCCTCTCTGGGGGAAGCTTCCACTAACCACGGAAACGTGAAACAGAGGCAATAGTCACAGTCATGCCCTGAAAGGGTAATGGCCAATTTGACCTATTATGTGTTTATTACATCGAGTTTATGTGTTGTCTTATTACAAGCCCCTATGGGGACATTGCAGGTGACGTACTGTCCACTCCACAGCCGTTTCTTCTAGATTCTTTCTTTTGCCAACTGGCCTTTACACAATGCTTCAAGCACCAATAAATTAACCTCCTTTGACCTATAGCCTTCCCAGGGTGGGAAGGTATTGAAAAATATATATATTTGGAGTCAGGGCTTGTGAGGGAAAAATGTAAGACAAACTAAAGTGCAAAAAAAAAAAAAAAAGAAAAAGATTGAAGTACAAACATCAGAAAATTAATTTCCTGGCTTCAGGTGTTATTGGATTGCAGCTCAGCAATCCACATGGGACAGGTCAGGGGCTCATCATGGGAAAGAGTTGAGCGGACTGGATGAAAACACCAAATGATGAGTGTCAGAAAGGTGTCTGAACAGGCTAAGATCTTAGTAACCCCTGGGTGACTTGTTTGCCTGTTTGTACATGCAGAAGATTTTCTTGGTGGTTGACAAGCTGCCTTACATGAATCCATTTCTCTAGAAAATGTTCTCTAGGCATTTTAATGGGAGAGGCAGTCATTTGCCCTCAACTTGGGCTGCCCCAGGAAACAGCTTGTGGATTTATTGAATGGCTTTTCTAGATCCTGTCTCTCCTGTATATTTATTTGAATTAACTGGATAAAATCACATGTCAAACTAGATTAAGATATCAAGAAACTGTTGCTTATAAATTTCTCTTCTCCCAAATCAGAAAGAAATGCCTGTAGATCCAAGATACACTATCACTGTAAATAATCAACCCTATAGACATGTACATTACAACTCACAAAACAATTCTGGGCAGGTTCTCGCTTTAGATTCACATAAACGCCTTTACACGAGGCAGGACGTATGTTATCACAGATAGTCATCTACAGATGAGAAAACTGAGCCTTGAAGAAAATAACTGCCTAATGTCACCAGAGAACAAAGTCAAAGCTAGAAATTATGACTCTCAGAATACCATGGATAGAAAGAGGGGATCAAAGCCAAGCACAGAAATATTTTGAAGCTGTACATTTCTTTCTTCATCCTTTGCGCTTTCTTTCCCTGTGGGAATGGACGGGCTGGGTGGTACTGACGGTGATGATACTGTGCCCTTTGGAAAAGCGCAGGCTCTGTCATAGCCCCAGGTCTGCAAGTATGCTAATGTGGATTGGGAAGAAGCATGCAATCATTGAAACATTTATGACTCTCAGAGGCGATATATCATAAGATGTGTTGAAACAGGGGCAGAGACAATAATTGCTAGTGAAATTCCCAACTAATTACATGTCATCATGAGCTAGAGTATAAGCAGAAGGCGAGGCTGTTACAAGCAAAGACTTACAGAATTTCCAGGATTTGCAGGCAGAGAGAGAGAAAGAGAAAGGGGGATGGGATATTCTAAGGAAGAAGTAGCTTGAGCAAAGATATAGAGTGGGCCACATCGAGCTAAAATAATTGGTGTTAGGGATTGGAATGAATACTGTAGTGTAGATTTAAAACAGGGAGTGCTCCAACATCAGATGGTCAGAGTTAGAAATCTCCATCACTCACTGAACAAGTTATATGACGGGTTCTAAGCCTGTAAAATGAATAATAAAAGTACCAACCTTATCGAGTTTTGTGAGAATTTAATAAGATAGTACATAAAAAGTCCTTCTTAAAATAAGACCTATACTTAGTTGACATTAAAAAAAACAACAACTTGGTATTTATTTTTTAAAATTATCAGGAGCTAAAAAGGTGTTTGGACTTGGAGCATGAGTCACGTAATCATTATCATTTTGTATTTAAATCACTTAGCCTTTCAAATGGGAAGGGGTACTATTAATGGTTATGCCAGGGCACCAAATATGAAGAGGGAATATTTGGGACAAACCAGAAGGTTTGGTGACCCTACACACAGGAAACGGTATTCTGGATGTTTCCTTGTTTACTCAGACTTCCCAGGTGTGCCATCGCAAAATTCCATGGTCGATTAGCAACATATAGGGCAGGATCTGAAAAGTTATTTTTGTACTTAAACGAAAGTATTCCATTTTGGTCTGGTGGAAAAGATCTTAGAGGTCACCTAATATCCTTTCCACACTTTTCAGTTCCAGAAGTGACCTCATTGAACACTGCTGCTGATGGATGCTTGTGATTCGGTTAGGTAGTACTGACACTCAGTACCACCCGCTAGAAATGGACAGTGCTCTCAGAGACCATTTTATGAATTTCTAATCACAATGAAAGTCCAAGGCTTATTATACAGATAAGGAAACCTCTCCAGATTGGCTAAGGGTCTTATTCGAGAGTTCCTAATGTCCAGTTCAGTATGCTTTTCAGCACGTCAGCACTTCCCAAAGCATGGACCACAGAACAGTAGTCCTCCAAGATGCTCCGGCACAGGGCAGGAAGGCGGGGATGCAGGAGGCCACGCTTGAGTAAGTTTAGTCAGTGCTGCTTATTAGACAACACCCTTGTAAAGTCACGACATACATTAAATACTATGAGAAGTCCTTCGGTTAAAAAGAAAAAGTTTTTTTTTTCCCCCAAAGAAGTATTTCCCAAATATATCTTTTACTGTGCAATATAAATTAACATTCTTCAGAATTAGTGTTCTGATGCTACATACTACATAATTTAGCATCTTGTGAAGAACATCCAAACCAGTGAGAACAAGAAATAAATAAACCATTAGAACATTTTCTCATTCCATATGGGTTTACATGCACCCATAAAATTAACACCTCTCCAGTTGAATTCATTCTTTTATTTGGTGTAAGTAACATTCTATCAAGCTTAAGACAGTTGGATATAACAAATGATCATTTGCTTATTGTTGAAAAGTTTGCTTTAACTTTGTCAAAAAGTAGCATCATTAATATCATAAGATAATTTTGGCTTAATTAAACCTTTCATAATCTCAAAAAAGGAAGAACATATTTCTTTTTTTTTTTTTTTTTTTTTTTTTTGCGTTTTTCTGAAGCTGGAAACAGGGAGAGACAGTCAGACAGACTCCCGCATGCGCCCGACCGGGATCCACCCGGCACGCCCACCATGGGGCGACGCTCTGCCCACCAGGGGGCGATGCTCTGCCCATCCTGGGCGTCGCCATGTTGCGACCAGAGCCACTCTAGCGCCTGGGGCAGAGGCCACAGAGCCATCCCCAGTGCCCGGGCCATCTTTGCTCCAGTGGAGCCTTGGCTGCGGGAGGGGAAGAGAGAGACAGAGAGGAAAGCGCGGCGGAGGGGTGGAGAAGCAAATGGGCGCTTCTCCTATGTGCCCTGGCCGGGAATCGAACCCTGGTCCTCCGCACGCTAGGCCAACGCTCTACCGCTGAGCCAACCGGCCAGGGCAGGAAGAACATATTTCAATATTTATTCTAACCTATAGAGTGGGAGGATTTCAAAAGCAATGGAAGAACACAAAAGAATGAAGAGATTAACTATAAAAATTTTATATCGCCATATGTCCAAAAAGTGAAGCCAATGAAAGAAATAGTAGGAAGGATGAAGGATGTATAATTTGAAATCACAGAGAATGATACCAATCTTAAATACATAAATGGTTTATGCAGATATTTAAAAACATAGGAACAACAACAATAAAAGTCATTAAGAAAACAACAGAATAAAGAACTAAAGATCTGAAGAGAGGAAATCATGAGCACAGGAGGCACCTGACGTCTCCACATCCAGCTTTACTATGGGTTACACTTGCTCTGAATGCACCGACTCTGCTCAATCTCCTCACCCATTCCTTTCCTTCTGCCATGCCCCAGACCACTCCGGATTAGTAGGTGACAGGTCTAATAAGCAAGGGAACTTACATACAAGAGTAGATCCCCACACCACCCACCAGAACTTTTTTTATATTTTTGTTGAATTTATTGAGATGGTATTGGTTAATAAAATTATATAGGTTTCAGGTGTTCAATTAATAAATACATCATCTGTATATTGTACTGTGTGTTTACCACCCCAAGTCAAGTCTGTCATCACCATTTATCCATGCCCTCCTTCCTTTTTTTTTTTTTGTGTGTGTCAGCTCTCTTCACAGGAAGACATAGAACTTAAAGACTCTACACATATCACCCTCAATGTCTAGCATATAATAGCACCAGTGGACATCAAAACCTAGTCATAGGAAGAAACAGAAAAATGGGACTCAGAGTCAAGAGAAAAATATTAATAGAAAGAGACTTAAAGATGACCCAAATGTTAGAACTGGCAGAAAAAACTTTAAACCTGATGCATAATGACCAAAGAGATAATTTCTCCTGAAATTTTTTTTGTAAAACAACAACAAACCACAATGGAAACCCTAGAAATTAACATTATAATATGTGAAGTTAAAAGCATATATATCATTGAATAATGGATTACGTACAGTAGAAGGACCAGTGAACTCAGAGGCAAGTCAAGATAGAAATAATCTAAACTGAGATACACACCCTCTTCTCCCTCCCCCCATTCCCATCCCTCTGGTAATCACCATATGCTTGTCTGTGTCTATGAGTTTTTTGTTTGTTTTTTTTGTTTGTGTTTTTTGCTTAATCCCTTTACCTTTTTCACCCTCCTCGTCTCTGAGAGCCATCAGTCTGCTTTCTGTATCTATGAGCCTGTCTCTATTTTGTTAGTTAATAAAGAGGCCTTAACTGGGTTCAGTCACATATACCGGCCCAGGTGGTCTGAACAACATCTTACTCTCTCAGGGCCTGGTCCTTGGAAATAGCTCTGGCTGTGGGGACAGTGGGCAGGATATCCATTCCAAGGACAGGGAAGGCATGAGAAGCCTCTGATTGTCCAGGTCTTGCTCTCAGGTCATCCAGAGGTCACATCCTCTTAATGACCTTCTCCAACAATACTACTTTCTAAGGGTTAAATGAGATAACACGTGAAAGTGGTTCACTCAGAGAGCAGCAAACGTCAAGTGTGCAATGAATGGAAGCTACAGTCGCTCTTTGTACTAGCTGGTGCTCGGGCTCTAAATCCCTAGGGAGATCCCTCCCTCTGGTGAACATGGGACAATCCCACATAACCACAGTGATATTCTTGGCCTACAGGAGACACAGAATCAATCTGCTTCCATTATACCGTATTCTTCCTGAGACAAGCCCTCATTCCTGTCTGGTTTTATAATGTGTGGGGGGTGGACGGTCTTGATTAGAGGGCACAGAAAAAACAAAGACAAAAGAACAAGATAAGCCACAGCTTCAAAACATCGAAGACACAATATCCAAAATGAATAATCAAATCACAGAATCAAATACTACCACTGTCACAACTTACAACACAATAATTCCCTTATTCAATATAATGTCCAAGTAAAATATAGAGTGTCCCAAAGACCAGAAAATTGTAACCTGCAGTGACATTAGAATTGCTATACAAATGATGGCAAACATTAACATTTTCTGAGAATTACTGTAGGACAAGGGTTGGACAAACATTTCTGGAAAGGGCCAGATAGTAAACAGTTTTGGCTTTATGGGCCAGCTGGTTTCCATCGCAATTACTCAGCTCAGGCCACTGTAACATGAAAACAGCCGTAGACAACACATAAACAAGTGAGAGTGCCTGTGTTCTAATAAATCTTTATTTACAAAAACAGGTGGTGGGCTGGATGTTGGCCCATGTGCTGTATAGTTTACTGGCTCCAGCCTAGTGAGTAAAAGACCAGAAGAAAATTCCCTTGGGTTTATCTTCACTTCAGCTATTGTCAACCCAGCCAATTGTCTAGGCATTAAAAAACCCAATCAGGAGAAGCTTCCACTGAAACATTCATTACAGTACCGATGGATGCATTTCATCGGTTGGGTTCAGACCTCCATTTCTCTTAGAAAGAGGCATCCAAAAAACTAAGTCGCTGCCTACCAACCTGGAGTGGCCTGTCCCTCCGTTTGGTCTCTCCTTGCCCTCCACATACGGGGCCATTTTGCAAATCAACAATTATGAGATCAGTTTCCCTACGAACACGTTACAAAAGACTCAGAGCCTCCAAAATGTTCAATCATTTGCTTGAAGTTACACAGCCAGCAAACGGCAAAGCCATAAATTTGACCCCAGGGTTATCTGACTTCAAAAGTGGTGCTTTTAATAGCTAAGTTGCGTACAATGAAGCTCTTATCTGCTATGCAAATATGCCCCCAGTGAGAGTCAGGGCAGACTTGAGACCAGAAGAGCACCTGGAGATGCTAATTCAGGCGCCACTAAAACAATGGAAATGGGAAAAATAATTACTGGAAGGAGTTTTATTTGAACACTCTCTATGTGCTGCATTAAAGACAATATGTTTTTTCCTTTATTGCCTTTCTGTTTTCAAGATTATATTTGAAACACATTCCTTACATTTAACACACACACAAAAATAGACACGTAGAGCTGTGTGACTACTTGTCACAGGTGCTTGGCAGGGTATTGTGAATCTATTGTTCTTTTCTTTTTATTGCAGAATATATTCCATTGTATGGATGTACCAGAATTTTTATCTATACTTTATTAATTTTATTCATGTTTTATCCAACATCTTGGCTGTTTCTAGTTTTTACTGATAATAAATAAAATTGTTATGAATATTTGTTTATAGGTTATTGCATAAACATAAGTTTTCAATTCCTTTGGTAAATACATAAGAGTGAGATCATTGAATCATAAGATAAATGTATCCATAATTACATAAGAAACTGACAAAATCTTCTCTAAAGTGGCCGTACTATTTCTCCTTTTCCCTATAACGAATGAGCATTCCTGTTGTTCTTTTTTTCCCATGAATACGGTAGTCCCCCCATGTTCAAGAGAACATGCTCAAAGATCCCCAGTAGATGCCAAAAGTCACAGATGGTACTACACCCTGCATACACTGTGTTTTTTTCCTATACATCCATACCTATGTTGAAGTTTGGTTTATAAATTAGGCACAGTGAAAGATCAACAATAATAATACAGCAATTCTACAATACACTGCAATAAAAGTTATGTGAATGCGGTCTCTTTTTCACTCTCTCTCAAAACATCTGATGGTACCGTACTCCTAAAATAAGCATTTTACAGCTTCTCTTGGCCATATCTGAATTACCAGCATCGTAAGTCCTATACTTTGGGGCTAGTGTGAAATAAAATAAGGGTAACTTAAACACACCCGCGATACCACAACAGTGGATACGCTAACCAGGACGGCTGTGTCTTAAAGGCAACAGGCTTTGATCCCATTCCCCCAGCACCTTCAAGTTTTGTTCCATAGGGAGGTAGAGGGGACTAATCTAGGGAGGGCTCTGCACCTTTCCCTCAACGGCCGCTGGTCCCATCTTCTAAGCCAGTATCACAGTGGTTCCTCTGTCTACAGCAGGGGTAGTCAACCTTTTTATACCTACCGCCCACTTTTGTATCTCTGTTAGTAGTAACATTTTCTAACTGCCCACCGGTTCCACAGTAACGGGGATTTATAAAGTAGGGAAGTAACCTTACTTTATAAAATTTATAAAGCAGAGTTACAGCAAGTTAAAGCATATAATAATAATTACTTACCAAGTACTTTATGTCGGATTTTCATTAAGTTTGGCAAAATAAATCTTTATGAAACAACTTACTATAGTTAAATCTATCTTTTTATTTATATTTTGGTTGCTCCGCTACCACCCACCATAAAAGCTGGAATGCCCTCTAGTGGGCGGTAGGGACCAGGTTGACTACCACTGGTCTACATTCTCATCCTAACTCTCAACTTTCTAGTGAGGACCCCACAGAGATCTGTGGAGAGGAGCTCCAAGTGGATGCAAATTCTCTTTAATTTAATGGCTCCCAGGTGCACCATACGCAGTGGTGCACTGCACTCAACTTTGAGCAGTTTGCTAACATCTTCAGCTAAATTATTTCTGGTTTGCATGGCATGGGCCATGAATTACTTGCATCCCATTTCTCCATGAAGGAAATTATCTTCCCCGAAATCCTGAATCCACTGGTTGTCCGACAACCTCAACTCTTTGGTAGACCTAGGAAAAGTTGTAATTTAATGAACTATTCAGATGTTTCATGTTGTAACAGTGAGATCTATGGTCTTCCCAGCTTTCTGTATTCTAAAGGGAAGCTGGAAATTTTCAGTTTTGTTTTGAGAAGAACAGAAAGCCACTAAAAATGTTTGAGCCGAGCAGTGAAAAGATCTGATCTGTCTTGCCCTGGCCAGTTGGCTCAGCGGTAGAGCGTCGGCCTAGCGTGCGGAAGACCCAGGTTCGATTCCCGGCCAGGGCACACAAGAGAAGTGCCCATTTGCTTCTCCACCCCTCTGCCGGGCTTTCCTCTCTGTCTCTCTCTTCCCCTCCCGCAGCCAAGGCTCCATTGGAGCAAAGATGGCCCGGGCGCTGGGGATGGCTCTGTGGCCTCGGCCTCAGATGCTGGAGTGGCTCTGGTCGCAACATGGCAATGCCCAGGATGGGCAGAGCATCGCCCCCTGGTGGGCAGAGCGTCGCCCCTGGTGGACGTGCCGGGTGGATCCCAGTCGGGCGCATGCGGGAGTCTGTCTGACTGTCTCTCCCTGTTTCCAGCTTCAGAAAAATGAAAAAAAAAAAAAAAAAAAAAAAGATCTGATCTGTCTTTTAGATAAAAAAGATTACTCTGGCTGCGTGATGCAGAATGGATTGAAGAAAACGGGAGTCCAGAGGCATGTTAGGAGGCTGCTGCAATCGTGTGGGCAAAAGATGAGCGAAACCTAAACAAGGCATGACATGGGGACCAAAAGAGAAAGATACTTTTGAGACGTTTAGGCTTTAATAAGATTTCCTGACAGATTGTGGACGTGGGTGCATGTATGCATATTCATGCACTTAAAATGTGCTGGATTATGGCATGCAAAAGAGGAAAGATTCAAAACCTGTGCCCATGTTTCTACCTAGACAACCAGGAGGATGGTGGTAAAGGAGTCGAGGTAATACTAAGGCCGTAAGCAAAGCAGGCGTATGGAGAGCACTCAGGCAGGTGCCTGCTGCTCGGGGAGAACAGGTGTCCAGCTCACTGCAAGGTCTGTGAGCAAGCAGGACAGAGGACCGCAACAGACTGCTGAATGATTGACAGGTAAGTAAATGAATGAATGAGTGAATGCATAAATATATCAGAGCTTTAATTTAGAGCTATGCCTATTTAATAAGACTGCTTCTTTTTCCTCTTTCATTCCAGTAAGGGCAATAGGGTTTATGACATTTTAAAAATTCATTGTCTAAACTGAAATACCCCCCTAAACTGTGAGCTGAGCTACTGCAGCTCGTGTTTGACTGAGGTGTTCGCAGCTTCCTCCACTCACTCCCATCATTGAAATTCCCAAGTACTGTGTGTTAATTGCATGGGCCAATTAGTATAAAATCCAATTTGGTATAATCTGCTTGGGGCCACTTAATAAACTTGATTTGTCAGCCTCAGATTTGGGGACAATTAAGAGAAACTCACAGTGTGAAGGCATTTAAGTACCTGTTAGGAAAGAAGGGAAACATTTAATGTACAATTCCCTATTCCATCTTTCAGAAACAGAAAAAGATCATTATATCACAAACATGTTAACATAGCAGTGATTGTTACAAAAAAGAAATAATTAAGGCACATTGTCTCTATCATGATTTGCCTCTTCCTTCCCCCCGCAAACATTTATGAGGCCCTATGCTGCTCTAACCTTTGTGCTTGGTGTTTTGGATGCAAAAATGAGGCTCTCCCTCTTAGAGGAATTGCAATTTACTGGGAAAATGCTTGCAACAAAAGTTTTCTTATGTTGGTTCAGTGGATAGAGTGTCAGCACAGCATGCGGACGTCCCAGGTTCAGTCCCTAGTCAAGGCACACATGAGACGCAACCATCTGCTTCTCTTCTACTCCTTCTCCCCCTTCTCTTCCCTTCTCCTCCCGCAGTCAGTGGCTCAGTTGGCCTGAGCGGCACTCTCAGGCACTGAGAATAGCTTGGTTGATTCGAGCATCAGTCCCAGATAGGGGCTGCCGGGTGGGTCCTGGTCAGGTTGCATACAGTAGTCTGTCTATCTCCCCTCCTCTTACTTAAGAAAAAAATTTAATTAAAAAAAAAAGGTTTGCTTATGTAAAGTGATGAGTGATAAACTAAGAGGGGAAGGATGGCAGGGAGAGGGAAAGAGCATTATGAACTTGGACTGCAGCTACAGAACTTATCCATTCCAATAAGAGTTGCTCTGCAAAACAAGCACTTGAAAAAAGAATATATGTCTCAATTATGTTCTCATCACTTAAAATCATTTAGACTTTCCTCTCGGAGTTATCTTCAGGGAATACTTGCATGTTGTAAAAAAATTCTGATGATTGCTTTCATTTTTTATCAGATTAGAATAACCAGCTCAGTGCTTTCCAAAATGTATTTCCTTGAATAGTCGTCTCTATAGATGTGCCATAAAACATGCTTCTGTGGTCAAATAAATTTAAGAAAAATCTACATAAACGTGCATTTTATTTGATGTGCACTAGCAAATCCAGATCTCCAAGAAGCGCTGTAACAAATTTATTTAACTGTGTAGACCGCTGCTTCCCCGATTTACTTTGTTTCCATGCCTTTAGCACTGTCAGGAGTCAACACATTGAGCTCATCATCGTTATTACCTATTGTTATTTTCTCAGGCATTCATGACAAGTGACTGCCTTTCTCGATTTAGCTCTGAAAGAATCTTGGCTATATCTGAAATTTGAAATGACTCTTCCAGGATTCCTCATTTCTCATGGGTAGAGGGTCCCAGCAATGCACTGCAGGGTTAGGTGACAATTGCCTAGTGAGTCATAGTAAAAAGTACTTTGGGCAATGGCCGCCTTGTCAAAATAAGTGCAGGACCTCCTGCGTGCCTATTATGAGAGCAGCTAGACTCTTGCAAAAAGCAGTTCCGATGTGGTGACAGCCTTATCCCGCTGCACTGTAGGTAAATTGGATAGAAATATGTCCTCTGTTTCTTGCATTTCATTTCCCTCACCTCCCAGCTGCAATCATTTGAAAATCTTATGGAAAGGAACATGAAAAATATTGAAAAAAAAAAGTGTATCTTTTTAAAGCATGGACTTCACTTACTAAGTATGTAACTTGGACAAATCAAATCATCTTGCTGAGCCCTGATTTCACCTATAAAATAAAGATAATAAGGTGCTATCTCATAGGGTTTTTTGGGAGACACTCTATAATATAACATATGTAACGTTTTGTAACACATTTCTGGGCACATAGTAAACACTGACTAGATGGTAATGTTAGCTTTATCATTAACATTATTACTATTGGAATTCATATCATTGCCTTGACATCTTATTATAACAAATTAGCACAAACTTGATGGCTTAAAGCAACACAAATGCACCATCTCATAGTTCTGGAGGTCAGAAGTCCGGCATTGGTCTCCTTGGGCTATGAAATCAAGGTGTCAGCAGCGCTATGGTCCTTCTGAGAGCTCCAGAGGAGAATGTCTCCTTATCTTTTCCAGCTGTTAGGGGCCACCCACTTCCTTGGCCAGTGGCCACTTGCATCTTCAAAGCCAACAATGCTGTATCCCTCTGACATTGCCTTCTGGCCTTCCTCTTTCCCTGATAAGGACTCTTGGGATGACTTTGGGCTCAGTGGGATAATCTTCTCATCTCAAGCTCAGATGATTAGCAAACTCTCTTTTAAATAATGATCTGCTCTTTATGTCTTCTTTAAGAACTGCTGCTCTACTGAAGGTCTTAAATACAAAAGGCTTGTTTACAGCACTTTATGTTCAGGTATAAATATGTTTTTCTTTTTTAAACTCTCCTCAAAAACATCTTCAAAAACAAGTTTTAAATAAAAAAGTTTATGGCATTTCTTAAGGATAATATGCTTACAATTTAACAAAGTGGAGTGAAAATCCATTGTCACAATTTCACTTTGGGGTCAAAGGATAACACACAAATACACAAAAATAGAGAGAGAGGGAGAAACATCAACCTGCTCCTGTATGTGCCCTGTCTGGGAATCGAACCTGAAACCTCTAACATTTTTTTTAAATTTTTTATTTATTCATTTTAGAGAGGAAAGGGAAAGACAGAGAGAGAGAGAGAGAGAGAGAGAGAGAGGAGAGACAGAGAGAGAGAAGGGGGGAGGAGCTGGAAGCATCAACTCCCATATGTGCCTTGACCAGGCAAGCCCAGGGTTTCGAACCGGCGACCTCAGCATTTCCAGGTCGACGCTTTATCCACTGCGCCACCACAGGTCAGGCACCTCTAACATTTTTAATAATAATATTACTGCCTTTTGGGGATAAGCTAATCTGTGAGTGAATTACTCAATTTAATTAGTTAAAGAGAGCAGACTAATTCCTCTGTTTTGTAACTTAGTAACACTCTTCTATCCTCTAGACCAGTGGTAGTCAACCTGGTTCCTACCGCCCACTAGTGGGTGTTCCAGCTTTCATGGTGGGCGGTAGCAGAGCAACCAAAGTATAAATAAAAAGATAGATTTAACTATAGTAAGCTGTTTTATAAAGATTTATTCTGCCAAACTTAGCAAAAATCCAACATAAAGTACTTGGTAAGTAATTATTATATGCTTTAACTTGCTGTAACTCTACTTTATAAATTTTATAAAGTAAATTTACTTCCCTACTTTATAAATCACCATTACTGTGGAACCGGTGGTCAGTTAGAAAATGTTACTACTAACAGAAATACAAAAGCGGGCGGTAGGTATAAAAAGGTTGACTACCCTTGCTCTAGACAAAGGCATCTTCCTTCCTGGTATCACCTGTCTTTCTCAGTCTTCAGGATGCTCCTGTTAGCAGTATCACACCATCGAAGCTTACTAATATAAAAGACAATAGCCAACCTGAGTAAATTTCCTATGCAGAACCTTACACTTGGATTATTCAGTGGGAAAAATATTTCACAAAAACTGCAACATTGAAGAATTTCTCAAGTTGGAGCCTAGCAAGCATTTGACTATAGCATCTGTCAGTCAGATTTAATTCAACTACAGCTAAGCATTTTTTTATATAAATAAATTTTTATTTTAATGGGGTGACATCAATAAATCAGGGTACATATATTCAAAGAAAACATTTCCAGGTTATCTTGTCATTTAGTTCTGTTGCATACCCATCACCTAAAGAGAGATCGTCCTCCGTCACCCTCTATCCAGTTTTCTTTGTACCCCTCCCCCTCCCTTTCCCCCTCTCCCCCCTTCCCTCCCCCACCCCCCGTAACCACCACACTCCTGTCCATGTCTCTTAGTCTCGCTTTTATGTCCCACCAATGTATGGACTCCTGCAGTTCTTGATTTTTTTCTGACTCGCTTATTTCACTCCGCATAATGTTATCAAGGTTCCACCATTCTGCTGTAAGTGATCCGATGTCATTTTAAATCCCCAAACATGTGGAGCAAAAATTTGAAGTTCTGAGTGCTTCCAATCCAGAAGTAGAAAATTCTAAAGTACAGAAAAAATTTTCTGATTCAAGGAAGGTTGGGTAGTGTCTGAAAGTTTCCAAATACAGACGTTCTGGAAGTGAGAATATTCTGGAAGTGTGGTAAAAGATAAAAACACATATTATACTAGAAAATGCCTAGCATATACACCATGAAGCCCATTAATATCTATTTTTTTCCACCAAAAGCCTTTACCTCAGTTTGTGATGATTTTATCATAAACATGCTAAGTCCATATTCACCTTTCCCTTCCTCCACAGCCTTGCTATGCAACTCTGCACTGCCCACACACTCTGATGGGAGTCATGGCTTGCTTTAGACAAAGGGGTATTAACATGTGTGACATACACACAGGCTTGAAGAGTGGGTACAGGGATCACCCTGGCTCTTGTACCTCTGCCTTTTCCATGGGAACAAGCTCATGCTATCCTGCTGGTGGGATATGAGACAAGTTCTTTCCAGCCAACAGCCAGATGACCCACAGATGCAACAGTTGTGCTCAGACCGTCTATACTGAGATGTGCGAGCAATTTCAGTTAAGACCAGAAGAGCTGTCCAGACTAGTTTGCCAGCCCACTGACTTATGAACCAAATAAATACCTATTGTTTTCAGTCAATGTTTTTAAGATCTACTCCTAGCTTTATTCCTCTCCATCACCACAAAACATTCCATGACTTGACAGCCTGGAGAGTCAACTTATGAGATGGACAAAACAGCATTCAAAAGGAAGAAGGAATTTTCTGACAGTGTGGGAAAATGGAGAGTCATCGAGCCAGGATGGGAACGCCAAAGGCTCTTTACTCACAAACACTCTCCCTGCAGTCTGCACCTGCTCAGCACACCTGGAAGTAGTGCCTATCATTAAACCACATCTTCCCAGTTCCCACTGTCAACCACAACGACATCTGCCCAGTGGGGTGGCAGAAAGATATAAGGACCGCACTATTTTAGAAAACCCTGGAAGCCACATGCTGAGCATTTTATTCTCCTTAAAACAGAATAAACAAACGTAAAATAAACATATATTTTAAATATCCACACTAAAATGTTCAAAAAGAAAAGTGAGGATATTGGAAATGCCAAGGTTAAATAAGCAATTATAGAAAAAAAACTAATTAGAAGTAAGTGGTATAAAAATAGAATTGTGGGGAAAAAAAGAGGTGAATAGATAGGCTGAATAATAGAATAGATCACATTTTAAAAATGAAATATCATGCCTAGGACTTTCACAGAAGACAGAGACATGGCATTAAATGAAAAAGAATAATTTAAAGTTAAGCGATATAAAAATAGAAAAAGCTTTGTTCACATCCACATAAGAAGCATTGTAAAATCTGAGAAACTAATTAAAAGAGAGGAAATACGTAAAAAGGATTAGGAATATCCCAAGATTAAATAACTATATTAACATCACATTATATAGGTTCATAGAGATTAGAAAAGTAAAAGCTGTAACTAGTTATCAAATTTTAGTAGATCCAGAAAGAAGAGGTTACATGAGTAAAAGCAGATTACTTGACAGAAAATGACAAGACTTATGTATACCTGAGACAAAAAGTAATGGAGTAACAATAGCAAAGTGGTAAAGGAAAGAAATTGCAAATATAGGATATTATGACCGGCTAAGTTATCACTTAAATAAGAAACTAAAAATATAACTGTTTTCAATAATGAATGCCTCAGAAATTTTACCATATCTAGAGGCTTCCTGAAAGAAGTCTTAAAATATTATAGCAGTAAGCTACAAGAAATAAATTACTTAATAAAATGTATTTTTGTGTAAATAAATAATAACCAATGAAATAGCTCCTGAAATTATTAAAGTGTATCTTATAGTACATTTCTAAGTGATAACTGTATGGTGCTATAGAAGGACCAATAAAAAGACCATAGGTAGTAAGAGAGATATTAATTTCAAGGAAAAACAAAAATTGACAAATTTAAGAGGCTGTTTCAAGGGTAAAAAAAACAAACAAACAAAAAACAAAAAAACAAAACCATAAGCCTCAAAAAGGTGGAAATATCTAATACCATAAAAAGTATATAAGAACTTCAAACTTCCAGAATAAAATTTCATTTATCTATGGAAGTTAGTAAAAGAGAAAAGCAAAATGGAAGTATTCAAAATAGGATATATGAAATGAGATATCAGAAATAACTGAAATGTATCATAAATTTAACTGGGTTAAATATACTAATCAGAAGACAATGTCTTCAACTAGATAATGTGATGGAGACAATGCAATGTGTTCACCACCATTTTCTTTTCTTAGACAGACAGAAAGAAGGCATATCCTAATCTTCCTGACAGCTCATTTGGGGACAGGTGACTGGATTCTAGACTGTGTTCTTTAGCCATAATAGTGTAGATCTTTCAAGCCTGGCCCTTTAAAAATATGATGCTCTAATTCTCCTTCCCTCTGCTAGATCAACTCAAACCCGTGTGTCAGAGCTCTTGTAGCAGCATATGGCCCTGAATCACCTTTGGGAGTGGAACCAACCAAAAGATCCATGTTTCCCACATAAACTATGCTGTAAGCGAAAAATAATAAATCATTGTTATGTTTTTTTAGGTTTTTGACTACAGCCACATATAAGGATAGCCTCAGCCTAATATAGAGAAAGAGGTCTGGCTATAAATTATTTTCAGGAAACACTGTGAGTCAGGTAGGATTCTCTGGAACACTGAACACCTGAAAATGAAAATATTATTCAAGGACACCACCCCCAGCCTTGCATCGACAAGGATCCGGCCTGTTCGGTGCTCAGTTTAATTCGAGAATCAAGAAAACCATCTGTGTATATGCCTTCTCATAAACTAAGGCAAAATGATTTCTAGTGTAAGCTGCTCTGGAGGTGCATTGTGAGCCTGAACTAAACCGATGGAGATGCAATGAAAACTTACCATTTTACTGGATGGGCAGGACACAGACTTCGTGGGAGGCGCCCCTTGCAACGGTGCACCATGCAGGAACAAAGCCGTGCAACACCCACGCAAACAAACGCTTCTGTTCGTAGCTGTTTTACCACGGTTGTTCCATCAAGCTCCAATACTCTGTTAAATGAATAAGGAATTTATGACTCACCTATTTATAGCAGATGTGGTTGTGCTGCCTTCCCACCAATGCATAACCTCATGTGAACACACTTAAAGTTTAAAGAATATCATACCAGGCAAATGTAGCACAAAAAAATATGATGGAGCTACATTAATTTCAGACTAAATACATTTTAAAGGGAAGAAAATCACTCACAGATAAAAGTTTACCTTGTATGTGGGCTGATAAAAGGAACTAAAGATCCAAAAGATGTAATAATAATGAATGCATTAGCATACAAAAATATATACATAATCTCTGACAGCAGTTGATGAACTATGAGGAGAATTAGCTAAATCAGTGTTGTAGTTAAAGATTTTAAAGCCTGTGTACTAGAAACAGCTCAAGGAAACAAATTAAAAATTCATATGCATGTTAATTAATAACCATGAACCAAAAGATACACAGTAACTCAATGAGCACAATTTTTCTTTTCCAAGCACACATGAAACATTTCCCCAATTCAATCAAGTAGGGATCCACACACAAAAAAACCCTCATAAATTACATAAAAGCAACATCTTAGAGAGTTTTCCAACTATTACTCAACGAGAATTAGAAATCAAAACCAAATGTAAAGTCTTACAGAAACTCCAAATATCTATAAACCCAGAAACAGACGAGGCGGCACTTGGGTTAAAGAGAAATTTACAAGAGAGCATTCTAGATTTACAGCCGAGTGAGCATAAAAGCATTTCCTGTCAAAATCTCCGGGAACTGGTGGAGGCGACAGGACGAGGGCCATATATATCCCCCGAAATATTTATCAGATGACAAGAAAGGTTATAAATAAGTGAGCCAAATAGTCCCCCAAAACACTAGTTAGAAAACAAGAGAATAAATCCAAAGAAGTAAGAAGGCAAGAAATGAGAAGGACTAGAGATAAGGACAGAAAGTAACGAAGTGGAGAAAACGATGTCGACACTACCCGCTAACAAACACGTCCAGGGCACGGGCTGCGCGCCGAGGGCTATTCTGAGCGTTTTACACACACTCACACTCAACCCTCACAACAACCCTGAGAAACCGGTGGGATTATCCGTTCTCCTTTCACAGAGGACTGAAGCAGTGCACTGAGAGACTGCATAACTTTCCCAAGACCGCAAAGCTAGTAAGGGGCAGAGAAGGATTTGTGGTCTCCGATTTTATCAACCCGGCTGTATTAACTCCAAAGCTGTTTTTTCTTTTGAAGAGTCTTCTAAAGTGGATAAGCCTTCAGAAAGACTGAGCAAGGAGAGAAAGAAAAGAAAGGTAATTAAGGATAACTGATGGCTCTGTAACTCTAAATTTCAATGGCATAGCATAATCCATGATAATGTCCTACTTACATCACAATCGCCGGTTAGTGGAATCCACAGGGCAACTCTCCGCAGCAAGCTGTGATCACAGGTCCCTGGGAGCTGTGGCAGAAAAAGAAAGAGAAGAATGAGGAACACTGAGTTAATGTCCTTGATCTGGAAGTCACACCTCTGCTCATCTTTCTTTGGTTTGGACCATCCAATAGTCACATGTCCTCGCTCTCAATGATAATAAAACACACTGTTTTGCTGATCACTAACCTCTGTGGTTCTTGGAGGTCATCAAGCTGATGTAACTCCCTGCGAGCTGGACCTGGGTGATCAGAGAGTCTTCACCATCCCCCTTGTCCTTGGAATATACATCTGGCTGTTCCCATAGTAGGAGCTGTTCTGAGGACGCAGACTTGAGAAAGTAAGTTGTTGTTCAGACCATCTGCATGGTAAAGATGACTGAACCCAGTAAAGGACTCTATAAACTCTTAAGATTCTGGAAGTTGGGTGACGAAATGAACTCCAGTCGCCCAAGAGCAGCTGCCTATGTGAGCTCCCTGGCTTGTTAAACCTGCCACCCACCAATCTGGACTGGCTGCCCCCTCCTTCAGTCCCTGGCATGGGGGCCAACTTGTGAATCAACAACAATAAATACCCAAAGGGCAAATACAGACTGTGAAAAGGATAAAAAGCTATAAATAGATTTTTTAATGTATATGTTATATTATTTTTAAAGAAATATTTGGAAAACTTTTCACTAATAAATGTGACAGCGTGGTGGTAGCAGACAGATTCTTGGGAGGTGATGACACGCCCAAACTGGAACGAGAAGAGATCAAACACGGTCAACAGCCACCCATGAACAAAAGTGGAAATGATCACCAAAACTCTCTCTCTACCCTTGCCCCGCTTCCCAACCAAAAATAATGCCCCGTGCCTGTTCCTCAGGAGATGTTCCCCGGGTTGTCCTGCTTACGTGACCCTGGAGCTGGCGCCTGCAAACATTTCCCCTTCGCCAGCTGACCGCACGCTACAGAGTGCCGGGCAGGGTACCGCAGGAGGAAGGGCCTTCTCTCCCTGGTCCCGCGTGCACTCACTGCCGCCCCTCCTCATAGCCAAGTTCTAATGGCACCGCCATGGTGACATTACATCTAGCTCCACCAGCCCCCCAGGCAGCTCAGTGGACCTCCACAAAGGGTTCGCTGGCAAGTCTTGTAGCCGCCCCCTCCCTCCGTTCTTCCAAGCGCTCTCACAGGTGACCCAGCAGGGGTAAGCTCCTGGTTCAGAAGTTCCCCCAGCGCCTCAGCAAGCGCCTAGCAAATTCAGGAACACACTGCAGACAGCCTCCTAGAAGATTCAGCTGACATCCCAGCTGGCTTTCCAGAAGGTCTCCTATGTGGGTTACTTGCTGGTGAGTTCTGTTAGCACCCTGCGGGCTTCCCAGTGGGTTCCGGGGCACCCCTGCAGACAGCTTCTCTGTCTACAGTCATCTCACGGACACCCAGTAGGTGGCGTCTTGTTGAGTTTCAGCAGCAACGCAGGGCAGGTTCTCCCATCCAGTTCCATCAGCAGCCCCCAGGGGGCACCTTCCTGCAAGTTTTGTGGACACCCCACTAGGCAGGTTTCTGATTGTTAGCCTGGGTCTTTGGCAATTAAGGAACTTGTCCACTACTCAGAGGGCTACTGTTGCCCCTTCTCCAACAAAGTCTAGGTCACAACCTTTGGTGGGGGTGGGGCACAGCTTTCCCAATCTGGTCTTTCCATGGATACTCTGCCTCAGCCCGAGAAAGAGCGACTTTTCTGTATACACGTCACTTCCGCGTTCCTTAGAGTTCCTTGTTACTGTTTAATAAGTCCTCTTATTCCTTTTTCTGTTCAAATTGCAATCTATATCTCCTGTCTGAATACTGACTGATACAGTCCAACCCTCGGACAGTTTTAAAAGGACATTCCATCAAATTTCAAGGCACAGATAATACATTTTTATAGAAGCTATCCAGAACAAGGAATAATGTATGTTATGCTTCTAGTGCAACCTCGATTTTCAAACTAAATTGGGACAACACAAAAAAACCCCGCAATTCCATGTCTTTCCGTAGGTGAAAAAACAAACTGTGGTACCTCCATCCAGACAATAGGACATTATTCAGCAAGTTAAAAAAGTGAGATATCAAGCCATAAAAAGACACGCAAGAACCCTAAATGCATATTGCTACATGAAAGAGGCCAATCCAAGAGGGTTACCTATGATAAAATTCAACTATATCACATTCTGGAAAAGGCAAAACTATGGGGACTGTAAAAGGGTCAGCGGTTGCCAGGGCCTGGGGTGATGGTGGAGACATAAATAGAGCACAGAGACTTTTAGGGCACTGACATGATTCTGCATGATACTGTAATGGTCATACAGGATGCTAGGCTTTGTCAAAACCTATTATAGTCTGTAGGCTTTAGTTAATAATAGTGCATCAATAACAGCTCATCAATTGTAATAAATTGTCATACTAATACAACGTGTTAGGGGAAGAAAATGGGGGAGGGAGCGAGGGACTATATAGGAACTTTGTATACTCTCCACTCAATTTTTCTGAAATAAAAAATGTTTTAAAGCCTGGCCAGGTGGTGGTGCAGTGGATAGAGCATTGGCCTGGGACACTGAAGACCCAGGTTCAAAACCCTGAGGTTGCCAGCCTGAGCACTGGCTTATCCGGTGTTGCCACCTTGAGCTCAGGATCATCAACATGACCCTATGGTCACTGGCTTGATCCCAAGGTCACTGGCTTGAGCAAGGGGTCACTGGCTCAGCTGGAGTCCCCTCAGTCAGGGAACATGAGAAAGCAATCAACTGAGCAACTAAGGTGCTACAACCATGAATTGATGCTTCTCATCTCTCTCCCTTCCTATCTGTCCCTGTCTTTCTGTCTCTCTTTCTCTCTCTCAAAAAAGTTTTTAAAAACTATAATTCCACATCTACATCACTAATGAATATAATTTTAAAAAATTTAAAGCGAATATTAGGTGAATAAACCCAGTATTCTTTAAAGAACTACAGAATGATGAAGAAGGTTTATATCAAGAATAAAATCGAGTCTGAAAAATAAAATACATTTATATAATTTATTATATTAATGGCCAATTGAAAAAATGACCTGATCTTATTAATAGATTCAGTCACACATTAGATGAAATTTTGTACCCATTTATGACAAAAAAATTATCACAAACCAGATTAGAAAGGAACTTTCTTAACATAATAAAGGCAATAACTGAAAATTGACAGTAAATATAATTCTTTATTTAAAGGACATAATTCTTAATGAAGAACGTAAAAATGATTGGGGAAATGTAAAAACAATCTTTATATAATAAGGATATAATAATGTGCATTGTGCATCAAGCAGAATGAACAAACTTTTAGAACAGGAGTTCATCAAGCTTTCTGAACATAGGGAAATCAATAGCATTTCTTTCTTTTTTAAAATTTTATTTATTAACTTTTGAGAGAAAGAGGAAGGGAAAGAGAGAGGAACATCTATCTCAGGGGTCCCCAAACTTTTCACACAGGGGGCCAGTTCACTGTCCCTCAGACCGTTGGAGGGACGGACTATAAAAAAAAACTATGAACAAATCCCTATGCACACTGCACATATCTTATTTTATAATATTTAAAATAAAGAACAAGTAAATTTAAGTCAACAAACTGACCAGTATTTCAATGGGAACTATGGGCCTGCTTTTGGCTAATGAGATGGTCAATGTGCTCCTCTCACTGACCACCGATGAAAGAGGTGCCCCTTCTGGAAGTGCAGCAGGGGCTGGATAAATGGCCTCTGGGGGCTGCATGTGGCCCACGGGCCGTAGTTTGGGGACCCCTGATCTATCTATTCCTCTATGTGCCCTGACTGGGGTTCGAACCAGCAATCTCTACACTTTGAAACAATGCTCTAACCAATTGCGCTATCTGACCAGGGAATCATTTCTTTCTTTCCAGCAGCAAGCAGTTAGAACAGGTAGTAGAAAGTAAGATACAGTAAACAAACAAACATCAAAAACAAACAAACCCTATTAACTTAACAAAATGTATAACATCTTAATAAAGAAAAATGTGAAACCTTATTAAAAACCATCAAATAGACCAATAGACCTGAATGAATGGAGGGGTTGCTACCTCTTGGGGGGGGGGGTTGACTTAACATGGTAAAGATGTCCATTACCTTCAAAATCATTCTTTAAATTTTATTATCGAGCTGTTGGCTCCTTGTTCTTCCCTCTACTACCTACCCAACACTCTCACAAACCTTCTTCATTTCATTAAAGGTCAGTTTCATTCATACAAGTGCTCAGATTCAACCCCTGATTCATCTACCATTTCACTTTCTCTAATAACCCATATCCAATCTATCAGAAAACCTCTTTAACATGTCTTCAAATGTATCAAGAATTAGACCATTTTGGACCACTCCACAACTATCACTCATTTAAGACACCATAGTTTTATATTTAGATTATTGTAAAACTGCCTAATTAATCTCCTTGAATCACATCACCCCTTACAACTATTCTCCACATGACAGCTAGAGAGATATTTTTCTCTCTTTTTACATTTTAATGACTTTATTTTGTAGAGCAATTGTAGATTCACAGGAAAATTGAACAGAAAGTACAGAGGTCCCATATACCCCGTGCAGCACACATGCTCTGTCGCCTCGCACTCTATCAGCATCCTGCATGCACCACCGTGGTACCTCTGTGATGATTGATGAACTTACATTGACATGTCATCATCGTCCGAAGTCCATAATTCACATCAGGGTTCCCTCTGGGTGTTGTACATTCCATGGGTTTTGACACGTGCATAATGATATGTGTTCAGCATTATAGCATCAGACAGAATACTTCCACTGCCCTAAAAATCCTCCGTCTCTGCCTACCATCACTCCCTCCCTCCCTGCTAACTCCTGGAAACCACGGATCTTTTTACTGTCTCCATAGTTTTGCCTTTTCCAGAATGAGAATCATTCCAGTTGGAATCATACAGTACACAGCCCTTTCAGACTGACTTCTTTCTTTCCAGACTGGCTTTTTTCCTTAGCATTATAAAGTTGAAGTTCCTCCACGTCTTTTCACGGATTGACAGCTCACTTCTTTACAGCACTGAATAGCATTCCATTGTATGCATGTACCACTTAATCCATCCACTCACCTACTGAAGACCTTGGCTGCTTCCAAGCTTTGGCAATTATAATTAAAGTGCCTTCAAACATCTGTTTGCAGGTTTTTGTGTAGACATAAGTTTTCTACTCACTTGGATGAATACCAAGGAATGTGATCACTGGATCAGATCGCTAAGAGTATGTTTTCTTTGATAAGGAAGTGACAAACTGTCTTGCAAAGTGGCTGTTCCATCTTGCACCTCCCTGGCAATGAAGGAGCGTGCTGTGCCTGTCGCTCCACATCTTCACCAGTACTTGATGTTATTGGTGTTTTGGATTGTTGCCATTCTAGTAAGTGTGTAGTCGTGTCCCCTTGTTGTTTTAATTTGCATTTCTGTAGCAACGTATCATGTTGAGCATCTTTTCACGCGCTCATTTGCCACCTGTATATCATCTTGGATGAGAAGTCTGTCTAGATTACTTTTAACTACCTTATTTGTTTTCTTATCATTGAATTTTAG
Source organism: Saccopteryx leptura (assembly GCF_036850995.1). Classification (NCBI taxonomy): domain Eukaryota; kingdom Metazoa; phylum Chordata; class Mammalia; order Chiroptera; family Emballonuridae; genus Saccopteryx; species Saccopteryx leptura. The sequence continues at coordinate 360,380,464 of NC_089505.1, forward strand.
AGAGATTCTTTTACAATGTACGTTAGGTCGCCTGGCCAGGCGGTGGTGCAGTGGATAGAGCATCGGACTGGGATGCGGGGGACCGAGGTTCGAGACCCTGAGGTCGCCAGCTTGAGCGAGGGCTCATCTGGTTTGAGCAAGGCTCACCAGCTTGGACCCAAGGTCGCTGGCTTGAGCAAGGAGTTACTCGGTCTGCTGTAGCTCCACCGTCGAGGCACATGTGAGAAAGCAGTCAATGAACAACTAAGGTGTCGCAATGAAAAACTAATGATTGATGCTTCTCATCTCTCTCCGTTTCTGTCTCTCTGTCTCTATCTATCCCTCTCTCTGAATTTCCCTCTGTCTCTGTAAATAATAATAATAAAAAATGTACTTTAGGTCATGTTAATATTATTCTCAAAATATAATAATTCACATTCACTCTTCACCAGGATCTGTCCTAAGTGCTGGTCATATGGAATTCCATCCATTTTAAGATGCACTTTTTTTTTTTCTTTTCACATTTAACATTGTTTAAATATGTCATTACTGCTAGCTGAGCAGTAGTCATGGTAGAACTGTAATTGCCGACAAATGAACATGAAAACTTGCCAAAGGTGTCAACGTCCTGGGAGAAAGTACCAGAGACAGCAGTACTAGCATGTTCTTTTTCAAACAGCGTATCACTAATGGTCTTCACGGAAGCGAGAACAGCACTGGGTGGAAAAACATTGACATGGAAAACCTTGAAGGAAAAGTGCCAAAAACCTAAAAGTTACTCGTTTTTAGAAATGCTTTAATCAATTCCTGTGACTATTAGTTGAGACACTGAATGGTGATGTCATAGGACTGCAGGAAAAACATAACTAGACCAACCTTTACAAAGACTGAAACCCAGCACTGAACCACTTCTATACATGTTAACACTTAATTAATCTGCTCGGATTCTGTCTCCCATCCAGAGTAAGACATAAATATTCTCTAAAGAAAGATAATATTATTCATAGTATTTCCAATTTTTTTTTTTGTACACAATCCCCAGAATATAATAAAAAAAATCCTTAGGCATGATAGAAGGAAGAAATAAATGATGGAAAACCGTCAGGTGAGACAAATATTAGAGTTCTCAAACTGTGACATTAAAATCATGTGATAAATATGCTCAAGAAAATCAAATAAAAGGCAGATATGATCATCTGAGAAATGAGTCAAAAGAAATTCTAGCAGTGGGGAAAAAAGCAATAATAACTGAAGAACAGGATAGATGCTAGTACAGAATAAAGGCAGGAGAGAAAAGAATTAGAGGAGTTAGGTTAGTGCAGAATATCTGGGCCAGGGCCTTGGTTTTCCAGAAAAGGAAGCAGGCCTGGACAAGTTACATCATCGTTGTATCAGAATCATATCTCTGCCTGCTGCCGAGCTGAGCCCACAGCAGAGATCCCTGCCTCTCTGTCCATCCAGTGATCATTTTACAGTGTCTTATATATAATAACATGTTCTTCACCACTCGATGGCCCAGAAATTCTGACCTCTCCAGACTAGCATACCCAGGGGAATGCTGAGAAATCATAACAGGGAGAAGAAAGAGAAGATTTGGCAGGGCCTTTTGAATCCCTGGGAGGTAGAGAAAGCACCAAGAAACATGCCCCAGGATACACTCATTGTTCCCTGGGGTACCCTATCCTGGATTAAAGTGTGCCCGCTTTATTAGGGGCCTTGCTCTGACACACCCAATGCAACCAGTGAGAGATGTGTGGAAGGAACTCTACCAAATGTTTGAAATTGCTTAGGGAAAAGGCCTCTGTAGAGCCTCTACAGAAACCCCAGAGGTGCAGCTAGCTGGAGCTTGTCTTAACCTCCTGACTCTCAGGAGAAAGGCAGTTTTAACCCGAAGTTCTAAGTGAGGTGTTAACTCCAAAATGTACCTGTGAAATGGGCCAAGTGGTTCTCACCAGGGATTGATGTGTCACCCCAATAGGTATTTAACAAGGTCAGAGACAATTTCTCATGGCTGGGAGGATGCTATTGCCACCTGGTGGATCAAGACCAGAGATGCTGCTATACAGTCTATAATGCACAAAAGAGCCCCCTCTCCACCCAGATGACAACAACAGCAAAAATACTTATCTGGTCCAAACTCTCTATAGTGCCAAGGTTGAAAAATCCTGGTCTAGACTGATGCATGGTAGGGATGGGAGAAAGAATAGTAAAGAAAAGAGAGTAAGAGTCATATGAAACACAGTTAAGAGGTCTAAAATGTGGATAATTGGAACCTCCCTCTTCCATGACAAAAAAAAAAAAAAAAAAAGAGATGGAAGCAATGAAATTCAAAGCATCACAGGCCAAGAATATTCCAAAACTCATAAATGCTCTTACACCTGGCCAGGAGTCTTAAAACTCCAAGCATTATACCTATCACATCACACTAAAACTACTAAAAATCAAAGATAAAGAAAAAGTCTATACAGCGTGTTTAGAGGGGGAAAAAGGATATCCAACTTTCAAAGGAATAAAGGTAAGACGAACATTAAACAATCTAACAGAGTCTCTGGAAGTCAGATGACAGTAGTTTGACATCTTTAAAGGGCTATCAACCCAAAATTCTATACCTAGTGAAAATGCCCCTTCAAAAATCAATAAGAATTCAAAGCTAGATTAAAGAACCATAAAGTGAAGTCTTTAGGAAAATGACTCCAGACAGAAATTCAGGAAAGAATAAAAATCACAGAAAAGAGTAAACATGTAGATAAACTGAAAGAATATTTACTTTAAAAAAACAATTAAAATAAGCCCTGGCCGGTTGGCTCAGTGGTAGAGCGTCCGCCTGGCGTGCGGAAGTCCCAGGTTCGATTTCCAGCCAGGGCACACAGGAGAAGCGCCCATTTGCTTCTCCACCCCTCCCCCTCTCCTTCCTCTCTGTCTCTCTCTTCCCCTCCCGCAGCCGAGGCTCCATTGGAGCAAAGATGGCCCGGGTGCTGGGGATGGCTCTGTGGCCACTGCCCCAGGCGCTGGAGTGGCTCTGGTCGCAACAGAGCGATGCCCCGGAGAGGCAGAGCATCGCCCCCTGGTGGGCAGAGCGTCGCCCCCTGGTGGACAGAGCGTCGCCCCCTGGTGGGCGTGCCGGGTGGATCCCGGTCGGGCGCATGCGGGAGTCTGTCTGACTGTCTCTCCCCGTTTCCAGCTTCAGAAAAATAAAAACAAACAAAAAAACAATTAAAATAATGCATTGTGAGGTACATACTTAAACCTGAGGAGACTTGGCTTGAGGTAGTGAATACACCATACAATATGCAGTTGATGCATTATAGAATTACACACCTGAAACCTGTATAATTTTATTAACCAATACCATCCCAATAAACTAAATTTCATAACGATAGGCAACAAGATGGACAGAGGGTGTCTCAGTGTGATCAGGCTGCTACAACAAAATGCCACAGACTGGCTGGTTTACACAGTAGATGATTGTCTCTCACAGTTATGGAGGATAGACGTTTGAGATCAGGGTGCCAGCAAGATCGGCTTTTTGGTGAGGACTCTTTTCCTGGCTTGTAGAAGGTAGCATTCTTACTACATCCTCACATGGCAGAGAGAGAGAGAGAAAGAGAAAGGGGGAGAGTGACAGAGGGAGAGAGAGAGAGAGTGAGAGTAAGAATGCTCTGGTCTCTTCTCATAAACACTAATCCAATCATAAAGACCACCCCCATCTATGACCTAATCTAAACTTCATTACTTCTCAAAAATGCCACCTTCTATCACCATTACATTAGGGGTTAGAGCTTCAACAAGAATTTTGGAGGGACACAAACATTCAACCCATAACAGAGGCTAAATGGAGTTTAAATATTACTGAAAACTTGCATTTTCAGTGAGTGGCAACTTGCAAATTTATCTGGATTATACTCTAATTAAAGTCAAGCATATAGCCTGATGAGGTGGTGGTACAGTGGATAGAGCGTCAGACTGGGATGCAGAAGACCCAGGTTCAAAATCCCGGGGTCCCTGGCTTAAGCACAGGCTCATCTAGTTTGAGCACAGCTCACCAGCTTGAACCCAGTGTTGCTGGCTTAAGCAAGGAATCACTCATTCTGCTGTAGCCCCCCAGTCAAAGCACATATGAGAAAGTAATCAATGAACAACTAAGGTGCTGCAACGAAGAATTGATGCTTCTCATCTCTCTCCTTTCCTGTCTGTCTGTCCCTATCTGTCCCTCTCCCTGTCTCTCTCTCTGTCTGTCACACACACACACACACAAAGTCAAGCATATATTTTAGACTCTAGAATAACCACTGAAAGATAATGAAATAATTTATAGTCCCATGATCTAATGAAGAAATAAAATTTAAAAAGACAACTTGATCATTCCCAAAGAAGTTAAGAAAGGAAAAGGAAGATGAAGTAGGTAGAAAACAAATATTAAGATGCAAGTTACTATTATATTAAGTGTAAATGATAAACCTAATTATTGATTTGTATCTTTAAAATTAAACTGTCTCGGCCAGTTGCTTAGTGGAGAGTGCATAAAGTAAATAAGTAAATAATTAAAAAAAATTAAATTATACATGAAACACTTCAATTTAAGGGAAAGACCATCACATTGGACGTTTGGCATTTTCACATCTCGGCTGTGTGCATAACGCTGCAATGAATTTGGGACAGCAGGCACCTTTCTGAGGTCCAGATTCTAATTCTTTTGGTTATATACCTGGAAGTGGTGTTGCCGGATCATGTGGTGGCCTTATTTTAAAATTTTCAAGGAATTTTTATTCTGTTCTCAAACCCACAGAAGCAGAGAATATAAGGGTGACTACTAGGGCCATGAGAGGGATAAATGGAGAGTTGTTCAATGGGTAGGAAGTTTCCCTTACGCACAATGAAGAAGTTCTAGACAGCTTCTGAACGACATAGTACTTACAGTTAACAATACTGTATCTTACACTTAAAAATTTGTTAAGAGAAAAGATCTCATGCTAAGTGTTCTAACAAAAAACATTCGAAGAGCTGTTAGTGTGGCTAGCTAGATACTGATGAAGACATTTAAAAGCCTGCTTGCTTCTCTAGGACGTTGGCGCTGCAGACACCCAGGGGATTGCAGCCTTGCCCTGCCAAGGGGATTAACATTCCCCTCCCCACTGTGTAGGGAGGAAGGTTGAATTTTTCAATCTCCCCAGGTTACAGCCAGTTTATCCCCAGATGATGGGGACAGGGGAGAGAAGGAATAAACAGCAGGAGGAAAAATTCCACTTCCCAGCGCACATGCGACAGAAGTCAAGGTGATCACCACAGAGGCTTGTCTGTCTAGCCTGGGAATAGGGTCAGGTTGAATAAGATACACAGAACATTGGGAAATCTAGAAAATGGATTGTTAAGGGGAGGAATCTTCAAAAGCCTGCGAAAGATTGGGAAGTTGATTGGTTCATTTGAAGGACGCCTAGTCCTTCCCAGAGCTGGAGGTGATAGAGTGAGCCAACCAAGGAGCTAGCCTAGCTCTTTTCGCTCTCCTCTTCAAGCTCCTGGTTAACATGTGCTCACCCTGCTCATTCACACCCTGCTCATTCATGTGTTCCTTAAGTGGCCGTGTGGCCCTAGGACCTGGGCGAGCTGGCAGCTCCCTGGGGGCTGGCACCCATGCAGACTCCAAGTGCAAGCTGGGTACAGCAGCGCAGCACCAACTGGAGTGCCCATGCTAGCAGGATGGGGACAGATTGGGTTGGACCATGGCACACATAGCTGGATATTGGTCATTGTATTGGGCCTGATGAAGAAGACTAGGCTGGACTTTATCCATGGCATGGCGGACAGAGATGAGACAATGGGGACCTGGGGACAGCCTTCTGTCTTCACTCAAACAAACCACCTTATCACAAAGCCTCCTCCCCACACAGGTGAGTCCCCTGGCACACTTTCCTCGTGACTCCACGAAAGGATGCCATTTCCACCAGCACCAGAACCACAAGAAAATGTGTAGACGTGAAGGATATGGTTTTTTTTTTACCTTTATTGTGGGTAGTTTCCCAGAAGTATGCATATGTCTAAACTCATCAATTGGACATATTAGATATGTGCGGGGTTTCTGCATATCAATTATTTCTCAAAAGAGCTGTGCTTTTTTTTTTTTTTTTTAAGAAGGCTTTTTAGTTTTGTCCATTTCACACAAGGGCTGTAAATCTAACTATTGTAAATGGGACACCATGGGTCACGCTGAATCTACTTGTCCATAACCATTATTTATGAAAAATGTTCAGTGGATAGTGAAATTCCCAACACTGTTACAAAGAAATTGATAAACTCAGAGCAATCAGGATAAGAAAGAACCCCAAAGCGGCAGCTACATTTCCTAACAGGTTTACTGGAGACGCACATGTAATTCCCACCTTTCTTCCAAAGGGCCAAGATGACTGACTCCTCAACAAAATATTATATTTTACATTGCATTATAAAGCACAGAAGACAAAAAAAGAAATAGACTTTTATAGAAATCTACGGAGAAACGTTTTACATAAGATCTCAGTGTCTCTGAAAAGATCTGGAGACCTCCGGTCATCTGTTACTTTGGAATGGTCTTTATAGGCGAGTTTTCTTTAAATGTTCTACTGGCTTCTTATCCATCTTCTCCTCCTCCTCCAAGTACAGTACTTCCTTCACACATTCCTGCTCTGCCCCAAACTGCTCTCTACCAAATGACACCTGCATTTCCTCCCAAATGCAATGGGAGCAAGAAAAGACTAACTTGAGCTGTTTCCCCACAAAGGTCTTTAGTTATTTCTTCAAGACACATGCAGTTCCAGGAAGACTCCACTTGGCGATATCAATTTGTATCCTTCTATGAAACTTGGAATACCATTGGCCTTTCAGGGTAGACCCCAGCTGCTGTCCGGTGTCCCAATGTCTCAGCATCCAGGTTGCAAAGCTCCCTATCTGAGATGTCCTTGTGCTCCCGAGACAGTGAGAAGTCTGGGGAAGAATCTCCCTGCTCTTGAGTATGGAAATTTCATCTCCGGAGAATCTTTTCACACATCAATCTGTCTACATTTCCTGATTACATAATCCAGCCTTATGGACCTGAAGTCACATTTCTACAGAATCTTCAAAGGCCCTTCAGACTGCACTATCTTTAAGGTGGTCTAAATAACTAGCATTTGCTTGTGCTGTGTTTGCCCAAGATTGGATAATGGCAGGTTCTCTCAGATGGGTATAGGTACCTGAACCAATAGGAACTCACATCCAGTTTTGTTTGGCATTCTGACAGCATTGTTTAAAACTCCAAGGCTATATTTTCAAAATATGGTACTATGAGGCAGGGTTCATGATCTCCAAGCTTCATCTATGTCTCCCATGCCCCTCTACTTCGTATATATGATCAAAAGCAGAAAATAAAGACATCTCTTCTATGTCAGCTGTGTATAAAGAATTCATAAATTCTGTGTAAAATTTTAAAACTCTTCAGTTATAAGGTTAACTTGTGATGAGCCCCCAATCCTGTCATCACTCCTCCCCCAATGACTAAGAAAACAATGGGAAGCCTGGTGACCAGCCTTCATCTTTAAATATTTTCCAAAAGCCACCTCATTAACATAACGAAAAACACCTTCATCATTCTCAACACTTGGAAAATGCCAAAGGTGTCGGGAGCTGTGAGCCAGAACAGTGGAGGAAGACCAAAGAGAGGAGGAGTATATTTTGGTCATCTGAACGACCAAATAGATATTTCTTACAAATCGCAATGATACAGTTTCTAATGATGAGTACCTGCTCTGTGGGAATATCAAACCACTCTTTTTTTTTTTTTTTTTTTGCTAGAATGCTCACAGAGGAACTCATTTCAGGACTTTTTATTATCATTTTTAATAAATATTCTAATTATTATTTACCATTCAAAGGGCATTACTAAGCTGCGGGCGTTGGGCCTTCGGAGACGTGGGTTACCCAGGGAGTTTCTGAAAGTGATTCCACTGACTTTAAAAATGTTACTGAACAAACATTATCAAAAGGTCTGGCGTTCCATGGAATGTTTCTCTGTCTTTTTATCTGTTCAGTGGGTGCCTTTTGAGAAGCATTGTTGGTGACCCAATCAAACACCAAAGTACCAATTTGTGAGGAATGGGCCAGAAAAGCCAAGCCAGAATAATATCCTTTTGTTTCTCTTCATACAGAGCATGTGCGTGCGGAGTAGAGGGAGGTGGAGAGAGGGAGCCCAATCCCGCAGTGTCTGCTCCATTGTTTGGGAAGCTTTGAGTGGCACCGCTCTGTGTCTTTGTCATTTTCCTTTGAAACTGGGGAATTTATCTAATGTGCTAAAACACTCCAGTCAGGTTGGTGAGAGAATTGGAAAAACTGTCTTTTGGGGAAAATACAGCGATACTGAAGCAAATTTATTGGAACTGAGGAGACAGGTGTCGTTTCTCAGGGCTCACTAATTTCTTGTTTTATGTTTGGTTTTGAAAGAAAAAGGGTTTTTTCTTTTTCTTAATAACCTAAAATTTCTGCAAAAAAAGAAAATCATATAATTCTTCACTCTTATCTATTTCCTAGAATCCATTAACCAATAATATTTCTCACACACATTTACTACTTATGTCTTTACGTAAAAATTAACTGATGTCTCATATCCATTGTAGGGGAGAAAATGGAGCACATTACGTGGGCCTCTACTTAGGTTTCCATTTTCAAGGCAATCCATGCATTGATAGTGATAAAACCTTTTATTTTGATTCAAGTAAGAACCTGCATAATGCTTTTGAACACCAATCTACTGTATGATAAAAAATTTAGAGTTTCAAATATAATTTTGAAAAGTATAAGACTCATTTTATTCATTACCTGACTCAGGGAAGACTTTTTAGTCATATAAAACAAGTTGGTTTTGGAAAGAGAAAAACAATACAAACATATTTCAAAATTGCCTATGTGCTCAATGCTGTAGAATTCTTATGAAAAACAAAATAGAACACCCACTATTTCAAATAGAAGACTCTTTCTTTTCTTTTTATTTTTTTAATTGAATTTTATTGGAGTGACACTGCTTAACAAGAGTATATACTCTTCCTCCCAAGTTTCCTATTTCTTTTTCTTTTCTTTCTTTTCTTTTCTTTCTTTCTTCTTCTTCTTTTTTTTTTTTTTTTTTTTTTTGTATTTTTCTGAAGGGAGAAGTGGGGAGGCAGTCAGACAGACTCCCGCATGTGCCTGACAGGGATCCACCCGGCACACCCACCAGGGGACGATGTTCTGCCCATCTGGGGCATTGCTCTGTTGAGGCTGGCGCCATTTTAGCACTGGAGGCAGAGGCTATGGAGCCATCCTCAGTGCCAGGGCCAATTTTGCTCCAATGGAGCCTTGGATGCGAGAGGGAGAGAGACAGAGAGGAAGAAGAGGGGGAGGAGGGGAGAAGTAGATAGGCGCTTCTCCTGTGTGCCCTGGCTGGGAATCGAACCTGGGACATCCACACGCCAGGCGACGCTCTACCACTGAGCCAACCGGTCAGGGCCTCCTTTACTTTTCGTATGATCTGATGTTTTTTACCACCTCACTAGTCCCAAAGTCAATTTCTTTATCTTTAATGTTCTGGTGTAGTTTTGGGGGTGATGGGAACACTTTTTTGGATTCCCTGCAACATTGGTGAGTAGTATTAAATAATTAAAGTAATGTTGGTACTACTACTACTACTGCTACTACTACCACTACTACTACCACTACTACTACTACTACTACCACTACTACTACCACCACTACTACTACTACTACTACCACCACCACCACTACTACTACTACCACTACCACTACTACTACTACTGGAAACACAAAGAAAAGATGTAAATAAATTCTAACAGGCATAAATATTGTCAAGCTCTCTAATATAGACTCTTAATTCTCTGTTAAGATTATTATATATTGGCCCTGGCCAATTAGCTCAGTTGGTTAAGAGCGTTATCCTGGAACAACAAGGTTGTGGGTTTGATCCCTGGTCAGGGTATATACAGAAAGCAACCAGGAAATGCATGACTGAGTGGAACAACAAATGCTTCCCTTCCTACTCCTCTCTCCCTGTCTCTCTAAAAATTAATAAAGGTTAAGCTGTAGCCAGATAGCTCTGAGTATTGTCCCAGAGCACAGAAGTTGCCAGTTCGATCCCCAGTCAGGGCACAAACAGGAGCAGCTTGATGTTCCTGTCTCTTTCTTTCCCTGTTTCTCTAAAAAAAAAAGAAAAAAAGAAAGAGAGAAAGAATGAATGAAAGAAAGAAAGAAAGAAAGAAAGAAAGAAAGAGAGAAAAGATTACTATATAAATCCAAAGGAGTCTGACCTGTGGTGGTGCAGTGAATAAAGCATCAACCTGAAATACTGAGGTTGTTGGTTCAAAACCCGGGGTTTGCCTGGTCAAGGCCACATATGGCAGTTGATGCTTCCTGCTCCTCTCCTCACCCTTTTTCTCTCTCTCCTCTCTCTGAAATCAGTAAGTCCAAAGGAAATAAATCCAGGTTATGGAAGGGAAATATATGCACTTCCATGTTTATTGCAACATTAGTCATAATAGCTAAGATATGGAAACAAGTTAATGTCTATCAATAGATGAGTGGATAATATATATATATACACACATACCCACATACATATACCATGGAATATTGAAAAAAGCAAATCTTACCATTTGCAACAACATTGATGAAACTTGAGGACATTATGCTAATGAGATAAGTCAGACAGAGAAATACAAATATTATATGATATCTGTTATATGTAGAATATTAAAAAAAAACAAAAACAGAACTGGAGAAAAGAGAAAGCAGGATGGTGGCTACCAAGGGGTTGGGGGAGCAGAACAGGAGAGATGTTGTTTAACGGTACATATTTGCAACTAGTAGGTGCATAAGGCCTGGATATCTAATACACAGTATAGTGATTATGGACAACAAAACTGTATTATAAATATTAAGCTTACGAACAGGCTAGACCTTAATTGCTCCCATCACTAGAAGTAATTGTAATTTTGTGAGATGAAAAAGGTGTTAGCTAACAGTAGAATGGCAATCATATTTAAAACAAATGTATTAAATCAAAATATTGTATACAGATATATAGAGAAATAGATATGTGTGTGTGTGTGTGTGTGTGTGTGTATGCTAAAGAGAGAAAGAGAGAGAGAGATTTTTAATTCATGAGTTGTAAGTAATTAAGGATTTGTTAATAGCCAGGATAACCTCTTTGGCTTTTATGCCAGACTTACCCTATCCCTAGGAGTCCCAATCTTTTCTAAAAGATGTCTTCTTAGCATGAAAACAGTTTTCAGTATTATGATGGTCAGTTTTTAGTATCTAGTGATTAAAAAAATACATAATGACAAATACATTCATAAATTCAAGCAACACATTAAAGTGAATTCCTAGGTTAATAAGCAGAAGACTATTTATATAAATGTGTAAATAGGAACTCATACTTGAATGAGGCTTTGTATTTATTGAGTGTAGAGACTATTTAGAATGTAGAATGATGTAGGGTTCTACATTGCTTTTCTTTACCATTTTGTAGATGCAGGAAAATGAATTCAAAATAGAAAAAAGTTAGAGGGTGATCAAGAAGATCTCATTTTTATTCTCTCACCAAATATCTTCTTGGACAATAAGATTAAAGCTTGGTTCATTTGTTTTTATGACAGGTCAGAGTGACCAAGGACAGAACCCAGGTTTCTGGATTCAGTCTGACATGGAATAAATTTTGGTTTTATAAATATCCTTTCTAAATGCTGGATGTTGGCTTCACCCAGTCATGCTTTTATCATCTACAATGAAATAATAATAACAAAAGAGATAATATTATCAACCTCTCTGGGATAATTGTGGTGTTTTTTAAATTCTTTTTAATTTGTGCACACATTTATACCTTACTATATATTCAAAAGGACTTGAGGCACTATGGTCATATCATGGGGATAAAAAAGGTAATTCATGGAATGGATCTGTTCATAACAGATGAGCAACAACTTTGGTTTCTTTCTCCCCACCTGCACTTTCTATTTTAAAATTTAGCCGTTGAGAACTCTGGGATCTTGAGCACTGCATCTCAGTGCCTTGGCATTGCCACTGGCAAAATGGGGATAATAGTCATTAAAATGTTAGGATTTAGGAGTGAGGTGACCTGTTTTTTGTCCTTGAACAAAGTATTGAGTTTCATCAACCTCCTAAGTTGTCATCTATAAAATGGAAAAAATACCTGCCTTGATAATAATGATCAAATACATTATTAGAGTTGTAAAGTGTCTTTGCAAACAATAAAGTGCAGACACATGTGAGACAGAAAGTAGGTCAGGTAAGTCATTTGACCAAATAATCTTTTAAATTGTATGCCTAAAATTGTAGTATGCTGAACCTGGAAAACAGTCCATGCTGGGAAGTCTTAAAAATATCACAGAATCCCCATAAAAATACTTGAAATTTTTATTTGCACTTTAAACCAAGACTTCAACATAGACAAAAGTGATAAAGGGGAGAATTTATGTGAAAACTTCTGAATTTCTACGAGAAAATATACCAAAACATTTTAAGATATGATTATGCTATTATCATTTTATGACTTTCAATACACTCTTCTCTTATTTGAAAACTAAATGCATGATGAATATAACTTATACATCATTAAATGCAGTCAACCTCTGTGTTACCAGAGAGAAAGACACACTTTGTAAAGAGAAGGAAAGAAAGAGGATGATTTTCAATCTCTTTTATTCCTGAGAGGAGGTATTATATGCAGGTACCTGGTGTGTAAGGATGGTTTAACTTATCAACATTTCCCAGATAGTATTCATCATGACTCCATCAGATTGCAAGTATATTTCATTCCATCATTCAAAAGTCAGTGACCTGTACATGGTCAATGAGGGTATAGGCTTTTGATTAAAGGAAGCAACTGCTGATCTTGCATCCTTAGAACGTCAAAAAGAACTGAAAATGGTTCCTGCAAAATTGTATAGCTTCTAGGGCAATGTCAACTGCATGGAAAATTCTGTTCTCTTAAGGAGAAAGCCTTAAGCCATGCAATTTCCACAAGGATGATTAGTTTCAATCAGAAAATATGGTACCATAATCTCATTGAAGGAAACAAGGAGACTGCAACTCAAAGAAGCAGATTCTTTCCATGGTCCAAATCTAGTCCATTTCTGGCTAAAGTTGCAGAAAACAATACTAATACTTTAAAGCCATCAGAAAAATGTATTATTGTTTCCAAGCACTAAAGTACCCCATGGAGGCATGAGTGAGTTCATTCATCTTTCTGAGAGCTTAATTTACTACTGGGAGGATGACCTACGACTCAAAGAGGGAGGTAGAATTTATATATGCTGAGCACCTGACACTGAAACACACCTCTATGTGCATTGTCTTACTTAATTCTCACTACAATATAGAAATAGATATTAATACCCTTAGTTTACAAATATGAAAACGAAGGTCATAAAGACAGCATAATGCTCTCAAGGTCACAAATATTGATCTGTCTGCTACCAGAGCCCATGACGTCTCAGCTATATAGTGCCACTGCTCTTAGAGTCCATAAAGCAAGTTCCCTCCTTTCCTAGTCTTACACTCACCCCTCTGCTGACCACCCTCCTCAAGCACACCCACCAGTTGCATATAGGTGCTGGCCACAATCTACTGTACTGGAGTTCTGGGCTTGATGAGGGCCCCATGCTTTTCCCCAGCACAGCGCAGTTCTCAAACGTGGCGAAGATTGATGAATCATCCGTTCTGCTGTCCATCTACTACCAAAGCCGCATTTGTGAAAATAAGTGTTCAAAAAATATTTTGTTTCTATTCTATAACAAGAAAAGAGGAGAGAAGTGGAATCCACTTAACAAGAGCAAGGAAGGCAGTAGCATCTGAGAAACCATGAAGAAGGGAGAAGGCTTCCATCTGTGGAGATAGCATCAAACGTGATATTCACAGAGCGGAGAAGGACGGGAAACAGAACTCAGAGAGAGGCAAGTCAGGAGCAAAGAAGTTAAGGAGGACTTGAAGGTGGCCCTGAAGTCTCAGACTCTCAGGAAATGCTGGTACTATAACTACAATTAAGAAAGTTAAGGAGTGATTGGAAGGAGAAGACGTGCAAAGTTTCGGACATACTGGTTACGTTGATCATTGGAGTCATTCTTCCAAATGCACAGACCAAAAACTTTGGAGTCATCCTTGACACCTCTATTTCCCTCACAATGCACATTGCAACCCGCCAGCCAATCCTGCTGGCTTTTCCTTCAGAGTATATTTTGAATTCCACCCACTTTTCTCCACCACCATGGAAACCTGTGGCCTGACCTGCCTTCACCTTTTCCCTGGGTTATCACAAGAGCCTTTAATAGGTCTGACTCTTTCTGTCTTCTCCTGCAGTCTCAACACAGGAGTCAGAGATTCTCTTAAAATTCTGCTTCCACTCAAATCACTCCAGTTTGATGCAGAGTTAAAGCCAGAGTCCATACTGGCCTATAAGAACATAACCTGTCCCCCACTCCAGTATCTCTGCTACTTTACTATCCTTCAATCACTCCATTCTAACCACACCCACTCCATTCAAACCACACCCACTCCATTCTAACCACACCCACTCCATTCAAACCACACCCACTCCATTCAAACCACACCCACTTTATTCTAACCACACAGGCTGCTTTGTTCTTCCTGGAACACATCAGCCATCAACATGCCTTCGGCCTTTGTACTTGCTGTGACTTTTACTTGAAAAGCTCCATTCCCTGATACCTGCCTGGTTCTCTCCCTCACTTCCTTTAGATCCTTGGATCACTTACTCAGAGAAGTCTCCTCTGATGGCCCCTGTGGCCTTCACCTACCAGCCATTCCTGAAGCCCCTTCTGTTTCTGTTTTTATTATTCATAGATACAATTACTTTCTTACATAGTTTTACTATTATATTTAGTATCTGTCTCCATTTCCTAGAATGTAAGTTCTACAAAGATAGTGACTGTGTCTATTTTATTCACTCCTGAATGAATCCTCAGTGCCTAGAACTGTGCCAGGCACATAATGGGTGCTCAATAAATACTTTTTGTATTCAAGGAAGAATTCAAGACTAAAGTTACTGTATGACAGACCATCAAAGCAGAAGAGTTCAAACACAAAAATCCGAGAATGCTCCCATTTATTTTGTAGGTAGCAGGAGGAGATGAAGCAAAGAGTTTGAGGGGGGAAAAGGTGAACAAAAAATTATCCAAGGGCAATTAGTCAATTCCCATCTCTTTTCATCAATTCTTCACCCCATGAGGGCCATGCTCTGCCCTTAACATCACCTCCACTGATCTCCATGGCCTGGGCTGCTGTCTACAGGATCTGAAGAAAAAGGATTGACTATTGCCTCTGAGACAAGTTAGCCAGAAATGAGGTAAAGGGATTCGCCATCCCTTACTCCACCTGTTAGGTAGGCTACCACCAGTCCAGGCTGCTGTAGCCAAAAACCTTCAGTCTCCCAGGAATTTCTATCAGGCAATAACTTTGTTTCTTCTTCTAGTCCTGGCATTTCTATTGCTTCTATTGTCCCTCCAGAGAGGATCTGGGACGAAGAAGCCATGATTTACCAAACTGATCATGCTCCAACAATCCTAAGCCGCCATCTTTGTCACGGGACCCTTTGTAGTCAACCAGGTAACAGAGTTATCTCACATGTTAAAAACTGTATTTATAACTTTATGCCTAGAGCACAGGACTGTCTGTAACAGCTGAGGACCATTAGTCTTTAATGATATGCTGAATTGTCCAGTACTCATTTGGAGAGGAAAAATATTACCCTCGTCGTCTCCGGTGACACCAGGCCAGCTGCTGTCATCACAAGTGCAGAGAGGATTCCAAACGGTCAGTGTGTGGGGTCGGGTGTGCCTCATTTCGTTATTTTTCCTGTTGGAACTTCCACTGCAGATGTGTCGGGGGTCGAATGTTATGTTCTTCATTTGAATAATCCCCTAGCCTTGACCGTATCTGTCCATCATGTTAAACAGGGTGTCTAATTTAAATGCACATTCCTATAATTTCTCCAGAAAACTGACCCCTGGGAGCACTTTGGGCCAGCGTCATGCATCTGACACCTTCTGCCGTGCTGACTTGGGCTCTCCTAAAACCATCCGCAAGGCGTTTATTGATGTAAATGCAGAATTCCACCTTCTTTCAGAGAGGTGATCCGGGTACCTTCGTTCTTTGTTCTTATCACGGCCGTTAGAAGAGGCAAAGGGCTGGCTTTCTGAGTCCATCCTTACTTTACTCTTGGGCTGCTTGTAACATCATAATATTCATG
Source organism: Saccopteryx leptura (assembly GCF_036850995.1). Lineage (NCBI taxonomy): Eukaryota > Metazoa > Chordata > Mammalia > Chiroptera > Emballonuridae > Saccopteryx > Saccopteryx leptura. Next base: position 360,396,719 of record NC_089505.1, read on the forward strand.
TGATATAATATACACCGAATCTGTGATATGTATAATTAAAATAGGTAATATTTATTATAAATATATAATAATTAATAATATAATATACATTATGTATATGTGTAACAGTGTCTGTATTATATTATAAAATTGCAAATAATACTATATATTATAAAATGTATGTGATTATATGAATATATGTTAATTGCAATTATAGATGATATATAATTCTAAAATTGTATATTATAATAATTGAAATATTCCTCATTAGAAGCATCCAAGATGTCTGAAAATTATATTTCAGAGCCATCTAAATTTCTTAAGAGCCATTTCAAGATGCGTGTGGCTTCTAGATAGGACATTTGACAAATCTGTCCAGATACTAGAAGTCTAGATAACTCTTATTATGAGAACAAAATAATTTGAAGAGACAAACTGTGTTCAGGTATTTTAAAAAACAGAAGAGATGCTGAGATAGTAAATCTCAACTCTTTAATCTCAATCCCAGCCCTGACCTGTGGTGGCGCGGTGGATAAAAGCATCAACCTGGAATGCTGAGGTCGCCAGTTCAAAACCCTGGGCTTGCCTGGTCAAAGCACATATGAGAGTTGATGCTTCCTGCTCCTTCCCCGCCCCCCTCTCACCTACTCTCTCCCTTTTGCTTCTCTAAAATGAATAAATTTAAAAAATTTTTTAAATCTTAATCCCAGACCACGTTAAAATGTCTAATTCTGACTCTTGTTCTGCACACATTCTTAAAGCTTATATTTAACGAAAGATGTTGGCCGCTCCCTCAAATACTTTCACGCAGAACCCTGTACGTGGATAAGAGCATTATTGCTCCTTCCTTTTCAAAGTCAGTAAGACCAATTTCATTCGGAGGAAAATAAACTGTTTTCCTAGTAGACCAGGTCTCCCTCCTGGCTGAGCCCGCAAAGGCTTTGGCACCTCAGCACACAGCCTCAAGGCAGCCAGGTTAATAAGCCATGTTTAAGGTTAATGGCTGTTCTTACATCGTCATCAATCCTCCTTAGAAAGAGCTGCCACCATGGGATTTGCCCACCTGTCAATCAGTTCTACTCAGGAGACCATTGAGGGGCATGAAGGGAAGCTAATAGCAGAGGGAAAATAAAGGTCAAACAAGTGTGACAGTTTGATGTACGTGCATCAGAATTTTCTATTAGCTACAACTAAGGTGCTGCTACTTATCCTTGCCGTTCGTGTGCGCATATCAGATTGAAGCGGACGGCTCCGTGCGTTATTGCATGTTAGAATGACTTTTCAGTTGCTAATGGCTTATTTTATGTTAACACCCTTGGAGGGTGTTTATAATTACTAATATTATGAAATAATTAGTGTATGTATTTTCATATGTCCACATATTTCCACTTGCAATATTATATTATTAGCCTAATGAGCACCTTTAATGCCATTCATTACCTGCTAAGTGGGTCTGCTCCCATCTCAAATCAACATGTGAGCATTCTTTTGAATAGAGGCTTCAAAGGTTGCTTCCACGGAGCAAAAAGATAAAACAAGAATGACAGGATATTTCTGAGCGCTTTGGCCTGTGTTTGGTTAGAGAAGCCTGATACTTGACAGTTGCTAATTACACTGAAAAATTCATGGCTTTTCTTTTCCTTACCTGGGGCATTACCCTTAGGAGGACTCTCTGCTTTTTTGTTTAGAAGGTTCTGTGGTTTTAATTGTTGTCTCTGTTAAAAGACTGAAGTTTGCTTTTTATTATATTTTATTGTTGTCTTATTGGTGGTGGTGGTAGCAGTTTCCCAGAAGAGAAAAAGAAAAGAAAAGGAAGGAAAAATAGAAGAGAAGAAATGGAGAGAGGGTTAATAATACAGAGAGAACTAGAAGAACGGTCCTGAGAAAAGGTAAGAGGTGGCTGGGCGAGGCTGGGAAGCTGGCTGAGGTGAGAGGAAGCCTGGATTTGTAGTCTGCAACTTCCACAGTGGAAATGTTCTCCTCTGGCCAATTGCAAGTGACCAGAGTGACATCCTGCACATAGTGCTGGATACAGAAGTGCCCAATTGGCATCCTCCATCCACTGCACATGCGCTCTGGCTAGCGGCCAGAGTCTTACAAACCAGCTCCAGAACACCACTGCCCACAGATAGAAAGAGGGAGAGAGAGAGAGAGAGAGAGAGAAGAGAGAAAGGAATCATCCTAAATCAGTTCTTTGCACATTTTAATGTGTATTTAAAAATTCCCCTGAGGAGCTTGTCGAATGAACATTCTGGTTCTCTAAGTCTGGGGTTGGCCTGAGGCTCTGCATTTTGCAAGCCCCCCAGGTGATGCTGACTGCAGGTGAATAAAGCACAATGTGAGGTTCAAGGCTCCAGCCCAGCCTCTAATGAGACAAACACAAATCTGCTTGCGTCTCATTAGAAATCCTGATCTTTATGTGCTTGTGCTCCAAGGGTAATGACCTCATCATCATAGATTCTGATTAGACATGGATGATAACAGTAGTAACCGTCTTCATTTCTGTCTTCTAAGTGCCATTTATGTGCCGTTGGCTAACTCCATCGATAGCTAATAAATGTTCTCTTGCTTACACATTATCTTAAGTACGGTTCTTCATAACAAAGAAACCCTCTTTGCTTTTATATCCTCTGACAGCTGGACCATTTATCTCAGTGGTCCCCAACCTTTTTTGGGCCACGGACCAGTTTAATGTCAGAAAATATTTTTACGGACCAGCCTTTAGGGTGGAACAGATAAATGTATCACGTGACTGAGACATGCATCAAGAGTGAGTCTTAGACGATGTAACAGGGAATCTGGTCATTTTTAAAAAATAAAACATCATTCAGACTTAAATATAAATAAAACGGAAATAATGTAAGTTATTTATTCTTTCTCTGCAGACCAGAACCAAATGGCCCACGGACCAGTAACGGTCCGCGGCCCGGGGGTTGGGGACCACTGATTTATCTGACATGTTCAGCTTACACTGCCCCTTACACTACAGTATGAATGCTGTGTCTCCCTCCCCCAAATCCATATGTTGAAATCTTAACCCTAAAAGAGGATGGTAGTAGGAAGTGCTGCCTTTGCCAGGTGCTTAAGTCATGAGGGTGGAGCTCTCACGAATGGGATTAGTGCCTTACAAAAGGGACCCCATAGAGCTCCCTAGTCCTTTCCACCATGTGAGGACACGGCAAGAAGGTGACAGCTATGAACCAGAATGAGGGACCGTACCAGCACACAACCATGCTGGTACCTTGTGCTGGGACTTCCCAGCCTCCGTAACTGGAAGAAATCAAATTCTGTTGTTTATAAGCTGCCTGGTCGCGGGTATTTTGTTATAGCAGCTGAAGAGACCAATGCACTTCCTTGTGCCATATTCCTTTAAGGATAATCTTGGCTTTTACATCAATCTCCTGCCTTTAGGCTTTAGGAAGTTGATGGGGGAACCCAGGTAAAAATCCCCCTTTCCTTAAGGGGCTTCCTTAGGCTACTACACAACCTTCTCTTCATTTTGTTACTGCCAATCCATAAAAAATGCCTTCTCCTTTTATAATGATCACCTATTTCTCAACTGTGAGAAAGGTTGCTTATTGGAAGCAAATTGTATTATAATCAGTGAAAATCAAGCCAGGAAGAGAGAGAGAGAAAAAAAAAATGCTGGTTTTGCCAAGGTCTTGCCCTGTTCACTAAGATGACATTATCATTCATCAGCTGAAAGAAATGACCTGAGAAACCTGGGGCGACCATGTGGGCTTCCCATGTGCCGCTCAGTTACAAACTGCATGTCAGTAAATCAACAAATGCTTATATTACCTTTTTAACAAAGGACTCCTGATGCTGATGCTGTAATCTTAACTGCAGAGCAGAAGGCTATAAAAAAATAAAAATAAATTTAAAAAAAGAAAGAAAAAGAAAAAAGAAAGCACAGGCTTTCAAGTGAGATATATGTGGGTCTTCGTTGAAGAATCCATCACTTACTGGCTGTGACTGTCCTTGGCCAGATGACTTAAACACTCTCTACCTCCCTTCCCTCATCTGTACATTGGTGAGAGCAATAGGACGTGTGCCATAAAATACCTTTCCAGATTAAATTACACAACAGTTAAGAAGAGTCTACCACGTCGTAGGCATCCCATTCACGTAAGTTATTTTTCCTGCTTTCCTTCTCAGAGGAGAATTCATTTGAAGTGCTAGAGATTTCAGGTCTTGCGAGCAGCTGAAGAGTTTTAGGAACGGTTCCTGACCGATTAAATCACCAATCGTGAAATATATATATATATATATATATATATATATATATATATATATACACACACACACACACACACACACTCCAGATGCACAGAGTCCCTGCACATATAGTCATTTTAATATGTAGATGATTGGATAAAATTTCATTTTAAAACCTATTTTTATCAAGACTATTGCTCCTTTTGTTCCATCCCAGTAGAGTCTGATGATCATTTATTTCTATCATTGGCTTTTAATTGATAAAGGTAGTATTTCTTGTTTATAACATAATAATACCTGACAGTTGCAATTTTCTACAATCTTAGATTTTTTGCTTCTCATTTAATCTTATAAGAATTACAATTAGAGGTCATGTTAGATATTATTATTTCTGTTGCTCAGATGATGAAAATTTACACAAGTTAACAAAGATCATGAAGAAAGACAGAATGAGACTATGTCAGTTAGTCCTTCACGATAGATTAAATTATCTTTATGTTCAGATGGGAACGAAGCTTCTGAGAAGTTAGGGTTCTCATTACCCAGTTGGTAAATGAAGGTGGCTGGAATTTGAATCCAAGGCTGCTCGAGTCCACAGCTCACACCATCAATTTTTCTATGGTACCGCTTGATAATCTAAAGCCGCTTGAACTTGGACAGCACTTCATATTAATGGTGCATTTACATGTGTTCCTGTGTTTTGACCTGATCCGTAGAATAGTCTTGTAAAACTGGGAGGGGCTTACACCATTACAACTCTAATTCCAGGGACTACCATGTAGGGTCAGGACAGTAAATACATGGTCCGAGGAAGACAATCACTGTGGTAGGAAGGTTTGGCTTGGGGAGAGCAGGATGTACCTGTGTGGGTAACGAAGTAGCTATTTGAGCAAGGCCAAAGTTTTACCAGAATCCTCCTCCGCGCCCCAGAGCTTGAGAAGATGTGCATGTCCCTTCCCTAGCCCTCTCTGGGGAGATGCTGCACTGAAACTCAGGGGTGGTGGCAGCTGGAAGAGTGCAGTCATCTATTTTAACAGGCTCACCACTGTCGACCCAACTTCCTATTTTTTTGCCAAGCTCTTTTTTAATTTCCCAAGGAGGCGAGAATTCAGAGCAGAATAAAGCACTACATTAACAGCGGTGTCTGAGAGCCCGCACGGCCCTAAAGCAGGCAGCTTGCAAATTAGTCCCAATCGATTGGACTTCCAGGGAGAAGGGGGAATGAAAAGACAATCAAGTCAACCCCCTACCCCTGTCCAGCCAGTGGGACACATTATTCATGTCTCCAACTCAGTCTGTGCTGTTTCAGAAATAGTTCCAGACCCCAGGATGCCAAATAAACTCTCTGCTATTTGTACGCCACGTGCGGTGGAACAGGACAAGCTTCAAGCCTGGAGCCTGGATTTGTGGTTTCCAAAAATCTGTTGAGCCTCAGCCTCAAGCCTTTTCTCTTGGTGGCATTAAGATTTCATTAGGGCATGCTGGACAAATGGCAGGCCCTGGCTGCCACTGAGATATGTGAGACCGCCCGGGGAGCATGATGAATGTGTGAGAGGGACAGCCGCCCACTTGTGCTCAGAATGTCACTGTGGCAGCCCAACAGTGAAACTGAAATGAGGACCTCCTCTGGTGGGAGCAGAGGTGAGGCGCACAAGCCCCACCTGATAGACTGCCCATGTGTTATCCCTGAAGTATCTTCTTGGAACAGTTAGGACTTTATATTAATCAAAGGCTAATCAGAAAAAAAAACAGGCATACCAGGTAACCTTAGTAGAGGGAATTTAACATGTGGAACTGGTTATGAGGATACTGGGATAACTGAAAAGCCAAACAGGAGAAGGTCAGTCTATCACTCTGCATCCTCCAAGATATGGACCTCAAAGTGGGATTGGGTATGCTAAAGATTTATTGAGAAATACACCTGTGAAGTAGAAAGCAGGAGGGGGCACCAATAGTCAGCTATGTTAGATAGGACAAAGGTCTCAAAGTCTGAGTGCTTCTTATTAAATGTGATCTTGCTAAAGGTTAAAATGTAGCACAGTATTTTGCAGGATGAGCTTGACAAGAACTCAACCAGATATGTGTAGCCAACTGCAAAGAAGAAATCCAACTGTGACCAATAAAATGTGGCAAAGATGATGGGACCTCATTGCCATGATTGTGCTACTGTCTGGCAAAGGTGATGAGATTTTGCAAATGTAATAAAGGTTCCTAATTAATTGACTGTAAATCAATGTAATGGGAGACTGTAGGAGTGACCTCACTTAATCATATGAGCCCTTTAAAAGAGAGTGGAGAGATTAGAGAGCCCTTTAAAGGAGGGTGTAAAGAAAGAGAGGCTCCTTATGACCTTGAAGAAGAAAGCTACCATGAGTGTTACAGCATGAATTCTGTCAACAACATTTTGAGTACGGAAGAGAATCCCGGGGCTAAATGAGGCCTCAGCCCAGCAGACACCTTGCTTGCAGCCTTGTGAGACCCCCAGCAGAGAACCCTGTTAAGGGGGACTTGGACTTCCAACCCATGAAAACTATAAGATAATAAATATTTTTTGTTTTAAGTCATTTAATTTGTGGTAACTTGTTCCACAGTAAAAGAACACTAACATACCTGCCTCTAGAACCAATGTCTACCTGAAGTCACAAAATAATCGTTTATCCCATTGTTTAAAAATATCCATAGTAAAAGTCATTATTCCCCTCGGCTGTGATTGAAAGGCTCCGTGGACATTACTTAGACCCTAATCTCTTAAACCACCATGACATCGATGAGGGTGAAAACAGCCTGTGACTCGTATAGGATTTTAATTTCCAACTTATTATCAATATTGCATCTAGTCTTTGATTTGTTCTGAGTGTGTGGCTCTGTGTAATCAACGTTGTTCATATTTTTCCTGTTGGATTCCTTTGCACCGCTGTCTGAGTAACTGCTTTGGATTCCCCTGTGCTGGGATTACTGGTGAGTTTTTCATTGGCTCTTGACACCCCGGTGGGGCTTTTGGTCTTCCCAGGTTGACAAACCAAAGTTACGTCCTGGCGCTTACTGGCCATCTGGCAAGTCTCCGCACAAAGAGGTCTGAGTCATGCAACAGTCTCCTGACACACACAACATTGTACATCAGTGAAGACTTCCTCGGATGTCCAATGGACAATGGCTGACGCTGATGATATGGCCAGAGGATCTGTATTGCTGGAGAGAGTTCTATTCTCCTCCCCACAGACACTGCCTGAGCTCAGACCTTCCTCATATCCCACCAGGATGGTTGGAAGAGTCTTTCAGGGCTTTCTGTTCTCTTTTAGGGACTTCCCTGTGTCCAGAACACTGGTCCCCAAAACACAAATCTAGTGACTATCATGCCCATGCTTAACATCTTCCAATACAATCCATTCCCTAAAGACAGAGGACATACCTCCCAGCCTGCAGTCAAGAGTGTTCAGAATATGGCTTATCGCTCTCTCTCCTCCTGTGACTCTCTGGCAGCACAAGCAGCAGCCACGATCAATACCATGCCTTTTCTGGCTCAATTTCCTTGGCCTTTGTTCCCTTCTCCCGCTTCAACATAATCTCGACTGGGAGTCTCTCTGGACTTCCATAACAATCCTGATACACAGAGGTTCTCATATGCAAACTTTTAAAAATAAACAACAACACAGAACTGAGTTCCAAAGAAAGATTGGACCTATTCAAGTCACTGGGTGCATGCAGCCAGGGCCTGAAGCCAGGCCTGGCTCTAGGGGTCTTTCATCTTCAACTATTTTCCATAGAGAACTGACTCACTCAGTTCACTCATGGGTTTCATACGGAAGTGTTCATGCAAGTGTGCATGTACATGTCATATGTAGACATGTGTACCTGTACATTGGTCTGTATGTACAGTGTGTCCATAAAGTCATGGTGCACTTTTGACCGGTCACAGAAAAGCAACAAAAGATGATAGAAATGTGAAATCTGCACCAAATAAAAGGAAAACTCTCCCAGTTTCATACCTATTCAGTGTAGTTCGATGTGGGCTCCATTTGTTGCTGCAATTTGTACTCCGTAAAACAGAGATGTTTCTTTAACACCTTATGAACTGTAGTCTTGCTTAGGTGTAACTGTTGAGCACATGCACGCACAGATTTTTTAGGGCCCCTTAGGTAGCTTTCCCGTATAGCCTCTACAGACTCATCACTGACTGATGGCCTACCAGAACGGGGTTTCCCCACCAAACTGCCCATTTCCTTCAACTGCTTATCCCACCGAGTAATATTATTCTTATGTGGTGGCACTTCGTTATAAATGCACCGATATTCACGTTGCACTTTGGTCACGGATTCGGATTTAGCAAGCCACAGAACACACTGAACTTTCCTCTGTACCATTCACATCTCGACTGGCATGGCTGTGGGCTGATCCGCTGTATACATGGTGTTACATCATCATCTGCACATGCGCACATGCTGCCATATCATCCTACAGAAACTGGGAGGGTTTTCCTTTTATTTGGTGCAGATTTCACATTTCTATTGTCTTTTGTTGCTTTCCTGTGACTGGTCAAAAGTGCACCATGACTTTACGGACACACTGTATATACACTTGTGTATATACATATTTATTGTATGTTCTAACAGCGTATTCTTCTACAAGTTTACTGTTACATGTTCACATACATGGTCCATGAACAAGCACAGATAAACAGATAAATATCTGATTACATATATGAGTGTATATTTTGTTATGGGCAGATGTGTGTTTATACTAAATATGCTCACCATTCCCTAACTTTGTATATTTAACTATATGCTAAAGGGGGGGGGGCATGTGAGATACAGCCTATTTGCCACCAGCATCTTCCGTGTGGCTTAGCAGTGTCAGGAAAGAGCCAGGGATTTGTCAGTGGCTCCGGTTTCCCTGGGACGTCCGCAGTTCTGCATCAATGCGACCGTGAGTGAGCTGCAATGGCGCGTGAGCTCAGGGCAGGACCCCGCAGAGTCCACATCTCCTCCCCGCAGGGCCACGAACGGGGCCTGGGAATCCCCGCCTCCCCACTCCCCAGGCCAGAGCCCGGGTCGTTTTCCATTACCCTTCGCCGCAGCCTTGCCTCTGTATTCTGGGCCCCAGCCCTATTTCCTGGCAGAGGGTTTAGCAAAACTCATTTGGCAAGGGCCATCTTCGGACCTCCTGGTGTAATACTTACACACATTCCTCTACTTTCTCTCCCTCAGAGGGATTTATGTCCTTCTAATGGACTCTTTTCAGTAACAGCTTGCCAGCTTTTGTCGTGATTTCCCCGTTAATGTGGTTGGAGGTTCCTGAGGCGCGTCCGGGCTCAGAGGCTGTTACACGGGGGTACAGACATACCTATGTGAGCCTCAAACTCCGGGGTCAGCACCTGAAACTGCACAGCATCGGAGACCCCCCCAAGGACTTAATAAATATGTATTAAAACCACACTTTGAGATTTGAGTCCTTTTTCTCGTTTGCTGGTAAAATATCAGCTTAGACTTCCTTACTGACTCTATTACTGCGGCTAGAGAAAACTGAGTGAGAGCTGAACAATGATTTAGTTTGCATGTCCCATCTTCCTCCGGGACCCCTCTCTCTCCAGCAGAAAGGATGAGAGTCCGCTCCTGCTACCGCCAGATCACAGGACTCGCAGCTGATTTGTCAGACAGGTAAGCTCTGGTGTGTATCCGCCCTGCGGTCATTAATGAAGCGAGCGTTAGGGGCCCATTACAAGTACAATTTCTGGTTCTCCACACACTGTAGTCACAGTAATCTTTTAAATAGGCAGATGTGATCACGTCACTGTTTAAAATTATCCGATGGGTTCCCATTGCTACTAGAGTAAAACCTACCAATTTTAATAACTGAAAAGGCCCTGGGTGCCGCCCTTCCCCCAACCCCTCACTCCCCCTCCCCCATCTTTGCGGCCTCATCTCCCGGTCACTCCTGAGTTTCTCGCAGAGAACACCCTGGCCGCCCTTCAGTTTCCCTGACTCACGGTGCTCCCTTCTAGGAGTGTCCCTTCCTTAGCTCCTGCTGTTTCCTCTCCTTGCTATTCTCTTTCCTTCCCTTCCCCTTACTTAATGATTTTTTTTTAACTTCCAGACCTCAGTTCTGCCACTTCCTTCTGCACAGCCCGCCCCCCGCCCCACACCAGGTCAATTCCCTTGTCAGGGTCCCTCATAGAACCCTCATTGGACTCATCACAGTTTGCCACTGGATGGACCCTTCATTGGAACCCTCACAGTTCGTATGTGTACAGCTGTTGGCATAATGCTTTGCTTAATGTTTGTCTCCTACTAGACATGGCACGGAACTGTGTAACGTTAGCTCAGCAATCTATTCTCAGTACTGAGTAGTGGCAGTCAGCACATAGTAGGCGCTCAAGAAATATCCCCTGAATGATTGAATGAATATGTGGATTGGAGCTTTATCTCAATTACAGCAAAGCCTGAATGTTGATGTGTATGCTGTCCCCCCACTTTTCCATGTCCGGTTCCAACACCACACACTAGAGTGACTTCCTTCTGATGATATCTTTATGGTATTTGAGGGAGTAGTTTTGCTGGTGAGGGAGAAAAAAAGTACTCCATGACATTCAAATGCCTTTCTGAGATAAGAGAACGTTGCTTATGAATCTTTTGTAATGTTTGGCAATTTTTGATTTAAATATTTACTGTGAGTTCAATTATCATGCTTACCCTAAGCACATAATGCAAAGCAAATTGTAATAAATATTAGAATAGACCTCAGAAGTTCAAGAAGGAAATAAATCTCTGGTGGGATAATCTAGGAAGGCCCCACGTGGACGTTAATATTTGAATCATGCCTTGAAGTTTGGGTAGGTTGATAAAACCCCTTTCAAACCTAGCCAACTCCTGGCTAACTCTAACAACTTTTGCAGTTCACTTGAAAAGTCACATCCTCTTAGAAGCCTTCACTGACACCATGCACCCACCCAGTGACCCGCTCCCATGGTCCTTTCCCTGTTATCACACCACTTCTTTGTCCGCCTTGCTAAACGCTAAGCGCTATAGGGGAAAGGAACGGAAGCTACTTCGCCACCACTGTGTCTGGCACAAGAAAACCATTCAATAAATACCCAGTGAATGAATGAATACGTGATTGACAGAAAAATGAGGAGCGAAAGCAGGAACAGCAATCCAAGTATGGAGAAACACCACAAAGACATAAAAGAAAGAAAAGCCCAGTATAATCAAAGGTGCATAGATATAGGGCTGCCTAAGAGAGAGAAAACATTTGGGGTGGGCAGGTGTACACATATACGGGGGGATCCAGTCAAGGAGAAGGCTTGAAAGGCCAGCTGCGGCTGAATTTTTAAGGACCTTGAACTATAATGAAGAATCTGTATTTTCTTTTATCACAGCAATCCGCAGGGGTTTTTTGTTGTTGTTGTTGTTTTTGAATTAAAAAAAAATTATCGATTGATTTCAGTGTGAGAAGAAGGGAGAGAGAGAGAGACAGACAGAAACATCGATCTGTTCCTGTATAAGCCCTGATCAGGGATCAATCCGGCAACCTCTGTGCTTTGGGACGATGCTCTAACCAATCTATCTGGCCAGGGCCACAAGTTTCTTAAGTAAAAGAATAAATTGAATCATTATAAAACATTTACTTTATAAAAGTCATGTCAGTGGTCCCGTAGGGGAAAGATTGGAAGAAGAGAGAACAGTAAAGGTGTGGAGAACTTTTAGGAAACTCCCATTATTATCTAGAGCAGTGGTAGTCAACCTGGTCCCTACCGCCCACTAGTGGGCATTCCAGCTTTCATGGTGGGCGGTAGTGGAGCAACAGCAACCAAAGTATAAATAAAAAGATAGAATTAACTCTAGTAAGTTGTTTTATAAGGATTTATTCTGCCAAACAGCGAAAATCCGACATAAAATACTTGGTAAGTAATTATTATATTATGCTTTAACTTGCTGTAACTCTGCTTTATAAATTTTATAAAGTAAAGTTACTTCCCTACTTTATAAATCACCATTACTGTGGAACCGGCGGGCGGTTAGAAAATTTTACTACTAACAGAGATACAAAAGTGGGCGGTAGGTATAAAAAGGTTGACTACCCCTGATCTAGACCATGATTTCTCAACCTTGGCACTATTAACATTTGAGGTTGGAAATTCCTTATTGTGGGTGACTATTTTGTTCATTGTAGTATGTTAACAGCATCCCTGGTCTCTACCCATTAGATGCCAATAGTAGCTGTCCCCTAAGGTGTGACAACCAAAAATATTTTCAGGAATTGCCAAATATTCCATGGGGGATAAAACCACCCCTGGTTATTTTATGAACCACTGATCCAGGAGCTTAGAATAAGGCAGAATCAAAGCTGATGATGGTCTTCAGGATAAGAGAGAATGGGTCAGACACAGGTCACTGAACAAAAGTCACTTAGCACAGTTAACAACTGCTCAGCAGAATGGGAACACCACCCCACCACCCGTGGATGCAGGTCTGCTCTGGAGAGTGCAAGTGGCCTCTTCCCCCAATGCTCTTCTTTCTCCTACAAACCATATGGAGAACCATGTTCTAGACACTCCCATCTACATACTTTGATGGACTTAGTAGCCAAGAGGCCATGGTTCTTCTTTGACAGAGGAACTCTGCTTCTCCTTTTGAGAATCAGTTTCCCAATGTCTACTGATCCCCTGCTCCTGGCTCCTGGGATAGACCAGCCAACACAGAGCTCTAAGCCAACCAGACACAGACAGTGCCACCAGGACACATCAAGGGCACAGCCCACTGGTGGAAGGAGGTTGTCTGTGCTCTAGAATCCTACCATGCCTGAAGTGAGGCGATCCTTGCATTCTTAGTTAAATGAGTCATTAATTCATATCCTTTGGTTTGATTATTTGAATAATAGAAGGTGAGTCAGATTATTCCAGGAGACTAGTAATCAGCTGAAAATATCCAGAAGCAGCTCGGTAGCCTGTCAGATGAGCCCTGGCTTTGGAAGCTAACTAACCTCAGAGCTGTGTCTTAGCCCAATCATGCCTTCATCTATTCACCACTCAGCAAAACTATATTGATGCTTATTGTATACAGGGCAACAAACTAGACTCTGAGGCCATAGCAGTCAACTAACGATTGTTGAACCTGCAGAGAACTTCTACTCTAAGGCTCACCTGAAGGGTCTCAACCATGACTGCCTTTAGATTCATTTCAGGAAGATTGAAAACATGTCTATGCAGTTTCATGCCAGACCAATTAAATAATCTTTTTTTAGAGTGGAGGAAGGTATTGGTTTATGCTGATGTAATTCTAATGATGGCTGGGGTTCAATTCCCATTTGACAAAAAAGGAAGCTAATGTGTTCAAGGATACACCAATGGTGAAAGGCAAAGCTAGAGTTTGAACCTAGACAGGGTTCCAGAGTGTTCCAAAGCTCCCTCTTACTCTCTAAGCTATAACATAATTTGAAAGGCACAGTAACACTTTGGTATATTTAACCCCAAATCATGATACCCAGGCGGAGTCTATTTGCAGATTCTCAGCTTTTTCTTTGCATTCCCTTGTTCTCATCCTCACCAGTCCCAACATCAGACACATGCTTTCCACATGCATAAGGCTAACACATTCTCTTCTCTATCCTATATAAAGTATTCTTTGCAGAAATGATCTAGTGCAGAGGATGCATAAATCATGCTGCTTCTTCTCCTAGTCAGAGTCACACCTGTGCCTTGAAGGAAGTCCAACAGAGCAGAGGGAGCCATGGCTTTGGAATTAGATGGAGGTCTGAAATCTCAGCTTTGTTACGTAAGCTTAACTAATTCTGTAGTTTCAGGCAAAATGCCCTGGACTCCTCTCATATAAAGTGAGAATATACATCTCTCTTGATATGTAGTTGTAAAGGTTAGAATGAAATATACTTAGACCACTTAGCCTAGTACCTCGAACATAGCAGACACTCACTGGCAACTACTGCTATTTTCTGTGGGTTCATATCCATTGTCATACGGCTTAGTTTGTCAAAAATAAGTAATCATGATTAAACATCCAATATTATCAATCACTTACTATGTGCTTGACACTATTATCATTGTTTTACATTATCTTTTTCAGCTGTCTCTAAAAATAACTCTATAAGAAAGATACTAACATTTGCTCCAATTTATAGATTGAACAACAAAAAACAAAGCAGAGAGATGCCTTTCACAGTAAAGTATTACGGACTTATGCAGCGTAGCTCAAATCCTAAAAGTATCCTTTGGGGGACAAATATCACTATTGCTATTACCTTGTGCACTGACAAATATTTGCATGTATTATCTCACTGAATCTTTGCAACAACCCCAGTTAACAAACAAGGAAACAGAGGCCCAGAGAGATCCTGTCAATTGCACGAGTGCTGGTAGAACCCTGGTCCATTTTCACTCAAAGCCTGTGTGCCTTTTTTCCTCCTAGAAAGAAATCCTTATTTAAGAATTTTGATCAGTTAAAATTATCCTACCCAGAAAAAAAGGCGGGGCTTTGTCGGTAGCTCACAGATCCCAACCCAGCAGAGAGGGACTCTAATGAGGTTCCATTTCCTTGTACGGCAGTGGTCCCCAACCCCCGGACTGCGAACTGGTACCGGTTTGTGGGCCATTTGGTACTGGTCCACAGAGAAAGAATAAATAACTTACATTACTTCCATTTTTATTTATATTTAAGTCTGAACGATGTTTTATTTTTAAAAAATGACCAGATTCCCTCTGTTACATCCGTCTAAGACTCATTCTTGACGCTTGTCTCGGTCACATGATACATTTATTCCTCCCACCCTAAAGGCCGGTCTGTGAAAATATTTTCTGACATTAACCGGTCTGTGGCCCAAAAAAGGCTGGGGGACACTGTTGTACCATACCTGACTGGTCTCGCAGCATCCCGCCTTCTTGCTTGGCCAGACATTGCTGTCTCTTCCACCACCCAGAGTTCCATCCAGAAACTCTCTCACTCCCGGGAGGACTCACTCGTCATCTCCTTCCTGAGTCCACTCCCCTTTGCAAACTACCCTTGTCTGGTTTGAGTGGGGAAGAGCGCCTGTACGTTAGATTAGAAAACTATCGCTGCATGAAGAGAAATTCCGGCAATAGGTTCAAATAGGGTAATCAGCCCAAGTCTATCACATCGAATTAGTGGCAAAGATAGTTGCCATGACTTAATTAATTCTTTCATTATCAGCAGCCATGCTCTTCAATGGAGTATCATTTGCATATTCCTGTAGAGCATCATTATTTAAGTTTAAAGCCACTTAAAATCAGTCACACGATGGTTCTATGTATTCAGATCAATGCAGGCTATTCACAGAATAACACTGAACGTATATAAAGAGCGGGTGACAGACACACCATTTCTAAGCCTGCTGTATTTATGTCCACTTTCCAACAATGCTCACTGACCACCTACTATGTGCAAAATATGAAATAACACATCTCACTCTTTAATTAGGAGATCATGCATTTAAAACAATGCTATCCTGTCGAGTTATTGATCTGCATTGTACATATTTCCTGGTCATAGGCAGCTTCCACGCAGAAATATCTGGATGCAAACTGAAGAATTCAATTACTGAGATCCAAGTGGGAATATCTGTTTCCTGGTAGCAGGGTAATTGACTTAGAGCTGGCATCCTACAGACACAGCCCAAAGCTATTTTGACAAAGAATGAAGTAATAGTTGTTTTTTTTTTTTTTTTTAATGTTGCTGAGAAAAGAAAAGAAAATCTTGCAGCCATACTTGGCATTATGCAGGTAGCCACCAAAAAAAACAAATTCTAATCGCTATTTGGTCATTTCGAGATGCTACATGAGCTCTCTGGTTAATACAACAGTGTGAAACATCTGTGAAGTCATTGTCGTAATATTCCCTGATATTTTGCTTCTGCTAAATTTTTGGAGGCATTTACTTGCCCACATGTAAAATAGCTGTAGAAAGGTGGTAGTTTCCCAGGAAGAAGGAGAAGCCAAGAATAGGTTTAGATTTTGGACAACAGTAAATTTTATAACATTGTTATGAGATCATTGTTTGTCTAAATATCCAATATAAGAACTTTCATTGTGTTTAGCCCAATTCCTGAAAAAAAGGATATATATTTACACAGACACACACACACACACACACACACACACACACACACATCTTAACATTTTAAGTATAAAAGAATAGGTCCATTTGGATTTTTTCTTTTCATAGACTTTCACTAATTCTATCTGATTATTAGCTTCTCCGGATCCCTGGAAATGCACGGAGGCTAATTCTCCATGCATTTGATAAGGACAGAAGAATGAAGGAAACGAAGGGGGAGGAAGATGGAGGGATGAGAATAGACACAGCTCTCCTTACACTCAGAGCCGCCATGCCACGTAGCCCCACACCCCTCTGTCAAACAGCTTCCCACACAAAAGCCATCTGTAAGGGAAGGAGGTGGCAGAGGATATTGATGACATACAGTGAAGTTAATATCTGGCTTTATTAAGAAGAGGAATGGAAAGTGGAAGCTCAGGGCTGCCAATCATTTCAAACGTGCTGCTTCGCCCAAAATAGGGAGAAGACCTTGTTTACTCTGAGTGCATCCTGGTTCCAAAATCTGTAATGACTCCCTAGGGCTTCTCAAATGTTCACGTGTGTAAGAGTCACCTGGGAATCTTGTTACAATGTCGATTCTGAATGCATGGGCCTGGATTCTGCATTTCATAGACTCCTAGTTGATGCCTGCTGCTGGCCCACAGTCAAGGTCCCACACGGCCAGCCTTATCTCCTTCTCCTCTGGACTCCCTTCCCCTGCATCCCAGCCAAGCTGAGCCACTTGCTCTCTCCTAACCCCACGGGCTCTCCTGCTCTCATGCCTTGGCTTCCTAGGATCTCGTTGTGGAACAGTAGTTCCCCATGCGACCCACGGCATCAGAACACATTTTCTCTCTGGCCGCACTGCCGTGCCCATTACAGGGTGAGTGTGTAATCCTGTCCTCCTCTGTACTGGCTGCTCCTTTTGCAGGCTGATGGAACATTTTAGCTCTTTCTCTCTGCTTCTTCCTCTCTCTCTGCTTCTCCTTCTCTCTCTGCTTCATTTGACCATTTAGGGAGGCATTCTAACAGGCTGTGCAGATGCTAAGGACTGTGAGATAGGCAGAGTGCTCACACTCTTGACTCCCACAGACCCGGGAGGGAGCGTTGAAAGAGGGCCGGGTGCAGCTCAGGAAGTCAGTGCAGCATGGAGGTGCTTAGGGAGGAAGCATGGATTACTCTGGAAAGACCAAAGGGCTGAGCTGCAAAGGCAAATGTTGCAAGACCAAGAAGGGAATGAGTATACTGCAGACAGAAGAAAAATATATATCACAAGCAATGCAGATCAAGGAAGGAAGAAATGACTCAGTGCACAAGGGAAGGGGAGGGAGAGGGCCAGGAGATACTGCTGAGGCATGAAAGGGACAAGAAAGAGTGTCAGCCATTGAGGCTGAAGCCACGCTAGTGTTAGCTGAGATTCATGGACATCTGCTCCAGGGCTCAAGGCCCGGACACGGCCTGTCAGTCCCTTCACTTGACAGAATCCCATTCAGAATTCTGGAAAGCCACAATCTAGACTCCTAAGGTCTACACAGAAACCCTGAGCTGACGAAACACTCTCCTGATCCTTGGCCATGGCCTGACCCATACCTCACATCTGTAGCAGCAGCAATTTCCACCTCCAATCTTGTTGTTCTCCCAGAAACAGATCCTGAAGTGAGGTGCTTACTGCAAGGAGTTAACTAGGGATGTAAAGGCCAGTGGGGAGCGGAGAAGTGACACAAAGAAGGGAAGACAATCAATACAGAGTTGACCCATGCACAGGGAGGGGGGTCAGGGACACCTACTCCCCACACCACTGAAAATCCATGCATAACTTTTGACTCCCCCAAAACTTAACTACTAACAGCCTACCATTGACCTAAAGCCTGACCAATAACATAAATGGTCAGTTAATACATTTTGTCTGTTATATGTGTTATACACCAGTGGTCCCCAACCTTTTTTGGACCGCAGACCGGTTTAATGTCAGAAAATATTTTCAAGGACCGGCCTTTAGGGTGGGACGGATAAATGTATCACGCGACCGAGACAAGCGTCAAGAGTGAGTCTTAGACAGATGTAACAGAGGGAATCTGGTCATTTTTAAAAAATAAAACATCGTTCAGACTTAAATATAAATAAAACAGAAATAATGTAAGTTATTTATTCTTTCTCTGTGGACCGGTACCAAATGGCCCATGGACTGGTACTGGTCCATGGCCCAGGGGTTGGGGACCACTGTTATATACCATATTCATACAGTAAACTAAGCTAGAGAAAAAAAAAAATGTTATTAAGAAAATTGTAAAGATGAGAAGATACATTTACGGTCTTTATTGAAGAAAAGCCACGCATAAATGGATCTTTGTAGTTTAAGAGTCAACTGTATGATCAAGCCAGCTACCACGGCGAGTGACTGGAAGCATAATGCCCCTGGAGAGAGCTTGGGAGCCAATATGTGACACGTGTCTGATTGTCCCACCTGCAGGACAAGAGGGCTGGGAGTGCTGAGACATCCCTTTCCACCAGTCACTGGCGGAGGTCTTCCGGAGCTGGGCGTGGCAGAGGAGTGGCTTCTCTAGCTCTTCTGGTGGACCATGCACGGCGAGAGCATCTCTTACAGAGAGAGAAGCCCCGGGGCAAAGAAACCTAAGAGCTGGCAGCTAGAAGCCTGGTGGGTCCGTGAAGAACTGGTGAGATGGGGGTCTCCGAGCGGAACGCTGCAAGGGTTGGCCGTGCGCCCTCTGTGGCCCAGGGTCAGCCTTCCTCCCTCTTTGCCTGCTCCCAGCACCGCCTCCAGCCCAAGTTGCACAGCATCTGACTTGGCTGATTTGGTCTCCTGTTTTGGTTCCTCCTCCAAATGAAGCTTCCCTCTCCTCCTGCAACCTGACCTGGTACAATTCACACTGGACTACTCAGGAAGTGCTCACCGAATTCCATCTGAGGACTCAAATCTGATGGGCCACCCAGGAAAGTTATTTTAACACAACAGTGAAATGAAATGGAAATGACTTTACATCCAGTACATATTTTATCTGTAGGTCAACATTTAAATTATATCCTAGCCCTCTGGTAATTGATCAAACTAGTGAGAGTAGATTTTTCTTTTTGTCTGTAAGCCTGCCTATTATGATTCAGTTATATCACCGTGCCATGTTTAAGGGGTTATATGACATTACCCCTTCTCTGCTCCAATTGTGCACAATTCTACAATATTAGAAAGGTTTTACTATAATTCCTAAACCTCAAGTATATTTCCCCTGTGGTTTGCTTTTACAAGTTTTTCAGATTTTATTAATGGTCTCACACTTAGGAGCCTACAGTGCTAGCTGCAGATTTTGCCTCTTCACCATTCAACCACCTTCTGCTAACAGAAAGGAGAACTAACCCCTCCATTCTCAGACCATGTGCCTTGAGCAGTGTAACACCAGTCACAGGCATGTGACTCAGGCTTGGCCAATCAGAGCACTAGATTTCCTTCAGCCACTGTAATTGGCTCTGCATGGTCACCTGATGCCTTCAGAACCAATAAAATGCAATATGATGTTTGCTGGAACTGCTTAGTATAGCTTTCCTTCTTTTATTCTAGGCTTGAACCTGGGGAAGTTGATGGCATCCATCTTATTGTCAAATCTGAGCCTGAGAACAAGCATAGAAAGGAAGGAGGGCAGAACTGAGGGGTGGAGGGGGGCTGAGACCAGTTGACCAGTTCAACAAAGCCTGAAACCAGGGAGCTTTCTGGCTTCGTCATTAGATAACACATCTCTTCTGGTTTATAACAATTTGTTTGAATTTTCTTTCATTTGCAAAGAAAAGGTTTCAGTTCTGCCTCCTTCCAGCTCAATTATTAAAGTTAAGTTTCCTCCTCTTTCACATGGATAGAGAACAACCCCCTGACAGGAGTTTTGTGAGTTGAAATGACGTGATGCACCCACGGCTTTCTGCACATGTCTGCCCCAACAGCCTCTTCTGCTTTCCCACCACCTCCTTTCACTGCCCACTGTCCTCCCTAAGGCCACGCCAGCCCACTAAAGGTAAATGTCTACCCATTAGGTTCCCTCCCATAATTGATAAAGTCAGGAAGAAAGCACTCATGGAAACCCTGATGTTCCAGTACTTCATGACCAATACTAAACTCCGTGCTGGGGAGAGGAGGGACGCCCAGCTGCTCTCACACTGCAATTGTGAAGACTCGGGCCACCTTTGTGACTTGAAGAATTCCTTAGAGGAATAGTATCTGAGGTCATGTTCAGCTCTAAAATACTCTACATTTCATCTCTCCTCTCCACTTAGTAGAGTCTAAAATCCCTGCACTTGTATCCGCAGCAAGGCCAAGACTGGCTGAGGCACATTTTGCACCTAGGACAGAGGTGTATGCAGGCTCTCGCTCTCTCAGATGCTGACCCTGCCCTAGCACAACCCCAAAAGTAAGCGCTTCCTTCCACCTTGCTCCCTATGCTCCAAGCTTGGTCACTTTAGTCTCTGCCCTGAAATGATCCACCGACACCAGCCCCAGCCTCGGATGTATGGAAAATAAATGTTATGCTCACCACAGGTGGGTCTAAGTAGCAAATACTGCTAAACAACCTTGAATTCTGAGTTAGACCCAGGAAACAAGACTCGTCCTGGACCCAACTGAAGATATCTCCTGACCTACAAATGATGGGACACATTTCAACCAACCATGCACAGACTTATGAATCATATTGCTCTATCCAGAGTCCAAGTTTCCTGTTTTGAATTAGTTTAAGTACCATGAACCACCCCCTACCCTGGTTTTTCTAGAACATCACAAGTACCACCAATACCTCAATTTTTTATGAAATGACATGGGGAGTTTTTTCACTGGTGTCAGCCCTTATTTGGCAAGCATAGTGACTGAGCTTCTTTAAACATAAATAAATAAGTAAACAAACAAGCCAAAAACTGAAAACAAGCAAACAAAAAAACCCTCTGGTACTATTTTATTCTTTGACAACATGCGTATCATATAGTGTTGGGTCAATGTTGATTTCATTACATTCATAGTGAGATATATATAATGAAGAAAGGCAGTGAATGTGGAAGAAATATTCAAACACTGAGAACAGTACAGAAACAAAAACAGAAAGAAGGAGTAGAAATTGGGTAGAAGTCATTTCAGACTCCATCTTTGATGTAGATATTCACATGCGAAGAAGCATTTGCAAAATACTGGGCACTTTACATGTGATGTCTCATTGAATGCTCACAACAAATGAGAATATGTTGTGGTTGTCTCTGTTTTATAGATTATTAAACTAAGATCAAGCCCAAGTCAATTTCTCAAGGTCATAGGACTCAACCATGGTTGAAGAGTCTATGTTGAAAATAAGGGCCCCCCTACTTTAAAGACAGCTAACCCCTCTTCACAGTGTTGCCGGGAGTCAATGTGATTTTGATTGACTGTTTGCCCTTCATGCTCCCAAAGGTTTCGATGTTTCTGGTCATCAGCTAAGTTGTAAGGCAGAGGAGTTTTAACTGGCTACCAAGAAAGCCAGTTTTAATAGCCTGCTCCAGTGGATGGAGTAACAAAGGAGCTCTTTTTGAATAATTAGGGGTTTTGATTTCCTGCCGCCTTTCTGAGTGATGTCTTACAGCTGTGGCTGCAGCCATGTTCACAGCACAACCCCCGCTGTTAGGGTGTCCACAGCAGCAGCTGTAAAATCCGAAAGGAACAGTAAGGTGTCTCCACCCCACCCACCCACACACCTTTCAATATGTTGGTAACAAATACCTTGCTGGTCACCCTGAAGCTTGACAGCTGTACAAGAAAATATTTTCCCACAGCTATTGTCCTCTATGGAAAGTTTTGAGTGGATTCTAGGGCGATTTGCCTGGTTTCTTTAGTAATCCAAAGCTCATCGCGTGTCCTGGTTTTTTAGAAATTGAAAACTGCAAAACAGCCATCTCCAGGAGTCGCTCCAGTGCTGCTGCACCTGCTCTTTTCCAGCTCTCTGAGAAGGCATCTGTTCGTGAGCAACACAATTAGTGTCATTTAGTTCTTTCCAAACACTAGACTGTGGATGAAGAATCATCAGAGCAGAACATTAACAGCTCTTGGGAGCTGTACTTGTAGGAAACATACATTTAGAGCAAGGGGCTGGACCAGTATTGGTGCCTTCAGAGGGATAAGGGGGTGAGCCTGGCATCTGTCCAGGCTGACATTGATATCTCCTGCACTCACTAAGAAGCACATGTGTAGACTAAAAGTAACTAAAGGAAACGGGACCATTCTGGGGTACATTTTTCTTAATCTTTGAACATATGGGCTTGCCCTCATTTCAGAGTGCATATTTGATGCAGATATTCACAGACAAATGAGTTCTTGACATGTTATGTCACAAAGGAAACACCTATAGAATATCTTTTGCAATTGATGAGATCAGTTAGACATCAGTGGTCTTTTATAGTCTGAAAAGTTTCAATAATTAGTTATGATTATTACTCCCTTTAGGGTATTTGTTATACCCATTAAGTATATTATATTTGTTTATTTCACTATCCCCCCTCAATTCCAGCCCATATGATGAGCCCCTTCAATATCCCATTACATACTCAGCTCAGAGAGCCCCTATGAATCTCTAGGTCCCTACTACCTGGCCCATAATGACCCTCAATACATGCTTGGTGGATACACTGATTTTAAAAAACTGATCTCCAGCTTCCCGCTATCTTCATGCATTATTTCTAATAATTTCTTAACAACTGCAATCACAAAAATGGGGCAACTTTATGTGGATGTGTGTGTATGCATAGTATACTAGGTATATATCTTTTATATGTACCATAAACAAGGAAATAGGTACAAGGATGTTCATAGCAGCATTGTTTATAATAGCAAGAAATTTAAAACTATTAGGTATCAACAGGAACACAGACTCACAAAGTGTATAATATTCATACAATAGAAGGCTCTACAGCAGTGAAAATAAACAGAAAGAACAAGAATAACACAGATGGATCTCACAAGCAATGATGAGTAAAAAAACTGAAATGCAGAAGAACACATGCAATCTTATGCTATTTATATTAAGTTGGAAAACTTGCAAATTATGTTCTGGTTGGATAGTCCCTTTATGTAGTAAAAGTCTAAAGACCTTCAAGGGAATAATAATCATTAAATTAGTCAGAGTAGGCTAGCTCAAAACGGGTTCAATCCTCATTCCCATTAAGTGGGTGCAAAAAAAAATTGCTTCACACAGTCATTCAGGGACGCAGTATTGTTCTTTGAAGTTTCCCCTCCTTGATAACTTCAGACCTCTCCACGCAGTCATCTAAGGGGAGAGCTTAGACAATTACTTGGGAGGTTTTTATGAGCTAGATCTAGAGGGGATGTACTTTTATTTCACTCACAGCCTATTGACAATATTCTGTCACATACTCTCAGTTGCAAGGGAAGTTGATAAATGTAATATAGCTGTATAGCTATATGTGAAAAGAAAGGGGGTGTGGCTTTTTAAAGCAGATTTCATTGTGATTACCACTGGGTAAGTAGGGGGAGTGAAATATATTCAAGAGAGAAAAAATGAAAGGCTTTATCTGTACTGCTGTGTTATTTCTTAAGCTGTGTGGGATGCTTACCTGAGGTTTTATTATATTTTTCTTTAAACAGTTTTTTTTCTGAAGTTTGTCATAATACAGTAAAACTTTTAGTAAAATAATTAGACAGAATGTAAGGTTTCTAATCAAGGAGACTGAGATTAAAACAACTCTTCCATATGGAATACTTAGGAGAAGTGGGTCAGAATTCCAGTTTATAATCCTGGGATAGGAATAGGAATTTTTCAGTTTAGAATGGAAATCAGCCCAGGGCTGATCCCTCTATGTGCTGGGCTATCCTCTGAAACAAGACTGATTCTGAAGAGGGATGGAAATAAGCACCAAGAAATTCTACTTGAGAGGCGAGGGGCAGGAGAGTGGAAAAACCCAGTTCTCTCAGTCTACTCTTTGGCTGACCAGAGCTCCCTATTTCTATGCATCCACTGTGGGTCTTTATGTATACTTTCTTATCAAAGAACCATAAACTTTCAGAGTAGAAAGGGTCTGCAGATATATGCACTCACATCAGCTTTCTACGATGGGCAGGAATAGCCTTCATTAGTGAAGAGTGCTCTGAGCTTTCTCTACAGTACTCACTGTTCATTATGTCCTCCCTCTGATGCTACTTTCTGCCGGGAGAGGCTAGGTAATCCAATGTGACACACACTGTGTTGTCAGCTGAGCTTTTTTAGGTAATAGTCTTTCAATGCCTTAAGCCAAGGGATCAACCCATGGGAAGACTGATGGGAAATGTCCTGAAACATGTGGAACTTTCATCAGATCTTGCAGGTGCTCACTTATTATCTGCTTATTTCCAAACAAAATTTTAAGGTAACCCTTTGCTATTACAGGACACATATCCCAGATCAAGGTTAAAAATGACTTTTTTGGGGTTTTTTGTTGTTGTTGTTTTTTGTATTTTTCTGAAGCTGGAAACGGGGAGAGACAGTAAGACAGACTCCCGCATGCGCCCGACCGGGATCCACCCAGCACGCCCACCAGGGGCGACGCTCTGCCCACCAGGGGGCGATGCTCTGCCCCTCCGGGGCATTGCTCTGCCGTGACCAGAGCCACTCTAGCGCCTGGGGCAGAGGCCAAGGAGCCATCCCCAGTGCCCGGGCCATCTTTGCTCCAATGGAGCCTTGGCTGCGGGAGGGAAAGAGAGAGACAGAGAGGAAGGGGGGGGTGGAGAAGCAAATGGGCACTTCTCCTATGTGCCCTGGCCGGGAATCGAACCCGGGTCCCCCGCACGCCAGGGAGATGCTCTACTGCTGAGCCAACCAGCCAGGGCCAAAAATGACTTTTTGACCATCTAAAGTTGATATTCACTATGGAGGGTCAGTCCCATGGTCATAAAGGTGACATTTCCTTACTCTGAGATCCTGTGGTTCTCTGTTTATCTATTTTTAAAATATTTATTTATTTTATTGATTTTAGAGAGAGGAAGGTAGAGATTGAGAGAGAGAGACAGGAACATCAATCTGCCCTGTATGTGTCCTGATTGGGGATTGAACCGGCAACCTCTGTGCTTCAGGACAATGCTCCAACCAATCGAGCTATCCAGCCAGGGCTGTTTATCTCTTTTGTTCATACTTTATATAGTCTGCCTTCAATGAGAGAATGACATTTGAGTATATTTTATCTGATATTTGATGAGTTCCTCACAGACATTATTCATCAGGCACAATTTCTGGTCCATAGAAGATAGCCAATGATAACGAAAAAAAAATGTGGACATACTTGTTAGAAAAATAATAAAAAAAAAAAACAATTTGAAAAGACTGATGGAAGATGAGGCTACTTCTATTTGACAGGAGTTATTAATGACTATCCAGCTTCAAAATAAGAAATAAATTATAGTGGGGATAATACAAGATTTCAGTTAGAAGCCAGTTGAACCCTTAAATTACATGCAAATTGGGAGGTTTTCAGAATATGGATACGTGACAGCATGAAAAGCTGAGGCCACCAGGAGTATAAACTTTCCCCCTTTTCCGAGACACTGAACAGTGAGCTGTATTCATGTGCAATGAAGATACACATTTTTACAAAACAAGAGAGATGAGACTGAATGTGGCATTCCCAACACCGAGACAAGAGTGTCCAGTTTTGACAGGGTCAACCTTCTCCTCCCCACTTGGGTATAGATCTAGTAAAGATAAGCTCAAAGGTCAGATTTAAAAATACGACTTTAGTCCTTGGGCAAATGGGCTTGCTAATACTTCCCTGAACTGAAAGTTCCCCAAATCTGCACACCACCCCAGAAGGACAGAGCCAGTTCAACTGTGCTCGGGCATGGCTAAGAGACAATGACAAGGAGTTGAACTGTGTTCATGTCATTCTCCCAAATCACTATTCAGAGAAGACACTCTTCTCGATGGGGGCAATGAGAGAATGAGAGAACCCAAGGAAACTACCCCAATGCCAACTTCTCACATAGAAATAGAAGTGGTAAGTAAGTTTTTCCTATCAACAGGGTAGGATTTCCCAATTCGGTCTGTGGTGGGATAACTCATTCCCCGCAAAACAATGGGGACAAGCTAGTACTCTGATTAGTGTTCACAGCCCAGTCAAAGGCTCTGTTTGACAGGTTCTGTGGACACTTTTACCACCCCTCTGACACCAAGGAGCAGCAGTATGTCCTCTCCCAGTAGCCCTACTGACTGCTGCTAGAAATGCAAAGACAGTCACGGTTAGTAAATACATAAGTGGGTCTGAACTTCATTAGCGAGGTGCAGAAAGAATCAAGAGGCATGGAATAAAGCTTCTTAGATCTGCTGACTGGTCCGGGGTAGGAATGGTGCCAGCTGATTGTACACTTCTCTGTCAGAGCCTGAGAGGCTCAAAGGGACTGTTCTAGAAAATCCCGGAGCAGTTACAAATTTATGGTCACAGTATTCTGCTGTTAATGTGCAATTCTAGCTGAGGTTTTAAAATTGAGCATTTCAGTTCAATTCAAAAAAAAAAAAGGCTGTAAAGCCCAAGAAGCACATCCATCTTTTGTAGTATAATTAGATAGTCTTTCGTGGCTTTGTTCTATGACTCTGAAGTGGCTACATGGACATATATATATTTGTTCTGTGAATTTTTATATTTATATAAGCATATCACATATTCTCAATTATTAGAGGTTTCTCACTCATAAACTGTCAGGTAAAAGTGAGCTTCTTTAAATGGCAACACTGCCTAAATATTCAATGTTTTACATTTTCTAAGTAGATTTCCTGAATTATTAAAAGAAGATTCTTAAGAAATATTAACCATTTCTTATTTGAGTAATTTCATCATTATGAACATAGATGATTGTGGGATGAGTGTGGGTTATTAAAATATTTAGGAAGTCTTTCCGTTACATGTAATGACCGTGTCTAGCCTTACAATTCCTCTCTGTCAATGTCAGCCATTAAATATTTTAATATAAGATTTATATGTAGTGAAATACACAGATCTTGAGCATAAAATATAATGTTTTCATAAAAATTATACTTGTGTTACTACCACCCTAATCAAGACACAGGCCATTTCCAGCACCAGAAAGTCCCTCATCTCCCCTTCTAGATAATCCCCACTCTCGCCGCAAGCAGCAACTGTGCTGATTTTCACTGCACAAATTAACTTTGCCTGCTCTTGAATTTCATATGCTGTAAACAGAATCAATGGTATATATATATATATTTTTATGTCTGGCTTCTTCCATTCAACGTTTTTGAGATTCACCCGTGCTGAACCACACTGGTCTGTAGTTACTTGTATTGCTGACTAATGTGCCATTGTTAGAGCAATCACAGTATGTTCTCCTATTGTCCTATTGCTGGATATTTGGGTTGTTTTACTTTTTACCATAATCAGTAAAGCTGTAGTAAACATTTTTATAAAACTATGGCTAAACACATAGCGGGGGGTGGTAGAATAAACTTGGGCTGCTTCATCAAATCCCATACAAAAATTAATTTGTGATAGATCATAAAACTAAATTTGGAAGCAAAAACCATAAAGCTTCTGGGGAAAAAAGAAATATGGAACATCTTCACGACATTGACATAGACAAAAATTTCTTCAACACAACATAAGAAGGAGTCGGAGTACAATAAAAATTGATGTCAGACCTCCTGAAAATAAAAGCTCATCAAAACATATGAGTTAAAAAGTGAGAAGTTATTGTCAAAGTATTATAGGCATTGAAATGTATTGGCAATGTATTTGACAAAGAAACGGTATCCAGAATAAATTAAGAACTCTTTAAATCAACAATAAGAAGACACTCTAATAAAAAGCTGTCACAGATGTGAAAAGACAGAAGATATATAAATAGCCAATAAATACATAAAAATGCTTAATACAATTAGTCATGAGGGAAATGCAAATCCAATAATAATGATATACCGTTTTATAGGCAAGTGATGCTAAAAGTAAAAAGACTGACAATACCCAAATGCTGGTAAGAATGTGGAGCAACCGGAACCCAACACGTTGAGGATAAACATACAAAATGATCTCAACACATTAGAAAATGATGCAGCAATTTCTTGGAAATATAAATATGTACAACTCCCTAGAACTTCTATCTGTAGGTATTTACACAGGAGAAATGAAAACTTATGTTCTACGTTTTGTTATTGTTCTCAATTTTGGGGGCTTTTGTTTTTGTTGCTTTTGCGGGGGTGACTATATATAGGATGTTTCAAAGAGCATCCCTTTAAAGTAGGACAAAAACAGCCCTTGGAGCCAACATCATTTGAACATTCACTACATGTCAGATAATGTGCAAGGCAGGTTATACCTGTTATTACAAGAAACACGTGACTTTCCCAAAGGTAAATAATAAATAGCAAATAAGTCTTTCTTTTGTTATTTTATGCATTCTTCAAATATTTAATAAGTTTCTATTGGTGTTGGGTTCTGTGTGCTTAATATACTGCACACAAAAGTTAAAGGATTAGGTTTCTGCTGTGATGCTACTTACATTCTAATGGGGATTGAGGAAACATAACATGTCAAATTAAAAAATAAATTCAAATAAAAGAAAGGTGCTTTCTGATAGTAAGAACTACTGGGAAGACACTGAAACAAGGTCACAAGATAAAGAGAGACAGGCAGCATGGAGTCAGTCACATTAGCTATGACAGCCATGGGAGGTGGGTCTGAGGAGATGACGTCCTTCTGATGATAGTCCAATGATGAGAAAGAATCAGGCACATGAAGCTCTGGAGAAGAATAATCCAGGTAGAAGGAACAGTAAGATCAAAGGCCCTGAGGTGAGAACTAATTTGATGGGTCCAAAAAATAAATGGAGGCCTGTGTGACTACAGAGGGGAGGATTATAGAAGATGAGTTTGGAAAGGTAGGGAGAGGTCAGATTGTGCAATGCCTTACATGACACAGTAAGAAGTTCAGGTTTTATCCTAAACTCAATGGGATTCCATTGGAAGGTCTTAAGGGCAAGGTTTTAAGATCCACTCCAGAGACATCATCAAAGATCTGACTTTAGGGTTGGTCGTATTGCTTATTTAATGAAGTCAAATACACATTCATTCATTAATTTATCCATTCAGTAAATGTTAACTGAGCACTGCTATCAGCCAGATACTTCTCCAGACACAACGCAATCATGAAATACACAATCAGAACTCCTGTCCTTATAGAGTTTATGATCTATTCTATGCTTCTCTAATACCAACAATGAGATGACAGAAGTATGGAAATAATCGGACAAAAATTTCGACAGAAGCCCTAATAGAGATGCTTCAGTGAGAACTACAATAATCTAGAAACAAATAAAGAAATAGAGACTTTCAACAAAGAAATAGAAAGTCTCAGCAAATAAAGAAAATATATAACAAAGAACCTAATGGAAATTTTAAACTAAAAATAGCTGACATTTTAAAATCTCATTTGGTCATTACAACAACAAAATGAGGGAAAAAGGGAGGTTAGAGGGGGAAAAATCAGTAAATTTTAATATAGATCAATAGAACTGATCAAATATAAATAGAGATAAAACAGAGTGAAGGAAAAGAAAGAAATAGAGGGAAAGAGAGAGAAAGAAAGAGAGAGAGAAAGAAATATATAGAGAGAAAGAATAAGAGAAAAAAGAGAGAAAGAAAGAAGGAAAGAAAAAAAAGAATGAATGAATGAAAGAGAGAGAGAAAGAAAGAAAGAAAGAAAGAAAGAAAGAAAGAAAGAAAGAAAGAAAGAAAGAAAGAAAGAAAGAAAAAGGAAGAAAAGGAATGGAACTTCAGGGACCTGTGGGACAATAACAAAAGACATAAAACTTCTGTCACCAGCATCAATGAAGAAAGGAGAAAGAGTATGGAGCTGAAAAGTACTCAAATAAATAATGGCTGAAAATTTCCCAAGCTTTTTGAAAGTCATAAACCCACAGATTTAAAAAGCATAGATAACTCCAAATTAAATAAATCCTCTAAATCCACAGCAAGATACATTATACTCAAACTTGTGAAAGCTAAAGACAAAGAAAATCTTGAAAGCAGTGAGAGAGAAAGAGTACTTTATCAATAGGAAAAAATCAATTAAGTGACCACAGAATTCCTATCACAAACCACCGAGCCAAAAGAAGTATCGTAACCGAAAACCCTGGGCATAATAAAATAAGCGTACAAATATTTTGAAAGGTGGAGAGGAAAAGGCAAAATGACTAGACACCTAAGGCTAAGAATAGCATGTTTTATGCCTTTTAGAAAAAATAAATCAAAATGGCTTACAGTTTTAAATGTAAAGTGTAAAACCATAAAGCTTTTAGGAAAAAAAATGTAAGAAAATCTTCAGGCTCTCTAGAGCTAGACAGAATTTGTAGGTTTGACCATAAGCATAATTCACAAAAGAAAAAACTGATCAATTAGACTTTATCAAAATTAGAAATATTTTTTCCTCTATGAAAGACGCTGTTCAAAAGAAGAAAAGACAGACTACCTCTTTCTTTTTGCAAGCTTCAGGTCTGACCAAGGACGAGTGCCTGGAGTCTATATAGAGCTTTCAAAACTCACTAAGTCAAAAAATTAGTAAAATGACATGCAGAGACATTACACCAGAGACAATATACAGATGGCAAGTAAACCCATGAAAGATATTTGACGTCATTAGCCATGAGGTAAATGAAAATAAAAGCCATGTTGAGATATTACTATGCACCTATCAGAATGTCTAAAATAAATCCGTGTCAAAAGCTGGTGAGGATGAAGAAGAAATGAATCATTCATAGATGGCTGGTTGGGGATGCAAAATAGCTATTCTGGGAAACAGTTTAGAAGTTTCTTTAATCATACAACCCAACAATGACATCTCTGGGAATTTATCCCAGCAACATGAAGATTACTTTTCACACAAACCCGTACATAAATGTATAGCAGCTTTACCTGTAACAACCACATCCCGAAACAACCCAGGTGTCAGAAGACTGGGTTCTCTCCGTGGGGGGACACAGGGCTCTGTGACTGATTAGGGGCACAGAGGGTCCTCTGGGCTTCTGGCAGAAATTGAGTTTTTGATTTAATTGGCATTTTTATATGTGTTCACTGGAGATTAATTGTTTAAACAGTATATATATATATATATATATATATATATATATATATATATATATATATTTCTGACGCCTTTCTCAATATATTTCATATCTCTCAATTTTTAAAAGAAGTTCAAAGAAAAAAGAGCAAGGATTCATTCATGAGGATTCTCATGAAAAGAGAGAGGCTCAGGACCCCACAGGATTAGGCTCTAGTATCTCAGGAAGGAGGAGGAGCTGCCCTGAGCCGAGGGCTGCAGGGTGACGGAGGGAACAGGACCCTGTGTAGCGCAGGGGGGAGCCTTCTGTGAGATACAGGACCATGGAGAAGTGTGTGCTTTTGCACCAGTGAAGGCAGAGGAGGTGACCTTACTTCAGGAGATCGACAGCTGAATGAACTTTGGTCTGAAATAGAGGGTGGAGCAAAAGTAGGTCTACAATTGCGCTTACGCAGAACACAGAGTTTAATCTTGTATTAGTATTTATTAATGACTGTATTATTTTCCATACTGTATAACTTCCATCCATATAACTTCTGCCCCAGAAGGATGAGGAAGGATGAGGAAGGATGAGACAGGGAGAATTGAGTCTAAGCAACAGACCTCAAAATTCTGAATAGAACTCAGAAATAGTTTTTTCAGCGTCCGAACTGGCACAGGACTCCAGGTTTCTGCTGGGTCCCCCTTCAAACAGCAACTTCATCCTGATCTGGGGGGTGGTGGTGACTTGCCAGCCCTTGCTGAGGCCACCAGAATTTGTGGGACCCGCCAGCCACCAGCCGCCTCTGACTCGTAGGCCTGCATCTCCCTCCTCTATTTGGTATAAGACGGTGCCTGCCCTGAGCACCACTGTCTCTCCACAACCCAGCACAGTACCTGCGAAATTGCAGGTGCTGGCTCGACCCTTGTTGAATGAATGCATGCATGAATGAAGAATTCCAGTTTCACATTTGCAGATGCTGAGCCTAAGGAGAGCTACAGGAAGAAACTGCAGCCAGCACTGGGAAGGACTGCTTGCTTATCCTCAACACAATACTCCAGTCTGTTTACCATCGCCTGCCTCCTGCTTCGTTCCACAAACTCCCCTGCATAATTTGGAACCCATTTTGGGGCAGCTGGAGTTAGGATATTGCGAGGAAGGGAGCAGAACACGGGTTCTCACTCCTTGAATAAGTGGTCATTCTGCAGTTCCCCCATCCCCCACCCCCAAGCAAACCGCTGTTTTGAAATTATTTTTAAGGAGAGGCTCATTGGGGAAGGGGAGCGAAAGGTTATTTAAGGAAGGTGAAGAACGCAATTGGGGTGTGAGGGGTCTGCCACAAACAGAACCAGACTGGAAGGCGGTAGAGAGAGATCAATGAAGAAGGCTCAGCTGCTTCACACCTCGAATGCCTGGAGTGGTGGGGAAAGAGAAACAAGCTTCACGGCCACAGAAATGTCGGGAAAGGGAGCGGGGAGGGGTGGGGAGAAGGGAGGGATGGCCCGCTGAGTGACAGGAACTTGTTGTGATGACGGTAGTCAATACCCACAGCCTGCCTGCACCTGCTGCGGCGGGAGCCTCCTCACCTCTCTTCTTGCCTCTGGCTTCAACCAGAGCAGTCAATGCTCCCCACCCTGCTCGAGCATCAAGGTCAAGAGACCTGCATCCTGCTCAAAGCTGTCTACTGGAAACATAATACAAGCCACACGTGTCATTTTACATTTCCTAAAAAGCCACATGAAAAAATAAATGAAAAAGAAGAAACAGGTGATATTATTCTGGGTAATACACTTATGTAACCCAATATATCCAAAATATAATTTCGACATGTAGTCCACATAAAAAAAGATCAACGAGCTATTCTGTATTCATACTAAGTCAGTTAAAGCCGCTGTGTTATTGTACACCAACAGTACGCACCAGTTAGACTGGCCCCATGTCATGTGTTTATAGGCACATGTGGCGAGGAGTTACTACATAAAACAGGACAAAGCTACTGAGTGACCACGGGCATGTCACACCTCTCTGAGCCTTTTTTTTTTTTTTCTGTAAAATGAGACTTAGGCTGAGAGGATCTCTAAGTGACCTTCACTATATTATGGACTCTTATCTGATCAGCAAAGGAAAGTTCTATTGTGAAGAGCAGAGACTGACAATCCCAAACAGTGACACAGATCTGCTCAGAGGACCAGGGAGTAGGCGCAGGGCACAGTCCCTATGGCAAAGCCACTGCCTCACTCTCTACCAGCACGCCCTCAATACACACGTGTCGTCAGCAAGGTCAGGTTCATGACTGCATCTCCCACAGGCTTCCTTTGTGGTGTCCACTCGATCTGCAGAGATGAGAGAAAGGCCGTTAAATCACACAAACAACTCAGAAGCTGTTGACAAGGAGGGCATCAAAGGCAGCACTTTCACAAGCAGGGGCCCCAAAGAGCATAATGGCACAGTTGGCTGCTTAAGTTCCTTACGGGAATTGGACTAATAATTTCCCCTAGATTGTGAGCTGGGGGAAGTCACACATCAGCCACATGACTATAGCAGAGATTTGGCCCTGCCCAAAATGTCCACAGAGACGTTTGGTCCAGGCCAAATGGTCCTTGATACTGTATTTGGTTTTGTCAGAAAACATCCATGGTTTAGGCAATGTCCTTGGGTTTAAACAGCCCATAAGGTTTACTTATACTTTTAGTTTACGGGATTAATACATAATACAAAATAATTACTGTCATATTTCACTGGTCTAATGATTGTGACGTGGCTGTATTGTCAATAATAACCCTCTACTTTGGCAACTTGGCTGGTCATGGCACGTGGGGAGAGGTAGATGGGTCAGCATGGACCTCATGTCTCTGCGGACATTTTGGCCAGGACCAACTGCCACATCTGGGGCCAAGGCCTCCCTTCCAGTAAAATTATTCTTAAGAAGCTTTTCTCCACTGCCACCCCAGGGAAGACAAACACATGTCCCAGCCACGCCGCCAGCTCATTACGGAAGCTGTGCCAGCCAATAGAATCCGGCTTCACCTGCACGCCGGCTCCGGCTCACCTCCCTGAGTGCGTCTTCCCCATTCTCTCGCCTGCTGGCCTGGGAACCTCCTTTCCGCACCCCAACGATACAGTCTCGCTTCCTCCCAACCACGGTCTGCCTTTGCACCTGCAGCGCTCCCTGACTATATGCTGTCTGTCCTCCCCATTGCAGAATGAATCTCCATTCAAATCACAAGTCGCACAGTCCGTCCGTCCTCTGTGAAGCCTGTTCTCATTCTGCCGGGCAGAGTTGGCAGTGACTCCCTTTGTGTTCCCACCGCTATTTGTCCGGTGATGTGCATCAAACTCAGCACAGTGTGGAAACGGGCAGACCCAGGGTCAGATCCTGACTCTACCACCTACAAGCTTTATGCTCGTTAGTAAGTTACTTTATCAGATCCCTCACTGATAAAATGAGAATAAAACTAATTACCTAATCACACTGTCAGGTTCTCTGAGTCAATGCTCGTGAGCCACCACTCGATAGGGTTTATCAGTGCTAGTCATGTTAGAACGGCCAGACGTTTATGCATTACTCCCTCAAATACTATTTACTGAGCATCTACTAAGCGCTGGCACTATTGTGGATTTAGAAGAGAGATTCAGGTCAATAAGTAACTCAGTGCCTGCCCGGAACAGCTTGTTATCTCAGTAAACAAAGCTTCCATCTTTGATGCCGGGACATAAGCTCCCTTTGCCCTGTTCTGTCCTCTGGAACACGAGTCAACAGTCAGTGGTGGCCTTTGGTGGCTCTGTTAGGGTGTTTGTTGTTTGGCTGAAAATAGAAGACTGCTGAAAAGTTAACAAGACAAAAGCTCTTTTCAGTAAAATAGGCCTCAATAGGAGTCCACGCAGGACTGAGAACAGTTATACCCAAATCAGAAAGAGGCCCTGTCCTGACCTTCCTTTACTTACTTCCCATTCCAGTGAAGGCTCCGCCCCTCCTCACCCTGGCTGAGAACTGGCCGCCACAGCTGAGAGGTAGCAGGGCTGGCAGGTGGTTGGTTCAAGGATGACTGTGATGAAACCCATCTCCCCACAGGCCCAGTCTTCCATGAACACAACGGGAGGAAGTGCATGCGTTCATTCCGATTTAGCCACACCTCCTTCAGGAAGAGTTAGATTTGGAAAGACAAAATTAAATGCTTTCTTAAAGAACAAGATGTCCTGGAGAGGCAAATGACCATCACGGTGGCACACAGAATTTCCAGGGACACCCAGAAGGGCTGTGGTAGGGGAGGGGCCGGCCTTAGCAGGGGCCTGGAATACAGATGCCCATGACTCTGATCTAGTAAGTTCTTCCCTGACATCAGGCTCAGGTGAGCACAAGTCTTCTAGACCGCTCTTACTATAGAGAGGGTACTTCTACTGAAAACAAGGGTCTCTATGACTTTGATTAAAAATTTAGTTTTAGCCTGACCAGGTGGTGGCACAGTGGATAGAGCGTCAGACTGGGACGCAGAGGACCCAGATTGAAAACCCTGGGGTCGCCAACTTGAGCGTGGGGTCACTAGCTTGAGTGCAGGGTCGCTGGCTTGAGTGTGGGATTGTAGATATGACCCCCACGGTCGCTGGCTTGAGCCCAAGGTTGCTGGTTTGAGCAAGGGGTCACTTGCTCTGCTATAGCCCCCCAGGTCAAGGCACATATGAGAAAGCAGTCAGTGAACAACTGATGTGCTGCAACAAAGAATTGATGCTTCTCATTTTTCTCCCTTCCTGTCTATCTGTCCCTCTCTCTGTCTAGCTTTCCATCACACACACACACACACACACACACACACACACACACACACACACACAATACAGTTTTAAATCCTAGCTCTAAAAGTCATCTCTCTCTCTCTCTCTCTCTCTCTCTCTCTCTTTCTCTTTCTCTCCGTTTAGAGACCTAGTCCTTCCCCCCAGCAATCAGCAACCCCCAAGGCAGCAGGAGACAGTAGCCCAGAACTGACTAATGCTCACAAGGTCTGGACCTCCAGCAAACTAAAGATAACATCTTAAACAAAGTTGTGTTTCAGTTCCTGAGCCCTAAGGTAGAACCAACCCCTGGCTACGTTCCCATGAGACCAGACAGAGGGACGCCTGGAAAGACCTCAGAAAGGTCCTCAGGGCCTGAAGGAGGGATTTATTACCCGCACCTCACCCCCGACCAATCAGCTCCCAGTACGACCTGGAACCCATGACCCCCCAACCCACAGTGCCCTGTGGCCTTGCCCCATATATTCTGTAACCTACATGCCATCAGGCAGTTCAGGTTTTGAACATAAACTTTCGGTTCTCCTGGGTGGCGTTATTCACCATGAAATAGCCAATCTTTCTCCACTGCAAGGCTCAGTGGCTAGTGTGTGGCTCTGCTGGCGCTGGGTAGTTGGACTCCTTCTTTTTGATGACACTACCACACGGCCAAGCTAAGTCAGAGTTGGCTCAGGAAACGCTGACACCTTCAGACGACAGAACTGGGAGGGTAGGGCTGCCCCGGTGGCATGCGGTTAACACAGCACAGCTCGACTCAAGGTTGCAAAGCAGAACCCTGGGCTGTGGTGCAGAGGGGCTCCTTTCCAATCCTGTCCCGGGGTGCCGTCGGGGCTAAGGGACGCCCTGTGACCCTCTTCTCTCGGGAGACTCCATCTTCCCCCGGAGGGCTGGGTGGAGGATGCTCCTGGTGCTAAATCCTAAGTATGGTCACACTGCAACACCACGGGATTGCTTGCAAGTGAGTTCCAGCTGGAGGAAGCCCTGTGACACCTGCTACCTCCGCATCTCTGATCGTTTTTCTCTTGTCAGGAAAGGTGTCTGCGTTCAAACGTGGGCACTGAGGACAGAGATGAGAAGAGAGACAGGCAGAAGAAAGGTCCGAAAGCGCTGAGTCAAAACAAGACAAAACCAGTCACTTAAACAAGGACAGATGCCTCCATTAGCGGCAAACCTGCCCTAAACAGAAAAACGCCTGGTGACTGATAGTGCCATTCACGCCAAAGAAAGGGAGACAGAAATACTGACCTGGCATTCTGAAAACTGTTCAATTAAAAGGACAGGAGAGAAAAGGCAGCTGTTTCCTCACAAACCAAGCAAAAACCCCAAACTAGAGAATGAGAAGGCAGTGGGCGAACAAAAGGGACCCACAGTTTCAGCAACTTCCCTCTGTCGGGGTCACCCCGAGAGCTCGGGAGCGGCCACTCAGATGCACCCGGAAGACAGTCAAGGGTGGAGACAGGGGAGTGACTGTGAATTCGAAGTTCAATGGGCACATCTCGCTCTGCCCCCAGGGTGACCTCAGAAAGTTCTTTCACACCTCTGGACAATCTTTCTCTCCCCGGTTGGGGGTAATGGGTACCTTCTGTCCCATTTCCCTTTGCATATATGATACTTTTCTCCAGATCCTAAGATCCTCCTTGGGTAAAAACATTGTCTTATTTAGTTCCAGTTTCTTGTCCCCAAAGTGTACTTGCTGCAGAATGAATGGAAGGGAGAAAGGGGGAGAAGGAGGAAGGAAGGGAGGGAAGAGGGGGGGAGGGAAAAGATGGCCGAGTGAGGTGGTCGTGGGATAGCGCAAACTCAGCTGCTTCTTTTCCGCAAGTCCAGTGGGATCAGGTGTCCTGGGGTCTCGGGTCAGCCTGCATGGTGTTAATTCCTGGCCCAACTGGCTGTGTTATCTTGGTAAGTTCCTTCTCTTCTCTGTGCCTCAGTCTTGCTGTGGATAGCAGAGGGGCTGTGACACCATCCGTTTCTTAGGGCTGTCGTGAGCATGAACTAGCACAGTGACAGTGACGCACACGGCCATGCGGGGTGCCAGGCGCTCACAGGCAACGCTGAGGATTAGCAATCTTCCACACGTCATGAAAACGAGGCAGGTGCACTTGAACCGAGTGGGGGATGCAGGGCCCCGTTGGCTCTACCTCCTCCCCTCCCCCACGGGGCTGGGGAGAGCTCGTGGCTCCCGTTCAGTGTCAGAGATCCCGGGAAAGCAGTGGGAACCACCAGAGAAGGGACTGCTGCTCTGAGACCAGGTCTGTCTAATCCCAGGTTCATTACGTAGAAGAAAGGAGAGGCGCGGAGACTCTGAGCATCGGTCCTTGTCCGCAGTTGAGGAGTTCAGCAGGCCCCATGGTTGCTGTGAGGATGAAATAAAGGATTGCAGGCCGCCATTAGAACAGCTCCGCACCCTTAGCAGGCACTCAGGGACCTCCTTCCCATCCCCGCTAAACTCCCCTCCTCCGGGGGCACAGAGCTCCTGGCTATCTCTCAGGGGAGGGGAAGGAAACGGCTTCTTACAGAGCGACAGGGACACTGACACCAGCACCCAGTCCCGTTTGGACACATGAGCGAGGTGGTCCTGTCCCCGGCTTGATGGACAGCAGTAAGGACCTGCCGTCTCCTGCAGCCCCCCCTGTCTGCCTGCCGCCAGCCCCGGAGACAGACTGCCAAGTGGCCCTTCCAGAGGCCACAGCGTCAGCAGACAGCAAAATATGCAAATCCGGGAATGTGTGCTTTCTGAACCAACTTTATCAATTGTCAGACTAGGCTCCAAGACAACTGGGTGAGTCTGGACAAACGGGACAAAGGAAAAAACCCCGCAAATTCCCAGTAACAGTTTCGTAAGCGGCTGGGGCAGGAGAGCGGTCTCACTTCAGGTACCACAGGAACCTGGTGCACAAAACAATTTCTAAGCTTATGTACCTGGCAGTGAAACAGGAAAACAAAGATTCCTGCCTAGCCAGTCCTCCCACTTTTCCCCTTCGCTCCAAAACAAGGACTCAAAGCCAGATGCTAAAGAGGAAATAAAATAGCCTATCCTATGGTGGCGCAGTGGATAAAGCATCGACCTGGAACGCTGAGGTCACCAGTTCGAAACCCTAGGCTTGCCTGGTCAAGGCATATATGGGAGTTGATGCTTCCTGCTTCTCTCTCTCTCTCTCTCTCTCTCTCTCTCCTATCTCTAAAATGAATAAATAAAATCTAAAATAAAAAAAGGAAGATATAGAGGAATCAAAGAAATGGAGAGTATTCGCTTTAAGTCACTCTTTTTTCCAACAGATGTTCCCCCTCCTTTTTGTTAACTAACTCTGTATTAGGGAAAATCTCTAACGTGTACAAAAGTAGAACAACCGAATGGATTCACATGCATTCAGCAACAGAGTTGCAACAATTATCCACTCTTCCTTCACCTGTCCCTTCACTTGCTTCTCATTCTCCTGCATGGTTTTAAGGAAAATCTCAGGCATCGTATTATTTTATCCATAAGATTTCATCCCAAGCCCTGGCCGGTTGGCTCAGTGGTAGAGCGTCGGCCTAGCGTGCGGAGGACCCGGGTTCGATTCCCGGCCAGGGCACACAGGAGAAGCGCCCATTTGCTTCTCCACCCCTCCGCCGCGCCTTCTTCTCTGTCTCTCTCTTCCCCTCCCGCAGCCAAGGCTCCATTGGAGCAAAGATGGCCCGGGCACTGGGTATGGCTCTGTGGCCTCTGCCTCAGGCGCTAGAGTGGCTCTGGTCGCAACATGGCGACGCCCAGGATGGGCAGAGCATCGCCCCCTGGTGAACAGAGCGTCGCCCCATGGTGGGCGTGCCGGGTGGATCCCGGTCGGGCGCATGCGGGAGTCTGTCTGACTGTCTCTCCCTGTTTCCAGCTTCAGAAAAATGCAAAAAAAAAAAAAAAAAAAAAAGATTTCATCCCAGCCCTCCATTGATCACCACTGAGCGGGCAAAGAAAAATCGGGAAGATTCCTTGTGCTCACAAGGCTCATTGGGGTGGGTGGGGCTTGTTTGAAACAAGGACAGTTGAGGCGTTTATTTGTCTGACAAATATGGTGAGTGAGGCTTGTGCCTGGCACGGTTGCCAATGCTTTGTAATTCTAACTGGTTTAGCGGAGTCCTCCTGACTCCCCAGTGAGGCACGTGGTTTTACAGAGGAGAAAGCCGGGGCACACAGGGTTAGGTATGCTTGTCTAAGGTCACACAGCTACTCAGTGGCGAAGCGGGGTGTGCAGAGTGCTGAGACAGGCAGCAGAGACAGCAGGTGATTCTACCCGGGGCCGCGGCAGAGTGAGGCCAGGTTCCCCACGCGGACAAGCGGAGGAAACAGGACGAGCGACAAAGAAATCTCTCCACACTCAGGAACAGGAGGTTTGGAGGCAAACTGGGAACGACTGGAAATGGAATTGGAGAGGCCGGTGACGACAGGCAGGGAAGGGCTTTTGTGAGCCATGCTGAGGGGTGTGGGCACAGCCGTGACCCCTGCACAGCCAGCAGGGAGTAAGCAGGCGAAGGAAAGGAGCCAATGGGGGACCCTGGAGACAACGTGGAAGAGGGGGGATGTGAGTGGGAGAAATGGAGGGCCTGTGCAGGTCCCCCAAAGCTGGGAAATGATCGAGCCTCAGCCAGAGCCCTGGAAGAGGGAGGAAACGAAAAAGATGAAAACAGGACTCAAGTGACACGACGCTGATTGGCATGGCCACTTCTCAGAATTTCAGTGGAAACCCAAAGCTCTGAACAAGAGCAAATACCGACAATCCCCAAAAGAGGTGTTGGACAGGTCAACTAAGAAGCTAAGAAGTGGCCCAACCCCCTCCTGAACCAGTTCGCCCATCCCCCACCTCCATTCTCCATGTACGAGCAGCTGTGTCCAGGAGAGAATTTCCTTGCACAGTGTTGCTGGGAAGGTACGAGAAGTGTGCTCTTCCCTCCCGAGCCAAGAAAGGCGACTCGATGAACTCCAGGGTTCAGAGAAGTTCAGAGTTGCTGGAAAATTCTCGGGAGGACAGGACAGGTATTTCTTCCTTTGGTGGGACAGAGGAAGGTGCCTGACCCCGACCTGGCAGAGGGCTGGCAGGAGTAGCCAGCAGAGCTGGAAAATGCTTCTATAGGAGAGGCTGGAACGTCCGAGTTCACGGGCAGAGACGGCAAATGTTTCAGTCGGGTAAGAGACGGGCTGCCTGAGCCAGGTTTCCCAGCCAGAAACGGCTAATGGCTATGCCGCTGGGAGCCTAGACTGAGAGCCATTGTCCCACATGTTAGGGAGACCGGTGGACAGAGTGGCGTGAGGGCGTCTTATAAGGATGAGAGTGTGTGCAGAAAAACTCACCGTGGCCAGCTGACTGCTGCTCTATGAAAGGCCTGCGTACACAGGTGGCCTTTGATAAGCCTCAGTTGATATCTGGAAACTCAGGGGGTCCTGTCCCCCCCCCCCCGCCCCTCATTCCTTGAACTGGTAACAGTTCTGGCTCCTTCTGCCTAAACTGTACAAACAATATGGTTTGTGCTGAACACCTGCTTTCCTCCTGGGACGTGTAGCAAGCAGAGAGTGTCTACATATGAGCCCCCAATAAAACTGTGGGTTCATAGTCTCTAATGACTTTCCCTAGTTGGCAACACTCCACAGGTGTCACAACTGGCTGATGGCGGATTAAG
The DNA here is from genome assembly GCF_036850995.1 of Saccopteryx leptura. Lineage (NCBI taxonomy): Eukaryota > Metazoa > Chordata > Mammalia > Chiroptera > Emballonuridae > Saccopteryx > Saccopteryx leptura. Next base: position 360,438,449 of record NC_089505.1, read on the forward strand.
CATGTCCTGTGTGACCCCACTGGGCAGGACCCCTGGAACCTTGTCCCTAGATTCCCTCAACTTTGTCCCACACCCCTTTCCCTTTGCTGATCTTGCTCTGTTTCCTTTGGGTGTGATGAATTACAGCGGCGGGTCCTCCTGTACACTGAGTCCCATGAGTCTCCTAGTGGCCCCTCACACCTAAGGGTGCCTCCAAACATCCCACCGCCGCCAGGACTTGGGTGTCTGCCAGCAAGAGGGTGCAGATGTCAGATACGGGAGCATTGGTCATGTAAACGCCACTTTCAGATTTTAATTCCTCAGGTTTCTCCTTGAGCTGATCCGGGGGGAGGCAGAAGCATCTTGGGCTATAAGGGGGGGAGGGGGGAGGAGAGAGACAAATTGGAAAAAGGAGAAGCAAGTGAGAAGTAGGCTGAACAGCGAACACCTCCAACCACTTTGCAGATGATAAAAATGTGAGTCTGACTTGAGCTGGCATGAGATTGAGAGTAGGGTTAGGAAGAGGTGGGGTGGGGAAAAGTATTAAAGTAAACCAGAGATGAAATTTTTATTTTTTTTAACACCTGCTCACAAAAATTAGGGGATATTTTATTGCTTCATATTCACTTTGAAATATCCCCTAATTTTTATGAGCAGTATATTTGAAGGTGAGTCTGTCATACTAACTTAAAGTAAATAGAAAGATGTTTTAAAAAGCCCTGTGATCTGCTTGGAATGTTGTCAAGGATGGACGCGAAGACCCAGGGTGTGTTTGAGGACACGGGGAGGCAGAATAAATCTCTGTCTCGATTGAATCCTACCAAGTCCGATCACTCAGAAGAACACAAGCCCACAAGCACGCGCTCAATAAAACCACATGAAGCTTGCAGGTAAATGGATTCGTCTCCAGTTAAAAGAACGCTGGCTATGAATTCTGGCTCTGCAAGTGCCTAGCCATGGGGGTTTGGGAGAAGTGTCTTAATCTGTCTGACCCTCCATTTATGCTTTCATAAAATGAGGGCTTGAATATCCACCTCACAGGAGGGTCCCTGGAAATAAATGAGAGAAGTCAAATAAAGTGTCTGACGTCCTGGAAATATTTGAAAGAGGTGTGGTTTGGGACAGTTGTATATCTTCACAGTCTTAATTTGGTTTGTGGGCTTGAGTGCTTGTCCAAGTTTGCAAAATGTGTATTTGGTGAAGCTGGGATTTGGACCCAGGAAGTCTGATACCTCCACTGCCTCCCACAACCGAGTCACGTGACCACAAGGACTGGTCCCCATTACAAACGTTGGTCACCATATCGCCTAACACATATCACTGGGCCAGTGTTTTGCTCTAAGGAAATGGGGGTTGTGTTTCCTTCCCTTTTAACATCACTATAAGGAAGATTGGACTTTTTTTTTTTTTTTTTCAGGAAGAACAGACATCTATCTCCACATCCTTCCAAGTAAATCCCATCCCTGCCTCAGATAATGCACATATGCCTGAAATTCAAAGCAGGGAAAATATTGGCTTCAAACAAAGCAACCGAAAGGTGTTTCTCCAGCTCAGGCAGCATCGCAAGTCACTCGCCAGGGCCGGGGATGTTTCTGGGAACTGGGGAACCCGTGGCCGCGTCCTCAGAAGGAACTTGGAAGAGCCTGGCGGCAACACCAGCAACACCAGCCAGTCTTTCAGGCAGAAGGAGTCAGAAACATGCCTAGCCCACAGTGCTCGGGTTTCCTCTTCTCTCCCCACTGTCTACTCAGTCCTGCTCGGGGAGGAGACACAAAGGCAGGACACACGCACACATATCATACCTATGTTTTCTTCCCTCTCTGACCTGCACTTTCTTCTCCTGGGGATGAGGAAGAGAAACTAAATCAGTGGTTCTCAACCTGGGCTACTTTTTAAAAAGTCCCAGATGCTCAAGCCCTCTCCCGATCGATTGAATCAGAACTTCCGAAGGTGGGGCTGGAGAATGGGTATTTTTCAAAAGCTCCCCGACGACTCTCACCGGAAACCAGCAGTTGTGGTTATTTCTACCTCTGATATTCATTTTTGTGATCATTTTATAAAAGTGGGACCAGAGAGTAGTTGTGGTGGCCTCCCGAACCTCTCGGGAAAGCCATCTAAACTCTCAGGTTTCTCTCTGTGTGTGATAGATGACATCGAGGCCAGCCTTGGGGACAGACCAAGTTGAAGTATGGATTTAGGAACTTTTCTAATGCTAAATATCTGGGAAGCAATGATGAGGTCTGAGACCAGGGGAGTCAAAAAACTAAACGCTCACAGGGTTAAGCAACAAGGCCATGTGTAACAATAAAAATGGGTATGGTGTGTGGAGTTAAAATCAGGTGCCCTGGTTAGAGGCATTCAAACCAGCCCCCTCTCTCCTTCCTTTCCCTTCCCTTCCCTTTCTTTCTTTCCCTCTCTCTTTCTTTCTTTTCCCTCTCCAGCCCTCCCTTCCTCTCTCTTTTTCTTTTTTTCATAAATATCATGTTGGCAGAATAAAAGATTAACCTGCATGCTTAATTCACTTGTGGGTCGCCTGCTCTATGTAAGACATTCTGTTACACTAGAAAAAAAGTGAAAATATTACAAAAGCAGCTGCCTCATGACTAGTCCTCTAAAAAGCACCATGTCTTACAGATTCCATATTGCAGTGAACAATGAAATGGACAGATAGACAATAAAACCTATGGCCAAACCCCACTCCAAACCTACTCAGCCTCCCTGTCTTCAAGCGCATCCACGGTGTTACAAATTTGGCTCCACAATCTTAAATCAAATATCTGTCTGGAGTCCTCTAGTTTCTGTGCGCTATTCTGATTTTCCTCCTGGGCTTATTGTCTCTCCTTCCCATGTAGAATTTTGAGCAGCAAACTCCTCTAATGATAGCATGTTCTACAGTTTCAGGGAAAAGAGACTCTCCAATCTCCCCAACCCCACCAAGCAGCTGTCCCCTAACTCAGTGTTTCTTAGTTTCAGGGTTATTGACATTCTGGGCCAGATCATTTTTGGAGGGCAGCTACCCCATGCATTGTAAGGTGTTTAACAGCATGTCTGACCTCTACCCTTTAAATGCCCATAGCAACCCCTCCCCTAATGGTGATAGTCAAAAATGTCTCCCAACGTTGCCAGGTGTCTCCCGGGGGGACAAAACTCTCCCTGGGTGAATATGCGCTGCCTGGGCTTCTCAGTGTCCCAGTGCCTGTGAGGAAAATAGTCCAGGAAGCTCTATCGGTTTGGGACCCAGCCAGCATAATGTCCAAACTTCCAAAAGAAAAGCCCCAGCTGAAAAGAAACAAGCTTCTGTGTGATCAGCTGTGTCAGTTCCATTTCATTGCCAATTTGGACAGGCTCTGCTGAGTGAAGGGCACAGTGCGTCTCGCCTTGGGCGCCGGCATAATATTAGAATAAAAGCAGCCCGAGAGGCATTTGTTTCTGTTGAAAGTGCACGTACGGGCAGATCTCTGCTCATCGGATTGTTTTGAATTAATGCGGAAGCCATAAATAAAGTGTTCTTTCTTTTTTGGACTGGCTTTGATCTATTGTTATCCCTCCCTTTTTAGACTCCTTTCGAGGCGATTTTCATTCAGACTGTTCACCAGTGAAGTAGGAGGACTTCAGTATTGCCACTCCAAAGCCTGGGTCGCTTTCTGTACATGAGCCTTAAGTCAATCAGCTGAATGGCCCTCTGCCATCCCTGCCTGTCCCCTTAATGCCCCCAGGGAAGGAAGATGATTGGATTGGACTAGGTCCAGGTAACTGGGACAAGCTTGTCATGTGAAGAGGACACATTTTTTTTTTCTCTCTCTTTTTTTTTTTTTTTTTTTTGTGGCAGAGACAGAGCGAGTCAGAGAGAGGGACAGATAGGGACAGACAGGAAGGGAGAGAGATGAGAAACATCAGTTCTTTGTTGCAGTTCCTTAGTTGTTCATTGATTGATTTCTCATATGTTCCTTGACCGGGGGACTACAGCAGACCAAGTGACCTCTTATTCAAGCCAGCAACCTTGGGCTCAAGCTGGTGAGCCTTGTTCAAACCAGATGAGCCCGCGCTCAAGCTGGCAACTTCGGGGTCTCAAACCTGGGTCCTCCACATCCCAGTCTGATGCTCTATCCACTGCACCACTGCCTGGTCAGGCAAGAGGACACATTTGACTGACATTTTCCTCCTGTGTTAAGGTTACTGAATATTTGTGATAAGATTACAGTACTGCAATCACAACTCTCATGTGCCCTGGAGGCAGGGGCACAAAAGAAATGTGACCCCTCCTAGGGTCAGAGGCATGGTCCAGAATCCTTGTCTCCAGGTGGGTCATAAATAATTGAATCCCCTGACAACAGCCAGAATTTCTGCAACTGCTAAAATCCACGTGTGAAAGATGACGCGAGCTTCCATTGTCACAAGGCAGTCACGAGTCCAAAATAATTGATCATCAGTGTGCCACGTGGTCATGGCAGGAAGACTCCATGGCCCCTGCCCCGAAAGAATCCCAGTCTTGCTTCCTACTTTCTTTGCAGTGCGAACCCCTCTGAGACCCAGTTTCCTTGTATTCAAAGTGACAACAATTCTATTTCCTTCGGGTCATCAAAAGTTTTAGAAATCTACTCTGGCAAGTACCTGGCATAACTCCTGGGTCATGGAAGTGTTCCTCAGCATCACCATGGTCACTGTCACTGTTATCACCCTCATCATTAGGAAGATCATCACCATGTCTTCTCAGAGAGCTGAATGGGTTGGTGGGTATGTACTGTATTCTTCTCCACTTGTGACAAAGAGAGCTCTACTGATATGGGGGTGGGGGTGGGGAGAGAAAGACCTTTCCCCAGGCATATTATTTTAGGAGAAAAGTAGAAAATCCCCCAGAGCTCCAGGTCCTTGCAGACTTTCCATGGCTAGATGGACATAACAGCTTCACAGATATTTAGTTCAAAGGTCCAGAAGGCAATGCAAATTGAATAGATATTTCCCTGCCTTTTCTACCCTTGAGGAGCACAGGCTGCGAATTCAGGGAAATTAAAGACCCGCATGTCAACCAGCATGACAACCACTGCAATTTGAATGCCAGGGTGGTTTAAAGGAGTGGAGATTAATGGGTGACCATGGGCAATGAAGGAAGGTGCACATGGAATCGAATTCTGATTCTCCCATTGAGTAGTGGTGGGACCCTCACCGTCTCTAAGCTTCAATGTCCTTATCTGAAACCACAGATGGGATAGCCCTTGCTTCGCAGGGGATTATCTTCTGGCTCAGTTCCTGCAAGGATGTGTGACAAACTCCTAGGAAGAGGGTCATGTTCAGTAGAAGGAGCCCATTAAGTAAAACTGCCTTAAAACTAGAGGCTGTGAGATGCTGAGGCCAAGTTCAGAGGTGGATACCCATGAGGGAAGAGTCTCTCCTTCTTCTCCACTCAGGGCAGTAGCCACACTGTGTAAGAATGGAGGGAGGGCTACAGAGAAGGCCCCACTAAGGATGTGATCTTAAGACACAGCTGCTCCCAGGCACAAAGGACCTGAGAGTCACAAGGCAAGATGGCAGAGGCATCAAGAATGCTTACACACCCTGGAGGAGAGCCAAGGCCCTCTGTGAGCTCAGGAAGGACAATCCAAGGGGCTCCTGGACCAGAAATGGAGGACTAGGGAGGAGCGAGGGTCTAGAGACGTTGTTTTTTGGGATCAAGTCGGAAACTGTTCCTTGTCTGTTGTGACCCTTTAATATTTCCAGCTAAGGTGCTATGGGAAACCACGAATTTACAAACTGCTCGTCCTTGGAGCAAACTGAAAAATACTCAATATTAGGTTTGCGAGGAAGCCAGGATCCATCAGAGAACCTCACCAGGAGTTAGGAGTCCAATTCCTAGACTGCCTCTGCCCTACATATGATGCTACGGAGTGAGACTTGGCTGATTTGATTCTCAGCCATAAAAATCCGTGGTTAAATTTGTTGTAGAACCCTCATTCACAATTTTAAGTGGTTGAATTTGGTAGAAATTCTGCTGAGGCACTGCGGACCGGGGTCTGACGTTCTTGTGATGTACCTGAGACAACGGGGGACAGCTGGCCCTCCTGCAGGCAGCACAGATCCGGAGCGGAGGAAGATCTCCCTACACCCAGCCTCGCCCTCAGCCCAGTGCACTCAAGGAACCTGTATCATTCTGTCACGTCACACACCCTATCTGGCCATCTCTGTCTCCTCAACTCAGCGCAGCTAACGTACTGCTCTTCCCAGTGGAAAACAAAATACCCTGGAGAGGGACATTTTTAACCAAAAGATGACACATGCACCCCAGAATGGCCTTTCCCCTGCAACCAGGCAGTGCACCTGCCCAAGGTACAGACTTGAACTGCTCACTGAACACTCCGGGCAGCCCCAGGGAAAAGAAAAGCCGAACCAACTCCACTTCTCAGAAACGTTCGAGACTTTTCCTTGGAGTGTGTGGGGAAAAGGAATTTTAAGCAGACATCTGTGCTTACTGAGTGTGAAATAAATTGGGATCTTGACCACAAAATATGAAGAAGGCTAATATAATTTGAGGACTGGACTCAGGCAAATGAATGCACGGGGACTTCTGGGGACCCGTGTCCTCCTGTTGCTCAATACCCGAGAGACGGGGCTGGTGCTTGTATCTGCAGGGCAGGAGGGGTCTTCGAGAAACTCCGACAGCCGGCTTCCAGCTCGAAAGTGGGGTGACTCTATGGGTCTGTGACCCTGTGATCTGTGAAAATTGCCTGATGAAAATGGAAATACTCCCTGACAGGTTCCCCAATAATAGTCATAGAAGTTGCCCAAGCTGCTCATGATTAAGCACCTACCATATTCCAGGGAAGAGTGATTGGAGCTCTCTCTCTATATAGATATGATTACAATTTTACCCAAAAGATCTATTATGAGCATATTATAACCATTTTTAGATGAGGTCATTGAGGTTCAAAGAGGGTAACCTGAAGTTGATAACCAGCTAAAAATTAGAACAGTTGGCATTCAAACTCCAGTCGGTATGACTCCAAAGAATTTTCCACCGTTTCATCCTTCATGGGTAAGCCTTGGGTAGAGGTATATTTGTAGAAACAGAAAGGGATAAACAGTCATACTCACAGTGGGTTAATCAGTAAAGTGTTAGTTAATGGTGGCTAGAAATAGCCCCCAAAGAAGAGAAAAGTCAGTGGCAATTTTCTATGAAGAGTCAATATAACAGGACAGCACTACGCTGCAGGGCAGGAGGTGTGAGGTTGGACAGGGCATTTTCTGTGTGTGGGGGGGTAATTTAGGGTCTTTCTATTTCAAGTTCAGTCTATGGACCCGTGGCATTGCTATCACTGGGGCTTTGTAAGAATTGTAGGCTTTGGCCCGAGGCTACCGGATCAGAATCTGCCCTTTAACAATGTCCAGCGGTGATTCCCGTTTACATTGAAAGCTGGAGCAATACTGATGCAAGGCACCAAAGTCAGCCCGATATGGATTGTTTACAAAACCATGGACACTCACACATCTAGGCGTGTGAAGCACTGTGATTTACAATGACTTTAAAAGCCTTCGCTTTGACAAGGAACACTGTAGAATAATGACAACATTGGTTGGACACTCCCTCTATCTCAGGCACTATACGAAGCACTTTGCATTTATGATGTTATTTAATTCATGTAACAGCTCTAAAAGGTGGCCAGTCATGATCCTCATTTTGCACAGTGGAAAGTGAAGTTTATAGGGTTATCAATGAGTATGCTCAAAGTCACTTAGTGGTGGCTCTGGGATTTGAACTCAGGTAGTGTGACATTAGGGCTGACACTCTGAGTTGATTAGTATGCCCTGCTGCCTCTCCAGCCCAAATAAGAAAACATCCAGCAGAGTTAAATGGAGCATTGTGCTTCCAGGAAGTTAGCTAGAGCTGCAGTTCTCAACAACCGCCTTACTACACACCAAGGCACTCGCCCATCAGTTACAAGGGCTGTAGAAGGTAAGTTAGTACTAATAAAATGACAGTGTTTGTAGATTAATTTTAAAAAAATAAATTAAGCACAGTGATCAAGAAGTGCCAATAACAATGGGACAAATGGACACCACTTTCCTCCAGCTCTGTTACACGGTGCAGACACAACCTCTCCGGTAGTACATACTCATCCAAAGATGTACAACCTGGGTCAGATCAGAAGACACAAACCCAGACTGAGGAGCATTCTCCAAAGCAACTCACCTGTACCCTTAACAATGTCAGATTCACGAAAGGAGAAGTAAGAAGGCAGAGAGACTGTTATGGATTAATGGAGACTAGATAGATTTGTCAACCCCGGGCACCGTGTAACCCTTGACTGAATCCTGAATGGGGTGAACGGCGGTGGAGGCAACCATAAAAGTGATTATGGTGATGATGGGGGCTATCTGAATATGGACCCTATATTAAAGAATATAATTGTATTGGTGTTCAATTGAGTGTGACCACTGCATTGCGCTGTAGAGAGGAAAGCCCATGTTTTTAGGACAGGAATGCTGAATGGTTTAGGGCTGAAGAATCATTTATATCCACACCTTCCTCTTACATGGCCTAGAGAAAAGAGAGGATCCAGGTTAAATCAAATGTGGCAAAATGTTAACAATGTGTGAATCCAGATGAAATAAACGAGTGTGTTCATTGTACTATTCTTTCAATGCTTCTATAGGCTTGACGCTTCAGAATTGATATTTTGGAGAAAACAAATTAGTGCTGATTCAATGTTGTTTCAATAAAATGATGCCACTAGACTAGTAAGAGAGGGAGGGTAGTGAGTGGTGGGGGACAGAGGGTAGTGATGAGGGGCTGGGCAGAGAGTTATGCTTGGAAGACTAGGAATTACCAGTCACCAAGGTGAGCCAAAGGCTGGTGCCCTACTGGTGAATGTTATCTGCACGCATTCTAAAGTATAACCAGGAAGTAGAAATTGCAATGAGCAGAGAGATCACTGTTGACTTTGGTGTAACTGGTAGTCCTGCTCTGCCATTACCGGTCAGTAGTTGCCTCTAGAGTCACAGGATTTCTCCCCAATCCATCCTTTCGAACCAACCGCCCCAAGCATTCTCTTGCCTCAATCCAGAAATGTCTGGGGGAGGTCAGAGTGGTCGCCCACCCGCTTTCTTTGTTAAGGCGTGGGCCCTAGGCAGTCATGTTTGTCCCACCTTACCCTCCCCCCTGAGACACAGGTGACGGAATTAAGATTAGACACCGGAACTAAACTGGACCAGTCTCTGTCCTAGGCATCTCAATGGGGATGAAGTGAATCTGAGAAAGAAAATCTGAGCTGGAAAATTTATGTGGGCTCAAAGCAAACTGTATCCAAAATCAAGGTGCAGATATGAAGGTGCAGAGTTCATAAATGTCCAGAGACAGGCAATCATATGCAAAAAGAAGAATGAGGAAGGTGGGTGAAGAACAACAGCCATGAAAGGCCCTCAGTCCCCAGAGTCAGAGCTGCCTTGTCTGAAGACTCTTCAACTCCCAGCTCCTCTTCCCATTGAGCCTGACTTCCCCCCCACCCCACCTGCGGGGAAATCCTCTCTTCTTTCTTTCTTAGAACTAACTAGGTAAGTTGCAGTTCCTGGAATGTGCTCGTTTTCCTGCTGGATGTGACTTGCTCTCTCTACCCTTTGGCCAGGGTCCCCTCAGCCACTGCCCCCTCCCTCACCAGCCACCATCCCCAAGCCCCAAACCATTCATCCCAGCCTCCCCCTTCTCCCCTCCCCTCCAAGTCTCTGAGCCAGCTCTGCACCTGCACTTACTTGAATGGTGACATGATTGATTTTACTATTCCTTTTGTTAATGTATAGATTGCTGGGTATTTGTTCTGTGTCTAGTACCTGATTGCCTTAGGGACTCTAGAGGGCCAGGGCCAGGGGCTGCACAACTTATGTTTTTATTATAAAAGTAATATATGTTCATAATAGAATTCTCAGGGAAAACTAGAAAAGGAAAAAGGAAGAAGAAAAAAATTATAATTCTCTCATCCAGACATAAGTCCCAAAAGCTTGGGCTTTCTCCCTTTCAGACTTGACTTAACATAATTCAGATTATGGAGTACATATAAATTTTAATCCTCCCAATTACATGAAAAGTATGTACCTATATTTTAAAAGTTTTTTTAAAAAATATATCATCTTAAAACCTGCATGATATTCCATTTTACATAAAAATAGGTAAAAATACATAAATGTATAAGATAATCTAAAGATATACAATCCTGTTATTGTACATGTTGGTCATTATCATTGTTTGCTAATATAAACAACCCTAGGATGAACATTTGTGCACCGTTTGGATTCTTGATATGAACTGACAAGCTGGTTTCACAAATGGATTTTCTTCCTCCTCTGGTAGCAAACTTCTTTTGTACAGTATCTTTCCTTGAATTGTTGCCATTTTTGTCTCAATGTTCACAATTTAATTATTTTTTAAAAAAGATAAACTCTATTTGTTGCATTTTTGAAGACTCTTAAGGCTAAACTTTTTTAAATTTGTAATTTAAGCTGATACAGGGAAAATTAGTGAGTAATAAAATTTTTACTTTGTATGAGCCTACTGATTTAGTTAAGGTTGGATGAAGAGGATATATGTGTGTTTGGTTGTTTTTTTTTTTTTTTGGTTGTTTGTTTGTTTTTTACAGGGACAGAGAGAGAGTCAGAGAGAAGGATAGACGGGACAGACAGACAAGACCGGAGAGAGATGAGAAGCATCAATCATCAGTTTTTCGTTGCGACACCTTAGTTGTTCATTGATTGCTTTCTCATATGTGCCTTGACCGCGGGCCTTCAGCAGACCAAGTAACCCCTTGCTCGAGCCAGCAACCTTGGGTCCAAGCTGGTGAGCTTTTGCTCAAACCAGATGAACCCGCGCTCAAGCTGGCGACCTCGGGGTCTTGAACCTGAGTCCTCTGCATCCCAGTCTGACACCCTAACCACTGCGCCACCACCTGGTCAGGCAAGTGTTTTTTAACATAAGGTAGAATCTTTTGCTATCTAGTGTCTTGGAATTGAAAGAAGAACTCTCAGGCCCTGCCAGTTGGCTCAGCAGTAGAGTGTTGGCCTGGCATGTGGAAGTCCGAGCAGGAGAAGCAACCATCTGCTTCTCCACTCCTCTCCCTCCTCCTTCTTTCTCTCTCTTCTCCTCCTACAGCCATAGCTCAAATGGTTCGAGCAAGTTGGTTCCGGGTACTGAGGATGGCTCCACAGCTTCGCCTCAGGTGCTAAAATAGATCCATTGCTGAGCAATGAAGCAACCGCCCCAGATGGGCAGAGTATCGCCCAGTAGGGGGCTTGCCAAGAGGATATTGGTCTGAACACATGCAGGAGTCTGTCTCTCTGCCTCCCCGCCTCTCACTTAGTAAAAATAAACAAATAAATAAATTCTCCTCATGTGAGTAAGTCAGGGATCAGTGCTGTGCAGGTTGTATCGGTATCCGAGTTTTGCCAGTTCTCCCAAACTGAGAACCAAACCTGAGTGGTTCCTATCTAAATGAGTAAAATACATCAGTAATACATAAAAGAAGATTATAACTGAAGAAAAATTTATTACAATGTATTTTTGTAAATGATTCTTCATTCCATTGTTAATACCTAGTCTCAATCAGTCACTATTGTAATATAATAGATTTGAAAAGAGTTTCAAGATAAAGAGCTTTGATGCTATGGTGTAAGCTATGGAAAATTCCGTTTCTGACAACTGTAGGTAGAATTCTGAGGGAAAACAAGAAGGGTCTAGCCTAAAAGCCTTGGGTTCTCTCTTTGTTTTGAAGATGTTAAGACAGGAAAGGCATTGGCATCATCTATTTATATAATTCACACTTACCCAGTGACTTTTACTCATTAAATCCCTCCAATGTCTGACAAGTTCTTTTCCTGCTTGAGAGGAAAGTGAGTCTTTTCCCTCCAAGGTCTAGGTCAGAACCACATTTCCTGAGCTCCCGGCAGAGGGGATGAAGGCAACGGAAAGTCTAGTGACTTATTTCAGGTTCTGTGAAGATTTAGAGGGGGTAAGGGGAATTAGATGAAGATGATCAAAGGTGAAAAATAAATACTAGAGATGTAATGTACAACATGAGGACTAGTTAATATTGTCATATGCTATATTTGAAAGTTGTTTAGAAAGTGGATCGTAAGAGTTCTCATCACAAGGTAAGAAAACATTTAAAAAAAATCTCTATGAGATGATGGATGTTAACTAAACTCGTGGTAATCATTTCACAACATATATGAAACCAACAATTGTACTGTACACCTTAAACTTATTCAGTGTTATAGGTCAATTATAGCTCAAGAAAAAAGATTTAGAGACTTTTTCTAAGCCCTCTTAAAAATGTCAGATAATCCCACTGTTGAACTGATCCTAAACTCATTTTATCTGGAAAGAGGCTATTGAAAATGTAACTCCGTCTTATTCTTTTGCTAAGAATTGCCAAACTTGCTACTGGATGTTCACCTTTAATTTGATCACTGCAATGGCAGAAGTCACTTTACATGTCTATAATTTCGCTTCCATAGAAACTGGAGATGGCTTGCACCAGCTTAGATGAGCCAGCTGTTAAATGCTCAGGAATTTTGTTAGCCAACTATTAAATACAGCCATTTCAAATACATACACTTACATTTTTTTTTTATTAAGTGAGAGGTGGGGAGGCAGAGTAACAGATTCCCGTATTGAGAATTCTGCTCATTTGGGGTTGCTGCTCCATTGCTCAGCAACTGAGCCAGTTTTAGTGCCTTAGGCAAGACCATGGAGCCATCCTCAGCACCTGGGGTCAACTTGCTCAAACCATTCGAGCCATGGCTGAGGGATGAGAAGAGAGAGAGGGGGAGATAGAAATAGAGGGAGAGAGAGAGAAGAAGGAGGGGTGGAGAAGCAGATGCTCAGTTCTCCTGTGTGCCATGACCTGGAATCAACCCAGGACTTCCATACACTGGGCCAACACTCTGCTGCTAAGTCAACCAGCCAGGGCCAATACACTTAGAATTTGATAAATATTATTTTAAAAAGATTTAATAAATATCCCAACTTCATCATTTCCCAATTATTTTACTATACTGCATTATTATCTGTGTTCTTGAAATGATATGCATTCATTGCATCTATGTGACAGAAATTCTACATAATGGGCATTACTGTATATATCTTCCCAACATTGCATTTGGTAAAGTCACACTTGTAGCTTGAAATTGGCCCCTGAGGGCCATGGCCAGTTGGTTCAGTGGTAGAGTGCCAGCCTGGCATATGGATGTCCTGGGTTCAATTTTTGGTCAGGACACACAGGAGAAGTGACCAGATGCTTCTCTACCCCTCTAGCTCCCCCTTCTCTCTCTCTCTCTCTCTCCCTCTCTCTCTCTCTCTCTCCTTCCCTTCTGCAGCCATGGCTGGATTGGCATCAGCTCCAGACTCTGAGGATGGTTCCATGGAGCCTCCACCTCAGGCACTAGAAATAGCTTGGTTGCAGGTATGGCCCAGATGGGCAGAGCATTAGCTCCAGACGAGGGTTGCCGGGTAGATCTCAGTCGAAGTGCATGTATTGATAGAAGTCTGTCTCTCTATCTCCCCTCCTTTAACTTGGAAAAGAAGAAAAAAAAAGAAAAAGAAATTGGTCCCTGCAGAGTTTACTCCACTAAAATTGGAAAACACTGTAAATCAGGGCTTTCTCCCTCTCCCATGCTCATGGTCCACCTTGCTAAACAGACAGCCATTAAGTGTCTCCTGGCATAGCAATGCATTGGAGAGGGTAGGGCTTCGTGGCAAGAGCTTGGGTTTGAAAGTGAAAAAATTTGAATTCTTGATCTGGCTCCATCGTTTACCAAGACTGTGGCTTTTATGTCACTTCTCTGAACCTCCCCTTTCTCAGATATAAAACAAGGCTGTGGTCAAGCCTGGGCTGAGGTTTAGCCACTTTGGGTTCTTATCATTATTTCGACGGCTGGCTACTAGACTTAGCATGGTGATCACATCGTAAGGTATATAAATGTCGAATCACTACGGTCTACATCTGAAATGAATGTATTCTATGCCAGCTGTACTTTAATAAAAAAAAGAAGAAGAAATAAATAAAAATGCAGGCCAGGGTGCTAGGAAGCCACACAGACGGATGTCCAACCCTATTAGAGGAGCCTCTGGGAAAAGAGCTCTGGAGGAGGCCAGAGCTAAGACGAGCAAATTTCACTCTGATTCTCAAAAATAAAAAGGTTCTGTGTTTCTAAGAAATGACTGATGATGGTCCCTAAGGACAGTCACAGGCTGATGATAAAGTAGAAGGCTTGTGCGCCCACAGCAAAGAAATCAGATCAGGACAGAAACACAGGAATAAAGAACTGAAGGGGTGAGATGGGGGAGGAGGGGGGGTTGCCAATAGTAATACACACGAGGAGTGTGTTTCCTACAGTCATTCTTCCAGCAGGTGTTTCTTGAGCACCCACCAAATGCCAAGCATGGTCTGGACTTGCAGGGCACATAGTCTTGAACATTCTAGAGCGTGAATGAACTCACTAAGTGACAAAGAGGGGAGCAAATCCACGCAGTGGTGGTGGCCCTTATACAGGAATGCAGAGAAACATCCCAGGGGCTCTCCTTAGGATTTCTCGTCTTCTTTTCTTTTTTAACCCTTTCATTTGTTTTTAAAACTTGCCCGTCCCTCTCCCTGTGGTATGCGGCAGGAAACAAGACGAACTTGTCACTGGGTAGCCACATCCCTCGGGCTTTAAAGCAGTCTGCAGATGAAATGAAATGCATTGAAGGTCGCCCAGCAGAAGCGTCACTGTGGGTTGAGAGGTTGTGTGCCGACCCCCATTCCCACCTCCAGGCTCTCTTTAGTTACTGGCAAGGTCACCTCTGCAGAGAGCTGGGTGATCACTTAGCAGAGACTTGATGACTGAGAGCTCCAAGGCTGTGGAGAGGCCATTTTGTCTCCCCGAATCCTTGTAGAACATTTGGAAGTAGTTCGACATGAACAGGAGTCACTTTTCAGAGACTTGGAAGAAACAGACCTGCTCACATACTCGGAAGTTGGTCTTGCTATTAGAAGCTTCCAGAACAGAGGGAGAATGGGGTGCCGGGGGGGGGGGGAGAGCATTGTTAATAGCAGAACAGATTGGCCAAGCTTTAACAAACATTTTTTCCAGCTTCATTGGAAAGACTGAGACACCACAGAATCTGTTTTTCACCCCTTCTGTCCAGAGCAGAAGTGTTTCCCTCGTTCTTTACCCCCTCTGACAATTTATCGCTGGCATGGAGTATTTTGTATGTGGTGTTTTGATTTGGATGATGATAAGATATTTCTCAAGATTGATTTATTTTATGCCAAGTATGAAATTGGATTTGCAGTGGCTGGAGCAGATGGAAGACCCCCGACATAATGCCAGAGCGACCACACCGTAGGCCCCGGGGGCTGTGAATCAGGCTGCTCTCGGTGGCAGGGTGTGGGGTCCTAGGGCTCTAACTCAGGAGGAAATGAAAGGACAATTAGCAAGGTGAGAAGGTGAGCCAGGAACATGCAACTCCCTTCAAATGCGTGTCTGGTTCTAGACATCTCAGAGGACATCCTGACAGATCTGTGGAGACAAACTCAAGCGAACATTATTTTTCTCAGATGGATCCTGCCTCCTGCCTTCCTCCCAGGTCTCAAACCACTCTCTGTACGGGGACATTTAGTTTTCCCGCACAGCCCTCCTCTCTCTCCTCTGACCCTCCGTTTCTCTCTCTTCCTCTTGCTGCTTCTTCCCCTCATCTTTAGCCTCCTCTTATCCCTGCACCTTCCTCTCCCCTCCCTGATCTCACTCTGCCTCCCAAACATTCTCATGTGCTCCCGCTGCCGGGACTCTGTGCAAACTGATTTTTACGCTGTTAACATGGAACATAATTAATTGCAATAATCAGAAACTGAACAAGGAGCATTCGTTCTGCTCCCTGTGTAAGCACCAGGCTACAGTTTTAGACAGTGGGCCAGTGGAGAGCGCGGAAGCCACGGGACCCTCAGGAGAGTCTGTGGGACCCTTGAAGGAGGGCTCTATGCCTCCACAGCTCCCAAGAACAACTCAGGATCATCAGATTAAACAGCAGTCTGCTGGCCCTGGCTTCTCTCCACCGAGAGCCCCCCTGCTTCGGATCAAGGGCTCTAGAGACAGACCAAGGAAGGGTGAAGGCTACTTTACCCAGGGCAAACCTTGCTGTGCATTTTGATACAATGTCACAGCCTCTGTGCGCTCCCATTCTATAGTCTTTAGTATGTACTGCCTTCACCAGCTAAGTACACTCCCTTCAACATCTGTGTGCGGCCCTTGGCCTTCTCTTTCTTCAACAAAGCCCAAGTTCCTTGCCATGGCTCCCAGGGTCCTCCAGCCTCTGCCGTTTTTCTCCTCTGTGGCCCCTCCCCTCTCCCCCAGCTCATATCCTCTTATAATCTAGTCATGATGATATTTGTATACGTCTATCCCTGGACTTTGCACAAACTTCTTTCTTGGTGGGAGCACTCTTTCCATCCTTTTTCCCAGTGTATCTGGTTAACTCTTATTTGTCCTTTCACTTTAAGCTTCATTAATGTTAACTCTTCCAGGAAGCCTTCCTTGATTCCCCTGCCCACATATGTTAGATTCAGGGAGTACTAATATGCTGGGGCTGCCAAGAGTGTAACTATTGAAGGAACAGGGAGTGCTGATATGGCCCCTGTGAGGCTGAGAACAAAGAAGGTCAGAGACCCTTATCAGAAGTTTATGTTTGAAATTCACCACTAAGCTAAAACTGGCCCCTGTTGCTATGCCGGCCCCTGTTGCTATGCTGCGTGCGACCTCCCTAGCCAATAGCTAAACTGCCACATCTGCTTCTGTATTATATGCTTGCTCACTTAGGATATATAAGGACCTGGCTGTAAGCGCCAGGCACGGCTTCTGTTTGCAGCTCCTTGTGGGCACAGTGTCTCCGGACATCTTGGGAGTTTGCCCCTGCACAGGTTAAACTGGCCAATAAAGTAACATCTTAACTCCTGAAAGTCTCCGACGTTTGTTCTCGTACCCGGTGGATGCTACATCATACACCTATACCTTTCCATCTACATGCATGTCCTCTTCCCTGCACACACATAAATATACATCTCATCACTCAACCTACACCACATACATGCATGTGCACACACACAGAGAGCGACACTGAAATCCACACACCCACCCTTATGCCCCCTACACATATACTCAGCCATATGTATTAGATTGAACCATATGAAACTGGCAGTATTGGACTTTTTTTGACCAACACAAAAGCTACTTCATTGCATGTATTTCAAGCTATATATTCTCCCACTTCTAAGCATAGATACATACGCAGTCCCAAATGCACATTCTCTTCTGCCCAATGTAAAATACCCAAACATTCTTTTTACTAAGAATTATGTGGATTGATCACATGGAATTTTTATCTCCTGCACACTCAACATTTCTGGTGACACTACCCATTTCCGTTAGGAAGGTGGACATTAGCTTGTCTCAGCATATATAATACTTTGGAAAGACAAGCCGTGCTTCCTCACGTCCCCGGAAGCCTAGTGAGGTTAATAAAGGACACCTAGCATGCAGTCCCCTCAGCATTTCCATCATCCCATCTCCCTGTCGAGTAGAACAAACCCCTAAGCAATTTACAGAGGTCTGGCCTGACAGCCAAGTGTTTAAAACCAGCGCGGAAGGAAGGCACAGCATGGAACAGGATAAAAAGAAGGCAATTGAGAGGCACAGATATTGAAAACAGTTCGCTATGTGCTGGTGTTAAGAACTGAGTGTGTCTCTCCCAAATCCATATATTGAAGCTCTAACCCTACACGTGACCATATTTGAGAATAAGGTCTATAAGGAGACAGTAAACGTTAAGTGCGACCAATAGAATGGGGCCTTAATCTGATCGGGCTGGTGTCCTTACGAGAGGAGGAAGAGATATCAGATCTCTCTCTCTGTCTCTTTCTCCCCATGGGCACAGAGAAAGGGCCATGTGAGGACACAGCCTGAATGCAGCTGTCTACCAACCGAGAAGAGTGGCCTCACCAGACTGAAACCCCGACGGCATCTTCACCTTGAACTTCCAGCCTACAGAACTGCAAGAAAATAAATCTCTGGTATTTTTTTTCAAGTCCCCCAGTCAGTGGTGTTTTATTATGGCAAACCTAGCAGAGGAACGCCAGGCACACGGTTCTAAGCACGGCTGAGAGGGCAGGGAGCAAGCAGAGGAGGTCTGCACACTCACAGAGCTTACGTGCTGGGGAGACAGACAATAAACAAACACCGGCATTCCGTGGCTTCATTAGCATGAAGAAGAAAAACACAGTAAGGGACAGAAACAGAGAAGGGATTTCATTAACAAGGCAATGAGGTGTCAGATGCTGTAGGGACTTGAAGGCTATGATACAACTTGGAATTTAATTCTGTGAAATTCCGAGACATGAAATTCTGCAGGGTTATGAGCATTGCAATAACATGATCCGGCATGTGCTTTAAAAGTATCACTCTCCATAAACTATTTGAGGCCAAATGCAGGTTTATATGATTAAACCACTTTTGTATTTTCCCATAAAGCCTGACTATATTTGTAGTGTTCCAATAACTTTGTCTTACAGATAATGGGCAAGAAATGAATAAATGAAGGACTACAGAATGAATAAAGAGGAGGTTTTGGAATGAGCAAACATGAACTTAAATTCTGCCTCTATGACTCACTTGCTGTGTGAGCGTCAGTAAGTTGCTTAGCCTCTCTGAGCCTCACTTTCTCCTTTTGAACAAGGAACTGATATCTAACTTCAGATTATAATGTAGGCGTGAAATAGGGGATATCATGGGAAGTGACTTGCACGTGACTGGCATAAATAAATATGGTAGAATTGACCTCGAATATGCTTACTCCAATTGTGCAAGGTTGGTCCCTGGCTCAGAACGAGAGGCTGACAGAGCTTCGGTGAGTTACTGAGAGCTGGACTGGTAGGTCCATCCTGGGACCCTGTGTGTCTCAGAGCTGTCCCACAGCTTTTTCCAGCTCCCAGGGGACGGAGCTGCTGGGAGCCCCAGGACTAAACGGGGCTGCAGGGTCCGAGTTCTGTGTAGAGTGCCTGGGTTCTTGTGGATTTGTTCAAACTGATTTCCCTGGATTCTCACAACATCCATCCCCTCCTTTCTTAGCCTTTTAACAATTTTCATGTAGCCTTATAGGTATATATATGTCTTTTCCTCTCCATCTAGTTGTTGTTCATAAATGTTACATAATACACCCATGACCACAAATCTAAGAAGAGAAGAAGCCGGGATTTGAACCCAGGTTTGCCTGGGCCCCAGAACCCTGGCTTTTACCTCCGACCCCTCCTCAGACCTCCAGAAACCTCATGATCCATCATTATGAATACAGCTTTGCCTGTATTCTATGTTCTGGTTTGGCCTCCATTGTGAACAATCGTTCTGTTTTCCAGCTGTATCTGCCTCCTGGTCTTCTTTTATTTTTCTTGAATTTATTGGGGTGACAGTGGTTAATCGGGTGTACCACTCCGTAATCCATCTTCCGTTCACTGCACTGTGTGCTCACCACCCCGAGTCCAGTCTCCTTCCATCACCATTGATCCCTCTTCTCCCATCCAAGTACTAACCAGGCCCGACCCTGCTTAGGTTCCGAGATCAGACGAGATCGGGCGCATTCAGGGTGGTATGGCCATAGACGATCCCCCTTCTCTCTCTTTCCCCCGGAATCACCGCACTGTCCTCCTTGTCTGTGAGCTTTCCTTCTTCGCTGAATCCCTTCACCGTTTTCACCCAGCCCCCAGCCCCCTCCCCCACAATAGCTGTCAGTCTCTTCTCTGCATCTATGAGTCTGTTTCTGTTTTGTTTGTTAGTGTATTTTGGTTATTAGATTCCATATATACATGAAATCATATGGTACTTGTCTTTCTCTCACTGGCTTATTTCATTTAGCATAATAACCTCCAGGACCATCCATGCTGTTGCAAAAGCTAAGATGTCCTCCTTTTTTACAGCTGAGTAGTATTCCATTGTATAAATATACCACAGCTTTTTATCCAGTCATCTGCTGAAGGGCACTTGGGCTGCTCCCGTATCTTGGCTGTTGTAAATAACTCTGCAATGAACATAAGGGTGCATGTATTCTTTCCAACTCTGTGGTGTTTCGGGTTTCTTTGGATGTACTGAGAACAACGTGGGCTTGCGCTTCCCTGTCCCCTCCGAAGTTAGGCATAATCGTGCGACTTACGATGGCAAATGTAAGCAGAAGAGCAGCGGCAGTCCCTTCTGGGTAGAAGCATTAAGAACCAGCACCTGACTCACCACAGTCACTTTCCCCACTGCGGACGTGAGTGTGGAAGGGAGTTGGGCTGTGGAAGTTCCCTCTACCTCGGGCCTTGGGTTACCGTGATAAGTAGGTGCCCCTGGTCATCTGCCTGGGTGGGACGTGTGCTGTGGGGGAGAAACAGCAGCGGTTTTAATTTGGGTGTTAACACAGGACTGACCCTAGCTCCATGTACTCCCAGTATCCCACCCCACCCTCAAGTTGTGTTTCCCAATTTCCATACCAGCTGGCTTCGGGCCGGGCCTGATGGACAGTACTATAATGGGATGGGGGGGGGTTCAAGAAAGGGAGAAGGCGGGATGTTCTTCCTCCTCCTCCCTGCCTCAGTGCATCTCTGGTAACAACTGGTCTCTTCCCTGGATCCAGTGTCACCTTGGCATGCTAGCCATGGTCCTGAGCTCCCAGGGGACCCTTATCCCTTCCACCCAGTGCTGGTAGTGGCTTCATGCTCTTTCTGAGCGACTACTTCCTGAATTCGTTCACCTTGATTTGGTTCCTCATTAACTGTGTAACCTTTTGAATGCCATGAATTTCCTCTGTTGGAAATCCATTTGCCAGTGTGATTTTTAAGGGACAAAGTACGACTCCGGTATCGCACGAAGCAGGCAGCTGGTGCCCCGTTCACTCCTGTGGCATTGACGTGCACACCACTCTCCCTGCTTCCCCGCCTAGGAGTTCAGACCCACCACTCGTCTTTCTGGAATTCAAGAAGCCTTCTCTGAAGATAGTTAAGATAGTATCATTAAAACAAACGGAAAAATACTTACTGATAACTGACTCCACTTCAAATGTCTCTGGCAAGGGGACTTTTAAACAAAGGAGGGCTGTAATTGACGAAAGTAATAACGGGATCTTTCAGAGGTCTTGCTTCCCCTCTGGTCTGCCCACACCTGGCCTGTGTACCTGTGAGTGTGTGTACAGGCCACCTCTCTGTTCTGAGCTTTGGAGTTCCTCGGTGTCCTGGTCGGTGCTGACAGATGAAGTCCTCTGTGCTTCCTAAACAGGACCTCAGCGCCTCTTCTTTGACTGTGGTTTTCATCCGAGCTGAGCCTGAGCTCAAGACAGGCAAGTGGGAATATTGCAGGGTTGTCACTTTCACACCGAAGTTGCCAGCTAGAGCCCCCTGGGCCTGTTGCAACTGGCAGAAAGATTCTGTTTGGCTCATGCAGGCCTTTATTTATTTATTTTGTTAAAGATTTTATCTAGTGATTTTACAGTGAGGGGAGAGGGAGAGAGAAGTATGGACTCACAGCTGCTTCATTTTAGTTGCTCACTGCTTGCTTGTCGTACATGCCTGGACCGGGTAAGCCTAAGATGTCAAACTGGTGAACTCAGCATTCGAGGTTGACACTGTGCCACCACAGGCTAGGCAAACCTTTATCTATCTATCTATCTATCTATCTATCTATCTATCTATCTATCTAAATGAGAATGTGTTATCAAGATATCAAAGTTAGACGTATTCTATTTAAATATGACAATTTATCTTGTCTACTGAGAGGCTAGAAAATTTGGACACAGGAGCCTCTTTTTCTATCAGGTAACAAACGAGTCCTGATGTAGAAGAAGGCATTTCTTCCCCAGGTCATGACCGTCCCCACAGGCCCCATTGAGCGTTCACTTCACCTGTCTGGACCTGGTTGTCACCTGAGTCCGTGTGTCCCCTGCCCAGGATGGGCTATGACATGAGGGAGAAAAAGCGTCCGGCTGGTGTGAACCACGGAGATGTAGGACTCATCTGCTGCCGCAGCACAGGGGGCCTGTGAGACGAACACGTGGGGCCTTCTGCTGTCACCAGCGCCATCCAGGTGGAGAGGAGGACGTGCTCTTGAGGAATCTGCTAGCAGGCTGTGTCAGCCTGGGCTCCCCAGGGAAACAGAACCAGTAGGCGAGCTACATACACATACTGCGCACAAGAATTAGGGGGCGTTTCAAAATGAACATGAGGCGATAATAAAAAGGAGCATTTGATTATTTTTATTTCTATTTTTTTTATTAAACAAGAACATCAGAAAAGCAAATGACAAGTCAAAGAAAGTTGTTTGATTATGCAAATGAGATGCAAAATCAACTTTTATTTCACTGGTGAAAATGCACTCTACAGAAGGCGGAAAGTCCTGGAGCATCTGCACGTTCCCTGATCCCCTAATTTTTGTGAGCAGTGTGTATACACTTATATATTTGTTTGGCCTCCACAGGCCTTTATGTTAAACATCAATTTAAATAGATTATAATTATAGTTATACAATTTTTCTATATGTCGTTTGCAGACACACACACGCAGACGTTACTCCCCACCAGAGGCCATTGGTCCCCAGGGTCGCTGAGCGCTCAGAGACGCCTTCAGACACAGGAGGCTGGCCTGCGTGGTCTCTTCCCAAGATTTAAGAAATTCCCCGAAAGAGAGAGCCAGGAAGCGCACCATTAACTCCCCGTCCGTCAGTGGTTTAGGACACACGGGGCGATCTGCACAAGTGAACGAGAACTTGCCCAGGGTCTTGACAGACCCATTTTCTTAGAAACCGTCGTTTCAAAGATATTATTCAAAAACAGAAAGCATGCTTCCCTTGGCTTTTAAACCCAGGACACGAGTCACAACTTTGCTCGATAATCAGGTTGAGCCCCTGCTGTCGGTAATCTCTTCCGGGGCAACGGAGAGCCACGTTCCCAATCCGCAGCACGAATTGACACAGAGCAGCCCAGTGACCGGTCCCCGAGGGACACTGCATGTGTGACAAGTGAAACGACCCGGCGGTGGCACGGTGCTCTGCTGCGCACCACCGCCCACGTCCATAGCTGTGTCGGATACAGAACCGGGACTTGCAGAGAAGCGGGGATTCCGTACCCCGCCTCCACCTCCCCTATGGCACCTGGATACACATGGGGCTGAGCACACACCGAACGGCAAACCTCAGCGTCCTTGAGCGGAGCCACAGCCGTAGTCATTCCCACTAGAAAGAAAAGACGCCCACGGCAGAGGCCCTGGATGCCAGAGAGGCAACGATGCTGCATAAACAGTAAACATTAGCTGCAGAACATACACCATTGGGAGATGTGAGCAGTTAGCTGGCGGGGGAGGGGGGGTCCAGACGAGGGTCGCAGCCTGTGCAAAGGGTGGGGAGGGGGTGTGAACCGGGGACAGCTGTGCTGCTCTGCACGGTGGTTGCTCTGAGCGAGAATGCGTTTGTACAGGGAAGGGTGTTCAGAGCACAAGTCCCGGCTGACGTACACCATGTAGGCTCTGGGCCTGGCAAAGTGGACTGGACGTCAGAGAGAAAACAGCCGCTCACCTCACTGACACATTCCAGACCTCCAGAGTCAAAGGCTCCCTGTTCCATTACTCAGAGTCTTCCTCCTGGGAATGTTACAGCAAGTCTCTCCCACCTCCAGACCTCCAGAGTCAAAGGCTCCCTGTTCCATTACTCAGAGTCTTCCTCCTGGGAATGTTACAGCAAGTCTCTCCCACCTCTGGGGATGAACGCAGGCAGACCCCCTCTTTCTTATCAGGCCTGCTGGTCAGCCTGGCCCTGCTCTCCTTCCCTTTCGCTGCCTTTGACTTGTGTGTCTGGCTTTGTTGAATAGCCATGTCCTATCTCGTCCCTGGGTCTGGCCTGTTAAAAAGAGGATGTTTTAAAAGCAGTTTGCGATGAAACCAGCAGGCCCAGCAACGACTGATCCTGAAGACGGGACGTGCTGGTGAAACGTGTGCAGTAGAGTGAGTCAGTCGCACCCACCTTCCCACTCAGTTACTGGTAGGTTTTTAGGCAACTCGGCCTCTCTCCGCCAAGAGTGAATTGTCCACACGTGAGCCCGGCCCACAGTAAGCCTCCGACGAGTGGCAGTCAGAAAACAGTCGTTCACTCACTCTTTCATCGGGTCTGCCAAAACCTAGGGGTGCCACGACGAGGACCGCAGACTCCGCACTGGACACGCTCAGGGTGGGGGACAGAAACAGCTGATTCTACTCTGAGGGATGGGCTTCGACGGAGGGGACCGTCGTGGGCTGGGAGAGACGCTTCCTGTATCTAAGGAGGCGATGCGGAGCTGAATGTGGCAGGGGGGCAGACCATAGAAAAGAGAAATCCAGGCAGAAAGAGCACCAGGTGCACAGGTGCGGAGGCTGAACAAATGGAGATCCAGGTCTGGGGGCGCGAGGCAGGAGGGAGGGAGGGACATCAACAAGGAGGGGGAGCCGGGCACGGGCTCTGAGTGGGGGTACGGGTGTTAGGTTTTGCCCCACAGGAACATTTGCAGTGAGTACATTTCAGCAGACGGGTTTCACACGTAGAGTCATGTCTCCACCCCCGCGGCGATGTGACAGACGGGCTGCTCTCTGTGTGTGAGCTGTGGGATTAGGGACGGAGACCAGTAGAGAGGTGACTGCATCCGTGGTCCCCCAACTCCAATCCCATCCGCACAGTCCACCATTTACAACCGATTCATTGTAATGAGTTTATAAACCCTCACCCATCTGGAGGTGAACAAAGTCTAGATTTAGGAAACTATATGTAGATTTCCTCCATCATCATTTTTGGGGTATGCACCGTCCTGACACTGAGGTCATCCTCTGCCTTCCCCTGCCCTAGCTTGGGGCAGGCATACAAAAGCCACAGACAGCCACCCCAGCTCTGAGCAGCTGTCCACCTGTCTACTGTCTCCCTTAATAACAGCCACTACTTAGTCATCCACAAATGCAAGCAGAACGCGTACGGCAGACCCGGCCCTGCGTTATAAAGTGGGAACAGAAAGGTGAATGATACAATCAGATTGCCTGCCTTTGAGGCATTTGTAGACTGGAGGAGAACTGTTTACAGCTACATGCATTTTCCCCCTGTACTGCTCCCAACCATGCTGTAAGATGCAGGGACCATCATCCCCATCCTAGGGATCAGGAAGCACGCTTAGGGAGGTTAGGTGATATGCTTAAAGAACACCAATTAAGTTCTGGTTTTGGTTCTTAGCTATTTTTTGGAATTCTTCTCCATCACCTTGTTTGGAGGGGAACCTCTTTCCTGCCCTGATGCCTCCTTCTGTGTAGAGAAAACTCTACCAGCAAATATGGCCAGCTCCCCAACGCCCTCACCCTAGGAGAAGTGACCAGGTTAACTAGCAATTTGCCTATCCTGTTCCCTTTATTATTGCTTCCTCTTCAGATGTGAATGAGTCTCAAAACCTACCCTCTGCTGTCCTGATCCTTGCCCCGCTCCCACCAGAGATGATAGCACTGAACGGTTAAGCAGTCTGCCCGTGGTCTCATATAGACTTAAGGTAGGGAAGGTTCACCCAGGGCCTCAACCCTCGCCGCTGTGCTGGTTTGAGGCTGCCAGAATCACATACCATATATTGGCAGGCTTAAGCAACAGAAATTCACTTCCTCAGAGTTCTAGAGGCTAAAAGTCCAAGATCAGGGTGTCAGCAGGTTTGTTTTCTTTTCTTAATTTTTTAAATTTATTTATTTATTTATTTATTTATTTATTTATTTGTATTTTTCTGAAGCTGGAAAGGGGAGAGACAGTCAGACAGACTCCCGCATGCGCCCGACCGGGATCCACCCGGCACGCCCACCAGGGGCGACGCTCTGCCCGCCAGGGGGCGATGCTCTGCCCCTCCGGGGCGTCGCTCTGCTGGGACCAGAGCCACTCTAGCGCCTGGGGCAGAGGCCAAGGAGCCATCCCCAGAGCCCGGGCCATCTTTGCTCCAATGGAGCCTTGGCTGCGGGAGGGGAAGAGAGAGACAGAGAGGAAGGAGGGGGGGGGTGGAGAAGCAAATGGGCGCTTCTCCTATGTGCCCTGGCCGGGAATCGAACCCGGGTCCCCGGCACGCCAGGCCGACGCTCTACCGCTGAGCCAACCGGCCAGGGCTAATTTTTTAAATTTATTTTTAGCAAGAGAGAAAGGGAAAGAGAAAGGGAGAGAGAGAGGGAGAGAGGGAGGGAGAGAAAGGGAGAGAGAGAGAGGAACATCAATCTGTTCCGGTATGTGCCCTGACCAGGGATCGAACCAGCCACCTCTGCACTTTGGGATGATGCTCTAACAAACTGAGCTCTCTGGTTGGTTTTTTCCAAAGGCCCTTCTCTTTGGCTTCTAGATGGCCATCTTCTCCCTGTGTCATCACAGGGAGAGGTGTGTGTGTCTGTGTCCTGGTCTTTTCTTTTAAGGACACAAGTCAGATGAGGGTCTGCCACAATGACCTCATTTAACCGTATTTGCCTCTTTAGAGACACTCTCCGAATACAGCCATGTTCTGAGGGCCTGGGGCTTAGGACTTCCATAGAGGAACTGGGGAGAAGGGGCACAATCCAGCCCACATCACCACATCAACCACTGTGCGAGATGGTCTCTTTGATGACCAAGCACGGTAAAATAATAATGCACAGGAAGGCGCTAGCCGGCTCCCAGGAAGGCGTAGACAGAGCGCTGGGGAGCTGCAGTGCGGAAGGGGTTCTCTAGAGCTCCTGGAGCAGGGCAGGGCTGTGAGGGACTCAAGGAGTGTCCATCAGGGCCCTTGGCCAGGGGCAACAGAGCCAGCACCGGCTTCTCAAAGCAGACAAATCACATCTATCGTGGGGAGAACAAGAGGAGACTCACAGAATTCAAGGAAAGGCTAAAAAATAAAATGAAAGCTACTCTACGGGGCTTGGGCAGCAGGGACCAAGGGAGAGCCTCCTCCGAGTGCCTCGTCCGGAAGAAGTTTGCTCTGGTCACCTCGGCCCCGGCAGCACGCCCCCTGAGACTCAGCTTCCCACGACAGGGGTCCCATGGAGCTGGCTTGAGACGTGTCCACTCCTTGGCCTGCAGAATCCAGGGTGCATGGAATTACCTGTCCAGTGCTACGTAAGCCCCGAGAGAGCTAATAAAGCAAGCCGAGAGCTGATTTTCAAACATGCTTCATCTTTATAGTCATAGGTTTTATACCTATAAACCTGAGCTCCGGAGGCCATATCCAGTGGGAGTAGACAGCATCCGGAAGGGGAATCAAGAGACTGTCATCAAAGAAGGGAGAGTAAATGCTGAGTAGGCGAACTAGGACTACATCGGACGTGCCATGCTGGTATTACAGCTGGGGACACTGAGGCTGCGCCTTAGGTACAGCTCATAAGTAAAGAGCCCTGGGACCCGGGAGACGTTCTGCTAATTCCAAATGATGCACTCTCCCTACCGACCTCACAAAGCATCAGCTTGCCCCACCCTAGGGCAAATAAATGAATACATGAGCAGATATATAAATAAGCGAGGGAGCAAACAACACATGAGGAGGCGAACGTTCCAGAATTTTAATCCACTAAATTTATAGATACTCTCCCTTTACCACTAAATTAAAGTGAAGGGGAGGGTATGCTGAGTGAGAGAGCCTCCTTTGTTTGGTTATCATTAATATTCATGAGAGGCCCAGAAGCCACATAAGCCACCTTCTGTGAGAGAAGAGAGAAGGTCGGGTCCCAGCTTTCCCTCCTGTCCCTTCACCTGGGCCCCGCCCCGAGGAGCTGGGCGGTCTTTGTGTGCAGCTCGCCTTTCTGCAGGTGACCACTGTTTTTCCTGCCTTTTGGATTATCAAGCCTCCCAGGCAGAGGTCACGTCCAGCTCTGTGTCTGCAACAGCACTTGATATACTGATGCGCCCCCAAAATGTAAAGTAACATTAGCAACGTGGTGCGTTTGCCCGGGTATGAGGCAGGGAAGGCTGCAGTTCCCCGTCTTGGGAGAAGGTAATTGAGATTGATGGGGAGAAGCAGGACATCTTGCACAGGGTATTTACTGCCTCCAATCATACACCCAGTGCTCGGCAAGCCCCCGAGAGAGAGCTAAAAGAGTAAGCTAACGGCTGATTCTCAGGAATATTTCATCTTTATCGTTATAGGTTTTATAACTAAAGCCTAAGCTCTGGGGACCGAGTTGAAAGGCCAACTCACAAGGGCACATCACTTCGGTGGAGTTCTTTCCAAAAACCTATAAGCCCACACTAATTATGAGAAAAACCTCAGAAAGACTCAGACGTTCTGTATGATATGCGACCAGCACTCCTCAGGGAGACTGTCCAGTTTGTGAAAAACAAGGAAGGACTGGGAAACTACAGGAGACCAGAGGAGGATAAGGAGACGTCACAACTAGAGGCAGCGTGGACCCCGGATTGGACGTCGAAATAGGAAAGAACTGTACTGCACGGAATCGTGTCCGCCTCCAAAATGTATGTCCCTCCATACCCTGTGAGCATGACCGTATTTGGGAGCCTCTTCTTTGCAGATGTCATCAGTTCAGGCGAGGTGCTACTTGCTTAGTGTGGGCTGTGAAACTAGTATAACTGGCAGCCTTTTAAAAAGAGAGGGATGTGCACAGAGAGACACAGACACAGGGAGGAAGGCCAGGCGAGGGTGGAGGCAGAGTGAGGGGTGCAGTGACAAGCCAAGTGTCCACGCCAAGTGTCCCACTCAGGCAGCTACAACAAGATACCGGACCAGGTGGCTTAGGAACAACAGAGATTTATTTCTCAGTTCCCGAGGCTGTCAATCCATGAAGAGCATGCCCGTGTGGCCAGGTGAGGGCGCTCTTCCAGACCTCAGACTTCTTGTAAAGTGGAGCCCTCATAACCTAAATGCTTCCCAAAGTTTCCACCCCTTAATAGCACTACCTTGTACATTTGGATTTTGACATACGAATCTAGGAGGGACACAAACATTCACACAGACCGTAGCACCAAGGAACTCCAAGAATTGCCAGCCCCCCTGCCCCCCCCCCCAAGTTAGAAGAGGAAAAGAAGGATTCTTGCCTAGAGCCTTTGGAGAGAGCATGGCCCTTCTGACACCTTCATTTTAGACTTGTGACCTTCACAACTGTGAGAGAGTACATTTCTGTGGTTTTGAGCCACCCAGTTTATGGTTCTTTGTTATGGAAGCTCTAGAAAACTAATATATGGACATTAATGAACAAGAATGATGAAATCAAGATAAAGGCTAGAGTTTAGTTAATAATAATAATATGCTTGCCTGACCAGGCGGTGACACAGTGGATAGAGCGTCGGACTGTGACATGGAGGACCCAGGTTTGAAACCCCAAGGTCACTGGCTTGAGCGTGGGCTGATCCAGCTTGAGCATGGGCTCACCAGCTTGAGCGCAGGGTTGCTTGCTTGAAGCCCAAGGTTGCTGGCTTGAGCCCAAGGTTGCTGGCTTGAGCGAGGTGTCACTCACTCTGCTATAGCCCTCCCCTTCCCCGTCAAGGCACATATGAGAAAGCAATCACTGAACAACGAAGGTGACACAATGAAAATTGATGCTTCTCATCTCTCTCCCTTTCTGTCTGTCTGTCCCTATCTGTCCCTCTCTCTGACACTCTCTCTGTCTCTGTCAATAATAATAATAATAATAATATGCTCATGTTAGTTTCTTAGTTTGGCAAAAGTACTGCTATAGAATAAGATGTTAACAATAGGGTAAACTGGGTGAGGGATATACCAAAATGCTATGTGCTTATATGTGTAAGTTTTCTACAAATATATAACCATTCAAAAATAAAAAGTTTATTTGGGGGGGGGGGAGAAGCCAACTCCTGGGCTGTGTCATCTTTGGGTGGTCACCTCCCTAAGCTTGGGTGGTCTCATTGTAACATGAGACCATATATATATATATATATATATATATATATATATATATATATAATCATATCTCCATGTTGTGGAGGGTTGTGATTAAAATGTGACAATGCATATGCAATATGTAGCAGGTCACATCTTTTCTCATTTTGATTCTGTTCCTTGGTCCGTTTGCCAGTCCTTCCAAAGTCATGCCACAGTGACCATGCCCAGGTCTTGCCCTCGTCCATGCCACCATTTAAAATGTTAACAAAGAAAAGGAGAGAACCCTGTTGGTCACAGCCTCAGGGCACAGGGATCGTCTTCCAACTTGCCACGAATGGAGCTAACACGCACATGTTACTGCTCAGGCTAAAATCTCAGGCACCTTACGAATCAGCATTCCCTACATGTCCACTAGTTAAAATAACCTTACTAAAATGAAATGAGGTTAGTCTAGGGCAAATACGATGCTTTCCTTACCTTTCATAGGGGATTATAGGTGGCATCGTGGTTAGATGGAGTCAGGTCACTGGGTTCAAACCCTAGCCCATTATATCATTAATTTATGCTGTGCGACTACTGGGCCATCGGTTACTCCCCCTAAAACTCAGTTCCCCAATCTGTAAACTATAGACAGAACTACCTCCCACATAAAGTTGTTGTAAAGGTTACATTAATCAATGCATGCAAAGAGCCCGGCCACTGTTCTTTGCATATAATTAGCACTCATACTGGTTAGTGTGCAGTATATCTGTGTGAGCATATGTGTGCATTTTCACTGTCCACTGCGGCAATTGACACATTCAAGAGCATAAAAAAATGTCTGTTTGAGGAAAAAAAAAAACTCTTGTACAAATGAGGACACTCTGGATCGAGGGGAGATTGTGATTTGACCAAGGTCATGGAGGAAGAGAGTGGCAGAACTCCGGGTAAAACACAGGACTCATGGCTCAGGGGGCTTTTATGTTTCGGGGATCTCAGGAATAATCTCACTGCTTTTATTTTGTAGATATGGAAGCTGAATCTCAAATAATTGGTGGGGCTTGTCTGGGACACCAGGAGTTGTTGGTGATAAATATTAGACCTTCATGTCATGTGTTTCAACTCCTAGTTTAGGCTTTTGTCTCCTTCTTCTGGATTCTCAACAGCAGCCAGTCAAGTCGGTGCATCGAGTATCGTGTCTTCACTTAAAGAGTGGACTTGTGATCTCTGGGGTTCCAGAAGCCAAGGGCAGCTCTATGAGCTGACAGACCTTTGGGCAAAGGGCAGTGAGGACGAGGACACTTCAGCAAGAGCAGCTTTGACTAAAACATAGAGCTAGGCTGGAAGACCAGTGGCTATATCGTAACGCAAATACTGAAAAAAGGCACAGTGACCCCAGAGGCTCCGGCAGTGACCCCAGCTAAGCATATACAGGGCTTTCAGGGAAGCGCCAAGAAAATTCCACCCCAGCCTTGTCTGCCCCACTTGTACTGTGGGATTTTGAGTAAATCACTTGGCCTCTCTGTGCTGCAGTTCATATTAAGATGATGGTCCTGGAGAGTTTCAAAGTACTTCACAGTTTTCAAAAAGACACTTTGACTCTTAGCCACTGTCTCATGTGATTCTTGCAATAACACTCCAGTTATTAGTTATTGCTAGAGTAAAGCCCTTATATTATAGATTGGAGAACAGGATTTATGAAATCAAATGTTATTTTTTTATCAATACATATACATTATCACAATAAAAATAAGAAAAGTAATAGTTGTTAATATTTGCTGAGTATGTATTACTCTGCCAAGCACTTAGAATGCATTTGTCATTTACTTCTCACACAGCTCTGTGAGGTTGGTGGTATTATTAATCTGGTTTTATTATAAACCACAGAGAGATTAAGCAACTTGCCTGAGGCCACAGAGCTAGGAAATGGAGTCCTTG
Organism: Saccopteryx leptura; assembly: GCF_036850995.1. Lineage (NCBI taxonomy): Eukaryota > Metazoa > Chordata > Mammalia > Chiroptera > Emballonuridae > Saccopteryx > Saccopteryx leptura. The sequence continues at coordinate 360,470,217 of NC_089505.1, forward strand.
GAATGTGAATCCAAGCAATCGGGCTCTAGAATGCACATTCTTCCCAGTAAACTCTAACAGACAGACCCTCTTGCTAACCAATGAGCTTTTGAGACGAATAAGACACAGACACACCCTTCTGCTGAAGAAGCTCACAGACCAATTGGGGGTAACTGATATGTAAATCAGATCATCCCAATTCAGGAAGATGAAAAAGTGTAAGGTTCAGAGATCAGAACAATGACATAGGAGTGACTTAAAGTCAATGTAGTGAAGCGTGGATTAGAACCCAGGCTTCTGGACTGTATAATCAATATTCATTTTTGTTTCTTCATTTGAGAAATACGTTGATTATAAAAAGACGTGGTTCTTCTGAAGAACCAGCAATTATAGTCCCAGGGAAATGTTTCCAAACCACTTCAAGCCTGCAGCCTTTGTTCCAACATGAACACACTGAGTCTTTGTCCTGCCCTGAAGTGGAGACTAACTATCCAGCTCTCCAAGCCTCCCCCACTCGCTGCTATGAAGAGTCACTAGGAAACACTATTCTGCCGGCATTAGCCATGGTGGCCTGATTCAATAGAACCTCAAGCTCACTGGCTTTCACTAATGCACATTTAATTAGGTTCCTTTAATCCCCACAGAGGTTTCTTCCCAATAAGCTGGGTATTGGCTATGCCATAAGGACCTCGCTCTCCGATGGAGGGTCTGCAGCGTAAGCCCCTTGGATTCCCAGGAATGCAGCAAAGGTCAGGACATTCTTTAGACGACAACTAGAGTTTAAGAACCAACCTCACAAAAACCTCTTTGAAAGATGCGGTTGGCCTTTCCACACCTACTCCCTTTCGGGCAGAAATATCCCAGAATATGCACGGCCCCATGTTTTGAGGATAAGGCAAAGGAGACTGCAAGTCGAAAAAATGCAAAAGATGAAGTTTTTTTTCCCCCTAAAATAACTCTTAAAATTCAGCTATAAATTTCACTATTGAGCTCAGAGTACGTGAGGTGAAACAGTAAAAGATGCCTGCTTCAACAACGTGACTTCCAAATATGGTTACAGTTCTCTGACTTTTCCAATAATCACCAGAATAGCCACCTAAGCTATTCACAGAGAGGCAAAGAGCTGAGACTTTCCAACAACATCCCTGAAAGTGTATCACCGTGTTCACGCCGTCTAAAGGGGAGGGGCGGGGTTGAGTTTGTTCCTAAACAGCAAGAAAACTCTTATCTACTCTGTCAGCTATCACTTCTTCTTCCTGTCACATTGTGCCACCGTCAGACTGGCCCTGCAGAACTTGTTACTCGACACACATCTACTGCTACTAAGATGACCTTATTGATCTAGGTCAGCGATTTTCAACCCGTGTGCTGCAAGAATTTTTAAAACATTCATTACCTGACTATTTAGTCAGGGGAACTGGACTGACCTCTTTTTCCCTTAGATTGTCGAATAAAAAAATTGATGACAGCCAACATAATAATAGCTGTCTGGTGTGAATGAATCAAAATTATACCCACCCCCCTTTTTTTGTCAGATTGGCAAAATATATAGTTTTTGGTGTGCTGCAGAATTTCAGTAATTAGTTTATGTGTGCCATGAGATGCAAAAGATTGGAACTCACTGGTCTGGTTCATTAACCAGAGTACAGAGAATTCAAATTCACGTGTTGGATGATGAGCTTGGTCACTTGGTCCCAAAACTTAACCATGGTGCTTGGGTCTACCTTCTGCCACTACTTTGCCAAAACTAGCTCTCCCCTAAACCCCTCTACTTAGAATGCTTCCATGAGCCTGGGCCATCAGCCTAGGCTACCTCATCCAGGTATCTTTTTTTCCCTTAATTTTTCCATTGACTTGTTCTCTTCCAGAGAAAGAGATAGAGAGAGAGTGTGTGTGGGAGGGAGAGAAGCATAAACTTGTTGTTTCACTTAGTGGTTCCATTTAGTTGTGTACTCATTGATGGTTCCTTGTACGTGCCCTGACCGGGGATTGAACCTGTGACCTTGGCATTCTGGATCAACACTTTATCCACTGAATCACCCAGCCAAGACCTGGGGTATCTTTCTGACGCTCTCCATCACTGGGCTTCCGCTGGTCCATCCTACCCTATCTAGTATCAAATGTTCTTGGCTTCCTTTTGTCCTCGACTATTGGTCCCTTATGCCGGGGGCCTTGGCCATGAAGGGCTGACCAAGGCTGTACCCTTCTCAGTCACCACTACTCCACATGGATGCCTGCCTGGTCATGTAAAATCTGTGCAGCTGCACGAGTCACTGAAGGACTCTCCTTTGGAAAGAGATCCTCAGAGTAACTAGAGTGGCATGGAGAACGGACATTGGACAAAGTGGTAAGAGCAGGGAGGGACCGCAGCAAGAGTAGAGAGTGAGAGATGGCTTTGTCTACCTCTTTGTCTTCTGGCCTGGGAGCCAGGCCATGAGGAGCAAGCCTGTCTGTGCTCCCCAGCTGACCCGCGGCGGGTGAGCTCAGAAAGGAGTGAGAGATCTGGGACTCAATGTCTACCGCAGCCTGACTCACGACCGACTGGTTTTAGCTAGTCACCCTCACATGTGGACGCCCGAGAGGGCAGAGCGAGCCAGGCTGCCGCTGTGAACACAGACCGACGCAGGAAAACTCCCCTGTGGCACCGAAAGCCCTGAGCCCTTCTCTGGGTTTGCTCCAGAGGTCCGGGCAGCTGCCCTGACCAGCTCGTCTTTATCCAGGGTCCGTCTGGTTAAACAAATCAATTTAAAAACACCAACTGCTGGAGGGACACCAGCACAGACAGCAGGACAGGAGGCTGGAGGGCTGAGTCCTGCTTTCGGTTACTCTGGGTTTTCTAGCGCGTTCCAGAAATATAACCCCCGCCGCCACGGCAGACCTGCTGTTGACGAGACACAGTGTACGCTCTCGGATGTTGACACAGAACAGATGGGACTTCGATTTTTAAAAAATCTATTCTTGACAGAAGAGAAATAGACATAATGGGTTTTTGTTGGTTATTTATTTATTGTTTTGATTTGGGCAATTTTTTCCTGCTCACCACTCATGTGCCCGACACGGAGAGTCCTTTGGTCCACCGCCTTGTGCTTCATCGGTCCCTTCTGTAACTGAGAGTCTGTCACGAACTGGGCTTTACTCTTGTCGCCAACCAGGTGGGATGGAGGTTACTGTCTGTGTGTCCCTTCCCACTGGCTCGAAAGGGCACCTGTGGGAGCTGCACACCAAAAGAGCTCCCCAGACTTGCAGACAATGAGATGGTGGCTGGTCCACAATGCTCCACAGAGTGATTGCTGAGCAGGGGACATGTGGGGCCCTGCACCTACCCGTGATATCGCGTACTCTAAGTGAGAACCACAGGCGTGCTATACAAAATCAGTTTCAAGACAAGTCCCGTTAGATAGCAACCCATCAGCTCCTCCTAAACAGGCCTTCCAGAGCCCACCCTGGTCACAGAGTGTCCATTCCAGCCCTCCCAGCGACCGCCGAACCAGGTCCTCGGAGCACGGTCTGAGCACGGGATTTCGTTGGTGGGGGGATGTCTATGCTCACATGATTCCATTCCCATGGCAACCGTTGTTCTAGGGGCCGATGGCAACAGACACCGTGAGATGGGTTTGGCCTACTACATTAACCCCCAATTGTTTGATTATATGATAATAGGTATGGTTGGAGAGCGATGTAAGCCAAATTTCAAATTTCATTTACTGTTGAACTTTATTTCCTCCTCCCCAAAACGTATCTCCAAGGGGAGAAAAATTAAAAAGAGAGAGAGAAAAAAAAACACAACACGAGACTATGGCTTCAGATCGTGGGGGCTCTGTCCCATGTTGAGAGCGGTTTGGCCTTTGGTGTCAATCAGACAGCCCCCCAGGCAGCCGGGGGGTTCAGAGAGACAGAGGCAGCCTTGTGTGAGGGCCAGCGCAGGAGCTGTTGGCCTGTCCCCTCTTTCTCAAGGGGCTGCAGGGCGCTTCCTGGGGCCGGAGACCGGTAGAATCACCACCTCCAGGCTAATCTCCCAGGTTCTCACCTGGGAGAATCACCACCTCCAGTCTAATCTCCCGGGTTCTCATCTCACCCGCGTAGGCGAAACCGCCCTGACCGCTTCTATGGGGGAGAGAAATCTGAACATAGGAATACTTCCCCCCAAAAAACAATTTTTGCAGATAAAGGAACACAGTCACACAGAAACAAAGTATTTGACATATCCAAAGGAAACAAAAGGAAGAGATACCTGCACCTCCATGTTTCCATGTTATTGCAGCATTATTCACAATAGACAAGATGTGACAACAACCCCAAGTGCTCTTCATCGAGGTAGGTAAAGATGTAGATAAAGATATAGATGTGTACAGGGTGGGGCAACATAGGTTCGCAGTTCTTTGTGTGGAGAACAATGCAATAATTAATAAATAATAATACAAGAACAGAGTGTGTTTCACATACTCACAGCTGTAAACCTGCTTTTGCCCACCCTGTTGCAATATACAAATATGAAAAGGAATAATTATTTAGTCGTTAAAAGAAGGAAATCCTGACTTTTATGACAACCTGGATGGACCTGGAGGGCATTATACGAAATAAAATAAGTCCGACAAAGAAAGACAAATACCGTGTGATCTCACTTCCATGTGGAATCCGAACAACCGAAATGACAGAAACGCAGGACAGGCTGGTGGCTACCAGAGGGGGCGCAGATAAGGGAAGGGGACCTTGAGATACAAACTGCCAGTTATAAGATAATAACGTCTGGGGGATGCCGGGATGCCACGTACAGCCTGGTGCTGAGGACAGTGAACAACACTGCATTGGAGATTTAAAAGTTTTCTCACAAGAAAGAAATGTAACAATGTTATAATTTCTTATCACAAGGAAAAGGTTCACTATGATAAAATTGTTGCTATTTATATGTTAACTAAACTTATTGTGGTAATTAATCATTTCATTATAGATATATAGATATATCAAATCATTATTTTATGCACCTTAAATTAATACAATGCTATATGTCAATTCTATCTCATTAAAACTTTTGAAAAAAGTTTTGCAGAGGGATAAGAAAACATTGCTAGATTGTCTTATTTGATAAGCTAGCCTCAGAAAGATGACTATACATGTATATTTCACATGCATTGGAAGCATGTCCCCTTGGCGACTCTATTTTCCAGTCTCTGTACCATCTATAAAACCAAGAGGGCATTTGTCATTTTGTTTGCCAAGTGCCATGGCGCCTAATAAGTACTCAATAAATGCTCTGACTTTTAAACATTTGTTTTAAATGCCATTGTTTACTTAATGAACACTTACTAAATAAGCCAGAGGAGGAGAATGCCCTCAATACTGATGACAACAATGATGATGATGTTGGGGGCAACAAAGAGAAATCAAGATTAAAAATAGCCTATGGAAGGTGACCCGTCGATTTTCTGATGAGTTTGTCCAGGTAAAGTGGCAGTGCCAGAGCCTGAATTCAAATCCCACTGCTAACGTTTAGGAGGGTTATTTGGCAATTCTCATTCTCCGTTTCCTCATCTGTAACATGAACATAAAGATTCCCTGCAAGCTGTGAAAATGAAGTGAATATTTGTATGTGAAAGCACTTTGTAAATGGGTCTGCAAAAATATAATAAGGAGGTAATTTTATTATCAATCATAAAGAACTACATCACTCAAGAGTTAAGACATCTTAACTTACAAACTATAAAAATGCACAATAACCAAGGAAATATATTCTTTTTAAAAAAAAAAATTGTGGTACAAACAAATGATAACAAACATAGCGGCTTAAAACAACACCCATTTAAAATCTCACAGAAGTCCAGACAGTGTCAACTGGGCTCTTTGCTTAGGGCTGAAATCGGCTGAAATCAAACTGTCAACTGGACTGGGTTCTTACTGGTGCTCCGGAGAATAATTTGCTTCAAAGCTGCTTCATGTTGCTGATAGAATTCAATTCCTTGGGTTGTAGGACTGAGGTCTCTATTTTCTTGCTGGCTATTAGCCAGGTACCACACTCAGTAGCTTACGGCTGCTCTTAGGTCCTTATCCCATGACCCCTCCATCTCAGCAACCTCCTTTACATCAAATCCTCTTCCTCTGACTTCCTCCTCCATCAGTTAGAGAAAACTCTGCTTTCAAAGTCATTAGATTATGTCCACCAGAAAAATTACTCTTTTGAGTCACTCAAAGTCAACTGATTAATTTTAACTACATCTGCAAAATTCCTTTCTCCATGAAATGTTACATCATCCTGAGCGTGGTATCTATTATATTCACGCTCCTGAGATTAGGGCTGGACATTGGGGAAGGGGCATCTTCCCTCGAGAGTGTGAACCCGTTGGCAAATAGCTTTGAATATGTCACAAGGTCTCACAAGTAAAATCTTAGGATCTTGTTCATTCCTCACTGTGACTACCAGCACAGTTCCTGGCCCATGGCAGGTGTTTAATGTGGTTGTGAACTAGAGACATGAAGCTTCTTTGGGGACATCTGCTTTGAAATCTCAGCTTTCACAAAGAAAACAAAAACAGGAAGTTTTTTATTTTGTCAATAATCGTCTATTCACCTCACCCCTCTGCTACCTGGCAAACTGCCTGACACACAGTGGGTCCAAAATAAATAATGTTGAATGAGTAAGTGAACGAAGAGAATTTTCCACTTAGCCTTAACTAATAATCTCCTTTGAATCTGTTTACCAAGCTAATTACTACTATTTTTTTTTTAAGTTTCCTGAAGGACTGGGTCTATCATGATCTGCTTGCACTGAGGACTGTTGTTCCCGCTCAGCAGACAGACGGGCCAGAACTTCCAGGCTAGCGGAGGTGTGCTTAGATGAAAGGGGAGTTCCGCCTGAGGCTGCGGAGGACTCCTGAACAGGGGCCAGCTCCAAGGGCCTTCTTCTCTCCGAAAAGAATTTAAGAGCCGCACCAGTTTCCTAAGCAATTGACTGCACAGTGCATCCTAACAGACTAGATTATTGCTCAGCAAAAAGTGAATGGCTCCTACCCAACAAAGCCACACATACAAACCTTCCATCACCCACTCATGAAAATGACAAAGCCTCCACACTGTTTCGAAGCTTCCTCCTTGAAAGCTGGATTGACAGACACCGGACTGACGCGAGGCAGCTTTATATCAAAGACGACAGCTGTCGGGGTAGCTAGGAATCACAGCCCGCCGCCTGGCTGTAGATAAATCAATGTTCCGCTCGGGGCCATCACCGCATTAGTGGCTGGTCATTATTTAAAAATAAAATCCTGCAAATGCGCTGGTGATACCTTCATCAGACTGACTCTTGGGAGGATTCTCTTATGATTCTTCCGTTTTCTGAGTTGCACCAAACAATTTCCCATTAACCATATCCTAGCATTTTCTGTCACTAAACCAAAGCCATTTACATAATGGGCCATTTAAGATACAGATAGGCACACACATTAGGTAAATATATGTGTAAACAAATCCTTGCTAACGGTTGTACACTTTAAAAATGCGAAACACCCCGACTTGTGGTGGAGGTAGGGGATGGGAGCAAGGCGCACAGTGTTACAAGTTCAGGAGCAAAATACAATCGTGTCAGCTAGTATTTATAATAGCACTCGCTACTCTGTTCTAATCACCGAGTCTGTATTAACTCATTTCGTCCTTACAGAAACTCTGTGATCTAGGGGTACTGTGATTATCACACACCCCCCCCTTATGGATGGAGTTGGGATGCAGAGAGGGCCAATAGCACAGCTGGGCAGGGGACTCGGGAAGCCGAAATTATTAGATCTGCTGCTGCTGGTGTACCCAGCAGTGGGCCTCCCAATCCTGCAGCTATTTTGCTGTCCTGGGACTAGATGATGCCTCCTGCTACTGGTCGGCTTCAGGGACCTAGCTCCATTTTCCTTTTATTTTTTTTTTAATTTTTTTAAATTTAATTTTTAAATTTTTAATTAAAATTTTTTTAAATTTTTTTTTTTTTTCAATTACAGTTCACATTCACTATTATTTTTGTATTAGTTTCAGGTGTACAGCATACTGGTTAGATAATCATATACATTTCAGTGTTCCCACCAATATCTCAACTACCCACCCATTACAGTGTTATTGACTGGATTCCCTACGCTGTACTTTTTATCCCTGTAACTATTTTGTAACTAGAAATCTGTACTTCTTAACCCCTTCACCTCTCTCATCAGTGCTCCGTTTTTCTACGCCTCAGTTTTCACATCTATGAAACAGGGATAAAAATAGAGCCAAGCTCCCAAGGATGGTTACAGTGAGGATTACTTGTGTCTTTATTCAAATGATGCTCACTGAGCACGTTCTATGTGCCAAGCACTGTCCTGAACAGTCAACAGAAGAGACAAAAGCATGCTTTCTAGAGCAGGGAACCGACAATGAACAAACAAAAAGCAAGATGACATGGATCCTACAGCCAGTAAAGCAGTGGAGAGACCTCTTCATGGGGCCATTCGGGTACAAGCCAAACCCTTGGGGTGAAAATCCACTGGGACACGAGGACACATCACAGAGATCATGCTGTCACATGCATTATCTATTTGCTCAACACAGACCTGGCAAAGTCTCGTTTTGGCCCCAGGATACCAAGTCTCATGAGTGATGACATCTGTGTTTTAATGAGGGCCTATCTCCAGGGGCCTCAGAGACAATGGTCCTTCTAAGGTACGTGCTCAATAAATTATTATTTTCAAGCTTCCTGCACGTGAGGAATTCTTTCTCTTAGGTTTTACACTGCGGTTGGATTGATCATAATCAATTAAGAAAAGTTGCCAAAGGTAGCAGCTTAACTTTCCAGGACCAAGAGCATAAAAAGGCTCTATCCCAAGACTTCACTTCAGGGAAGATAGTTTTTCTCTCCAAGAGCTGGTCATGACCACCGCAGAGTAGATAGATACTAAGAGGTGCCATCCCTGGAGAGAGGGGCTGATGCCTCTTTTTTAGCAAGATGTCATTTGTGTCATTACCATCCAGGCTGCACTGCTTACTATCTGGGCGATTTCAGACAAGACACACAAACTCTTTATTCCTGATTCCTCATCTGCAAGATGGGGACAGTCATGCCTATTTCACAGAGTGGTTACTACACGTGTTCAGACATCTCCGCTTGAATGTTAGAATGACACCTCAAATAAAACATACCCGAACACATCCAATTTAAACACAATAATACAAATTTTCATCCTCAAGCTACTCCTACCCGAGCCTTCTCCATTTTAATAAATGCCAATTCCATTCTTCACCGGGTTCAGTCCAAAAACAAGCAAACAAAAAAGCAAACTTTCTTGATTCTGTCCTCACAGCCCAAATGCATTCACAAAATCTGTCACCTTGACCTTGGAAGATATGTCCGGAATCTGTGGCCGGAACCCTGTGTAAGTCACTCCAGTCTCTCACTGGGTTGTTGCCTTGAGTCCTTAATGGTCTCCTTGTTTCCATCCCTGGCCCTCAGTGGATAATGCTCAACACCCTGGCCGGCAGCATCTTTTAAAAGCCTAAATTAGTCAATGACACTCTTGCTCAAAACCCTGCAAGGACTTGCCCCCTCACACAGAATAAACTCAAATCCTTATACTGATCTAGACACTGTACACTGTATCCATACCCACACCCCGCTACTGGTGTCCCCTCCTACACTCTCCTCGGGTCACAATGACCTCTTTGTTGTTCCCTGAGACAGCAATGCATGGCCTGACCTGTGGTGGCACCGTGGATAAAGTGTCAACCTGGAAAGCTGTGGTCGCTGGTTCAAAACCCTGGGTTTGCCTGGTCAAGGCACATATGGGAGTTGATGCTTCCTGCTTCTCCCCTCCCTCCTTCTCTCTCTTTCTCTCCCCTTTGCTCTAAAATGAACAAATAATTTTTTTTAAAGAAAAGCAATGCATGCTCTTGCCTGGGGTCTTTCCCCTTGCTGTTCCCTCCGCCTGGAAGTAAAACTTCCCCAGGCACCCGCGTACATGCTCCTTCACCTCCTCCCAGACTTTCTCCTAAGGCCTTTCCTGAACAGCCCGTTCAGGTTTCCAACTCCAACCCTCCAGACTACCCCCCTCACACACACACATTTCCTATCTTACTTCCTTCATAGTATAAAACCTTCATTAACTTCTGATATTATTGATAAGTATCTATGCTTCAAGGGTTTGTTTCTCCTCATCAAAATATAAATTCCATGAAGGTAGAAATTTTGCCTATTTTATTCACATATTATATCTCTGTCACCCAGGTTTGTCAACCTTGGCACTATTGGTATTTTGGGCCAAATGACTCTTTGGTTGGGGGGGGGGGACCGTACTGTGTATTATAGGATGCTTAGCAGCATCTCTCTCTGGTCTCTGCTGACCAGAAGCCAACAGCTCCTGCCCAGTCATAACAAGCAAATATCTCCAAATATTGTCAAATGTCCCCTGGGAGGCAAATCTCTCCCCGTCGAGTCTCAATGATCCAAAGCAAAGCCAAATACAACACGAATGCTCAGTGAGTATGTTTTGAAAGAATACACGCATGTCAAATGAGTTAATGTCTTAAGCACAAAGGACAGCGTTGGCACGTAGTAAATACTGAAGTCATGTTAATTATAATGAATGCGTTGTTTTTATTATTGTTGCTGTGTTGTCTCTGTTTAGAATTAACCATGAAGACAAGCAACCTATATTATGTGGAGCCATAGACTCTGACATGGATTTCACTTTTAAAACATATTTGAATTATTTCAAAAATTGCAGTTAAAAAAAAATAAAAACTCTTACACTTAGAAGTGTTAACACATTGGATACCACCAACTAGTCAACTTGTTTCTGTGCAGACCTCAAAATACATTATCTTCTGCCATCTTTGTGCATATATTTTAACTTCTTATAAATGTGTCACTGATTCAGAAGGCTGTCGTTCGGCACTGGTGTTTATTTTTATTCCAGTCTGTCCCTGTCGGCTCATGTAAAACTGCTCAAGCAGGGATTCTGTGGTAGAGTTGTATTAAACATACATTAATTCAATCTGCCCAAATGCAACAATACAAGGTTGGCCAAAAATAAAGAGAGAAAGCATACTATTCACTCAACATGGGCCGCTAAATGCAAGCCAATTACTTCATCTGGTGCTCAGCGGAAGCGACAGCAATCTGTCCGGCCCGGGAGGATGAACTGGTGGCGTTAGACTTAGAGGAAACATGAGACACTACACACAAAACTGCATCCTGTATTTTATGTGAGATTTTGGATCTTTTTCATGGGCAATTGTGATAATGTACATTTGTAGTTCTTTCTTATTGACAGTCTTGAAATTGAAAAAGTCTTTGAAAAAGCAGCACTGAAGAAGAACCCTCTTGGTGGCAAAGTCACCGTTACTTATGGTCATTGTTTTCCCACTGGGTGTGATTATGAGGTGTCGCTCCCCAGACCCTCCTGCCAGTGTTCACTAAGGGGGAACACGCACAAGTTATTACCTTTACGAAGTAGGAAAACGCTGGGTTTCAAAGGACATCTGAGCCCACAGTTCCAGAATTGGAATTGTGGACAGTACCTGGCTTCCCTCTCACATGCTGCTCTTTGTCCTGGGGCCCGAGGAAGTTGTCACCTGCAGGAACAGCAATACCACTGTTCGCGTCCCAGTCAATAAATGCTCCCTGCCCACAGCCCTCCTGTCAAAAGAGTAACTGAGACTGGGAAGCGTATGAAGATGTCGATGGTTTTTATACTTAATATATGTTTGGAGTACTTATTGTTTCATTTTTAGAGTTATAGCATCAAATTAAAATAGTTGTGATATAACCCATCAACCACAAAGACTGAATATCCTACCACAAAGTCTTACGAATTATTATAAGAACTATAATCGTTATCACTGTCATGGTTGGTGGTTCACCTTGGAAACCAAATTTCTTCCTAGTGTTCCTTCATCCTTGAGCAATAGTTAATTTGCAGAGCACCCTGGGATTACAAGGCAAATTGTTAAAAACCGTCCCATCTGCTCCCACATGTATTATCTCATTTGTTCAAGGAAGACTTTATCAATAACATTGATAGGCTTCTAACCAGACTGAACAAATAAAAAAGAGAAGATACAAATGACAAGTAGCTGAAATGAAAGAGGGAACATCATCACATCTCCAATAGATATGAAAAGAATGGTAAGGGAATATTTTAAACAACTTTATGCCAATAAATTTGATGACCAATGGACAAATTCTTTGAAAGACACAAACTGCCAAAGCAGTTTAGAAGTTACTAAAGAAGAATTAGGTAACTTGAATAGTCTTATATCTATTCTAAGTTACATTTATCCTTACCAATTGGCCCAGATAATTTCACCTTTGAACTCTATTAAATGGTTTAAAACATACAAAAGGGTTAGTGGAGGTCTGTGGGAGGTAGACAGAAAAATTACCTGTATCTCAATTGTGGTGTGAGTTACTGAATATATACAGTTTTCAAAACTCTGCAAACTACACACCTAAATGAAGGGGTGAATTTTACTATATGTAAATTATGCCTCAATAAAGCTGGGAAAGAAAGTAAAGGAAAAGGGGTAACTATTTGGGTTCCAATAATCCAGGCAGAGTCTGAAAGAGCAAAATCCAGCACAGAGAGTGCTCTGTGATAAGTCTTGAAGAGCTTTCTCGGGAGGTAACATTGATAGAGTGGTGGGTATCACATCCGCTTCGGTAGAGACCTTAGCCATGAGCACAAGCTCCATCTGAAGCTATCACAGGGTCCCGCCTTCAACACTACATCTCTCAGGCTCTAGAAGAACGCAAAATCAAACTGCTCTCTGGTAGCCTTCTCTTTGATGATGAAATATTTCTCTTCTTCCTCCACAGTTCCTGTGATAAAGTGCCTGTCATTGTGCGAGCAGTGGTCCTCGCAGAATGCAGGGGGAACCCAGGTGTCCCCAACAACCCTTGTCCTTGGGAAATAACCTGCTGTTCCCAAATGTGAAAGAGACTTCTACAGTTTTACAACAGGAGCATGAAAAAGTAGTCAAATAGATTTTTTTGGCTGACAGTAAAATATACACAAACCTAAAGAATTCTGTTTGTCTCTCTTTCACTTATAGTTTCCAAGATTTTACGAAAGGTTGAAAGTGTCACTTATATATCCAGTTGCTATCATTTTTGGTTTATTTCACCACACGTTGTGACTGTCATGAGCTGAATTGTGTCTCTATCCCCCAATCCATATGTTGAAGTCCTAACCTTTAGTGCCTTAGAATTTTACTATATTTGGAGATAAGGTCTTTAAAGAGAGAAGAAAGGTTAAATGAGGTCACTAGTGTGGGCCTTCATTCAACCTGACTGGTTTCCTTATGAGAAGAGGAGACTAGGACACACACACACAAAGGGAGACAATGAGAAGGCAAAGAGAGAAGACAGTCCTCTGTAAGCCAGGGAGAGAGTCACTCAGAAAACCAACAATAACAACAACACTTCAGACACCTTGACTTGGGCCTAGAATCATGAGAAAATAAACTTTTGTGGTTTACGCCACTCTGTGGTTCATGATGGTAGCTCTAAGAGATTCAGTAGGAACTTTCCCTGTCCTGTGTGCATAATAAATGCAGGTAAAACTCTGGACTAGGAATCTATGGTCTCCACCTTGTGGGACCCACACCAGGGTCTTCACAGAAAAGGCAAGAAACTACAATTGTGCGTGTCCCACACTAAGCCAGATGGGACTCCACCAAGCTGGATACTGACTCCACAAGTGCTCAAATGCCATTGCAGGGCCAGCTTTTTCTGTGCGGCTTCCCAGTGGCATTTGTGCCTTGTTGGGGCCCATATTTAAAAACAAACAGAACAGGCATTTGGTTAATTGTATATTTTTCAACCTGAACAAATTTTATTCCTGAACCCAGCTCAGCCTTTCCTTGTTTATTGCTACTTCCAATGTGACAGTGAACTATGTTGGGTGACAGTAATTTAGTATCAAAATATATATATATATCACAACAATAATTTAAAAGTCCCAAAAAGAAAGAGTAAGAGGAGGATGAGTGGGGATATTTATTTTCAGCTAACATAGACTGAGCATGTTCTCAGCTATTGTGAGTACAGAGAGACGGGCGACAGTGCCTCCTGGTCAGAGAACACAGACCTGGAGCCCATATGTTCTCTGAAATGTATAGTTCACAACAAAGTGGTTCACAGACAGGATTTTACAACTGGAATGGCCCATATCTGAATTCTTGCTTTATCACTTATCGCTTTATTTCATTTGCCAAGTTTTGAATCTCTCTGGGGCCTCAGTGTCCTCATCTGTAAGATGGCACTTTCATTATTGTTTGGAAGGCACTGAGTGACTGTCAGCATTCGTGCTCAGTAGAAACTGTTAGCATTGGTAGAAGTGTTTGGATCACTGGATGCACTTTGACATATGTTCTTGTTGTTCTTCCTCAAATGCCTCTATGAAGTCAGGAGAAGCTTTAGTTACACCTGTTCCATCTGTAAGAAAACCAAGTCTAAAGAGGTTAAATGACTTGCTGCTGGCCACAGAGGGAGACAGGTTTAGATTCAATTCCAGGTCTTGGAACTCATAACACTATGCTCTTTTCCATCAGTAGATTGCCTTCTCCCCCACTGAAGGTGATGTGGATGGTGTCTGGTTGCTTTAGGCAATGATTTATTTCAAAAGTCCATCTTAACTCCTAAAAGTTAAAATCAACAATGTATAAACCAGGCAGACTCCAATCATGCCAGACAAATGCTCGTCTACTAAATGTCTTTTACTGGGATGACCAATAGCAAGAATGGTGATCTTCACAAGAAATCCATGTGCCTTCCCTGGAGCTTCCTGCTTCCTGCCTGGAACCAGGTAATTTCAAGAATTCACTAGGTAGACAAAAAAAAAAAAAAAAAAAAAAAAAAAAAAAAAGAATTCACTTGACACAACTCTGCGTAGGTATGCTCAGAGCACACTATCAGAAGGCACCCACTCTCTGAGTGGCTGCTAAAGACAAGGGCCATTAACTGGCCTGCCAGTCCTCCATCACACAATTCTACCAGCATAGGACCTGAGTGATCTCAAGGCCAAAAGGCATTTGCCTTGAGGTATGCTCTCTGAAGCAGAAATCTCTGGCCATGGGCCTTGGTTTGTAAAGCAGTATTGTTCAGACTTTCTTGAATGCAGTGCTCAATAAAAAAAGATATTTATTTCATCTCTCTGGGGCCTCAGCTTCACATCTTGACCCAGTTACAGGTGTATTTAAAAACAGTGGGTTAAGAATTCAGTTAAGAAAGAACCACTAACAGTTTTAAAAATTATATATGAATAATTGGAATGGGATGGAACACAATGGAATGGAACAGAAGAGAACAGAATGCAATGGACTAGAAGTAAAATAGAACAAAATGGAATGGAACAAAACAGAACAGAATGAAAAAGAATAGAACAGGATAGAACAGGATTGAACAGAATAGAATAGAATAGAATAGAATAGAATAGAATAGAATAGAATAGAATAGAATAGAATAGAATACAAAGTGCATTGCATACAATAAAGATTAAGTATCTATCAATCTATCTATCTATCTATCTTGTATCAATCTGTCTATAAACTTGGACATTATGTTCAATTTATTTCTTATTGTGGGTCATAGTTAAAAAAAATTTAAAGACCCCAGCCTTGAGGAATGCCAACAAAAGGGGATTGGAATTGGGGATTTGAAGGAGAAGCCACAATAAGATTTGAGAACATGAGGGAATTTTCTGACTGGGTTCTTTCAATGGCTCTTTATCCTCATTCCCCAGCAACCTTTTTCCTTGTCTGGTATGCACGATCACATGTGATCAACCCTCATGGCCGGCCACTCACATCACCCTCTCATCTTAGGCTACAGCTATTGCAGGTTGGGTAACAATCTAAGATTCCTGAACCCTACAGTCTTCTGCTCATGTTTCTTTTCTTTTTTTTTTTTTTTTTTTTTTCAGAGACAGAGTGAGAGTCAGAGAAAGGGATAGATAGGGACAGACAGACAGGAACTCAGAGAGATGAGAAGCATCAATCATCAGTTTTTCGTTGCAACACCTTAGTTGTTCATTGATTACTTTCTCATCTGTGCCTTGACCGTGGGCTTTCAGCAGACCGAGTAACCCCTTTCTCGAGCCAGCGACCTTGGGCTCAAGCTGGTGAGCTTTTGCTTAAACCAGATGAGCCCACGCTCAAGCTGGCGACCTTGGGGTCTCGAACCTTGGTCCTCCACATCCCAGTCTGACGCTCTATCCACTGCGCCACCACCTGGTCAGGCTGTTCATGTTTCTTATACTTAGAATCCCTGCCCTCACTGTTCCCTGCCTTGGTAGCTCCTACTCATGCTTTCAATTGCTCAGCAACATTGCCACCTGCTTTCTCCAGGAAGCTTTCTTGAATCATTCAACATTCACTCATTCATTCATTTAGTCATTCATTCATTATTTAACAAATATTCACAAAACATAGACCTAGATACGGGAGATATCATAGTCAAGAAGGCCTTCCTGGAGTTTACATCCAATGGATAGATGGCTTATAAATAAACAACTAAATATGCAATATAATGTCACTGATGAAAAATGAAACACAGTAAGGGAGAGATTGTGTAGTAGAGAAAGGCTTCATCAAAGGGGGAATTTTGAACAGAAAATTGAGTTATATGTAGAGCAAGCCATGGGTATGTCTGGAGGAAGAGTATTCCAGAACGAGGAACTCACAAGTACCAAGAACCAGAAGCAGGAACAGGCTCGGTGTTCCCTCGTTGACCAAGAGTGACTCATGCCTCCTTCTAGGCTCCTTGCCACCTCCTGCACAATCTTATTACAATGTTTTTCATTGTGCTTTTCTACTTTACTATAAGCTTCTGGATGGCATCAAGGAACTAACCAAACATAGTTCCCTCTACATATGTGTGTAAAGAGAGAAATCAGTACATGAGTAAGGAAATGATGGGCAGAATGAATAAATGAGGATAGCTGATTCCCTCTCTTCTTAACACTTTCCAGAATGAGCCTCAGCCAGGAAGAGCAATGGTGAGGATGTAATTCAGTATTCGGGAGGACTCTGAGAAACATACACCCTGAAGGGAAAGCTCTGGACAGGAAAGAAAAATTCCCTAGAAGTAAACCAGCTGATAGAAGCAAAACGACAAGAAGACATGAACAGATCGGTTAATTCTGTGAAAAATATGCTGCATTAGGCTGAACCATCCAGACTCATTAGTTTGGAAAGTAAGTTGTCTTTCAAAATACAGTTGTGTTAAATCAGTGCTCAGACATTCCTCTTGGCTCTGTAAATAGTCAGTCTTGGGAAAAAAAGGTGCCATGACCCTGAATATGTTTTCAACTGTCTAGAAAATGAATCCCAGAATATTTGAGGGAGAAATAAACAGCTCCCTGTCATAATATAGGTAAGGAGACAGCGGCTGGCCCAAGCTCTGGCCAGAACCCAGGTCTGTTCCCTCTCTTGTCGGGTCCTTGAGTCCCACCCCACTGTCTATAGCCTGCCCACTGCAGACTAGTTTCTTCTTTATTTTGGTGATGGGACATTTCCCCAAAGTATAGTATTGGGATTTATTAAGATAATTGAAAACTGATGAACTCTATTGGCCTTTTCTCGGATTCCAAGATGTCAAGGGAAAGATGGCAATACTTTCTCATCAAATTTAGTGTCAGATGGAGAAAGCTCCAGGGAATCTTAATTCCAAGGATCCTTTTCTATCTTGCTCTTTTCTTTTTTGCTTTGAACTCTCACATTTCAAGTAAGGAGAGCTGATCTCAGAAATATACATTTTTCTCAGTGCAGCTTATGTTGGGAGGAGATTTGGAGATTCCTCCCAAATAATGCTAAGGTTATGAAATGTGCTTAGAGATAGCAATATAACTTGGAGAGTTTTATATTTCTTAACCAACCGTGAAGGAATTGGAATATTGTATATTTTTATCTAAACTTTTTATTTTAGAATATTAGGTTTAATTTTTTTGCAAATTTAATACAGAAAGTTTTCTTTACATCCCTCATTCCATCTCCTTTATTGTTTACAACTTACATAAATAATATGGTCCATTTGTCACAGCTAAGGAACCAAGATTGGTAACAGCATTAACTCAACTGTATACTTTATTTGGATTTCACTAATTTCCCCCTAATCTCCTTTCTCTGTTTCAGGATCCCATGCAGGACACCATAGTCATCTGGTCTCCTTAACCTTCTCTGGTCTATATCAGTTTCCTCAGACATTCTTCGTTTTAGTTGACCTCAACAGTTTTGAGGATGACTGATCAGAGATTCCACACACTGCCCTTCCATTTGGGTTTGTCTTACATCTTTCAGAGCTAGAGTGGGGTTTTGGGTTTGGGGAAGGAAGACCGTAGACTTGGGGTGCCATGTTCAATACATCCTATCAAATGTCGTACATGCGATCAACATGACTCGTCACTGATGGCTGAGACATGGGCCAAATAAAATGACACAACTTTTTAACCATATGTCAGAAATCACCTCATGGGCCAACCTGCCTCTCACTGCACTTTTCAGGCAGTTTTCAAAACATACCACCTTCCCCTTCCCTCGAGCTCTTTGTCCACGCTGCTACCTCGCCTGGAGCATGCTTTCTCCGTTTCCTCAGCCAATTCCCACTCCTCTGCCAATATTCAGCTTTGACTTGACTCACATAAGTTGATCTGAGACCCTTATTGCCAATTAGGAAAAGGAGGGATCCCTGCTTTTTTGCTCCCACAGCACCCACTTCACGCCACTGGCTCACTGTTCCTAGGTGCTTACTGCTCTGCCATCTCTCTCTGGCCTGTGAGCTTCTTGACGAAAGTGACCATGCACTTATTACATATTTTTATCCTTAGGTTCTAGTATATAGAAGGGACTTAAAAAATGCTCATTGAGGCCTTGGAAGGGTAGCTGAGTTGATTGGAGTGTCATCCCAATATGCCAAGGTTGTAGGTTCGATCTTGAGACAGGGCACACACAAAAGGTAACCAATGAATGGACAACTAGGTAGAATAATGAACCAGTCTCTCTCTCTCTGTCTCTCTCTCTCTCTCTCCCTCCTTTATTTTCTCTCCCTCTCTAAAAATCAATACATTAAAAAAATAAGAAAAATAAATTCTCATTGAATAGACGAATAAATGGATAAGTCTGAGCCTTTTCACACTGGTTGGTAGATAGTACCTCCATTTAAAAATGGGGAAACTGAGGCTTTTGGATACTAGATAACTCCCCTAAGGTCACATAGCTAGTAATGACAGAGCCAGGATACAATCCCAGGTCCTTTAGCTGTGTTCTTCTTGTCAACATGAACACTGTTATTTTAAGAATGTGAAATTTCAAGGGTCTATCTGCTACCTGGTGATGTGGCTAAATCCCTTAGTAACTGCAGGTCGGTATAATACTGTCTTACTTCTTCTTCCATGTTCAGCTGTTAGCATTTGGGTCTTGACTACAGGGTTCTAATTTAGTTTAATGTACTCAAGTCCAATACCTAGTGTAAGAGCCCCATATTCTCTTGAAGTCTGGGCTACCCAAGGGACTCCAAAGGTTTGTCTCTCAAAATGAAGTGTACTTGAAGGGGGTGCCTAGGCTTGAGAAGAGCAAATGTGATCATTTACATTATTTTTACTCTCTGTTCATGATATTTCTCTAGAGAAGCAATTGCTAGCCCAAATTTGGAAATCATCAAGGTTCCCCCTTCATCAATGTCAAGTTTTGAGCTCTTCCTTGAGGATGACACAGAGATGCAGAGAAGCTGATCACCTGCCAAAGGTCACTTAGCCAGATGGGGATGAGGCCATGTCCTGAGCCTCCTCCCACTGCCCTTCCTCTCCGTCACTCGGCCTCCACTGGGGGTCAGCTGAATTCCAGGATACCAAGTAAGTACAGAAGTTCCCCATGGAGCATGATGGAATCATGGCCATAGAATAGCCCTTCTCTCATCTCTTCTTTGTCCCTTTTTTCTTTTTCCTTTTTCCTCCTCTTCCCTCGACTTGAACAAGTGTGTTACAATACGAGGGAGAGAGAAGTGGGCAGAGCTCCAAACTCATTCTCACCTCTAAACTTAACCTACAGCTACATAGGCATATACTGTGCCTTTCTAGACCAGGTCCAATTTCAAGTATTTCGATCGCTCTCCCTGAGGACTTTCTCACAGTACTAAATTCAACATGGGAACCCCAGCACTCATGGCAAAGGGCGCTAACACCTTGGCCCCTGCCAGGGAAGCTTCGGAAGAATGGCAACACCGGTGCAGTTGGCACTGGGCATCCCTTTTGTTTTCTCACCTGAAGTCCCAGGCCACAGATTCCCCTTTAATCGGTCATTGGGCATCCTACCCACGGCCATCCACAGCTGCCTGCCCAAGGACGTCCCAGCTGTGACAGCAGTCATCAAACTGCCACGGGCCCCTGCTCAGCCTCCCTTTGTGTGGCCTCCAAGCCAAGAATGCTTCTGACATTCTTAAACAGTTGAAAATGGGTAAAATGATAAAAATAATAACACTAACAGCAGTAGTAGTTCTTGATATCTAAACAGTATACAAACGTCAAACTTTAGTGTCCATTTGAATTTTGAGTTTCATCAATTAAAAATCTGTAAAAACTAGTTTTCTTTCTTTATATGTAAGAACTGATATAACTGCCCCAATTTTGCCTCTTGGTGTGTGCAATGACTAAAATACTATTTACTCTCTGGCCCTTTACATAAAAAGTTTGCCTCTTCCCCCCCCTCCATTATAGAGAAAGATTGCAACACTGTCGTTAAAAGCTCAGGTCTGAGAATCCAGCAGGCTTGAATAGAACTCCCAGCTGTGGCACTTTGTAGCTGGGCGACTTTGGGCACATTACTTACCTGTCACGAGTCTACTCATCTCCTAAATGGAAAAAAAATGGCACCTGCTCTCTAAGAATGTTATCAGGATTAAATGAGATGGCGCACGTAAGGTACTTTAGCCTATGCCTGGCATAGAACAAGCGCTCAGTAAATGTTAGCAATTATCAGTGTCTACAGCATCGTCCCCGTTATCTTTGTCATTATTATTAGAGAAACTCTTCTGAAGCTCAGTTCTGAAATTCCAAATCTTCTCTAAAGTGGTCCTCTCAGTGATTACCGGGAGAAGGGTGATAACAGGCCAGCGACAACTCCCCGTCAGGCTCCTCTGTCTGAAGAAGTCATGATAACAGAGCAGCTGTGGATGGGATTCCCGGTGAGATGCTGATCCCATTAAGTTTATGCACATGATGGCGTCTACAGGGCTAACCTTTCATAGAGGAGGCATTTTCCTATTAACAGAGTTACTCACTGTGCCAAAGAAATCTTCAGTTGTTGAAATGAGTCTGTGATGGAGGAGGGAAATTGCTCCGTGATGGTTACAAAGAGAACGCGCACCTAATCTTTTTGCACATAGAGCAGACTTCCCTTAGTCCTTGCCATTTCCAGCTCACATACTTCTCGTGAGTCCCAGCTGGGAGCGTCGCATCGCTCTGTCTCTGTTTCTTCCAGCCCATGTTTACATTATACACACACACACACACACACACACACACACACACACACACACACTTCGACCTGTCTTTGAGAATGCCGAAGATGCAAAAATAGCATTGCATTATTTTCTTTTTAAATATTGATTTTCATGATCAAGGCAATCCAACCATGTAGTTGAAAATTTGGGGAAGAAGAGAATAAAAGGGGAAAGGACGAACATCTCACCTCAGATCTTCTCTTCCTGTGCATACGCCTTTCCAGAGTCGTAATCTTTACATTGGCCTGTCCATATTGTTCAACAACTTCATACGCTGCGATTTTTCACTTCTATCACTGTGTAATCTTTATAACCATTGTTTAGTCATAAGCAGGACACAGCGAACCCAAATGGCAGCCTTGAGGGAAATAGAGAAAGACTCCTTTCTCAGGTCAACACAGTCCCACACCACGTACACTGTCGGGGGAGCAGAGCACAGACCAGATCTCAGTCTCCACTGACCTCCACTTGCCCTTCGATAGGTGGCCTTGTGCAGTGGACAACCTAAAGCATTGTGCATGGTGGCCCTGGCCATGTGCACATCTGGTCTCCACATCTCCATCCTGGAGCCCTTGACTATGCGTCACAAGATGCCAGCTGTGGGCCCTCGGGGCTGTCACCTCACCTGTCTTATACTAGCTGAGTTTTGAACCTGCTTTGAAAGTGAGAAAGTTGTAGCCTGACTGGTGATGGCACTGTGGGTAGAGTATCAACCTGGGATGGTGAGGTCCCAGGTTCACAACCCTGAAGTTGCTGGCTTGAGTGCAGCATCATTGACATGATCTCAAGGTCGTTGGCTTGAGCCCAAAGGTCTCTGGCTTGAAGCCCAAGGTCGCTGGCTTGAGACCAAGGTGACTGGCTTGGGATCATTCGGTCTATTTTAGACCCCCAGTCAAGGCACATATAAGAAAAAAATCAATGAATAGCTAAGGTGCCACAACTGTGAGTTGATGCTTCTCATCTCTCTCTCTCCCTTCCTCTCTCTCTCTCTCAAAAAAAATAAATAAATAAAAGTGAGACAGTTGTAATAATACCAAGGATAGTCAGGGGAAACATGTTGAACCCCAGACAGATCTCAAGAGTCAAGTACCTCGGTGAAAATCCCTCTCTACTGACTGTCATAGGACAGAAGTACAATAAAAACATACCTTTGGTCTTTGTCCTCAGTTTCCGTCAGAGCTCCTAACACCCTTGGCATTTCTAGAGTGATAGGGGAGTTTCTTACAATCACAAGGAGCCTTTTTGATCACAGTGTGTTTATGCTAATAGGGTCTCACAGGCGGCTCCCAGACAGCTTCAGGAGGGGGGCCGGCCATCAGAAGAACCACACCTGTGATTGGATGGTGAGAAGCTCCTGCACCCTCCCACCCTATCCCTGAGCTCAAGGGAGGGAAAGGGGGCTGGATATCCGGTTCTGTACATTCTCAGACAGTGAGAGTCAGAGGTCTGTGGGTTGAGAACACATAGGAGGGGGTGTGCCCCGAGAGGGTGTGCAAGCTCCTCCCACCCCCACGACCATCATACCTCGCCCTCTGCATCTCCACCACTTGTTGTTTCCGAGTCCTAGCTTTTATAATAAACTGGTAAATGTAAGCATTTTTCTGTGTCCTTTGAGTCATTTTGATAAGTTATAGAACATGAGAGGGGAAATCATGGAAACCTCCACCTCTGTAGTCTACTGGGCAGGTGTGTGGCTAGCCAGGGAACCTCGTTTGCATTTGGTATCTAAAGGGGGAGCAGTCTTGTAGGGTCGGGCTGACGCTAGCCCAGAGGTAGGTAGTGTCAGAATTGGACTGAATTATGGGACACCCAGCAGGAGTCAGAGAATTGGAGAATTGGCAAGAAAGAACAACATATATTTGGTGTCAGAAAACACTACACAACAGCCCTTACTGACTGCCATAGACAGTCCACGGAACAGGGGGAGAGATGTCCCGTTTCCGCAGCTGGTCCAGGCTTCTCCAGGTTCTGCGCACCCCACCCCTCCCCCCGTCTCCCACAGTGGGAGTGCGGACACATTTCCTAGGCTAAATACTCCCGGTGCCACCCAGGACAGATCTGGGGACAGAGCAGTCTCCACCATAGTAGAGAGAAACTAATTTTGGACACCCTTCAGACTGAAAAGTTCATCTCTACCCATGGCATCTGTACACCACATTATCCTGCAGAGCAGAACTGGGCCCTTTTATTCAAACCCTGCCCCCACCTTTCCAAAGGAGGCCTCTTGGAGCTAGAAGGGAAAAAGAACAGAGCCCAGAGCAAGGGCTGCTGCCTTCATTACTGGAAGAAAGTCAATGTGATTGCTGCCCTAGCAGGGATTCAATTAAATTCTTAGCCAAAGGCCCTTGTTCTCTGTAGTTTCTGTCGAGGGAAGGAAGGGGGAGAGAGTTCCTTTATCTCTCAACGACTCCCAGTTTTACTCTTAGCTTCATCAACATTTTATTCATGTTGTCAAGTGGCACTCAACACTTTGGGAGTGATCGCTTTGCTCCCCCTTACGCTCACCGGCCCCCCACCCCACTAACCTGTGTGCACCCGCAAGACAGAGTTGGCTCACTGGGCACAGCAGAGCAGGGCGGCGTGCCTGGCCAGCACAGGCGTCCGGGAAATAAGTGAGCGTGTGTGTGTGTGTGTGTGTGTGTGTGTGCGCGCGTGTGTGTGTGTGTGAGTGAGCGTGTGTGTGTGAGTGTGTGTGTGAGTGTGTGTGTGTGTGAGTGTGTGTGTATGAGTGTGTGTGTGTGAGTGTGTGTGTGTG
This sequence comes from Saccopteryx leptura, assembly GCF_036850995.1. Lineage (NCBI taxonomy): Eukaryota > Metazoa > Chordata > Mammalia > Chiroptera > Emballonuridae > Saccopteryx > Saccopteryx leptura. Next base: position 360,494,441 of record NC_089505.1, read on the forward strand.
AGTGTGTGTGAGTATGTGTGTGAGTGTGTGTGAGTGAGTGTGTGTGTGTGAGTGTGTGTGTGTGTGTGTGAGTGTATGTGTGTGTGTGTGTGTGTTTGCAAATGAGAAATGAATGAATCACTGAACAAAGAGCTGGTTGGGATAGGGAGTCCCACCTAGCAGGACCTTTGTGAACACTAAGCAAGAAAGCTTTGGGAAAGCCCTGCTCAACCAAATATCCATCCCCTCCCTTCATTTCCTGAGGCCAAAAGTTCCCATTTTGCTTCTATGGCTTATGACATTATCATTTCTATGTTGGTCTACTGTTGTAATTGGACACATTTAAGAGGGCTTCTGCTCAGTTTGTCTGAGTGTGTAGCGATTAAGCACGCTACTTTAACACAGTATTGCAGTGTATGGCAGGGGGCATATCTCTATTTGTATTTTGTAAGCAAACAGCCTCTTTGCCAAGAATGGCTAAGCACTGTGTGCAGTATCTATTTGGGATTCTAATAGCTGGGTCTCTTGGAATAATAAAGAGTCTATATAGAAGAAAATGATCTTTAATCTAGATGGGGTGGGGGATGAAAGAAATATATCAGCATGTTGCAAAGATTTAGGGAGAAAGTGGCTAGGACGATCTTCGTTTAAAGTAATATATCCAAACCACCCACCATCAGGGGAGGACAGTCTTTAACCTAAAAGGCGGGAAAGGGGACATATGAAAATATTGCAGTCATTTAGAGAAAGAGTTGCTAGCAGACACTAAAACTATCCAGCCATAACCAGTATGTCAACACAATGCCTGTCTTGATATTATACGTGATTAGGAAAAGAGAAAGCATTTTCAAGAATTGATTTCCTATTTTCTCCTGTTTAGTTATGTGCGTGTCTGTGCTTTCTTTGCTCTCTAGGTAATGAGAGGGAGCAAAAGAAAATGGGGGATTGCTAAGTCCAGTGAGGTTCCTTTCAGCCCGTCAGAGTTTTGTTTTGTTTTTGTGTTTTTATTTTATTTTATTTTTCAGAGAATCGGATAACCTAGAGAGTGTTTGAAATACCATATTTCTCCATGCATAAGATGCTCCCATGTACAAGATACACCTTAATTTGGGGACCTGACATTTGAAAAAAAAGGTATTACATAAAGTTACTGAACTCAAGTTTTACTCATCATAAAATTCATACAACTCCTTATCACTGTCAAAACTCCCATCCAGTAGCTTGTCCTCATCTGTGTCTCATGACAAATCACTGTCTTCAACAATGAGCACAAAAACAAGTGCGAAAAAGTGGAAAATGCAAGTAAAAAATCTACCACCACTCTATAAGACATACCCAGTTTTTAGACCCCAAATTTTTCGAAAAAGGGTACGGTTTTTTGGGGTTTTTTTTTTTTTTTGCATTTTTCTGAAGCTGGAAACGGGGAGGCAGTCAGACAGACTCCCACATGCGCCTGACTGGGATCCACCCGGCATGCCCACCAGGGGGCGAAGCTTTGCCCATCTGAGCCTCGCTCTGTTGCATCCAGAGCCATCCTAGCGCCTGAGGCAGAGGCCACAGAGCCATCCTCAGTGCCCGGGCCACCTTGCTCCAATGGAGCCTGGGCTGCAGGAGGGGAAGAGAGAGACAGAGAGGAAGGAGAGGGGGAGGGGTGGAGAAGCAGATGGGCGCTTCTCCTGTGTGCCCTGGCCAGGACTCGAACCTGGTACTCCCGCACGCCAGGCCGACACTCTACCACTGAGCCAACCGGCCAGGGCCGAAAAAGGGTACGTCTTATACATGGGGAAATATCATGGCCAACCTCGATTAAGAAAACAAAAACAGAGCCCCGCTCTGCCCTGGGCTGTATAAAACCAAAATTTGGGATCCATAAACCAAGCCACAGTCCCTTTAAAAATCTTCAGAGTCAACAGCCATCATATCCCTTGGATAGAACCACGGGACACTTCAGTATGATCTCCATTTATTCTCTTCTCTCCTTCTCTGAGATGACAAACTTTTCTGCGTGGCTAGGCTTCAATCAAAGCCGAATGAATCGCTCTCCCATCCAATTCCTCTCTGGATGGGAGCAGAACTCACGGGGGTTCCTGGCCTGGGTCTTCGAAGCGGGAGAGAAGCCAGATTCTGTGTGCAGCTCAATTTCTATCCGTTACAATTACAATATGGTGTGTCTAATGCCATAATGATCACTTGGAAGGCAGCCACGGTTTCGCCTGGCTCCAGGCAGGGGGTGCCTTTCAGAACCACTCCTGCCCCGGCTTCCTCCTTTTGTCTGGGACCAAAGGGCTCTCCATTCAGGTTGCCACAAGCCCGGCTCAGTACCCAAGGCCCAATTAGAAAAGGAACAGCACAGAAATATATCTGACAAAGTCATCAGGGATTAGAAAACAGAATCTGGCAATAAATATGGTAATTAGGTAATTTGAGACTTTCCTTGCAGGCTTCTTTGAAAATGCAACCTCAAAACTGGGGGAGTCGTGAGCTGATTTTTGCACGGTTAAGGAGAATTATGAGAGGGTGGAAACTTTTTCAAGGCGTTTAAATATTTTTTGGAGTGGCAGGCTAATAACTTTTCTGTCCACACTAGAAAAACGTTAATGATGCAGTTGGGGAAAAGGCCCCCAACTCTGGCCCCAAGCTACCTGGGGGCAAACGGGCAACTCGAGCGCCAACCCTCTTCTCTGAAAGCCAAAAGCAGCTTGGCTTGTGTACATAATGAGCATTTGGTGAATGCTTGAGTTCAATTCAGCTGCTATTGGGGGGTGGGGCGGGAGTGATATATTTCTCTAATAGCATCAGAGTTTTAATTACGTTTTGCCATTTCACAGAAGAGAGTTTTGGGTTTAATCAATTTGCAGGTTGTGGTTCAGCTTAGTGTGTTTGCTGTTGAAGCCTTGATCGTCCAAGGAAGGCTTACCCTTGTGTTTGGAAAAGGAAGAGAGAAGGCAGCTGGCTGCGACATCCTTCAGAAGGTCACCTCTTGAACACCCAAGACCAGGGGTCCCCAAACTACGGCCCGCAGGCCGCATGAGGCCCCCTGAGGCCATTTATCCGGCCCCCGCTGCACTTCTGGAAGGGGCACCTCTTTCATTGGTGGTCAGTGAGAGGAGCATAGTTCCCATTGAAATACTGGTCCGTTTGTTGATTTAAATTTACTTGTTCTTTATTTTAAATATTGTATTTGTTCCCGTTTTGTTTTTTTACTTTAAAATGAGATATGTGCAGTGTGCATAGGGATTTGTTCATAGTTTTTTTTTTATAGTCTGGCCCTCCAACAGTCTGAGGGACAGTGAACTGGCCGCCTGTGTAAAAAGTTTGGGGACCCCTGCCCAAGACGGAGTGCTGAGCTCCTCCTGAGGCCATGGCTCTTGACTTCTCCTGTATCCTAACAGGGACAGTTGTCCTGACATCAAAGGTTTTCTTGTCTTCTCTCCTTCCCAAGCTTCGGAGCCCTTCTGAGGGAAATACCACACACTGTTGCCTCTGGGATTCCTGCTTCTTCTACCGCCCCAGCATAAAAATGGACTCAAAACCAATACTTATTCAATAAATGAGGGGACAGGGCCCATAGCAATATAAGATGCTCTCATGATATAAAAATACAATGTATTAGAATGATTCCATGTTCGACCTTCTTGTTTAAGACTACCTGCATAATCTTTGTACTGTTCTAAAACATAATCTTTGGAGAACGGAGATAAGAGGACCTTGAACTATAAGTCCTCAACCTGATTAATGATCAAAATTACACTCAAAAATGAAAATATAGATTTCCTTTGTGAAATTGTAGGGTGGAGGGAGATCTCTTATACTATTGCTTTGCATTATTGTTACATTGTAATTTATTTATTACTATTAAGGTCCCCAGTAGGTTCTGAAACACTGGAACTCCTGATTATGAAATTAGATCATCTAATTCTTTCCGTGGATGACTGAGGTCACTGACCCTGGGAAGGTCACAAAGCAAGTTAGTAGCAGGGGTCGGACTTAGGCCTAGGTTCCCCGAGTCTCAGGTTTTTTTCTTTCTTTCTTGCGGGTCAAGTCCTTAAAAGTCTGCTGAGTAACTATGTTGTGCCAGCATGCTGCTGAATATTGGAAATAAAAGACAACTAGCAATAAAGCTCTTCTTTACTGACCACTTCCTTCAGATGTGGTACCGAGAGAAATGCTTTATGTAGTATACCGTGGTATCACAGATATTATTGTCATTGGATCAGGAAATTTCAACATCAGGAGGTTAACTTTAAACCTGCTGTGAAAGAATTCAGTCTAACAGGAGAGATAAGCTAAGCACCTGATAAAATAACTACATGATTTGATGGGTTTCTACTCCCTACATTCCCTGGAGCTGGTGCCCTTGATAATGTAACATAGACGGCGGAGGCGAGTGACTCTCTTCAGGACAACAAGGTACAGATGTGTCTACAGGATCTAGTCTTTGGAATAAAGATATAAGTATATTTTTTTAATTTAATGCCCTTGGAGACCAGAGCACCCTGAAGCTCACTGTTTTTCCTTCCCACCTCCACCAGATACAGAAACAAACAGGTGAGGAGATGACCAACAATCAAGAGGGCACTTTGTTCCAGGGTCACACAGGGAGTGATGGGGTTGAAGGGCTAAGGGTGCTGATTTAGGACAAAAGAGAAGGTGAGAAAGGGCTTCCAGGATCACGTTCTGCAGATGATGAAAGTGGCCGAGGGATGTGCTTGGGAATCCTGAGACAAACCCCTCAAACTCATGAACCAGAGCTCAGGAATAAGATAAGTGATCTACAGCAGCTGCTTCAAACGCCCATCATTTTGTGGATTCTCCATTGGTTGAATTTTTCAGTGATCAGCAAACCACGGCTTGCGAGCCACATGTGGCTCTTTGGCCCCTTGAGTGTGGCTCTTCCACAAAATACCACATGCGGGCACTACCTCGATAAGGAATATACCTACCTATATAGTTTAAGTTTAAAAAATTTGGCTCTCAAAAGAAATTTCAATCGTTGTACTGTTGATATTTGGCTCTGTTGACTAATGAGTTTGCTGACCACTGGGTTAGGTCAACAGAAATGTGAACTGTACTGCTCACAAAAATTAGAGAATACTTCAAAATGAATATGAAGCAATAAAAAAAAAGAAGCATTTCTTTTTATTAAACAAGAACATCAGAAAAGCAAACGACAAGTCAAAAAAAGCTGTTTGATTATGCAAATAAGATGCAAAACCAACTTTTATTTCATTGGTGAAAATGCACCATACAGAAGGCTGAAAGTCCTGGAGCATCTGCACGTTCCCTGATCCCCTAATTTTTGTGAGCAGTGTGTATTGTACTAAACTTCACATGCTCCGTGGGTTTTCCCTGCTGACAGGAGCACTTTATAACACATTGTCCCGCCCCTTCTATCAGGGAACGTTTGGGGAGACCTGAGTCACCGGAAGAGTCTATACCGGCCTTCAGGAAGGATTGTCCAGTCCTGGGGCAAGCCTAACAAATACACAAAGGCCTGGAAGTGTGGCCTGTGTAGAAAACACAGCTTCTGGAAGCTGGCTGAAAGGCAGGTCCTCGGGCCTTCCTCTGAAACTCTACTTCTAAAAGACTTAGAGGAGAGGGTTTTTTTTCTTTTCTTTTTGTTCAGTGAAAGGAGAGGAGGCAGACAGACAGATTCCTGCACACACCTGAACCAGGATCCACCTGGTAAGCTCACTAGGGGGGCAATGCTCTGCCCATCTGGGGTATTGCTCTGTTGCTCAGCAACTGAGTTCTTCTTAGCATCTGAGGCAGAAGCCATAGAGCCATCCTCAGCACCTGGAGCCAACTCACTCCAATTGAGCCATGGCTGCTGGAGCGAAAGATAGATAGATAGAGAGAGAGAGAGAGAGAGAGAGAGAGAGAGAAAAGTGAGAGGGGGAGGGGTAGAGACACAGATGGGTGCTTCTCCTGTGTGTCCTGAGTGGTAATCCAACCTGGGACATCCACACACCAGGCTGACACTCTACCATTGAGCCAACTGGCCAGGTCCAAGCTTTTGGGTTTTTTTTTTTAACTTAATGTATATAATTAGAATTCAGAAAGTCCCTAAACTTGGATGTAAAACATTTTACATCTTCATTTTCACTAACTGCTAACTGAAGTTGAACATTTTGAATGTCGGCAACAAATTAGAGTTAGTATTAGCAGTATCTGTGATGCCTCCAACGGAAACCACAAAGAGTTTGATGTCACACCATTGGGACTGATATTTCAAAATAATATTTATGCTGAAATAACACATGCTGTTAAACTTGATGCTAAACTCCGTTACTTTATATGTTACTACATACGCATATATGTTACTATATCAGGAAATTTGCATACAGTTATGGAGATAGAAAACTGTACACACAGTTTTCATTGTGATTTTATGTATTTAGTGGCATGGATGTGAAACCATTATTGTGAGAAGTAAGTTCAAAAGCTGAAGGGGTCTGCATCACAAAAAGTTTAATTGCTTTTCACATGCAATTCCAAGAATCTCATTTTTTCTTTTTGTATTTTTCTGAAGTGAGAAGTGGGGAAGCAGAGAGACAGACTCCTGCATGTGTCCAACCGGGATCCACCCAGCATGCCCATGAGGGGGCTATGCTCTGCCCATCTGGGGCGTTGCTCTATTGCAATTGGAGCCATTCTAGTGCCTGAGGCGGAGGTTATAGAGCCATCCTCAGCATCCGGGCCAACTTTGCTCTGATGGAGCCTTGGCTGCGGGAGGGGAAGAGAGAGATAGAGAGAAAGGAAGGGAGAGGGGTGGAGAAGCAGATGGGCATCTCTCCTGTGTGCCCTGGCCAGGAATTGAACTCAGAACTTTCACATGCTGGGCCAATGCTCTACCACAGAGCCAACCATCCAGGGCCAGGAATCTCCATTTTTAATGTGCAAACCAGACATGCTGGATCCAGCGGTCTTCCACTGCAGGACGAAAGAAGTTGAGCAGAAGGGTGGCTTTCCAACAGACATGGGCAAAGGACTCCATTCAGTCCACCAAGGGCTAGGCTTTGGGAGCCCCTAGTATAGGTCATGTGTGTGTGTGTGAAAGTTTGTGTGTATTTGTGTGTTAGTGAGAGTATTTGGTATTTGATTATATGTGTGTGCGTGTCTGCATGTGTGTTTTTGATGTAGAGGAATTAGGGATTAAATGAAATGTTGGAGAGTAAACAGTGCATGAAAATGAGACTGTGAAGTCACTTAGGCCTAGATTTCAAGTCTTCTCCCAAAAAGTTTGTTAAGCACAGTGCAAAGAATGTCGTACTCGTGAACTAAATGTGAGGTCATAAACGAGTAATGCATACCACTGAGCCACCCGACCGTGACGTACTCTCTACTTCTTATGGTCCTTGTTAGACCACAGAGTGGAGCTCTCAGGGCTTATGACAATGGTGGATTTATGTAGATGCCCTGTCTCTCTGTCTCATCAGCCTGAAACCCGAGCCGAGAACGGGAACAAACACAAATGAGCTGTGAGACAAAAAGACACAGGAAATGAGGGAAAACCAGGGCTCTGCCGCTCGGTCCGAGGAGGAGAACCAGGAACTGAGGTTCCCACCTGTGCTTCCGGATCATTCTGGAAGGCGAACCTGCCCCTTCGTTGTATCCAGGGAAAGAAGAGGCTGCCAGAGATACTAAGCACTCCCACCCACAGTCTCATTGCAAGTGTTTAATTTGATCCCTTTATGTTTTAATTATAAACCACATTCCCTTGTGGGTCCCAGGAAGCTAAGAACTACATTTAGGATATAGTAGCTGCAGGACTGGCAACTTATATACCTGATCGCGTAGGACTTTCAGGGGGCGACTCTGATCCTACTTGATAGTTAAATAAGGCTCGGATGGGTCAAGATCCAGCTTAGCAGGTAAAGGTGCCACCAGCTACACAAATCTTTGCTAGTTCTTCAATTCCACGCTGCTTCTCTAATGTGTGCTGAGGAATCCCAATCGGTCGGGGAGAAAAAGTACACACTGGGTTTCTTTAACAACAAAACCCAGTTGAAGACAATGACATGCATTCATTTGTCTCCTCTACTCTACCCCTACTCAGTACAGAAGAGAGTCAAGGAGTTACTTCATGTATAAACTGTCAAGGACAAAGAGAACAGGGGAGGACACAAGAGTGGCAGAATCTTAGAAGCTGCAGAGCAGATGGATGACAGTCGCTGCAAAGTGCAAGTCCAAAGCCTGCAGGCAAGCGCCAATGGTACGAGCAGCTTAGCGCCGATGAACCAGACAGACCGGTGCTACCAAGCCCCTCTGCACGCGGGAAGACCGCGCGCTTAGAGCAGGGGGGTTGCTTTTCGTTTTGTTTTCCTTTTCTAGAATTAGGAAAGAAAATAAGTGTGGGGGCGCATTGGTTTCTGCAAAAGCCACATTTGGAGCTTTGGGTTTTTTAGAAGGTCTGGGTTTTTTGGGGGTTTTTTTTGTAGGTTTAAGAAGCAATTAAATCCCGTGTTTCTTTCCACCTGAATAACAACCCAGAGTCAGGCTCTTTCCTGCAGCAAGAGCCTGGAAGCTCAGTGTTTAGAAGGAAGACAGCACAGGGCTTTTGGCTTGTGGGAAATCAGACACTGATGAAAACGGGGCTTCCATATTGCAAAATATTGTGCGTATGATGAGAAAGTGTACAGACTGATTTGACACCCTCCACCCCTTACCATTTACTTCCTATTCAACTCTCAGGACCAGCTTCCGTCCTGCAGGGAGGCAGGGGATTGGAGGAACCTTCCTGGAGCATGTGACTGGCCTGGTGACAAACATGGAGATGTACCACCCGGCTCCCCTGAATGGCACAGTTGAGGTGGGGGTCATGTCACCTCCTTCAGGTGTCTGGCTCAGCTGCAGAGAGGCCCCTAGCCCAAGGTCATGCCCTTCCTGGGATGGGCCACATCCAGTGACTAATAGAGATAGGGTCATAGAGGGGGCCGTTTCAGCCCAATGCGGAGCACTGATCGGCAACTCCCTGCAGAGCGCCTGGCCAGGGAGACCAGTGCCCCAGTATGACTTCTTCCTTTGGCCCAATCCTCTTCCCCTACACAGAGTTAGTCCCGGCTAAACATCTTTCACCCCAATTTTGTCCCTTTGTTTATTTCCAGGGAAACCAACCTATGACAGGCCCCAAGAAATAAAAACCTAAATATAACGTAGTGGCTTCCCAGGGAAATGAACAAAGCAGTACTTCCTCCAGCGAAGCCACAGTCAAGCAGCCCGAGATACACACTCAAGCTTCCAACCAGCCTTTGAGAGCCACACACTCAACTATGAAGATGCCCACGTATCGCTCAAAGTCTTAGAGAAGCTGTTAGTGTGAGAAGTAGCATCTATAACAAAGAGGCTACACAAAACATTATTCTGGTCAAGATAAGATATTATACCCATGAATTGAAAGAAGTATAAAAATATCAGAAACATAAAAAAGCTCTTGAAAACAAAAATGATGATACCAGTAATAGTTATTATCAAGACCTTCAACCAAAGTATTTAAAGGTAAACTTAAGACAATTTCCAAAGAGCTAGAGGAAGAAAAGGAAAAGTGATTAAAATGATGGAGAAAGATGAAACAAACTAACCAAAAAAAACTTGACTTTGAGTCCTGGAGAGCCAACATGCAAATGACAGCAACTCCAGAAAAAGAGAACACAGGAAATGAAAACAATGCCAAATAAATAATTCAAGACATTTCTCCCACAAAGGAAGGACATGAGTTTCCAGAGTAAACAGATCACCTAATTAATACTTAGCAAATGGGTTTTTAAAAAAGACACAAACCACCGAAATCAAGAAAAAAAAATGGGGGTGGGGGGAGGAAAATCTTACAAATTTCCTGAGAGGGGTGGGAGAGCAGTTTCTCTGCAAAGTATCAAGACTCAAAATAGCTCTGGACCACACAGCTTTGACAAGAAAGGCAAGAAGGAATACCTTTGAGATTCTAAGAATATCAACAGATTCCAACTGTTCTATACTCGGCAGAAGTCTAAGAATGAAGGCACAGTGCGGATGTGTTCAGACCCAATATCAAACCATGCTCATCTAACTATTCCAATAATACACACCTTTTCTTTGAGAATGTCTTGAGGATGAGCTCCATGCAAGGAAGGGAATAATGCATAGAAGAGAGTAAAGGAGTACGGGGGATAAGGGGTCTAATAGCAGAAACCTGGAGGGTCCAGGGTGATGGTGAGAGAGAGACAGAAGAATGGCTGAGTCTCAGAACAGGGACGGTTCTGAATGGACTTCCTCAGGAAGATAAAATTTGGAGGCCCCCTCATGTGTCAGAGGACAGCTGGGTAAGCAGGGACATTGAGGATTGCTTAGTGAGGCACACAGCAAAGGAAACAGATACCAAAGGCAATTACTAACTCCGGCAAAAACAAAACTCTGTGGCCGAAAGGTAATACAACCCTGGTGCACTGCACGGTGTACCTGTAAGTAACATTTACATATCTTAAGTAGTGTGAACATAGAATATTTATCTCACCATAATTAGATAAGACTTATAGGAGGACAAGGAAGAGGGAAATTGTATGTCTGTAGGGAGAATGAAGAAGGAGTGTGAAAGATCACTAAATTCATGGATATCAAATAAATAAAACCTAACTCTGAAAAACCAAAAGGCAGTATTTAGAGACACAGAAAAATATACCCAAAGAAGAGATTAAGATGTTTTTAAATGGTTGTCTCTGAAAACTTGGGAAATGGGGCTAGGAGTAGAACACAGCTTTTTGGGTTCGTTTTAATGAGTCCTGTAGAACTATTTGACCTTTAAACCGTATTCATGGACCGCTTTAATAAAAATAAAAACTATATTTTACAACAGGGCCAAGCCACAGCCTTCCCTCTCTATGACCACCCATACCGAGGTGAATTGTGTTGTCATTTCCCATGTCCCCCAGTTTTTACGCTGTGCCCCTGGGTTCTGGAGCTCCTTAGAGGTGTTGAATCTGGAAGATGGTGATAGATGGTCCAGACTCTTCTAGTAAAACGATGCTCTCCAAAAATGGACAGGACGCACCCTGGGGAAGGCAGAGTAGCGGGAAGAAGCATTAATGACCCCACAGAAGTGTTGACACTGACAGTGAGATTTCTGCAGTAAGCATCAGCGTGACGCTAGATACCACAGACGGCTGCAGAACATGTCCGCGTTTCCCTGGAAGCCTTCCGGCGGACAACGGGGCTCCATCCTTGGGAGTGTGCCAGTTTTGGAAACTGTCATGACTGGACAGGGCTGGAGCCCTGGGGCCCTCTTGTTTGCTGCTGGACAGTGAGGAGGGTAAGAAAGACACAGAGAGGGCCGACGTTTACTGACTCACTGCAGTCCCACACCATGCACTTTACCTGACACAGAAAGAAGAAAAAAAAAAAGCTAAAAGCCCATGGCCTCTAGGGCTTTGTCTGGACAGCAGAAAATAAATTCTTCTTCTCACCTCTCTCCCCCATCTACTGGCAAAGGCTGGTAGCCGAGAGGGAGTTAGTTATCTTGGACCTTCTTTAAGAATGGGAAATGTAGCCTGACCAGGTGGTGGTGCAGTGGATGGAGCGTCAGACTGGGATGCGGAAGACACAAGTTCGAAACCCTGAGGTCGTCTAGGGCTTGAGTATGGGCTCATCTGATTTGAGCAAAGCTCACCGGCTTGAGCCCAAGGTTGCTGGCTTGAAAAAGGGGTCACTCGGTCTGCTAAAGGCCCACAGTCAAGGCACATATGAGAACGCAATCAATGAACAACTAAAGTACCACAACAAAAAACTAATGATTGATGCTTCTCATCTCTCTCCGTTCCTGTCTGTCTGTCCCTACCTATCTCTCTCTGTCTCCGTAAAAAAAAAAAAAAAAAAAAAGAATGGGAAATTTAGCCTGACCAGGTGTTAGCACAGTGGATGGAGCATCAGACTGGGATGTGGAGGACACAGGTTCGCATCTGGTTTGAGCACAGCTCACCAGCTTGAGCCCAACGTCGCTGGCTTGAGCAAGTGGTAACTCGGGCTACTGTAGCCTCCTGGTCAAGGCACATATGAGAAAGCAATCAATGAACAACTGAGGTGCCGCAACAAAGAATTGATGCTTCTCATCTCTCTCCCTGTCTGTCTGTCCCTATCTGTCCCTCTCTCTGACTCTCTCTGTCTCTGTCACCAAAAAAAAAAAAAGAATGAGAAATTAAAAAAAAAATTGTTTTTCAAAGTTACCACCTTGCTTCATGTGAGTAGACATGATGAATGGCTCATAAAATTTGGAGGCCCCCTCATGTGTCAGAGGCTTAGGAATGGCAAGTCTCAGCTATGATCCGGGAGGAGGAGGTTGAAGCAAAAGGGAGATAAAATGAGAAAAATAAACAGTGTTTTCATGCCACCCACCCCCGGTCCTCACACAGGAGGCTGTAGGTTGAGTACTCAGAAGCGGGAGAAAGAAGATGTCAGGGAGAAACTGTAGGGAGGGACTGATTCCCAGGAAACAGGGCTAGGCAGGGACGTAGAGCTGGGCTAAAAATACTGCATCCTTGGGGACAGCTAAGGAAATTAGAAAGAGCGATATCAGATACAGTACTCACTTTAACAGATGTGTCTGGTTCTATGTGACAAACACCTGCCATTTCTAAAAAAACCAAAGTCATTAAAGGCAAGAACAGCCTTCAGAGACGGGTGAGAATCTTTTGAAATTTTGGGGAGGTTGCTGGGTTTCTCTCATTTATGTAGAATGGTGACTTGAGTTAGTTTATTTAGGTATTCAACAAAAGTATGACATGATGAAGGAAGAACTCAGGGACATTAAAACATGGTTTCTTAACCATCGGGAAAACAGGAGGTGATGCTTATCTTTTTTTAACAAGTGTCCTTCTTTGCTGTTTGAGTTGTGGCTCATGCCCCCAAGTCACCCCTTAGAGACACAGTGATAGAAAAGGGAGTCCAAACACCTGGTCTATCCCCTTCGAAGGCACTAACTCCTCTTGCACATGTGCAGGAATACCAGATGCTCAGTTTTGAAGGGAAGTTTAGCCTAAAAGGGTTACTTATCTCCTTGAAGTTTAGGATGCTTTCACATTGAGATGACAGAAAAACTGAGTTGTTAGTAAATGCTGGAAAAAGTCTGAAGATCAATGAGACATTGTGATAAAAATACAAACTAGGGAAAAGAACAAATATAAGTGTGTTCTTGTCATCACAAGAATGGATTAAGCCCGAGAATACATAATCCGATTAAGTAGAGCTTAAGTCTTCATAAAGAATGTGTGCACCATTCCTGGTTACCTTGGTAACCCCTTCTTGAAGATCACAATGTTATAATAATAATAAAAAACAAAACACATGTATGTGTGACCTAGCATGATCCCCAGCCACAGGGGCGGGGTGGGGGGCTGGGTAGAAATTTAGGAGGGAGAATTCTGGCTCGTTGGCTCAGTGGTAGAGCATCAGCCCAGTGTGTGGATGTCCCAGGTTCAGGCACATAGGAGAAGCAATCATCTGCTTCTCCCCCTTCCCTTTTCTCTCTCTCTCCCCCTCAGGCAGCCATGGCTCAATTGATTGAAGCACATTGGCCCAGGGTGCTGAGGGTGGCTCCATGCAGCCTCCACCTCAGGTGCTAAAAATAGCTCAGTGGTGAGCATGGCCCCAGATGGGCAGAGCATTGTTCCCAGATGGGGGTGCTGGCTGAATTCCAGTCAGGGTGCATGCGAGAGTCTGTCTGTCTGTCTCTCCTCCTCTCACTTGGAAAAGAAAAAAAAATTATGGAGGAAAAGAATTGAGTTTGGGACAGAGGGACCCAAGAGGAAGAAGATGTGGGGTACTGCCAAACAGGGAGCCCTCTGCTGACTTGGGCAGTCAGTGTAAGTACTAAGCTAATTACCTGTGGCCCCACAGTGCCTCTCTCGCCACACCACAGGCCACCCTGCCTGCGGGAGACTTTTCACCAAAAGGTGGAAGCACAGGGCAGGGGGTGGTAGGGTCTGAGGCTTGGATGGTGGTACTTCACTTCATTAACTGACTGGCAGTGTGGGCCAATCAGAGCCCAGATTCACATCCTTACACCTCAAATCCCATGAACTGAAAGGTGAGGATGACACCAGCACTGATCTCAAGGTTGTTTTATAAAGATGAAATGCGTTAATACACAAAAGGCCCTTTGACCAATGCTTGGCACATACTAAGTTCTCTTAATGTGTTAGCTATTAATATTATAGTTGTTAGGCTATTATTATTATATTATGAGCTCCCAAATGAAGTTGGAGTGGAACCCAGAGTCAGCACATCAGTGTCTAGCTGCGCTTGATGACTGTGATGGCAAAGACACAGAAAGACAGGAAAGAGTGTTGGTTGCTAAGCAGAAGAGAGTTTGGGGGCAGGCCAAGTCCAAAACGCAGAGCTGAGTCAGAGTCCTTGGCTCCCAGAGAAGCCACAGTTCTTAGACCAAGGACAATGATTCTTTGAGGCCGAGCTGGTACACACCCCAGGGTTACCCTCTGTGAAAAGGACCCATGTCCAAACAGATATGATGGCTTCATTACCACTTCTTTCAGCCCAGGTCCAGAAGGAAGATATTCTCAGGTGTAAGCCAGCCTCAGAAGGTCACGGTTCCAGCATCCATGACCCCACAGACCTGCCGGCATCACACCCGCTCTCATCTAATGCTAATCCAGGGACTGTGTTCTTATCAGAAGAGGGAAGTGGGGCTCAGTCCCAGAGGAGAGGCACCCAACGGGACACCCTGTGAACAGAGACAGAATGTGTCCACAAAGCGAGGAATACTAACAATTGTGAGCATCCACCAGACACCGGGAAGAGGCAGGGAAGGGTTTTCCTCCAGAGCATGGAGAGGAAGCTGCCATCTTGGCTGCATATATCTGGCTCCTGGGCTCTGAGAGGAAACATTCCTGTTATCATAAGCCGCCAAGTCTGTGTAGGTTGTAGAACACCACTAGGAAACTAAGCAGAAGCTAAGTTTTCCTCAGTCACTCCATTTGCTTCCCTTAGAGTAGGTCATGTTCTCTTTGCCCACCCAGTGGCTCTAATTTGGGAACCTGTGGAGAAGGGGCTGGAGGAGGTACCAGTCCTTTCTTGCTCAAAACATCACCTGGGCCCCTTGAGCAAACTGGCCCCGCCCCTTCCCAGAGCTTTGCATACCACAAGGCAACGTGTGGAAAGAATTAAGTAGAAATATGATTTTGTTCACCTTTTCCTTTGGGTGGGACCATCTGACATCCAACTGTGTGCCTCACCTGGGCCCGAAGGATTGGCACAAAGGTGACATTTCACCTCCACCTGTTCTGTAAGTACCAGGTATCATTTTTCTTGGCAGCTTCATTAGAAAGAGGGAACAGTTACTGAATCTCTAATGCATCCTTCCAACTTATTCCTGATTTAAATATTAAGGTACTGAGGCTCAGAAAAGTAAACCAATGTATAATAGTAGAAAATAAATTTGCATGCATGTGTATCTGATTCTAAGTGTGTGTACCTTTTCCATAATCATAATAAACTCTCCATGTAAAATAGGAGAGGAATGAACTGAAATCAAAAGACCATGGTTGCTTAAAGTCTCTTCCCTGCATTAAATTTCTGTTGTCTTTGCGTGTGTATTTATTTCATGGAATGGATCTGACCCCAATGGGATAATGACACAGATTATCCACAGTTGGTACTCAATAAATACCAAGGAAGAAGGGAACCTGAAGGAGTTGAGGAAGGAAAGGAAAGGAAAAGAAAGAAGAAAAGAACAGGTTTCAAGGAAAGTAAGAAGAAGAAAGAACAAACTCACAAAACCAGAGGCTCCAGCGTGCGTTGAGGCACCAGCTGAGAACTATAGAACACAGCGAGTCCAAACTGGAAAAGCCCAGGGCGACGTGTGGACTGAGCCCAGCCCTGACACCATGTCTTATGCTGCTGACTTTAAGATGCAATGGCTTTCATAAAAGATTTCCGGAAGGGGGTGGCGGAGCGGAGCACTAACACCTCATGAATGTGCGCATAGTTGTGGTTTCTGGGAAATTATAATTACCAGCCTTCATCTTCTGAGTTTGGAAGCCACTCAGAACAAATACCAGTGTCAGCCAGAAAATCAAATGTCACCTTCATCATGGACGAAGCTGGATTGGAGAAGCACAGCTTGGCTCTGCCGCCTAAAAGGAAGTGTTAGTACGTGGCACCCCAGATCTAGACCACCATGCTAGCCTGGGCAGACTCTGTGCAGCAGGAAGGATCTAAACCTTACAGGAAGCTTGACATACAACAGAAAAGGGCACCCTCTGTGGGCAGAGCAGTCGTGTGGGTACAGTTTGGCACACACAGGGAGGCCTGCCCTCCAGCCCCCACTGGTCCTCATGGCTGCTGGGTGCTTCTGTCAGGGCACTGACCACTCAATTCCTGGCCCCTGTTCTCCACAGACTCACTCCTGGGTCGGCAGCACAGACCTCAGCCTGACACCCACCTACTGACTCTAATAGAGGGCCAGGGAATCCATGGGTCTCTAGTCTACATTCAGGAAGAGGCCCTGGATCCAGTTATTTCTACTGCACTGAAGATGAAGCAAAAAGAGTACACATCACACCAAGCAAGCGGGCCGAATGGCCTGGGAAAGCAGAGACAGGCAGACCACGTGGAGCAGGGTCCCTAACCATCCATTGCAGCTCTAGAACACCAGCTAATGCAGAGGTTTAAAAGATTTTGACCAAGACCCACAACAATAGATATATCTTATATTGTGACTCAACACATATGCACGAGCACTTGCACATAAACACACAGACACACACACACCGAACGTTTTCAGAAGCTATGTTCACAGTGTTTTCTTTATTTAAGTAATGTGCATCTCAACCTTTATTGTTTTCATGACCGCTAGTCACAACCCCGGTTTGAAAAATTCTGAACTAATGCAAGTCAAACCCCTACACCATCAATCAAATAACCCCTCTCTCCTTGGGGAGAGACAAGCAAACATCGCCTTCCTGATACTTCAAAGGGAGATAAAATTCCCATTCTAAGAGCCCCGAACATGTGAAGAGAGAAAGAGAATGTGACCCCGCCCCTGGCAACACACTCCTGAGTTGGAATGGTGAATGACAACTACAGAAACACCAAAAGGTTTGTGAGTGCTTCTTTTAATTAAAGAAACAGGTGGGTATTTTTTTTTTCTTGAACTGTGACTTGAATCAAAAGTATTTTTTCTGTTTGTTGTTTCCACAGATACGTCTCCTGAAGGGTTTCAAAGTGTGACCAAATCAGTGCGGTGTCTGAAGTGACTCAGCGGGAACAAACCAAGACCACAGAACGTCCTTTGAGCTAAACCAATATTTTGCTTCCTTCAAGCCTCAGTGGTAGAGACTAAAGCCTTCTGAAAGGCTGACCCCAGAGGCAGAAGGACCCTCGGCCCCACGCTCTCCTGCCTCCTTGACCTGCACCCTAGAGTGTCCCCAACTTCTCCCGTCCCCCAAGGGCCCCCCAAGGCTTCATGCCCCCAGGCCTCTGCTCGAGCAGCCCGTTCTGTTTGCATTGCTCGTTCTTCTATCCCTTGACCCCCTATCTGCCTGGCAAGTGCTTACTCATCTTTTAAAACTCGGTGTAAGGATCATTTCATTCATTCATCCATTCACTCGCTTTTTCAACCAACTTTAATTGAAAATGTGCCATATGCCAGGACCCATACAGGTTCTTGGGGAACCCAAAGGTGAACAATACATAGTCCATGTTCTTAAAAAGTTTACGATCAAGTCAAGTGCAACAGGCACTTACACCATTGGGTGGTGACGGGGATCCTTCAAACAACCATCAGGGTATTATCAGAGCACAGAGCAGAGCCCTCAACTGGACGTCATGGGCTATGTAAGGGTACTCGGGGGAGATGATGCTCGACACAGGAGACAGGGGAAGGAGAGAGTGGGGATACCAGGGGACAGCAGGAACGGAGTGAACTCCCATTTTAGAGATGAACAAACTAAGGCATGGAATGGTTAAACACATTGCCCAAGCTGCAAAGTTATCAATTAACAGAGCTGATCATTGGATCTCAAAGTACACTCACTCCAAGGCAGGTCTCTTATTTATTAACTCGAATCATCATTCCTTTGCCATAGGAATCCAGTGGGACTAAACTTACAGGGGATGGGATAGGTATACACTGGAGATTCACAATGAAGCCGATACTAAACCCAGGGAGGATTACCCAGGGGCCGGGGGTTGGGGTGGGGACGGGGACAAAGCCTGCAATAGAGCAGGTCTGTGCCCATGGGTCCTTGTGGAGAATCCACACCAATCATTTCGAAGTCAAACAGAGCTAAGTATAAATCCTGTCTCTGATAGTTATTAGAAGAGTGTCCTTGCATAATGCATTGTGTGTGTGTGTGTGTGTGTGTATCCCTATTTCTGTGTCTGCACAATGGGATAAGCCACGTCTATCTCCGTGAGGACTGGATTAAGTGAGAGGAAGTGTGGAAAGCTCCAAGCAGAACTCCTGGGACACCACATATGCTGAATCCACATTACTCCCTCCTCCCCTTTGCACCCATTTGGTTTCCCCTCCCAAAACCTACTGAGGAGATCCGCCTGGCTCCATCCACTTCCTCTGCCCCAGAGCAGGCCGGGGCCTGGAACCCAGGCCCCACCCCCTGGCAACAGCCCAGTCAGGAACCAGCGGCTGGGAGCAGAGCTTGTTAGAGTGCAAATGGGAAGAACAGGGCCCGTCGTTAAGGGCTGCCAAGAGAGCCAGGACCCACCCAGCCCTTGCAGGAAGGAACTGGTAATTGTGTCATTAATAATACTTAGCATTGTCCCCATGCTCTTCCAAGCTAATTAATTCCACTCCAAATCCTGGAAAACAAATGACTCTGTGTGTTGGAGACAGGTCTCTGTTTCTGAGACAGAGGGTAGAGAAGTGTCCTCTCCAATGACAGGGGAGGAGAAAAGACATTAGTACTTCCGAGGGTCAAGTTAACCAGGGACGGGAGAGGGCACTGAGCCCTGGTGGGGACTTACCCTTCACCCCCAAGACCCTCTTTAAGAAGGAATAATCCCCAAGGGTACAAAGTTACGGAAAGCCCCAGCCTGTCTTAGGACACATTGCCCTGAAGAGGCAGATGGCAAAAGTCTATCTGTGCATATCCCCAGAACACAGAATCAAGCTCATAGCCAGGGGACAGGACATACTAGCTGGTCAACTCTGCTGCCCTTTAGCTCCGTAGAGACTTCCTCTACCAACCAGAATTCGGGGGTGTCCAGAGCCTGAGCCAGGTGCCTCCTTTCACAGGAGTGCAGAGTCCAGTGCGGCAGATAAGCAAGGAGAAAGCTGCAATATGAAAAGGATTTACTCAAACACGAGGAGCACCAAGGACCTGGGGCAGTTCCAAGGGGGGCGGAAAGGGTTCCAGGGAGGGACCACGTCTGAGCTGTTTGGGAAGATGGCTATGAGGCAACGGAACGAAGAAATGGACAGACTGGTCACGTGAGGACGAGATGCGCAGACGCTTCGAGTGTAGAGAAGGCACAGTCCACTCCGGGACAGTCCCACGCGCCTTGCTGAGTTGGGAAATCGCAATTAGACAGAGACTCGGGCCATCCTAGAGTGAAGACTCGTGGGAAGACACACACATATGTAGACATGTGAACTACATGAGAAGGACCCAGATGACATAAAAAGGGTCCAAGAAGGGGGGAGGCCAGATCTGTCTCCCAGGGAAGGATCAAGTCGGTGACAGAAGGGCAGAGAAAGGCCCTGGCTTGATGAGACCAGAGGAAGCCTTTCTCAGACATGTCCTCGTAGGAAGCTCCTACCCCACAAGAGCCTGGTTCATTAGGACTGGATGAGGGCCCAAGGACCCACACTTCCAGCAAGACGGAGGTGGGCCACCCCAGATCTCACTCCGGGCAGTGCGTAGAGAGGTCCCAGCGCCCAGCCTGGCGCCACATACACTCTGACTCCAGCCTGCTGTTTTCAAAGACACCTCAGAAGTGACAGCAACCACTGTGACAGGCACGGCCACAAAAAGCCTTTCTTATCTTCAGCCAGTGTGCCTCCCTTTCAAACCGGGAAAGCTGCTGAAACCTACGTACACCCAAAGATGTCGTCCCTTATCGCGAATTCCTTGAGGGAAGGGACACATCTTATTTGAAGGCACATCCCAGCTCCTGACACAGGGACCGACTGTCCAGGTAGGTAGCACATGCTCATTGAGTTAATAAAATTGACCTCCATTTCTCTTCTGAAAAGAGACCTGTGCAAATGCGAGCAGCCATCATGATTATTTGTGGAGGTGTACTCCACCTCGGTGACACCCTGCCATAATTTCTCTCCTAAAAAAAAAATAGGAATCTAGTCTCCAGCTATTATTCCAAGATCACAGCTGGAACAGGGACCAATGAGTGTGTGTGTATGTGGCCATTATGTTGCCTGCATGGGGGTCTGCGTGGTCACCGCCAAGTGCAAGGAACACTCGACAACTCAGGTGCGCAACCTGGCTACTAACTAGTTATAGAACCCCAGGGAGGTGTCCTGTGTCTGTATATTTCAATTTCTTCTTTAATAAAGTGAGGGATTTAAGCAATGTGTTTATTTGCTCAGTCATTGAATGAATAATAATTACGCGCATATACACAGTCTATCTTCTACTATCGATGTTCAGTAAGACACACCCCATCCCTGCCCCATGACCTGATGAATAATGAGACCACCCACTCTCTATATAATTGCCCCTATTCAAACGCCAGAAGCATCTGGGAACAGCCCTCCTTCTCCAGGCTCCTGTCAATCACCAAGTCTAGATAATTCTATTGCCTAAATAACCGTATAATCAATGCCGTCTTCTTCGCTCCTGTCATTGTACAGATATTCCAACCACCTCCTAAGTGGTTCAGGCCTCTTATACGACCCATTAGTGTTCATCCTCTTGCATGGCCCCCCGCTGAGCTTTCTCCAATGTAAATCTGATTCTGTGATGGCTCTGTTTACACACCTGCCTGCCTCCCTTGAGCACTAGATACTAGTATTAAGTACTAACAGCAACTGCTTAACAGGTACCAGGCATTGTTCTAGAGGGCTGTGCATACTTTAACTGGTTAACTCACAGCAACCACAGAAGGTAGGTTCCACTGCTGCTGGCTACTTGTCTCTGTTCTCTGTCAGCTCCACTCCCACCCTCCTTCATAGAAGGTAGGTTCCACTGCTGCTGGCTACTTGTCTCTGTTCTCTGTCAGCTCCACTCCCGCCCTCCTTTGCTCTCCTTTATTACACTGGGGCAGGGGCTCCCTAACCTGCTGCCTTCCGGTTGGGCTCTGACATTGGGAGAGTGCCTTTGCACTGCTTGGACTGACCCCCTGCTTCTGTTGCTGCCTCCCCCCCCGTGGCAGCAGTGTAGGTGGGAATGCAGACTCTCTGCCCAGATGCAGGGACCTCCCGACAGCGCGAGCGGCCGCGCATTCAGGCTGGGCTCCTGCACCTTAGCCCGAGTTCTAATCCTTCTCTTTCCCCATTATTTGGGGATGTGCTGCTCAAAGAATTTTTTCAGCAACAGTTTGGTGACTAATTCATTCCTCATTCCTTTGAGTTCCTCTCCTCTCCTCATCACTCCTCTACCTCTTCCCAGAACAAACTGCCTGCCTGCATTAAATCCCTCTCTGTTGGAAACCCCCACAGTGCATTGCACATTCTTGACTGAATACTGATGGCTATGCCATTTAACACAAAGCAAATAGAAGCACAGAGAGAGTAAGTAACTTATCTTAAGTTAAACAGTGAGGGAGTATCAGAAAGCACAGAGTAAGGGAAAAGATACTGAATTAAATCAAAACTCCTTAAGCACACCATACAGAGCCTCTCATAATTGTTTTCCTCTCTCCTGCCACATCTAACTGTCTAGCTGGAAGGTGAGAGCTAGAAGGGCGACAGCCAGGAGGGTCCTGTGTTTTATTGTTTTTGCTGCTGAATGAGTCACACACCCGTGTGAAACCCCAGCAGGATCTGTGACTGCAGTGGCTGTTTGCTGGATCAGCCAGGGAATACTTAATCAAAGGAATAAACACAACAAATCGGCCCGAGAACATTCTCCACCACGTTCCTTCCAGCCTCAGTATCAGAGACTGCTGCACCCCAGACACTGAACATTCACCCTCCTTATACAGCGTCAGCATATGATACATGCACATGTATCAAATGAATGAATCAATCAATCCGGCAAGCAACATGTGATCAATCAAGCTACGACTCAATGCTGTTGGAAATTCTAGTTTATCCAAATATAAAAATTTACAGGAGTATAACATAAAAGATATTATGTTTCCCTAAAAATATACACCTCTAGCATAGCAGCCTGCAAATAATTAGACATTAATGTTTTTAATTTGAAGAAAAAAAAAATCCTCCACACCACAGTTAATCTCAGGGGCCATCCTGTCTGGAAAAGGAAAAACAGTCATGGGGTCTAGCGTCCTATTTATAACCAGGGCCCATGGATGATCTGTGCTAGAGAAGAAAGCCATTCATCTCTCAACTCAGGGAGCAATTTCATATTTTGAATAAAAACAAAGTAAACAGCATTAAGGAGGGAAATAAATCAGATATGCAGTAATTAGTTTGAAAGAGCCGGATTTTCCTGCCTCTTTGGAATTTAAGCCTCATCCATCAAAGCGAAAGTATATCCAATGACACAGAGATTTTCCATTCCCTTCTCAGACAAAATGAGCCAGTTGATCGGAATAGTAAATTGACGGGCCCCAGGAGGGAGGGAGGCAGGAGTGATGGGAGCAGAGGTGAAGGCTTGATAAAGTTTGGGGGAGCCCTGACTCCTGCACACCCCACCTCCCAGACTCTGTGTGATGTCTGATTCATTAACGTGTTTGTTTTCTATCTGTGAAATCATAGAAGATCCAGGATGTTAAAAAAAATAGCATCTAACTCATGTTCTAACTCAGCATCCTTAGTTGATAGATTTGAAAAGCACAGCCCACTGACAAGCAACTGACTTACTTAAGTTTGCCCAACAGAGTCAGCTGCAACTGCACAGGACCCGAATCCTGGCCACGCGCCTCCCAGCCCTGCACCGCAAACCTCGGTCAGGACAAAAGCACCAAGAGTCCTCACGTAAGGAAATCTTGGACGTTCTGTAGCATTTTCAGGGTAGGAGCCCCCTGGATGCTAAATTATAAAGAAGGTTCCTTAGGCATTTTTCTTGCTGATTAAAACCCTCCCAAGATGTCGCTATAATTTATTTGCACCTTATTCTGAGTGCTCATAATTATGTTTTCTCTCCCCATTATGTTGGGATGTCCTACTCAAAGAATTTTTCCAGCAAGTTTGGTAACCAATTCATTTGAGGCAGAGGCAGAATAAGTCTCTCCAAACACATTTACAAATCCTTGCACAGGATTTTTTAAAAATAGCGTGAAGAGGCCCTGGCCAGTTGGCTCAGTGGTAGAGCGTCGGCCTGGCGTGCAGGAGTCCCGGGTTCGATTCCCGGCCAGGGCACACAGGAGAAGCGCCCATCTGCTTCTCCACCCCTCCCCCTCTCCTTCCTCTCTGTCTCTCTCTTCCCCTCCTGCAGCTGAGGCTCCATTGGAGCAAAGATTGCCTGGGCGCTGAGGATGGCTCTGTGGCCTCTGCCTCAGGAGCTATTGAATGGCTCTGGATGCAACAGAGTGACGCCCCAGAGGGGCAGAGCATCGCCCCCTGGTGGGCATGCCGGGTGGATCCCGGTCAGGCGCATGCGGGAGTCTGTCTGACTGTCTCCCCGTTTCCAGCTTCGGAAAAATGAAAAAAAAAATAGCGTGAAGAGAACCTGTTCCTTTCATCTCCCACCATCCCAGCGATTTGGTTGGAATCTATGTAGCTAAAGATTAAAAATCATACTCATGAAAAGAGCAGGGAGATGTAGAAAGATTAAGGATTTCATCAAAGCATTGATTTCTAATAATAACTTAATAATTCAAAAACTGACTATAAGTTAAATGACCATCACTAATAAATAGTTTTAAAAAAACCGATAGTTCATTCATAGAACAGAAAAACTATTTAGCCATTTAAAATGATAGAGCTTTGATTGACCAGGTGGTGGCGCAGTGGATAGAGAGTAGGACTGGGATGCGGAGGACCCAGGTTCAAGACCCCGAGGTTGCTAGCTTGAGTACGGGCTCATCTGGTTTGAGCAAGGCTCACCAGCTTGGACCCAAGGTCGCTGGCTCAAGCAAGGGGTTACTTGGTCTGCCAAAGGCCTGTGGTCAAGGCACATATGAGAAAGCAATCAGTGAACAACTAAGGTGTTACAGCAAAAAACTGATGATTGATGCTTCTCATCTCTCTTCGTCTCTGTCTGTTTGTCCCTATCTATCCCTCTCTCTGACTCTCTCTCTGTTTCTGTAAAAAAAAAAAAAAATAAATAAATAAATAAAATGATAGAGCCGGGAACACACATTAACATAGAAATACGCTCAAGGTTAATGTTGGGAAAGTGAACATTTATTAAAATGACACTTATTATACAATCCTACTTTTTACCATACACAAAAATAAACAACAATAGATTGTTACTGAAACAAAGCATGTAATAATATTCCCAACACTGTAAGATATATATATATATACTTCTGTATTGCATTATATAATGTAGTACATGTATTCCTTTTGATAAGAAAAATATCTTTATTTGTTGCTTATTATTTATTCATTTATACATAAATACATTAAACAGAAATAATCTATATGTTATTATTTTTGGTTTTTTAAATATAAAGTAAAACTACCCAAGCAGTTAGAAAAACAATGCAAGAAATTATACCCATGTTCTCAATGAATAAGTAATAATTTGGGGGGAAGGCTTGGGTGGTCCCAGCCTCACTTCCTCTACTCCACTCTATTTTACATACATGTGGGTTTGGTTTGTTCTTACATAAAAGGTTCTATTTGAACAAAAGCTCCCAAGGGCAGATAAATACATGCATTCTGCTCAGTTTCCTTCTGTAATGAACAGAATAAGTCTTCACCTGAGAATATTTATCCTGGCGTGGACAAAAAAGAAGTCACGTAGCAATTATTGAGAGGATCTGATGTTTCCGATCTTGTCCTAGGACATTTTACAAATGCTATCCAGTGTATCTGTCATTGTGGCTCTAAGAAGCAGGTGTGATCTGCACTAATTATAAAGCACAGGATGAGAGGCAGTGACGGGTCCACGTTTTCCCAGGCGGACGTGGTGGGGCTGACAAGGAGCTGAGAGCCAGGAGATCCGAACCCAGTCATCCAGCCTGTTCACAACATGCGGTCTACCAGTCTGGTGGTGTGAAGGGATGAATCACGTCCCCACACAAATTCACATGCTGTAGTCCTAACCTCTCAGCACCTCAGAACCTGCCCATTAAAAAACTTTCACGGTGGAAATCTTTTCATAAAGAAAGGGTTTTATGGAGCCAGATGCTCACCAGAAAAGGACCACAAACCAGTGCTGGGCATGAAGACAAAGCCACCAGCAACAGGGCTGGATGGAGGAGGCAAAATGTTCCCATCTTGGAGGCGACGAGCTCTTTTATATACTGTGTTTTGGGGAAGAGAGGTGTGAGTTGTTTTGAAAGAATTTCCACTGATTACAGATAAAGGGGACAGGAAAAGGGGGGAGAGGGGGTAGTTCTAGGACAGATACAGAGTCTACAAGGAAGAAATATCTACTACTTTTGACTGGTTGTGGGGAAACAGTCCTGAAAGTTCAGCCAGCAGCAGGAGCGGTAGCATCTGGAGGTCGCTACGGAGGTTGAGTCAAAGCTGCAACAGCCAGTCAGGAATGGGAGCAGTCTGTTGTGAGTTAACCCACACTTATTCACTTGTTAAACATTATTGTCTCTTTTGTTTCCTGGCCTGCTGCGATTTAATTGAGGGCATCTCAGAATTTTTCTCTTGTCTGTAACCTTATTTGGAGATCGGGTCCTTACAGAGGTACGCAAGATACAGGAGATGATTCTGATGGGTTCTCACCCAATGTGCTTGGGAACTCGGACACAGCCATGTACAGAGGGAAGACATGCCAACACAGGGACAGTGTGACGTGACCATGAGGACAGCCACCCACAGCAAAGACAATAGACCTGAACCCTCCCTTCCCTAATCCTGCCGACACTTCGATTTTGAACTTCCAACTACCAAAATTATAAGATAATAAATCTGTGATTTAAGCGACCCAGTTCGTCATACTTTGTTACAGCAGCCTTAGCAAATTATACAGCTGGTCACCTGCAAACACGAGACGTCACTTTGGGTGGCAGAAAGTGGCAGGGAAGTTTGGGCCCCGTGTGGAAGCAGACGTCTCTGAGGGGTGCCGTGGGGAGACGGGAGACCTGCCCGGCAGGGCTGAGGTCCCACGAAGCCGCTGCCTTCCTACCACACAACGCATGCCGGCCCTGCTGCCAGCAACAGACCCACGAGGCAAATTATTCCGAATCATCTGTACTGGGGCCAGGAATGCATTATTTAATTTTTTGCAGCAGATGTAACTTTTTCACTTCATTTTGTTTTAGGCTAAAAATTACAAAATCAAAATATAATATTCGAACCTTAGCGTGAGTCTGCAGTCCCTGAATAAAACCAACCACCGCTCGCTGTCCCCCTGCATACGCAAAACGGCAACAGAGGAGGGCCACCCGGAGTGTGGGAAAGGGGACCAGGCTGGGCTGCTGCTCAACACCCTGCGCCGTACTGGCCATGACCTCGAACACGTCGCTTCCCTCCTCTTCTGTCCAATGAGGGAGATGACCTGCATGTTCTTTAAGGTTCCTCTAGCTCCAAGTATCCACAGTCTGTGTGTCTCTTGAGACTAGAGGAGGCCGCCTGGTGATCAGTAGCAGACGGACTCAGCAGGAACTGCACTGAGTTCATCTGCACCTGTGACATCGTCCGTGCTGGGAGGAGGCGGGAGAACCATAAGCATTCTAAGGGTTGACCGCTGTGTCGCCTGAGCCAGGTCTCTATAGACCTCTACAGACCCTCAACAAAGGAGTGTCCATCTTGCCTGTTCCTATCCTCCTCTGTAAATGATAAAACATAAAACTTACATGCATGTTAAAAATAAAAGATTTTCCGACTGCAAAATCCTGGATTATTTATTGAGGCTTCTGTCATTGCCTAGGTCTGACTGTGTGTGTGCATTTACATCACAGAGGCACGTGCCTCAGTTCTGGGCACCCCACGCAGGTTCTGAGTCTCCCTTCGAGGGTAATGAAGCCTGAAGAACAGGCCGGTCAGACTCCTTGTCTTTGCACCCAGGGCCGCCTCTTAATTCCCGCTCTTGGTGAGAGTGTAAGTTGGTGTCATTTTACTCAGTACTTGGACCTTCTCTGCAGCACCCCAGGTGGAGAGTCCCTCTGCTGCGACTAATATCTGCCCCCTAAACCCCCCAAAGGGGAAATCCACTCCAGAGGAATTCTTGGCCAAAAATTGGAGTGAAATTGAGTAAAGCTGATTTATCTTTCTGGTCAGTCGCTCCAGTCAAATCCAGCACACTGTAAAAATATGGCAACTTCTGCAGGGAGGAGTCAGAAAATGCCAGAAAAGCACTGTACATAGCAAGAGCAATCGATGACTTTTCAGCTGGGAGTTTCCTAAAGAATGCTTCTGTTCTCAGGCCTTGGATAGAAGAGACACTCTTTGCCATAAAACATAATCCAATCAAGGAAATGCCATTCCCTTCGCCTCTGCCATATTCTGTTGGCTAGAAACAAGTCAAAAGCTCTGCCCACACTGAAGAGGAAGAGTTCACATTCACAAGGGGTCATTCATTGGATAGCTTGTGGACACACGGACCTTTCCTCTCTCTTCAAGCCAGCAGCATTGGGCTGAGTCCTTGGGATTCATGGCTGCCATGCCTAGGGTTTTCTCTCTCTCTCTCTCTCTTCAGCCTTTAAGGACTCTAGTGATTACATTGGATCTAACGGGATAATCCAGGGTTATGACCCTATTTTAAGGTCAGCCAATTAGCAACCATAACTCCATCTGCATCAATAATTCTCTTCTGCTGTTTAACATAGTCACAGGTTCAGGGGATCAGGACATGGGCATCTTTGGGGAGCTATTCTGCCTGCACCACTACTGATATCTCTTTTTGTGGTGGTGGTGGGGAGCAATACTTGTAGTTATTATTTTTTAAACTCTCATCTTTCAGAAGTACATATTGCAGAATTTACAGATAAAAGGATACAATGCTTGAAATTTTCTTTAAACTAAGACAAAAGAAGAAAAGAGAGAAATAGAGAGGAAACAAAATTGGCCTTGAGTTGATAATAGCTGAAGCTATGTGTTTGGTATGTAGTGGTTCACTATGCTATTCTGCCTACTTTTAAATACATGTAAAATTTTGCATAATAAAAAAATAATAATAACTAAAAAGAAAGACCAAGAAACCAAGAGATCGTAGCGTAAATTAAGCAAAGCTATGTGCCAAGCACTCTGTTTAATGCATCATTTACATCATCTCATTTGATCCTCACAATAGCCCTCTCAGAAAAATATTAAAAGTCCCACTGATGAATAAGAAACCTGTTTTACTAATAGGTTAAATGACTTGCCCCAGGATACCAAGAACCAAGTGCTGAATCCAGGTTCCCTTTGATTCCAAAGTCCAGGTTTTTTAATCATTACTTTAAGTTATATCAACAAAGATAGCCTAAGTGGCTACACAAAAGCACATAAGGTGACACTCTTTAGAAGCTGTGATGTTTGGTCTTAAGGACATAAGGTCTAGAAAATAGTTATTGAATGTCAATTCTGGTCCTGGCTCCACCACTTACAAATGAGGAGAGGCAAATTATCTCAAGTTGCTAGGCCTCGGGGCCTTTGCCTAAATAATAAGATCATGAAATCCATTCCTCAAACTGTAGAGCAGGGGTAGTCAACCTTTTTATACCTACCACCCACTTTTGTATCTCCGTTAGTAGTAAAATTTTCTAACTGCCCACCGGTTCCACAGTAATAGTGATTTATAAAGTAGGGAAGTAACTTTACTTTATAAAATTTATAAAGCAGAGTTACAACAAGTTAAAGCATATAATAATAATTACTTACCAAGTACTTTATGTCGGATTTTCGCTAAGTTTGGCAGAATGAATCTTTATAAAACAACTTACTATAGTTAAATCTATCTTTTTATTTATACTTTGGTTGCTCCGCTACCGCCCACCATGAAAGCTGGAACGCCACTAGGGGGCGGTAGGGACCAGGTTGACTACCACAGCCATAGAGGATAATAGGGAAGACCAAATGAAGTCACTGAAGTAGAAACCTTTATCAACAATAAAGGACTTTATAAGAGAAAAGGACAAAATGCATCAACAATGATGATGACAATACGATTGAAGATAAAAAGGCTCTTGGCCCATGCACAAAGAAGGAGATTTTTAGTGTCACCATACCTAAAATCCCATGATCTTTTTCTTCATGAAAACACCTCAGGAAATTAATAGATAGTGAGGCTGAGCCTGGAAACACCCAGGATAATGACATCTCAGAGTGGTCACAGAGAAGTTCGGTCATCACACTAAAGTCTCCCCCAGTTTGGGGACTGTGCTCGGCCTCCAGGGAGAGCCATGTAAGAAGAACAGGAGTTATTTCTCATGTGGTAATTGGGAAATTGGGACAAGATATGTTAATAAGGCAATAAGAACAGATGGTGTCAGATGGGTATTAACCTTCAGCAGGATGTCTGTCCTTCAGGATCTGGTCGGACTGAAACCTCCTGCTTATCTCCTACGACCCCCCGACCCCAGGGTAGACCTTTCACCCTGGATCAATCCAATATGCAATTTCCAACAGTCCTGCCATCCCACTGCCTTTTCGCTCACAATCCCGGAACAACACCTTCCCTGCCCACTCTGCTTGGTTCTTACTTATTCTTCCAGATTCAAGGTGGTTCTTTCCTTGGGAAGTCTTGTTTGATTCAGGTCCACACTGAATTAGATTTCCCTCCTTTGACTTCCACGAAATCCTAGGACTTCCAAACTCTACTTGGTTATCTCTTTTAGTACCAGACCAAGAGGGACTGAAGGTGTCAGTGGCTTTCACTGCTGTCCCTCTGGTGCCCACAGAGGGGCAGAGAACACAGGAGGTGTTTTGTGATTATCTGTTGAATGATAGAGTGGTATGTCACAGAAAATAAATATTTAACATACCCCTTCTTTTGAGGGGGTGGTTTTTTGTAACTGAGGGTGTCCTTGCTGAGGACTACATTGGTTGTGAGTGTGCAGGTATGCAAACAGCAGCCCGAGATCCATGTTGTTTATCAGTCAAGAGGAAAAAGATTTAGAGGAACACAAAATAAAAAAAATTAAAACAGGTAAAAGATGAGTCCTGAGAAATAGAGCTATAGTAGTTTATGTAAAGCCAGTTGCTACAACAGATAAACCTTAAAATATCTTAGATGCAATACAATAAAAATTTATTTCTCACGCAAAGTATAATTCTCACATATATACTCTTTCTCACTTATGTAAGCCCCCAAAAGATGATACTAACAGCAAGGGGTAGAAGTGTAGTTTAAAGTTAGGATTAGTTCTGTCCCTATACACAGCCTGGTTGAGAGAGGCTTCAATGCCAACTAGTCCCTGGATTTCAACATTGAGCCAGTAGGGGAAGTAAGGGGGGGGGGATTGTCCACCCTGGGAGGTCTCTATGAGCCAGACCATCAGAAAATGGTATATATCACTTCTGCCCATATTTCATTGGATCAACTCAGTCACATGACTAGACCTAACAGCAAAGGAACCTGGGAAATGTAATTAAACTATGTGCCTTAAGGACATTAGAAAACTACCTTCCTGGAACACAGCAGTTTACTGCAAGGGCTGAGAAATTTTGGGTGTCAAAAGTGAGGAATAGCACTGGCAAGACAGAGAGGAGAAGGAGGAAAGGAAAAAAGGAAGAAGGAAAAAGAAAGAAAGGAACAGCAAAGGAGAACTTGAAGGAGTTTATGGTGAGTAATGTTATAGCCTCAACTCCATTGTTCCTAAAACAAAGAATCATCAATGTACTAACTACACTGCTCAGTAATGATTGTGCAAAGTAAATATACTTGGGAAGGGACTGGAACTGATAGGCTAAACAACTTGCCCAAGGATACCAAGAACCAGGTGCTGAATCAGGGTTACAGAATGTGGGTTAGACAATGAATAACTGAAGAGATTACAAGCTTCTTCCAATGATGAGTCCATTTGTTAAAACAGGACTGACACTCCTTTTGAGTAACTGCCTCCAGAGCCAATTCCCAGCCTTTGATAAAAATCACAATCTTCTTTCTAAAGAAAAAGTCACTAACTGCAGACACTAGTAATGGCACGGCCAAGATTAAGACCCTGTCTATAAATCCTGTTGTCTCTTTACTCCACCAGTGGACTTAAAACTAAAGTACGAAAATGCAGTTCAAAACCACTCAGAAATTGAGAAGGCAGCCTCCATAATCCACATGTCAATTATGCATTTGCTTTTTCTCATGTAATCCACTCAACCCTCAGTAAGATAGAGGCACTAACTTCATTGATAGACAAGGAAGCTACAATTACCAGGGCCATGTCTCTGGTAACTGGCAGAACTTGGAATAAGAATCCATACTACTAACAATGTCAGCAGCAATAATAAAAGGCAATATTTATTTAGTACCTCCTATGTGCTAAGCACAATATTAAGAACTTTACTTGAGGCCCTGGCCAGTTGGCTCAGTGGTAGAGCATTGGCCCAGAATGTGGAAGTCCTGGGTTCAATTCCCAGCCAGGGCACACAGGAGAAGCATCCCTCTGCTTCTCTACCCTTCCCCCTCTTCTTTCTCTCTACTTCTCTCTTCCCTTCCCACAGCCAAGGCTCCATTGGAGCATAGTTGGCCCACAGAGGATGGCTCCATGGTCTCCATCTCAGATGCTAGAATGGCTTCGGTTGCAATGGAGCAACACTCCAGATGGGCAGAGCATTGCTCCCTAGTGGGCATGCTGGGTGGATCCTGGTTGGGTGCATGTGGGAGTCTGTCTCTGCCTCCTTGGTTCTCATTTCAGGAAAAAAAAAAAAAAGGAAAAGAAAAAGAACTTAATCATCCCAGTTGGCCTGGATAGGCCCTGGGTTAGTTTTAAACATCTCACCTGCCAGGAAATCCCTCAGTCATGGACAAATTGGGACTGCTGGTCACCCTACTTCCAACTTTAAAATCTTCACAATAAACTCTATTCAAGATCCTCCATTTTACCCTGGAGAGAGGAGGGTCCATTGGGCATACCCTCAGAATCTTACCTCTTCTCTCAATTATAGCTAAGTCACCCACACTATACTCTCTTTTTAATCCACCTTCTATACCTGGTTAAGGAACACACGTGAACAATTAGACCCCATTGTCAGGAGTGAGAAGCCATAATGTACTCAATGTGTTGCATGGTTTTATCATCTATGAAGACTGCAGTTGGGTGGGTGGGGGGGCACTTTTATTTTTAGTAAGTCATCTAAGCGGTACCTTGGACACCAGGCACCATTAGAAACTAGCAAGTCTCTCTCTGGCCTGTGCTGTTTCCAAGCCAAGAAAACAGAGAGAAGCCATGGACAGACGCTGAGATGAGAGGCACCCAGGAGAGCTGGGACAACTTCGTCAGGGGCTGCGCATCTCTCAACCCTGTTTGGGGTTTCACCCTCCAGTGGTGACTCAAATGTGGCACTGAAGTGAACTGGAGAAATGCCATAGTCTGAGCTGAAGG
The DNA here is from genome assembly GCF_036850995.1 of Saccopteryx leptura. Classification (NCBI taxonomy): domain Eukaryota; kingdom Metazoa; phylum Chordata; class Mammalia; order Chiroptera; family Emballonuridae; genus Saccopteryx; species Saccopteryx leptura. Next base: position 360,527,096 of record NC_089505.1, read on the forward strand.
CATGTTAGGAGGACATCCACAGAAGAAAAAGTGGGCAGGGGTAGAATTGGAAATTTGAACAAAAATCAGACATTTCTAATTTCCTTGCATTCCTGCAATTTTATTTCAGCGTGTTATTCCTTTAGCTTGCCACCCATAAGAAAGTGTGGATCCCATGTGTCTTACTGAACCCAGGCTGCTATAATAGCACACCATAGGTGAGGTGGTTTAAACAATAGATATTTATTCCTCAGAGTTCTGGATGCAGTGGTGTCCCAGATCAAGGGGCCGGTAGTTTCAGTTCCTGCTGTGAGCTCTCTTCCCGCTTGCAAAGGGCCATCTTCTCGCTGTGTCCTCACATACTGACGAGCGAGCAATCTCTGGCCTCTCTTCCTCTTCTTATAAGGACACTAATCCATCCTATCACGGGGTCTCATCTTCGATCTTCACCTATCGAAACTGAACTATATCCCAAAGGCATCACCTCCAAATACCATCGCATGTGGGACTAAGGTTTCAAGAATGACTTTTGCGGGGACACAAACATTTAATCCATAACCCCACGTGTCAGGAGCTCCAGAGACTCCTTCACCACACTGAGCAGTGAGTCCCTGCCTGCAGGCTCTGCAGGGGAAGAATTTTTTATACTTGGGAGAAAAACCTAATTTTGTTATAATAAACCTCCAATTTTGAAATAACTTAAAATGTACAGAACCCAGAAAAGATAGTCCAGAAAGCGCCCACATGCCCCTCCCCCAGTATTCACGATTGTTCACATCTTCCCTACCAGGCGGCCGCGAACAAAGCGAAGGAACCAGCGCTGGTGCCTATTAACTGATTTCCAGATTTTATCTGGAGGTCACCAGTTTTTCCATAGATTTCCTTTTCATGCTTTAATCTAGAATGCCACATTGTATTTAGTTGTCATGTCTATTTAGTTTCCTCTGGTCTGTGACAGTATTTTAGCCTTCCCTTGTTGTTTGATAACCTTGGCAACTTTGAGGAAGATGTCTCAGCTATTTTATAGAATGTCCCTCAGTTGGGAGGGGTTTGCCTGATACAAAACTTATTTACTTAGCAATACATCGGTCAGGATTTTGGTTCTGCTCTGACCAGAAGACCCATAACCATAAAGTGGCCCTGCCTTGGTGTTGTGAAGCATCGGCTTTATATACAGGATTTCTGTGGGTCCGTGTCATCACTCGGTCATCAGTCCGACCAGCATCGAAGGATATCCGGTCCGGAGGAAAGAGCATAGGTATTAGAGCTATAAAAACTGGATTCAAATCCTGACTTCATATTTACTAACTTTGACCTTGCGTAAATCATTTCACTTCTATGAGATCTAGTTTATTCCTTTGTAAAAATGAGAATATGGTACGTTGTAAAGATTAAACGAGCTATGCGTGAAGCACTTAGAATATCACATAGCACGTGTGGGTGTTTAAGGAATGTCAGTTTTCTTCCCCTTCCCCTACGTGCATTTTTTTAGTTCCCCCCAGAGCTGCCTTGTTCATAACAGAGACATATGGAAAATATACCGGGGTGATTACTTAGCATACAATTCACGGTCTGAGCTGAACTTGATCTATGTGATTCATTCCCTTCTCATATTCATGGGCCCCGCTTTCATGGCCACAAGAGGGACATGTGACCCAAGGGGACAAATAATAAGGCCCCTCTTCCCTGCTTATAGTGATTGGTCCAAGCCCAGTGAATCAGAGTTCTTCCCCAGAATTTTTCTCACTGGAATTGAGAAGTGAAAACAGTGTGGATGAGCTGCTTGCAGTCCTGCTTCCTGCCACGTGGGGACCGCCAGTCTGAGAGCAGGAGTCCAGCCCGAAGAAGCAGCACCAAGAGGTGGAATCGTGGAGTTCTGGGCTTGGGCCCACTCATCCCTGAGGGCAGTGCACCTCTGGCCTTTCCAGAGTTTGGGGACTTCAGCAAATCAAACACCTTTTTTCTTCAGGTGATTTTGGGTTGTGTTTATATAAAGTACAATTAAAATGATCTCAACAGACTGCCTTTCTGAATTTTGCTGTCTGCTGTGACCTACGCTAGGTGCCTTGCTCCACACTTCTTATCCTTTCCTCCCTTCTCCTGTGGCACAGCCACCCCCAAAGGGCCCTCCCTCCTTGGCCCTTTTCCCAGCACTGGCTCCAATGTTAAATGTGCAAATTACTCTAAAACAGACGTTCTATTCTATTAAAGGACCGAGAATCAAAGACCCGAGGAGTTGGTCTGCGAGAAGGCTCGGCAGAGAAACAAAGGCAGGCTTAATGTCACATGGCTGTTCCGGACATAGATCCTGGAGTCCATCGATCTGAATTTACATCCTGCCTCTGTCACTCCATAGTGGCATGACTTCAGAAAATCTACTGAACTTCCTGAGCCTCCATTTTCTCATTTAAAACATGAGGACGCTAATACGTTTTCATGCAGTTTCGGTGTGGACTCAACGAGATCATCTGCGCAGGACGCCAAACACAGTGCCCGCGACATTGCTGATGCTTAACTTTATAATACCGGTTATTACTAATGATAATTAAATTTTCTTGTGAGTCACCCGAATCCACCAATTAATCTTAACCACATGAAAGGCAGGATAAGCAGGGCTTGGTGTCGGTCCTCAGGTGCTGTCATATGAAACTCACAGCCCCCACTCTGGAAGTGGTCTTGCCAAAAAACAGAACAATAACAACAACAACAATAAAATCTGAATCTGAATCAAATCAATCCTCAAGAGCTCACTTACAGGAAATAGGGCAGGTGATAGAGGAACGTGTTAAATTAAACAGAGAGAGAGAGAGAGAGAGAGAGAGAGAGAGACTAAGAGAGAGAGATCGAGAACAAACTGTGGTCACCCTGTTACCTTGCCCTATCATGCCCATCGGAAAGGTACTTGGAAGAGCAGGGCTTTGCGTCAGATGACGTGGGCACATAGCCTATTCCCGCTCCTGTCATTACACCAACAAACCTGGGTGACTCATCCAGGAGTGGTCATTCACATGTTGATATGAAGTTTAATGAGGCAATGTATGTATACAGAATACGTAATATAACATTAAAATTGTTGGCGACGTCATCGCACTTAATTCCTCAGGCGGGCAGACATGGCAGCACGGACCACTTCTGCTCTCCCTCCGCTCACCCCGTCCCCGTGCGTTTCGGCTTATCTGTGGCCCGTCCCTGCACCCATCACCCCATTCAGCCAGCAAACGGTTCCTGAATGTCCGCGTGTGCTCGGGACGGCAGTACTTACAGAGACAGGAAGAAAGGCCCCTGCCCTAAGAGCGTTCCCAGTGCAGTCAAAGGGCCACGGCCACATGAAATACGGGCAGAGGCAGCCTGATGCTGCACAGGGTTTGGGACAGGCAGACACGGTTCCAACGGTATTTTCAAGGCCAAGTCCGCCATTACTAGTTGAGTGGGCCAGATCCTCTCTCCTCCCTCCATCCCCTGACCCTCTCCTCTGCTCTGGCAGACTGGCTCGTGACAAGTTTAACAAGCTCAAGTGTCCTCCGGCTCCCTACTGAGTTTGGCCCCCAGAGCAGACCGGAGATTTAGAGGAGAATCGGGCAGGACAGTTTCCTCCTTGAGCTGTGACTTGAGACCGGCTGTCCCCTCCACCTGGAGGTCCCTGCTCCTCCCGAGGTTGCCCTCTGGGCACAGCTCTCTCCTTTGGCTCTCCCTTCACTCCTATAGGTGAGAGCCCTGCTGCTAACTAGTCCGGGAGTACTGTACTGCCCATGCCTTTAAAACAACCCTTTAGTAAACTGACTTTGCAATAGCCTCCTCTGCATGATCTGTCAGTTTCCTGTTGGGACCCTGACTAGTCCCCGGGGTGATCTTGAGCAAGTCTCTTAAATTTTCTGAGTCTTAGTTTACTCATCTGTGCAATGGGATTAAGTGTAGCCCCTTCCTCCTGATCCTAGGATACTTCAGTTAGGGACAGCACAGTTGTGTGTGGGAAGTCTGTGAGCATGGGAAAGGGACACATCAGGATTTTATCTGACTCTCACTCTCATAAGTTGAGTACCTGCCGGCATTTTGCAACAAATCTCTTTGCAGTTCAGCTCTTTGTGGGTAAAAGAATTATAACGCATGTTCAAGAGAACTTAGATTTTTGGCTGAGACCCCAAACATGACAACAGAGCTAAGCATGAAAGAGAGGAGCTGGACCCTTGCACGTGCGAACTGTCAGTCAAGGACCAAATTGAACACTCCCAACAGCTTACTTACAGGAAGGCTAGAAGCTTCCTTCGAGAGAAGAAAATTCCTTCCGAGAGCCTTGCACTAGGGGGGGTGGGTTTTCTCTACTCACCGCAGCAACATGAAGAAGTCTATGATACCCGGTCTTGGAGAGAGGATTTGTTGCAAGAGGGCGACTGGCACCTCACTCCCAGGCTGGCTGCTCACCAGGGTGCAGAAAAGCAAAGACCTCCCTGGAGGTGGAGCACAGTGGAGTTCCTGGGCTATCCTAAACTACGTCCCCCTGGCATTGGGAACAGAGACAAGTGCTTAGCATTTGCCTGGAGAAGACCAAAGGTGAGCTCATCAAAGCTACCCACAATGGCGGGGCAGGTGTGTAGACGTTTTACCAACCAGGTGAACACCACGGAAGGCCGCCAGCTGACTTCATCTGCTCAAGAGAACTGGGGCATGGCAGGGAGAAGGAGCTGAGAAGTCACAAGGGCTTGGCCTAGCACGTTGCCAAGTCGTGAAAGGTGCTCTCCAAAAGGCCCAACACTTGGGTCCTATCCTTCGGAGTGGCTTCAGCAGCCTCGAGAGCGACACAAACAGCATCTGCCACCAGATCGCTGATCCTTCCCCTTAACCCCTCCTTGGCAAATCCATCAGCAATTAGGAGAGGCAGGTGGGAGGTGGAGTAAGGAGAGCTGGAGAGCAGAGCCAGTGCCCTTTGCTCTTACCGAAGCGCCGGGACATGCCTGAGCCGAGCAGAGGGAAGACGCTTCCGACTGGAGGTGAGATTAAATTCTGATGTAGATGGGACCGGGCATATAAATAGTTGAAAGTGACCAGGAAGCTTTGGAGGCTCCTGATACGCCATCCAGGGGAGAAGAAAGCGAATACAATGAAGTGAGTTTGAAAGTGACAGGGAGCTCTTTTCTGATTGTATCCACCAGATCCAGCAAACCTATCAGATTGCCTTTACAGACTATTTGTGAAGAGTAACTAAAATAACATAAAGCAATAACTAGCGTAGCACATCCTTGTTATCCTCATTAAAGATTTCAACTGTACGTTCCACAGGCAATGTAACACACGAAGTGGTCACATTTGGACACGGTCAACTTAGAAGAATGGTTGCCCTGTAAGATTCAAGCCCAGGAATCTATTTGTAGGGGACACCAGGCCCCAGAGTGGCCAGGTGAGTGTCCAGAAGGCTGTGAGCAAAACAGAAAAGGTCCACAGGGTTTTTCATAATGATCACTGAGCTTGACATTGGGTTCAAATCCACATTCACAGTTGGCACCCTGGCATGTCAGATCCACACAATAAACTTCAATCTCTTCTAGCAGCATACAATATATTCTGACGGTTTCCAAACCCACTTTCAACAAGTCCTACCTTACCTGTTAGCGTCTCCTTCCTGGAAGCAGTCTACCCTGCTATTTCAGTCACAAGCAATCAGAGCCTTTCTGTTAAGATTAGAATACCAAGGTTTCTATATTTTTGAGGCTTTGTTTTTTTTCCCTTAGTGATTCAGCAACTCAATCATTTAACTATTACATCCTTTCAAGATGAATCAGATGAGTCAGCTCACCTGGATTGGACTGCTAAGGAAACACAGGCTGGAGCATTCAGGGCCCTGTCAAAATTCACAGGCAAGAGAGAAACTTGCTAGTGCATCCTTCTCTCAGAAGACTCGCTCTCTGGTTTTGTGGGTGTACTTGTGTGAGTACATCTGCGGGAACACATGGAATCCATCAGACTTTGTGTAATCAGCATGTCCCTTCCTGGCTGTGTGTGTGGCAGGCTAGCTCTGGAGAACACACAGATTCAGACAACCCACGGGTACCAGAGTCTAGGCTACCACCAGCCCCGCTCACCAGGACTCCTTGGCATGCCGCCCGGCTGGCTCCGCACGCCGCTCTCTCTGCCCTCTGGACAAGGGGTGAGAGTCCTATAGGAGGAAAAGGCAGTGTTTTATTTTCCCTCTGATTCTCGCCTAGAGTATACTGTGTTTCGTTTATACAACGTTTCAACAAATCCTCCCGGTTAGTGGTTCTTAACACTTCGGAGGATGTGTCCAGCCAGGGGAATCTCCTGAAAGGCATGAAAGGTTTTCTCAGAGACGGAAGAGCTAGATACAAACTTGGCATGAGTATCAGAAGGTGCGCGGACACGATCCACAGCCCTTTGCAGAGATCCGTGAACTCCAGACGGAGACGCCTGTCCTCGGGGAAGTGCGAGAGCACCCCTGCTCGGGCAACCTCAGAACATCGGTCAGAACCAGAGGACCACGGGAACCAAAGTGCAGGAGGAGAGGGAGTGCGGGAGGAGAGGGAACGGGACCCCCACAGGCGAATGTTACTGACAGGTGCGGAACGGGAAATTCTCAAGTTCCCGTGCATTTTCTTGCAGCAGAAAGCAATGCGTACTAGGGCTGAGGGTTTGGGTCAGTTCGCCTGAAATCTAACCTGGATTCAGGACTGAGCTTCACATTCACATGGACATCAGGATGCCCATGGATCCCGTACCTTGTCCACTGATACATTTTATCAAAGCAGTTTTTAAATGTCTAGCTACCTCCCTGAAGGCAAGCTGCAGTGTGCCTTATATTTCAGGGCCCCCGGTCCAGCCTCTGCTCCTCCACCATCCAGGTTTGCATCGGAGGGTGATGAGCAAAGCTGGGGACACAGCAAACGCGAGTTGAGAGGAGTCCCTGCCCGCAGCCTCCTGTCGGGCCACAGGTGAATGGACTTGGATGGGAGAGAGCGCCGGTACTGAGGGCGAGGGGGAGTCAGACACCACTTTCCATTAAATGCCACCTTAACCGGTCGTACCACTAAACTTACCAGATGTTGTTGGAATGAGGGGTGGGAGGTGCGGAAGTGAAGGTACAAGTATGGACCTCTCATGGAGAGAAGAATGAAGGCGAAAAGACCCCAACTTTTTACAGACTGGATCAAGTTGACAAATAAATAAAAAATAAGTAAAAGAAAAAAATCACAACTAACCTAGACATGCAGTGTTGGCGCGCCCAGCTCACGGTCCAGGGTCACCCTGGCTCAGGAAGTCCCAGCAAAGCCCTGCGGGGAGAGCTGGGGCCTGAGAGGACCGGTGGGTGGCTCTTACACCTTCCTTTGTAACACTTATCAGTAGGGCCTGCCGAGCTGCCCTGTTGAGTTGATTTAATAACCAGGTCACCTTGCTACCTGTAAGCTTTCTCCTCTGCTCTTTTCTCAAGTGGGAGGCTCAGGACCTCTTTGCTGCTTTGAAGGAGCTGTCTAGAGATAAACTCACTCAAATAATGGAGGTGGAAAAAAATCAAGAAACCCGCACAGGAAGTTACCCTTGATCATCAGGCTCGCTGTCACCATGTCATCCTGGTGGCCGTGCTACACGCAGACAAGTTGAGTGTGTGGGGGAAGGTATGTGTATATACATATATATGCAGTATATGTACAAACATATAGTATGTTAGTGTATGTGTATTAAGTGTGAGTGAGTGTGGTATGTAGCTATTTAAATTGCAATTCACCCCTGAATACTCCATTTTATCAAAACTCCTGGCTAATACTATTTCCCACACTCAAGGATTTTCCCCAAATACACATGTGGGGGATGCAGGAGCCCAGGGGGAGCCTGCTCCAGAGACAACGTCCCTAAAAGAGGCCTCCAGTACTAGCGCCGTCGCTGCTGTACCGAAACCAAACCTCGGGAAGGGCTGGCTGTTAGCATGGCGGGCGGGGGCATGGCAGGACCGCGCTCCCTACTCAGTCAGAGGAAGCAGTCTGCCTATCACAGCTGTGTGCTCATGAGCAAGGCATGTCATGTCTCTGAGCCTTTGTGCACATTTCTAAAATGGGTTTAGGAACACCTTCTCTGCCCATCTCAGAGGGTGATTGTGAAGACTACATTAGATCAATTTATAGGAAAATGCTCTATGAAATAGAAATACACAAATGAAATACAGATGCAAATGATGTCCCTTGTAGACAAATGCTTGAAGACCCACAATTCTAAGATAGGCCCGAAGGACCTTACCCCCTACTCTATCCACCCTGTATAATCCCAACTCCTTGAGTGTGAACAGGTCCTGTCTCTCCCACGATTAGGTTGTGTCATATATGACTCCCTCTTAATAGGTTGCAGAGAAATTCTTCCTGCTGGCTGAACAGATAAGCTTCCAGGTCATCAGTTAGGACCTACAGGTGGACTCGAGAAACTGAGATGCCATCAGCCAGTGGGGAAAAAAAGAGAGAGACCTCTGTCCTACAACCACAAGTTAACTTCTGCCAACAGTCTGAATGAGTGTGAAGGAAGCCCTCGGGCCCCAGAAGAGAACACAGTCCAACCAACAAGCTGATTTCAACCTTGCAAGACCCTGAGCAGGAAGCCCGGCACTCTACCAGGACTTCCGACCTATGACAACTAGGGCAAAATACATGGGTGTTGTTTTTGCCCCAAAGTCTGGTAATTTTGTTACATAACTATAGAAAATGAACATACAGTTGACTGTTGTGAAGTGATTGATTGAGCTCTGAAACTCACATCTCCATAAAAAGCCACAAGAACACTAGTGAAAACTGTCAAAATCCTGTAACTTTTTCGGAACTCTGAGAAATCACAAAGGTCTGCAACAGTCCAAGCAGCATTTACTCAAGAAGCATGGCCAAACCTCAGCAAGAACAAGGAGCCCACAGCATTTTAACCTGACACCTGTCCATCGCACTCTCCCTAGCAATTCAGTCGGACTGAGAGCCAGCCGTCTCACCACCGCAGCGGCTGTGAAACCAGCAACCGAGCAGCTGCTGAAGGAGGCAAACTGGGTGTGGAGCTCCCCAAAAGCTCCATCCCCAGAGAATTCTCACCATATTACCCACCCGCCAGACCTCAAAAAGCTCCACTTCCAAGGATTTTCTTTATTTGACCTAATCAGAGCTCACTCTTTGTCAAGAGCCCTACCCACAGGGTATTTGTCAAATACAATCAGTGGCAACTGTTTACTATCACAGCTGCTGGAGGAGGTGTTACCAGGTGGAGCTGACAACAAGAGGCTAACCAAAGATTTCAAAAAAGAAACAGTGGGTAATGAGATATCCATAGGAACCTTCGGAAAGATCCACTGTATTCCCAGGGGTAAAGGAGCCCATCTGCAATTGCAAGACTGGGCATGAGCCCTGGAAAACCCTCACTCTCACCTCTGGTTAGCTTGAGTATCTGCATGGGCAGGAGGTTAAGGATAAGATGGGAGTTGTGGACTGCCTGCCAGAGCATGGAAAATGTAACTACACACACACACACACACACACACACACACACACACACACACGTGCGCGCGAAGACCTTAAAAAGGCTGGGAGATAAGTTGTTTCAGATTGAATTTTTAATTTTCTGTCCAGTCATTAGTTAACTACTAAGCTAGCTAAACAGAGACTAAGTGCTAAGTGATGACACATAACAAAGAACACATATTTTACTGAATTATTCCAGGAAGTCAAAAAAAAACAACAACAAAAAAAAACCCAGCAGCAACAACAACAAAGCCTGGTGAAGAGAAACTGATTTCCATAATAGAAACATTGCATTACTTAAAACGTCCAGTTTTTAATAGCAATAACAAAAAATAGAAAAGACATGCAAAGAAATAGAAAAATATGGCCAATACAAAGAAAAATAATTAGTTTACTTAAACTGTCCCTGAGAAAGGCCAGACACTGGACTTACTAAGCAAAGTGATATGATAAATTAATTATCATAAATATATTCAAAGAATAAAGGATACCAGGTCTAAAGAATTGAAGTATGAGAAAAATGGGTTACCAAATAGAAAACATCAATAGAAACATAGAAATTATTTTTAAAAGTCAATAAAAATTTTGAAATTGAAAAATATAAGAGAAAATATTAACTAGAGAGGCCCAACTACAGTTTCAAGCAGGTAGGAGAAAGAATTAGTAAACTGAAAGACAGGTCAATTGAGCTTACTCAATATAAAAAACAAAAAATAATAAAAGAAAATAAACAAAATTTCAGAGACATTTGAGACACCATTCTATGAGGTTCACATTATCCTAATACCAAAACCAGATAAAGATATAATAAAAGAAAACTACAGATCAATATTACACATGAATATAAAAGAAAACTATCTTTGCCTACTTTCATGCTATAGTAGTAGAGTTCATTATTCACAACAAAGACTAACCCTCTCACCTGCAAAGCATAAAATATTTACTTTCTGGACTATTTTTATATAATATTTGCTTATTCTTGCTCTACGGTATATGGTCATTTATAAGTCATTCAAAAACAAACAAACTAACAAAATAACAAACTCACATTTCTTTCTGAGTACCTACTATGCTCTCAATTCTACTAGCCAAGAAGCAGTAGAGCATATACTTTCTTAGTCACTTAGCCATGTGACCTTGGACAAGTTATGTTCTTTCTCTGAGCCTCAGTGTCCTCATCTGTAAAATGGGAATAACAACATCTGCTTCACTGGGATGCTGTGGAGACTGAATGAGGTAATGTGTGCTGTGATGGGTTGAATTGTTGTTGCCTTCAGAAAAGGTATGAGGAAACCTTAGCCCTCAATATCTCTGAATGGGACTTTATTTGGAAATAGAATCATTGTAGATGCAATTAGTCAAAATAAGTCATATAGAATGTTAGATCTTTCCTCCAGTATGACTGGTAAAGAAGATGGCCATATGAAGACATAGACACATAGAGAGAAGGCCATGTGCCAGTAGGGTCAGAGATTGAGGGATGCTGACACAAGCCAAGGAATGCCAGAGGCTTCCAGAAGTGTGGAAGAGGCAAAAAAGGATCATCTCCCAGAGGCTTTTATGATATTTTGGCCCTGTCAACACATTGATTTCAGCCCTCTAACCTCCAAAACTGTGAAAAAACTAAATTTCTATTGTTCAAAGCCACATAGGTTGTGGTATTTATCCATGGCAATCCTAGGAAACTAATACACATGTGAAGTACTGAGAACAGTACCTGGTACATTTAATAACTTCATAATTTATGTTAGAAATTACTCTAGATGCTTTGTTGTTTCTAATAATCTTTAAAATAATTTCATGAGATAGGTGTATTAGTCTGCTTGGGTTGCCACAGCAAAATATCCCAGACTGGGCTTGAACAACAGAAGTTTATTCCTCAGAGTTCTGGATGCTAGAAGTTCAAGATCAGGACACCAGTATAGTCAGGTTCTGGTGAGGACACTCTTCCTGGCTTGCAGATGGCCACCTGGTCACTGTGTACTCACACATGGTAGAGAGAGGATGCAAACTCTTTGATATCTCTTCTTTAAGGACACTAATTTCATCATGGGAGACTCCATCGTCATGACCCAATTCCCTCTCAAAGGCCCCATCTCCAAATACCATCACTTTGCAGTTAAAAGTTCTGTAGGGACTCACCCACCTAACCTTGAACCCTCCAAGATTTGGATTGGGGAATTTGAGCTAAAAGCCCTGAGTGACTGTCTCTTGGATGCAAACACCAAGAAACTATGAGTAAGTGACTTGCGCAGACACGAAGGAATGCATGTGAATGGGCTTTAGAAAATTAGCCTAGAGGTTCTAGATTGCCCCTTCCTTTGGGCTTGTTAATTAGCAAAAGAAAAAAAAAATGTACTGACCCAAATTAGCCCTTTTTCCATGTCAGCAAAATGGCCATTAATCATTCTTTCCCTTTGTCACCTAATCTCCTTCCCTTGTAATTCTGTTACCCTTTTTCTGCTTCTGATCAATAAAAACTGGGGGAGAAAGAAATTCAGGAGATCTTCTTTGCCTTCCTTGGCAGGCCTTCCCCTCTCCCTCTTAATATAAGTTTGTGTCTTGAGTGGGTTTCTTCCACATGACATTGGTAGATCCCAGCGGGCTAGAGTACTACAAACTTCAACATACAAATTTTGGGGAAACACAATTCAGTTCATAGTACATAGTAGTATTATTAACTCCATTAGTAGGTATGAAAATGGAGTCTTATTGAGATTAATACACAAGAGAAAAAGCATCAAAGGGTAATGGTATTCAAAGGCGAAGCTCCCTGTAGTTGTATGAATGCCTTGTGGGCATTTTTACACACAGCCATGTATGTTCCATAGTCACAGTGCTGTTAGGTTCTGGAATCAGACAGCCAAGTTCAACTCTACCTTCTGCCATTCACTAACCCCGGGACTATGGGCAAGTTACTTAACTGCTTGGAGTCTCAAGATCCTTATCTTCAAAATGGATAATTCCTAACCTCATCAAATGAGTGTGGGCAATAAATGCTCTAATACATGTAAAGAGAGTGCCAGAGTGCCTGTCACAAAGCAGACATCAAATGAAAGTTAGAACTCCAAGAATATACAAGATGTTCAATGCAACTGTCATTGTTAGACCAGACTTAGACTTCAATATTCAACAACTTAAACTATTATTCATTCATGTTAAGAGATATTATGTAAGTATAAAACAGAGTAAGATAGATTTGTGTTGACTTCCTGGCTTTTCTCCTGTCCTTACATATTGTGTGACTTTAGGTACACAATTTAACCTGTTTCCTCATCTGAAAAAAAAGATAAAAACAATACCTATTTCACAGAATTGTCACAAGGGTTAAATACAAGATGCTTAAAATATTCTCAGGCACATAGCAAAGACATAATAAGTATTAGCTATCATTATGTTATGATTCCTTTTGTATAAAAGGAAGAAAGGCTAATTGACTCGTTTATGGAAAGAGATACAAGAACCTGCTAAATCGTTATTTCTGGGGAACAAGGATCAGACGTAGGGAGGCATGTTTCGACTTTCCTAGACCCCTTCTGTACCACAGGAAGCAAACCAGCTCCTAAACTATGAGCTGTCTCTTGTCATGCCATGCCCTCTTCTCATACAGTGAAGGCAAGGCCTGAGCATGGCTGAGTATTCTCCTCTACTGCGAGCCAGGCCTGATGGGGAGTCAAGACCCCAGAGTACAGCAGCTAACAGATTTCCATTCCCTTGGTAAACAGCCACATCCTTGTGGTCAGTGATCTGGCAAGATACACGTTCACTCCTGGCCCGCAGGGGACTGCTGGGAGCCCCTGGGAGAGAGATCCACAGCGTTCTGGAGTCCAGGTGAGTATATACTTGGACTCTTACTCCTGGTGCCAGGCACTGAGCTCTAGGCTGTGCTCCCATTGGATCTGGCTCTACATAACTCTTCAAGGTACTTATTCTCCTTTTGCAAATAATGAAGCAACGGCTACTTATTACATAACTTGCCGAATAGGGCACAGCCCATACTTGGGCTCAATCTGTCTCCCGAGACCATCTCCTTTCGTTTTGTCTTTGCTTTCATTGGCTCACGTTCCCTCTCTAAAAATACCTGTATGCTCTGCTTTGACCAGTTATTTTCAACAAGTTTGTTTGACCAGCTTTGTAGTCTTGGCTTGTCTCAACTGGCTTAAGCAGTTTCAGGGGAAGAGCAGTTTCCAGCTCTGTGAATAATTAACGAGTTGAGTTTGATCTCTGGCCTAAAATTGACCGCTGAACTCGATTGTTTGCCCTGAACAAAAGGACAAGGAACATGTCCCTATCTTGGCACTCTTCAATGTCTGGAGAGGTAGGGAGGTCAGGAGAATCATTCTCACTGTGTCCCCTCTGAGAGACGCAGGCCACTGCCCAAGGCCACAGGGTTGAACCAGACTTTGAGGATGGTAATCTACTCCACAGAGACTGGACATGGTTTGGAAATTAAACAGTCTCAGGTTTAAGTCCTTCTTAACTGTGTGACCTTGGGCAAAGTTACTCATTCCCTCCTGCTCTTCCGACGATGTCATTTGTAAATGGCTGTGACAGTACTTACAGGCACTAAGCTAACATACTGCAGTGATATTAACATACTTCAGCAGTCATCAACCAATCCAAACACGACCTGGAGAGCTGCAGCAGAGAGCCAGAGGCCCCAACTCTGTAGGCCTGGGCCTGTTAGTGGGATGGTGGGAATATGGGGGGAGTGTCCTGGGACAGTGGCTAGGAAGGTGGGGATACTACGGTGGTGAGGGGTGGGTTTCAGAGAAGCAGCTATTTATCAACTGATATGAACATTTTAACAATGGGTACAGCTGTATAAATAACTACAGGATGAGTATGGGTCCTTGGCAATGTGAGTGTATGTTTCTAGGGAATTTCACCTTGTGCTTGGTGCTGTGAAAAAACCTTTTATTTTCACATGATTCCATATAATCTCCCCAAACACTCCAGAAGGTACTAGTTCAGGCCTACCTTTTTTTTTTTCAGATGAGGAAACTGCCTCTCTAAAAGTTACAATGGCTAGTAAGCAGGAGAACACTGATCCAGGTTCAAGCTCATTGGCTGTCGAGCCAGACTCATACTCACACTGAGAGAGAGAAGGAAATTCTGAGCAGTAATGCAAAACTCAACTTGAGAACACGGGTCAGGAAGGATGAATAAGAGAGTCCTCAGATGAGGTCTAAAGAAGCCACTAGATGCACAGAGTCCTTGGGTAAGCCTGACATTGAAAACATTTATCCCACTCGCGCTGTTCAGATGGGATAAAACATTAACAGAAGATGAATCTGCGTAAAATGGAGACAGAGGTTCTTTTGCTGTGTTCATTCCAGCAACTTTGGTATGGTGCCCGAATAAAAAGTTACAGTAACAATCAAAGCTTCTTGCACACGGGGCTCCTGACTTCCCTCAGTGCTCTGTCATCTCCCAGTCGAAGTGCTCAGTTTCTTGCCTTCATCAACGCGCTTTTGAGAGTAACAGGGAGCACTGAAGAAGATCTAAGTCTTCAACTTCCAGCAGTGCTGCAGAAGTCTGGAGAGAAGCCCTTGTGATGATGTAGTCTGGGAAATGTCTGCCTACCAGCGTCACTGTTAAGCAGTAACAGCACTGAGTGGCTCAGGAGTCGGGTTAACTGTGGGGCTGAATCTTGTTTGGTCCATTTCACAGCGCAGCGATCATGGATGAGTCATAACTTCATCTGTAAAGTGAGATTTATAGGGACAAAATCCTAGGTTATGCTAGAGATAAATGAAATCCCATCTGTAAGGTTCCAATCATGGAGTTTGGCATGTAGCGTGTGCTCAATAAACACTGTATTTCCCCTTTTCTCTGAGGCTCAATTCTGACAGCTGTTCAAGGAACACAGTACTAATAATATCTTAAGGAAAAGATGCAAAGATCAAATATAATAATCTATGAAACATGCTTTGGAAGTGTATTACATCACAAATGAGTGTTGTCATTGCTGGAGATGTCCTCTTGCCCCTAACTATATATCCCAGTTAAATATATCATTCTCATTGTCTTAGTTACTGCCAAGTTCCTTCTGATTCTTTAATGTGATTTCTCTAACAAGCACACACTATTAAATCATCATTTATACCTCTGTACACAATTTCTGCTTTCCTAGTGAGCCTAAACTCAGGGCTCTGGAGGCACCAGAGAGGTAGTAAACACTTGCCTTTCCAAAGCAAAGGTGAAGGGCGTGACAGGTGTTCAAAGGAAAGGTTGGTATGAAGTGATGGGGTACATTGGTGAAAATATGAAGCTTTACGTATTGGCTCCCCCTTCCCAATAAACCCTCAATTTTGGGATTTTAGTCAGAAAACGTATTCACGGTTGGGGATTAGAATCCAGACATCTTTGGGGAGGAGACCATTAATTTGTCTACCAAATCATCTTACTATATGTCATCATAGTACAGTTAGGAATGTTTGGTAAAGTTTTAGTTTCAAATATGTGTGTGTGTGTGTGTGTGTGTGTGTGTGTGTACATATATATATACACATGTCTATATATACACATATATGTATACGTGTGTGTGTATGTATACACACACTCTGTTCTGAAGCAAGAAAGAAATCCCTTGCCGGGTTTAGGAAGACAAACAAGAGCTGGGACTCTGGAATGTACCCTGCAATGGGGAATGATAGGAAGTAAAATCGCAACATAAGCAGAGGCTGGAGTGTGCTGGCCAACAGGCCACAAGAAGACCCTTCGATTTAATCCTTAATTGGCCTTTCATTCTAGCGAATCTGCTTGGGTATTTGAACTTATTTTATATTAAGCACATGTTATTTTTGAAATATTAAAAAAAAAGGTAATAAAAATGACTATTGGAAGCCACTAAGGATGGAAAACACTCTAATTTACGTTTTTAAAAGAAGGATAACATTGGATACCTTCCACCACTATTTTCTACTGTTTGTTCGAGTTCACAGATTGGACTCTCAAATTCGCAAGGCTAATCCAATAACCAAAGGCTGAGAGAATTAGAATGTCTATAACAGAATAAAATTGGTAAACCACTGATTTGAATTCTTGGTGATACCAATGAGACTAGCTCAAGTGGCAAAAAAATAAAACTCTCATAGAAACTCAAACAACAATATACCTCTGAGTAAACAAACATTTTCAAACACTTGAGGATGTTATCAGCATTACTGTAAATTGGCCCAATCTTTCATAGAGAGCCATATGGCTGTTCCTATCAAAATATCAATTTTGCATAACTTTAAATCCAGAAATTTCACTACAACAATTATATCCTTCAGAAATACTCACATATGTGCCAAGAGCAGGTATAGCAAGATGTAGTATCATTTCTAATTAGGCAACACTGGATATAGTTTAAATGGGCATCAATGAAAGAAAGCATCAGTATGAAACAGAAGCTTTATACAATGAAATACTTGAAGAGTTTAAAAAGAATATTCTAGACACCTTATGTACTAATATAAAAGAAAGTTAATTTATTGATGAGTAAAAAAGTGGCAGAATAAAATGGACAGCATAATCTAGTTTTTACAAACTGGGAAAATATATGCAGATATCATATTTGAATATTCATAGGAAAAAACTTAGAAGGAACACACAACACACTCACCCTTGAGAACACTTGTTGAGGTGGGATGGGTTAAAGAAGGCAATGGACGATGGCCTTTCATTCTAGCGAATCTGCTTGGGTATTTGAACTTATTTTATATTAAGCACATGTTATTTTTGAAATATTAAAAAAAAGGTAATAAAATGACATCATTAAAAATATTCACAGGCTTAAAGGGCAGGCGGAGACGGGCACTGCCCAGGGAGGTCATCGAATAGTTACAGCTTTATGAGGATGTTAGTGCCTGCGCCTGTCCGGCTGTCGGGGTGGGGCCCAACCAGTCAGATGAAAGGATGCACGTGGCTTGTTGGGGTGTGTGTGTGTGTGTGTGCATGTATGTTACACATATACTTATGATTTCCCCCAAACACTGAAGGCCAGACAGCATTAATCATTAAAAAACCAAGTGTTTCATCATTGAGCAAAATCTGGTCAAGTTTGGCTTACCCTGCTCCAATCTGAAACGCACCTGTGAGATTCTGGTGTTGAGTCATAAACACTGGGCAAAACAGAAAAAGGGGAGATGGGCAATGACCCCAAGCACTCCCTGCGCATGAAACTCCGTGCCAGGACTACTGCGGAGTGGTTTCTGCGTTTTCCACGGACTCCACAACCGCACGAGGGAGGTGATGCGTTCTCCCACTTTACCAATGAGTGTGCTGCAGCCTGCTGGGCCAGGTGAGGTCGCCTGTCCCGGGGACACAGAAAGGGGAGGCGCTGGGATGACAGTCCTGGGCCTGACCCCAACACCAGCCAGTGCTTTCCACAAGGCCCACGGCTCCCTGGGAACACAGAGCAGCCCCAGGCCTCACCGTCCTGGCCCGGCTCAGAACCGCCCAGAGTCAGCCGGACAGCTGTGCCCAACAGAGCACCATGACTTCAGTCAAATCGATAGCCTTTCACCGTTTTTGCTAACGTACCCCAGTTGGCTGAAATCTCTATCAGCGCTATGGAAAAGACAGAAAGAATGACTAAGCACTTTATAATACTTGTTCTCACCCCCCCCCCCTTCCCCCATCGTACAACGATAGATGTGCATTTTACCCCTAAAACAAGCGGTGGGGGAGATGGGAGCAGGCTTATGTCAGAACCTTCCCCTGACAAGACCTGCTCCACTCTCCCCAGGAAGTCCAATCTGACCCCTTTCCCGTCCCCTTCCCCAATGGGGGGAGGGGGACAAATTGAGTAAAACTCTTTTGTATGCTTCTATAATGATGGATGCATTTGTCAAAACCGTGGAATGCACAACACAAAAAGGGAAACCTCATATAAACTATGGCTGACAATGATGTGTCGATGTTAGTTCATCACTGGAAGCCGCTGACCTCACTGAGACCCCTGCTGATGGCAGGCAGGCTATGAGCTTGGAGGGGGTATGGCAAACTCTGCGTTTGCCATTTAATTCTGTGGTGAACCTAAAACAACTCTAAAACACAAAGTCTATTATTTTTTTAAGTACGACAGTGATGTTGGCACAAAGAACTGCCACCATTTGACGCTTTGTGACTTTATGAACAACCTTCCTCTTTGTAAAATATGAAACAAATAGACTCCATTAGGATTAAGTAGGATAAGTCATGCATATCCACTGAGATACAGGAGAATTCTCTCCATGGACTGGCCAAAAGGCGAGCCAGGCAGCAATGAGAAATGTGCTCTGGTATGGGGGGAAAACCAGTGTTGTCCTGGCCAGGAGTTCCGTGGCTTAGAGAATCCTCTCAATACGCCAAGGTTGCGGGTCTGATCCCGTCAGGGCACATACCAGAATCACCAGGCAATGCACAAGTGGAACAACAAATCGATGTCTCTCTTTCTCATTTTCTCCCTTTCTCTCTGAAATCAATCAATAAAATAAAAATTTTAATCAGCGTTCAAAAATTTAAATATAAAAAACAAAATTGTAAATACTTTTTCTAAAATAAAGGACACATTAATTAACTTACTCCTATCATCACCTTTTTTCCTCATCCGTGACCCAGATTTCGTTCTAATATAAGATCATCACAAAATTTGCCAATTAAAAAAAAAAATTTTTTTTTGCGTTTAGTCCCTACTTTTTCACAGTAAAAGCACTCCCTAAAATTCAGTTATTATTATTATCCTTATTAACTTTTTCATATTTACTATGGCATAGGAATCAGTACTAATTAGTATTAATTAATTATAATTAAGCAGTGCACCTAGCAACCTCTATCCAAACACCTCAAAGATAGAGTTGCACTGAGACTCTTGTCCTGGACTCCTCCTGCTGGAGTTGGGTGTACCATACACAAACAAGCAGATCCAGGGCCCTCCAGTGGTCAAGGGACCTCTCGAGGTCCTCTATCATATTTGTGGCAGAGCCAATCTGGCCACATGCCACACCTAAGTGCCCCCAGGTGACCTGTGTTTACATTGTCTCAGGGAAGGCAAGGAACAGCCCTATGGAGTAGGCACTCTTAGTAGCCTCACTTTTTAGATAAGCCACAGTGGCTTAAAGAAGTTACTAGCTTGCCCAATGTCACACAGCAAGTCAGGGCAGAGCTAGGATTGGAAGCAGGCCTGTGTGACCTGACCTTGGCCTGAAGGGGGAAGTGGAGTCACAAAAGGACAGATGGAAGGGCAGTTTGAGCAGGGATGGGCAAGGTGCTCAGCCACAGGGAGGGTGGGCCTAATTACAGGGTAGTGAACACTGGCCCCAGGCTTGTCATTGTTAAATCGTGATAAGGATGGACAATCCCCCCTGTCTGAGAGTTACCTCTCCTAGTCTACCTGCCTCTTCTAGCTTCCCAGAGTCAGGGCCTGGAGAGTTGCTGCAAATCCCCAGATACCGCAGCACCCCAGAAGTTGGGGCAGAAGAAGGCATTCTCCACAGGTAAGAAGGGAGAGGTGGCCACCAGGGCGAGAGTGGTCAGATGACCTTTCAGCGGAGGGACCACAGCCTGGGGCTTTGGAGACCAGCGATCCTGTTCCAGGCCAGAGCTGTCATTTATTAGCTATGTGACCATGGACAGATCACCTCATTTCTCTAAACCCGTTTCCTCAATTACAAAATGAAAATATTAGCATCTGTCCAGAAGGCTGTGTGATGACTGAAATAGGGCAGTGTGGGCAAGGTGACCTCATCACTGTTAATAATCCTGCAATTAATCTCCCTCTCATCCTTCCCTTGGCTCTCCAGCACTTCACACCTTCAGAGTTCTCGGGAAATATTTGAATTAATGAGTAAACATAATAAGAAATTGTTAAACATCTCATCTACCAAAGATCAAAGCTCAAGAAACATTAGAAACACTACAGCAGTGGCTTGAACAACTAAAGTGTTAACTAGAGTCATCTCTTTCTTATTTTACTAATTTCTTGTATCTAGCTAAGAAATCCTCTAGGATGAAAGGAAAGAACCCTGATCTCTACCAGACAGTAATTTTTATTTATTTTGAATAAGGCTTCTGAACACACAATAGCCCAAATTTTCTCTAGTTAATCAGAATAGGTATTGATCTGGGCTTTATGGCTATTGTTTCATTTTGTGCTCACAACATCCACTTGAAGTAGATACAATTATTATAGTCCAATTATATTATTGTATATTATATATTGTTATTTTACAAACACAATTGCAATGGAGAGAGTTAAGTGAGTTGACCACTGACACACGGTACACTGTACAGAGAGGAAGTACATTTTTTCAAGCAAGTATATAACTTCTCCCAAGGTTAATTACAGGCAGAGCTCAGAGTGGAAATACCCAGGTAGTTTGACTGTTAAGTCTTAACCACTATTCAATTCTGTGTGCCTAGGTCAGACCCTCTCTCTACCTCCAGTTTGGCTCAACTGAGATTCCTCAAAGTAATAAAGTTAAAAAGAATGCCCTGAATATCAAGATCACCAGACCTTAGGAGTTGATGACATCATTGTACAAGTTTCCCAGAGAAAGGAGCTGCGAGCTCATCTTGATTCATTTACGGCCACACTCTAACAGGGCACTAGAGAAGCTACTACAGCAGTGGCTGGTGTTGGCCAGCTGAGACAATGAACTGTTCCTCAGTCACGATTCCAGGGCGATGGCAGACAGGCTGCTAACCCCCGGCTTCCTCTGACCTCTGCTCCCCTCCAGCCTGGCCTGGGCCACTTCGCCTCTCCCTCGTAGCTGGCAAAGGCTCAGCTTCACCCTCCACTCCGGAACCTGCCTGGCAACTGAAGCCACCAACAGCATTAGCAGTACAACCTCTTGTTCTGGGTGAGGGGAGGATAGTCACCATTTGCTCTCCCTGTCCAATCCCTCCTACAAACCATGGCTGTTTTGCTCTCAGCCCACAGTCATAGCATCAACCTGAGATAATATGAGGGTTTTCTAGTCTACCAAACCCGAACCCCAAATTCATTCACTTACTCAGCCTTTCCCATGAGGGTCTCTGCCTGGTCCTGGGTCAAGTGTCAGAGATGCATCCATGAGTTAGACAGCCTGGTATGGAAGGGACCCCCCCTCCCCCAAAGAAGACACGACTACTGGGTACTGGGCTGGAGCATGAAGCAAAGGCATCTTGAGAACACTCAGTGTCCACTCACTTACTCCCCAGCCTTCCTCCCTAAATTAATGTAATCTCACCCACTCTGCAGTACCTGCTTTCTCCTCTACTTCCTTCAGAGCTCAACATAAACCCTTCCTCAGAGAAACCTTCACTGACTCCTATTTTTAAGTGAGATGAGGGGAGATGGAGAGACAGACTCCTGAATGCACTCCGACTGAGATCCACCGGCCAATCCCTGTCTGGGGCCCAGGCTCAAATCAGCTGAGCTACCCTCAGCGTCCAGGGCCAAAGAAGCAATCGAGCCACTAGCTGTGAGAGGGGAAGAGAGAAGGGGGCGAGGGAGGAGAAAAGAGGCAGATGGTCGTTTCTCATGTGTGCTCTGACCAGGGATCGAACACAGGGCGTCTGCAGGCCTGGCCGACACTATCCACTGAGCCAATCAGCTAGGGCCTACCTTCACTGATTCTTTGATGGAGAGGGGTCCTCCCACATACACCCTGTACATTGACTTTACTGCACCGATAACAACTGTAATGAAATGCCTTCTTGCCAAATTTCTTTTTGGTTAGTGATCTGCCTCACCTGTTTGAACGTAACTTATACGAGGCCAGAAACTATGGACCTGGTTGACCTTGCACATTAGGCACTGGCAATTCGGGAGCCTCCCAGTTAACTACCTTGTGAATATTAGGTGTATTAGTTATATCCCATTCTCCGTCATTTACACCTTCAGGGTTTTTTTTTTTTATCCAATTTCTCCATCAGGAGTACTCCAATTAAGCCTATACACATTTACTTTGTCTGAAAGCCTACCAACCATCAGCATTTACAGGGCCACTTTTTATTATTATCTGTCCTCTACGTAGGAGTGAAATTGATTTCCCCTTCGAACCATGCTCAGGGGCAGGGACTATCTCTGGAGCTTTCTGTTTAATTTCTGTATGTTCTAATACCTGGGCGAGGGCTCAACATCTTCTACCCCTTCACACACTGTACCCTGTTGTGACTGCAAATGGACACTAATCATTCTTGCATCTACTCTGCAGATAAAACTGCTGTATTTGTTCGATCAGCAGTTTTCCCAGTAAATTCAGTACAAAGAAATAAAAGCCTTTCTGCACATACTCTGAGCCTCTGCATTTCGAGCTTGCTTTAAATGCTTTCAAACATGTTTTTTCCTACACTAAGCAAGCTCAGCCCTCTTAGAAGTGGGACCCCAGCAGCCTCCACCAACATCACACCAAAATCACCCAAGAAATGCACACTCCAGCCTGGGCATCCCTCCTGTCTTTCGTGTGCAATGAGAACCATGGCAAAGGACTCCCACACGAGGGGTAAGGGTCTCACCGCTCTTGAGCTCCTGATAGCCTTCCATTCAACTTTCTTCCCATTTAAAATTCTCACAGGAGTCTGATGACAAAACTCAGGCTTTTGAACCTCAAAGGACTGTGACGGCATTTTCAGGTGAAAGTATGAGGTGCCCCCCCACACACACACAGGAGTCCCAGATGCGACATCTATTCCCTTTACCACCTGCTGGCACCGGCATCCAGATCAGGCCAACAGTGCCACGCGATCACACCTGTCCACTTCCGGTAATTAAATTACTCCCTGAGCTCATTCTATTTGTCTGGGACTCTAGAAGATGCAACATGGGTCACTGATACAAATCCTGTATCTCCCCAGTGTGGATTCCTAAATGTGTGGGTGGTTTCCAGCAATGTTTGTGTTAATTCTGCATATCAATGTGTACTGAGAAAACCTGTATTCGTGAGACATTTTTCATGAGCACCCACAGGGTAGAAACAAATGGATGATTCATTCTCACACAGCCAGTGTAGGGAAGGTTCTCGGGCACTAAAGAATTCATCAGAATGTTTACGGAGCAAGAGAAAAGATAAGAACTGCAGTTAAGCCAAGGAGCTTGGATATGGACCAAAAATGTCCAAAAAAAAAAAAAAAAGTACACAAATGGAATTATAAATTCAGTTAACCCTAATAGATGGTTTATTGGAAACCCTCATAGCATTTTTCAAAAGAACTTGACAGATTTGAATAAGATATATTGAAGAGGAAAGGGTTTAAAAGATGTCAATTGATCTTTTATTTAACTAAGCACTGCCCTTCATTTTGAAGGAAATGATACATTTTTAAATTGGAACCTCCTCTACAAGAAGTGGTATGAGAACATAACATTGATTGAACACATACAATTTCCAACACAAATAAAGTTTACATGATTCACTAGGAAAAAAAATACATGTAGAATTTACTGTGTTAGTTAACATAATTCTCCGTGGGTTACAAGTGTTATAGCGAAAAACAAAACAACATAATAAAAAGTTGAATAAACCAGTCAAGTTTAGTTACCCTGATTTAAAAAAAAAATCATAAATAAAATATAACTTCCCAAGCAAATCCATTCAATGACTATGATCACTAGATTCTCTTCCAATTCATAATAAAAACGGTTAGGCAATCACACAATATCAAAAGTCTTTAACATAGTGGATTCCATTTTGTTAAGGAAAAAAATAGAAAACAAGTAGTCCTTAAATTTTCTTCTCTCCATAGCGTATGTTGTATAAAATTAGAGTTTTGCTTCCAAAAATATGTTTCCAAGTGGTTGTGGTGTTGTCTAGTGGTGCAATTCGGGTCCGAAGCACCAAAGACATGACACATTTAACCCCTGAAGGGCCATTTTTCATAAAAACTAAAAATGTCCTTACAGGTCTGGAATAAAGCCTTCTGCTAGGCATTTTAGTGCTATAAATTTACTTTAAATTAAATGTGAAATAGGAATTACAAAAGGTTGAGATCTTTCAGTACAAAAAGTTGTGTGGCTGAAGTTGTGGGTTCCTCTGACATACACAAGCAGTCCTAATAAAATAGTGGCTCAAGTAGGAAAATAGAATCTGTCTGACTACACTTAGCCTCCGTACCGGGCGGGTGTCCTGCTTCTCCCTGCGGGAGCTTCTGAAGAACACTGGAATCGATATTTCTCTCCTTCAAAGAGCATCTGTAATTCAAAGGACAAAGCAGTTCTCCAGTCTTAATCCTAAGAAGAAACAAAAATTATTAAATATATATATTTTAAAGTGCCAGATGTAGCCATTGCTGGGGATTAAAAACTCACTTATCCACAACACTGCCATCTTGAGGAAGGAGCCAAGAGTTGATTCGATTCTCCATTCTTGGAACCTTCACTGCTTGGTTGTTGTTTAAACTGAAGCTTCGTAACACTACAAAAACTTCTGCTGGACTCACCGCTCCTCGGGATTCCATATTGTATTTCGCATCTCCGGTACCCCGTAACAAAACGCTTGCTTTCCACGGGGAGACGGCACCTGGAGAAGATCCATTTCCTCTTCTAACTCATTTTCAAGCCCTGTTATCAAAAACCTGTTCTCTAGAGGCAGCATGCGATTGTTGGTGGAGATCTCACAGGAGTTCTTCACGTTGAGACTTCTCACAAAAAAGCAGTTTGTTTGCCAACAACAGATAAGTCACTGCTACACGTCAGTGTGACCGGTGACATTCACTTTCCGTGTGAAGGCAAAGGAGGGAGGCGGATGGGGAAGTGGAAAAGAGAGCCGCTGGCTACCCAGCGCTACTGGACTGGCTGTGCTGTTCCTTCTTCCTGCTGTCTGCACACTAGTCATGACTTTGAGTTTTCATCAGTGCGTTAAGCAAAAAAGGAAATCCAAATCTGTTAGGTAGGGTAAGCTCTCCTCGATGTCTCTGCCCACTTGTTTCTCTCACTCTGCTTTTCCATGAGCAAGAGAACATAAACGCAAAGTGGTGAGATTTACTAAGGAAACCAGAGCTACATTTTCAAAAGGGAATGATGTGTCCCCAAAGTCACAGTCTGGGGCTAAACATGGTTCACCTTTAACAAAGTGACAGGACCATTTTGGCAATCCCTGTTCAAACAGGGAACACAGCTAATGCCCTCGTAATTAAATGTCATGTTGAGGTGCTATAAAGAATGAAAAATTATGGCCTCAACTGCCAAAATTGGAAAAAGTATACAAGAAAATCCTTCAAGTTTTGTTGCCTTGATTCACATCTCCAGGCGGGAGACCCAAGGATGACCACTCAAGTACGATTCTACACCAACTGTACGAATTAGATTACCAAAGGACGTGTTCAGTGTCATCTCCCAAGACTTCCAAAAGGAAGAAACACTTGACTCAATTTTTGAGACAGCGTTAGCAATGCCCATGTGCCTTAGAGACGCATTCTGAAATCCAGGGCCCATATCATTAAAGAGCTCACATGAGTCCAAGGAACAGGTTATAAAAAAATTTTTGAGCCTCAGAGTAAAGCAAACTGTAGCACAGCAACGGATCCAAACAGTATCTGCCAGCCTGCTGCCAACAGATCCCACAATCACTAACCTGTGCTTTAGGACTGTCACCAGATTTGGCACTGACTACACCAGGTGGCATTTGTGACTGTTGTCAGCTCTCTTGATAAAGACTCTGAAGGGATGTTCTCCAAGCAACAAGGAGACCGCTGAAATATAACAAGACTTTGCATCTTGAATTAAGCGTGCATCAAGTGTGGCTATCAAAATAAATACTTTATCATTGATCTAGGCCTCAAGCCTAAGATTTTACCAGCAGCAAAACAAAAGTGACAAAGATGGAGCAGTGAGGGAAAATTAAAATTCACAGGACTACCACCAAAGCCTAACAATTTAAAAAGGTTATCTTCACTGTTCAGGAAAACGAGGTTTGGAGGGAGGCGGGAGTGATTAACTATATAATTCCTGCCAGGACAAACCTGTTTGGCTGCTTCTGTAGTGGATACTTTATGGGCTAGCACCAGCCAATCCCATGTGTGACCTGCAGATGAACACAGCCTAGCAGGTTTAATTAGATCAGAGACACAAAAGGCTATTCCCTCCTTTGATAACAAATAACACAGCTGTAAGTGCCTACAATAGCAGGCGAGAGACAAAGACAGCCAAACGCAACCATAATTGAATCCTTCCCCGGGCTGGCCCATGACAATGATTTACTTGTAACCTGGGAAGTGGCTGGTGGAGCAGGAGGTGGCAGGAGACTCAGCCAGCTCCAGAAGATGAATTACCTGGGGATGGGGAGGAGGGAGGTAGCAAAGTCTTTGTTTTGCAGCCCAAGTTTACTGGACTCTGTTACACTTCACAGGCGGCTGCTCGGTTTTGGTCTGCTGCTCCCAGACCTAGTTCTGGTTTCTGTAGGCTTTCATCCCAGGAATCCCATAAAATAAGTCACCCAGCCTTCTGGATCCCACACACAGCTCCACAGAGGTAGGAGAGATGTGGCTCTCTGCTGGGCACAAACCCACTCTGGCCTTAGTACAGGGCATCCTCCAAGCCCAAGGCAGGAGGCAATGGCAGGAATTGGTACTCGAACTTTTCTCTCCATCCCTGCATGCATATTGAAGGGTTGATTTTAGACCCAGGTCCAGCAGGGATTTAGTGTCAGGTATGTCCACAGTTTGCCCCACCTCAGAAAGAAGACAGACTGAAAGGGCGGGCCGGAAGTGCCCCCAGCCAAAGTGTTCCTACCTGCTCCCTCTTCCTCCAAGATAACAAGCTCAACCCACAGCTGGCTGCTCACTTCGCCAATTCTCCGTTTTCCAAATGGCCCAGGAGCCCAGATGGGGCCCAGAAGGTGGTGGAGGAGGAGTGGAAGGAGGCAGCGGCTGCTGCCACAGCTTCCTCTCACAGCTCTGCACTCGATCGCCCATCAGTGCACCACCGCCTCTCGGTCCTCCTCCTCCCAGCCGGGCGCAGGGGGGCGCTCGGGAGGCGGCGTAGTCCGCGCGGCGTCGCTGTCGCCCTCTTCCGGCTCGGCCGGGTGCAGGTGCATGGCGAGCTCCTGCAGCACGGCTGCACGCCCGATCTGGTCGTTGCGCCGCTTCTCCATGATCAGGTCCTCCAGGCTCTGGAACTCGAGCGTGTGGCTGCGCTGCGCAGAGAGCTGGATCTGCAGCCGGTAGGGCTGCTTGCCGATGCGCAGCTCGCCGCCGATCTTGAACTCCCGCTTGCCGTAGCGGCACCAGGCGGCGAAGCTCTCGGAGTTGCGCCAGCTCAGCTCGCGCTCCTTGGCGCCCACGTGCGCCAGCGCGTTGCGCACCACCGCGCTGGGGCTGAGCGGCTTGTAGCGGTACAGATCGTTCACCACGCGGCCACGCCGGCCCTGGCTCGCGTCGGTCAGGAAGCTGTTGCTCACCTCCAGTCGGTGCAAGTGCACCACCTGGAAGTTGCCCACGTATACAGCCCAGTGCGGGTACTGCGCTTGCGACACGAACTCCACCAGGTCGCCAGGCTTGCACTTGTTGAGCAGGTTCTCGGGCGTGTAGGTGCTCAGCGCCGTGGAGCCTGGCGCGAAGCTTTTCTGGTAGATGCACTCCTCGCGGTAGAACACGGAGCACTCCACCTCGTGCAACCGAGGGTCATAGGGCTGCGGCGGGGGTAGCGGTGGCCCGTCCCCGCCTTTGGGTGAGCCACCGCCATCTGGCCCCTGGGGCGGCGGCTGCGGCTCCACGTCCTCGTCGTCATTGGAAAAGATGTAAGAGACCCCGATGCGAGGCCCTTCGTCCCGGTCCATGCCAGTCGGATCAGCTGTGGGAACTTCTTTATAACTTAGGTGGGTCAGTTTCTCCATCTGGTTGCCCATCACGCTGCGGACACACGTTCACACCGCCAACAGGGGAGAAAGCGAAACCACCACTACGGTCATTGGCACGGGTCCCCAGACAGGGGCTGAGACCACCTGTTAGGAAAAGAAGGCAAGGAAGCCACATTGGAGCCCCTTCGCGTAAGGGACAATTTGTTAAGAGATGGAAAAAAAGGTTCGGGTCGAGAACCTGGAACCATTCTACGGGGAGCTCGGAGATAGCGAGCCTTCCCTCATTTCTCTACCTCTAGGGCCACGGTCTCAGGAGGCCAAGCAACTCAGCTCTACCTCTGCCCCCAGCCCTTCGCCTCGCTCGGGCAAAAGTCCATTGCATCAGCTGCTCCTATCGCTTCCGCCTGCACCCTACCTGCCAAGCCCAGGCAGTAGGGGTAAAGAAGGGAAACTTTACTCCATTCTCCCTTTCCTAATCCCCGTTTTACCCCAGGGCCCTAACTTAACCCCTGAGACGACCTCTACCCCTTTCCCTCACCACCACCCGCCCCCCCCCCCCCGCCTCCTTCCCCGGGGAAACCGGCAAGGATTACGTAGCACGGGCCAGGCAGGTGAGCCACCCTACCTGGCTCACCTGCGGCTCTTTCTCCTCCCGTCTCCCCGCCCTTCCCCCCCGCGCGCGCCCTCTAGATCGGGTTACCTGCGCTAACTCACCCGCGGAGAGGTGGAGGCCGTAGGGAACGGGGAGGCGGCCCGCGTCGTACCCTGAGACTTCTAGGGCGAGTTTGCAGGTGTGGACTCCGCAGTCCCTCCTCTTCTGGCTCGGGCCGCAAGGAGGCTGGACAGTGGGGAGCGATGCATGTCTTGCCCCCTCGGCTACGTAGCGCCTCAACACTTGAAGGTGGGGGGCAATGCTTGTTCACCTCGCGCCTCCTCCCGCCTGGTGGGATTGCTGCTCCGCCTTAGCCGGCTCTCTGGGGAGGTGGGGCTCGAGAAAGAGAAGAAAGCAGCCTGGCTGCCCGGCAGCGGCAGCTCCCGATCGGTCCGGCGAGCAACAAGCGCCGGAGCGGGAGGTACAGGATTGTAGATCCGGCTCCGGGCTCCCCGGGCGGGAGCGCAGCCCCTGGCATTTAAAGAGACAGGCGCTCGCTCCCGGAACCCGGGTCTTTCCCACACCGTGCAGAACCTCTAGGATCCCCGCCCCGCCCCGCCCACCGGGGCCGCGGGGCTCCGCCCAGGCCACGCCCCCCGCGCCGGAGCGGGTTTAAATCCCGCTGGTAAATTCTCAACGCCCTGGCCGAGGCTGGCGCGCTGAGCGTGGTTGTCTGCGCTGGCCGCTGGGAACTCCACTTGCCCTCTTAGAGCCGGGCCTGCTTTGGGGTCGTCGCTGCTGGCACAGTTCGGGTTTTTCCGAGCTGTGGGCTTTAAAAAGAAGTTGGAAGGCAAACCGCCGCCTGCCAGTGTTAGAGATGAAAGAGGGAATAAGAGTTTTCTGTTTGGTTTCTTCTCCTTTTCGCCTCTTTGCCAGAGTACCTGGAGAGGCAGGGCCAGTCATTAGGAAGTAAAAACACCACGTCATTTCTTTCCTAGAGCATGTTTCTTGCCAATGTTCAAAGCAAAGATTTTTTTCTTCGAGAAGTGTGCCAGTTTAGAGGTATTTCCAGAATGAATGCTGTGAAACTTTCAAGTATAAAAAATAAATTCACAGAAAGGAAACAGTATAAAACAGAAGGAAGACGGTTCCTGGGTTCCTGGCTTACCTCCAAGACTAGCGCTGTTTATCATATGTACCACGAAGTTAGCAAGAAGTTGATTTCACAACTTCCATTATTTCGAGTTACTAGTTTGGTAGCAAGAGAAAGTATATACTTGGCTCTGTTTTTCTTGGGGGTAAGGGATGTAGGAATTGCTTGATGGTCCTTAAGACCAAATTAGCAGAGGCCACTGGTAGATATATTTCCTTCCTGCTGATTTACAGAAGGAAGTGACAAAGTGATTGACAGAAGAGTATTGCTTATTGACCCCACCACAAGAGGACACTCCCTCTCCCTCCTCTCCATGCCGGTTTGTGTTTTGTACCTAAGATGTAGGCACGGTGTTCATTGTTTTATAAAAAGATCATGAATCGGAGTGGGGGGGGGGGGTAGAGGGTCGACAATGGACAAGGTTAGGTATTCACTGGAACACTTTAACATTCGCGGTGGCATTAAGAATGCAACTCAAGACCTCCTCTACCCTTTTTTCCATCACTGTTTCTTTAGACTAAGTTTTTCCAGGTAACACTATTATTTATTCAGTGTGTATACCAACCAGTGGAAACAGAAATATACTAACACTACTGTGGTCCTTTTCAGTTTGAGCAGAGAAACAAAATCAATCTCCTTATGTACTTTTGAGCCCGAACAATCAATATTAGCAGGGCTGTGATGGAAGTTAGTCCTTCAGCAAGTCTAGATTCACAGTATCAATTAGAACAACAACAACAAAAAAGACTTCTGTGCAGATTAA
This sequence comes from Saccopteryx leptura, assembly GCF_036850995.1. Classification (NCBI taxonomy): domain Eukaryota; kingdom Metazoa; phylum Chordata; class Mammalia; order Chiroptera; family Emballonuridae; genus Saccopteryx; species Saccopteryx leptura. The sequence goes on from NC_089505.1 coordinate 360,557,814, forward strand.
ATTTAGGTATTGTTTGACCAGTCTTAGACAAGTGTGACCAGATCAATCCCCACCCCCAGCTTTTGATAACAGTGCTCTGGGGGCTGCTGTTGTTACCTGAATGGTATTTTGTCACTACCATGTGAGTTCAGGTAGGTACCCATTTTTCAGGGACAAGTTAAGCTGAGGAAGGCAATGGCAGGTCATCCCGTGTCTGTTAGACTGAAAACCTTTGCTACCATCAGCTGCGGTAGGCTGCTGGGTAGGCTAGTTGGTGATGAAAGAATCCCTAAGACACAGTACTACAACAGTTTGCAGCCAGCACATTGGGGAAAAGATCTAACAAGGAAAAACACTGTGAAAAATACTGTAAACAAAGCCCGTTCAAAATAGAATGAGCCGGACCTGTCATCGCTGAGCAGCTGCCTTGCTCTCTTACTCCTCAAACCTGTGGAATGTTGCAACTGGGCAAAATAACCTTGGGACTGGGCCTGTCGCAGCTCTGTACCCCAAACCAATGTTTGTTATCACTGTAGGGCTGAGGGTTAAAGACATTCTTGAGAATTAGAATCGCTCTGTTAATTTATTGGCACCTAGAATAGTTCCTTTTATTCATCAAGTTGCAGTTAGAGAGGTAGAGAAGCTTTGGGGGTTTAAGGTTGGCACTCTGGCTGCCCTGTGGAGAATGAATGAATGAATGAATGAATGAGAGCGGAGGCAGGTCACAGAGAGGGCCAGGCTGGGGGGGGGGGTGTCATGCAAATGGAGCCTAGCAAGCAAAGGCCAAAGCCCCTGAAAGCACCTTTCCCAATAAGGAGCCACACAGGAAGGACATATTAGTTGAATTTGAATTTTTCATCATCCCGTAGCTCTATGCCCCCATCAGTGACCCAAATGTCATACGCCACACACCTCCACAGAGAAGGCACTCAATGAAAACATGTTTTGTTCAATGACAGTTAGTGACTCACAGTATTTCTGTCCAGAGCAGTGGGGAATAATCAGAAATCGAAGTTTCTACCCACTGAGGCATGGGCACTGACTCTGCAGATGTGGTAGAAATCTCAGTCTAGATGGCTAGCTCTAAGAATGTACAAAATGAGAGCACAAGGGCAGAATTATGTGATTAGGCAATCTGAAACTCTGGCTGTCCCCCGGGCTGGGCCCCAGGTTCATGGCAGCAGAGATAGCTGAGAGAGTTTGCTGGCAAGTATGTTCCTCCACACGTCCCTTATCCTGGGAAACTCCCAGACTTACCTGTTTCTGTTACCCACTGCTGGGGTTTTGTCGAGATCCTAGGCAGTGAGAGGTGACAGAATGGAAACTGATCACTGAGGTTGGAGTCCCCTTTGCCAGGCGCATGACCTTGGAGCTGTCTCTTCTCCACTCCAGGTCCCCTCTCCCAGTCTCTAAAGTGGGGCCGCCGACACTTCTTCCCTCCCTGTGAACCCCCAAGTGAGGCAGTATATGTGGGAGTGCTGTGTAAGTCCTAAAGGTGGTATAGATGCCCCACATTACTTACATACCATGGAAGAGTCAGGTGATGATTTTCATATGGGAGCAAAACCCTGTGATATAGGGCATCCTCTTGGTAAACCCTACTAATCCTGTTTTTCACATTCCTAGATAAGAATACAAAAGAGCAGAGATAGGCATCTTGTTGGCTTTGAATCCAAATCTGCCTGGCTCCAAGGCTACTTTTCCTGCTGAGGCACCAGCCTGTGGTTCATCCAGCCACTGGCCAGTATGTGAACGGATGGGGAGGTGGGGGGGGCAGGAGGGGGGTGCTGGTGTGTTTTCTAGATGGAGAGTGACCAGCTTGACCTGGTTTGCCAGGGTCTATCCTAGTTTTAGCACTAAAAGCCCTATGTCCTAGGCAAACTGGTAATGGTGTCTGCCCTGCCTGGTGCTCCCTATCCCAGTCACTGTCTTCCCTAAGAGCTTCACGGACACAGAGCTGGGGACATTGTGTGTGTGTGTGTGTGTGTGTGTGTGTGTGTGTGTGTGTGGTAGGGGGGAGGGGGGTGCACAGGGAAGGGGGAGGGAACAGGAGAGTCAGGTGTTCTTGTCTGGCTCCCACTCTTGCAACAGGGCCCCCGTTTCTAGGTGAGGTTATACATCAAGCAGCTGTGGCCTAAACAAACAGAGCCAGCCAATAAAAGAGACAATAAATGTTGGAAACTGCTTTGGCATTTTTCTTTTCTTTTTTTAATCATGCTGTTTACAGGAAGTGAGGTCAGGGCCTGTCTTCCTCTGAGAGGGCTGGCCAGCAGCTACTCTCCCCACCCACCCCGTCAGCCTGTCTTGGGCTTCAAAACCTGCAAAAAGAGTTTTGTCCCCGGACCGGTGACGCCCAGAACTGCAGACGAAGGAAGAGCACCAGCGGCTGCTGAGTGGCATTCTTCTCCTTGGCATCAGGACTTTAGTGGCTTTTGCCCTTAGATCACCAGAGCAGGCTCTCTCAGGAAGGCTGTGCAAGTCTGCCCTGTGGGTAGGCGGGGCCAGGGGATGCCACGTGAAGGGGTCAGAGGCTGTCGCACACCCCAGACAGACCAACAGTCCACCTTGCATTTAATCCTGTGGCCAGATTGTGAAGCAGCTTTTAATCCTTCCCTGGAAGAGGGCTCCCCAAGGGGAAAACACTGAGCCCAGTCCCTCCTGGAGGCTCGCTGTTGGAGGAGGCCCCGACATCCTATTGTTGATGTTGAACCAGAGTTTGATTTGTGCTCGGGAGTCTGCGCGTGTAGCTGGGTTCCTGCAGGAGCCTCATGAAAGATGCATTTCACCCGGCGGTTCCAGGGGAGAGACTGGCTTAAATTACAGCTCAGCAAATCCAAATATTGGCATATCTGCAAATCCAAATGTAGGGATTTCAAGAAAAAGAAATCTAAATTCTAAGAGTCTTATTTTACATGACTTGTGCAAGAAGGGAGGGCAAGATATTCAGAGTGGGGACAAGGCTGTCAACAATGGGAGAAGCTTCGGCCAGCAAACCCAACCTCCTTTTCTCTCCCGGGGAAGACAGCATTTGTTCAGTGCAGCACAGCTTTCTGCAGGATAGAGGAGGGGAACACCCCCCCCCCACACACACACACACACACAAACTCAGTATCTGGGCCTAGGGCTCAACAGCTCTGGTGAGTCCATTTCTGCCTGCTTTCCCCAACCACTTCTAGGCCTGGGGCCAAGGCATTGCCCAGGGAACACTCACCCATTGTAGTCGATTCACAACACAGAAGCCCACAGCAACCCTGAGACTGTGAGCCACCCCAGGTCACTCCTCTGCTCAGACCCTCATGGCTCCCCATCTCCCTTGGAGAAGGCCAGAGTCCCTAAAAGAACCCTCAAGGCACTGGCCTACTTCCCCCATTACCTCTCTGACACCCCTCACTCATACCACCAGACACACTGGCCCTGGCTGTTCTTCCCCCATGGTGGGCATGCTTGTCTCTCAGGGTCTTCACATTTGCTGTTCCCTCTGCCTAGAACACTTTTCCCCCAAGTGCCTTCATGGCATGGTCTTTAAGTCTTGACTCAGATGTTAGCTTGCTGGTGAGCCTTTCCTGCAACCCTGTTTAAAATTCTAAGTATTCTCCCAAACATACACCTATCACGTTTCCTCCTCCATATTGTTTATTACTTTGTTTGTCATCTCTCCCAAATAGATGATGAGCTCCATGAAGTCAGGGATCCTTGTTCTGCTCATTGTGGTTATCTCCAGCTCCTGGATCTGTGCTTCGACCCATGGAAATTGTAGTTAAATGAGAAAATGGAAGGGCTTCTTATGGGCCATCTCTGTTCATCGTCACAATAACTTTAATGGTGTAGGATTACTCTCAACTTAACAGATGGGAAAACTAATTATAAAATGCACTAAATACATGTGGTATGCCAGGCATGGTGCTAGCTAGGCAGTTGAATTTCAGAAGGGCTGAGATGGGCCCAGTTTACATAGCCAAGTTCAGCAAGAAATTAGCGTTCTGCCCTGTCTAACATAGTAGCTACTAATCACTTGTGGATATGGGCACCTGCAATGTAGCTCATCTAAACTGACCTAAACTGACATGAGTTGTAAAGGTCAAATGCACTCCAATTTCTAAGACTTAGTACAAAAATAAAAAATATCTTACTAATTAATTTTTTCACATTGATGACATGTTGAAATTGTAATATTTTAGATCTATTGAATTAAACAAAGGATATTATGAAAATTAACAGCACCCGTTTCTTTTCACTTTTTTTTAAAGTGGCCACTATAAAAATTTTTAAATTGTGTTTGACTCTTCTAGCTATTTTCATTATACCTTGCATCTCCATCTTCAAGTCCATTGCCTCTTGGACTCTTGAGGGCAAGAGTGCACAGTGACTTTATCCTTCCTATAAGGATACGAGTGAAGATATGCAGAATGCATCAGCGAGTCTCAAAGGAAGTAACATACCCATTACATACTGAATGTCTGTGTCTCCCCAAAACGTATATGTAGGAGCTCTAACCCCCAGTGTGATAGTATTTGGAGGCAAGACCTTTGGAACATCAGTTTAGATGAGGTCATGCGGGCACAGTCCCTGTGATAGGATTAGTGCCCTTATAAGAAGAGGAAGAGACACCAGAGCTTCTTTCTTTGTCTTATGAAGACACAATGAGAAGGTAGCCATCTACAAGCCGGGGAGAGGTTTCTCACAGAGCCTGGCCATGCCAGCACCCTAATCCTGGACTTGCAGCTTCCAAAACTGTGAGGAAATAAATTTCCATTGTTTAAGCCACCCAGTCTGTGGTATTTTGTTATGGCAGCCTGAAGTGTCCGAGACAATACCTAAAGACTGAGTGCCTCTCTCCAGAGGCCCGTAAACCTCCATGAAAAGCAAATGGAGGGTTGAAATGACCTCCAGGAGTGATACATCTTCAGTACCTTCTAGAAGAGACAATCGCTCCCCATACAAACGTAAGAGTGGTATCTGTGAAGAAGGCATTCCCAGTATAACAGAAGTGGATGAGGCTGACACACTGAGCCAGGATACCTACTATTCATGTTATCAAGCATCTTCTTGCCCTGGCCAGATAGCTCTGTTGGTTAGAGAATCATCCCAAAGCACAGAGGTTGCTGGTTCAATCCCCAGTCAGGGCACTACAGGAACACATCAATGTTCCTCTCTCTCTCTTTCACTACAATCAATAAAATAAACATTTGAAAAATGAAGAGTATCTTCTTCCTTCTACTCTCTGCCAACTGAGAAAACTTCTAAGAGGCATTTGGCTGCCCATATGGAATTATGAAGAATACAAATTGTCCTGAAGGTTACATTTCATGTTGTCAATCAGCAAGCTAGAAAGCTGGTTTTACTCGTCTGACTCTGTGGGCTGGATCTGTCCGCTTTCCATGGGTTGACAGAGTTGGATTTTTGAGACATCAAGCTTAAGGAGTGAACCTCAGATGAAAGAGACTTCATCGAGTCGGTGATAAATAGACACAAATCAATGAGAGCAGCAGCTAACGTGTTGAGTGCTTAGGACCCAGCACCATTCTAAGAGCTTTATGTGTATTCGCTCATCTCATCCTCACCCAGGAGGGAGGTGGTAGTACCATTATTATCACCTTACAGATGAGATAATAGAGGAATAGTACAGGTAAGCATCTTACCCACAGCCACGCAGCTGGTGGTTTGCAGAGCCACGAGTCAGATACAAGAGAATGCCTGGGAGTGGGGGTAACCTTAGGCCGCACACCTTGCCTGGACAGTAATTAAGATTCCTGGAACTGGACAGCCAGGCACATTGAACATCCACTTTATACGATCTATCATTCTCACCTGCTAGACACAGGGACTAGAACCTGATCTTTGCCCTGTGAAGCTCGCAGCCCATCACATCAGCCAGCTTCTACTGAACAACTCAGCAGATGTTCAGTAAGCGTTTTTGAAGTAATGAGTTAATGAGTGCCTAGAATTAGACCTTTGTCTTAAGAGTCCTAAGATCAGTTGAGGATGCTAGACAAGGGGTATTTAGAGACTGAGCCAGAAGTCTAAGTATATAAGCCGTGTTTACCTAGCTCTTGCAAATCAGAAGGGCTACAGCCGCCCTGCACCTACCTATGTTAAGAGAGGGAAAAAAATACTTTTGCTGAATCTATCCGAGGACCATTGGCTGGGGCCTTCAAGTTAGACTGACAGAAGACAGATACACAAGAGAAAACAAACGGAAGTGTTGTCCCAGTAGATCCCGAGCTCTACGAACTCTATGTGGATTAGGCGTCCTGATTCGACTTCCCAGCACAGTGGGACACACTTGCTCAACAGCAGGGCTGGCAGCCTCTTCGAGACTACTCTTAAGGCGGCTATAAGGATTCTACTTATCGGTGCTGAGAGCAATTGCCACCAGAGGAAAGACACGACCAACACACAAGTTAGTTGCAAGAATCACACAGGCAATTTATTACTCACAAATCCTTTTGGTGTGCCTGGGTGCAGCTTAAGGGGGCCCCGTCGGGCCTGCTCCTCTCAGCTGTCCTTGGTCAGAGCTGCATGGAGACAGTCCACGTTTAATGTTGGACTCTGAGCGACTACCGCAGCAAGGGGCCCCTCAGCTTTAGTACCTTTTCTGGCCTAAGCCTTCTAACAGGTGTCAATCTACAGGATTACCGCCTCAAACCATATTTTTTGGGAGTTCCTAGCAGGGAGCCCTTTTTATGTTAATCTACAGAAATGTCACATCAAGCCACTTTTAAGGTGTTCCTAGGGAAGCCACCTTGTGTCTATATATAACTTCACACACACACACTAGCTGGGCCCTGCGCAAAAGGCAGAGTCTCCTGTCATATCTGTACACACTAGATTAGCTCCCACCCAGAGGGCATAGCCTTATTCACTTGCCTTAATGGCTTTTAATATTATATCCTAACTTATTTCTGTATATCTTCCATATTTTTCTATATTTCTATATATTTAGTTACTATAACATTATAGTACTGTAACAAGTTTGTCAACACCTGCCTCACACATATACACAGGACACTCTGATGAGTAGATCAAAAGGGTGGTTAGAACTTGGGTTTATATGGCATTTTAGCAAAGAACAATACTTTTGTAGGGAAGGGCAAGACAAAAGAGTAGGACTTTGAGCTTCTAATGGTGGCAGATTGTGAAGAGGCAAACATGGGGAAATGAATGGAAGATAAGGTAGTTAGTGAGGTCTCTTATGTAGACCATCTCTCCATTTCTCAGGGCATCTTGTCCCCAACAAGGGGGGAGGGGGATGTTGTCCCCTTCCTAGTACAGGAAGTGGGGAAAGGGACACCTTGCAGAGGGAGTTTATGTTGTGTTTTCAGGCAGAGAGGGGGAGGGCAGAGAGCCTTTCTCATATCTGCTTCTTCTTAATCGCCTTCAACTCAAAATAATCCTCAGGCCAAAGCGCATATTTTGGGGTCGCAGGTTATGCCACTCTTTGCTATAAACCAGCTATAAACCTACCACCTCAGACAGTAAGATTTCTTCTGTGCCAGGTCCTGTGCTAACTATTTATAATCATTACCTGGTTGACCCTCCTCACCACCTTGCCAGGTAGGTTCTATTATTGTCCCAGTAGAGTGCAAGCTCTACATGAATCAGGCATCCCTGATTCGACTTCCCTGTGCGGTGGGACTCTCCTGCTTATTAGCAGGGCTGGCAGCCTCTTCAAGACTACTTTTGCGGCAGCTCTGAGGATGCTACTGTTAACTGCCACTGGAGGAAAGACACGACTGACACACAAATTAATTGCAATAATCACACAGGCAATTTATTACTCACAAATCCTTTTGGCGAGCCTGGGTACAGCTTAAGGGGGCCCCGTCGGCGTGCTCCTCTCAGCTGTCCTTGGTCAGAGCTCAGAGCGGCGTGGAGACAGTCCACATCAACGTTGGTCTGGGCAACTACTGCAGCACAGGGGCCCCTCAGCTTTAGTACCTTTTCTGGCCAACACCTTCTAACAGGTGTCAATCTACAGGATTATCACCTCAAACCACCTTTTTGGGAGTTCCTCACAGGGAATCCTCTCTATGTCAATCTACTGAAATGTTTACATTAAACCACTCTTTAAGATGTTCTTATTTTCATTAATTTACAAAGTTAATGTAAATAACACCAAGCCACTTCTTATCTATGTATAACTTCACGCACATACCAACTGGGCTCTGCTTGAAAGTCAGAGTCTGTTTATCACATTACAGAGTTATGGCACTAAGCCACTATATTAATTCCTATCCAACTGGCATAACTTTATTTAATTTTAATAATTATTTTTAATATTCTTTTCATTACTTTTATATATCTTCCATAGTTTTATATTTCTATGTATTTAATTACTATAACCTTATATTATTACTACAACAATTATTATCCTCATACCCACTTTATAGCTGGGGAGAGCGAAATGTCAAAAGGGTCCCCATCACAGAGCTGGCATGTCAACCAAGCAACCAACAGGTTATGGACCTGAGCAGGTCCAAATCTAAACCCCAGTGGATGTGGCACCTTGGCACTCCCTCCGCTATTTGTCACACTGATGTCACAAGCAACTGCAAGGAGCTTCTCAGTAGGCAAAATGCAGCTGGAATTGTTTCTCTTCCCTCTTCCTCCTCTAAGGGAGGCACGCTTCACGCAGAGCGGCTAGCCCTAGGGTTTCGGACAGGTTCTTAGAATTGAGCACGCGGATACTGATTTCAGATACGGACTGGTAGAAGATAGCCCCATTGAAAAAGGAACATGACCTTTCTTTATTTTTTTATTTTTTTATTTTTTTTGTATTTTTCTGAAGCTGGAAACGGGGAGAGACAGTCAGACAGACTCCCGCATGTGCTCGACCGGGATCCACCCGGCACGCCCACCAGGGGGTGATGCTCTGCCCCTCCGGGGCGTCGCTCTGCTGCAACCAGAGCCACTCTAGCACCTGGGGCAGAGGTCAAGGAGCCATCCCCAGCGTCCGGGCCATCTTTGCTCCAATGGAGCCTTGGCTGCGGGAGGGGAAGAGAAAGACAGAGAGGAAGGAGGGGGGGTGGAGAAGCAAATGGGCGCTTCTCCTATGTGCCCTGGCCGGGAATCGAACCCAGGTCCACTGCACGCCAGGCTGATGCTCTACCACTGAGCCAACCCGCCAGGGCCAACATGACCTTTCTATGTAAGGATAGCCCAAAGAGAGGGAGAAAGAGGCGCCCGGGGGACCCTGGCTGATCTGATGAATGAATGCACACATCAGCGTGGGAGGGTCTGAGTCATTAGATCCTGGGGGGCATGCCAACTAAGATAAATAAATTGGATTTCAGTGTGCTGTACCAAATCACTGCACCCCTCCAGGCACTTGAAACACACCGACCTGAGCATGAAGAAGTCTGTCGTTTTGGCAAGGTCAAAACATTTCCATTCCCACCAGGCAAACTTCCCCCACCTAGTAAATTCCTGCCTAAAAACATCAGTGACTAGATCAACATTTACTAACTCCCTCCTCAGCTCTTCTCCTGGTCATGGTCCACCAGCCCCGGGCCTCCTGCCTTCAGGAGCCATTATGTAAATGACTTACAGGCCAACTCCGACACCCACTAACTAGGCACACTTTACCTTGTAGATCTCTAGTGAACTGGATTTCTGCTTAACTGAAGGTTAAACAAAACCTGCCTTGTCTCATCCTTCGTTAGAGAAAAAAAAAAAAAATCTTCTAAATTCTGTTAAGTTCACTCACCTGCCTGAGTTTCTGGGACAGAATAAAAATAATTACATTTTTTGCTTAATGATCAGACATCTTGCGGTCCTTGGGGCACGATTCTGCCTCGCAGTCTAAATTAAAATTTCACTGTCATTGTAGACTTTTGTAAGAAATCGGGCTCCAACTGGTCTAAGTTGTAGAAGAAATAATTTAATTTCCTTTTGTTGAGAGCCGCAGAGCATCCAGACTTTTCCGGGGCCCGGAAGAGTGTCAGCACCATTTTCCTGAAGGTGTTCCCTCCAATACTAATGGAGTCAATGGATGTCTAACACAAGTTTAATTTTTTCAGATTTTCTCCTAACAATAATTGTATCCACTCTTTATGGATTGATTAGGAGATTGTTCCAGGTGTTGCCCTAAGCCCTTTGCCACACAGTGGGTGGGCTTTACAGAGGAAATGGAGCTTGAGTGACAAGTCAGAGGTTCTAAAACTAGGAAGGGACAAACCAGAATGAATATTACTTAGTTTTATTGATGGCAGTCTCCCTTTGCATGAGGGACTAGATATGCAGGAACACCCTAAAACCATAAGGAAATGGAAATTGAGGTGTGGTGGTGGGCAGACACCCCCAACCCCATCCTAGACTCCCCATCTATGAGGGAGTCAGTACAGTGAAGAAGTTTAGAAAAGTGATTTTGTGTGTGTGTGTGTGTGCGACAGAGACAGAGAGAGATAGAGAGAGGGACAGATAGGGACAGACAGACAGAAAGGGTGAGAGATGAGAAGCATCGATTCTTTCTTGTGGTGCCTTCGTTGTTCACTGATTGCTTTCTCATATGTGCCTTGACCGGGGGGCTACAGCAGAGTGAGTGACCCTTGCTCAAGCCAGCGACCTTGGGCTCAAGATTGAGACCTCGGGGTTTCGAACCTGGGTCCTCTGTGTTCTAGTCCGACTCTATCCACTGCACCACCACCTGGTTAGATGAAGCATCAACTCCCATATGTGCCTTGACCAGACAAGTGCAGGGTTTCGAACCGGTGACCTCAGCGTTCCAGGTTGACGCTTTATCCACTGTGCCACCACAGGTCAGGCCACCTGGTTAGATGAGAAGTGATTTTCAAATGATCTTCAGGAAGGACCAGGCAGTTTGTTTGTTTATTTATTTGTTTGTTTCTAATTTCCAATTTTTGGTGAGCTGATACCTTTGTAAACCAACATGGATATAAATTAGTAAAAGATGAAGGAAAAATAATAAAATGATGTACAGGCCCCATTTTTTATTATTAGATTTAGCAGACACAAGATTAGTGTCAAATAGTTATAAAATTTCTAGCGGCTCACTCCCAGTTTCTGTTCTTCTTTCTCCACGGACAGGTAAGAACCCTTCGGTGGACAGGCGGAGGTGCTCACACTGCTTTCTGCGGGGCTGGGTCAGACTGACCCTTCCTTCTCCACGTGCGGTCTCTGACTGGCAGCACGAGCCTCACCTGGGCCTCACTTGAGAGCTGGCCATGCTGATAACACAGCATCTCAGAAAATCTCAGGGTTCACCTCCCACCTGCTGGATTGGAACCTGCATTTTCACCAGAGCACCAGGGGATTCTTGTGTGTGTTAATCAGCAAGCACTGATTGAGAACATAGGTTCTGAAGTCTGAGCACTTCTTTTAATCAAGCACTGTCTCCTGTCTATGCCATAGTGGGCAAATCACTGAACCCTCTGTGCTTCAGTTCCCTGGTCTTAACAGTCCACCCTGTCCAGGACATTGTGAGCACATCAGGTAATATAATACTCTACCTGGTAGGGTAAGGCCGGGTGAGAGCCATCAGTGGAGCCTAGCATTCAAAGGTAAGGGCTCCACAGTTATGTTATTGTTAATGGTCCTGTTTTTCAATTCTTTAGCCCATCCTTGTCTTTGAAGCCTAGGTACCCAGGCCAGGAATGTTTACTTGATGGTTACATTATCTGAGTTGTCTGCACCTTTCCTCTTCCTCTGCCTGATCCCAGTTGTGGAAAACCCTCTTGGGCCGGCTCCTCACCCCACTCAGGATTATCTGTTTGCACTAATCATCCTGAACTTGGTGAGTCTACAGGAGGCCCTGAAAGCCAAGTTCTGGTTTCCCAGGCTGGCCGGACAGATCTCACTGTGTTTTGGTAGCTCTTTCTGGCTGATGGCGCCACCGTGATTCGTCTGGGAGAGAGGACACAGGGACACATGCCCTGGCCTGTGAGGCTTTGGTGGCAGCAGCAACGCTGACCGTTCTCTTTCCTTTCTTCTGTTATCTCCATGACGAAAGCCAGAGAGTCCTTTAGTGAAACCCACGATTCCGTGAGCTTGCACCCAGGCGAAGGCTGCAAACCAGAGTGAACAGCCAGCCCAGTCGAGTCGGCTGGAGGGTTATGCAGAAACCCACTCGTAGATGCAGGGCTGCCAGGTTTATGACGAGGGCGGGATCATTTGTTCTTGTGTGCTGAGATAAGGGTAAACAAATTTCATGCTGCTATGGGAGCCCCTATCTGCACAAGTCAGGAAAGCTTCCCTGCCCTACTGTGGAATCCCGTGCTTGACAAGTTATCCTCGGGGGCTTATTTCTCCGAGACTTCATCTATGGGTCACGCTGCCTCCCAGTGTTAAAGAAGGAAGGACGTGCCTGGGTTTAGAGGAGGGGACTCCTGTGTTCCTGTGGGTCTGGAGCTCAGAAATGGAGTGAACTTGGCACTGGTTATAGTATTTTGAAAATTCTGGCGAGAAACTGGGGTGGTGTTGGGGAACTGTGATCCGCGGGCGGGGTGGAGATAATATGGCAGGAAATGTGTGTTTCCACTTCAGCCCATGACTGGCCTTGGTCCAGCGGTCTCACCCACCCTCGACCTGGCTCTGCCCTTCCTATTGTCATCAGCAGGCTGATAAGTGTTCTGTGTGCTCACAGTTTCTGCTCATAGCTCCACGGAAGGGAGCCCTTATTGAGCAGCGTGGGCTGCTTGCTGTCTCTATCACATCTGGCTCCTCTAGGACAAAGACACTATTTGATTATCCTTGTATCCTTCATGCATGAGGTACTGTATATGTGCTAATAACACTTGTAGAGATAAGAAAGATAACCAGAGCTCTGAGGTTGAACCTCTTTAAGAAAGACAGGAATACCACTTCAAATTTGGAAAATTATTATTATTCTGTCATATATACTACTTGATGTTCTGCACATATCTTTTATAATTTGAATTATTCCAGATGCAAATATTATTACCCCACTTTCAAGATATAGAAACTAAGGCTCCACACCAAGAAAACACGACTCTTGTGTAGAGAAGCGAGAGCTGAAACCTATGGCCGTGTCAGACTACCCACCTCCACTTTGCCCAAGCTAATGCTGGAGAACCGATTCCCGGATGCATTGTGTCCGTGTTCCTTTGGGTCTTCCTGACCCTGAGTCGGGGCCCACTTTCCCCATCTGTAAAATAGGGGGTGATGGACTAAGATCCCACGGGCTGCTGGTCAGTGGGTGTCGGAGGTGCAGGAGGGAAGGTGTGCAGCTAGGACACGGGGCTCTGAACACGTGAGCAATGTCAACTGTGAGGGTCCAAACACTTGAGATGTTGCAGCACAGACTGGGGCATGAGGACAGTGAACAGGGAACCAGTCGGTCTCCAGCACAAGGCCGTCCAGAGGCAATTCAACCCGGAGCCTCGACGTCCAATCTAGGACTGGGTCGTTAAGCTGGTATCACAGAGAACATTGGTCCCTAAAGATATGCACAGTCACGTTCGTGTGCAGAGGAAGGCAGACTTCCGTGCATGCCTGTGCATGCCTGTGCATGCATGTATACAGCCATCAGGAGACGGTCTGTGTGTAGCCAGAGACACAAAAGTTATGGGATAAGATTCTTTTACATTGCAGATGATATCATCGAAATCCTCCACCGCCCCCTATAGAGGACCCGCAGGTGTCTTATTAGTCATTTTTCCTCTGTCCTCTGCTTTCTGTATTCCTGGTGCAGACAATGTGTATAATATAATTTTATGGAAAGCAAAAATTATGCATATACACACATATATATTATACATTTATCTATATAGTATATATCTATATACTATATCTAATCTATGTAATATCTATCTATCTATGTATCTACCTATGCTTGCTTTTTTTTTTCTCTCTCAATTTTTCTATGTATAGACCATTTCTGGAAATTTATCCAAAAAGCCAATAAGCATCTGAACAGGGATCTAACTGCCAGAGGTAGGAATGAGAATAATTTTGCATAACATTTTCTTTTATATCATTTGCATCTATTAATCACAAGATATGGATTCCTTATTCTAAACTTAAAAAAAGAAACAAAATAAAAAACGTTTAAAAACTATGATCAGCCTGACTGGGTGGTGGCGCAATGGTTAGAGCGTAAGACTGGGATGTGGAAGACTCAGGTTCAAGACCCCGAGGTCACCAGCTTGAGCGAGGGTTCATCTGGTTTGAGCAAAAGCTCACCAGCTTGGACCCAAGGTCGCTGGCTCAAGCAAGGGGTTACTCGGTCTGCTGAAGGCCCGCGGTCAAGGCACGTATGAGAAGGCAATCAATGAACAATTAAGGTGTTGCAATACGCAACAAAAACTAATGATTGATGCTTCTCATCTCTCCGTTCCTGTCTGTCTATCCCTCTCTCTGACTCTCTCTCTGTCTCTTTAAAAAAAAAAGTAAAAACTATGATCACACGTGTCTATACCTGGTCTCGGAATTGGCTCCTCTGAGTGTGAATGATTGTTTCTGAATGTGATTAGCTCATAGCATACTTATGATATGGTGAAAGGCTGTTTATGCTTCAGCGGAAAGGAGTTGGCCGAGGGAAGACCCTGGAGGGGAGGAGGATGGAGATCCTTCCCTGGAGGGAGGGGAGCAAGTCCTCCATCCCGCCAGGAGGGCCAGATCAAACCCCGGGGAGTGAAGAGTGTCCGTAATCCCAGGACTTCGGGTAAGAAAGAAGCTGGGTTCTCCATCCTGACGCCTGGCTGAAGCAGGAGTATCTAGGAGTGTTGGGAGATTGGAATGGGGCTTAGGGGACTTAATTTTTATTTTTGGAAGTAAGAGTGTGGCATATACCAAACATCTGTTGCTGGACTGACATATGGCCACAGAGCTGAGGTGCAGACTTTAAAGAGGGAACTCAGCACCTTCGCTCAGTTCCTGCACTGGGCCAGGCAGGGGGAGGTATTTTGCAGGTCTTGCCTCATTTAATTCTTGGGCTGACAGACAGCTTTAAGGACCATTTGAACAGAAAACCTCATAGACTCTTGGTATATCTTTGGTTTGTTCGTTCGTTGGCAAAGTCTGGTTTTAAGAATTTAAGCTACTTTAAATTTACTTTCTATAGTTTTTTCACAACATAGCCTTATTCAATGAATCTACACATTTCATGTATTTCCTTTGAAAACATGCAGACGAACACCCACTGCTGGCCCCCACGGGAAGTGACTGGGTGTCTTTGTGGCGAATATCCAATAGTGATGAAATGATCTTGTCACTTACGCCCCCTGAGAGCATGTTGGGAAAACAATACAGAAAAGTAAAAGAACAGAGAGAGAGACCTCAGTCCTAGCTGGCACATGTGTCACACCAGCGAGGGCCTAGTTTTCCCTCCAATCCCATTACGAATTTAAGAGCACGCTAACGGCGTGATTTGTGAATATCCGGGATTTGTGGCAAATGGAAATTGTTGCTATCTCCTCTCCTGTGTCCCGCCTCTGATGGAGGCATCCCAGCGGATAGTCACTGAGCGTCCCCCGCATGAATACTCTTGCCTTTTTGATTGGAGTGAGGGAAAGTAAAAAGAGGTTTACACGACCGTGTGGGAATGCTGGCCTCTGGGGAATGCTATCCAGTTTGCACAAATAGCAGAGATTCCTGAAAGTCTTTGAGGCTGGCGCTGCTGGGTAGCCATGGCGATGCTGAGTCCCGCCTCCCTGCTGCTGGCGAGAGTGGACCTGCTCCCACTTCCCAGGGTCCTCCGCTGCTAGAGCGGCAGCTTAGTTCAGAATTCCCCCCAGAGCAGCTGCTACTCAGAAGCACTCCAGTAATTGGTCTGGCTCCTGACTGCCTTGTTGCCCTGAGGCGGTTCCTGGGCGCCCCTTCTGCCCTCCCAGAGAACATTTGCCAGTCATCCCGGTGTCAGGTGTCGATGCTTTCAGTTAACAGGTTCTAGTCTGCCTTCAAGCGGTTGCTTAGCTCTTTTTTGGATTCTTTGTCGGCAGTTAGGGTGTGTTTGCCGACAGGATTGCTGAGGAGGGTTGGCTGTGACTTTGGAATATGGAAACAGTCTGGCTCCTTATACACCCAGTTCTAATGCATGCTCCTTCCTCCCCATACTCCTCCATTGATCCCCATACCCATTGATCCTGGATGGGATACCCATTAGTCCTGGATGGGAATTTATGGGAGATGGTTGGGCCCACACTGGGATTTCTCATTCAATGTGATGGAAAAACCAAAAGGAGAAGGATAAAGTGTACGTAAAACAACTTTGTGCTTAGGTCCATGAGAAGCCGCAAGGAGACTATGTCTCTCTAAAGGTAGTTTAAGGTTGAGTACAGAGCCAGGAGCCAGTTCTAACTACTCAGAGTACACTCTTGGTGCCAGGGATGGGGGTGGACGCAGCGGTTGGGGGTCAGGCAAGGCCGGGAACGGTTTCATTGGGGGGTTTTTCCACAGTCAGGTCACGGGGACCTAAGGGGAGGAAAGTGAGGTCTGAGATGTGTTTGTGGGTATAAGGTGGAGGGGCTGCACCCCTTCGCCAGCCGGGACTCCTCTATGCTTAGATTTTATGTATTGAGTGACCAGCTAGGTCACTTTTTAGCAGCTGTGGATTTACAGAACCACTGGGAAGAAAGCACAGACTTCCCATCGATGCCTGTTCCTCCCCATCCCCAGTTTTCTCTGTTGTTTACATCCTGCATTAATATGGTACATTTGTTACGATTGATGAACCAGAACTGATACATTATTCTTGACTAAACTCCATAGTTTACATTAGGGTCCACTCTTTCTTGTACAGTCTGTGGGTGTTGACAACCTTACAATGTCATGCATCCACCGTACGGTACTATACAGAATAGCCTCACTGCCCTAAAAATGCCCTGTGCTCCATTTAGTCATCCCTTCCCTGAACACCTGGAAACCACAGAGCTTTAGTGCTGTCTCTACAGTTTTGCCTTTTCCAGAATGTCATATGGTAGCAATCATACAACACTGTCGACTTTTCAGGTTGGTTTCTTCCTGCATGTTTTTTCATGGATGAAAAAACATTGCTCATTTCTTTTTAACACTAAATAATATTTCATTGTATGAATGTGCCAGTGTTAGTTGGCTGTATGCTTTTAAGAGTGGTCTTCTATAGCAACCATGTTTGAAAGCCACTGGTGTAGATAGAGCTCATAGTTCTCTTTTAGGAGGTGGCCAGGTTGTTGGATAGGTCACCTGCAGGGACAAAACCCATGGAAACAGATTTAAGGGTGAGTGAAAGTGATTGCTTCACAGAAAACTCCAACTCCTACACATTCACACAAAAGATGGCATTTAAAATGGCTGGTATTAGGGGAAGAACATTGGACCAGGAGTGATAAGATGTGGTTCAGTGTGAGCGGAGCACAGGGTGAGGATGTATTCATTCATTCATTCATTCATTCAGCACTGATTTACTGAATACCTAACTGGAAGATGTTCTGCTTTGCTCTGGGCATAGAATAAAGAGCAAAACAGATGTAATCCCAATTGATGGAAGTTTCCGGAGAACCAGGTACCCACCAAAGAGGTCCCGCTAATGCACGCAGCCATAAACAGAGTGAAGTGCTCTGACAGAAGACAACCTGACCGCTGTTGCAAGGTCAGGAAAAGTTTCCTGTGGGAAGAAGGGACACTTGAACCTGAGATCTCAGGATGCCGCGGAGTTGACTTTGATGTGACCAGTTCAACTAGCATCCTGCTTACCAGACTCTTCTGTTTTATGTGGTAGACATTATCCTATGACTCCACCCTCAGGAGCTGGCCAGGAACCTCCCCGAAATGCAGGAGGGCAAGACCTAATGAGACTTGATCTCCTGCTTGCTACATTTTCCAGCCTCATTTTTCTGCTGAAACATTTTTTTTTTTTTTAGTAGCCATAATGTTCTAAACATGGAAAGTATAAATTAAATGAAATATGGCGTCTGCCTTTATGGGTGAGTCTGATGAGTCAAATATAATTGCATAATACACTCCAATGGCAGCCCTTGCAGGGGGTTGTTCTGGGGACATCCGTGTGTCTGTTCATCCTGTAGTGTGTATTGAGTGCCTGTGGTGTGCCAGGTGTTGTGCTGGGCCAAGGACCCAGAGATCAAAGAGGCACATGATCTACCTCCAAGGATCTCACTTCCAGCCCAGGGGACAACCTGTAAACACAGGTCAGTATAGCGAGAGCCACGATGGAGACGAGAGTTAACAGAACTGCTCGGAAGAAGGTACCATGGAGAGCTTTGGCTTACCATTTTTTTTTTTTTTTGCTTAAGGCTGAGACTTGTTTCTATTCTAAAATAAATCCTTTATGGAAATGTATATATGTAACTATTTTAGTTAAAGAATTATCTCTGCTTAATCAGAGGCCCGAAATGATAAATTCCTCACTCTGCCGAGGCACCCTCAGCCTCGCAGCGTTAAATAAAGATCCTTCGGCTTCCGGGGGAGGGCAAGAGAGCAGCCAGCATGCAGGATCAGCCCTGCTCGGAAGCAACAGTGCCTCAGTCAGTCGCTGCTACTGATTCTCCTGGGGTCTAGTGAGCGAATTAGATGTTTGGGGGCAAAGATAGCCCTGATTTTCCTTTTGGAATAAAGAATCCATCGTCGTCTGTCTCGCTCTCTTCGGTTGTTGTGAAGAAGGCCTTGTCCTCTCTCTCTCGGCTAAACCAAGGTGATTAGAGCAAGGTTAAAGGGCCCTGGGACGTGATTCCCAAGCAGGATTCGATTGTGGGTGAGAGCTGACAGCCTTTTACAACCTCTCTGCACTATCAGATTAGGGGACGAGAGGCTGCCTGAGGATGTCTGTCATTCACCCCACTTTCATTTGCAGAAACTCTCTGCCTGATAAAGAGGTTGACAGGTGTGCACACCACCTGTCCTGTGTATTTCCGCCCTCTGCACGTCCCCATGAGGAGCTGCTCTCGGCTGCGTCAGGCAGGGTGCCCAGCTTGGCTGCTCTGTCCGGAATGGTTAACTGCTATTACAATACAGCAGTTAAGAACATGGGCTCTGGGTTGAGCTCGATCTGGATTTGAAATCCAGTCTTGCCAGTGTCTAGCTGTGAGGCCTTGGACAAGTTGCCTTACCTCTCAAAGAACCTGTGTGTAAAGTGCGCATAATAACAGTACCTAAGTGTCCAGATCCCAACGGGACGTAGGTGCTGCATTCAGGTCAGGCTCATTCAAACAGGGCTCATAGCCTGAACTGCAGTGGTGCAGTGGATAAAGCACTGACCTGGAACGCTGAGGTCACTGGTTGGAAACCCTGGGCTTGCCTGGTCAAGGCACAGATGAGAAGCAACTACTTAAGTATTATAGATGCTTCCTGTCCCCACACCCGCCTTTTCCTCTGTCTTTCTTTTCTCTCTAAAATCAATAAATAAAATCTTTAAAATGAAATCAACCCAAACCGCACAGGGCCTGTTTACAAAAGGGGAAACGATCAATGGGGGGCGGTGGTTTGAAACCACGCGCGATCAGGAGGGAACCCAGGTGAGTGGCGCAGATCTGTAACTCCTCCCAGGCCAGCAGGGAAGAGGGGAGAGACAAGTGACAGGAACCAAACTGGGGGAAGAGGCGCTGAGAAAAGGCCTCTGAGAAAAGCCATGACCTTGTTCAACCAGAAACGACCTTACAGGGAGAGAATCGGGTCTTAACTTTTCTTCTGTCCTTCCAAATCCAGCTCTCCTGAGGCTGCCGGTTGGCCACACCCAACGAGAAGCTGGCTGGCGGGTATAAGAGCAGGTGATGTCATCTGTACAGACCAGGCCCCGGGCAGAGAGAGCAGGGTGGGGAGGGTGGGGAGCGCTGTGCGCTGTGTGTGTGTGTGGCGGGGGGAATGGAAGACACCCAGCACAAACCAGTTCACAGTGTGGCTGAGCACATTCAACAACGAAATGAAATGACGTTAAGGGCGGAGCATAGTCCCCGGCACCAAGCACTTGAGGAAATTAACTATGATGATTAGTACTTCTATTTTCTAGAGCAAATGGTGGAAGAGGTGCTCGTGTGTCAGGGCTAACTAACTGCACGAAGCAGGGCCTGACCGGCGAACACCTGCCCAGAGCTTCTGGGTTCCAGACACCGTGTCACCGCGCTTCCTGCGTGCTATCTGGTTAAATCCTCACATCCACCCCATGAGGTGTTGCGACCCCACTTTATGGATGGAGAAACTGAGGCACCAAAAGTTTCAGTATTTTACCTAAGGACCAAGTGGTATAGTCAGAATTCTAGCCGGTCGACTCGGGAGTCTATGTTGTTCTTCTCCATACCAGCTGTGTGGGCAACACTAACTCTAAATATAAGATCTGCCCCTTCGTTTGTCTCCAGGAGGGTACCTATTGAATTAACTGGAATAATCACCCCAAACTAGACTTAGAAAGCTTTAAGATCATGGATTATGTATCCTCATTTGAAGGATATACTGATGAAATGAACTTGCACCCCGAGGCATAGGAGAAAGGCATGCTTAATTGACACTTTCAAGTCATTCTGCTGTTACCTATAAAACAATTCAGGTAGCATCCTTTTTGCATGCAGACCATGTCCTAACATGGTATGAACACACGCAACCAAACTACACACAGCACCCGCTTCCCTTTCCCAGGAAGGGACACACCGAGGTCGCTTGGGGGTAAGATTCCAACACATCTCTCCCTGTCCTTGTAAGGAAATTCCAACAACTCACAATTAGAACATTGCCCTTGGCAGAAGCAGCTAATGGCTGCACAGAGGAGTGAGACGATGTTATCATGGCCACGGGACTTGACTGTCGTTTAACCCCAAGGTCCCTGGGAGGCCAGAGCAGAGGCACGGAAGGAATGTGCGCCCGGAGCCGGCTAAGCGTCTGTGCAAATCGCCTCCCTTCGCTGGCCTTCCTGTCTAGCGCGGTGACAGTCCGTACCAGCCCTCACTTGGCAGCCCAGCCGCGCTCCTCCCCACGGGGAGGGAACCTCCCTGCGTGGCCCTCATCCCTCCCTGCGCACACATACAAAAGGCCCTTTCAGAAGCTGGTTACCTAGATTTGAACTTTTCAGCAAGGTTTTTTCTCTCTCTCTCTCTCTCTCTCTCTCTCTCTCTCTCTTTCTTTCTTTAAGCTCTGCAGCTAAAATACCAGATCCTGCTGTTGCTAAGATTAGGGATTTTCTCCCCTCTTTCCTGCCTCAGCTCAGTTGCCACTGACTAAGAAAGACCAGGAGATGGATCACTGCTCCCTTGCCAGGTGGAGAGAGGGTGCTTGAGCTTTTGGGGATCAGCGCTGTCAGGCTTGTGTTAATAGTCCTTGGTTACCCCTCCTGGGCTCACAAAAGTCACACGTGAGTGTCAGTAACTAAGGCACTGGCCCTATGCACACACGGGAGACCATGGAATGGTGTAATAGGTGATTTCATATGAATATTCATATACTGTACATATTGCGTGCCATGAGTCACTCGGCTTATTTTCATTTCGTGCATTTTCTTCCCACTTGCGGTCTTTATTCAATACAGAGTTAAAGCTATTAGCAAAAGAACACTTCAGAGTCGGTTTTCTTTCCCTTTCTTCTTCTTCCTTTTCTCCTCCTCCTCCTCTTTCTTCTTCTTCTTTTAATTTTGGTGCTTTCTAATCTATCTCTGGGCCAGTGTGCCAAGATAGCAGCAAAATCGGTCACCACTGCCAAACCGCAAGAGATGGATGGAGTATTGTACTGAGCTGAGGTCTTTACCTTGGCCTTACCCGCTGAGGGCTGAGCACAGGCGATGTGTTTACTGAGCTGGCGCTGCTCGCATCAGTCACCCTGTGGTGACAGGAATCACCCAATTCCTCTGGCTTTCAATGCGGGATTTCAGGTACCAAGATTGTTAGAGTGTTCTCTGGGTGCTCATAGTCTGGAGCTAGAAGGACTTGGGTTTATGGCCCAGCCCTACCACTTAACTAGCTCTGTGACATTCGGCAAATGCCTTTAGCATGCTGGGCCTCCCTTTCCCCTTCTACAAAATGTGCAGAATATCAGAACCTTCTTCACAGAGGTGGGTGTGAATTACCATGTATAAAATGTGTGCACATGCTCAGCTTGACACCCGACAAGCTCTAAACCAATGTTGACTCTAATTACACATGTGTGATCCTAACAGTAGCCAGGAAGGGTGATGAGGACACATACACCCTAGGAGGTCAACCCCCTTTCCTAACACACACGCCTAATGCATTTTAGACCTGGTGGTCTACTCTATGCTTGTTTTACTCAGAAGCTTATAAACTATTCCCAATGAAACACTCCTCAATCTTTCTTGCCACATTTTTACCAGAAGCATTTTAAATCTGAAAAATTAGAGCTTTTGGCGGGGGTGGGGGGTGGGGTTTGACCTGAGTATGAATGATTTAAAAAAGACTCAGGCTTTCCTCATGCCAGTGCCCGGGAAGAGATTGAATGCATATCTGAGACGTATGTGATCCCAATGTTTTGATTTGTAGCTGAGTTCCGTGTTGGCGGGAGCTAGCTATAGCTCCCAACACTTCTGAACCTCACCCGGGCCATCACGGTTTTGACAGCTGGTGGAGCAAGAGTAACATCGCTCACTCCCAGGGGAATATCCTGTTCAGTTTTGGCTGTCACTTTCCAAGAGAAACAGAGAGACGTTGGGCATGCCCTGAGGAGGCCCCCAGGGTGGTGAGGGCTGTGACAACACTTGCTACATAATGGGTGGAGACGCCTGTGTGGGGAAGAGATTCAACCTTACCCTTGAATCTCATACAGAAGGTCTTGAGCCACAAGGGGGAGTTACTACTGGGAGATAGGTTGAGATTCAAATGGAGGAAGTTTGAAGCCTGCAAACAGTTCAGCAATAAAATGAACTCTCGCCCCTACCACTGTTCCAAGGGTTTATGCAGAGACAAAAAGAGAACCAAGGTGCTTTCGGATTCCAAGAGACTGTCACTGTGTATATCTCATGCCTATAGACAGTTTCCCACTAATATCCCTTCCCCTTAATTTTACCTTCATTAACTTTACCTCGGTAGCATTCCTGAGTTTTAAATGGACACATGGCTACCCAGCCAGAAACCTTACTTCTTGGCCTCCCTGGCTTCTGAGTGTGACCATATTGCTGAGTTCTGAACGATGGAATGGGACCAGGAGTGATGCATGCCATTTCCAGATTGTCCCCTACCTGTTTGTGAATGAGTGCTCCTTCTGTCTGTTCTCTCTTCTGAAGGTTGAGTTGCAGATGTGACGCTGCTAAAAGATACACCTGGAACCCAGACACCTAGGATGCAGGAGTCCCCTAGGTTGATGACACTCCTGCCCAGTGTGAAGGCCTCTTCAGCACTCAAGTGACCCAAGAGCTGTTTGAGGGACACTCATTTGAAGATCTCTGATCAGGTGCTCATGTGGGCAACTTGGAAAGGTGACAGTCAGCAGAGTCCCACTAAGCCAAATCTTCACGCCCTTAGGCTGGCACATGATCTCTTAGAATCACCTGTGATATTGTAGGGACTGCAAGGGACGGAGGAAGCACTGTCACAGGAGTGCAGATGCGTATCTGTCTAAAGGGTGAATCAGCTGGGGCTCTTCCTTTTGGGTCCTTTCTTCTTTGGCCTATTTCTGTTCACTGTGGGTTCTGCCCCCTTTCTGCTGTGGGTTGAATTCTTATGTTGAACACTAACCTAGGTTGCTTCAGAATGTGACCTTACTCTATATAAAAGGATCTCTGCAGATATAATCAAGTGAAGATAAGGTCCTTAGAATGGGCTGTAATCCAGTAAGATTGCTGTTATTTTAATTTTATTAAGATTCTAGAGAGAGGAGAGAGAGAAAGAAAAGGGGTGGGAGAGCGGAAAGCATCAACTTGTAGTAGTTGCTTCTTGGGTATGCGCCTTGACCGGGCAAACCTGGGGTTTCAAACCGGCAACCTCACCATTCCAGGTCGATGCTCCATCCACTGCGCCACCACAGGCCAGGAACAACTGGTGTTCTTTTTAAAAGACACACAGACACATACAGAGAAGATGGCCATGTGACAATACACCTGCCATCCAAGGACCATCCAAGACTGCCAGCAACCCCCCAGAAGCTAGGTAGAGTTGAGGAAGGATCCCCATAGGACACTCTAAAGAGAGCATGACCTTGCTGACCCCTTAATTTCAGACTTCCAGCCTCCAGACGAAGATAATACATGTTTGGTGCTGTAAGCTACCCTGCTTGTGGTACTTCGTCATGGCCGTCCTTGGAAACAGAGACACTTCCTGGGCAGCCTGTCTCTGCAGAAAGGGTTCCAGCAGGCAGAGCTGTCCAAACAGCAGGGCACCTGTAGGCTCCTGTCCCCTTATATAGGACCCCGGGAGTGAATGGTTGGCCGGGCTGGGGCTGTGACTTCTAGGATTTCCTTCAGCATCCAAGCCAGAATGAACCAGGCAGGAGAATTCTAAGATTTATCACTTAGTGATTTCTACCAGGGTTACTGGGGAAAGAAACCAACCTATGGAACCTGGGAGACCTTCCTGGGAGGCCAAGCCCGAGCCCAAGGCTCATATTCTCCAGGTTTCCTTTTATGGGATCACTCTTTTTCTGGGAAAACCCCCCCCAAATTCGTACTCAGATCTCCTGATAAGGTGCAGCTGGCTAGATGAACGTGAACCTCAGCAGCAATAAAATCACTAGTCACTTCATTTGCATACAATCTTACATTTAAATATCATTAGGAAGGTGGGGGTCCTATTGCCAAGGCAACCAGTGATAGACACCAGCAGTGGCTTCTCGGAGGCTCTTCTGCTGCTTTGACTCCTGCTATGTCCTCAGCTACTCTCTCATTTGCCCTGAAAAGACTACAAACCATTCCATAGTTCTGCCTTTTTCTCACCTCATTTTGCTCTTCTTTTCGCCAAAGAGCTCAGTCTTTACTCTCAGGTTAGACCTGACCTGTAGAGTTTCTACTAAATGCGCTAATGTAGCTTTTAATTCCTTCCAGCTGAACTTGAGGATGCTTCTGGGGTTTTTTTTTTGTTGTTGTTGTTGTTGTTTTTGTATTTTTCTGAAGCTGGAAACGGGGAGAGACAGTAAGACAAACTCCCGCATGCGCCCGACCGGGATCCACCCGGCACGCCCACCAGGGGGCGACGCTCTGCCCACCAGGGGGCGAAGCTCTGCCCCTCCGGGGCGTCGCTCTGCTGCGACCAGAGCCACTCTAGCGCTTGGGGCAGAGGCCAAGGAGCCATCCCCAGCGCCCGGGCCATCTTTGCTCCAATGGAGCCTCGCCTGCAGGAGGGGAAGAGAGAGACAGAGAGGAAGGAGAGGGGGAGGGGTGGAGAAGCAGATGGGCGCTTCTCCTGTGTGCCCTGGCCAGGAATCGAACCCGGGACTTCTGCACGCCAGGCCGACGCTCTACCGCTGAGCCAACCGGCCAGGGCGAGGATACTTCTGTTTTAAAGAACCTCTCCATCGGATCAATACTCCACTCCCTGGTTTCCATGACCGCGTCCCCAACACCTGACACTCAGGCATATAACCTATATAGCATGTCCTGAGAGTGAATTCCAGCTCAGCTGTGAATACACTCCATGACCGTACACTAAATTCTTTAATAATCCCAGACAGCAGGTTGCTCGTCTGTAAAATAAGATGTTCTCCTTTGTGAGTGTTAAATAAGATAATGCATGGGAAGCCTCACGCCTATTGGCTTTATATGAGTTAGGTAATGGCGCCTAACGCCGTGGCTAGGAGCCGCAGTGGTCATTTACAGCCCTCACTGTTTCTTTGGCTCAGCAATTCAGGAGCAGCTTGGCGGGGCCGTTCCGGCTTGGGCTTTCTCACAAGATTGCAATGAGATGTTGGCTGGGCCTGCAGCTGTCCGAAGGCTGAGCTGTGGCTGGAGAATCCGGTTGGAAGGTAGCCCTCTCACATGACTCACTCATGTTGGTGCTGGCTATGGAAGGGAAGTCTAGTTCCTCTCCATGTGAACCTCTCTGCTGGCTGCTTGACTAGCCTCATGGCTTGGTGGGTCTTTCCCTAGTCAGAGCAATGGGAGAGGGGGACAGATGGGGAGAGAGAGACAAAGAGGAGGTTTGAGGGGAGAGGGAGAGCATTTTTATGACCTACTCTCATAACTTGGTTGAAATGAGTCACTAAGGTGCATCCCACAATCAAGATGAAAGGATTCAGACTCCACTATTCAAACAGAATGGTGCTAATCAACTTGTTTTAAACCCAACACAGGCTAGTAAAAAATGTCACCTTTTATTATAATTTGAGTTATATACATTTTTTAACTAAAAATGTTTTTATTTATCCAAGCAGATGATCACATGTCACATGCCCATTCTCGTCTTGTCTTCCTATCCTGGTATGGCATGCCAGAGCTTCCCACAGGGTGACCATGACCCTGGGGAAGGGTCCTGGGCAAGTCCTGTCCCAGGAGCTGGTTCTCAGGCTAAGCTCTGAGCCATCTCTGTCTCTGTCACTCTCCTCAACCAGACATTCCTGGATCTCCTCGGAAACCAAGCCCTGGGGGAAGCCACAGAGGGAAACCGTCCCTCCGGTGCTCACGACCGAAAGGGCCCCTCCCGGGCGTCCTTGGCAGAGCAGATCCAGTACCTCTGGCTGCAGAGCTGGGTGGCAAAGGGTTTCAGAGCGGATCCCACAAGGCCTGGAACCCCCCATCCCTAGCAGCCCTGGACCCTGCCCACCTCTGCAGAGCAGCAGGGCACTGTGGCATCCCGGCCTCGGCCAGTGATGGGCTGCATCTGGGAGGAATTTGAGGAGGTCTGAGATCTGAGATCCATGGTGCTGTCGGCATTGTTGGGTGGGTCCAGGGTACATCCCAGGTACACACACAGAGCAAGCAGGGGGACCTGGGAAGCTGTCAGGATGGCCTTTTCTGGAGGCCTGGATCAGCACTTGTCCAATAAACAGTGCTGACCATGGAGAGAAACTGGTACTGCTGGTCTTTTCAGGGAACCATGGTATCGACAGCGAGCATGAAAACAGAGGGGACAGCAAACAGAAGGCTATAGAAGGTAACCTCCTTCAGCGTGTAGTCATGTATGGGCCACACCAACACCATGTCGCCATGCAACTAGTCTGAGGAGCCCACGATCCATGTGAAGAAAGCCCCGCCCCAACCCCATGCAGCAAAGCTTGATGCCTGGTCATAAGCTTGATGGACAGGCTGGTGCAGCTGTTCTGCACCAGCTCCTGGGAGTGGCTGTGAGTCTGGGCTACGTGCGGGATCCAGTGGGTCTGCAGAAGCTCCCGCTCGGCCCCCAGAGCCATCACTGAGTCAGACAGTTTGGGTGCACAGAGAGTTGGTCTGCATGCCTGTGGGTGGCCCAGCCGGGCTCTGGGGGTCCTGGATGCACGCCTGTGGGTGGCCCAGCCGGGCTCTGGGGGTCCTGGATGCAGGTCAGCTCAGTTGCTTCTCCCCTTGGGCCGGGCTGGAACTGTCCCTGGCCCCCTGAGCCCTCCGCCCCTGCTGACTCTTGGGCAAAGGAGCACAGCACGGGTGGCCGGCTGAACACCTCTTCTAAGGCAGCGATGTGAGTGTGTGTCAGTCCAGATCTTCCGGCGTTCCGTGGGGTAAAGTTTGAAACCGGCTCTGGTATGGGGCAGAGAGAGACTGAAGAGAAGCCGACCACTCCAAATCTGTAGGGGGCACTTTTAATAAACAAGGGAACTTAACCTACAAGGCTGGTCTTGGGCGCTGTAAGGTGAGTTGATCTCCACACCACCAGCCAGAATCTTGAGTTTATATACGAACCTTAACTTAGTCACGTGTATTGTCTGGATGGTCTCAAGACCACGTTGCTCTGGCAGGGTCGCACTTTAAATAGCTCCAGCTACCAGAACGCTGGGCGGAACGGACATTCCAAGGATGGGAGCGTCAAGGGGCCTCCAGTTACCCTGGTCCAGCCCTCTGCTCAATCGCTAGTCACCTCCTCTCAAGGACCTCCTCCAACCATGTACATGGGCAGCCAACGGTCTACAGCAGCAGCTTCATTTTGGCCAGGGTTTGTGCTCTGACCTTTGGGCCCTGTCAGTGTAGACGGCCCCTGTCGCGAACGCAGTCCTTTGGCAGAATCTTCCTTCGGCCCCAAAGGCCCTGCCAGACAACGGAAGCCGGACGAAGGTCCCCAAGGGGTCGTGCCAGGAGAAACTTCTCACCGGGAAGATCAGCTGCTGCTCCCCAAATATGGCTCTGAACTTGTGCACATAAAACACCTTCAAACAGTCCCTGCAGCAGGCAGCTCCTGCTCGGATCACCCATAAGGTAGGACGTCCTCGCACTTTATACACTTCTGCTCACGCCAGGCCAAACTAGCAGTGGTACCTTGTAGTCCTCACCATCTGGAACTTTTTGTGTATAATAATATGCACACATATATATTGATAATATAAACACACATATATAAAATATAAATAAAATGTAATAGATAAGATAATAATATAAAGTATATATGTGCCATTGGGACATATTTTATATGTATACATGTATATGATATATAATATATAGCATATTTATGTTATATGTTATATATAAAATATGTATTTTAATTTATACATGGTATATCAATATGCATAGATATATATATTATGTATATATAGGTGGTAAAAAGATAAACGTATTATTTCTAGAATTTCCTTCAGCTTGTGTGTATACCCTCTTAACTTCTGGTGCTGAAGGATGATGCAATGTATTGAATATGTCCCCCAAAATTCATATGTTGGATTTCTACCGCTCAATGTGATGGTATTAGGAGGTGGGCCCATTGGGAGGTGATTAGGTAACAAGGAAGAGCCTTGACGAATGGGATTAGTGCCCTTATAAATGAGGTTCTAGAGAACTCCCTTGTCCTTCTGCCTCATGAGGACATGGTGACAGGGTATCATTCACAAATCAGGAAGTGGCTCTTAGCAGACACTGAACCTGCTGGAGGCTTGGCCTCAGATTTCTGGCCTCTAGATGTGTGACAAGTACATTTCTGTTGTGTCTAAGCCACCCATCGTGTGATAGTCCATTGTAGCATCCCGAAGTAAGACGAAAATTCGGTGACTGCGAAGATCAACGTCTCTCCTTTTGAAACAGGCTCTTCAGTCTCTTTTAGGTCAATAAGGCTCTGATTAAAAGCTCAACCTCCCCTCAGGCTTCGTGTTTTCCTGTTTAGGGATTCTCCCCCTTTCCTTTCTTCCCAGATCAGCCACACCCACTCACCTTGGCTGGACCTGTTTCTCTGCACACAGCTCTCTTATCCACACCCCCATGTTAGTCTTAGCGTGGACCCACCTTGCTACTCTGACTTCAGAATCAGTCATTCTTCATTGTCCAGGAATAGTTTTCCCCTGAAAATATTGTGATAAATTGTATTTAGATTTCTAGGCTTGTTTCTAAAGGCTCTTCTCTCCAACAATATAACTGATACCTGGAAAGAAAACATTTTGGAAAAGTAATAATGTTACCAATAGAATGAATAAAATAAAGAAAAGTTTTTCTTTATTAATTTTATTTCCTGAA
Organism: Saccopteryx leptura; assembly: GCF_036850995.1. Taxonomy (NCBI): domain Eukaryota; kingdom Metazoa; phylum Chordata; class Mammalia; order Chiroptera; family Emballonuridae; genus Saccopteryx; species Saccopteryx leptura. Next base: position 360,587,206 of record NC_089505.1, read on the forward strand.
TTATCATAGAGGAAAGTTGACTGCCTTTGGTATACAGTGGTTTGCACTTTAACACACTTACACGAACAAGATACAGAATAGTTTATGATGCCCCACCCCCAATCACCTTGTGCTACCCCCTTAAAATAACATCTCCCATCCCTGACCCTGGCAAACACTAATCTGTTTGTTCTCCATCAATATGCTTTAATCACTTCAAGAATATTATATAAATGAAATTTTTTGAGATTGTCTTTTTCCAGCCAGCATAATTCCATTAAGATCTAAGATGTAGCCAAAGTGTTTAATGTATCAATAGTTTATTCCTTTTTCATTTTGTATAGTATCCCCTTGCATGAATATACTACAGCTTATTTATCCACTTGCCTAATTAAAGGACACTCCCACCTGCCCCCGGCCCCATTTTTGGCCTTTGGGAATAGAGCTGGTATAAAACATTCCTGTACAAATTGTTGTGCATATATAAGTTTTCATCTTTAAAGGAGAATTGCTGAGTTATATGATACATGTACATGTAACTTTATGAGAAATTACTAAACTGTTTCCCAGAGCATCTGTACCATTCTTACCAGCAATATATGAGTTTCAGTTGCTCCAAATCTTCACTAGCAGTTAGTATTACCAGTATTTTTAATTTCAGCCATTTTAATAAGTATGTAATGGAGTCTTATGCTTTAATTTACAATTCTTTTTTGGCTTATTATGTTGAACATCTTTTTATATGCATATTTGCCACACCTATCAAGGAAGTATCTCTTTTGCCCATTCCTTAAATTGGGTTTTTGTTTTCCTACTGTTGAATGTAGAGAGTTCTTTATATGCATATAAAGAACTTGTTCTTTATATATATCTAAAGCCCTCATTTGAAATAATAGATACTTCATTTGAAAATAGTTTCTATTCTGTAGCTTGTCTCTTTAATTACTTAATAATGTCTTTTGCAAAGAAAAAGTTTTTCATTTTAGTGAAGTTCAGTTTATCATTAATTTGATGAGTGATGCTCTGGTGTCACTTCAAGAACTACGCGTTTTCTCTCTTCTATGGTTTCTGATGGGAATCCTGTAATTTGATTTGCTCTCCTAATAGGTAAGGTGTCATTTCCCTCTGGCTGCTTTAGAGATTTTTGTTGTTGTTAATTTTTTCAGGTTTGAGTATAAGGTGCCTGAGTGTGTATTTCTTTGGGTTTATCCTATATAGATTTTGCTTAGCTTCTTGAATCTGTAGGTTTAACTTTTTTTGCCAGACTTGGGAAATTTTCAGCCATTATTTCCTAAACTATATTTCAGTATTATTTCTTTCTCCTCTCTTTTTGGAATGCCAGGGACCTGAAGTTTAGAACTTTGTATTGCCCCGCACATCCCTGTGACTCTGTTAATTTCTGTTCAATCTCTTTTCTCTGTTGTTCAGACTGTGTGATTCTTATTGATCCACATTTTAGGTTCACTATTTTCTCTGACCTCTCAGAACCCACCCAGTGTGTTATTCATATATTTTTTTGGTTATTATGCTTCTTATTTCTAAAATTTCCACTTGATTTTTTTAAAAAAATCTTATTTCTTTGATGAAACTTTCTATTTTTCCAGTTGTTTCAAGAATATTTGCCATTGCTGGTTGTGGCAATTTAAAAATATCTGCTTGCAAAATATTTGTCTGAAAATTATAATATAATATCAGTGTTTATTAGTTTGCTTAGATTGCTATAACAAGACACCACAGACTGGGTGACTTAAGAAACAGAAATTTATTTTCTCACAGCTCTGAAGGCTGGGATTTGAAATCAAGGTACCAGCAGGTCTGGAATCTCCCAAGCCCTCTTTCCCGGCTTGCAGACCTTCTGTACTGTTTCCCACATGGCTTTTTTCCTTTTGCTTTTTGAGTGCAAGCATTTCCACTGTCTCCCTGTGTGTCTGTTTCCTTTTCTTACAAGGACGCCACTCAGCTGCATTAGAACTGACCATGAGGGCCTCATTTTAACTTAACCACCCTTTACAAGTCTCTATCTCCAAATGCAGTCATATTCTGAGGTCCTGGGGGTTAGGGCTTCAACATGTGAATTTTGGAGGGACACACCTCATCCCGTAACACTGTGTCACCTTGTGGTTGCTGTCTGTTGATTTTCTTATTTCTCTGTGGATTTAAGGTTTCCTGGTTCCTTATATACTTAGTAATTTTGGATTATATCCTGTCTATTTTATATGTTATGTTGCAAGACTCTTAGACTTATTTAAATCCCATTGAAAACACAGATTTTTTTTTTATTAGGTAATTGACCTTGTTAGGTTCAGGCTACAAGTTTCAACCTGCCTTCTCTACATTTTATTTCCAATGTCAGGTCAAGTTTTTAAAGCCTTTGCAGTTCTAATTAGATCTGTCAACATGTGTGTGCCCTCTAGGGGTCAGCCTGCAGTGTGGGCAATGGCGGGTCTATGTGTTCAATTCTCAAATTCTTTGATATGCTGATTAGGATCACATCAGTGCAAGCACAAATTAAGGGAACACTAGGAGCTCATAAATGACTTTATGAGGTCACTTCCTCTTTGCCATGTATTAGTACTTGTTCCCCCAGTGTTCCCCTTTTGTTCCTTTAGCTAGAAAGCTGGAGCTTTTAGTTAATTCTGTTCTGCCACACATTTCTGTGACTGTGTACGTGTCTGGGGTTAACTGCTGGGAGGATCAAGAGAATGTAAATATCGGAGAGGGGAGTCACACCACTTTTTTGGACTGAAAGCTCCATTGATCAAAAAGGAATGAACCCAACACACAAGGCCATGGTGCCATCCTCAGTACCTGGGGCCAACTTGCTCAAACCATTTGAGCCATGACTGTGGGAGATGAAGAAAGAAAGAGAGAGAGAGAGAGAAAGAGAGAAGGAGTAGGGGAGGGATAGAGAAGCAGATGGTTGCTTCTCCTGTGTGCCCTGATTGGGAAATGAACCCAGGATTTCCAGATGCTGGGCCAATGTTCTACCACTGAGCCAACCAACCAGGGCTGGAAGATGGAAATTTATAAACATAAAATAAATACAAACATAAAAGTTAAAATTATTAGTGAATGGGACCAAAGATAGGAACTAGGACCAATAATTAAAGTTAATATGATTACTTATACATAAATATGCTTTTTTCATAAAGACCTATGATTCTTTACGAAGTATATTTTTTAATGAGGTAGTCATTGAAATCAAGAATCAAAATAAATCTTCAACCAAGTCATCTAATCGCTTTACCACGAAATGTTGTATCCAGACTTTCAGAAGCAATGGAACATGTTTAATCATTTTTTTATGCTAAAGTTAATGATATTAATATTTTTGGGTAAGGTAAAAAAAAGTTAATACCATTAATCAGTAAATAAAATATTTTAAAAAATATTTCTTTTTAAAATTTTATTTTTGGATGTTTTATAATAACTCTGATAATTATATCATGTACTTTATATAACTTACTGGGTACCAACTAATGCTTTGAATGCTTTTCATGTATTATTTTAATTTTTATAACACCCAATATATATATACTAGCATCCTTATTTAATGGACCAGAAGGCTGAAGTACAGATAGGTTAAGAAACTAAAATAAGACCTACTGTATTAGCTAATAAGTGACAGAATCGAGGTTTATTAGTACAGTAGTACATATGTTTAACTTATACATAAATTACTATATATATATATATGTACATATATTTAAATTACTATATTTTTAAACCAATAAAATACCAAAAGAAGTATGGGATTAAAGTTTATAGACTATTTGTCTAAAGCTAATAGTCATGGTGGCAACAGAAGACTGTATTCACAGAGAACTCAGCCCAACACAGAATATAGTATACTAGTGTTTATACCACATGCATGATCCTGTTGAATTCCCACAATAACCTTTGAAGTAGTCATGTTAATCTCAAGAACACAAGTATACTAAAAAATAATAATAGTGTTTAACGGAGTCTGGCAGACTTGGGTGTAAAGTTTAGCATTACCATTCACTACCTCTGTGACTTAGAGCATTTCCTAACTTCTTTATTTTCAACTGACGGAGGTAGAGAAAATGGCAGAAGCAATAAAGGTCTGAAATTCTACATCTTTTAGAAGATGAGCAATCTCGTTCTGAGATAGATTTGCCCTTGTATTTCATGGTTCTAATAGACGTTTGCATGTGATAATATGTGAATGCTGCCTCATTAGTCTTGATGGACGAGGCAATATTTGTGTTAAGTAGAGAGGGATACTGGACTGGAGGCTCCTTTTTATAAACTGTCAGTTTTGTAGTGAATACTTTTACAGAATTAAACTTTGTGAGTTTGGAGATTCTGACGAAAAATAACGATAACATCATTGTTGAGGCCCTGAGAATGGAAGTGCTCTTCAGTGTACCTAGCCTCAACGCTGGAAAGAAAGCCAAAGTGGTCACTAAGTCGATGGTTCAGAACTGATGGGATGCCTTGCTATTCGAGGTCATCTAAAAAACCTTGTGCTTCATTATCCCCCAGGGGACCACCTTCAACTGCACCAATTAGGATGGCTCCCCAGTATTTCTATGTCCCAACCAGTTGAGGAGGAGCATGGTTAGGACTTCAGAAGCATAACCTGGAGGTTACATGCATGACTTCTGTATGTTCCCCGTTGGCAGAATTAACCATATGACCATGCTTAGATCAGATGCACAGGGAACTGCGAAATATGCTCTTCGTTCCAGCTGACTTTGTATCCAGGTATAAGTTGGGTGTCAGTTTCTTTTTTTAAGGAAAGAGGGAGAGATGGGATGTTAGGAAACAGCTAGCGATGTATCCCATGCTGCTTATAGGCGATGTACAACTCAGTTCTTGTTCATTTTCCTTGTTTTCAGTTTTGTATCTTAACCAGCCATGAGACCTAAAGAGTTATGGCGACTTTTAAATGTATTTTGCTCTATTCTCCGTGTTCAGCTATGTTTTATGGCAGTTGAAGGAAAGCGGCCCCTTTACAACATTGTTTTCTACTTTTGTAATTGAAAATGTATTTCAGCTAAATTACGGAATAAATAGGTTTGGGTGAGCCAACCTGGAAAACGTACAGCCACTGACAATATGGGAAAATGGCTTTGAATTCTTAAAAGGATCTGACGGAGAAATATACTCCTGGAATTAAACGCACCGGAAAGTTGGAGACTGCTCTGCACACTTAGGTCTACACGTGTGAAACAGCAGATGAGATTTACTGGGACGTTGTCTCGGTAAGGTCTTCCGCAGCCCTCCAGCACAGCCAGCCCCCACTGTGCAGCCAAGACTGGTGAGGTCCAGCTCCGGGCCGTCCTCTCTCCATGGGTCTCACAGGCACACAGCCGCTGGTGTCTCCTTTTTCACTTCAAACATTTAGTGTGTCGTTTGGAAAGTTGATCTAGCTGGGAAGTTGTGGCGAGAGTACAAACAGAAGACCAGGTAAGGCTTAAGATGTGTGAGTTAGAGGCTAGATCAACGTCTGAGAGCCCATTCATTTAACTTTGCTCAACGGAATGGTGGCTTTCTCAGCAGAGAGAGAACATTTCCAGAAAGAAGAAAATTTTAGCTTTTATGAAATGACACAAAGTAGTTATGTATCCTACCATGATAATAGCTGCTTATGGGATGATTTGATTCCAAAGTTCTGGATAAGTTTGTCAAAGGAGTTTTAATAATGCTTTCTAACTCTCTCTCTCTTTCCCTCTCTCTCTTTTTGTGGGTTCTCTAAGCACATGCTTAACCTGAGAACTGGAAAATCTAGTACTGATTGTAGGACTTAACTCCAGTTTAGTCTCAACTGGACCAGAACGTTCTTTTATGTGCATTTGACAAATATTTACTATATGTCCATTAGTAAAGCAGTTGGATAGCACACTAGGCGCTGGGAAGCAGCTGTTGGCCAAGAATCACAGCCGCATTCTCAATGAAGCTTGCTCTCTACTGGGGGAGGCAGACTGTAAATAGGTCATTACCACGAGATGTGAGGAGGGTGTGAGGAGGGTTCTCAATGCAGGATGACCGTGTGCCATGGGAACTGAGTGCAGGGATGGGTACCTTAGTCTGTGGACCATAGAAAGCATCCCTAAGGGAGAATGAGTTGGATTTAAAACACTCTACAGGCTGGGAGAAGACTATGTCATGCCTTATTCAAAGATAACATCTCCGAGAAATGGAATGTGAGAGGAAGAGCAGAGGTTTACCACAGCACCGATGACTTACTTGTGGGCAAACATACAGTATAGAATTTGGCAAACGGCTGTCAAAAAACCTGCACCTACAAATGGTGAATGTCTAGCAATATTGCCCATGACAAGAATAAGTTTTCTGCCCATTCCACGGGAGTAATGACCTAACATATTACCTTCTTCCAGATAAGACTAATGCTTCTTAAGATTGCTTAGGAACAGCTAAGCCGGTCAAAGGTTCAGGGATTTATTTTAAGTTTTACAGAAAATCACTGGTGAATTGATTAGAATGCAGCAACCATATGAGATCATAAAATCAGAGTGTCAGAACCAATATGAACTCCAGCAGCAGCCATGGCCATATCTTCTATTTTAAACGTAGGAAATCAAGTCCCCCAGTGCGTCTCTGTGTGTGTGAAATGAGTTGATAAAATTTAGAGCATATAGCTCTGAAAAGATCTTCTACTAACCAAAGGGGGCTTTCACAACATAGAAATAAAACAAAAGCAGTGACTCAGAATTTTATCCAGAGAGACGTAAATCTGAAGATGAACTGAACGGTGGTGATTCTGGATTAAACACAAGGCTGAGTAAAGAAAATGGATTCCTTCTTCTCTTGGGAGGCAGCCAAGGAATTAGAGCAGTGGCGTTAACTACCTTGAAACAATATAGAAACAGATGAGATTTCATTTATTCACTCAGACAGTCATTAATTGACTCCTTCAAAGATATTTCTTGAGCAACTAGTGTGTGTTTAGCATGGAAGATACAATTGTTACTGTACTGGACAGGACAGAATTACTACTCCCATGAAACAATCTAGAAGGAGATGATAGATGATTGACATAAAGTGTTAAGTTCTAGGATGGAGGGCTCTGTGAGAAAGAGAGACAAAGGTACTTTATCACAGTATGGTGGTGTGTGTGTAAGGGGTTTCCTGTGAGGGCTTCCTGGAGGAAGTTGCATATAATCCAATGTCTGAAAGATGAATAAGGCATCATCAGGTGAAAACAGGCAGAATACAATAAAAGCTCAAGGTACAAGGAACAGCTTATGTAGAAAGCACAAGTACTGGCTGGCTAGCTCATTTGGTTATTGCGTTGTCCCAATACGCCAAGGTTGCGGGTTCGATCTCCGCTCAGGGCACATACAAGAAGCAGCCAGCGAATGCACAAAAAAGTGGAACAATAAATCCATGTTTTTCTCATCTCTCTCCCCACACCTAAAGTCAATTAGAAGTTAAAAATAAATAAATAAGTAAAAAGTCCAGAAGTCATAGCATAATAAATTAGAGGCTGGGAGACACATAGAGAGTGAGTTAGTGCTGGTTCGGTTCTTTAGACAGATTAGACATGAGTCCTGTTTCTTTGGACCAGGTCAGCTCCTACAGGCCCCACCGGGATTTTAGAGCAAAGCTGTTGAACAGCAATTCTCAAATCATTCCTGTTAGTTTTCAAATGTTTGGCACTCTGCTTTCTAAGATCAGGAGTAAAATTTTTGGCTCATTTGTGGTTAGATGGGCCATATGATTATTTGCTGCCAGCGAGCTGTGAAAGGAAGTCACGTGTGTCACTTTTAGGCCTGAGTCTTCATCTGCCAGCCTAAGGTTCTTCCGAGTTTTCCTCTTTGGCCATGCAGCCCAGCAGTGTTCCACGGAGTGCCCGTGCCATCACCCCGGGGCTCAGAGGGAGACTGGCCGGGAACAGAGGCCCCTCCTGGCACACGGTTGACATATAATATAAATGAGAAATAACTTTCCTTGTTGTAAGATCATTTTTTTGATCTTCATGGAGATGTGGAAGTTGTTTGTTAAAGCAGCAAAACCGACTGTGAAAAAACAAAATAAGAAATATAATTTTTATTTATTTATTTATTTTTGTGTGTGTGTGACAGAGACAGAGAGAGGGACAGAGAGAGGGACAAGATAGGGACAGACAGGACGGGAGAGAGAGGAGAAGCATCAATTCTTCATTGCGGCTCCTTAGTTGTACATTGATTGCTTTCTCATACGTGCCTTGATGACGGGGTGGGGGGCTACAGCAGAGCAAGTGACCCCTTGCTCAAGCCAGCGACCTTGGGCTTCAAGCCAATGACCTGTGAGCTCAAGCCAGTGACCATGGGGGTCATGTCTATGGTCCCATGTTCAAGCCAGTGACCTTGCGCTCAAGCTGGTGAGCCTGTGCTCAAGCTGGCGACCTCAGGGTTTCACCCAATCTGATGCTCTATCCACTGCACCACTGCCTGGTCAGGCAGAAATAGAATTTTTAAATGAAATCTAACAATCATTTAAAATTTGTCCACTCTGTTAAAAGCTACGGATTTAAAGGCTACAGAAACCTGTCTTCTGCCTGCCAAGAGCTTAGAGATCATGGGGAGGGGGACAGGCTTAAAATCAGATCAACTGAACACCATGAGGTCAGCAAACAGGAGAAGCACAATGCCTTGTGGGAACACACAAGACTATGTATTTCAGGCCTGAGCTGTGGTGGCGCAATGGATAAAGTGTCGACCTGGAATACTGAGGTCACCAGTTCAAAACCCCGGGCTTGCCTGGTCAAGGCATATATGGGAGTTGATGCTTCCTGCTCCTTGCCTTTCTCTCTCTTTCTCTCTCCTTTCTAAAATGAATAAATATTAAAAAAAAATTAAAACAAAGACTATGTATTTCAGCCCAGAGGGAAATAAAAGGGAAAGAAAGTTGAAACTTATTCTGGAAAGATGTCTAGGAAAAAGTCAAGTTGAGAAGATAGAAAAGGATGCTCTAGGCTAGGCAATCAAAGGAGCAGGAGGAACAATCTAGGTTAAGCCTACAGACCCCAATGTTTGTGTCCCCCTAAAATTTCTATGGTGAAACCTAATCCACAATGTGATGGTATTTACAGAGGGGAGTACAGCCCTCATGTATGGGGTTAATGGCCTTATGAGAGAGACCCCAGAGAGATGTCTCACCGCTTCTGCCATGTGAGGGTACAGTGGGAAGGCAGCCATGTACGACCAGGAATCTATCTGCTGGCTCCGTGACCTTGGACTTCTCCGCCTATGGAACTGTGAGGAATAAATTTCTGTTGTTTCTAAGCCACTCTGTATCTGGACTTCTGCTGCAGCAGCCTGAATGGACTAAGACAATTGCTTGTCCTGATGGGTTTCTTGTAAAAGCCAAATTATGGCAAAGAAAAAAAAAAAGAGAAAATAAATAAAACAGAAACACTCAACAACCAATCCCGTATAGCTGGTGCAAGAAGCAACCTACCATTTCTAGGGAATTCTGTCTGGTGAGGGCCACATGCGCCTACAGGTTCCTGCTCGAGCTTTGTGTTCAGACCATGAACACCTAATGGCCTTTCTAAGTCTCTGGAAGGGAGGCAGGGGACAGTGCCACCCCGACCTGACATCCCTGTGCACACTTCTAGTGGCCAGAAAGCCTCTTAAAGCCAAGGTGTTTTCCTGGATGTACTTTCAATGGTTCTGTGACAAGAGGAGAATCCTGATAGAACGGGCGTTTGGACTGACCGGGTGGGGGTCTGCCTGGGGTCACTTGGGCAAGGGGCAGAGTGTGCATTCAGAAGTCATCTCCCTTTTCCCTGAAACCTGCTCCTCTTTACTTCCTTACCAGTTGGTAGTTATGCATCCAAATGCTAATTTTTCTTGATTAAATATATGACAGTTTTTAAAAATGACTTCTCTTTCCATTTTAATTAGATGTCGAGTGATTCTATATTTTCTGCTATTTACCATGTATCTTCCTTCCGAAGACTATATTTATACATATAAAGCTCTATATGTATTTATATGCACACATGCATATATGTGTGAACATATGTATGTGTATATATATATATATGTATATACCCACACAAATATATAAAATTGAAATTTTAATAACCTGCCTCTTGGAAGAATGCATTGTTGATAAAAATACCCCTGCCTTGGGTTGGTAGTTTTCTGAGATTTTAATTTCAATCGCTTCTTCCATATTAGGCTGCTTTCATCTCAGAGGAAATAAATTATATCCAGGTTTGGGTCTGTTCAGTGGGGCATGACTATGCCCGAATGGGTCTCTTCCTGAACAGAAAAAGAAAATTGAAAAGAAAAAAAAATAAAATAAATAAGAGCCCGACACACTAAACCCCAAATTATCTAAATCCATTTTCAATGAAAAGCTTGGTGGCTTGATAAAGACGATGACTTTTAAAAGAAAAATCCATTGGAAAAAAAAATCCTATTTCCGATGCTGTAAGGTTAGGAGAATAAATTGCACTCAGGGAGGAGGGGGCAGGCTCCTTTCGACATGTAATAAAGCAGGTGGCCTCATTTGAATTTTCCAATTAGGTCTCTTGGAGGGACCTCAGAAATGTGTCGGCCGGGCAAACTGTAGCTCAACCTTGGCTCTGTGTCTCTGGACTCACACAGTTCTTCATGCAGCAGAATTAGAGTCCGGACTACTTGAAATGTCCAGTGGGAAGTTATTTGTTATTGTGCTTGGTTTCCTATTTGCCATAAAATATTAAATAGGTTTCTTATTTTCCCCAGAATATTAATAATCTGACTTGCTGGAGGGCAAATGCCTTCCCTCCAAACCAGTCCTTCCCCCGCCCCCTCTCCGTGGGTTTTCCCAGCACAGGATCCCTGGGGATGATTGCATCACCCATGCAGGGCGCAGGCGTTTCTGAAGGGACCTCTGGTACTGATAGACTTGCTGTTGAACTCAGCAACATTCAGCTCAAGCGTAGGCCCTCCCAGGAAAGGGGCAACGAAGCAAGACAGGGGGAGTGAGTGCATTCCTTGGTTCATGCCACAAATGAATGTTGGAGGAACCAGAAACGACACAACAGACATAGCCCTGCCCTCATGTGGTGTTCAATCACAAGAGAGAGAGACTGAAGAAATAATCAGCAAACCATGGAGTAATTGCAATTTTGTAAAGTGCTATGAGAAAGAAGTATAAGAAGCAAAGGGACTCAAAAATATAGGTGCCCCACTTAGGCTAATCGTTTGGTATGCTTTCAAACAGATGAAAAACATACTGTTCACCATTATTTAACAGAGGCAGGAAGAAACCGATTTTTTTATTTTTTTTACAGAGACAGAGAGAGAGTCAGAGAGAGGGATAGACAGGAACAGACAGATAGGAACAGAGAGATGAGAAGCATCAATCATTAGTTTTTCGTTGCACATTGCCACACCTTAGTTGTTCATTGATTGCTTTCTCATATGCGCCTTGACCATGGGGCTACAGCAGACTGAGTAACCCCTTGCTCGAGCCAGCGACCTTAGGTCCAAGCTGGAGAGCTTTAGCTCAAACCACGTGAGCCCAAGCTCAAGCTGGCGACCTCGAGGTCTCGAACCTGGGTCCTCAGCATCCTAGTCTGTTTCTCTATCCATTGCACCTCTTCCTGGTCAGGCAAGAAACTGATTTTTAAAAAATTCACTTCATTTCTCTAATGAAACAGCAAACAAGCTCTTTGAAGGATATATGTGAGAGGGAGACTACCCACTGAGGTGGGCAAGCATGGTTTTATGGATGTGCTTTTTGGGGAGAAGGGGTTCTAGCATCCTGTCTTGGGGAACAAGTCCAATGGGTCAGAGGTATAGTGACCTTCCAGCTACCTACCTCTCATCTTTGTTTAGGGCGGTGACTCAGACTGGGTTCTGGGCACACAATATACCTGAGAAGCTTCTAGAATACTTCCAGACACCCCACATAACCTCAAAGCTCTCCTCTTGTATTTCTTGCTGCATCATTGGGTCACATGACTCCCTATGACATTGCCAGGGACTCCCGGCAATAACTGAATGAGATTTTGGAGGGTGCCTCGAGATCATCCTCCAGTGGGGGCCGGGGGGAAAAGGCAGGAATTAAAGCCATGCACGGTGTCACTGGCAATGCCACCCCATCCGCAGCTCATGGGCTCCCGAAAAGCTCTAAACTTGCCACTCACCAGCTGACGTAATGGGCATTTGCAGAAGAGTCTTGGGAACCCTGGACTCATGCAAAGTCAACACACTTCCTTTGTTTGTTTGTTTTTTGTTTGTTTGTTTTGCTTTTTGTTTGTTTGTTTTTTGGCTCTGGTCACCTATGCTCTCCAGCAGGACCATTAATTACTCTGTCCCTTTCATGCATTTGAATACACCAACCTGATCCTGGGGTGGCAAGCTGACCACAAGGACATGTGTGGCTGCGGGCCACACTGCGCAGGTGACTGTGGTACTCAGATGTGGGTGTGCTCTTTACTGCTGTGCGTTATTTTGATTCCTGATCCAGGGAGCTTTTCGAAGGTAGGATCCGTGTTTCACCCTTATGTTTTCTCTGACCCACAGTATGTGTCCAATAGCCCAATAAGTGGTTGATGTGCAAATAAGTCAGTTTCTTGTAGTTGGCTCTTGCTGGGACCCACCAGACACTGGGAGCCCGTGGGAAGTCTTTTTACCCCCAAAGCAAACACTGACAGTCACGGAGCCTGTAATCTGGCTGCGGCCCGTACAAACAGAGGGCGCAGCCACCTAGCCTGGGGCCTGCGTGCAGCAGACTCACCAGCAGCTTCTTTTGAATGAATCAAAACGAAATCCCGAAATAGTTCCACCCGTTAATTCCGCTTCTGCTGACTGAAGCAGGATCGATATTCTGAACATGTCTGGCAACACGTCCTCAACATTTCCACAGTTCCTGGTCTGATGTCAGTTTTCTTTTGCAATTTCCCAAGCCAGGCAGCATCTTGGGAAGCATGTGAAAGGATCAAAATGTAGATATTAAAATAAATAATTCGCTCCCATTTCACCCTGTGGACGATTGGAATTCAGACTCTCAGCCGATGGATGAAAACAGGCATCTCTAAAAAACGCATCACAGGTGGGCTCAGCCCAGCAGAAGTATTCACTTCAATTTCCTCTTAAGGGTGGGATCTACATACTTTTCCGGAGTCCAAACCAGTTGGCGTGTTGTCTGTTGTCTTAGTTTCCTGTGGAAACCCCGCTAACCTCTTTCGCAGTTCCATGTTTCAGGGAGGTCCTAAAAATCAGCACTGGCCCACAGGTCAGGCCCAGCATGCCGCTTGTTTTTGTAAATAGGACTGCATGGGCACATAGCCACGCCCAGTGGTTTCTGCATTATCTATGGCTGTTTTCACACTACAGCAGTAGGGTTCAGTAGGGGTGATAAGAAACTGGATAGACCAACAGAGCTGAAAATGTTTACTATCGGGCCTTTCCAAGGAAAATCTGTCGCTCACTGTTCTGCGCCCTGTGTAATTGGTGTCGGTCTGGGGAGCTCAGCTAATCTGATAGGGCAGGAACGGTGGAGCTGAAAAGATAAGTGGGAATGAGCTAGGTCCAGGGCAGAGGAAAAGCGTTCGCTCCGGGAGGGATCTGGGGGACCCAGAAGAGTCCGCAATGTCAGAGCTAGGAGAAGGAGAGTTATTCACGCTTGGATTGAAGAAGCCCGTCCAAGCCATAGCACGTAAAGCCTTGTAAACCACAACAAAGTTTCTAGATATCTGGCCATGTTAGACTTTCATATCCAGAGAATGCATTAAAAATTAGAAACAAACAAAAAGCCCCTCCCCTCACAAGGGCGGCGAGGGTGGGTCACCGCCACTCCACATCCTGTTGTCTCCATGAACTTGAAGCACTGTCACCCCTCCCCGCTCCAATGTGATGGCTGATATTTTGGGATTTGCTCCAGTCCACCTGACACATGATCCCTTGTTATTCCCGACTTGCAGCTGCTCTGCGGCCCGGTGGGAACGCACTGTGTGGGAATAAGGCCTTCTCTGAGGGCTGGCAAGCACGGATCTGCCCGCAGGCCTCTGGCCTCCCGGGCCTCCCATGCCAGAGCGTCCCGAGCCTGCGATGTTGCCAAGTGTGCCTGGAGTGGGCGGGAGTGAGGAGAACACAGACCCACAGAGGCCGGGCCTGCCGGGCCAGGTCGCAGGCTCTGACGCTGGGACCCATTAAGCACAACAGAAGCCTTTCTTCCTGTCTCCATTTCCTGGGAATTCAGCCTAAATAGAGGCTCCAGGACAAGCAATAGTTGATGGGGCAGGTTTTATGCAATGGGCTTTGGCATTAGTGAGAAAGAGGTTTAAATCTCCATTTTCAAATTTACAAGCTGTGTGGCATTAGGCAAGTGGCCGACTCTCTCTGAGCCCAAGTTTTTAATACCTATAAAATGGGGATATTGATGTAAGCTTAGTGGAATTGTGATTATAATATGAGATGAAGCAAGCAAAATTAGTGCCGAGCCTGACTCCACACCGGTGGTTAATTAATTAGGAATGATTTCACTGGGCTTTTGCTAGGTTATTTGCATCTCTCTCTCTGTTTTTCTCTCTCCTTCCCCTCCTCCAAAAGGACACACATTATAAAGAGGCCTGGGCCACAGTGGAGCAGCGTCACGTGGCTGCCCTGCGTGGCCCGGATTACATCAGAGACATGGTCGCGCCTGGGCTCCCAGCGTTCCTCCCACGCCTTCAAACACCGCCTCCGTCTGGCACAAAGACCAAGAAAAGGTTCCGGTCCCTGGAGGTCGGAGAAGAAAGCAACTGCGAAGAAGCAAGCTATTAATATTAATGTTCCAGGAAAGGGAGAAGAGAGAAAGGACGCGGGCGCCCAGAAAGAATGACTCCATATGGCTTTGATGTGTTCCTTTCGGCAGGACGCGAGCAGCGCGGGGAATACAAAGAGCAAGGAGGAAGAGGGTACCGAGGAGGTGGGGGTGGTCCGGCGGCATCTGAGAGAGACGTGAGCTGTGGGGAATAGGTTCTGTCTAGACGCAGAGTCAGCCAGCCACGCTGCCGTCTGCAGCCATCAGAAAACCAGCCAGCGGAGGCAAGGGAACCCCTGCGGCACACTGGTGGTTGCAGGTAGTGGGTATAGGATAGTCTCTGTAAAGGGCTGTTGTGCTGAAACTGGAAAGCCCCTTCCAAGATTCTCCTGTGTGCCGACTTTCAGGCAATGTCTTTTTAGCCTCTCCATTATGGTTTGTCCTATTGTACCTTTGAATATCTCACACGGATATATTATCTGATACTTAAGACCTTAGTCTTTGCCTGGCGCGGTAGCTCAATTGATTAGAGCATGGTCCCCCTATGCCAAGGTTGCTGGTTCAATCCCCACTCAGGACACATACAAGAATCAACCAATAAATACATACGTAAGTGGAACAACAAAATCAATCTTGCTCTCTAAAAATCAAGAAGTAATATTAAAAATAAAATTGAAGAACTTAATTTTTGCAGATTGACCTCTATTTAAATCCTGTCTCTATCTCTGTCTGGCCAGTGCCATGGTGGGAAAATTACTCCACCTCTGGGGCCCACTGTTTCCTGGTCTATAAGTAATTTAAGTAGTAACAAGTAAGGAAGTAGTTTGTGTCCAGGACCTAACAACAGTGGCTGGAATTATGAATGCTAGAATGCTGGCGAAATATATTGATCATTTCCTTCATGATGAGAAGTTGTGATTACCAGAAGCCTGCCAAAAGCTATCTACAGTCTGTTGTACAGTATAAAACTTTATTTAACTGTCCTGCAAAATCCGTTTGCCGTACTATACAGTGGCTTTAGTCTTGTTCAAGTATCTCTTTGGATCAAGTTTGTCGAGTTTCACATTAAGGAATCCTTTAGGCATTAAAACCCAACATGCATGGGCTGTCTGTGAATATTGTTGCCAACACTCCATTGCCCAGAGAGAGCAAAATCTTATTAGATAAATCCCTTTAAGAATGCTGCATTAGGCCCTGGCTGGTTGGCTCAGTGGTAGAGCGTCGGCCTGGCATGCAGAAGTCCCGGGTTCGATTCCCGGCCAGGGCACACAGGAGAAGCGCCCATTTGCTTCTCCACCCCTCCCCCTCTCCTTCCTCTCTGTCTCTCTCTTCCCCTCCCGCAGCGAGGCTCCATTGGAGCAAAGATGGCCCAGGCGCTGGGGATGGCTCCTTGGCCTCTGCCCCAGGTGCTAGAGTGGCTCTGGTCGCAACAGAGCGACGCCCTGGAGGGGCAGAGCATCACCCCCTGGTGGGCAGAGCGTTGCCCCTGGTGGGCGTGCCAGGTGGATCCCGGTCGGGCGCATGCGGGAGTCTGTCTGACTGTCTCTCCCCGTTTCCAGCTTAAGAAAAAAAAAAAAAAAAAAGAATGCTGCATTAGAGAAAAGATTTTCTTAAGTGATGTTGGAATGGAAAAGGCCCTTCTAAACAAGACATAAAACCCAAAAGGTATGAGAAAAGATGAACAAATATGACTAATAAAAATGGAGCATTTCTTGTTAAAAAAAAAGCATAAAGAGTGACAAGTGAAGGACTGTATTTCTCTGTAAATAAAGACCTATTAGAAATCAATAAAAGACTATTTGACTAATAGGAATACAACTAGGCAAAAAACATGAACAAGAAGATCGATGACAAAGAAATAAAATAGGCTTATTAGCATATAAAAATGCACAGCATCACTTATAATTAAAGAAATGAACACTAGAACACCAATGAGGAGTTTTTCTAGGTCATATTGACAGATATCAGTTTGATGATCATCATACTCATCAAAGATTGCTGCAAATTTCTGGAGGGAAATTTGGAAATAACTATCAAAGCTTTAACAGGAAATGCTTAGTTGAGGATTAATATTTTAAAGGCATTTTACATACTTTCTCTTACTGATACCCATGCACACATGTACATGGATGATTTCTGCAACGTGTAATTTCGTACCAAAGACTTGCAAGAAACTCAGTTAGGGAGAAGATAGTAAATAAACAACCGTACATGTATAAAATGGAATACTAAGCAGCAATGACAAAGAATGATGTGTGATATATATTCTTAGGTCTTGGAATCAAAGCAGTCATGTCCTTCCATACTCATGTTTAACCATTTCTATTGGAAATATAATGCATGTGGGAAAATGCACAAAATAGAATATGTAGTTTAATGAATTATGACAGAATAAATAACCTGTAAATACTAATCTGATCAATAAATGGAGCATTGTCCATATCCTTTCTTTTACTCAGAGATGATGGATGCTTTCAGTCATTCAGAGCCTCTGTTTCCTTACCTGTCCACTGGGGACTTTAAAAATCCTAACGCCGTTATTCTTGCCTACCTCCCAATGTGCTTGTGAGGATTGCGTGAATTCACGTCATTGCAGCGCTTGTAAGTAGCAGAGAGCACTCTCAGCACCTGGGGAAGATAATGAGCACTCAGTTTGACTGACGGGTGAGTCCTGCAAGGGCGTCTTACAGGAGGTCGTCCCAACGGCCTTCACTGCCTTGGGAAGACGGACTGTAGGGAAAACTGCAGCACTCTGAATGGAATAAACTGTGGCTCAACACTCTTCCAGGAATTTCAGCATGGAGTCACCCAGACCAGCCTGCCCCGAGAATAAATAAGCATCTTCATTTCTCTGAATCGGTGAGTTCTGTCTGGTCTCTGTAGGGATGGAGCCATATAAGCTTCTGGGAGACTTTCTCAGAGCCATCCCCTCATTGGCATGGTCTGCAAGGACGAGGGCTGCCCTTGCTCTGCCAGGTTCTTCCTGATGCCACATTAGCTATGTGACCTTAGACAAGGCATTCAAACTCACTGAACCTGTTATCTATGTGTTTTTGGATAAACCCAGTCCCAACCTCACAGGGTGCTGCGAGGGTCGCTATGAGAGAATCCCTACAGAGAGCCCAGCGAGGTGCTTCACTTGGCCAGTGCCCAGGCGTGTCTCTTAGATGGCCTGGTTGAATCATCTTGGTGGCTTAGATTGCAGCACTTGGGCCTGCGTGTTTCTCAGGCTGAAGGCAGGCACGCTGCTATGGACCTGGAGAGAGGAACGGTGATTCTATGACTAGGGCAGCCCTCAGCTCTCCGTGCTCCTAACTAGGTCTTCTTATGTTGGCAGAGTCCCTTGTGCACTCTCTAGTAACCGATGGGGCTGGAGGGGGGAAGGCAGCAATGTCAGGCTTCTGTTGAAGAAATGAGACAGTAGGAAAACCTTGCTTAGGCTTTGTGTTTATGGATGGAGGGATGTAGAGGGTAACAGAGAGAGACACACACACACAGAGAGAGAGAGAGAGAGAGAGAGAGAGAGAGAGAGAGAATGGAGCAGAAATAGAAATGTGTAAGGTATGATTTTAAAACCAGAAAGACTGGAGTGAAATGTTCTTTAAGAGACTTGTTAGAAGCTAAGGCAGAACATATAGTGTAGGGTTTGCCTGGAAGCCAGTTAGAACCTGTCTTATGGGTGATGGAGAATCACCAAAGGTTCTTAAATGGGGCCATGCCAGATCTCAAGCATAAGAGGCAAAAATGAATCAATGAATTCATTATGAAACAATGTAGTTATTACAATGTAACTACAATGTAGTTACAACTAAAGCATTATTATGTTCACTCAAGAGCAATCATTTGGCACAGGGCTTCATGTTTTTAACCTATGCCTACTAAAATTTTATAATATAAACTCACTGTAGCCAAGATGTCATCTGGCCTCCCCAGATTTTTAATACAGAATGACTTTGCTTTTTATTTAAACCCAAAGTAAGTGACTCTAAGCCTTTGTCTTGCACAAACCCAGTTCAGGAGGTGAGTTGAGGTTAGACATCCTGGCTCCCTCCCATGTCCCCTATTCCTCCTGCCTCCTGCCTTCACATCTGTAACCCAGTCCTGTGTTAAGCCGCACTCCTGATGCCTCTGGTTCCCCTGTGGATATTACTATCACTAAGCACTACCCGTTCAGGTCTCCCAGAGTTCTACAACAGTATGATGCAGAGCTCTGGTGAAGAATGAATGAAGCTGGACAAAAAACCATGAAGCCAGTACCACATAACAGCGTTAGTAGAGAGAGCCACCACGTATCACAGGCGTCTGCTCTTACAAAGTGTCCACAAGGTCCCCTCTACAGCCTTGTCATAGGAACGGATGAGGAAGAGAAAAAGAGGGATGAGATACAATCTGGTCCAGCTCAAATCGGTGACCTTTTTTGTTCGTGGTCTCCTGGTTACCTTTGGAGGTTTTCTTTGTTCTTTCCGCTTCTTCTCCTATCATAAAAAAATGAATTGTGTTGGTTGCCCCATGCCATTCGTGGAGAACTGTGGATGCTAATTAAAAACAAAACCAAAAGCCACAGATGTAATTATTACCTAACGCAGTAAGGATAACATTATCTGATGCTATTCCATATATCAAGAGTGAATTTTAATTAGAACCCCAGGTGGCTACTGAGAAATCAGGAATAATGAAAGTTTACAGTTACTGCCTATTTGCAAAGTAATTATGCATCACAATTATTGCTTGGGTAAAAACCAGATTCTTTGGGAATACTCCTTAACAGGAAGACTGCTTTTTGGTCTTGGCTGGTGCAAAATAAATAAATAAACACATGTGCCTTATCGAGACCAGTTTCCTCAGTCTGGTACTGCAGACGTGTCAGATTTAGGACCGTTTGAAATGGAAACATTCAGTACCAAAGGTTAGATTCATTCTTTCCAATTTCTGTAAAGCATTAATATGAGATGTACTGTAATGGCAACAGAATAAATATTTTAAAACCTCTACTCCCATTTGTACACATAATTTATACTACTATTTTCTCTCTGTCTCTCTCTCTCTCTGTATGTGTATGAAAGTTCATTCTAGTGAATGTATCAAAATAACAGTAAGATACCTGCAAGTATTGTGAAGTAATGCTGAGAGCAACTGGTAAAGCTTTCTAGTAAGTAATTCCCAAAAGACCCTCTCTACAACCTAAACCGTGTATCATCTCCATGGTGTGGACAGGGGACTGGGAGAAGGCGAAGAGTCTACCGGACAGGCAGCAAGTGGGCATATGAAGCTCTCAGTACCCCGGCTTGATGGAGGCTGGCCGGAATGCTGTGTTGAAGAGGAGCCATGCCCTGGTCCAGAAGCACTGTACCTTCGGTCAGTGGTGGATGATGACTGTCATTTGTGGTCATGCAGGTGCTGTGGCAGGTGGTGGTGATGTGCATATAATCAGTTTCCTGTCTTGTGCCTAATGAGAAACTCACTAGATTGGAATCCAGATTCCTGTATTCTAACATCAGCAATGTCCTCATTGAGAAATTGGCCTTGGGCAAGCCCTTTAATTTCTCTGACCAGGGCTTCTCTAGCTTTCAAATGAGAAGGGTAAGACCAGCACAGTCTTCTTAGTGTAGTGTGAGACCATGCTAGGACTGTATGTATAAAATGATTGTGTAAAACGTCAGATGAAAAAAAAAAACAACATAGTTCATCTGTGCTCTGGCTGCTCCATTCAAGGTAACATTTAGACACCCTAACCCAAGGAACCCCAGAGAAGGGACAGGCAGGACAACTCAAGTACGTCTTCAGCTTGTTTAAAATTCTCACTTAAAAGTAAATCAACAAATAAGACAAACATCTAAACAAGTATAGGATAAATTTTTGTTTAGAAAAAGAATTCACACCGCCCATTTGAACTGCTCTATTGTTGATGTTTGATGTGCTTCAATGAACAGAAAGTGCCTGTTATTGTGCAGTTTGCATTCTAGTGTGGAGAGACAGAAAATGCACAAAAACAAAAAATTAGAAATGCATGGATAAACAAAAGATAACTGAATAGATAGATAAAATCACCGTTGTGCTGTACAAAGACATTTTGGTCAGCGACGGATGGCACATATAATGGTGGTCCCATAGATATAATGGGGCTGAAAATGTCCTATCCCCTCGTGACATCAGAGCCATCATAATGTCTAGTGCAACGTGTCACTCATGTGTTTGTGCTGTTGCTGGTGTATGCAAGCCTCCTGAGCTGCCAGTCATATAAAAGTATAGCACACACAGTTTTGTATAGTACATGATACCTAATAATGGTAATGAACAACTATGTTACCGGTTTATGTATTTATTATCCTATACTTTTATCATTATTTTAGGGTGTATCCTGTCTAAAAAAGACAATTTTTGCTGTAAAACCTTATGCCAGATTATGCTGGCAGCAGCCCCATAACATCTTGTATTTACCATGTTGCTTGCATGCATCGTTTTCTCTCATGCTTTATTTAACCTCGTGTTGTTTTGGACAGTAACATGCTGTACAGGCTTGTAGCTTAGGAGCGATACCCCTGGTCAGCAAAACGTGGTTCATGAGCCACATGCGGCTCTTTGGCCCCTTGAGTGTGGCTCTCCCACAAAATACCACGTGCAGGCACTATCTCGATAAGGAATGTGCCTACCTATTAGTTTAAGTTTAAAAAATTTAGCTCTCAAAAGAAATTTCAATCGTTGTACTGTTGATATTTGGCTCTGTTGACTAATGAGTTTGCCGACCACTAGGTTAGACCATAGAGCCTAGGTGTGTAGTAGGTTATCCCTTCTAGGTTTGTGTAAGTGCACTTTGTGATGGTTGCACACTGACGAAAGTGCTTGATGACACTTGGCCATATGGCTTAGAATGCACCCCTGTCTTTAAGTGCTGCATGACTATACAGTGATAAAGTAATGGGGTGACATTTGAAGTGTCAGCTGTCAATAAAAGCTGTGAAGAACAAACACAGCAGACTGGGGGGAGAAGGCAAGTGGAAGGGGGGGCTATCTCAGATGAGGTGGGGGAAGGGCTCCGTGTCTGATCACAGGACTGAGTGAACTAAGGGACGGAGTGAGCCATGTGGCTCTCTGGAAGAAATCCACTTCAGGCAGAGGGACAGCGAATGCCAAGATTGTGTTCTGTGGGTTCCAGGACCAGGAATGCAGCCAGTTGGGCCTCTCCATTTCTGCTAGCGTTTCCATTGGAGCTCGTTTCTGAGCCGTAGCCGGGCTGAACAGCCACGGATTTCAGGGCCCTGTGAAAGTCACACACTGGTGCTCATTGACGTGGCCCCTGAGCGAGGTCTGACATCTCTTGTTTTACCACTGCCAGCTGGTTTTCTGCCTTTGTCATTATACATGCATATTTAGACCACGTGGTGCTACTCTTGCCCTGTAAGTAAATAAATATTTCACTGTTCCACAGCCTGATTTATTGCAGCAGTGGAAGCAAACAGAAACATGGCTTAAAAGGTGCAATCTGTCAAGCAGTTAGCTGTGCCCCGGACTTGTGCAGGCGGCTTCTCCTGCAGGGTGTGGAAACCGTATGGTCTTCTACCCTCTGCTGCGTCCTCTTTCTCATCGCACTCTTCCTGGGTAGAGGCTTCTCCCTCAGACTCTCTGATGATTACAGGATTACAGCCTCTCTTTGTTGCCTTCTCACAGGGAGCTCACAGTGTTCTACACAGTTTACACACATTTGTTCCATTGTCTTAGTCCTGGCCGGATTGGTATATGTAACATCATAAAAGACTGAGAAAATGAAGTAAAGTCCAGTATACCAAGTGTTTATTTAGCACAGTGCCTGGTACGTGGTGCATTCCCTAAAATGGTAGCTATTGACATGACCACATTACTTTATTTAAGTCCTCCTAAAAACCCTACGAAATGGGCACATTACATTAGTCCTCCTAAATACTCTATCAGTTCTAAATAACCCAACTGATGGGCTCAGATTGCTTAAGTTACTTCTCCAAGGTCACTCTGCTAGTTTCAAAGTTAGGGGTTAAATCTCAATCTGCCTCACGCTGAAGCCTCTGTTCCTTTTATTTATTTTTTCTCTTTACATGTTGTCTCTCAGCACCTTTTCTTTATGTCTGTAATATGGGAATCATGTACATACACGAGTGTATATATATATATATATATATATATATATATATATGCATATTCACACACATATCTCACAAAGGTGTTTTGAAGACTAAATTATGTGCATATATATTTTTTGTGAAATATATGCAATTAATATTTTGCATGTGCATTTTTTCTGCGAAAGCACATATATATGTAATCGAGATGGCATTATTCAAATAAAATTAAGATGTTATTCATCTCAATAATTATTCCTGTGGATCTTTCCTCAGGCTGTGAGATCCCACTGTGCCCAGCCCATGACTGGGGATTGATAGCTGGGAGTGGGGTATCTGTCTCATGCCCACTGACTGCTGGGTATTGGGTAGAAGTAGGCCAGCCTCCTCCTCCCCTGGCTGGGATGTTTCTGAGGCGAGTGTAGTATGCAATTTCTACGTGTTCCTGGAGCAATGGCGCTGTGGCTTTCCACTGGGAGTGCTGAGTGAGCAATCCACTCTTTCCTGTCTGCTTTCCTCCTCCGATCTCAGCCTCCCACTCCCCTGCCAGGATCTCTGCGCCTGCAAAATAAACTCCAGGTGTTCTGTTTTTTTTTTAGGGGTCGTTTCTGCAAGGATCTAACTTTAAAAATGGGCCTGAGGGCATAGGATATTAGAGGCGATCCCTGTAAACCTGCTTCTGTCATTCGCAGAATAATCTCTTTGTTATGTCCTAATGCAGCCAAGCTCACTGAGTAGGAAACCGAACAGGCATGTGAAATCAAAGGCCTCTGTTAGTAGTTTTAATAAATGAATAAAAGGTTAAAGTAGTAAAGGAATAGTAATAAAGACGGTCCATCGCCTTTCTGTATACCTCTCTTAGACCTGGCCGTGAACTGGAGAGGACAACTGGTTCACCATCTAGAGCTTTGGATAAGGAGGTTAGCAAATGTTTTCTATAAAGGGCCAGCTCTCAAATATTTTAAGCCAGACAGTTTCTTTTGCCACTACTCAGCTCTGCTGCAGAAGTGTGAAAGCAGCCATAAGTAATATGGAAAATAATGGCTGCTGCTGTGTGTCAATAAAACTTTATTGACAAAAAAAGACAGAGGGCCGGATTTGGCCTGCAAATGCAGTTGGTCTGCTCCGGCCTTAGATCTAATTACTTTACTCTCTTTAGTATTCTCCTTGCATTTATTTGTTTCCACATGCTTCTTTCTTTGCCTTCCCCTCTCCATTCTTCCCAGCCTCCCCACAGATCTGTGTCTTTTCTGTTAAAGCGGCAGTGCAAGGTTTCTTCTCTCGGAAGTTCTCTCTGGGCCTTCCAGGCTGGGTTAGGTGCTTCCCAGACACGCTCCTCTACTAGCCAGTGCTTTTCTAGTACTTACATCCTGAGCGATTACTTTTACATTTATACATTATTTCATGGGGAGCTTTCAGTTGTGGCAGAAACCTCTCAAAGTAACTTCAATACCAAAAAGAAAAAAAAATTAAAGTGAATATTAATTAGCTTTGTAATTTAATTTCAAATGTAAACCTGAAACACTATTATTTTTCCAAAATCTGTTAACAGTTGTGCTCTATGAAGCCCCTTTCTACGGGCACAGTGACATATGTCCTGTTTTGCTTGGGATAATTCTGGTTTACACCTTTGTCCTCTAATAATTATAAATAGTGTCCCTTTTGGCTCTCATTAGTGCCCTGAAAATTGAAATAAATTCTATAGTCACCTTCTTAATGACATTCTGGCTAGGTTTTGTAACTTCATGGTCACCCTCAAAGACTAAGATTTAGTTCTCTCCATTCTAAGATCCTTGTCTCTTATTCCCCCAGCCCCCCAGCGTCGGGGCCTGTGGCCCATTGCCATGTGCCGGAGGGAGGGTGAGGGTCCTGTTTTTCTTCCGTTTGCTTACCCAAGGGCCCTGCCCTGGCTTCCCTGGTCTTAGAAATGGGAAAGAAAGGAATTTTTTTTAAGTATATTCTTAAATGGTCATTCATGGTTGTTTTTCATGGCCCTTTTCTCCTGATTATTGCTGTTATTCTGACCCAAAGTCTCTCCTATGTCTCAGGAGTCCAGACATTGGCTGTCTTGTGAAGGTAGGGCAGGGTTATACTTTTGGGAAGATCCCTGGGGCCTCTACTTTGCACAGCAGCCAAGACAACAGAAGAGCCAGGAGCTCCTATGCAACGCCTGGTGACTCCCACAGAGACCGCATCTGCAGAGTGCAGGCTGGGAAGCACAGTGGTCATCCTTTCTTACCCCCCACTTCTTTGTTTGCACTCACTCTGTTCTCTTTCTGGGCTGCTAGCTCCCTGGCTAACTGGAAACTCATGAACCCCTTCTCTTGCCTGCCCCTTTCCCCCAGACGGCCTCCCTCTAGGCTGCATGGAAAGGCTAAGCCTGCTGAACAGGAGCAGGTACAAGTTAACCACATGCAATATCATCATTTCACCCAGGATGGCAGAGGGGGAGAGGCAGACACAAGGGGTGTTGGTAGGGTGGAGTGTAAACTCTCAGAGTGTGACCCAGACAATGAACCAGTGAACTGGTATTAAGAACTGATAGGCACTGGAGTCTGGGTGCTTCAGAACGTGCAGGACCATTCTGGATCTTGTGAACTTTTGTTTTAATAGGTCACAGCTTTACTTCCTGGTGAGGGGGGCGGGATGCCGCTATGGAATGGGGAGAAGGTGTGGCATTGGAGTCAGAAGACCTGGGTTAGATTGATGGCTCCAATTCTTACTGTCCAGGTCCACCTGGGGAAGCCACAGCCCGATTCTCATAATGCAATGTGACCGTGACCCACAGCAAATAGAATTGCATGAGAAAATAAAGGTAAAAGGGCTCTGAAGACTTTTAACAGTTGTCTTGTGGCGAGTCTCTTCTTCTCTCTAAGACTCAGTTTCCTCAATAGGGGGGTTGGTTGAACCTAGTAGTTTTTGACCGAGCTCTACTTTCTCAAGGAAATTTATTTTGCAGATAATAATTTTACACAAATGAAAGTTGCTGCACTGGATGGTAGCTGAGTTCCCCTGGGGCCTTAGGTACTGTTCTAGAGTCCCCAGGAGCCTCATGGTGGAATCAGGGGGACACACAAGTTATACAGAAGACCAAGACCCCCACACTGTAGCATCATTGGGACCAGAAGATGTAGGCTCTACCTTGCTTGTTGGCTATCCACATTGCCCTTATAGGCTCCCTAACATCTTGGTCTCAGTTTCCCCAGTGTCTAAGATAGGACTATAGTCCCAACTTGTCGTGGGTGCTCTGGTGTCACGGAGTAGAGACTCATAAAATGCTACGCACAGTGCCTTGCATCTGGTCAACACTGAAACAAGTGGACTTTTCTAAGACACTGTACCTCTTGTGGGCTGTGCTATATTAAATACCAACTCCTGCTGGTCCTCATGGCACAAGCTGTTATTAAATGCACTCAGAGAGATGCTTGAATGCAGGATACTTCAAATATGTACATATCCCTGCTGTTGCCATACTGACTGTAAAACACCTCACGCGGTGCTCTAACTGCAGTGCCTGCTGAAAGGAGGAACAGGTAAACTCCCCTGAGCGTCAGAGAGAGCGGTCTAATGGCTCGTGCCTTTGCTGCTGCCCAGCTGGTTGATGCGTCTGACTTAGCCTCAGCCCTTTACCTGGTCTTCATCACTGAGATTAAGTAAGGGGCAGAAACATTCGGAAGAGTTTTAGTCGAGGATTTGCCTGAGCCCTGTTGTTTTTATGCGGCAGAAACTGAGCACAAGCTTTGTTTTCCTGCTGATCTCAGGTAGGGCAGGATTTGCCATTTAGAGGACAGGAGGGAGGCATGTCTGTGATACTAACAAGAGTATCCCCAAGGTTAGAGCTGAAGTCCTTGCCATGTCTTTTACCTACTCACTGGCCACTGAACTCTTGATGATGGTGTCCATTAATTAATAATCACTCACAGAATGCTTTCTACGTATTGGGCACTTACATCTTCTTCATCCTCTCAACATTCCTATGTAATAGGACATAACATTATTTCCATTTTATTTAAATGATATGAAGGCATCCAAAATAGTCCGAGGCTGCCCAGGCTTTAAGGGGTTTAGAAAAGACTTAAGATGTACTGACCAAGGGCTGGATGTTGGAGGGTCACTTGAAGTTGACATGCTAAGGGGGATAGAGAACCTTCTGTAAAGTGAGTGACCATACTCTGTAAACTTAAAGGGCCATGCAAATGACAGGCATCTCAGGGAGAGAGTAAAATGCTTTATAGAAAGTCTCCAAGTTTCAGGAGTCCTGGTTTCTCATCCCAGCTGTAGTCATAGTTAGCAAGTCTGTCAATTTTTTTTAAGTTATTTTATTTTATTTTTTTTTAGAGAGAGAGAGAGAGTCAGAGAGAGGGATAGATAGGGACAGACAGACAGGAACAGAGAGAGATGAGAAGCATCAATCATCAGTTTTTCATTGCGACACCTTAGTTGTTCATTGATTGCTTTCTCATATGTGCCTTGACCACGAGCCTTCAGCAGACCGAGTGACCCCTTGCTTGAGCCAGAGACCTTGGGTCCAAGCTGGTGAGCTTTGCTCAAACCAGATGATCCCGCGCTCCAGCTGGCGACCTCGGGGTCTTGAACCTGGGTCCTCTGCATCCCAGTCCAACACTCTATCCACTGCACCATCGCCTGGTCAGGCCAATTTTCTTTAATTTGTTTATTTTTAAAAAATGGAATTTATTGGGGTACAGAGTCAGGTGTGAAACTCAATGAAACATCATCTGCACATTGCATCGTGTGCCCATGTCCATTTCTTTTTCAGTCCCATCACTTCCATCTCTCCAGCGGAGAGAACACACCTGTTCTTCCCTATTCAGCGAAGATGAGCTGTGTTCAGCTGCTCACATGACATAGGGGGAAAGCGTTCTGGAAATCAGAAAGCATTCATCTGCTGCAGTGACGATGTCTTCAGCCCTGCCTCTTTGTTGGCATTGGACACCCAGATCCCTGATTTCATCGTTCACGTGTCTGTAACACAAGCATGATCTGCGAAGCGGAGACAGTGGATGGAAACTATTTGCAGGACAGATCTGTCAGTTCTGTTCAGTAATTTTTTTCATCAGTGGCCTGCCAGATGTCCCAGGATGGCATTAAGAATGTACATGGGTGGGGAGGTGTGTGAAGATACAGGAAAAATAAGGTAGCACTTAAAAGGAAAGAGCCATTTTCACGACACCACCTGCTCCTGGCTTTCCTCCTACTTTGCTCGTTCTCGCGCTTCTCCCTTACCTAACTGGGATGGTGCAGCTGGGGAAGCTCCATTCTTGGACCTTTTCTGTTCTTATTCTGAATGCTTATAGCCATTACCTTGAAGGAATCATTCTCCATGGAGGACAAGAGAACTTGATGTTTCCCCTATTGTCCTGGTCTGTGGGGCTTTTTCTCTGCCCTTGAGTAACATCCATGACCTGTCCTATGAAGGACTCTTCTGATGACGCTCAGATAATTGGTAGTTCTCTGGTCACTTTTGGTCATGAAACAGTCTCATCTGAATCAGTAAAATGGACAATCCCATTTTATAATGAGAATGCCATTGACCATCTGAATTTAAATTCTCCTTTCCCTCAACACGTTCCTAGTTCAGGGTGAAAGGAACCCACTGGGAGAGGGTTGGCCTCTTCACTACCTTCTTTCTTAGCACGTCTGTCCTCCTCCTCCTTCTTTTTCTTCTCCTCCTTTCCCTCCTTCTTTTTCTCCTCTCCTCATCCTCGTCCTCCTCCTCGTCCTTCTTCTTCTTCTTCTTCTTCTTCTTCTTCTTCTTCTTCTTCTTCTTCTTCTTCTTCTTCTTCTTCTTCTTCTTTTCTCTATCTATCTAGCTAGCTAGCTAGCTAGCAGAGCTGTGGGAGAAGAGAGTCCAAAGATAAGAAAATAAGAAGGCTCTTACTTGCATGATACCAGCATGCATTCTACCATTGCATTCTCTGGACTTGATCTCTGTTCAGTGTTGTTTTTCTCATGGGATGTATCCGTGAGTTCCTTGGAGACTTCACCACAGACTTTGTTTCACTGCACTTTCTGCAACATGATGACAATCTTCAACTGGCCACTTGAGTTTCTCCCTGAGCTGCTGTGCTGGTCCCTCTCTCTGAATGGGACCGCATCACCCCTCTGGGTGATCAGAGGGAGGCTTTACAGTGGTTTCAGGGCATGATGCCTGTCTGCCATGTGACTTTCTTTTGATTCCCTAGAAACACTCATTTTTGTTCTCTCTTGGAGAAAGTGTAGCTAATTCCCTATGTAGCTCATGTCTCTGCCCTGAAGCATTAGGCTGATAGGACCTCTGAGCTTTAGATTTCTGGAGTCTGTGTCAGACACCAGTCCAGTGTGTCCTCCCCGTGCCAGAGGGAAACTATCAAATTCTCTGAGTGGTTGCTTTGATGCTTCTTTTATCATCGCAGTGGGAGAGGGCTCACTCTTCTTTGCTTCTCTATAGGGGGAGGCAAGAAACGGCACCCGTGCCGACAACTCTCTCCTAGGGAAATTCTCTCTCGGAGGCTTTTTCATTTCAAGCCTGGGATACCTGAAGAGAGAGATTAGATCTGAGGTTAAAAATTGTCCCTTGGAAACTTCTTTGCCTATCACTTGCTTTGGAATAGAATAGTTGACATCTCTTCTCTCAGGATCTCAACTGAAATGAGAGAGAATGATACCATCATAAAACGTTAGCATACTCTTCTTCCGTGAATGCACCCACAACTTTGACTTCCGCTGCCACTAGTATCCTGATGACTCAGAAATATACAAAATCAACTCTTTCTCGCCAAGAAAAAGCTCAACCCTGGCTAAAGCACACCAGGGATCCAGGACCAGAGTAGTTCCCTAGAAGAAACCAGCTGGGTAACATGCTACCCCCGGATGATTTAGTGTTGGAGCACAGAACCCCCTAAGGTACTGAAGCCTCTCCTTAGAGCAGTGGTTCTCAAAGGGTGCGCATAGAAGATTTCCAGGCGTGCCTTATGGTCTTCCAGAGAAATATGTGCCTGTTGGGGAACAAAAAACCAACAGGGTTTTTGGAGTTTAGAGTTTTGGGGGACAGAGGTGTGGGAAATTGGCTGTACACTGACAGTCTGCCCAACCCCCACCTCACTTGCCTGATGAGATTGCAAAAGGCTGTTAAGCTGTGGAGCTGGATTGTTTACACTACCCCCCATGTTCCCCAGAAAAACTGGAGGCAAGTTTCTTCTATCTTTTTTTTTAAAGATTTTATTTATTCATTTTAAAGAGGAGAGAGAGAGAGAGAAGGGGAGAAGGAGCAGGAAGCATCAACTCCCATATGTGCCCTGACCAGGCAAGCATCAACTCCCATATGTGCCCTGACCAGGGTTTCGAACTGGCAACCTCAGCATTTCCAGGTTGACTCTTTATCCACTGAGGCATCACAGGTCAGACCTCTTCTATCTTTAGTTTGGTGTAAAGTTAAGATGATATGTATGGTGGGGGTTTTCAGCACTCAACACAATCAAGAGTAAAAAGAGAGAAATTCTTCAATGTATTGATGAGGAAATGAGAGTTTGCCTTTCAAATATACGCCCAAACATTGAAGAAATTGCTAGGACACATCAGGCTCATGTTTCTCATAAACACAAGAATGAAAAAACTTAATGCATTTGCACCGGGGCCTGCCGAATTTACTAAATCTTACTAAGAATATACTTATATATATAAAAAGATAACTTTTGTGTCTTTTTTTTTGTCTTTTAACCCCTCTTTTTTATGAATTCTAAAAAGCTTAACTCAAAATATGTCACATAATAATGTTTTTTAATGTCAGAATAAATTTACTTTTGTCATATTTTGTTTAATACAACATAAAAGCATGCTTGGACTTTATATTTTTTTCTTTAATATTTGACTTAATTATTATAACATATTTCTCAGAAATTTGTATATAGTGCGCCTACAATTATTTGTAGGATTTTAAATGCTCCCCGACTACAAAAAGTTTGAGAACCACGGCCTTAGAGGCAAAGCCTGTCTCGTTTCTGTGCAGTCCTGAGTCCCCCATTCCCAACTTAGAGGGAAGCTGTTCTGCAAACCAGTCAGGTCCTGTTCAGTCGTGGAGTGCCGCCTCCGAGGTCTGGCTACCATTAAGGACAAGATTAAATGACACTAGAATATTGAGAATTGGCTCTAATTTTGTCTTAATTGTGATCTTAAATTGTATGTGATATTCTCTTTCCTCTGCAACCTATCATTGCTCTAATTAATACAAAATTAACTGTATCTCTTCTTTGTGAGCTCCAGACACAAATAACCTACTTCAGAGTGGATAATTTCACCTATATATTCCAAAGTACTTCAAGCTCATCATAAATAAAATAGAACTTGTGGTCTTCTTTTTTTCCAAAATAGTTTTCTTGTACTTTACTCCCTTCCTTTTTAATGGTCTCAACACCCACCCCATTCTCCAAGTTCCCAAATCCTGAATCCCAAGCTTACCCTTTTTATTTCATGTATTCCCTCCCCAACCCATAACCAATCTCCTGCCCAACTCCAGTCAGCCTGGCCTTCAAATATGTCAGGAAGTGTATAACAGCTCTTTTTTACACTCATTATTTTCCACTTGGAAAGTTGCATTAGCTTCTTTCTTAACTGGCTCCACTGCCTTTATTCATACCCACTCATAGTTCATTTTCCATGGAGCTTCCCTGTAACCAACTATTTTAAATCATGCCTCCCTTACTTAAAATTGTCAAAGGCTGCCATGGGCCTGACCTGTGGTGACACAGTGGATAAAGCGTCAACCTGGAAACGCTGAGGTTGCCGGTTCAAAACCCTGGGCTTGCCTGGTCAAGGCACATATGGGAGTTGATGCTTCCTGCTCCTCCCCCTTCTCTCTCTCTCTCTCTCTCACTCCTCTCTCTCTAAAAAATCAATAAATAAAATATTTAAAAAAAAAAAAAAAAAGGCTGCCATGGCCTAGGCCCGTGATGGTGAACCTTTTTATAAAAACTGCTCATTTTGCAGTGCTGGTCAACCTGGTCCCTCCCACCCACTAGTGGGTGATCTAGCTTTCATGGTGGGCCAATCGTGGTGCCGTTTGGTTGCTCCACGATCGCCCACCATGAAAGCTAGAATGCCCACTAGTGGGTGGGAGGGACTAGGTTGATCAGCACTGCAAAAGTGGGCAGTTTTTATAAAAAGGTTCCCCATCACAGGCCTAGGCCTTAGGGCAATGATCTCCAAGCAGGGTGTGGACATTCTGGGCATGTAAAAAGTGATTCTTGGGAGTGTGGGAAGAAAATATTGAAATTTTTATTTGTATTTTGTTTTTACCTTTAAGAAAAAGAATGAGGTTGAACTTAATTTTGTGGTAAGGTACCGAAAAGCTGCAAAATTAATATTAATATTTTAGGAAGAAAAGTCAGGCTTTCTGTCCCATCCTTTCCTTGGGGAGGAGAGGGAGAAGAATGTAGAAGCTTCCTGACTTACAAGGATAATGGATCATTTAGTTTTAACTATAGAATAAAAGTTGTCTGAGTAACTTCTTTTCTCATATAATAAGAGACAGAATTTACATACCACCCTACATTGATTTTGGCTCTTTCTCCATTCCTGGAATCCTCAGAATAACATACCTCTAGATAAAGAAGAGAAAAAAGACATTGAAAGATTTGTAAATATCTTTGATTGTGTTACCTTAAAAATTTTAATGGTTCTATGAATTCCCTAAACAAATGTTATAAGTTTGTGCCATAATGTCATGCCCCCCCCCAGCCTGTATGTGATCAACAGTTGCCAATACTAAGGGGTTTTTTTAATAAATAAATTTTTATTAATTTTAATGGGGTGACATCAATAAATCAGGGTACATATATTCAAAGAAAACATGTCCAGGCCATTCTGTCATTCAATTATGTTGCATACCCATCACCCAAAGTCAGATTGTCCTCCATCACATTCTATCAAGTTTTCTTTGTGCCCCTCCCTCTCCCCCTACTCCTCTCCCTCCTTCCATCCCCCCCACATCACCACCACACTCTTGTTGTCTATGTCTCTTGGTCTTGTTTTTATGTCCCCCCAATGTATGGAATCATGCAGTTCTTGGTTTTTTCTGATTTACTTATTTTATATTTCACTCCGTATAATGTTATCAAGATCCCACCATTTTGTTGTAAATGATCCGATGTCATCATTTCTTATGGATCAGTAGTATACCATAGTGTATATGTGCCACATCTTCTTTATCCAGTCTTCTATTTTTTTTTTTTTACAGTGATTAAGGCCTTTAAGCAAACTCTTGGCCAATACAGCAAGAATCCATAAAAGAGTAGTGTCCTTAACATGTTCACCAAGTCCAAGTTGGCAACAACACCATGCCAAATCCCTGAAAATGCAACACAACCCCAGTTCAGTCCATTAGGAGCTGTCACAAGGAGCAGGAGCCCAGGAAAAGTCCACATCCAGGAAAAGTCCGCATGGCACTGGAATTGTTGTTACAATTCTATACTTTGCAGCTCACATCCAAGTCCCAGTGACTGCTGCTTCTAGCTGGTAATGATTCAGGTAGACTGGAAAAGCCATCTACAGCATGTGTGGAGACAGAGCTTCTGTTCTCTGCCTGGAGAGATGAGACCAGTTGCTTTTCCCTGGAGCTCTGTGACTGTGGCTTGGTAAAGAGAACCTTGAGATACACTAAGCTGGGTGGCAAAGGTAAATTTATAATAGAAGTTGGCAAAAGGAAGAAAGAAAGCTCTAAATTAGGAGTAGGTCCCAGCCTGAAATATGAGTGGGGCATTGAGGTAGGAGAAATAAAGAAAACACTATATATTAAACAAAGCAGCAGAAAATAGGACTATCAACACCCACAACAGAGATCTTTGAGGGAAGAATATAAAACCTGACTATTCAGGCAAAACATAGTTAAGTGGCTCTTGTGCAAGTGAGATCAGTTTACCTGCTTCTTGGAAGAAATACCCTAGGCTTGTCCACAGTGTCATAGATGGGGCCGATGGCCCTGGGCACCTTCAGCCTTCAGTGGCAAACCCCAGCATTCTGGGCAAGGTTAGGTGGCTGGAGCAGGGCTGGAAGAGACTGAACCCTCCCTTAGTGGAGTGAGGGGGAAGCCTACCTTCCAGTGTCCCTTTTTCCTCACAGCAAAGGCATGTAAGCCTGGCAGGCTTTAGCTCGATGACCTTCCTATTCACTATTGAAGCAGGGCCCAGATGGAATCCTATGAGACCCTTTGGGGCATTGGAGCCTTTAAGGGCATATCCTAAAAGCTGGTAGTTCACCTGATCTCTATTGGGCTTTTTCTGCCTCTTGGTACCTTAAAAGCTATGCTCAGAAGATCTCGCTGAGGGGTTTGAGGATCCTCATCTGCCTATATAAATCTTTTTCGTATATCTGGAGCTATTTGGAAAAAGACAAAACAGTGTTATTAGCTGGATCAAATAAAAGAAGGTAGAAATTTGCAGGAGAAAAAGATTTGGCATCTACTGTTTATTAGCATTGAAAAGAAATTTAAAAAATTTAAGTAAAAAGCATGATATGGTAGACCCTTAGGAGTTCCAGGATATGACCTCCCCTTTTAAATTTTTTTTTAAATTGACCTTAAAATATTTGCTGGGTACACTTTAATAATACCTTGACTTTAACAATTGTAAGAAATACCCATAATTCGAAAGGTTTGACAAAATACAGTGAATGCTTTTGCTATATATGCAGGAGCATTGTCAGTTTAACCAGTTTAGGAAATCTAATAATAGAAAAATGCATACAGACAATGAGCTATAACATGCTTAGCAGCCTCTCCTGTTCTGACAGAGGTTACTATAAATCCAGAACAGGTATCCACTGTAACGTGGACATAGGACTTTTTGCCAAATGAAGGTATATGAGTAACATCCATTTGCCAAAGTTGTTCTGGTAGGGGTCCTTGAGGATTAACTCCAAATGAAGGGAGAAATTGTAGTATAGGACCCCTTGGACAGGATTTACCAATCTGCCATCCTGCTTCCCGAGAAAGTTGAAACTGTTTACACAGGGCTGCAGCGTTCTGGTGATGAATAGTATGAGACTGACTTGCTCGATCTGTCATGGTTGCTCCAAATAATTTTCTTTTGGGTAGCTTGATCAACAAGGGCATTCCCTTGTGCTAAAGCTCCAGGGAGCATGGAGTGAGCTTGAGTATGTCCTATAAAACATGGAGCTCTATGTTGACATACAAGTCTTTGAAGAAGGAGGAACTGCTGAAATAGTTCATCAGTAGTTGTCCCTAAGACAGCAGTCTTTATAGTGGAAACAACCAAAAGTAAATATTTGCTGTCTGTATATAGATTAAAGGAGGAATATGGCAAATGCTGAAAAGCCATGATAATGGCATATAATTCTAGTCTTTGAGCTGATTTTAAGTTGACTGTTTCAGTATAAAGTTGTCCATTGATTTGCAAAAGCGATTTGCCATTTAGTGGAAGTTTCCCAGAGCCATTGTTGTTGATCCTTTGAAAAAAGGAACAACAATAATTTTGAGGCTCAAAACCTATAAGCTGTAAGGGTCGCCTATGCCCCTTGATAATCTAGGAGGCGACAAGATCAAAATATGGAAGTGTATTCCATGGGCTATTAGATGGTTCAATGTGCCCAAGCTGTAGCTGCTCTTGTACCAATTGAGCAGCTGCCCTAAGTTTCTCCTGAGGAAGGGGCCATTGGTCTACCCATACAGTATTATCTGATTTCCAAGTAATTGGGTCTGCACAATGCATTATTGGGGTAGCAGGAGCTACCAAGGCCCCTATGCTAAATTTTGATATCCTAATCCACACCTTCTGGTATTGGGTGCCACTTCTATGGGGGTGAGAATTCCTCGCTGTTCTTTCCCTAGTCCCTTAGTGGGCAAAAATCCCCCATCAAGCATCTGAGTACTGACTAGACCATTAGGACTGGCAAGCAATACTCCCGTATTTTTCAAAACATCTCTATCCCACAAATTAGCCAATAATAAGTTTTACAGTTCTCTGGCACCTTATCACAAGACAACCATACATGTCAGGGATGAAATAATGGAAAGTCTACCACATGGAGGTCTTGACAGTGGTGACTGTCCTAGTCTCTGGTTTTCAGTGTACTTTAGCATATTGTGGTTTGTGTGTTATGGTATACAGGTTACATTCCCCTTTTAAGGGGACTTATAAATTATTTAGTGTGATTTCTATGATATTATATAGAGAAATGAACATCCTTTGAGATGAAGATGTTTTGTTGGTTTTCACAGCAAAGAATTCAAAAGTGTTGTTGTGGGTCCAATAACTTTGCAAAGACAGTATGATATATATGTTTGCTTGCTTATACTTTGCATTGGGTGTGGGGAGCAGGCTGTAAGCAGGCAGGGTCCTTATAGCCTAAGGCTTAGTCTTAATCCTAAAATCTTCTCAACACTAAGCTTTTCCCCACACCCTTGACTTTTGCATGATGTGGGGTGGTGCACTCTTACGAGGAATCCCATTCATGCCTCAGATAAGTGACTTTGTATCAGAGACTTCCTTATTTGTATACTGGCTTAAAGGTTTTGATTTCTACACTATAAAATGGGGCAGGCCAGGAGCTCTCTTGCTCTGTTCCTGAAATTAGCATTGGAAAGGAGAGGCAGCCAAGATGGCGGAGTGCTGAAGGAGAAGCCAGTTAGTGCAGAGTTTGTGCAGAGAAAAGGAGATGGGGAACAGAGGTGAATAAAGCTGGTGAGGTAGAAACCTTTGATTCTAGGAAATTCGGATAAGTCAGTGGCTTTGGGAGCTCTATGACCAGTATCCACGGCCACCATCACAGCCACCTGGCCCATGCAGGTTTGCATTGGATTCGGACAGACAATAATGAAACAACAGAGCCATGAACTGGTGGACCATTACCTTTAACCCTAGCTTGCACCTGGCAGGCAAGTAAAAACACACACTGGGCTCCAAAACTGCTCACAAAGCTACTGACTTATCCGAGTTTCCTAGAATCAAAGGTTTCTAGCTCACTAGCTTCATTCTCCTTTGTTCACCATCTCCTTCACTCTACACAAACTGCACTAACTGGCCTTTCTTTCAGCACTCTGCCATCTTGGCTGCCTCTCCTCTCCTCCATGTAACCTTACTCTGCTCTCCAACCTGCTCTCTGCTCTAATGCTAATCTCAGGAACTGAGAGAGAGCAAGGT
This sequence comes from Saccopteryx leptura, assembly GCF_036850995.1. NCBI lineage: Eukaryota > Metazoa > Chordata > Mammalia > Chiroptera > Emballonuridae > Saccopteryx > Saccopteryx leptura. The sequence continues at coordinate 360,624,146 of NC_089505.1, forward strand.
CCTGGTTGCCCCACTTTATAGTGTAGAAATCCAAACCTTTCATCCAATATATAGATAGGGAAGTCTCTAATACAAAGTCACTTATCTGAGGCATGATGGGATTCCACATGAGAGTGCACCACCCCACATCAAAAAGGGTGGGAAAGGCTTAGTCCTAAAACCAAGCCCCAGGATACAAGGATCCTGCCTGCCCACAGCCCGCCCCCAACACACATTAATATAAGCATGCCCATCCCAAGCAATCACCTGAGTGACGGGCTTCCATGTGGGTACTGCCATCTTTAACAAAGTTAGCATAATATATTTTATCTGCCCAACAGGAGCCCTGAATGGAAAGGGAAGTGTTTTCCCACTGTGTGTATTTCTTGCCCACCAGGTATGTAAGGCCAGGAGCCGCCATCGTGGCCATTCACATGCAGGTTCCCATTGGATTCGGGCAGACGATAAAGAAATGGCGGAGTCAGAGGATGGGGGGCCATCCTATTTATTGGTGTCTCACCAAGACAGGCAAACCACAAAAGAAGACAAGGGAAAAGCAGAAAACCAGCTCTTCCCATGAAGGGCAAAGAATCAGGGAAGCCCCTGCAATTGTGATAGCAGGAACCGTGTGTCCAAGCTCCTGGTCTGTCCCACTTTATAGTGTAGAAAACCAAAATCCCTTAATCCAATATACAAACAAGGAAGTCTCTGATACAAAGTCACTTATCCAAGGCATAATTGGATTCCTCATGAGAGTGCACCACCCAGATCATACAATCAGTCAAGGGTGTGGGGAAAATCTTAGTCCCAAAACCAAACCTTAGGCTACAACGACCTAGCCTGCTTATAGCCTGTCCCCCACACCCAATATAAGTCACAAGCGAGCAAAAATATATATCATATTTACAAACTTATTTGACCAACAGGGTACAAACTAGGATTAAAGGTAATGGCCCACCAGTCCTTGGCTCCGTTGTTTCATTACCATCTGTCCAAATCATATGTGTAAAGCCAGTAGCCATGGCCACCCTCACAGCCACCTGGCCAGTGCAGGTTCAAGTTTGATTTGAACAGACAGTAATGAAACAATGGAGCCAAGAACTGGTGGGCCATTACATTTAATCCTAGCTTGTACGCAGTGGGCAAGAAATACACACAGTGGGTAAACACTTCCCTTTCCATTCAGGGCTCCCAAAGCCACTGACTTATCCAATTTTCCTAGAATCAAAGGTTTCTACCTCACCAGCCTTATTCACCTCTGTTCCCCATCTCCTTCTCTCTGCACAAACTCTGTACAAACTGGCTTCTCCTTCAGCACTCTACCATCTTGGCTGCTTCTTCTCTCCTCCATGTGGCCTCTCTGCGCTCCTCCACCATGGGCTCCTCCTAGAACATAATCTCTCTTTTCTGGAGCAATGTGATCTTGAAAGCCCTCCCCCAACACACATTAATATATTCACGCCTATCCCAAGCAAAAGGGCAACTAATATGACCTGGGCTACGGGCTTCCACGTGGGCAGCATCATCTTTAACAAAGTGAGCATAGTATATTTTATCTGCCCAACAATATGCAAACCTGCACAGGCTAGGCAGCTGTGATGGTGGCCATGGCTACTTCCTATACCAGGCATGACCAACATATGGCCCATGGGCCAGATCCAGCCCACATAATGAGTTTACGCGGCCCACGATTAAATTTTTAATATTCTTCGCTACTTTAAAAATCTTAGCTACTCAGAAGCGGAAGTGTCTTTGATTATTGGAAATTGAGATATTTAAGAGGATAGTGACACGCAGAATTCCACATATGAATAATTTAGGGTTAATTTCCAATAATTGGTTGAATGGATTCATGATACTTCTTTATTTTTTAAAAAAATTTCATTATAAAGATTTACAACTTTTGTACTCGTCTGTACTCGATATGAACTGTTTGACATTTAGTGGTGATGTGAAACCCACATTCTTTTAGGTGAGTTTGCCAGTACGCACCCACGGTCAAACAATTTGTTAGTTTTGTGGTCAGTGTGCTGAATCAAGTGGCATTGTGGCATACAATAGCTGCAGTTGATAACTGGAAACGTGTCCAGGCTGTTTGTAAAACAAAATAATTGTTTTATTTGTGATATAACCCCTTCAAGCTCATTCTATTGATTAAATATTGTTTTGATTGATTGTGATACAGTTTGGATATTTATATGGTATGTAATTTTTTTATAAATAAATTTTTATTAATTTTAATGGGGTGACATCAATAAATCAGGGTACATATATTCAAAGAAAACATATCCAGGTTATCTTGTCATTCAATTATGTTGCATACCCATCACCCAAAGTCAGATTGTCCTCCGTCACCTTCTATCTAGTTTTCTTTGTGCCCCCCCCCCCCCCCCCCCCCCGTAACCACCGCATTCCTGTCCATGTCTCTTAGTCTCGTCCTTATGTCCCACCAATATATGGAATCCTGCACTTCCCGGTTTTTTCCGACCCACCCACCTCACTCTGTACAATGTTATCAAGATCTCACCATTTTGTTGTAAATGATCCGATGTCATCATTTCTTATGGCTGAACAGTACACCACGGTGTACATCAGGGGTCCCCAAACTACGGCCCGTGGGCCACATGCAGCCCCCTGAGGCCATTTATCGGGCCCCCCGCTGCACTTCCGGAAGGGGCACCTCTTTCATTGGTGGTCAGTGAGAGGAGCATAGTTCCCATTGAAATACTGGTCAGTTTGTTGATTTAAATTTACTTGTTCTTTATTTTAAATATTGTATTTGTTCCCGTTTTGTTTTTTTACTTTCAAATAAGATATGTGCAGTGTGCATAGGGATTTGTTCATAGTTTTTTTTAATAGTCCAGCCCTCCAACGGTCTGAGGGACAGTGAACTGGCCCCCTGTGTAAACAGTTTGGGGACCCCTGGTGTACATGCATCACATCCTCTCCATTCAGTCTTCTATTTTTTTTTTACAATGATTAAAGCCTTTAAGCGAACTCTTGGCCAATACAGCAAGAATCCATAAAAGAGTAGTGTCCTTAACATGTTCACCAAGTCCAAGTTGGCACCATCACCATTCCAAATCCCTGAAAATGCAACACAACCCCAGTTCAGTCCATGAGGAGCTATCACAAGGAGCAGGAGTCCAGGAAAAGTCCACATGGCACTGGAATTGTTGTCACAATTCTATACTTTGCAGCTCACGTCCAAGTCCCAGTGACCGCTGCTTCTAGCTGGTAATGATTCAGGTAGACTGGAAAAGCCATCTGCAGCATGTGTGGAGATGAAGCTTCTGTTCTCCTCTGCCTGGAGAGATGAGACCAGTTGCTTTTCCCTGGAGCTCTGCGACTGTGGCTTGGTAAAGAGAACCTTGGGATACACTAAGTTCCCGCCTTGCCGTGAGTCTCTCCCGGCTGCCGTTCGCTCCGGGGGTGCTGGGCAGCCCTCTCCGCGTTTCCGCTTTTCCTACCAGTTGTGGTGCGGCTTCCTCAGTGTTCCTTGGTTGAGGACTGTAATTATATTTTTATTAAAATAATATTGTATATTAAATTTTTTTTCACTCACATTTATTCATAAACAAATTACATAATAAAATTTTGGTTATTTAAATGAATCGTTTTTGTATTTAACATTTTTTAATTTTAATATTTCATCCGGCCCGTGAAAAAAGTTTTCTTTCTAATCTGGCCCGGGGGCAAACACTGTTGGCCACGCCTGGGCTATACAATTGTCAAACTTAAAGATGAGTTACATATTGAATTAATTTGCCAGGTCCATCATATCGAAACACCACAGGCTTGGTGGCTAAAACAACAGAAATTAATTTCTTCACATTTCTGGAGGCTGAAGAGGCCAAGATCAAGGTGTCCGCAGGCTTGGGTTCTCCCGAGACCCCTCTCCTTGGCTTGCCAGTGGGGGTCTTCTTCCTGTGTTTCACATGTACCTTCCTGGTGTCTCTTTATCTTTTCTTTCCTTCTTCTTTTTCTTTTTTTGTGACAGAGACAGAGTGAGAGACAAAGAGAGGGACAGACAGACAAGAAGGAAGAGATGAGAAGCATTAATTCTTTATTGCGGCACCTTAGTTGTTAATTCTTTCTTTTCTTTTTTTTTTTTTTTTTTATTGTATTTTTTTCTGAAGCTGGAAATGAGGAGAGAAAGTCAGACAGACTCCCACATGCGCCCGACCGGGATCCACCCGGCATGCCCACCAGGGAGCGACACTCTGCCTACCAGGGGGCGATGCTCTGCCCCTCTGGGGCATCGCTCTGCCGCGACCAGAGCCACTCTAGCGCCTGGGGCAGAGGCCGAGGAGCCATCCCCAGCGCCCGGGCCATCTTTGCTCCAATGGAGCCTCGCTGAGGGAGGGGGAGAGAGAGACAGAGAGGAAGGAGAGGGGGAGGGGTGGAGAAGCAGATGGGTGCTTCTCCTGTGTGCCCTGGCCGAAAATCGAACCCGGGACTTCTGCACGCCAGGCCGTCGCTCTACCACTGAGCCAACCGGCCAGGGCCTCTTTATTTTCTTATAAGAACACCAATCATATTGGATTAGAACCTCACTCTCATGGCCTTATTTTAAGGTAATCACCCCTTTAAAGGCCCCATCTCTAAATGCAGTTACAGTCTGAGGCACTGGGATTTAAATCTTCAACATAAAAATTTGGGGGGACACATTGTAGCCCATAACACATGGTTTCTTTGTTTTTGGAAATTCTTTGGTCCTTTTGTGATAAAAAGCAATGATCAAATTTATACTACTCAGCCTATATTTAAAATAAATGAATATACTTATCCTGTCCCTTTAAGGCAGCGGTTCTCAACCTGTGGGTCACAACCCTGGCGGGGTCGAATGACCAAAACACAGGGGTCGCCTAAAGCCAGCTTGAGTGCAGGCTCATCTGGGGTGAGCAAAGTTCACCAGCTTGGACACAAGGTCACTGGCTCGAGCAAGGGGTTACTCAGTCTGCTGTAGGCCTGTGGTCAAGGCACAAATGAGAAAGCAATCAATGAACAACTAAGGTGTTGCAACGAAAAACTGATGATTGATGCCTCTCATCTCTCTTCGTTCCTGTCTGTCTCTCCCTATCTGTCTCTCTCTTTGTCTCTATAAAAAAAAAATAACTTTAGCTGCCAAAGATACTTTTAGTTCAACCATGGGCAAAACACCTTACACCAAGGGAACAAAGAATGTGCTTGACATTTAAGTCATCTCTAAGCCCCGAGGCAGAAAACCGACTCAGCGCCCCTCTTCCCACCACTTCAGTAGTCCTGCCTTTAGCATCTTATTAATAAACTGCTGTTTCAATAAAAGCTACCAGGATTCCACTACAACAGGATATGATGGAAGAGTAATGCGTTAATCAAACAGACCCAATTAGTGAAACAAAATTCTAACAACACTGCCACATAACGTTGATCCCTTCTTGAAGGAAGTGTGGCTCCTCCCCACGTGCAGTGGCAACTAACTACTTTTCCTTCTTTTCCAGCTTGTTTCAAGTCGTATTTACACTATGTGATATGTTTCCTGAAACAGAAGATACTTTCTTGGAATCTTCTTCAGGCTTTGTCAAGTCCTTTTTACATTATGTACTATGTATATTTGTTGATACTAAAACAAGTGGGTTTTTTTTTCTGTCTTCTAAATGTAAAATCACAACGTTTAATATGATCTTACATGCTGTCCTCCCTGGCTACAGATTGTTCTTTTATGTCTTTACCATGATCCTAAGGGTCCCGCCCCCGCCCCCCCCCCCACACACACAAACATACACACTCAGTCACAAATCATTGGTTCATAAAGCAGAGGGATGAGACGGACGGGGTGTTTGTTGCATGTTTGCATTTTGCCTTGTTTCGTTTTGTCATACAGGGTGCAAAGCCTGATGGGATCAAGGTGTGTGTGTGTGAGGAACAGAGGCAAGAGCTTAGAGAAGACGGAGGTGAACTGAGCTGGCCTGGGGGCACGAGGGCCCTGGAAGGAATGGAGAAGACAGGTGAGTGCATGTTCACTGCCCACACAAGGGAGAAGGTGAAACGGACAACACTGGGAATACTCCGTTCCACCTTCCAGTCAGTTGGGAGCCTAAGGAAAGCCCCATTTCAGTCCAGCTACCCAAGCCCACTGCGGACACGCAGATGTGGGCCAAAAGCTGAGTGGCCTCTCTTGTGGGTTTTATGATAAAAATCCCAGCAACACTTAGGAGTAATGTAGAGAGGCCAAAATTACGCATGGCTGAGGTTAGCAGAAAAGTTTTCTATGCCTAATTTGTCACAGAAATTATTCAAGAATAAGTCAGCTGTGAAAATATGGCCACAGAGACCCTGCCAAGGTTAGTATGAACCATTAGGATCCGCTGAGTGAATGCTAGCTACATAATCCAAAAGGGCTTGGTTGAAGCTCTGATTTAAGCCCGATTTTTCCTCGCCCCAGGATTAAAAGGGAGTCGGTGCTGGGGAGCAGGGCAGGCCGAGATGACCGCATTACTGGTAACTGTGCTGAACCAGACCCCGTGGCTCCTGGTCTCTCTCTCAGAAAAGTGTTTTGGTATTTTGTTTTGTTTTGTTTTGTTTTTCATTTCTCGCCCTCCTCTCTCCCACAGATGTCCCTGAATATTCACCTCAGATCCCACGCAGAATGACAGAGACACTCATTTTGCTGGGTTTCGCCTGAGAGTTAGAAGTGATAGTCTCTTTTTCTCTCAAATTGGCCAATTTTTAACTAGAGACAGAGGCACAAATAAGAGCTAAACAAAGCTTGAAGCCCCGGAAGGAGGAGGGGGGAAGGCTCATGGTCTCACGTGGGCCATGAATTCACTGGTGTTACCAGAAGAAAACCCCATTTGAAAACTCAGTGAATATTCTACCAAAGGTGCATGTCACATCATCCCCAAATTTATAATTACACTAACGCCACTCCAGTGGAAACCTCTCCCCAGATTTCACTCTCTAATGGCCACATAATGAAAGGCAATATATATTCTTACACTGAGCAATAAATAGGGAACACTTGGCAGCACTGTCTTCCCGAGGAAACCTCGGGTCTTCTGGGATGCATATTTGTTCACACAATGAGCAGACACAAATCAACATGGTGGCTGAGCAGGCATGGGGTGAGTGATGGCCGCAGCTCCTAATGAAATCAAACCATGAAAGGCATTAGAAAGATTGATGGGTGTTACGTTGGCTGCAGTGTTAGCCGGGGTACCCCAGGCTGTAATGAAACTGCCAGTGGTTATTTATGGAGGTGTAGGGTTTGGGGTGTGAGCTACGTCCAGTAGGCTGGCCTCACAGACAGACACACACTTGGACTTCCACAATAAAATGGGCAGCAGATGCCCAATGCCATGGGGCTCCTCTCTCTACAATGGGTTGGGATAGCAGGTTTTCCCAAGCATGTGCACCGGCCTGAATAAGGCCACGCTCCTATCCAAAAGGAAAAAGGGGCAAGGTTAACGTGCAGCTTGAAAATGTTGACTGTATGACAGGAAAGAGATAGTGTCAAAGTCAACCCTAGATAAGTGTTGCTAAAAACAAAAACAAACATATGCACAAATAAACACAAGACTCATCTCAGCCAAGTGATAGGATATGTACCTATTCCAAATGCTTGTTAATCCTCCTTGGGCCAAGGGTCCTTTCATGAGAGCCAGCAAGGGGAAGAGAAGAAGAACCAGCATGGATTCTGGGTAATGAAGTCACGTGCTCAGGCTCTGGTGGCCCGGGACAAGGGGGAAGAAGCACAGTGACTAACTACTCTCGTTCTTCAGCCCAGGCCTCTTGGCCGGGTATGGTTTGGCTTTAAGGTAAATGTAGGAAAAAAGGATGGAAGCAGTTGAAAAATAAGATTTTTCAAGAGCCACTAGCAGCACGACTCTAGACTCATGTCCAAGAGGCTAGAAATGCCATCTAATCAGAGAGTCTCTAGTTTCCTGCCTGACTGGCTCCAACAGAGGGAAGGGGGAAATGGTGTGTGGGCTTTGTGCTCTAGGTGTGACTCCTCAGAAGCCGCCTCTCTCTTCAGGGTTGCCTCAGTTCTGCAAAACCATCTGTAAAATGATGCGGAAGGGCCTGGGCACCTGCCGGGAGAGGTCAGTGGTGCAGCGAGAGGTGGTAGGGCCACAGATACTCTTGTCTCTGGAGAGATGGCAGAGTGGCCAGGGAGGGACAGAAGGATGGACCCAGCAAAGGTTAATGCTGCATGTTCCTTTCAGGGCTCCCTCAAATGCAGACCCCGAGATGGCACTTGGGGTGGGTCCCTCACTTGGGGAGTGATAATAGGAAGCATAACAGAGGAAGTGGGAAAAGCAAAACAGGTAATAAAGAAAAGCCCACACCCTGAGAAAATGTATCAAATACATGTCAGAATTAAGGCACTAAGAGACAAAGAGTCTGGGACATTGAGCCACCAACTCTTGCCGCCCATTAGTTGGGAATCCAAGAGAAATTTCCATACTGATAACTGTGCCAAAGCTCTGAAATGCCATGGATGCCAATAGACGAATAGTCAAAGGGCTGGAGGTGGCAAGCTGTCTGTGGGCCAGGAACTACTCGCTTCAGCTATGGGTGACTCAGGTGGGTTGAGGGGTGTGGACCAAATGAACTGTGACTCAAGTCATCCTGACACAGTCGTCTGAGAAAGCTGAACCCAGCGAGCTGTGCCGAGAAAGGCTTTCAAGAGATAGAAGCTTCTGAGTGAGGCTGTGTGGACTGGAACCAGCCATACAGATGCCACATTAAAAGTCAAGTCTTTACATGTTAAAAGGTCTTCTTTAAGAAGAAACACAGGTATAAAGAGTAAAATGGCAATAAATGTGTACCTATCAATAATTACTTTAAATCAAGATGGATTAAAATGCATCAACCTAAAGACATAGGATAGCTGAACAGACAAGAAAACATGACCCATATATATGCTGTTTACAAGAGACCCACCTCAGAACAAAAGGTACACACAGACTGGCCTCGGCCAGGTGGCAAAGTGGATAGAGCATCATCCCAGAGTGCTAAGGTCACAGGTTCAATCCCTGGTTAGGGCACATTTGAGACTCAACCAATGAGTAAACAACTAAATGGAACAAGTAAGTAGAATAACAGGTTGATACTTCTCTCTCTCCCTTTATCTCTCATCAATGTAAAAACTTTAAAAAAAAGGATACATACAAACTAAAAGTGAAGGGGATAAAGAAAGATATCCCATGCAAATGGAAATGAAATAAAAAGCTGGAGTAGCCATACTTATATCAGACAAAGCAGATCTCAAAACAAAGGCCATAACGAGAGACAAAGAAGGACGTTACATAATATATACGAAAGGGATCGATCCAACAAGAGGATATAATCCTTGTAAAAATATATGCTGCCCAAACAGGAGCATCTAATACAGTATTTCCCCACGTGTAAGACGTACTCTGTTCAAAAAGTTTGGGATCTAAAACCCAGGTGCATCATATACAGTGGTTGTAGATTTTTTTTACTTGCTCTCCCTGCTTATTTGTGCTTGTTTTTGTGCTCATTGTTGAAGACAGTAATTTGTCATCAGACACAGATGAGGACAAGCTAGTGAGTGGGAGTTTGACAGTGATGAGGAGTTGTACGAATTTTATGAGGAATAAAACTTGAGTTCTGTAAAGCCAGTAGCCGCAGTCACCATCACAGCCACCTGACCAGTGCAGATTTGCATTAGATTCGGACAGATGGTAATGAAACAACGGAGCCAAGAACTAGTGGGCCATTACCTTTAACCCTAGCTTGCACCCAGCGGGCAAGTAAAAACACACACTGGGCTCCAAAACTCACTCATTCAGTGCTCACAAAGCTAGTGACTTATCCGAGTTTCCTAGAATCAAAGGTTTCTAGCTCACCAGCCTTATTCACCTCTGTTCCCCATTGCCTTCTCTCTTCACAAACTACACAAACTGGCTTCTCTTTCAGCACTCTGCCATCTTGGCTGCTTCTCCGGCCTCCTTCACGTGGCCTTTCTCTGCTCTCCTCTCTAATGCTAATCTTAGGAACTGAGAGAGAGCAAGCTCCCGGTCTGTCCCACTTTATAGTGTAGAATCCAAAACCTTTAGTCCAATATACAAACTAGGAAGTCTCTGATACAAAGTCACTTATCTGAGGCCTAATGGGATTCTTCATGAGAGTGCACCACCCCACATCAAAAAAAGGGTGGGAAAGGCTTAGTCCCAAAACCAAGCCCCAGGCTACAAGAATCTTGCCTGCCCACAGCCCGCCCCCAACACACATTAATATAATTACGCCCATCCCAAGCAGGAAGGGCAAAAAATATCATCACCTGGGCCACGGGCTTCCACGTGGGCAGTGCTTTTGTTAACAAAGTGAGCATAATATATTTTATCTGCCCAACAAGTTCAATAACTATGCAATACATTTTTTTTTCAAATTTTGGGCCCAAAATTAAGGTACATCTTATACATGGGAGCTTCTTATACATGGGGAAATACATACTTTTTTTGGCTAATCCCTCCCCCCCTTCATCCAGTCCCCTCACACCCCTCACCTGTGACAGCTGTCTGTCTGTTCCATGTGTCAGTGCTTCTGTTTCTATGTATTTTGTTAATCAGTTTATTGTGTTCATTAGATTCCACATATAAGTTTGTTTATTTCTGTATAAAGTAGTTTCTATTGTTTTATATACATTAAAAAGCAGAGATAAAAATATACAAAGATTTGAAATAGAAAAAAAATAAAAACTGCTTTAAAATAATTTTATATTTACCTATTAATAGCACCAAAATCTTGGGTTGTATTATTAGAAATCATCTGACAAATATTTTTGTGGGAGTATTGTATCAGGAAAATTACGAAAGACTGAAATGTGCAAGAAACCAGGCATTTCAGTGGAATGCTGAGCGTTACCTTTTTGGGTTATCTGACAGAGCTCTGCACCTTTGATTATCTTGGTCGAGGCTATTTTACAACTCGATCAGTTGTAAGAAACTGATAATAATGCAAATCACTTCTGTCCATAGAAATGCAGGTGAAGTTTGTCCAGTAGAGACACAATTGATTTCTGCCCTATAGAAAAATATGGTTTGCTGCCCTACAGGATATGAACCCGCTTTATAACTATTAGCAAGTTCATGTTAGCATTCCTGATTGCCTGCAATATGTCTTGCTCTTTAGATATTTTAAAATATTTTAAGAATTTACTTATTCATTTTAGAGAGGAGAGAGAAAGAGAAAGGGGGAGGAGGAACAGGAAGTATCAACTCCTCTATGTGCCTTGACTGGGCAAGCCCAGGGTTTCTAACCAGCAACCTCAACATTCCAGGTTGATGCTTTATCCACTGCGCACAGGTTTGAATTGAATTAATCATCTTAGGGTTTTCTCATTAATTAATAAACTAGATAACATCTTTGATAAATGTTCATTTTATATATGTATGACTGTCATGATTTTCTGTCTTTTGAAAATGACCTTTTAACAAATGAAAGCAAATATGAGTCTTTTTAAAATCTAGGTTTAATGCTTTGTGATACAGCAAGGTAAGTGTCTGGTGCTAAGTTTGGTTAATTTTGATACTTAGTTTGAACAGATGCTATAGCCACAAAAATAAATTTTACAGATAATATTTGGTCCAAATATGAAATTATAATGGTTATTTTTCAATCCTATCCCCATTATGTAAATGTCTTGGACACAAACAAAAAGTCTGTCTTCCCTAATGTGAATCAGTAATTATTGTAAACTATTGTATACTAAGACTGTGCGATGTTTTTGTATTACTGTGTGTGTGTAATCAAATGGGTTTATATCTCACTGAAATTTTTATTGAAAAGATTTTTAAGAGTTAAAAATTGTTTCTAGTTTTAAAAATACAAATCTGAGAGGCACAATAGTTCTTACATTTAATTTATTCTTGAAAAAAATCATGTGTAATTTTGAAAATATTCAGACATCCATTTTAAATGCTTTCTCCATTCCACAAGTTTTATCTGAAAAATAGTTGATTTTCTCGCTTAATGTTAAACCATCATCCCTACCAGTTTTTGGCTCTATTGATTGTTTCTTTACCGACTGTCCGAATCCGATGCGAACCTACATGGGCCAGGTGGCTGTGATGGTGGCCGTGGCTACTGGCTTTACAGAAGGGGTCCCATCCATTTCCATAACCGAGATCCGTGAGGGAATTAGAGGTCCAGAGTGTAATGGCAAAAAGAGAAGGCAGCTCCTGTGTCCACAGAAATGAGATGGACTTACCCACTAGTTGCAGTATAACCTGGTGTAAAGCCAGTATCCAAGGCCACCATCACAGCAGCCTGGCCCATGCAGGTTCGCATTGGATTCGGACAGTCGGTAAAGAAACAACGCAGCCAAAAACTGATGGGCCATCATCTTTAATCCTAGCTTGCACCCGGCGGGCAAGTAAAAACACACACTGGGCTCCAAAACCCACTCATTCAGTGCTCACAAAGCTACTGACTTATCTGAGTTTCCTAGAATCAAAGGTTCCTAGCTCACCAGACTTATTCACCTCTGTTCCCCATCTCCTTCCTTCTCTCTGCATAAATGCTGCACAAACTGGCTTCTCACTCAGCACTCTGCCATCTTGGCTACTTCTCCTGGCCTCCTCCACGTGGCCTTTCTCTGCTCTCTGCTCTCTCCTCTCTCCTCTAATGCTAATCTCAGGAACTAAGAGAGCAAGCTCCCGTTCTGCCCCCATTTTATAGTGTAGATTCAAAACCTTTAATCCAATATACAAAATAGGGAAGTCTCTAATACAGTCACTTATCTGAGGCATGATGGGATTGGACCACCCCACATCAAAAAGGGTGGGAAAGGCTTAATCCCAAAACCAAGCCCCATGCTACAAGGATCCTGCCTGCCCACAGCCCACCCCCAACACACATTAATATCACCTGGGCGACAGCTTCCATGTGGGCAGCGCCATCTTTAACAAAGTGAGCATAATATATAAGTCTACTGGAAAGTTCTGTCCGTTTCTATCACAAGAACTTTTGACACGTAAGCACATGTTTATTTGGCGCAGGTGTGCCTATTTTTATCACTTAATGTATACATACTGACGTAGCAAATGAACTAAAACAAAGTTGATTCATGTTAGTCTTATGTGTGAAGTGATAGTGTACCCATGGCTACTGATAAAGTTCATTTACACCACTGTAATTTTTACGAATTTCAGCAAGGAAGAAATGCTACAGAAGCATGTCTGTCGCATCCACCATATTCCCCGGACTTAGCACCCTCCGACTATCACTTGTTTTTGTCCTTACAAAATTTTTGAAGGGCAAAAAATTCAAAAATGAAGAAGATATCAAACAAGCACTGGTTCAATTTTTCGTATCAAAAGATAAAACATTTTTCAAAAATGGAATATACAAATTGCCCTCACGCTGGCAAGAAATCATTAATAATGGCAATTATATTATTTAATAAAGTTTATTGACAGTAAGAAAAAATCTGTATTTTGTTTTAATTCCAAAAACGAACAGAACTTTCTGGTAGACCTTATATTTTATCTGCCCAACACTTGGGTTCTCCGAGTCCAGGCTGTGTCCTAGGAGTTTGAGCGATGCGCCCACCTGGCTAGATTGGCCTCCCATTCAGGTGGCTTGTCCTCCAAGTAGAGGCACCGAGGAAAAGCCTGTTGCCCTAAGGGGCAATCGCTCTGCCAGGGAACGGGCTGTTTGCAGTCAGGGCAGGGCTCAGTGGGCAGCCGCGGGCAGGGGCCCTGCCGGGACCAGCGACCCTGCTTGCCACACTTAAAACAAGCTGCTGTTGGGATTTCTCCTTGCGGCTTGGGCTTGGGTCAGGCATCTCCTGTGCCTTGCCCCTGCTGCTCTGCAGGCCTCAGCGTTGCCACAAGAGCCTGGGTTTGGAGTGTTATCTTCTGCTGCATGCAGGCCTGGCGAACAGGCTTGGCCTGTTTCTACTAGTTAGGACCATTAAAAACTTTAAATGTCGTGTTCACAGGTTCCAGATAGGGGTTTGCGGGTTGAGAATAAGAGGATGGGGGCTCGTGGGGAGCTTGGTACCCAGATCCGGCCAGAAACGCTGGAGCCAGAGGCAGGACAGGGCCAGAATTTCCTGCAAGAAAATTGGGATTGGACGTCCTGAAAACCAGTGTAAGAGCCAATAGTAGGCGGAGAAAGGCTTGACAGAGGAGGGACTTAAGAACACAGTGGAGATGGAAGGGGCCCCTGGCCAGCAGGGGAGGAGAAAGAGAGTGTGTATTTGCAAGTGAATGAGAAACAGGATCCCGCGAAGGGAGGGAAGGGGGCTCTTAGAGGGAAGAGACCTGAGCCAAAGAGGTCCACAGAGGGACCGGAGAGGAGTCTTGAGAGAGGGGTGCCCTCCAGGGTCAGGCAGGAGGGAGAGAGTTGGGAGAAGGAAAGATTAGGAGTGGAGGTTTTAGGTGAGGTTTCTCTGGCCAAAAACAGCCTACGTGCAGAACAAAAGGCACAGAAATTAAGGACAGAAGAGAAGGGAGAAGAAAAGCCCGCACGTAAGGAATCTCTGATGCCCTCCCTGTCCAGTGGCAGAAATTGTCAAGATCTCTTAGGATACAGTAATAGTAGTAGAAAGGAACCTGGCTAGGTGCCTAGACTTTTAAGGAAGTCTGTAGAAACTAGCCACTTGGAGTAGAAACCTCCTAAACTATGAACCTCAGAGAGTAAGGTGAGTTCCGAAGGAGTAGAGGAGTCCCGAAGGAGTAGAGGAGTCCCGAAGGAGTAGAGGAGTAGTCTCTGAGGCCTGAGATTGGGAGGAGCCCATGTTCCGAGGGGAGTCTGGCTGGACAGTTTGGACTGGGAGGAGCCCACAGTAGAGGAGACTGGTGAGAGAAGGAGGCGTCCCTGCCTTCAGTCACAGTTCCGAGAGGAGAAAATCTCCATAGAAAGAGAGTCTCAGACAGGAGGTCATCACCCCAAGGCTGAGATCCCGGGACTTAAGAGAGTGGCCTGGCTAGGTGCGCCTAGACTTTCGTAGAAGTCCATAAAGGAGTAGAGCAGACCACCCATAGATATGGGGTCTGAAGTCAAAACTGTCCGACCAGGAAGGGGTGTTTTTAGAGAGAAATTTGGAGGCCAACCAGGGAAAAGGAGGGAGAAACTCCTTACCTTTCTGGTCCAGCAGGGTTCAGGACAGGGTTAGACTGCTGGCCAATCGACCTACAATTACACGTCCAAACAGAATCAGGGAGTAAGCCCGGGACGAGCTGCCACTGCCCATTGCTTCCCTGGTTGTAAGTTTGGACAGCAAAGACGGATCGTCCAGGCAGTTAGTACCCTGTCCCGGGTTTCGGCACCAAATGTGGGAGTCTGAAAGACCAGAGTAACAGGCTTTATTGAAAGGAAGAAAGGAACCCTGCCGGGCACCTCTCTGGGGGAGAAGAGCACCGGTTAGACTAGGGGTGAGTAATATAGTGTTTGGGAGAGCCTGAGGGGATACTGAGGCAAAAGTTCTGGTGTGGATTTCACATTTCTGCTCTCTTTTGTTGCTTTCCTGTGACCGGTCAAGAGTGCACCATGACTTTATGGACACACTGTAGAAAAACGGCATGCCTTACTCCAACCACAAACCTGAAGCTGGTTGGTCTACGTATGGCAAATACATGAAAAAACTAAGGACTCTTTTAATCAGGCTTTGGGAAAAGGGAAACTAGGATAAAAAGAAAGTCAGCTTGATTGTCACTAGAGGTTGAAGATTTTTAAATCAAGAGTTCTGACTAGAAAGAAATTGTATGGTTTTGATAATAGAAGGTTTAAGGTATGGAAATACTTTTTGAAAGAAAAAGGAAAAGCAAGTTGTTATGAAGGCCAGTTATTTCTGGATAAGAAAGTGCATGAAAGCTGAAAGTTTATGTAAGTTGTAGAAGGTTTGTACAGAAAAAAAGAATTTGTACAGTCAGAAAACTGGTTTTCCAAGAATGTTTAATCAGTCACCCTAGCTAACAATCCTCTATTCTCCCCATTTATTGGGATGACTCTTTCCTCTACCCTGACCATCTGGAGCTCAGAAACAGAAAAATAAAACCAATTCTTGTCCTTCTATTCTCTATCCACCTCTCATCCTGTATCAACCAATCAGGGGCTTTCTACTTGTATGGGACCAACACCTATATGTGTCTCCCTACTAATTGGACAAAAACCTGTACCCTAGTTTATCTCACCCCAAATATCAACTTAATCCCACTCCATGAACCTCTTTCAATTCCTAGTACACTACCCATCAATCTAAGGACCAAACAAGGTATACAAGTAGTCCCTCTTCTTCTTGCTTTGGGAATCTCTACAAAAGTAGGTCTGGGGCAGGGGGACTGGCCACTGCCCTGTCTTATTCCTACTCCCTCTCTCTCTCTGAAGCCCAGCGAATTTGTAAACATGGAACCAGTGGTTTCACACAAACTGAGTGTCCTGACTATTGCCTTTCATTGTTCCACTCACTCTCTTATTTATTTTTCTAACTTTTAGACCCTGCCTCTTACATTTGTTCACTAGTTTCTTACAGAACCACATGCAGACCTTTGCCAATCAGAAAATTGAAAAAAATCTGCCTAACCCTATACACCAACCCTGAAACCTGCCCTCACGAAACAAAAAAATCTGAACCCTATATCAGCAAACCTCCTAAATCCTATCTTTCAATCCCTAAAGGTCCCCTAACCCTAAAGCTCTCCTGTATCCTTGAAGAACTAAGAGAATGAATAGCATTCACCTTTTAATGCTTCTCAGTCTTTTTATCCTTCACATAGTAAGGGGACAAGATCACTGGGTCTTCTTGCCTGAAGAAGAGCCTACAAACAGACATGAAACATTTCTTTTAGCTCTAGCTAACTGCTCTCTCCAGGGCTGCCAGGAAAACATATCTCTAACTTTACCATGGAAAAACTTTCACCCCCTGCTATACAACCCTCCTTATCTCTGCATTCCTGATCTCCAAATACTTGCCCTCTCCTTTATCAAGTTCCTACAGGCCCGGATGAGAGAAATCTCCAGGATTACCTACAATCAAATGCTCCTACACTCCTATTCCCCAATACCCCAAGACGAACTTCATGAAGGAAATATCAAATAGGTAGGGATGACAGTAGGAAGAAGCCGCTCCTCAGCCTGAGAAGTTCCCTCCTGAATGTTCTCCAAACCCCCGTCCTTTTAAACCACACATACTCAGTCCTTCTAAAACCTTACACCAACAGGTTCCCTGTCTCTAAAATCTCCACATGTCCTCCCATTCAAGAGGAACCAGACCAGCACGTCTCATGAGGCTCATCCAGGAGACCATGTATCACCATGTCACCCTGTCCAATCAGCACTCGCAGCAAGCAACTAACAATTGTTATCTCACAAAATTTTTTTACTTCCTCACTCAGGTTTTCGGAGACATCACCTGGTTCAGACCTCACAGCACGGAAATTGATGACCTCCTTAACTGGATGAGGGACTTGGCTTGGCAAGGTTCCCTTCTCGAGTTCTCTCCAGAAGAAGCAATAATTTTCCAATTTTTCTCCTCTTTCTCCTCATCATCCCTCACCATATATTATAAAATTAATAACTGCCTTTCTCTTATATGTAACCACAGAGTTGAGAAATGATAGATATGTGAATTACAAATTGCCCTCTTGATGTTCCGCTTATCTGTCAGACCTCACCCCTAGTGGACTATCGCCCCTGAGACAGAGGAATTCCAAGAAGCTGACAAGCCGCCCCAAGGTGGGGCTCTGGACATACCATAACTTTTGCCTCAATAATCTCTCAGGCTGTCCCAAACACTATATAACTCGCCCCTAGTCTGTAACCGGCGCTCTTCTCCCTGGGAGAAGTGCCCGGCAGGGTTCCTTTCTTCCTTTCAATAAAGCCTGTGACTCTGGTCTTTCGGACTCCCATGCATTCCAACAGTACGTAGGATAAATTCCAAGTTCTTTGATGTGTTACTTGTCCCACGACTTCTTCTGCAGCTTCACCTCTTGCTGAAGTCCCCCTCACTTTTACTCCTTTTATGATCTCAGTCCTGATCTCCGTCTCTGGCCCTCCGATTCTCTCTCCTTTCCTGCTGCCCCCTCTTTTTCTTGTGGTCTTCAAATGTACTAACCTCTCAGCCTATTTGAGCAATATCCCTTCACTTCACTTTGAAATTTTTGTCAAACTAGTTCCTAATCATCCTCCCAGTAGGTCGCAATTTAAATGTTACTTCCTTAAAACAGTCTTCCCTGTGAATGCTTTGACCAGGTAAGAGACATTCTTATTGTTTCCCATAACCTCCGCATTGACTTTATAAACTCCATACACTTGTACTCAACATGTCTGTCTTGTTCACTCCATTCTCTCAATTTAGCTGGTACCAAAAACATAGTGGGAGTACAATGTACTTTTGTTTATAGTTGAATGAGTCAGTGAACTCAAGTTGTGGGTCCAAGACCTCTGTGTCCTCTTGTCAAGATTCACTAACGGGTTCTATAGGTTCAGAGAATGTTCATTTGAATGAAAACTTAAGAGATCAAGTAGTCCAATTTCAAGTGAGCTAACTGAGGTTCCATCAAAGGAATTTTCTCAGAGATATTTATACTGGTGGACTCTAAACTTGATGTTTCTAAGAGAATTACAAAATGATAAGTGTCTCTGCCTCTAACTCTGGGTTTACTGAGCAGGACATTTATTCATGAACTCTGCCTTTTAACTAAGTCATTCAAGTCTAGGGCCCATGGATGAGGAAATTTATGGGCCTATGAATCTTCATTTGCAGTTCTCGGGAGAATAATGGTGACTTCTGATTGAGACATTCCCCAGAGAGGGAGCTGAGCTGGTGCTAAAAGCCCTTAGCTATTTACTAGGATATTACTCCTTCTTATCAGAACATTAATTCCTAGGAATGTCTTGGTCCCTCAATTGGTAATTTCCATCGCTCATCCCATGACTAGCAATCAATACTCATTAAAAGCCCATAGGACACCCAACACTTCTCTATAATAGGCAAGTATCTATTACAGGCAAGAGAATTGGACTTGGAGACCAAAGTCTTAGTTTAAATCCTAGGTTATCCTATTGAAAACATTTTTTTAAATTTAAACCAACTATTTTATACTATGACCAACACACACACACACACACACACACACACACACACACACACATACACACACACACACAGTGAGATACATACACCTGAAACAATACTGTTCTTAACTATGGTATCTCTTTGGTGTTTTCTATTTCAATTGAGTCTACTCCATTCCATGCTGTTCACAGTCTATTCAGTAAATGGTTTTGGGAAGTTGGACAGGTATGTGCAGAAAAGTGAAACTAGACCACCATTATACACAGGAAGAAACTCCAAATATATTAAAAGACTTAAATGTTAGACTTGATATCATAAAAATCCTAAAAGACAACAGGAATAGTAAAATCTTGGACATTTCTTGTAGCAGTATGTTTTCTGATATATTTTCTTTGGACAAGGGATGAAAGAAAAAATAAACAAATAGGACCACATTAAACTAAAAAGCTTTTTCACAGCAAAGAAAACCATCAACAACATGAAAAGACAACCCAGTGAATGGGAGAACATATTCACCAATGATACATCCGATAAAGGGTTAATATCCAAAATTTACAAGGCTCTTATAAAACAACACCAAAACAAAACAAAACCCAAACAATCCAATAAATAAATGGGCAATGGGCCTGAATAAACACTTCTCTAAAGAGGACGTACAGACAGCCACTAGACATGAAAAGGTGTTCAACATCACAAATCATCAAAGAAATGCAAATAAATTAAAACCACAATGAGATATCACCTCACACCTGTCAGACTGACTATGATCAATAAATCAACAAACAGCCCTGGCTGGATAACTCATTTGGCTAGAGCAGTGGTAGTCAACCTGGTCCCTACTGCCCACTAGTGGGCATTCCAGCTTTCATGGTGGGCAATAGCGGAGCAACCAAAGTATAAATAAAAAGATAGATTTAACTATAGTAAGTTGTTTTATAAAGATTTATTCTGCCAAACTTAGCGAAAATTCAAACTAGAGTACTTGGTAAGTAATTATTATTATATGCTTTAAATTGCTTTATAAATTTTTTAAAGTAAAATTACTTCCCTACTTTATAAATCACCATTACTGTGGAACCAGTGGGCAATTAGAAAATTTTACTACTAACAGAGATACAAAAGTGGGCTGTAGGTATAAAAAGGTTGACTACCCCTGTGTTAGAGCATTGACTAGAAGCGCAGAGGTTGCAGATTCGATTCCTGGTCAGGGCACATACAGGAACAGCTTGCTGTTCTTGTCTCTCTCCCACTCTCTCTCCCTACTCCACTCACTGGAATCAATTTTAAAAATTTAATAAATAAATAAATAAATAAATCAGCAAACAAGTGTTGGCAAAGATGTGGAGAAAGGGAACCCTCATGCACTGTTGGTGGGAATGCAGACTGGTGCAGCCACAGTGGAAAGCAGTATGGAGTTACCTCAAAAATTAAAAATGGAACTGCCTATGACCCAGGAATTCCACTTCTGGGAATGTATCTGAAGCAACCTGAAAAACTAATTTGAAAGAATATATGAAGCCCCATGTTCACTGCAGTGTTATTTACAATGCCCAAAGTTTATAAGCAGCCTAAGTTACTATTAGTAGATGAGTGGATAAAAAAGAAAGAAAGAAAGACCTATAGGGGTGAATTCTAAAAGAATAAAGAGAAGTATGAATTTCAAAAGGAGAAGAAGGAGGAGGAGGAGGAAGAAGAAGAAAGAAGAAGGAGGAGGAGAAAGAGAAGGAGGAGAAGGAGAAGGAAGGAAGGAAGGAAGGAAGGAAGGAAGGAAGGAAGGAAGGAAGGAAGGAAGGAAGGAAGGAAGGAAGGAAGGAAGGAAAGGAGGAAGAGAGGAGAAGAAGAAGAAGAAGAAGAAGAAGAAGAAGAAGAAGAAGAAGAAGAAGAAGAAGAAGAAGAAGAAGGAGGAGGAGGAGGAGGAGGAGGAGGAGGAGGGGAGGAGGAGAAGGAGGAGGGATGAAGAGGAGGAGGAGGAAGAAGAGGAGGAGGAGGAGGGAGAGGAGGAGGAAGAAGGAGAAGAAGAAAAAGAAGGAGAAGAAGAAGAAAGAGAAGAGAAAAAAAGACTGTATTTAAAAAATCTCAGCTGTAAATTCTCCCTGCCTGTGACTCCAATAGGCTTCCATACTTCAGAGCTTGTTGCTATAACACTGAAGATAGACATATGTATTTTTATTTAGTTCAAGGTCAGGAGATGAGCTATGTCCCATATGTGCCCTCGTGGACTAGTATTTTTCTCTGACAATGGCACCTTGAAACAGCTGTGAGACGGTGTCTCACAAGTCAGTCTCCATGAAGCCTGAAATATTTTTAACACCTACATTTCAATACTCTTATTTATTTTTCATCATTAAAAATACCTCCCTGCACTCACTTATTTCTCTCTGATGACCTCTTAGTCAACAGCTGTAAGACACTTGATTCTCATCTGGCGTTATCTATAACCACACCTTGCAGTTCACATGCCTGTCATACTAAATACCTAGAAGTTCTTGGAAACACTATTTGCTTATAATAGTTCTCTTCCTTTGCATTGCTGCATTTTTCTGCCTGGAATAGCTCCCTCTCTCTTTAGCTAAAGTATTACTTCCTCTGGATCCGTCATCAGTGCCCCAGACTGACCTGAGGGTTCTTTCTTTTATGCTCAAATTATATTATATGCAAATATGTTATAAAGAATTTATCTTGTTGTTTTATTATTTTGCAGAGCAAAAGTCTATTACTACAGCTGAGAAATCAGTTTTCTGATTCAATATTCATCCTGCCAAAACTTGTAGCACATTTATCATTTTTGCCTGCCCAATGCTCATTCTGCCTTTATCTGAAGGATATATTTGGGCCTCTTGTTTGGGGATCTATTTCTTTCCCATTGACATAGTCTTTGTGTAACTATCAATTAAGATGACCCATTGTCTCCTGGTCAACAATAAGTATACAAGTCAAGTTAGAATCATCAGATAATCTGATTTTCCCTGGAATTTGAATCTTGAGTGGAGTGATGCAATGAAAATCATAATATTTTTATGTATTCTCTTGGTACAAATGGCAAATTAGGTTAATATTAAGAAAAAGATGGCCATAATTATATTGACTCAAAATGATATACATTCCTTTGAATAAGAGTGGCTGAATCCATGGACACTGAAGGCTTAGAATTTGACTTTTTCTGATATTTGTCCAATACCACCATGGGGCAGAAATTCTAAAACACCTTAAAAATTTAAAAACTTCTGCATAATTGAAAAGCATCATAAAATGTTAAAAGACAGCCACAGACTGGGAGACTATATTTACAACACACATAACCAACAAAGGGCTAGAGTCTAGAACGCATAAATAAATTTTGCAAATCAATAAGAAAAAGAAGACCCACTAAGTAGAATAATTCACAAAGGACATGAACATGGAGTTCATAGAAGAGGAAACATGATGATCATTGCATTTATGAAAAATGCTCAATCTCACTAATTATCAGAGGAAATAAAGTTAAAACAACAGAGCTACCACTTCACACTGATTGGCAAAAATAAAAATGTATAACAATTCTGAGAGTTGGTAGAGCAATAGAGAAATTGAACCCTCACACTCTATGAGGGGGAGCATGAGGTGAGAATACAGTTATTTGACATTACCTAGTAACACTGAAGACAGATGGACCTTTATACCCAGAGACTCTTGCATGTTGTCAATAGGAGACATGGACAAGGATATTTGTTACAGTATTGCTTTGAATAGGAAAAATTCTAAAACTTTGATACAAATCACTAAATAAAATGATAAATAACTGATATACAGCAGTCAGGTTCCAGGTGCAGAAACTTGGCATCTCCCTGTGTGATTTCAACAAGAAGGGAGCCATTTAAGGGCACCATGTGGCTCAGACAATCATTGGTGGGAATGAAGAAATAGACTGGAGGTTACAGGAATGTCTGGCGAAGTCACCCAGGACCAGATGCCAAAAAAGACTCCTGCCTCCTCTCAGATCAAGACTCCTCTGGCTCCAGGGCCACCGTGCCATGGCCACAACCAGGCAGCTGCCAACATCAGAAGCTGCAACGGGTGAGTCCAAAACCACACTGCCCCAGCTGTGACCTGTCCCAGCTGAAGGGCTGCTGCATAGGCTGTACTCAGCACCCACAAATCCAGGACCCTGACGCCAGAAGCTCTCCTGTCACTGATGGAGAAACACCAAACCCCTCCACACATCTCCTTGCCCACAAATATACAGAAAGAGCAGAAGTCAGCCACCACCTGGCTCCACCTTCCAAACCTCGAGCCCGTGCATCTGATTGGACAAACGCGAGCCACACGCTCAGCTCTGCTTCTAAGGGAGGCTGAGGAATTGGATTTGGTGCTTCTGGGCTCTCAACTGTTACAGGTCACCCTGGAAGACAGAGCAGATTCTGCATGAAACCGCATTTCAGGCTGCAGCGGATGTCCGCCCAGATTCTGTCCTCACGCCAGCACCCGTTCCCCGGAAACCGGTTCCCAGGTGCTGCATGCTCATATCTGTATACCTTGCTTGGAATTGTCCTTGTGCACCGAGAACTCACTGACCCGAGGTAATGCTCCCTCCCAAGGGAATGAGCATTAATGTTTGGTGAGGCAAAGGCCTGGCCACGTGGTCTCCATTCGGGACAATGATGAAGACCATCTCGGTTCCAAAGCTCCCTGTAGGATGGGTCAGGGCCTCTGCTGAGGCCACATCTCAGTCCAGCCTCCCCCCCACCCCCACCCCACCCCCCGCCCCCGCCGCCCGGTCCTTCCCTCCTCGCTCTCTTACGTGTATCTCTGAAGAAAGCTCCCTGATAAGCCATCCAACTCTCCACGTCAGACACTTGCTCCAGAACCCAATCTAAGAAACCAAGTTAGCTAAAAAGAATGAAGACAGACAGAATGTGGGCTACTGTACTTCCGTGAAAATGCATGAACCAAACCCATAGGCATCAATACAACTCAAACTCAAAATCATCATGCTGAGCAAAGGGACAAAGTCACAAACCAAGGCAACGTATTTTTATATATCCAAACAAAACAAAACAAAATAATAAGACCGTGCATGTAAAGACTAAAAAGGCCTTTGGGACAGAGGCATATAAAAGAAGGAGACAGGAGGGGAAGCACATGACATCCTTGGCTGTATCTTTAATATTTTATTAAAACAAATGTGACAACATGTAATGATTTGGTAATGCTCGGTGGTAGGAATGCGGTTGGTTATTACATTATTTTCTGAAATTGCCTTTATGTCTTAAATACTTTTAACATGTAGAAAAAAATAAATAAATGGGTTGCGCCTGACTCACCCCCATATTAGTGTCCCCTGTGACAGTGCACCTAGGCTGCTGGACCCCTGGGGGCTGCCCGCCCCTGCCTTCTGGTGACTGAGGCTTCAGATGTCTCTTTAATTCTCAGCATCTAGCTTTCTTTCATTTCCACTGGAAGGGCCCTAACTGATACATCATTGTATTAGATGTATTAACTTTATTACTCGTTTGAATAATACAATAATGTATGGTAAAACACTTTCTCTCTAATGGACAGTATAAGTGTATAATGGGGTTTTTCTTAGAGCACACATTTGTTAGGGAAATTCTGAACTAGGAAGAAAAGCGGGCTTTCAGCACAAGCAGATGGGATCAAGGTGTGCTTGGCTCACGAATCCTTCCGTGGCAGCTTCTGCTGGAGCCTTTGCGTTGTAGGTGAGGCGCTCTGGCCCGGATGATCTTTCCAGACTTCCCTCCTGCCCACCCACCAGGCTTCCTCTGGATTCTTGATCATCCTCTCCCTTCAATCTGGGCAACTTCTCTGTCTAGTAAAGTCTGTACATGCCTCAAGCCCTAAGCCCCAAATCCCCTGGCTCGTAGGTTTTCCCCTACCCTGCATTCCTGGTAGAAGGAAACTCTGTCTCTGTACCACACTCACGGCACAGCACGTACAGTGCTGGGACACCCCTCTCACACTGGGACAGAAACTGTGCACCTGGGGACTGTGTCTTACCCGTTTTGTACCTCTCAGCCCCTTGAACAGAACCGGTCCTCCCAATGTGAGTTTCCTCCCAGCCTGCACCATTGAAACCAGCAAGGATGTCTTTTCTCTTCCAGAGATGGTCCCTTAAGCCTCCCATTGGTTTCAGAACAAGGGCTCACAGGGTAGCTGGCCAATGTTTGATCCGGGTTAGCCATTCTCATGTTGCGATGACTTCAAGGATTTGAGGACTTTAGGAAACACATGAGTCCAAGAGACAGAAGAGGACACTGTACCCCATCTACAGTATAAAGTCCCCTGCTGAGCACAATGAGTGCCATCCTCCAAAGAGATGTTGGAGAGCTCCACTGTCTTCATCCCTCAGGGTCCTCCTTAGGGACTTCCTAGCCTGGTACTGTGCTTCTGCAGGGGCTAGACTTTCCCACCCTGGGACACAGTCACTCCTGCAATGATAGCATTCAGGACCTCACTGCAGAAATGAGGAGGGAAGGAAACTCTCATGTATGGAGCACCTGCTGTGTATTTATGAATACCAGCTCATTAATCATAACCTGTGACAGATGAGGTGACCAGGTACAGAGGGGAAGGGGCTTGATCAGGATTGCATACCAAGAGCATGGCGGGAACTCTGGTTCAGAAGCTCATCCTTTACTACCCTATTATCTCTGGAGAGACTTGATGAAATTTCCCTGAAAACTTACCCTAGAATTTTATGATCCAAGGCAAAATGACAAATGAATACAGGGAAATAGAAATCATCTTTTAATCATCTTCAAGGCCATAAGATGCACACAAGTGACTTTGGCAGGGGGTGGGGTGAGGAAGTAACCATGCTTTCAGAGGGCAGCCTAATTTCTGGCTGAATAATATCAATACCAATAACAATAAAACAGAGAAAGAAGGGGCCATGTGGAGAAGGCTGGTGAGGGCTCTGACAGTCAAAAGTTCACATTCAATGAGGGACATTAATATTTCACATTGCCTTCATTAGCCCAGACACCCGAAGGTCATTTGGAGAGATTTTTCAGGTTACCAGCTTGACGATCTCTATCTGGACAAGAGCCACTGGGGATTCCCAAGGTGAGACAGAAGATGTATTTCAGATAGCCAGCTATGATGACTAGCTAAAGATGGCTAGGCAACAATTAGCGAGCTCATTACCACCTGCCATTGCAGAACTGCGTGGCAACCTGGCTTCATCTGCTGTTCAGTTTCTCCTTGTGAACTGAAGTGGAGGGGCGTTGAGATGTATTTCATGGCCCCTCTAACATTGCAACATCAGTGCCTGTGTGTGTGTGTGTGTGTGTGTGTGTGTGTGTGTGTGTGTGTGTATTTCTATCCAACTGAGAGCCGCTCAGGCAGGGGCTGTGTCTTACTTTTAATTATTCTAAGAGGGGATTCATCAGCGAAGCAGTTTTACTGGGGCCCTTCTGGAGTGCAGAACCTTGCAGAAGACAATGGAGGAAGTTATGAAGGTCAGCCTGAGACTTGTTAACTTTTCAAGGAGGAAATATAAAATATTCTTTAATAGCAACACCTTTACATATAATTTCTGAGAAAAGGGGGGCAGGGAGAGGCAGCTCATCTGTCCGCTTATCTGTTTGTCTGGAGAGAGAAGCTTAGAAGTTGGTTGACTTTTGGACCCTCTGTGTTGGGAACTCTGGAAGACCAAAGGGCCTTGTCCTTGAGATAATGAAGGCTGGCATTTATTGTAGCTATACTTTGGCCTTTATATAGACCAAGAAATCTTTTTTATAATTTAATTTTCAATAACGGTTTTCATTCAATATTATTTTGTATTAGTTTCAGTTGTATAGTCTAGTGGTCAACCATCTACTGTCCAAATGACCCCCCCCCCTGATATTTCCAGTACCACCTGGCACCGGTACATAGTTATCTCAATATTATTGACTACAGTCCCTGCATTGTACTTTACATCCCCACGGGTATCTTGTAACTACCTATTTGTACTTCTTAGTCCCTTCACTTTTTCACACATCTCCCCAACCCTCCTCCCATTTGGCAAGAAATCAGTCTGATCTCTGCATCTATGAATCTGTTTCAACTTTATTTGTTTATTTTGTTCCTTACATTCCAGATGTGCGTGAAATCATCATATGGTATTTGTCCTTCTCTGACTGGCTTTTTTTCACTTAGCATAATACCCTCCAGGTTCATCCATACTATTGCAAATACAATAGTAAGTTTTCCTTCTTTTTTGTGGCCCAGTGATATTCCATTGTATTACAGGTACTATTTTATCCACTTGTCTATTGATGGGCACTTGGGTTGCTGCCACGTAGACCAAGAAATCTTAATGCTCTGCACTTCACATGTTTCTATTCAGTTTCCTTCTATCCAAAGGGGTAGTCCGGGCTAGTATTTCTATAGCAGGGGGTTCATTCATTCCGTCAATCATTCATTGCATTTCCAACACTACTGTGGACAACTTACTCTCTGTCAGGTATAATATTAGCCAGAGGACAAAGAAATTAAAAATATACAATCCTGGCCCTTGAGGGAACACAAAGGCTCTGAGGATAGTACATGAATTGTAACCTATCTGGGGAAAATTTCCCAAAGCAAATCTTCTTTTCTAATACAATATGGTGTCTTCACATCTAAGTGTTTTTTGTTTTGTTTTTAGCAAGAGACAGAGAAGAGAGAGAGAGAGAGAAAGAGAGACAGAGAGAGGGACAGACAGGAACAGAGAGGCAGGAAGGGAAGGAGATGAGAAGCATCAACTCATAGTTGTGGCACCTTAGTGGTTGATTGATTGCTTTCTTCTATGTGCCTTGTTTGGAGGGCTCCAGCCCCTTGCTCAAGCCAACAACCTTGGGCTCAAGCCAGCAACCTTTGGGCTCAAGCTAGCGACAATGGGGTCATGCTTAAGCTGGCAACCCCACACTCAAGCTGGTGAGCCATGCTCAAGCCAGATGAGCCCACGCTCAAGCTGGTGACCTTGGGGTTTTGAACCTGGGTCCTCAGCATTCTACTCTGACACTCTATCCACTGCACCACTACCTGGAGGGGCTAAGTGTTGGGGTTTTTTCCCATTTTTATTGAGATATAATTGACATATAACATTGTGTGAGTTTTTAAAATGTATGACATGTTAATTTGATATTTCACATTTAGGTTTTTATTCCATGTTTAATTCTTTGGAGTAAGGTGTGGCATAGAGATAATTTCATTTTTAATAAATAACTTATATACTAAGCATTGTGTATCTTATAGTCCATTTTTTCTGATTTATTTATCATATTCAAGTATCAGAATGGTCATAGGTCTGTGTCTGAACTCTCTATTTTGTTCTATTGTTATTTTTTATCTATTACTGGGCAACTGCTATACTGTTCTAATTGTTGTAGTGTAATCATAAATCTTGATGTCTTATAAATCATACTTGTTTTATTTATTCTTGACATTTTCCTTTTACAAATAAGTTTTAGAAACAGCATATCATGTTTTGTGAATAATTTTTTGTGACTTTGATTGGAGTTTAATTTAAACTATAGATCAACCTGGGGAGGACATTGCTTTAATACTGGGTACCTCCCATAAATATGGGTATCTCCAATTTACTTAGATCTTTTAAAATGTATTTTAAAAGTTTTATAATTTTTTTAAAGATCTTGTTGATATTGTGCTAGAAATGGTATTTTAAGTACATTTTAAACTTCCAATTTCTGATATAATGATTGTATAATATCACTATTGATTATATTTTCACCAATGTTTTCCTTCAGCTTTGATGAGCTTTCTTATTCATTCCAAAGGTTTAAAATATTCTGGGATTTTTCACTTAGCTTATTTTATTGTATGTTAAGAGTAGTAGTGTTATTTCTTTGTTTGTAATCTTTTTACTCTTTAGTTTTTCTTGTTTTATTACTCTGGCTAGAGTCTTCCTTACAATGTTGAGTGAAAGTGACAAAAGGTGGCTTTGACTGTTTCCTGACACGTTCTTAATATCTTATCATGCAGTATATTGCTTTATGTAGGATTATAATAGATAATCCTTGATCAAAATCTTAGTTTTTCTTCATAAACTTTGACTATACCATTGTTTCTGTAATCATTTGTTTAAGGACTTCCTCTTCAGCCATCTAACATAGATCCCTAATTTTGTAGCTGGTCCATTGTAAGTATTAAGCAAGTAATTATTGATTAAACAAATCAACACAGCCTAACCTGGTCTCTATACAGATGAAGTTATTACCCAATCTTTTTTTCTGCCTTTAGCTGTGGCATTTAATTTTATAGTTGGAAGGGAACTTAAATAATGTCTACTTTAACCCCTTATGCTTTAGATTAGGAACCTATGAATCAGAGTTAAGGAACTGGCCCAAGGTTACTCAGACTGAGATATCCAAGACAATTTAATTTATTACCTTTCTTGAGATTGCCCTTAACTTACCCAAACAACCTCATTTTTTGGACATTCTCTGTCTTATGTTGCTATGCTTTACTTCAGTAGGCCATGCTCTCTATTTTCTCTGAGTCTTTCTACTTGCTTTTCCTTTCTCTAGGACAATCTCCCTCTCCTATGCACTCACCTCTTTCACCAGCTTCCTTCTGAACCCTCAGGTTACTGCCAATGTCACTTCTTCTAGGAAGTCTCTCATGACATTCCTAGAAGAGTACCCATAAAACCTGGACTTTGCTTGTCATAGCACATACCCCTTTTTGAGCTATTACTGTAACGTTATCTACCAACACTCTGGACTTAAAGATTCTGTGTGGGGGGTTGCCACCAATCTTGCTCACACTTATTTTCCTAAGACCCCACCCAGCATTGAGTGCTCAACAAATAGGCTGGCAATGAATATGTTTCCAGCCAGAAAATTTGTATCTTTTCCTTTACAAGCATAAGCAATTCCTGCTTCCATTAGACTGTTAATAATTCCTATCTCTGGTTCGAGATAAAGGTGGGTCTTGCTTGGTATGTTAAATGTGTTTCTAAAGATGAAAATTAAATTACTTTTCAATGTTCTAAAAAGAGATTGCTATTTAAAGGCTTCATTCAGTAGATCTTTGCATGAAGCAAAGAATGTGGTTACAAAAGTAAGCATTTCAGTCTTTCTGCAGCCAAGGCTTCGGGACCCTGCAGAGCCTCGGGTAGAGTGTGCCAGCTCGTGGTTGAGGGGTGTGAGAGCAGCACTTCTTGCTAGACGTGAGAGAAGTTTAAGCCCAAGGTTTAACCTTAATCTAGATACTATATTTTTATAAAGCCAAGCAGACAGGGCTTTGACCTCTTTTCAGAGAGCCCTAGCATCTCGGTCTTTTCACTTACAGGTGAGGAAACTGAGACCACTTACCTTTTGCTTGGAGGAAAGCTTGTAAGGGTGGGTAATCCTAAAATTGCCACCTCACAGAATGTCAGCACGGAGAGGGAACTTCTGTGATCAACCTGTTCCAACTGCCTTATGGTTCAGTGGGGAAACTGAGGCCCAGGAGGTAACTAACTTTGCCAAGGCCAAACAATCATTAGTGATGAGCTGGACTGCAGCACAGTAGGTCTTAGAGTCTGCTGCTCTCAATCATTCAGTGATGAGCTGGACTGTAGCACAGTAGGTCTTAGAGTCTGTTGATCTCCTATGAGTTGATTTTCTATTGAGAATTTGGGCAGTCCCAGAACTCAGACCCTTAGATTTTGGAAACAGTCTAGTTGAGAACACAACATATGGAATCAGAGAGACCGAGACTTTAGTCCAGGCCCCTTTACTTAACACCTCAGTGACTTTAGGTCATTTCCACTCTGTTTAGGGGCCTCAATCTGCACATCTGCAGAGCAGGAGCAGTTATAGTACTCCCCTAGAGAGTGGGTATGTCCCTTACATGCTGATGCATATGAGAAGCTTGCACAAGGGCCGTTGTACAGTTGCAATGATGATGGGGATGGTGATAATGACTATTTAATCGACGATGGTTTTATTGATGATGGTTCTCTCTCTGGTGACTTCCTTCCACACTTAGATACAGGGCATGGGCCCATCTTCTCTAATCTAGAAATTGGCCGTGACTACATATGGCCAAAATAACTAAAAAACAAACTCCAAATTAAAAAATAACTGGCTAGAGAGAGATGGTTCTAACTCTTGCATAGACGGAAATTGATTGCACTTAATCTTGTTAAATGGTCATGTTGTGCTAACAGCCTCCAGCCTAACAGGCCTGTATTAAGAAACACTGATGAAGAGAAACTTACTTGTTTTTCATTTCTTTCTCAGTTCTCTTCTCACCTCTGCCTTAAAACATAAACAAACCTCCAGCCCCCAAATTAATAAATAAAGAAAAAACAAAGCAAAGCCTTACTTTAGATCTGGCTCCCGGCAACAGCAAGAGGCGCGTTCAGTCAGTTCCAGAGCTAAGGACGTTATTTTCTGACTCCCCTTGCTTCTTCGCCAGCCGGCTTTGAACCGGGCTGGGGTAGATGAGACAGAGGCACCTGAGCTCGGCAGCTTCCAGCTGCGCCAATTCCTAGGGGCTTTCTGGTTCCTAAGAGAACATATTCTTCAGACCACTTTGTTTTTCTTACATACAATATCTGTTTCTGCCTCTATATGTTCTTTTAAAAAGCAAATTTACCCTCTTGGCTGTTTCCCCATAAAACATCAGCTCCCATACCACGCAAAGGGAGGACACCATCTTCTGTCATGAGATTAGAGCAGAGCACGGCCGTGGTCATTTGGAAGAGTACCATAAAGTGTTGGAATGATCAGTGACGGTGTTATAGCTGCGATGACAGGTTTCTTCCTGAGTCTGGAAGACTGGAGCAGTAACCGACTCGGGTGCTGTCAGTCCATTTAATGCAGCCCTGGGTGAGATGAGAAAGATTCCATCCAACACAAATACCCTATAGGCACATGGTCACTGGTCACCTGGCTGAATTCAGTGGGACCTATCCCTCCAGCTTTGGCATCATGCCTGTTAGATCCTGGCATCTTCTTTTATCCTCTCATGTTGCCCTTTTTTTTTTTTTTAAGATTTTATTTATTCATTTTAGAGAGGAGAGAGAGGAGAGAGAGAGAGATGAGGTGGAGGGGCAGGAAGCATCAACTTCCATATGTGCCTTGACCAGGCAAGCCCAGGGTTTTGAACCAGCGACCTTAGCGTTCCAGGTCAATGCTTTAGCCACTGTGCCACCACAGGTCAGGCCTCATGTTGCCCTTGACAACACTACTGCTTGGATGGAGAACTGGTCCCACTGCTCTCTTATAGATGCTGGTCCTGAGGCTGCTTGGGGGCGGGTTGCTTCCTCCTAGCCCCAGGACAGGACAAATGACGCGTGCTCTGTGCTTCTCCACACATCTCACTGTTTACCAAGTGTATGTCCTTTAATTTGTCTATGCCTACGGAGTGTAGCTCTCCTACATTAAAGGGCGACAGGGAAGGTTTTCTCAGGGTCTCCACCTGACAGGCAAAGAGTGCGTCTCAATCTAAGGGAAACACACCACAGGGTGACCAACAAACAGTTGGATTTATTTATTTATTTATTTATTTATTTATTTATTTATTTATTTATTTATTTATTTTTCTTCTTTTTTTTCTTTTTTCTTCTTTCTTTCTTTTTCTTCTTTCTTTCTTTCTTTCTTTCTTTCTTTCTTTCCTTCTTTCCTTCTTTCCTTCTTTCTTTCTATCAAAAATTTGCAAAATAAAACAGAGTGTTCGTTTTCCCCAGAGAGTTTTGAGACTCGAAGAACAAGCTTGAATGGAGTAAGGGGCCCGGGCCTGGGGAGTGGGTGGTCTGTTTAAGCCACACAGAGTGGATGAGTAAGAGGAACACTATTTTAGAGCAAAGTTGGAAGACAGCAGACAGACACAGGTAGAAAGGCAGAGGTGACATAACAGGGAAGCAAGGGGACAGTTTCCACTTGTCCACAAGACACAGCGAGGATGGTCATGTTCCCATGCAGGTACAGCCCCCAGGACACCCGGGAGTCAAGCTCTGGACCCAAACCCTCTTCCGTCTCCTCCCTTCCTTCCCCCTATTTCATCCTCTTCCTTTCCTTGTCTCTGCCCTCCCTCCCTCCCTTTCTTCTCCCCTCTTTTTCTTCTTTCCTTTTTCCTTTTGTCTAGATTAAGAATGTATACACATTTTTTGCAATTACATTAGTATTTCCAAGCACACACATTGTATGCCTCCATGCGCCACATCTTTGCATATGGCGGTTCCCTTTGACACGTATACCTGTTCTTTCTATTACTTGGGAAACCCGTACTCACCCTTGAAGAATCCTGTCTCATTACAGTCCTGCAGAGCACACACATCTCAGCATCCCATGCGGCGTGAACCACTCCTTCCTCTGGTTTCCATCACAGTGTTACTCTGCCTTGCGACTTACTGTCACTCCCGTCCCAGGCCCCTCGCATGCTGTTCACGTCTCTCTGCAAATTGAAAATTGTCCCTGGTCCTTTGCTTGCATTTTTTCCCCTAGAGGAAATCTGACTGATGTCTCTGGATTAGTTCCCACTGGTCAGCGTCCACCCCTTGTCTGCGTGCCCTCTCCTCTCCCGAGTCAGCTCCGCGGGTCCCCTCCCTCCCGGTCTAAGATGCCCAGCACTGGAATTCGCACGGCCCAAGTGCTCACCACAAGCAACGAAGGAAAGCCAGGCTCTAGGGGGAGAATAAGAAAAATATCCTTTAAAGTAACCGTTTTCTTTCAGCTTTAAATCTCATTTGGGGAAGTGTTTGTGTATATGAAACAGAAATCAATACAGAAAGTAAGAGAAGTAAGTGTCTGATAGGTGATATTCACACAAAGAAAACATTGCCATTCTTACAATGATAAAACTTGAAAAATATATTTGCAAGAGAATCGAGTTCTACAGATACTTGTATTTGCGACATCAGTTGTGAAAAAAGGTGTCTACCTCCTGGATTATTCCTTTCTGGGCTCTCCCCCCAATGCAAATACATTGTTACAGTGGTGACCCCTGGTGACAGCATGTCAGCTGGTGGATGGGGTTTAGGAATGTATCAGAAGCCACGCCAATCAAATTTTTCTTCTAAGAATATTTTAACATTCCAAGGGAAGAAAAACACAGCTGCAAACTTCTGAGATGAGGTCTGAGAAGCTCTAGTCACCATATTTCATCTATATTCTACCTCTGCCAAAGGAGGAAGCTAGTTGGAGAGACTAAAGGTGACTCTGCTGGGGGGGGGGAGAGAGAGAGAGAGAGAGAGAGAGAGAGAGAGAGGAAGAGAGAGAGAGGAAGAGAGAGAGAGCAGAATGTAGGAGTTTCCAATTACACCCGAGGCAGGAGGGGCTGAAGCGCAGCCCCCTCATCCATTTACACGAAGGCTGCAATCACTTGCCCTTGGGTTTAAGCTGAACCTCCCCGGAGTGGGCTTTCTGTGGTTTGCCACCAAGTATCCTGATAATGTGCTAACTGCACAGCCAGTGAGGACTGGTATGCCTCATGGCCCTTTCCAGCGACCTCTACCCATTTCTCATCAACCCAAGGACACATTTCAGAACACAAGATAACTTTATGACTGCAACATTTGTTTTTTAAACATTCTACAGTTGACCGTGATGTTGCCGCTATGCTAAGACAATGGTTTAGACCAGTGGTAGTCAACCTGGTCCCTACTGCCCACTAGTGGGCTTTCCAATTTTCATGGTGGGCGGTAGCAGAGCAACCAAAGTATAAATAAAAAGATAGATTTAACTATAGTAAGTTATTTTATATAAAGATTTATTCTGCCAAACTTAGCGAAAATCCGACATAAAGTACCTGGAAAGTAATTGTTATTATATGCTTTAACTTGCTGTAACTCTGCTTTATACATTTTATAAAGTAAAGTTACTTCCCTACTTTATAAATCACCATTACTGTGGAACCGGCGGGCGGTTAGAAAATGTTACTACTAACAGAGATACAAAAGTGGGCGGTAGGTATAAAAAGGTTGACCACCCCTGGTTTAGACCCTGCCACAAACTGCATGTGATAATCTGGGCCAAGCCACTTCATTTACCTCGCCTCTCATTTCCTCCTTCACCTGATGTGTGTGGATTCCATGTCGTCTATCTCCAAGTACAAGTTTCCATGGTATTATCTAAAAAATATTTAAAGTTTTAAAAAAGTTCAGAATCCAAATCAGGGCTTATCGAAGGC
Source organism: Saccopteryx leptura (assembly GCF_036850995.1). Taxonomy (NCBI): domain Eukaryota; kingdom Metazoa; phylum Chordata; class Mammalia; order Chiroptera; family Emballonuridae; genus Saccopteryx; species Saccopteryx leptura. The sequence goes on from NC_089505.1 coordinate 360,659,262, forward strand.
CAGGCATGATACGCACCAGGACTGGGAGTGTGTAGGAGGTGCAAAAAAGAATCTGAAATATTTGTGTTTTCAAGGCTTGCAAACCTCCCTCCGAGCCCTAGCCACGTGGATATACCTGGTGCTGGGTCCCGGGAGAGATGTTTGGACCAAACACAACAAAGTCAGGCTAAAAGCAAAGTCCTGGACAGGGACTGGGGCAAAGGAAACCGGCCCTGGAGCAACAGAATCAGATGAACAGCCTTTCGCAGCCCACACCACGTTGCCCTGGCCTCCTGGTGGACCTCGCTGCTTTGGGTGTCTCCATTCCAGTTGACCCATTATACAGTTACCAGGCTGATGTTTCTGAAACACAAATCCGATTCTAGCATCATTTCTGCTTAAAATTATTTACAGAGATTGCTCCTGCCTCCAGGAAAAGCCCAGACTTCTTACTTTGCCTTTCAAAGCAACAAGGTCCCCCTCACCATCCTGGGGCTTGCCACACCTTCCCCCTCATGCCTGATACCCACAGACCATGAGATTGAAGAGCCTTCCATGTAGAACGAAAGGGCGAGGCTGTGCCTCACCTCTGTGCCTTTGCATGTGCTGTTTCCTCTTCCTGAGCCAGTCCGTCCCCTTCCCACAGGCCTCTCCCCTACCTGCCTGGCCAGCTCCCATCCACCTCTCACTGCTGCTAAAATAGCTCCTTCGCTGTAGAACCATTCCTCACCTCTCCTCTCTCGGGCACTTAGTCTCCGCCTCTGTTTTCACACGTACCTGGCTTATTGTTTTTATTTATTTACATCCCTGCCTCCCTGCTAGTCTGTTAACAAGTCAAGAGCTGTATAGTCAAAAATACTTATTGATCAGTAAATGCTTCTGAGCTACAAGATGAACCTAATTGTCTTCTTATTTGTCCAAAAAAGGATGAGGTTGGAAATGAACAAACATTGATTCCCCAAGGAAATCTCATAAAGAAGCAACAGAAGGAGGAAAAAATGTGGCTTTGGGGTAGCGGACAAAGCCCAGGATGGACGCTTTTGGTTTCTCTGTTTTGTTTTGCAAACTGCTGGGGCCAACGACTTTGGAGCTGAGCTACTTGATTGAATTAGTAATGACTGCACGTCACCTGGTGCAAATCAAAAGGCTGCAAATAACTTCTGTGTTGTGCGTGGTAGCAGCACTTTTTCTTACAAGCAAGATTGATGGAAACCTTAAAGGACGGTGGGAGAGTCACACTTAGCGTGTGAGTGATATTCAGGTAACATTTGCAGGAGATGATGGCACTTCTATCAATCATGCTGACACGGAGTTTAATAGCCTCCACCCTCTCTCTTCCTGCTGCCTTCATTCTGATATGCAGATGGAATATGGGAAGGAAAAGAATAATCAGGTGTTTCCATGGCTCTGGAAGGAGGAGTGTGTCTGTTATCTAAAAATGTCAGGTCGTCTGCCCTTTTGCTTGCCCTCACCGCCCCGCAAAGCTTTCTGACTATGTGTCGGTTCGAAGTGTACATTCTTTCGCGCAGGGAGGTGTTTGTTGCTTTGCTCTTGGACAGCACGCCTTGCCGAAGGACGCGGCGGGCAGAGACCCTGTGTGCGCATGTGTGCTGAGGCGTGTGCGGGCACACGGGGTGGGAGGTGGGAACTCAGGAACTGGAGGATGTGTGCGTGTGAATTTACATGCACATAAACGCTCCCTTCTGGCCCTTTCCTACAAGTCAACAAACTTTCTCACCCCCAACCCGGCCCATTTATTAAAAACAAGCGACAAATGCTCGCTGAGCTTCTCGGCAAATGCTTCTCAAACTGCCCTTTCTACATGAAGAACAACCCAAACTTTACTATCTGTAATTCATGTTATGAAAACAATAGCTTTTTAAAAAATCGCATCCCACTAGACATGTATGGAATCATTTGGAAAATGTGTTTTAAAAATAACACAACTACACCCCACCCCCGCCGGTTCCCTTGGAGACAGACATACAGCAAGCTCAGGGCGAGGTGCGCCCTCCCCTTGACCCTGCAGAGAATCGCTTTTGCACTAACTGCTGAAGGCAGGCCCCAGGTCCCCTGAGGGTGTGGCTCCTGTCGCCTAGCTCGATATTTTGCCCTCTGTGCTTAGAACAGGCAGGGGCCCAGTCAGTATTTGTTGGGTCGGTCATCGAATCTCCTTCCCATTGTCTATAGTTGTACCTGCTCTCACTGGTTTCGTTTAAATTCTTGACGCTGCACTTGAACCACCCTCCCTGCCTCCTAGGGTTCGGCTCTTCTCGGAGCAGCTTGGTCTCAGCGCTTCTGTCTGTCGTTTACTCCATCCACCTGCTGGTCCTTCTCCAGTCATCTTGGTTGAGCACTTCCTGCCTCAGCCGTCTGATTTCCTGGGAATGGTACCTGTCCCTGTCCTTTGATTCTAGTCTGAGTCTGCTTGTTGCTCTTATTTTCCTTGAGAACAGAGAGCTGAACAATACGCACAAGTGATTCTTCCCCGAAGTGTGTGGCCATTGGCCTACTTAACAACTGCCTCTAACAGCCACTGTGGTCAGACCATTGGATGTCGGAAGGGATACTGGGTAGGAAGGGCCTGGACTGGAATCCTAGTCTGAAATCTCCTTGGGCAGCGTGTTCGTCAGGGTTCTCCAGGGAAACAGAACCAAGGAGATGTGGGTAATCTTTGCAAAGAGATTTATTTTAAGGAATTGGCTCATGTGATTATGGAGAACTATGGAGTCCTAAATCTGCAAGGTAGGACAGCAGGCTGGAAACCAGGAATAAGCTGAGGGAATTTAAATTCAAATGCCATCTGCTGAGAATTCCCTTTTGTTTGGGGATGGTCACTCTTTTGTTTGATCAGACCTTCAACTGATTGAATGCGGCCCACCCACATGAAGGAGGGCAGTCTGCTTTCTCAAAGTGCGCAGATTTGAATGTTAATCTCATCCGCAAACACCCTCACAGAATACATCCAGAATGATAACCTCCACACTATCTGGGCACTATGCCCCAGCCAAGTGAACACATAAAATCAACCATCACAGGTCGTCTCCAAGTAACTCAGGTCTCAGTGAAAGCTAAGAAAGGGGGGTTTCAATCTTATCCAACTAAAACGATGTTTTCTGTCTTTGAGAACAAGACTAACAGCACAGAGTTCAAAACTCAGCGACAGAAGATGTCTAACACATCTATCTTTTTTTGCCTAACATCTAACACGTGACTGGGTACCTGGCTGGAATGCGGAAGGCCTGGCTTCGAAAGGAGCCCATTCACGCTTTTTGCCAAATGACAGTGGGTGCCATCCTCCTGTGTCACGGGAGGAATACATCCTAATTTTATTGTAGACACGTTACTAATTTTGCATTGCCATTATTATTGCTTGCCTTTTATTTTTTGCTCATTAACTTTTGCATAATTTAATTGGCCTTTTGGGCTTTGAAATCAATTTGGTATTCCATACCCTGGCCTCCGCAAGAAAGGATTTTCCCGGAGCAATTGACTGCAGATCACCCCCTTGAGGCCTGCCACCCTTGGCCAGCCCTGCTGCATTCCACAGGGAGGACAATCATTCTGAACCCTCAGCACTTTGCATTTTCATAAGGACTCCGGCTGTGACAAATCGCAGAGGCTCTGTGGCTGCTCTTAGCTATGGATCTTGTGACTCTCCAGGAAAAGAAGAATGATCCCCGATAAAGAAGGGAGTGTTTGTCCAGCATTCAGAAGAGACTAGAAAACACATTGAAAGTGTAACCGTCAGTAGCCTGTGGAATATTTGCACAGCGCTTGGTAGTGAGCTGCGGCCACAGGGCCGGCTTGCAGGTTCACAGGCCTGGAGGGTTGGGCAGGGAACGTAGATTACTCTAAAAACAACTGCTAAGCTAACAGGAGCTCCGGCTTTGCCAGGTGGGGGTGGGAGCCCACTGCTGCTGGAGTTTTCAGTCAAAGCCTGAAATCTGGGTTATGTGTAAAATGTAATTTTTAAGGGCTGGCAATTTATTCCGACTGAATGTGAGAATCCTGCGAGAATCAGCAGACCGTGTCTGCAGGCCTGGTCCCAGCCTGCCACTGGCCCAGTTTGTGGCCTCCCTCTGTCTTACATGTTACAAACAATTGAGATAAAGAGCTAGTCTGTTACAAACACTTAAAAGATGTTTTTCTTCTCCTGCTCAACATGTAACAGGATGCTAACCTGGGGACCCTGCAGGCTGCCTAGTTCAGCTGGGGTGGGGAGATGAGGTTTATCCTGAAGCCGATGACGCTGAAGAGTTAGGACCCCTCAGTTCCAGAGTCCCCCCTGAGCCCCGGGTGAGCCTGGCCATGTGATTAACAAACAGACATTTCTGCAGAGTAGAATTGCCAAAGTAGCTATTCTAGCCTCAGCGCTTTAGGATGCCCGTCTATATCCACTTTGAGTTGTTGTTCTTTTAAAAATTTTTTTTTTCAAGCTACTCTCCAGTGTCCAGCGGTGTTAAAATGACTGCGGGCAGTACCAAGTGGCTCCTCCCACTTGGTACTCATGACATTTTGAGCTGGATGATTCTTTGCAGTGGGACTGTCCCCTAGCCTAGATTGAAGGATATTTGCAGCATCTTTGGCCTCTACCTACCAGATGCCAATAGCAACTCCCAAATCTTTGCATCGCCCCACACCCCTGCTGTGACAAAGTCCCCTGGGGAGGAAAAATTGAGCTTCCATCCACTGAGAACCACTGAATTAATAGGAAGTTGATCTGTGGATACATTTAGTAGGGGCTGGAATATAATCGTGCAGCTCAAGGTCGCATTTGTGTCCGAGTTTACATCATGGCCAGCATGGCGTCTGCAAATACTCGGACAGCTCTTGTTGCCAGCTCACCAGCCTCGTGACCCAAAGGTGGGGACCATGACAATGGACCCCAGAAGCACGTGGGGTGAAGTCAAAAGAAGAGTGGGAAATGATGGAACTACATGGCAGATTGTGGAAATTTCTTCCAAATCTTATAACTCATGTATGAAAGAAACTTGGTAGAAGATTTCCCAGTTCTGATAACAATTCTAAACATGTGTATGACTTGCCCAGTGATGTATAGTGACTTTGAAAGAAAATTATCTTACCTATTAATAATAAAAATAAATTCTAAACAATCAGGCTAGAGGAAAGGCTGGGTTATCTTTCCTCTCTATTAAAAATATTACAAAGCTGTTGTCTTAGACAGAAGGGATCAAAGAGTCTACAGAGAAAACTACAGAAAAAAATATATATATACTGTATATATGAAAAAGTGCCACAGAGGAGTGTCAGGTAGTTCGTTGATAATGCTATTTTTCTGAGTTTTATGTTTGTAGTATTTGCCAGCTTTCTAACATCTTCATATTGTTGTGATTTATTGCTCATTCAGAATAAATATTCATTTAGTACCTAGTTTTGTATTCATAGTTCTATAGACTTTCCTTTTTAAAAAGGCACATCACCTCCCCGCCCCAAAGTATGTAAACTTCAGGCCCCTTAGAACCTGGATTTGCCCCCGGGTTTTAGTTATCAAAGCAAGTTGTGAGACGGACATCGTGGAGCAGTTATGAAAGTCATTTCTGGGGACGCTGCTGTTAGGCGGTGAGCTCCTCCCCTGCCCTGCCCCCTCCCTCCCCGTCACCCAGGTGAGGGAAGAAAGAGGATGTTCTGACTTTTACATCAAATGGAAGGAGAGGCTTGAGCAGGACTACTCAGAAGGCTTGATGGTTAGCTTCTGCTACCAGAAGCTAAGCAAGGCTGGCATCTGACTCTCAGCTGGAAGCCTCCAAGTCAGGCAGCTGCAGCCAATGAGAGGTGTCTACATCGGCCAAGACACCCGCAGAGCTCGTCAGGGGTAAAACCGCACAGTGTCCAGCCTTTACCGGCCTAAGTTTGTTTGTATATTAATTTTTTAGTGAGAGAGTCAGAGACAGAGACAGAAAGACAGAGAGAGGGACAGACAGGCAGGCAGGGAGAGAGATGAGAAGTATCAGTTCTTCATTGCAGCTCCTTAGTTGTTCATTGATTGCTTTCTTATATGTGCCTTGACCTGGGGGCTACAGCACAGCAAGTGACCCCTTGCTCAAGCTAGTGACCTTGGGCTCAAGCCAGTGACCTTTGGGCTCAAGCCACTTACCATAGGTCACATCTATGATCCCATGCTCAAGCCAGTGACCTCGCGCTCAAGCCGGCCACCTCGAGGTTTCAAACCTGGGTCCTCTGCATCTTAGTCTGATGCTCCATTCACTGTGCTACCACCTGGTCAGGCTGCATAACTTTACTAATCAATTCACCCCCAATAAATTCAATTAAAACAATTTTTAAAAATGCACAAGTGTCTCCCTGAGCCAGGAGAGGCCACTGGAGGCAGGACAGGGCTCCATGCAGAGCCCCTCAGGAGGAAGTGTGTGCTGAAGACCTGGGGGCTGAGCGGCCCCTCCAGCCAAGAAATCATGCCAGTGCCTCCCCAGAAGTCCTGCTTCATGTCCTCCAGGGACACCCTGAAGCGTCCATAGAGTTGCCAATAAGACATAGTGCCAACTTTGGGACACTAGGCAGACTCAGATGTGTGAGACGAAGTTGAAATGGCACCAGTTAAGTAAGAAATGTCCTCCCTCCCCTCCCCCTCCTCCCCTCCCCCTCCTCCCCTCCCCTCTTTCCTCCCACCTCCCCCTCCTCCCCTCCCCCTCCTCCCCCTCCTCTCCTCCTCCCCCTCCTCCCCTCCCCCTCCTCCCCTCCTCCCCTCTTCCTCTCCCTTCTCCCCCCTCCACTCCTCCTCTCCCCTCCTCCTCCCCCTCCTCCCCCTCCCCTCTTTCCTTCCACCTCCCCCTCCTCCCCTCCCCCTCCTCCCCTCCCCCTCCTCCTCCCCCTCCTCCCCTCCCCTCCTCCTCCACCTCCTCCCCTCCCCTCCTCCCCTCCACCTCCTCCCCTCCCCCTCCTCCCCTCCCTCTCCTCCCCTTCCCCTCCTCCCCTCCCCCTCCTCCCCTCCCCCTTCTCCCCTCCCCTCTTTCCTCCCACCTCCCCCTCCTCCCCTTCCCTCCTCTCCTCTCCTTCCTCCTCCCTCTCCTTAATCCCTCCATACTCAAGGTTAGCTAGGTGGTTGGGGAGGAGGTGGGGAAGAAAGGAATCGGAGGGCACACTAGACACTACTTCCTCTCGTGAGGGTGCCTGGCCTGCAGAGTTGACCCAGCAGGCCTGGCTGCTTACCCTCAGAGAGGCCTGCTTAGAGGATTGGCCCCTTGACTGGTGTCTGAGAACTTGGATTTCAGGAGCGGCCCCACCCCTGCAATTTATCTGAGGGGCTCACTGGGCTTAAACTGTTTATATTAACAGGATGTTTTCTGCTGAACTCCCGCTTTCCTTCTGCGGGTGTGGAATGCTGGTGCATGCCTGGTGAGGCTGCCTGTGTGATGAGCCCCCAGGAAAATGCCTGTTGCTGGCTCTCTAATGAGCTTCCTTGGTTAGCAGCCTTTCCCATGTGCTGTCCCAACTCGCTGCTGAGGGAGTGGATTAAGCACACTCTGTCTGGCTCCTTTGGGAGAGAACGATGGAAGCTTGCATCTAATCCCCCCCCCCCAACTCCGTGCGTGTGCCCTATTCCTTTGCTGGTTTTGCTTTGTATCCTTTTGGCATAATAAATCAGAGCCCTAGTGTAACTACACGTGAGTCCAGTGAGTCCGCCTGGGAAGTCATCAAACCAGAGTTCGTCTCGGGAATCTCCCAGCACGAGGCCCAGGATGTGAGGACAGAGAGAATTTTTAGTTTTGAATGAAGCTCGAAGCTCTGATTATTACACGGACTAGACAGAAACCTCAAACGAGTGAACCGACACTGTATTTTTGTCTTAACGTGGGCAGAAATGCCACGAGGCCAATCAAGTTTTCACGCAGTGCTAGGACTACCGACCCTATGGTAAGTCTGATGGTATGATAAGGGAAAACAAAAAGAAAACTGCACTCCACTTGTATCCCATAAAACAGGCTTGTGCGAAGGTCGATGTCATACTTCTCACCCCATTGAATTCTCACAGTAACCAGTGGAAACATGAAGGATTTCACAAACAAGGAAACCAAAGGAGATAAGAGTTTAAAAGCTCACCTGGCACTGAGTGTATGAGCCGGGTATTACGGTTAGGCTCTCTGCCTCCAAAATTTGAGCTTTTCCCACTTTGCTACATTGACTTTGTTGCTTAATGTAGAGTGATAGGATCAACCAAAAATCTATAGTTCTATCCTCTAAAAATAAAAAATGACTTTACCGCTCTATGGCCCCCCTGTCCATAAATAAAAATAAGTCCTTTCTGGGGGCTTACTTCGGACCAGACCATCTCCCCTGCTAGAACTAATGACCACCAAGAACACTGGCTTGTAAGAGCATAAAGCCTGAACCCTTGACCTTCCAGACCCAGAAAAGCCCTGGGTGTGTCTGTCTGCACACACACAGAATGGGGAATCATTCCGTTTCATCTGAATGACATACTGGCTATGTCGCTGACATCTGCTCTAATGCGGATCAATGGACATGAACCCCGGTCTTTCCTCTTTCCTTAAATGCCGTCAATTATGGCCTCAGCTAGGTTCATTCGACAAGAGCAAAATCCAAACCAAATTTTTTCAGACTTCCATCTGTTCAACAGTTGAGCTCTCGCTTTGCCAGACACAGTGCTGGATATGAGAGACGCAGCAGTGAGCACAGCATAGCTGTTGGCCCGAGGAAGTTCAGAGTGCAGGGGAGAGGGGAAATGGGAGACTCAGATGTCCGGTTCAGTGGGATGTGCTGCCGTGGAGTCAGGAGGACGGCTTCTTAGACGGACGGCTTGCTTCGGAGCAGAGCCTAGCTCTTCTGTTTTCTAGCTTTGTGATCGTAGGCAGGTTGCTTAACCTTTCTGTGCTTCAGGTGTATCATCTATAAATATTCAACCAGCACCAACTGCAGGTGAGGCTGTCCTACATGTGAGCCAGTGGTTGGCGAGGCCCTCCCTTATAACTGTGACAGGATCAAGACTTTGCTCTTAAGAAGTTTCCCTGGTGTTGGGAGGGACACACACGTAAATAGGCAGCCATTGTAATGCAGAGTAAGTGCCCGCATTTAAGGGCTGTGTGGGAGCACATCACTACTCAGATGAAAAGATTTCCTTTTTGTCAACTCATGTTTCTACTCAGTTATAGGCCCCATGCAGAAAGAGGGAGCGGACCGTGGTGAAGGGGTGCCAGTCAGGTCCCAGGAGGGCAAAGCTCTCTGTGTAAATTGTTTAGGGCTCGGTGCCAGAGCCAGTGATCGTCCCTGGCAGCCGGAGAGGCTCAGTACAGATTTGTTGAACTAAAGCACATGCGCATGGACTCAAAAATAGCTGGAGCTCTTGAAAAATGGAATTGGGGGCGTTGAGACGAAGTGAGAACACTCATATTGGAGGGCTTCAAGCTCAGGCTGCACAAACCTTGGCAGTCATACCCCAGATAGTATTTGAGAATTGGGTGGTAGTTAAATGTGCTTTGAAGCACTAATAGGGCCTTGTTTATAATTAGATGAAGGGTAACTAGCGCCGTATTTAAAAATTCCAAGCTCCTTTTGTCCAGATCTAAGATTATACTGGGAACAGAAAGGTTCCCAATTTCTTTATTGGTTGGGTTTTAGAATAACTAGCAATGATTAAATATTTACAATTTATATTGATGCATGTTAATTATTAAATTATGTTCAATGACTAAATACTTTTACTAACCAAATACTATTTTAATAATTAAAGAAAATAGCCTGACCAGGTGGTGGCGCAGTGGATAGAGCATCGGACTGGGATGTGGAGGACCCAGGTTCGAGACCCCGAGATCACCAGCTTGAGCGCGGGCTCATCTGGTTTGAGCAAGGCTCACCAGCTTGAACCCAAGGTCACTGGCTTGAGCAAGGGGTTACTTGGTCTGCTGAAGGCCCGCGGTCAAGGCACATATGAGAAAGCAATCAATGAACAACTAAGGTGTCGCAAAACAAGAAACTGATGATTGATGTTTCTCATCTCTCTCCATTCCTGTCTGTCTGTCCCTATCTATCCCTCTCTCTGACTCTGTCTCTGCAAAAACAAATAAACAAACAAACAAAAAAACCATGCTGGCTTTATTTCAGAAAAATCACACCATCCTAAAACCAATCTTCAGGCTTGGACGATCCTAACATACATACTACTCACCCCTGGTGACATTGTACCTTAATTGCATGACTTCACCTTAAACCAGCATCTTGATCACTAGAAGTGTAAATTCCTCTGGCAAAATGAAATCAAATATATCAGTCTGAATTGTGTGTTCTATATATATATATAGATATATATATGATATATATATATAGAATATATATATATCAGTCTGAATTGTGTGTTCTATATAGTCATTCTATAACATATTTGATTTTCTTAATCAAATCTCTTCCCTTTTTTTATTTTTTATTTTTCTTAAGTGAGAAGCAGAGAGGTAGAGAGATAAGACTCCCATATGTGCCCCAACTGAGATTCACCCAGCAAGTCCCCCAATGGGGAGATGCTCTCCCATCTGGGACTGTTGCTTTGTTGCTTGGCAACTGATCTATGTTAGCACCTGAGGTGAGGCCATGGAGCTAACCTCAGTTCCCGGGGCCAACTTACTACAACTGAGCCATGACTGCAAGAGGCAAAGAGAGGGGTGGGGGAAGAAGCAGATGGTCACTTCTCCTGTGTGCCCTGACTTGGAATTGAACCTGGGACATTCACACGCCAGGCTGATGCTCTATCACTGAGCCAACTGGCCAGGGCCTTAGTTAAATTTCTTAATGTGGGCAGGTCACATTCAATTTTAAAAGAATATCACATGACAAAAAATCAGGTCATTTATTCATATTCTTGCTTAATTTCAGTTCCCTTAAACTAAATCTTTTTTCCTATGCTTACAATAGCCTCCAAATCCCTGGCCTCTTCTTTTATGCTCTTCCACAGTTATTTTAGTCCTTCCGGTGAAAAACCGCCAGCATTTTCCTTCTACAAAATGACAACAGTTTTCGGTAGTTTTCCAGGGCTTGGCTCATGTACTATGTTGACTGCATCCACTATTTTTTTTTTTTTTTTTTTTTTTTTTTTGTATTTTTCTGAAGCTGGAAACGGGGAGAGACAGTCAGACAGACTCCTGCATGCGCCCAACCGGGATCCACCCAGCAAGCCCACCAGGGGCAACACTGTGCCCACCAGGGGGCGATGCTCTGCCCCTCCGGGGCATCGCTCTGTTGCGACCAGAGCCACTCCAGCACCTGGGGCAGAGGCCAAGGAGCCATCCCCAGCGCCCGGGCCATCTTTGCTCCAATGAAGCCTCGGCTGCGGGAGGGGAAGAGAGAGACAGAGAGGAAGGAGAGGGGTAGGGGTGGAGAAGCAGATGGGTGCTTCTCCTGTGTGCCCTGGCTGGGAATTGAACCCGGGACTTCTACACGCCAGGCTGACGCTCTACCACTGAGCCAACCGGCCAGGGCCGTATCCACTATTCTTGTATCTCTCACATGTTGACTCTATATGTATGAGAGCCCTTGTGTACAAAAACAAGAATCTAGAGATTTTTAATGTTTTAGATTTTGGAATTTTCATGTGTTTTATGTTATCTATAATTTACAGTTACTGTTGTTTGTGTATTTTAATCAGTCCCAGTAGAGCCTGAGCTTTACATCAATCAGGCATCCCTGATTTGCCTTCCCTGCTTAACGGCAGGACTGGCTGTCTCTTCGAGACTACTCTTGACGTGGCTGTGAGAATTCTACTTATTGGTACCGAGACCAATTGCAACTGGAGGAAAGATACGACTGACACACAAATTAGTTGCAAGAATCACAAGCAGTTTATTACTCACAGATCCTATGGCGTGCCTGGGTACAGCTTAAGGGGTCCCGTCGGCATGCTCCTCCCAGCTGTCCTTGGTCAGAGCAGGTGGAGACGATCTTCCCTCAATGCTGGAGTCTAGACGACTGTCTGCAGGTGGGGGCCCCTTGGCTTCAGTACCCATTCTGGCCTATGCCTTCTAACAAGTGTTAATCTATGGGATTATCACATCAAGCCACTTTGGGGGAGTTCCTGACAGGGAGCTCTTTTTATCTATGTATAATTTCACACACACACTGACTGGGCCCTGCACAGAGGGCGTGGTCTTGCCCATCACATCCCTACACACTAGGTTAGCTCCCGCCCAGAGGGTGTAACCTTATTCACTTGCCTTAATGGCTTTTAGTAATATATCCTAACTTATTTCTATGTATTTTCTATATTTTTCTATATATTTAATTACTATAACATATATTACTGTAACATAATCTCATTCTAATTAGTTAAACATGTGAAAGGCCCTACGTGTCATACACGCTAGAATCAGCCTTTGAAAGACTAATCAGAAACTGACAGATTAACCGTGTTATTAGAAGTATTCCACTTTCTTTATCAATGATCAGCACCAGAGAGTTTGTTAATTGGTACAGATGTTAAGCATAATTTTTATATTATTTTATTTTTATTATTTTAGTGAGAGGAGGGGAGGCAGAGAGACAGACTCCCACATGCGCCCTACTGGGATCCACCTGGCAAGCCCACTAGAAGGCGATGCTCTGCCTCTCTGGGACATTTCTCAATTGCTCAGCAACCAATTTATTCTTTACCCCTGAGGCAGAGGCCACAGAACCATCCTCAGTGCCTGGGGCCATTTAGTCATGGCTGCTGGAGGGGAAGAGAGAGAGAAGCAATAGGAGGAGGGGTGGAGAAGTAGATGGTCACTTCTACTGTGTGCTCTGACAGGAAATCAAACCCAGGACATCCACACCCTGGACCAGCACTCTACCACTGAGCCAGACTGCCAGGGCCTGGACATCATTTTTAAACTGGTGAACTGACTGGGCTCAAGATACATAGATCAGATGGGCTGTAAGCACTCTGCTGTAGCATGAACATACTATTCTAATCTATGGATAGAATTACTCCACGCCAGAATCAAGCCTTGGCCTTGGGGCTCTATCCAGGTCTGCGTGTAGCTCCTTAGGCATGATTCCGTCATTTCTGGTCACTGAGGAATTCAAAAGTTTAAAATTCCAGAGGTTTAAAAATTTAACAACTGCAAACATTTTCCAAGAAATACAAAAAAAACAACAACAAATTACATAATTTTTATGGTATCAAGTGAGAAATACACTTTCTAAATTGACTAATCCAAGTAGCAAATAACTTACAAGTGAATCGTGTCCCAGAGATATAACTGTGACTGGGTCATTTGAAATCTGTCACCAATACCAATGTAGATATTATTGTGAGTGGTCGGTAAGTATCCCACATAGTTCATAAACCTGCTTAAACAAAACATAACGAACACTATAGCTACAAAGACAAGTACTATTTTAAAAAAATTAGTAAATTATTCTAACAACAAAATAACCTCCCAAAATATGTCTTGCTGAAGAACTGTAGTTTCATATAATTGAATTATGAGCTTAGAAAATTATGGAGGAAGGGATTTCTAAAGGGAAATCCTGGGCTTATTTATGGATATTTTATGTTGAGGACACTTAAAATTATACTTCTTTTATTCCACAAATTAAGCATTTCCTCTTTTTTGATAGAGGGACTCTTATAGAAAGCCAAAAGAGGAGGGTTGCTTGTATGTTCAGAAAAGTAACAAGGTGGGAAAGGAGGTAGAGGTCCTTAACACAATTAAATCAGCAATGAAGAAGAGTTATGGGGTATAATGAGCTAAGGGGAAGGCAGAGAGTTTGGGAATTTACAATAGAAAATGGCCTGGGATGGTCTAAAGTCACCTGTGACTGAAGGTGAGAGGTGCAGGGGAGCCGCTGGGCTTGGGTGATTTATCCTGGAGGGGAAAGGAGAGAGGAGGTTGTGACAGAAGGAAAGCTCCCTAGAATATAGATTTCCACACTCATCACTGAGGCGTGGTTCACTGGGAACCACTGGCTGCTCTTCAGCAGCGCCATTGGGGTCATGGTGCCTCAGGGAGGGACATGCAGCGCTCCCCTCCCCTGCAAGCTCCATTTTTAGTGCCTGGGTTTGTAAGTCAGACCTTTGGTGTCCTTCTAGCATGAGCTCTTCTCTGCTCTTAGGACATCCCTTTCGTATCAGGGGGACAGGCTGTGAAGTAGGTGATTATCTAACCGTGGCGCTGTCCATCTGAAAATAATACAAAATAGTATTGAATGTCAGCTAATTAAAAAATAAAATTTAAATTAAAAAAATAAAAAATATATATATAAATGACCAGAAAAATAATCCATTTTAAATCTGGGGTCATAACTTTTAGGCTCACTGTTCATGGGAAATAGGTTCTATGGGTGACATAATTCATGATTAAATATAGTCAAATTTCAATTATGTTCCTGAGACAGCCACTAAGCAAAACAAAACAAAACCCTGTTGTCACACAACTAACTTATGAGCTCGTGTTAGTTCTCATTTCCAAAAATAATGTAAGTTGGGAAGAAGTAGGAAATAACCGTGACCGAGGAGACCGAGTACCTCCGATGAGACGGGCACGCGCTGGGGAGGCGTTCCTGCTGACTCCCTCATTTAAAATTCTGTGAGGAGGAGATTATTTTTCTCCACTTCACAAACAGTGAAAACAAGAGTCAGAGATATCCTGTGAGACGCGGAGGGTGACACAGGGGAGTGGACGGCGGTTCTGGGACCCCACACTCAGACTCTGGGCCGTTCCGCCATGCTGCTCCTCAGTGCGTTTGGTTCTTAACCACCCAACGAGCCTCCCACCCAACGGAGAAAATGATCTGTCACACTTCACTCAGAAGACATGAAAATCAGTCACTCTTCAGACTCAGCAAGTTGAAATTGCAAGCTGTGTGGCAGTTGTTGATCGCTCTGTCATTGTTGCCAATACCATGGCTGGACAAAAGTTTCATTCTAAATGACCCAAGTGTGCCATAGAGGGAGAGCTGGCCCTGCCATGGACAAGGCTAGGAGAAGGCTTCGTGCCTGTGGTTGCTGATATAACAGGTGCCATGAAGCCCATGGAGAGTCACGCCAACCTGAGTGCTTGCATGCTAACAAAATTCATAGCCGTAACAACAATCCTGGAAGAAATAGGGGTTAACTGACCCTCAATGGAGAAAACCTGCGGCCTCTGGCTGAGAATGTCTTTCTTCAGAAATGGAAATGCAATGAAGGGTTTTGAATAGAGTGGTAAAAAGCAGATATTTTTACTGTTTACAAAATTAATTTTTCTTTTTTTTTTTTTTTAAGTGAGAGGGAGAGAGAGACAGACAGACGGGGACAGACAGGAAGGGAAAGAGATGATCAATCAATTCTTCATTGCATCACTTTAGTTGCTATTGATTGCTTTCTCATATGTGCCTTGACCGGGGGCTACAGCAGAGTGAGTGACCCCTTGCTCTAGCCAGAGAACTTGGGCTTCAGCCGGTGACCATGGGGTCATGTCTATGATCCCACGCTCGAGCCCACGACCCTGCACTCAAGCTGGTGAGCCCGCGCTCAAGCCGGCAACCTCGGGGTTTCAAACTTGGGTCCTCCAGCACAGGAAGAGATTGGGAGATGGTCCCGAAGTTGGATTACCTGGCTTGTTTCCCTCTGCATGGTGCCCTGGCAAGAGTCCTCCAAGCAGACTTGCTAACCTGAGTTGCACTGTCCATCTTTCCCCTGTGGGGTAAAAACCTTTTGTGAGAGAATTCTCTCTCTCTGCACCGCTCTAACCCTAGAGCGGAGGGAATATTTTGGGATCTAGATCTCAACTAAAAGGAGGGCAGCACCTCGCCTGCTTATCGCTGCCCCGGTGTTAAATATTTTAGAGACACCAGACTCTGTGGCAGCATTGTTTACAGACCGTTATCAGAAGCAGCCAGAAGTAATTAGAGCAGGCTTATCAGGCCATGTGTTTTCTTTACATCTTTTCATTAAAAATATTAGAATTTCCAAAAAGCTTTTTATACCTTTAGCAATTTTTAAATATAGCCCCTGTTGCTTTACCATGAACAAATATCAGTAATAATAAGATGGGCTAAATTGTTCATGAATATTTATTATTATGCAGAACTGACTCTCATTCCAAGCAAATGGCTTCCCCTGGCATGGCATTTCATACGCCTTGAATATTCTCTGACTTTCTGAATTTCAGATTCAGTTGTCTTGATAAGCTCACTGTTCTTAAGACCAAGTGACCTGACTTTTTTGTTGGGTAAACATGAGAATCATGGGTCTCTGGGGCTGTAGATGTCAAAGCTGATTTGTTGGGCTGTAATAAGAGGAATTGCCTGGTCATGTGGTTTTCTGAGTTGTAGAAATTGGTTCATGGTTCTGTAAGTTATTTAACTAGATCAGTGTTGCCTCTGCCACTCGCCAAGAGTTTGAATTTGGGAAAAGGCAGTGGACACACAGGTTGTTTATCCAGTCTATTTTCTTTTCTCTTCTAAGCACCCTATTTTTGTTCATATATGTATTTCTCATGTTCATGATTCAGAGGAGAGTGGTCCCATTCTCAGCTCTAGGAATGGTCCTTATTAGTGTTAGCATCCCAGCACATGACATCCCTTAGCAACAATGATTGATTCAGGAGTTATCATTTAACCTACGGTGTCCCAGAAAGCTTGAGTTGAAGGAGATAGTGTATACCACAGAGAAGGGGCTTCTCTCTCATGCTGGACAGAAAAAGGAAACATGTAGCTCAGATTGTCACTGTGACCCATCTTGTATTAACATCAGGTGGTGCAGATATAGGATGAAACATACACTGATGACAGAGAGAACTTAGGTCCTTGTATGACACCTGGAGACTGTCTGCCACTATGCTCTCAGTTGCAGGCAAGAATGCATGTCCTTGTTGATAAAATTTAAATAGGGGTTTCTGTTACCTGTAGCCAAAGCATTCTAGTGGATGGTTACGTGTCCTTAAAACTAAGCTCATTCATCTCTAAGCGTTAACAGTGAACGTTATACCTCAGTTCTTGTGTTCAGCTCAGAAAGAATTCAGAGTCAAGAACTCCTAATGCAAGAGAAAGATTTTTTAGTGAAAGAAAGTCAAAGAGGCAGAAGAAGTGAGCCATCTGGGCTGCGTGGACTCAGGGAACAAGTTATTAAGGCAAAAGAAGGGATGCTGGAGGTTAGGAGAGAGAAAATAAAGGTACACACCTGAGAGAGGAGGTATGTGTGTACTCTAGAGGAAGGAGCAGCAGCCCTGGGTCCTTTGTGTTAAGAGTTTTTGTTTTCTAAAGCAGGGATTTTAGGGGTGGTCCCAGGGGACGATCTCTTCAGAATATTCATTAGCTTCAGAGTTGCATTCGCTACTGATTGTTTGACGCTAGATGCATTGGTCATTGCATCCGGTCCTGATGTCGGCCATGATGTTGCTCCATCTGGTTTACTGCTTTTCTGGGCCTGGTGCTGAAACACAACTGAAGCCTTAACGTCATCTCTAGTTTGAACAAAACTCTTCTTCTGTGGTCAACAGACCCAAGGCTTTGATCCTAAGACTACATGATGCTGATCAGAACCTCATAGTCCTGAGGGCTTAATGCAGAAGGCAGTGGTCATTCAAGGGCTTGTATGGGAGTTGTATGGTATAGGGCAGTGGTTAGCAAACTCATTAGTCAACAGAGCCAAATATTAACAGTACAAAGATTGAAATTTCTTTTGAGAGCCAAATTTTTTAAACTTAAACTATGTAGGTAGGTACATTGTTATTAACTTAATTAGGGTGCTCCTAAACTGGCCTTTGCTAAAAATGTCCTCAATCTGATTGAGCCGCATGTGGCTCGTGAGCCGCAGTTTGCCAACCACTGGTGTAGGCCATACCACCCTGAAAGTGTTGGATCTTGTCTCATTTCAGGAGTGGTATGAGGCTGTTTTCCAGACCTCGTGTTCCTTCTCTCAGGGAGGCCAAATCACATGACTAGCAATATGAAAGGTCAGGGGTCTGAACCACATGGCTAGTAACAATCTAGGGGAGGAAAGGGGTAAGGTCCTAGCCTACCTACACTAGTCATTTTCTCAAGCTGCACCTATTGCTAGGCACCCAGGACTTTCCAACTGGTGACATTCTGTACCTTGGCCTGTCTTGCCTAACTGTCTTGCCCTGCTCATGCCTAACTGCCTCCTCTTTCATAAGGCTCCACCTTGGAGGGTTTTTGTCAGGATTAATGCAGAGTACATGCTCAATTAATTTAGCAAGCACTCTTTTCTGTTCTTCTTGGTAGATATAGTATAGTTCTAGGCCCAAATAATAGATACGCCATTAGATTTGTTGATTCACAGCTTATGTGAAACTTGCTCCATTTCTCAATTGCTCACTGGCTTTGTTTTGATTTTCTCTTTGTTTTTACATTTGCATAATATATATATATATATATATATATATATATATATATATATATATTCCAGATAGAGAACTGTGGTGTCAACATCAGCTTTCAGTGTTCGTTTAGAAGTGAACACATACTTCCTTACCTCCCAAGTTTCTTTTGCCCTTCCCTCTAATTTTTATGTAAGATAAAAAACCTGGAAAAGAGAAGTTGATTTGTCCGTGGTCTAGTGGCAGAGCTAGCGATGTGTGAAAACAGTTTTCCTGTTTCGTTTCTGGCCAGTGAGAATGTTTTCCTGTAGCATCATGAGTTAGCACACACTTAAAGCTAGGACCAAGCTCCAACCCTGTCCACTAGTTCTGGTCCACGTTTTTTTTTTTTTTGTCCTTCATTTCTCCACCTTATGGGGTCTTAAAATAATCCAATGCTGTGCGGACAGCTCTGACAATAGGCCAATGTTAGTTTTATTGATTTGCAGCATGCATTGCCTGGTGGCCAGGCCATTATAATGCTTTCCCTGTACATATGCAGCTGTTGTCATTTTTGCATTAACATTTATTAACCCACATCCGGGAGCTGACTGTGATTGTGAAATTGAAATCATGGTTATTATTACGTTTGCTGGTGTAGACCACAGGAACCTGGGCGGCACAGCCTTGAATAATATGTTTCAGTGCTTTGTTAAATGATATATCTATCTCTTAGACCTTTCATTAAGTTCCCTTTGTAACACACTTACAACAGTTAACCTGGGCTGGGAGATTTTAAACTGTTGTTACTCCAGGGAACTTGAAGGATCCTTTAGAGAGTCATAGACTAACATCAGGGGGAGATCAATGTGGTGGGATGCAGGCTGGCATGTGCACCCATAGAATGCATCTCAGCCCTTCTGATAGTGGTCACTGTTACAGTGTAACTTGCAAGAAACTGAGGCAGAGCCCAATTTTGATTAAAATTTAGAGAGCCTTTAATAGCTGGCCAGCTGACTGTCCACTTGCACTCCATGCAGGGAAGCAAGGAACAGCCCCGAGGCCGGGGGGAGAACAGTATTTGAAGACAAAAACCACAAAGTTAAAGTTGGTTCAGCACGTTTGCATAATATCTTGCAAAAGCATATATTGTTCTAAAGATAATAAACAGCCTTCTTGTTAGTTCTACAAAAGCTGAAGTGTGAAAACGGTATCCTGCTTGTGCCAGCAAGATTAGATCTTAGATGCGCAGAAGTTTGTCAAAAATTTTCCACTTGCAGCTGTGGCTATAAACCAGTTCCTCTTAAACTATAAACTGAATTGGGTCGGGGGTCCTCAGCATGGGCTGGCACATCAGCACAGTTACAAGGGCATTGGAAGCAAGAGAAATTCTCTTTACCATACTGGGTGTACATCATTTCAAAAAGGTGTCCGGGAGTCTTGTTGAAGGTGACAGGGAGAGGTATAGATGAACAGCAAGGCTCAGAGAGGTTTGGCTGCTCTGTCCTGACCACAGGGGACAGTATCTAGCCCACACTTGGGATTAACTGTGCGGCAGGCACTGCACTAAGGTTTTATTAAACATTTTATTTCATCCTTATGACTACCCTACAGATAGGCTTTATCATCTCTATGTAAGATGAGGCTTACCTCTAAATGTGTTCAAGACTTTGCACTTGTAAATAAAGGAACAAAAGATAAGTCTGCTGGCTTCAGGCCTCATTATTTTTACAAGATCTCAATGTATTCTAAATATAAGGGCTGCAGTTTGTTGTCCTCTATTATCTGGAGTGATAAGTAAAATGGAAGCAGAACCTATGAAATTATAAGATGCAATATAGACACGTGGCACTAGAAGGAGTCCAACTGAACTTGAGAAGCAATCTGCTTACCTAGCAGGATCTACAGACTACATATACACACAGTTTTCTCTTGTCTGATGTTAACTGGCCAAGTCATTCTGATTGCATGGTATTAAGGGCCACTTCCATGATAAATGCTCTCATGGGCATAGCCTACAATTAAACAATGGTCCCACATAGATAAAAGTGAAGTGGTTACCAGGGGGAGGGGAGTCAAGAGAGACAAGTAGACGGTGATGGAAAATGATTTGACTTTGGGTGATGGGCACACAACGTTATCAACAGTTCAAATGTTACAGAGATGTTCACCTGACACCTGTGTATGTACTCGTATTGATCAATGTCACCCCATGACATTTAATTTCTAAAAAAAAATTATATATCCTGGCCCCTGGCATGGGCTCCATCCTCATGCCTCTTCTCCAGACCTCTTGGGCTTTGATCTTCCAAGCTTTCTTCTCAGACTCCTGAACGTCTGGCCTTGCCGTTTGCCTGCCCACATGTCCATGCATTTCTTTTAGGCCACCTCTCTTCCAACACAAGGGTGATTAGGCTCATTAACCAAAGCTCTGCTCAGAGAGACAATGGACCTCCCCACTGGGCTCAGGGGCCCCTCGCTACGTCTTCAGGTCCGCAGGCTCAGCCCCCATACCAAGCCACCCATCATGGAGTGAAGCTGAGCGCTTTTCCTGCTCTACCGGCTGGTCATCACGGAAAGACAGATAGATGGAGACGCATCAGTGCATCGGTGGGGGTGACCTGAGCAGATGAGCCAGCTCCTCCGAGAGACTGCTTATACCTCAGGCACATTTCCTTTTTGCATGCCTTTGTCAACATGAGCTCTCTGAGGGCACACAGTGACTCTGAAAACCCACCCTCCAAAGAGAGATCCTGGCACAAGATAGGTCTTCAATAATTGCTTATTGAAATGAAATGAATGATATGGAGGGGACAGAGACAGGACAAAAAGCCAAATGTACACACTTGGTTCAGGACCTCTCCCACTACATCCCGTCGAGTTATCACCTATGAGATTCTCAGGGCCAGGGCCGGGAGGACCAGAGGGCGATGCGTGTGCTGGGCGCAGGGGCACTTCCGTGAGAGCCCTGGGGGACCATCCTGACTGACCAACTGGCCTAGCTTTAATTCTGAAATTCTTAGTTCCTTTAATAATAGCTCTAATAGCGCCACAAAAACACCCCAAAACTTATGCCTTTAAAGTTATCTTTGGAACCCCATCCCGAGAGGCTTCAAGGTCAAAAACAACCTGAGCAACATGTTCTTCCTTTCCTACACCTTTTCCTTTCTCCCTTCCCTTTTATTTCTTCCCTCATGGGGTATCTTTCGGAGCACAAAGACTGAACAAATTGTTATATATTTATTAATTAAGTTAAATAAATAAATAGAAATTAAGACCATTTATTTATTTTGAGAGAGAGAGAGATAACAAGACAGGAAAGAAGAAAGATGAGAAGTATCAACTCATAGTTGTGGCACCTTAGTTTATTGATTGCTTCTCATATGTGCCTTGACTAGGAAGCAGGGGGGCTGCAGCAGAGCCAGTGACCCCTTGCTCAAGCCAGCAACCTTGGGCTTAAGCCAGGGACCATGGAGTCATGTCTATGGTCCCACGCTGAAGCCAGCAACCCCACGTTCAGCTAGTGAGCCCATGCTCAAGCTGGCAACCCCGGGGTTTTGAACCTGGATCCTCAGCATCCCAGGCCGACTCTCCATCCACGGTGCCACTGCCTGGTCAGACTGGTCTTAAATTTTTTTCCCAAGTGAGAGGAGGGGAGATAGAAAGACTCCCACTGCGCCTGGACTGGGATCCACTGGCAACCCCCATCTGGAGCCAATGTTCTGACCATCTGGGATCGTGCTCACATCCAAGCTATTTTAGCACCTGAGAGGGAGGATCCACAGAGCCATCCTCAGCAGCTATGGCTGATGCGCTCGAACCAATTGAGCCATGGCTGCAGGAGGGGGGGGGGGGAGAGACAGAGAGAGAGAGAGAGAGAGAGAGAGAGGAGGGAGGGAGAGGGGAGGAGAAACAGATAGTTGCTTCTCCTGTGTGCTCTGGCCAGAAATTGAACCCAGGACATCCACACACCAGGCCAATGCTCTACCACTGAGCCAAGCAGCCAGGGCCCTTAATTTCAATAATAGAGAGATTGAGTGTTTGATAGTGTGCAATGAGCACTAATAGGATCAGGGGAGTCTTCCCTAAGGAAATGAGAAGTCTTGACTAGGTGAAGTGCAGTCATGCCCTGGAGTGAGAAAAGAGTGTGGCATTTTCCAGAAAGTGCCCATAATCTCAGAAGCCTAAAGATGGAGGAGGAGCTGTACTCAGTGAAAATGGAGACACAGGCTGTTGTCAGACCTCAGGGGCTATTGGATGCTGTATGAATTAAGGGTGTTGGAAATCCACGCAAATGTTTTAAGACAGGAGCTACATTTTAATAATATCAGATTTAGATTTTTGATTATGTCAATATAACTATAGTGTGGAGAATAGATTAGAGGGGGGCTAGAGAGACTGTGGGGAACAAGTTATGAGGCTACTGGCAAAGGAGCAAGGTGGCTTAGATTAAATTGATGGCATGAAGACAAGAGGACAGATTCAAGAGAAATAGATTCAATTTGATGATTACTTGGAGTTAAGGCACAGGGAGAGGGAGGTATCGATTTTGAGTTCCTGTTTTCTGGCTTCAGTAACTGGTTGGGTGGTGGTACCAGTTACAGGGCTCAGTTATAGCAGAAAGGAGCCTTTAGAAGAACCAACGCGTGAGACTGTGTCTTGCTCTATGAAAGAGATTGTTCTTAATGAGAATTTTTATACCTCCAGTTCTATTTTCTCCTTAGCTCTTGTTCTTAAATAAGAATTCTGGCACTTAAGAATAAAGAAAATCTTTTAAGATTTCACATTTCATGGAAAAACAAACATTTTGATTAATTGTAGTAGAAACCATTATGTATAAGATCACAGAAGTTTCCGATAAAAAATGTTTATATTTCCAGGGGTTGCATCTTTGGTCCTCTGCTCTCTCCACATGTCTTCCTGGGCAATCGTATCTCTTCCCATGTTTTCGGCAATCACTTATACAGGGACGGGCAAAGTAGGCTACAACTTGTGAATATGCAAAACACAGAATTTATTCTTGTATTATTATTTATTAATTATTGCATTATTTTCCATATGAACAATGGTAAGCCTTCTTCTGCCCACCTCAGTATTTTAACAATTCCCAAATGTTTACCTCTAGCTAATATATCTCTTTTCAGATCCAGTTTTTTTATAGTCACTGTTTACTTGAAGTTCTCTCCTGAATGTGACTCAGAGCATCATAATCTCAAACATGTCTATGCGTGAACAAAATGTCCCTCCCCAGTCTACCCTTCTGCATCTCCTATCCTGGTGAAAATCTTTGAAAACAACCCAGTCACCCAAGTGGAGCTTAGAGGAGAATTCGACTCTGCCCTCTGTTTTAGTGACTGCTGTATGTCCAATAAGTCACCAAACCCTACGGGTTAAACCTCCTAAAGACATTTCATCTTAGCACTTTCTTTCCATTCTGTATGGTCATTTGGACCTGGGTCTCCCTCGTTTGTTACCTTGGTTACTATAAGTGTTCCCACTGGTGATCGTTCCCCTGCGTTTTTGTCTCCAATTCATTCCCTGCACCACCATCATGATGACTTTTCTATCTTTTTTTTTTTTAAGTGCAAGGAGGGGAGATAGAGAGACAGACTCCTGCATGTGCCCCAACTGGGATACATCCGGCAACCCCTGTCTGGGGCTGATACTCGAACCATTTGAGCCACTGGCTACAGCAGAGAAAGAGAGAGAGAAGGGGGAGAGGGAGAGGAAGAAAAGCAAATGGTCACTTTTCCTGTGTGCCCTGTCCTGAGCTCAAACCCAAGACGTCTTCAGGCTGGGCTGACGCTCTATCCGTTGAGCAAATTGGCCAGGCCCATGATTTTTATTTCTTTCTTTTCTTTTCATTTATTTATTTACTTTGTAATTTTTCTGAGATATGTATTAGATCAGTGTTTCTCCCTAGCTTCCCATGGTCTACTCTTCCATGATGCATTTTGGTTCATTGCTGTCCATCTTTCTATCTGAGGCTCAGCTCTAGGGAACAGCTGAAGCTCTTCTGATCAAGCTCTTCTCTGTCATGGCTCAGTGACCATTAGTTTCCTAGGATTGCTGTCATCACAGACTAGGGGCCTTAAAACAACAACAAAGTACTTTCTCACAGCCATGACCTCTAGAAGTCCTAAGTTAAGACTTGACAGGGTGATGTTCCCCTTGCAAACTCTAGGCGGGGCGGGTGCGGGGAGTGTCCTCCCTGCTTCCCCCACTTTTGGTGGCTCCAGGTGTTCCTCGATTTACGGCAGCCTAACTCCAATCTCCTTTTCCAGTCTGGGATGATTTTGTCTCAAGGTCCTTAACAGAATTATGCCTGCACTGACCCTTTATTCCAAATTAGATCACATTCACATGTTCCAGGGTTTAGGTTGTAGATATATCTTTGCGGGGGGAGGGGGGGAGTGCATCACTGAATACATTACAGCTTTCCTAGAGTATTTCTAACTATCTTTCAGTGCCCACTCAAGAGTCTCAAAGCAATCTCATCAGACCAACAAGCTCCATGGCAATCACCCACTATGGTGCCAATGTTGGGGTTTTTTTGTTTATTTTTAATGAGAGGAGGGGAGATAGTGAGATAGACCCCCACATATGCCCCAACTGGGATCTACCCAGCATCCCCCCCCCCCCCACATCTGGAGCTAGTGCTTGAATTAATTGAGCTATTTTTAGCACCTGAGGCTGATGTACTCAAACCAACCAAGCCATCCTCAGCACCTGGGACCAATGCTCGAACCAATTGAGCCACTGACTGTGGGAGGAGAAGAGGAAAAGAAGGGGAAGAGAAAGAGAGAGAGAGAGAGAGAGATAGAAGCAGATGGTCACTTCCCTTGTGTGCGCTGCCTGGGAATCAAACTTAGGAAGTCCATACACCACACTGATGCTCTATCCACTGAGCCAACTGGCCAGGGCCCTAATCTGCTCTTGTAGTATTATTCTCTGTAACAGTACTTGTCATGCTTGATTATGATTTTTGTTAATTTGTCAGTCTCTTTGTGATCTGTGAGCCCCTATATGGCAGAAACTTTTTATTTGTGGCCCCAGAAATGACCATAGTATATGTTCAACTAGTATTAAATCAAATGATAAGACAGGAAATGGTGGGAACTTGACATCTATGCACTTACGCAAGAGGAAGCAGAGAGTTAAATTTCTTGGGGAGAAACCTTAGTGAGCGCAAGTCAGATTTATGTCTTTCTATGCTCTGTACTTGAATTTGCTTTCAATGGCTAAGACAGTTTCCCTCAGTTTATTTTACCAAAAGGTACCTAAATAGCCTCAAATCCTCTCCATTGCCAAAATCCCTCTTCATATATCTATTTAGGGTCTAAAATGGAATTAACAGTGAGGTACAAAGTTTCCAGTAGGAAAATAATCAGAGAATTGTTTTCACATTTTTGTGGGTTTGTTTACCTCTTTTTTGCAGTTAAATTCTAGTTTCAAGGCTTTATGATCAGAGAATATGCCTGGTATAATTTCAGTCTTTCTGAATTTGTTGATGTTATTTTTGTGGCCCAACATATGGTCAGTTCTTGAGAATGTTCCATGTACACTAGAGAAAAATGTATACTCTGGCACTTTGGGATGAAATGTCCTGTAGATGTCTATCATATCCAATTGTTCTAGTGTTTTGTTTAAGGCCAATATTTCTTTATTGATTTTCTGTCTGGATGAACGATCTAGAGCAGGGGTCTCAAACTCAACTCAGCATGTGGGCCGCAGAGCAAGATCACAGCCGTTCGGCGGGCCGCACTAGGTCTATAAAAGGCAACTGTTACGCAACACTTTTCTTACTGCAGTTGAAAACAAACAAAAAAATCAGTACAACAAGCACAATCGTACATGCAGTTTACTCAGTGTCACAAAATGACCAGAAACTGTAGTTCGCATCACAACTGCTGTTAACTAAGCTAATATCTAGCTAGGATGCTAGAGAAATGAAAAATACAAGTAGGCCCCTAGGCTTACTTAATTTTATCCAAAATATTTTGAACTTTGTGGATTAGTCTGCGGGCTGCACAAAATTGTTCAGCGGGCCGCATGCGGCCCGCGGGCCGTGAGTTTGAGACCCCTGATCTAGAGCCATCAGCAATGTATTGAGGTCTCCAAGTATGATTGTAATATTTTTGTTGGTTTTTGTTTTTGGGTCAGTCAGTAGTTGTCTTGTATATTTTGGTGCTCCTTGGTTTGGTGCATATATTTATATATTAGAAATGTTATGTCTTCTTGATTCAATGTCCCTTTATCATTATGAAATGACCGTTTCTGTTGCTTATTACCTTTGCTGTCTTGTAGTCAGCATTGTTAGATATGAGTATTGCTACACCTGCTTTTTTTTGGATGTTATTTGCTTGGAGTATTGTTTTCCAACCTTTCACTTTGAATTTGTTTTTATTCTTGTAGCTTAGATGTGTTTCTTATAGGCAGCACACAGTTGGATTTTCTTTTTTAATCCATTCTGCTACTCTGTGTCTTTTTATTGGTGAGTTCAATCCATTTACATTTAATGTGATTATTGACACTTGAGGGTTTCTTATTGCCATTATATATATATATATATATATATATATATATATATATATTGTTTTCTGATAGTTTTGTATCTTCTTCCTTTTTCTTCTTTCTCTCTCTTTTTGGCCAGTGGCGCCCAGGTTCTGCCCCTGTGGCACTCTTAGGCAAAGATTTGCAGTTGAAGTGTCACTACAGTGATGACATAAACTAGGCCTCAGTCCCATTGGTAGGCGGGGCTTGTTACTGTTTGCAGGCTTCGACAATGGGAGAGTCCATTTTCCCAGAGCCTCTCTCCACATCTCTCCTTCCTGAACCAGCAGCCTAGGGACCCAGCTGTGAAGTTTCCCCAGCCACTGCCTGGAGAGCAAGAGGCTCTAAGAGATACCAAATCCCCCCTCTATCCCCATTCAAAGCAGGGTTCTGGGTAAGGTTTTGTTAGAGCTGCCAGCATAATCAGGCAGGGCTGGGAACTGATTGCTTTTCAGGTGTTTTTCTATGAGCCTCCGGGCATGTCTACTATGCCTCAGCGCTCTGCGGTTCTACTCTCCCCAGGCTTTTTGTACTTTATAATCTGTATCAGCTGGCAGGAAGATGCCCCAGTCACTGCCTGCAGAGAAGGGGCCCTAAGAACTATCAAATTCCTCCTCTGGGTTCACTTAAATCACAGCTCTGGGGAAAAAGGGTTTGTCAGCCAGAGCCACCAGTGTAAGCCAGCAGGGCAGTGAGCAGACTGCAGGTTAGGCTCCTTTCAGCGCTCCATGGGTCTGCTCTCCAGAGGCTGTCTGCAAGCTGCCCTTCCCCCCAGCCCTTCCTCAGCTGTCTTCCATGGGAATGTGCTTTGTAACCTGTGTCAGCTGGTGGAGGCACCCCACCTGGACAGATCTGGGTATAGAGAAGCTGGCTCTTGCATACTTCCTGCATGCCATTGTTTAGGGAGCCAGAATTGCACAGAAATTCTGGCTACAGCCCATGCAGAAGGCCACTGCTGACAGTCTCCAAACTAGCCCCTCTCCAGAAACATGGGGCCCACGCCCAAAGCACCCAGTGGAACCACTTGCACACTGCCTGTGCTCACTGACTGGGAGACTGGGAGTAAACAAAGCCCAAAGCCGCTCTGGTGTCAGCCTCCGCAGGCAACCCACTTGCCCACCTCTGCTGGGGTTTGCTGCTGGCCTTAGCTCTGCATTAGCGATCTCAAGCTGAGTCATGGGCACACTCTCTCCTTGGCTTGAATGTCTCTGCCCTAGCCAGCTTATTCCCTCTCCCCTAGCCCTCCCTTCCTCTCAGTTCCAAGTGAAAGCGGCCCTTCCTCAGATCAGTGAGGAAAGCGGAATACTCCATTCTCCATCTTATTTCCTTCAGAGTGGATTATATATTCAGCCACCTTTTTGCCCAATCGTACCTTTGTTTGATGTATGTGTATTTCAGATGCTCCTGGGATTATTTTTCTGTCTCTAGTTGTTGAATTTGTTGAAATTTCAGGGAGAGGTATCGGGAGCAGCCCTCATGGTGCCATTTCTCTGACGTCTCAATAATTGGAGAATTGAAATAAAGCCCTCCAGGAATTCTCAATGATGGAATAAACGATTGCCCTGCTCACAAAAATTAGGAAATCAGGAAATGTGCAGATACTCCAGTACTTACAGCCTTTTATATAGTACATTTTCACCAATGAAATAAAAGTTGGTTTTACATCTAATTTGCATAATCAAACAACTTTTTTCTTTGACTTGTTTGCTTTTCTGATGTTCTTGTTTAATAAAAAAAAAACAAGTGTTTCTTTTTTTAATCACTTCATATTCATTTTGAAATATCCCCTAATTTTTGTGAGCAGTACAGTTTTCATTTAGTGTATAGCATGGAGGAATTCATTAATTATCAAGATCACAGTTTCCATATTTTGAAAAAAGGAGGAAAAAAACACATTTCCTCATTTTTTTAATTAAATTTATTGAAGTGACACTGGTTAAAATTATATAGTTTTTTTTGTGTTTTTTTTTTTTAAGTGAGAGAGAGGTGAGGGGATAGACAGACTCCCATAGTGCCTCAACTGGGATCCATCCGGCAACCCCTGTCTGGGGTCAATGCTCAAATCAGCAGAGCTATCCTTAGCACCTGAGGCTGATGCTTGAACCAACTGAGCCACTGGCTGCTTGAGGGGAAGAGAGAGAGAAGGAAGAGAGGGAGGGGATAAGAAACAGATGGTTGCTTCTCATGTGTACCCTGACCAGGGATTGAACCTGGAACTCTCACACACCAGGCTGACTTTCTATTCACTGAGCCAACTGGCCAGGGCTGATTATATAGGTTTTAAGTGTACATTTCTATAATGCATAATCTTCATATTGCAGTGTGTGTCCACCACCCAAAGTCAAATCATCTTTTGTCACCATATATTTTACCCCCTTTACCTTTTACTACCCTACCACTAACTTCCCTCTTGTCACCACCATATTGTCTGTATATGAGGTTTTTTGTTTGTTTGTTTGTTTGTTTTTAACAGACAGAGAGAGAGTCAGAGAGAGGGACAGATAGGGACAGACAGACAGGAACGGAGAGAGATGAGAAGCATCAATCATCAGTTTTTTTCATTGCGACACCTTAGTTGTTTATTGATTGCTTTCTCATATGTGCCTTGACTGTGAGTCTTCTTCAGCAGACCGAGGAACCCCTTGCTGAAGCCAGTGACCTTGGGTCCAAGCTGGTGAGCTTTGCTCAAGCCAGATGAGCCCGCGCTCAAGCTGGCGACCTTGGGGTCTCGAACCTGGGTCCTTCCACATCCCAATCCGACGCTCTATCCACTGCGCTACCGCCTGGTCAGGCTGTATATGAGTTTTTATTTGCTGGTTTTCCTTGTTTGTTCATTTGTTAATCCTTAGTGGCCTTATATCAGACAATCTTTGCCTGCCTGTTATGGTGTTCCTGTCACACAGCCAGAAAGTGGCAAAGCCAGACTTGAACCCAGGTCTGTCTAGTTGCCGTCACGAAGCTGTATGGGTTATTTCTACTCGTATTTGAACAAACATAACAACAAAGAGGTCTGATGGACCAAATAGCTGAAGTTAATCTCAAGCAGAGAAGTAGAAGACCATAAACAGAGCAATGAATTTGTAATGATGTTTAAGGAAAAATGATAAAGAAAGATAGGAAATGCTCTTTCAAATTAGTTCTTAAACTGGACATTTCAGGTTTGCACCTAACAGGTTTACCTGCATTCCATTTTAGAGTATGCCTGACAACCCTGAGACTTCTTGCTTTGAAGGGCACTTCAGACTAATTCATTTATCACCATTCAAGTAGGATATAGGCATGTTTCTTTGCGGTGTTGAGTCTATGGAATTACAACATCACACCTGATTGCAGCACAGTAAATTCCTAGTCTAGCATATAGTGTATAATAGCTTTCAATTTTTGTATATTCAATGACTATTGCTTTTCATTTATGTAGTCAGTCTTACTTAAAGGGACAAGTGGTAATATGTTAGGGCAATGATGGGAGAAGGGCTATACAAATATGTACTGTAATTTTATTTCAAGGTTGCCTTGCTATTTGAGTTTAGGTGTTTAGTAGGTCTAAATTTTAGGCTGTACTTGACAGCACCATGTGTTGTAGAGGGCTAATTTCTGACATGAACACAAAGGTATTAACAAGCAGGTAAGAGACAAGTAAAAAAGGTCACTGACAACCTCAGACTAGGTCTAGTTTTTAAAATTCATGTTGCTTTATAAATCTTCTAATAATATACTTTCATTTTTAGGCTAGAACACCCTTATAAAAAAGTGAAACCAAATAAAAATCAGCAAAACCATTGATTTTGAAAGAGTTAGGAAAGAGTGCTGATCTATTGGCTTCTTCAAAAAACATACCAATATTTTAGAATGCATTCTGAGATTGTCACTGTTTTGTGAAGGCATTTGAAGACATTATGTACAAATGCATCTGAATAAAGATGTGTCTCTACTTCTGGGAAGTGTTGACAAAAATTTTTTTTGCACATTCCAAAACTTTAAAACTCAAGTACTATTAATGAGATGCACTGTTGGCTGAGTTTTTACTAGGTGCCAGACCCTGTGCTAGACTCTTCATAGACATGAACTCCTTTTATTTAGTTCCTTAAAATAACACTCTGTTATGAGTTTGCTCAATTAGTCTTGTCTCTAGAATCTGTCAATCCCGCCTTCTGTTTTGCTGTCTCATTTCCCTCTTCTTTACACTTGTTATCACTGTCTGCACATCTCATTCTTCACACTTCATCTCAGCATCCCTTGTTATTTATAGCTATATCCCTAGTACAATGCCTAGTACTCCAGGCATGCAATTTATTTGTCAAATGAGTGAGCAATTGAACACCCTTGACCTTCAACATGCTTCTTTGGGATGTAATGCTTAGCTCCCTACTCACTGCTTTAGGGAAGAAAAACAGCGAAGTTCTTGTTTTCTCCCTGTTAGGGTTAGGTTCAGGGCTCCTTTAAATCCAGAGCCCCTTTAAAACTCAAATTCTCCTCAAACATCCCACTAGGGCTCAAAACAACATTCTTATCCCCCACTGTGAGATTGTAGTTAATTTGCTTTCTACTCTCTCTCTTAATGGCTTCCTGGCCTTCACTTTGAAATGTAGCAAAAAAGCAGGGAAAGCTTATGTCGGGAAGGGACCTGACAATTAGGGGAGTTTAAATCATAACAGTTGTTTGTAAAAGCCTAGTCACAGGCCCAGAGATGCTGACTTCTGATATATCAGCCCCCATCTCTCTCTCTCTCTCTCTCCTTTTTTTTTTAGCGAGAGAGACAGACAGATATATATATATATAAAGAGAGAGGGATAGATAGGAAAGGAGAGAGATGAGAAGAAACATCAATTCTTTGTTATGGCACCTTAGTGCCATATGTGCCCTGGAGGGGGGGGCTATGCTACATATGTGCCCTGGAGGGGGGGGCTATGCTACAGCAGAGCAAGTGACCCCTTACTCCCCTTACTCAAGCCATCGACCTTGGGTGTTGGGCAGATAAAATATTTATGCTCACTTTGTTAAAGATGGCACTGCCCACATGGAAGCCTGTCGCCCAGGTGATATTAATGTGTGTTGGGGGTGGGCTGTGGGCAGTCAGGATCCTTGTAGCCTGGGGCCTGGTTTTAGGACTAAGCCTTTCCCACCCTTTTTGATGTGGGGTGGTACAATCCCATCATGCCTCAGATAAGTGACTTTGTATATAAGAGACTTCTCTATTTTGTATATTAGATTAAAGGTTTTGATTTCTGCACTATAAAGTGGGGCAGACCGGGAGCTTGCTCTCTAGTGGTTCCTGAGATTAGCATTAGAGGAAAGAGCAGAAAAGGAGAGCAGAGAAAGGCCATGTGGAGGAGGCCAGGAGAAGCAGCCAAGATGGTGGAGTGCTGAGTAAGAAGCCAGTTTGTGCAGAGTTTGTGCAGGGAGAAGGAAGGAGATGGGGAACAGATGTGAATAAGGCTGGTGAGCTAGAAACCTTTGATTCTGGGAAACTCGGATAAGTCAGTAGATTTGTGAGCACTGAATGAGTGGGTTTTGGAGCCCAGTGTGTGTTTTTACTTGCCTGCCAGGTACAAGCTAGGATTAAAGGTAATGATCCAACAGTTCATGGCTCCATTGTTTTATTACCGTCTATCCAAATCCAATGTGAACCTGCATGTGAATGGCCACAATGGTGGCTCCTGGCCATACATTGGGCTTCAAGCCAGTGACCATGGAGTCATGTCTATGATCCCATGCTCAAACCAGCAACCCCATGCTCCAACTGGTGAGCCTGCACTCAAGCTGGATGAGCCTGTGCTCAAGCTGGCAACCTGGGGGTTTTGAACCTGGGTCCTCTGCATCCTAGGCTAACACTCTATTCACTGCACCACCATTTGATCTGGCATTGGCCCCTATCTCAAGGGCAGTGCAATCCCATGGGAAGAGGGGGGCTGGCTTGCTTGAAGCCCCAGCCAGGATCTTTGAGCCAGCCCAGGCTTTCTTTTAGACAGTCGAGCTGAGAGGTAAGCAATTTGGAGGTGCTGTGGCACCACTGCAATGCACATAGGAAAAAATATTATCTTGTACCTATAGAGGCAATGATGTCAGCTGCTTTTCCCAAGACCGCTGACCAACCTGTATAAATCCTGCTTTGTCCCTCCCCAGTGCTGACGTGGCTTCATTTGTCCCGGCCACCTGCAGCCAGGCATTTTAAATAAATTTTCCTTTTGGAACATACCAGCCTTGTGGTTTTGGTTTGGCTCTCCCCGACTCCCACCCATAGACCCGGAAGGGGGTTAGCTCATCGAATCCTGGATAAAATGGCCCAGCTGGAGTTCTCTCCGTGTCTGACCTAGTCAGGGCTTTAGACTGGCCTGCCAGTTGCCAAAGGAGACTGAAAATAGGCTTTTCCCCCTCCCCAGTGGACGGGCCCCCCAGTGTCAACCTTTCACTCCCCTCATGGACTAATTGGTCTACAAGCTCTGGGCAATTTAGCTCTAGCCCCTGGACAGCCCTTGAAAGTGATTGGTAGAGGCGTCATTGGCTTTTCTTTGGGAACCATCTGGAAAGAAATGATAAGATGGGTCGGAAGCCAAGAGGAAAGAAAGCTTAGCAGTTACCGCAGGAGTCCAGAGGAGAGGCAATGAAGGGCTGAGCCTGGGAGGAGGCGGAGAACTCTGCTGATGTAGCTGCCACAGGCATCAGAACGAGTTACTACAGATGGAGGAAAAGCCCGAGAGACGGCTGGGGCAGGGTTTGATCTCAGGCTCCTGAGTGCCAGCTGTGTGACCTCAGTCAGTTTCCTCATCCCAAAGCCTCTCGAGGCTCGTCTGTCCACGGTAATGGTCTTTTGTTGTAGGGTTGTTGAAATGTCTTTGGAGGGTATTTGTAAAGTACTCAGCACAGTGCCTGAGCATATAGTAAGCACTTACTCTCAACCCAGGAAATGTCTACAGAATGGGTTCTAAGACATAAAAATAAATAGGTTCCCTTTGGGACTTATCTTTTGAATGTAAACCTTGATTGAGTGCCTACTGTCTGTCTAGCATGTCACTAAGCATCAAAGCCTCAGCAGGGACTAAAACAAAGTCGTCCTGTCTCATGAGAGGGGCCAACACTTTTGTGCAGGCGCTATAGCCAAATTAATGATAATAATAATAATTATTATTATTATATATTTTATTATGTAATTATAAGCACTAACAATCAAACTTAAGTAGCCTAAGCATATGGATTAAAGGAGGAGATACTTTATTCATTTATTAGTGCTTAAAAGAGTTTTAAGTAGCAAACTTAACAGCAAAGATGTGAGTACAGAACACAGATTTTTTTTTTCTAAACTGTTTGAGAGTTGCCAATTGAAGGCCCATCCCTCTGATATTTTTTTGGATTTAAACATTTTTTCCCACAGCATAACTGGTATAACTATATGCTTTTTGGTTTTGTTTTGTTTTTAATTTGGCATTCCTAACAAACCCTCAGAGAGAATGCAGTGATAGTTCATAGATGTGGTCCCTGGTATCACTAAAGTTATGGTCTTGGTTCCCCTAGCACTGTGCCTTAACATGCAGGCATCAGAGGGTGAAGGAGAACTGCTCAGCTACACAAACCATGTTGCCCTTCCCCTTTGTAAACACAAACCCCTCGGTGTCCTCTGGACACCAGAGAGGAACTGTGGAGTGCGGAAGCCAGGCCGGCAGGCCAGAGGGTAACACAGCCTCCTCCTCTCCACTTGGCTCTTCATGCCAGGAGAGTTCCAGGGACCAAGTGCAAGCCATCGATGCCCTGTGCCACGTGGTACATCCAGTTGAAAATTTCAATCCTGGATCTACCCTCAAAAAAGAAATGTATTGTTTTCTAGTACCGCTTTTACTTCACTTTCAGGAAAACACCACCAAAACGGTCAAGGTACCGGTGACCTCCGTCCCGCCAACCTCAGCCCAAGTCAACCCCTTTGAGAGCATAGCCCTTCCCTCTGGTCCCCTGGCATGAGCCCGTCGTGGGTCTGCATTTCCTGTCCTCCGCTTCGGTATCATCCTCTGAGCTGGGCCCAGCGCTCTCACCTCCCATAGGGGCCATCAGTCTTAGCCCCCTGAAGCTGTTTATGTCCCTTGACATGAACAAGGTCCCCCATGTGCATCTGATCCCAGCTACTGACCAAACAAACACCTTGGGGGCTGGCTTCTCGGTCTTCCACTTAGTCCCTTGTCAGGCTATGTGGAGTTACAGGAGAGAGGCTTTGAGGATTTTCTTGTCCCCATCCCACAGGCCTGAGGACATGCTCAGACTGAGTGGACTAAAGTGACAGTCTGGGCATCAGTGATAGACATTTTGGTGTATCATTCTCAGTAATCGCATGCTGGTATTGGAAAAACTCTGCAAATACTTGTGCGAGTCTATGCAAAGCCAGGTCACAGTATTCCCAGGGATTCAGGGGCAGGCTAAGTGGTTAAGAGGAGAGAGCTGATAAAATCTGTATTCTTTTTTTTTTTCTCCTTGCTTCTTATCAGCAAACTCTGAGAACCCACACAAAGCATGCCAGTCCCTGGTTCTCCCCATATTAGATCCTCGGGGCATCCCCATCTCTGCATTGGGAGGTTAGGAATGTTACGCCAGCATAGCTGATGGCAATGGGATAGAGGCCTTCTCCTAAGAGGTCGTGGGAAGAGATCCAGGCAGGAGTCACCAGGGCTGCAGACCAGGAGTCAGGGTGGTGAACTTTGTGGCTTCTTCTTCAGGCCTTCATCGTGCTAGAAGCAGAGGTCCCCAACCCTGGATTCCCAGCAGTGCCGACTGCGCCCCTCCCTCCGCGCCCTTTATGTCCTCGGTGTCTTTGGCGGTTATCACCGTTTATTCCGGGGGCGGGGCTGGGTACTCACTGGGCGAGGCACGAGCCAAGCCCTTTCAGCGGGGGGGGGGGGGGGGGGGGGGGGGGGGGGGCCTGTGTGCAGTGGATGGGGGCGGGGTGGGAATGTGGGCTGGGGGCGGAGTGTGGCCCCGCACCTGCTCCAAGGCTCAGCACCTCTCCTGAATTGTTTAATGTGCATTTCTTACAGGATATTCTCTACATACCAAGTCGCTGCTGTCACATCAGAGTGACAAGGGTACATCCCTGCCATCTCATTCTCAGACCACATTCACGTTTCTCCAATTGGCCTTCATCATGTCCTTGCAGCCAGAGGATCTGGCCCAGAATCGCCCGTTGCGTTTCCTTGTCGCATCCGGCGGGTTTCCCTCACTCTGGAAACCTCTCCAAGGAGAGTTCTTCCGCCTCTCCTTGACTCGCACCATGTTGACACTACTGAGCATTACCGGTCAGAGGCTGGTGAAGTCCCCCCATTTTTGGTTTGTCTGGAGTTCCCTCACGATTAGCTTCCTGTTGTACATCTTTGCAGGAATATTGCAGAAGTGATGTGTTTTTCTCATGTGTCTCATCAGGAAGCACATGAGACTGATTTGTCCCACTCGGGTGATGTTAACTTTGATCACTGGATTAAGGTGATAATTGCCACACTCTCACCGTGCAGGCTCTCTGTTCCTCTTTGTTGTTAGTAATTAGTTTTTGAAAAGGTTGTGTGAACTAAGTACACACACCGTGGCTCATCAAACTTTTATTCATCTATATACATATTTATTTATGTTCTGAAGTTATTTATTTATCTAATATGGACTCATGGTTTCCTGTTTGTTTTATTTAGTGGGCCAAATCTGTATTACCGTGATTTATTTCGAGGCTTCATTTGCATCCACTTTACCCAGTCGAAGTCCCGTCAAACTGGTTTCATTCTCTGAG
Source organism: Saccopteryx leptura (assembly GCF_036850995.1). Lineage (NCBI taxonomy): Eukaryota > Metazoa > Chordata > Mammalia > Chiroptera > Emballonuridae > Saccopteryx > Saccopteryx leptura. The sequence continues at coordinate 360,695,808 of NC_089505.1, forward strand.
AACTTTCATACTTTCTAGTACATGGTACTTTATGCTCATCTTGTACTTTTTCTCTCATCGTCCCTCCCAAAATGGCCATTTCTCCAAGGATTCCCAATTAATTTTAGGGGAGAATGGTATTTAACAAGAAAGCTCTGAATGTGTTCATTGCTATTGGGGTGTTCCTGCTCCCAGACCCACTCAATAGAAAGATACCTTTGAACACTGATCCCTGTAGTCAGTCACAGATTCAATCTCTGCTGAAGTGGACAGCAGGGAAGGGCTCCCTCCAAGGACACTGGGGCACTGTGGTCAGGAGAAGGAGAGTTTATGTTGGACAGCATCAAGTGCACATGTGTGTGAGAACTGGAGCATTGGGATTAGAAAGGAGTCTGCTTGATACAAAGAACTATCTCCCCCTCATTCTGGGCTGCCCACAGAAACTGGATCCCCGAAGACTGCTATCTGTCGTAAAGTTGTAAAGCCATGTAGATATACCTGGTGATTGTTTTCCCTTTTTTTTTTTTTTTTTTTTTTTTTGTATTTTTCTGAAGTTGGAAACAGGGAGGCAGTCAGACAGACTCCCGCATGCACCCGCCCGGGATCCACCTGGTACATCCACCAGGAGGCGATGCTCCGCCCATCTGGGGCGTCGCTCTGTTGCAACCAGAGCCATTCTAGTGCCTGAGGCAGAGGCCATGGAGCCATCCTCAGCGCCCAGGCCATCTTTGCTCCAATGGAGCCTCGCTGCGAGAGGGGAAGAGAGAGACAGAGAGGAAGGAGAGGGGGAGGGGTAGAGAAGCAGATGGGCGCTTCTCCTGGGTGCCCTGGCTGGGAATCAAACCCGGGATTCCTGCATGCCAGGCTGATGCTCAACCACTGAGCCAACCGGCCAGGGCTGTTTTTCCTTTTATAGAATAGTAAACACAGCAAGTTACCTATACTAGATCATGAAACTATACTCAGAAAATTCAGGTCATTGTCTTCGTATGGGGACACAAGAGATACTAGCTTATAGACCTAGGTAGTAGCATAAATTGTGCACATCTCTTTCTCAACAGTTAACAGTTAACCAGGCAGCATCCAATTGTTGGTGTGTCAGTCTGTCCTTCAGCATTCTCAGGGGCTTAGAAAAAACAAGCATATTATGTAATATTTTATACAACACTGTAATTTTTATTTATTCAACAATATGTATAGAATATGTCTGATGAGCCAGAAATAGACAGTTCACATTTATACAAATAACATTAACATTATATAAAATAGCCCTGGCCGGTTGGCTCAATGGATAGAGCGCCAGCCCACGTGTGGGCATCCTGGGGTTTGATCCCCCGTCAGGACACACATGAGAACTGACTATCTGCTTCAGTTCCCCTCCCTCTCCCGCCTATTTCTCTCTTTCCCTCTTGCAGCCAGTGGCTTGATTGGTTTGAGCACTGGCCCTGGGTGCTAAGGATAGCTCGGTTGATTTGAGCATCGGCCCCAAATGTGGGTTGCCAGGTGAAGCCCAGTCAAGGAGCATGAAGGAGTCTGTCTATCTTTCCTCCTCTTACTTAAAAAAATTATATAAAATAATATATATGAAAATTATTTATCTTCAGCATATACTTATAATTTATAGCATTTAGTACTTTAAAATACTTATGTACTAATATATGCATAAATATTTAATTTCTTATAACTGTTGAGTTTTAAGCTATACTTATAGTTAATGCATGAGTGACATGGAAGACACATAATCATTAAATGTGTTTTATTAATTATCCCTACTTTATAGACAAGGAAATTGAGATTCAAAGACTGTAAGTAAATTTTCTTAAGTCAAGCTATTATTGGTCTGTTTCATTTTAATGACTTTAGTCAGCTTATTATCTAAGGCCTGGAAGGTCTGTTTTATTTTAATGAAGTTATCAGTCAGCTTTTAATCTAAGGCCTATAAGGTTTAACATCGAACTGGATCCCAGAATTGTCTAATTCTAAATTGCATCCCCTTTCATCTAGAAGTGGCTTTCATGCCTCTAGTGTGTGTAATTCCCATTCTCCCTCACATCTTTCTTTTCCTCTCTTCCCTTACTCTAGAAGCTTAGTTGATATTCTATCTAAGGTATTAAAAATCCCCAGAAATTTGAAGGTAGATTTCCTCTCTGCTAATAAAGCAAAGTGGTGTTTGTAATGATTTAAGAGACAACTGGCTGGAATCTTGCACAGAAATTATAAGAAGACAACAGGCCCTGGCCAGTTGCTCAGTAGATAGAGTGTCGGCCCCATATATGAACATCTGGGTTTGAGTCTCCATCAGGGCACACAGGAGAACCAATCATCTGCTTCGCCCCCCACCTCCCTCTCCCCTTTCTCTCTTTCTTCCCCTCCCACAGTCAGTGCCTTGATTGGTTTGAGCATGGCCCTGGGTGCTGAGGATAACTCCATTGAAGTGCATCAGCCTCAGGTGCTAAACATAGCTTGGTACTGGAGCATTGGCCCTAGATGCAGAGATGGGTCTGCCAGCTGGATCCCAGTTAGGGTTCATGCTGGAGTCCACCCCCCTATCTCTCCTGCCATGATCTAAAAGAAAAGAAGAAGACAATAACATCTAAAAGTGTCTAGACTAAGAAGGTAAAACTGTTTTGATTTCAAGTTCACTCTGTTTAAGGAAGACGGAGGTTATCTGTCAAAGCATCCTTTTCCCATCATTAGCTGTCCTTTTCCAGTGACATAATTCAATGGTTAGCCTACTATTAGGTACAAGTTAAGTTCTCAAAAAAAAAATGGTTTGCGTGAATGACCATGCATTTTTTGTAAAGGGTGAAGTAGAAAATATTCTAGAATTTGAAGGCCACCCAGTTTCTCTCCTAATCATTCAGCTCTGCCATTATGGCTCAGATACAGCGCTGGATGTGTGAAGAAGTGTGCCCTTCCTGTGGAGGAAATTAGGGAAGGTCAGTGTGGAAGGAAAGGGGTTGGAGGTGGTGCTTCTTTGATGGGTAACAAATCTGCTGAAGTAGGCAAAGAACAGATTTACAGGGGCTTTTAAAGGTTTTGGTAAGAAATTGTTTTAAATGTAAAATTTTTTTATTATTTTAATTTTTGAATTAAAGTTTACATTCAATATTATTCTGTATTAGTTTCAGGCCCACAGTGATTAGAAAATCATATACTTTATGGAGTGGTCCCCATGCTGCTGCAAGTATCGTTTTCCCCAAAGCAATAGAAAGGTACCCATGGGTTTTAAACATGCATGTGCCACAACTGGGTTTGCATTTTGCAATAGTAATCAGGCTTACAGTGTGGAAAGCAGATTGGAGCAGAGTAAGGGTAAGCCCTGGGGGGTCTTTGAAAGACAAGATGATGGTTTGGTCCAAGAAAATGACAGTGAAGATGGAGAAAAGTGGGGAGATTCCAGAAAAATTAGGAAGTTAAATTGATTGGACTTGGTGCTGGATAGATTACGGGGGGTGAAGAAACTTGGAGGATGTCAGGAGCAGGTTTAGCCCGTGCACCTCTAGCTGGAGGGTGGGCTCATTCACTGGGAAATGAGATACTGAGGAGGACTGGGCGGGGCCTTCAGGCGGAAGTAGTCCTTTAGTTCCGATTTGAACACCCACCTCCGGGGAAAGCGGAATGCTGCTTTTGTCACATTTGAGACGTTAAGTGAATTTATTCATTAGTCAGGTAAACATGAGTCTAGGATTTAGAAGAATGTTCTAGATGAACTAAGTTATTGAAAGATGGAATTTCTTAGAGGAATCCTATAAAGTGAGAAGAGAATACACACATCTGTGGTTCTCAAACTAGGGTACAAGTGCCCCAGAAGAATAGCCTCTGTTTCCAGAAGTGCTTGAGAAAGTTAGGGAGATTTCAAGTCATAGAAACAGCTCAAATCCATGGAGCACTGGTTTCATCTGACTCTTTGGAATAAGCAATGCTATAGAATATAATACACAATTCACATAAAATGTAATATAAAAAATAATAATAACTGGGTAATGTGATTGAGGCTGCTGCCATGGGCTGACACCTCAGTTCCCCGAACCAGGGTGTGAGAGATAAGCAGCAAAGCCATTGGATCACAATTATAGCTGCTTACTTAAATAGCAGTTTTCTTGCTTCCTTTTCCACGTGCTTAGTCCCTGATTTAGACTGAGAGGGAAGAATATCCTGCTTTTGTGTGTGTGACAGAGAGAGACACACACACAGACAGACAGACAGACAGACAGATAGGGACAGACAGGGAGAAAGATGAGAACTATCAGTTCTTCATTGTGATACCTTAGTTGTTCATTGATTGCTTTCTCATATGTGCCTTGACCGAGGGGCTACAGCAAACCGAGTAACCTCTTGCTCAGTCAGCGACCTTGGGTCCAAGCTGGTGAGCTGTGCTCAAACCAGATGAACCCGCGCTCAAGCTGGCAACCTCAGGGTTTTGAACCTGGGTCCTCTGAGTCCCAGTCCTGCTCTCTATCTACTGCAATACCACCTAGTCAGGCAGAACATCCTGCTTTTACGACACCTGCTTGGTGACTCCTAAAGCAGAGATAGTACACTATAGTAGGTCAGGGAGGGGAGATTGGCTGAAACCCTACAGCCCATATATCAGCTCTTCATCCCCTAATAAACAAAATTCTAATCAAAATGCTTTATAAGTAATTGCACTATAATGCATTGAGCAAGTGAAATTTTAGCCCAGGCTTTTTTAACCTCAGATCACATTGCTTCTTTGGAGCAACTAAGTAGCGAATAATAATAATAATAATAATAATAATTATTATTATTATATATTATATGCTTATTATATAATAAGAAGCACTTATTATTAATGATCATAGCTAACATAAATACAGCTGTTCATCTGTGTCAAACCTAATTCTTAATTCATTTCTTACGTGGATGCGTTTATGTTCCTGTAACAACCCTATGAAATCCATGCTTTCCGGATGAGAAAGCAGAGATACAGGGAAGTTAAGTAACTGTCCAAGGTCACACAAATATGTCAGATCCAGGTTGTGAACCCTGAAAGTCAAGTCCCCCAGCATGTTCCCTTAACAAGCTAAACAAGCTACAGCCTTCTTGGTTGTCCCATGGAGTCAGGTCCCTCTTAGTGACTCAAGGACAAATTCACTCATCAGAACGAAAGAGAAACCATCATCCACCAGCTAAACATTATTGCTAGTTCTGTTGCTTAATAATCCTCCTTTACAAGGAATGTAATCATACTCCTCTCTCTAGCCCACCTCTCTCACTCTCTCTCATTATGATTCCATGACACCATGGCTTGTACCTAATCCACCATAAAAAATGGCCAACAAAATAAAAAACACACAAGAAATATGGCTTTGGGTATTAAAGTCAATTAAGCAATTGTCATACCAAACAACTTGAGGTTCCAGTGATGATGGATAATTTTGGGGGTGGGGAATCAGAGAAAGAAGAATTAATTACAATTCAACTGATACCACTTCTTTGTCTTATTAGAAAGAGCCTTTTATCAGAGGAAGACCAAAGCTTAATCAACATGTATTTCCAAGATTCCGACAAACTGCTACCGTATCAGATTAATGCTGTGTAACTTAATTGTTTCTGCTGCCTCCTGATATTTCAGCTCTGGGCTGGGGCGGTACATTAACAGAATGCCGATGCATAATAGGAATTCATGTTTGCTGCCCAGTCTTCCATTTCAGGCTCCTCCCTCAACCCAAATGCACACGCTGTCCCTTTCATATAAAATTTCCATTCAAATCACATTAAGATATAATTCCTAGAGGCAACTGCTGTGAAGAGCAAAGCCACAAAGCCACCCCCCATGCACAATAAAGTATGAAAAGTCACAGAGTTGTACATTAAGGGGATATTCCCTGCAAGTGAGGTAACAGCAAGGTCAAGACCTTTGTAAACAAATACATTCACAGATCTAAATGAAAAGATGTAAGAAAATGTGTCAGATCTAAAAATCATCTTATTCAGTTGTGTTCTTCCATCAGAACAGTCAGTGAACATAATGAGATTCAAATCTAAATTATAATAATAATCAGTATATAACCCTGAAAAACTTTGCTGACTCTTAGAGTTAGATTTGTCTGAGACACATTAACTATTCTATGCCTTAGTTTTCTCCCTTGAAAATAGGGATGTAGAGGCATGCAACAGGAACACATAATAGTCCAACACTGCAATACGATAGAAAATATACCCACACCTGTATATATTTGTGTGTGTGCATGTGTGTATATGTCTGTCTTTGGGCGGGAAGAATTGGAGGGGCAGGATTGTGGAGTATAGTCAGGGATGTGATCTTGAAGATGCTCTATTCGATGCATAAGACTTGGAAGTTATCCACTAGGCTATAGCACTTATAGTACCATGAACAAATCTTAGTTGAGGCAAGAAAACTAACTATCTTCTCAGTATTTAAGGTGTTGGGTGGGACCTAGGATAACCATGCTCACTGCAGATCACCTCCAGCTGTGTTCATCTCTGTCCTCTAACCACAGTGAGCCAAATGAATATTTGTGTTTTCTACTGGTGCTTCGATCTAAAGTTTGGGAAGCACTACTATGGGCAGTCAGGCCCCATGGAAGACATTGCAAACGTGTCATGTTCACAGAAGCTGATGTGACATGATGTATCTAGTGTCTAATTAGCAGAATCGTGCTTATTGGAAGTGTGAAGTTAAGGCATATATCTAGCTTTATATGTGCTAATTGAGAGACCACACATTGAAAAATATTTGCCATGGTTTCAGCAACAGAATTTAAGTAAAATTGCATTTTGTTAATCATGATAGATTGACAAACACAATAGGTTACACAAACATATTTATAGAATTTTGTAAATGAGATATAATAATGATTTGATTCTTTTTGCAATGCTTAGTGTACATATACATTCAAGGAACTCTCAATAAATCCCCAACTGCTCAGGAGTTCGAGGACTTCAGTTGGAGAGTCATTGCTACAAAACTTGGTCAGCCAGCCTAAACATCTTCAACAAATTCTTCCGGTACGTCACCATGTCTTGGCCCTCTAATAAGGATTATGGAAGATGGGGGATTTAGAGACAAATCAAAAAGTCATTTTCCTTAAGAAGGTGAAATTCCAGTAGGGAAGATTAGATATATACAAAAATAACTGTGATGTGTGATAGAAAGTGGTAAGTTCCACAAGACAGACACAGAAACAAATGCTATAACAGCATAGAGGGAAAAGGTTCTATGAGAAGAGAGAAAAATCAGCTGTGTTTGAGAGGAGTAGAAAGGAGTGTGTCATTAGCAACAGAGAACCCAGATGGGGAAAAGATGAACTAAGACAGGGAAAGTATGGATTTCCATAACTGATACCCTAAGAAGAAGTAGAGCTTCAGGAAAGACTTGATCCAGCTGTTACACAACTGGGACCAGAGTTTCTTTTCTTTCATCTTTGCTACCTCTGTGATGGCTGTCTTCTCAGACAAGCTCACTCCTTACTCCTGTACCCTTCCAAATTCAAGTCCAGCAAAACAGAAGTAATTATTTTTTTCCGCTGGGTCACACAAACCCTAGGATTTGCTCAGAGTTGACCAATTTGGTTAAATATTCATGCCTTGGATAATCACTCTGATTAGCGAAATTGAATGTTCTTCTTGTCTTAGACCTAGTCACATACTCTGCTACTGAGTACATCAGCCAAGGAAGGGGCATTTTCCAAACAGAAGACTAGGATTCTGTTTCCAGAAAAGAAAGAAAAAAGAGTATTATTTGTAGGATAGCCACTAATATGAAACCGCTCACCAAAGAGTGGGATCTTTGTGGACCTTAGAGAACAGGTGAGATTAGAAATGCTGAGACCAGAGGAGAGTGGAAGGAATTGGACAGATTACTTGTACACTTACTCTAATTATAAAATTTATTCACCGTGCTCACAATGAGCCAAGTACCGTATTACTCTTTTTGCTTATGTTAACCCTTCAAACCCTCCTAGTAACTGTATGAAATAGACATCATAATTACGCCCATTTTACAGATGAGGAAACTAAAGCCAGAGAGGTAAATGACTTGCCAAAGGCTTCACACCTTGCCCGCAGCGGAATGGATTTGGTTCTAGTCACTCTTGCTACAGTGTCTATACGTTAACCATGATGCCATGCTACCATTGTCAAATGAATGAATTAATAAATAAGTGAACCAGTGCACCTGACTCAGGCCTGTGCTCCTGACTTTTCCTTACACTGCCCCTGTTGCCTGATGTCCACAGGATGTTCTTGACCACTTTTCCTTTTGTTGTTTGCTCTTATGCATCGGTTTTTCTTCTGACTCCAAAATGAAGTCATTACCATTACTTTTACTACTTCATTACCATTACTACTTCAAATCTGCCTTTTATCTTCCTTTTTAATTTAGTTTTTTCAAAGAGGTCTTTTGGATAATTGCTGAGACTTTTCTCTCAGCGCAGAGCCCTAGGTGAGTGATGTTCTGATTTTAGAGGCAATCAGTTGACTTTAGAGAATATAAAAAGATAAATCAGTGTGGTCCTTATTCAACTACCCTCTTCTGTGGGTTATCGCTTGAAGATTGGGCTGGATTAATGAGGATAAAAACCCTCTAGCAAACGCTGGGGCACTATCATGTTTTGAGTCAATGGAAGGTATCTGACATTGATTAGCTTTGGGGTTTTCTGTTCATAGTCTGTACCTTGCAAGGTAGGAGTGTGAAGAGAAAGGCAAAAAAGAGAGCGGAACGAATTAAGAAGAAATAAAAGAGTGCGTACATTACAACAGCAAAGGCTCATCTTTAAATGTAGTTGTAGAAACACAGGCAGTAACATTCAAAGAGGTTAAACTGACTCAGAATAACATGATCCATCGGCTTCACGAAGAACTTGGCCACAGGGAAGTCGTACAGGTAAGAGGTCGCCTTACAGCCACAATTTGAATTGCGGTTTCCCTCTGGGAACCCAAATGGTTTTTAAAGAGAAAGTGCCACTGCTTCCCATCAGCTTACAGCACAGAAGCAATTGCTCCTTTAAAACATATATCTAAATAACTTGTCAAGTTGATCCATACTTATGAAGGAATGTTTGCAGAATGCTCGACGCAGCTACGACTCTTTCTGACACAACTCGATAGCGGTTTTCCATTTTCTCTGAAGGGGCATATGCAGTATGCAAAGAAAAACCCACACTGTAGAAATGACAAGCGCGTGGCCCGACCAGAGCGATGTGTTTAGTTTGGGTTTTAGTATATCAATTTAGATTTCGAGTGGTAGATTTCTTTTTGGCTCAGTTCACTGACCCCATATTAATGTTATGATGTAGACTTATCATCTGTTTATTTCTCTTTGGGCATCTACATGAATTATCAAAATAGAGATGGCAAGGGCAAGACAAAAAGCAAGCAGAATAAGGTTACTATTTTAAAAAGAAAATGATAGGGAAGTAGGAGCTCTGAGCTGTCATTTTGGTACTAATCAATGGACCAATTATACATTAAGTGACAATTTTTCTAGCTCTTATTTTCATAATTTATAAATAATAAAAACTAGCTCTCTACTTGTAAGGGTTTGATGAAACAGTGTGTGTATCAATTTACTGTTGTGTCACCTGAGGAAGTTGATGTTTTCATTAATTTTTTTGACAAATATTTATTGAATGCTCACCATGTGCTAAGACTGTGCTTGGCATCAGGGTTACACTAAAAGACAAATAAATATATAATAGGTTCTTCTATTGTGCTTACAGTCTACTTAGGGAGAACACCCTCAAACAACTAATTCTGCTAGCAAAGGTATTATTATATTCTGATCTCAGGGCACTGCAGGAGAAAAATGTGTGGTCCTCATGGCCAAGGGAACTGATAGATGCTAAGACAGTAAGCAAACCTTTCTTGAGAAGCTACCCCTGAACTGAGATCTAAAGGAGATGATAAAGTAAAAGAGGGACCAGAAGTCCAGATTGTGGAAACAGCATGTGCAAAGATCCTGGAGTCTGGCTTTGGTGAACTAAAAATCAGGGTGGCTGGAGCAAGAGTGCATTGGAGCAAGTTCTGGAGGAAAGTGGAGAGAAAAGCAAAAACAAACAAAAAAACAAACAAAAAAAAACCCCAAACAACAACAAAATAAAACAGCAACAGTTTTACAGACAGTTTTGAGAGTTTTAGTTTTCTTCCAGTGACAATAGGAACATCAATTTCCTCACTTAAAATGGGGGAAATGGGAAACGGGAGAGGAGAAGATTTAATGAGCTTGATTATACATGTAAATCACTCAGCACTGATCCAGGATACAGTAGACTTGCAAAAAGAACAATTCTCTCAACACATGTTCTGAACAGTGAAGGTCTCTGTTAGTCGCTGTTTTCACCATTAGGCCCTTATTTAAGGCATATTAACCAAGTCTGGCTCATTTTCACATGAACTATCTCCCTGCTTTATATTGATAGCTAGAACGAGTAGCAAATAGCACAGGGGTCCCCAAAATTTTTACACAGGGGGCCAGTTCACTGTCCCTCAGACCGTTGGAGGGCCAGACTATAAAAAAAAACTATGAACAAATCTCTATGCACACTGCACATATCTTATTTTAAAGTAAAAAAAAACAAAACAAAACAAAATGGGAACAAATACAATATTTAAAATAAAGAACAAGTAAATTTAAATCAACAAACTGACCAGTATTTCAATGGGAACTATGGGCCTGCTTTTGGCTAATGAAATAGATGGTCAATGTCCGGTTCCATATTTGTCACTGCTAGCTGTAACAAGTGATATGACATGCTTCCAGAGCTGTGACGCGTGCGTCCCGCGTCATCGGAAGTAGTACTGTACGTGAGCGACGCTGTGCTTTGCGGCGCCGCCTCATCCTGTGCTCCTCTCACTGACCACCAGTGAAAGAGGTGTCCTTTCCCAAAGTGCGGTGGGAGCTGGATAAATGGCCTCAGGGGGCCGCATGTGGCCCGCGGGCCGTCGTTTGGGGACCCCTGAATAGCAGGTTGATGCTAGCATGACGGTATTGAATACTAGTGTTCTGTAGATGATTTACCAAAAGAAAACTTGTCTCTATTTGTTAATTATTTGTTATCGAAGTACAATATACATGTAAAAGTACATAAGTCATTGATGGGCAGCTTGATGAATTTTCACAGTGTACACATATATGCAACCACAACTCGATCGAGGAAGAGTGTCACCAGCACCTAGGTGTGTCCCGCCAGCCACCCCGCATCACAGCCCCTCTCCTACCCAATGTCCCCACTATACTGACTTCTGCTAGAGCTGATTCTTTTTGTCCTGTTTGGAATTTTATGAGCGAATTTATACAATATGCATTCTTCTTGATCTAACTTTTTTGTTCATAATTGTTTACAATTGAAACTACGGAAGTTACATTTTATTTTAATGAAAAGGGTAAGTTAAATTGTAAAAGATTACAACTTCAAATGACTTTTCATATAAGGTTTTACCAAGTTATATGACTTTAAAACATTCAAAATTACTTATTAAAATTAAAAGGTAAATATAACTAATGGAGCATCTAATACATTTTCTCTTATGCATACAGATTTTTAAATAAAATATTTAAATTGAGCTGGATTTTTAAGTTTTGAAAATTTAATAAAATCTCAGTAAACTCTTTATTTGTAGTATTTTTCTATTTTGTTGCATGTGGAGGTAATTTACTAAGTTTCATTATTGCATAGTATTCAGCCATGAATACATAGAATTTACCTGTTTTAGTGTTAATAAACATTTGGGAGCATTCAATACATACATTTGAATGAGAAAATCAATAAACTTCTCTAAGACTTAGTTTCCTTATCTGTAAAACAAGTTTCATAATAAAATCAGTATTTATTTCAGAAGGTTGTTGTGACGATTAAATGGGACAAAGCATGCAAAATGCATAGTCAGGGATATACAGTAAGTATTCATTTTGTGGAATCTACTTATAAATATTTCAGGAGTTCCTATCTAATGGATTTTGACAATGGGGAAATTATTTTAAGTAAAAATACTGTCTTAATCAAAAATGTCTGAAGTGTTCGAGTCATGAGGGAACCAAACCAATATAAATATATTTTGCTATCTGTTGCACCCCTGTACTTGTAAGCTAATTGAGCCCATCCTTGCACCATGTTCTTACTAAACAATGAAGAAATTATGTCGATGCTTGAGCACCTTAATTGCCTTGGGTTTTCTATGCTCTCCTGGCTTTGCACCTGTTCTGTCCTGTTTTACTGGCTCTCTACCCTTGGCAACATTCTTTCTCTTGGGTTTGCTAACCCATCTTGATTTGTGCATGTTGATATGCTGTTTTCTATGCCAAAACTGCAATTTACTGTTTCCTATGCCAAAACTGCAAAATTGGTGAGTTCCTCTTACTTCTGGCCACCTTGTCTAAAGTATTTTGCCCTAATTCTAGCTCAGTATATCTAAAGCTCTGAAGAGAATTCAGATAGGCATTGTGTTGCACATATGTGGGGCAGTCAATATATAGATATCGATTAGCATACTGGCTGCAGATTGGAATCATGGTAGACAGGAATCCATGGAAGCCTAACAGTAGAGTAATGCAACAAGGTCATTGGAGTGGCCCTTGGAAAACTGGCTGGCGCATCATTGAATACAGAGAGGAATTTCGACAGTTGCAGGATAGCTGTGAAGGGCTAACTCACTCACTGCTGTCACCTTTCTCTGACTCCTCTATCCATGGACCATATTCAGTCAAAATTCTTTCTGTCTTATATGCTGCTGCCAACAAGATCTCTGATTCTGACAAAGAGCTTTTATGAGCATAGTGACTTCAACTACCTGATGGCCTTCTCCAGTGAAATGACCTACATACAGGTGAAATTTCACATGTCTCAGATACAATTTATTACCATGTCTGAACCATTTCTCCTGTATTCGCTAACTCCAGTCAGGAACCTGGGTACCGGCTTTGACACTTCCCAACCCTTACTCACCACATCCAGTCAATAACCAAGACCTGGCCATCCTATTAACTAATAAGTCTATGTAAAATCTGCCTACTTCTCTTTATTCCCACTCAGTTTTCTTAAAATGCATAATAATTTCTAGTCCACAATAACACAAAAGACTTCCAGTTTACTTGCCTGGTTTTATACTTGACATCTCCACCCCCACTTGTGCGTTCTTCATCCTGTACTCAAAGAGGTCTTCTTAAATTTCACCCCTGATCATGTCACTTCCCTGCATGAAAATCCTGTCATAGCTCCTTCTTGCAATCTGGATGAATTGAGGATGACTACTTAGCATGGACTATAAGTGCTTATGATGTTGTCCCTGGGAGTTCACCACTTATAAACTTCTTTTCTCTCCCATTCTGAAATACTGGCTATTCCAGAAACATGTCGTTCTTACACGTACCTCTGAACCTTTGCATGGAACATTCTTTCAGCCATTTCACCTTTTCCAGGCTAGTCCGGAGTATCATCAGGTGTCCACTTCAATAGTAGATCCTCCAGAAGAGAATTAGCTGTCCTTCCTTTCCTGGTCATGTACTCATATCCCATCCAGCCACTTGTTGGGTGTTGAAATTACTGGTCTACCTGTCTTACCTCTTTCTGTAACTATAACTAGTTAAAAGCAGAAGTAGTTTATCTAATTTTCATTTTCTCACCAGCACCAAGCACAACACATGACAGAGAACTAATTCAAAATATATTTGTTGAATAAATCAGTAAATGCATTAAAAGTTAACCAAAGACATGCTTGTAGGAAAGCATCTGTCAGCTGCCAATTTATTCTGAGATAGCAGTGTATTATACATATCAAATCAAAAGCATCTCAGCATGTTTTTCAAATATATACTTATACAAATTTGTCCTGAAGAGACAGATAATCTGGCAAATGTTCAATGCTAATGGGGTGCACTGAAGTGAATACCATCTTCCCGGCAAGTGATGTTTTTCCTCATACTGTGGTGACATCAATGACCTAATAGCATTCATTTTAGTCCTTCCACAGACATTTACTATTTTCAGCAAAGCATTTAAAAGCCATAAAACTTTAGTATTTTCTCCACTTTTTGAGATTCAATGCTGATTTATGCATATAATTTTTGTGCTCTCGGTGTCTAGGGATGTATAGGTATGTAGGTTGGAGAACAAGGTTCCTGTAATGTAGAAAAAAGTTACTATATTTGTAATAAGTAATCATAATGGGGGAGGCCATACATGTCTGGGGGCAGGAGTATATAGTGAATCTATACTTTCTATTCCATTTTGCTGTGAACTTGAAACTGTGCTAAAGAATAGAGTCTGTTAAAATATACTAGCATAAATGATATAAAAATTTCTTACTAGTTGAAGGACATACAATCAATTGTACCACCCAAAAGACCTCTAAACTGTCTACTTCTACTCCTTTCTATTACTCTCCAAGCCCCGGCTATCATCAATCACTTAGTCTCCCCCTTGACCTCACTGTTCCCAGCTTTTTCATACCCTAGCCTGTTCTCTATTCCCCGTTCTTCTTGCTCATTCCCCATTCTTCATTGCCCATTCCCCATTCTCCATTCTCCATTCTCCATTCCCCATTCTACATTCTCCATTCTCCATTCCCCATTCTCCATTCTCCATTCTCCATTATCCATTCCCCATTCTCCATTCCCCATTCCCCATTCCCCATTCTCCATTCCCCATTCCCCATTTTCCATTCTCCATTCCCCATTCCCCATTCTCCAAAGAGCCAGGGTGATGTTTTTAGAGGACACGTTTGATCATGGTATCACTCTGCTTAAAACTCTTTCATGGTTTCCCATTGGTTACAAGATAAAATTCAAACTCCTTATCATCACCTAGAAGGATTTGCATGATTTGGCCTCTGTTTACCTGTTTCCTTCCATCTAATAGCACATTTCTTCCTGCTCTCCTTTTTGTTGGTGGGAGGCTTTATATGGGCTATGCTCAGAGCCATTGACATTACCTGTTGTTTGTGAATAGTCCCAACTCCTAGTTATGTGTTTCCTCTGTCTTCCACCAGGCAGGGCATGGGGCTGCCATGGCTTTCTATACAGGATTTATAGGACATGAAAAATTGTAGCATTCACAGCTCCGAAACCAGATAGACCTGGTTTAAATACCTAAATAAGTGAGGATTTTAAAATAACACTAAAAATGAGAATGAAGGCTCCATTGGAGCAAAGATGGCCCAGGCGCTGGGGATGGCTCTGTGGCCTCTGCCTCAGGCACTAGAATGGCTCTGGATGCAACAGAGTAATGCCCCAGATGGGCAGAGCATCGGCCCCTGGTGGGCATGCCAGGTGGATCCCGGTCGGGCGCATTCGGGAGTCTGTCTGACTGCCTCCCCGTTTCCAGCTTCGGAAAAATGAAAAAAAAAAAAATGAGAATGAAGATATTCGCTATTTCTAATGTAGTTTCTATACTAAATTAGTTTCCACTTGTCACTTTTTTTTTAAGTTTCAAAACCATCATGCTGTATAATTGTTCTCATTTTAGATATAGGAATTAATATGTGAAGAGGATTAGGATCTTTTTCAAGGCATCTGATGAACAAAGAGAAGTACGGATTTAAACCAGAAACTGATGATTTTAGAGCCAGAGCTTAACTTTAGTCATACACATCCACGTCATATACAAGGGATATGATATAATGCGGACTTAGTGAGGTGCCTAGCACATAGTGACACTTTATTGTAATTGATTGCCCTTGATATTGTCCCCTCCTTGGAAAAATCAACTCTTTTTCCTCTCTGTCTGACCACAATTTTTCTATCCTTCAATATTAGGCTCAGCTTTTCTCCACTTCTGGTGTCACCCTGGACCACCCTCTTACTGTCTCCACTGTTTATTTCAGCTTTCCCCCTACTCCCTGTGACCAACTCCTGGAGGGCACCAGGTGCTTTGCCTGGTTTCCTGGCATTTCTCCCAGCACACGGTCCAGGGCATGTAATTGTAGGCCACTCGATAAATGGTTGTTGGATGAATGCATTAAACCTCAGAAGGATCAATCTTCTGACCTTAAACTCATTAGTACTACAAAAAGCTGAGCTAACTCATGTTAGACTAAGCACAAATAAAATAAATAGATTTTATTTTTTAAAGAAAAGAGAGCTTTGTGATCTTAATCATTTGTTAGCCCAGTGGTTCTTACCTGAGAGAGATTATGCCCCCCTAAGGGATATTGAGCTATGTCTGGAGACATTTTTGGGGGGCTGCAACTGTAACTGGTGGGTAGAGGCCAAGGATGCTGCTAAATACCCTGCAGTGCCCAGCGCAGGCCCACCACAGAGAGGCACCCAGCCCCGGGTGTTACGGTGTCAGACTAAGGAGCCCTGGGGTGGACAAGGCTATCAAAAACAGTATAGAACTTGAATAGACTTTATTAGAGGGTTTTATATCATTTTAGATCCTGTATAAATGTGTAAAGAACAGGACAAAACTTCGACTGCTAAATACTTTTGAATAAAAATGGTAAAAACACTGGAAAAACTCATACATAGTTAAACTTTACTAATTCAAAATAACTTGGGGGAAACCTATTCCTTGTTGTTGTTTTTTTGTTTGTTTTTTGTGTGTTTTTTTTGTTTTTTTTTTACAGAGACACAGAGAGAGGGATAGACAGGGACAGACAGACAAGAACGAAGAGATGAGAAGCATCAATCATTAGATTTTTGTTGTGCATTGCGACACCATAGTTGTTCATTGATTGCTTTCTCATGTGTGCCTTGACTGTGTAACCCTTTGCTCGAGCCAGTGACCTTTGGGTCCAAGTTGGTGAGCTTTTGCTCAAACCAGATGAGCCCGCGCTCAAGCTGGCAACCTTGGGGTCTCGAACCCGGGTCATTCGCATCCCAGTCCGACGCTCTATCCACTGCACCACCGCCTAGTCAGGCTTGCTGTTTATTTTTTAAAAAAATATTTATTTACTTATTTTATTGAGAGAGGAAGGGAGAGAGAGAGAGAGGCAGGAACATCAAGCTGTTCCTATACGTACCCTAACCAGGGATTGAACCGGCAACCTCTGTATTTAGGGACAATGCTCTAATCTGGCCCGGACTTACTGTGCAATTTATACAAGAACAGCCAGTCTTATTATTTTACTTAAGATACAACAATTCAGTGTGACAATTAACAAAGTGATGCTCTTAGATTCTTAAAATGACTTTTGTAATTGACAAAAGTCATCCATAATTGATGCATTTACATTCAAAGGAGTGATGATAAAGAGATTTAAAAAATACTCCTTTTCTCATAACTTTTTAATCTCACCTAAGAATTGCAGCCTATGTCTGATATAGCGCAGATTTCAATGAGCATATATTGGTGACAACATCACAATCACATAATTCTCCCCCTAAAATATGATTTGAGCATGCAAACACACACCCACACCCACACCCACACACACACAATCATAACAGCCAGGTCTTTGTACAGAAGCTGAGAGCAGGGTTATAAGTAAAGCAAAAATGGCTCTAAAAAAGCACAGGATTAGAAAAGCAGAGATTATATTTTAGGTATAATTTCTGTACTTGGAAAGCAATTTTTATATCAATTATGCTATTAAGTTTTAATAGACTTTATTTTTTTAATTTTATTTAGAAAATTAAATTTAACTGGGTGACATTGATCAATAAGAGTACACAGATTTCAGGTAAATGTTTCTATAGCATTTGAACTGTTGATTATGTTGTGTACCCATCACCCAAAGTCAAATCACTTTTCATCATTGTATATTTGTCTCTCTTGACACCCCTTCCCCCACCCCCTCCCCTATGTCTCCAAGCGTCAAGATGAAACGCTGAGGTTGCTGGTTCAAAACCCTGAGCTTGCCTGGTCAAGGCACAAATAGGAAGCCACTAGTACAAGCGGATACTTCCCGCTTCTCCTCTCTTTCTCCTCTCCTCTCTAAAAATCAATAAAAATAAAATCTAAAAACAAAATTGAGGCAACTAGAAGCTTCCTCTTAAAAAAATAGACTTTACTTTTTAGAGCAGTTTTAAATTTAAAGCAAAAGGGAGAAGGTAGAAATTCACTATATACATATATATACATATGTATATATATTAATTATAAGATAAGATATATATATCTATATATAATATATAGATATATATACCTTCTGACCCCCCCCCCCAGCCTCCTCCATTCCTCACCAACATTCCCCACCAGAGTGGTACGTTTATTATATCGATAAATCTACATGGATATAACAGTATCATACAAAGTTTATAGGCTAACATTAGGGTTAAATCTTGATATTGTACATTCTGTGGGTTTTGATAAATGAATTAAAGGATGTATCCATCAATATCCATCATCATAGTATCATGCAGAGTAGTTTCTCTGCCCTAAAACAATTATTCTAAATCTTAAAAGTCAGAATAGATGAAGCCTTATTAAGTTTCTCAATATCAGGAAGATAGTTTTACTACTAAAGAAAAGTATGCCTTTCTTAGATCATTACACAAAGAGATTCCATTTTCAGTGGGAAATGAGCAGCTCTAAGTTAGACATCAGTTATACAAACACTTGATTCTCAAACTTTAGTTTTTTCTTTAACCCCATGGTTTCTTGGAGTATGTAGAAAATCACTTGATAAAAATTTACATCCTGAAGGATGGAGATAGTTGTGAAGCCTCTAACAAAGATGAGAAGATTGGTTATAAAAGAGACATCTTGTAAAACAGTGAGTTCTAACCAAGAATTGCTCCAATTCTGAACCCCTCAGGGCCAGGGAAAACTTGATGGAATAAAAATGTTAAAACTTTCAGGCAAGCCAGATAAACTTG
The DNA here is from genome assembly GCF_036850995.1 of Saccopteryx leptura. Lineage (NCBI taxonomy): Eukaryota > Metazoa > Chordata > Mammalia > Chiroptera > Emballonuridae > Saccopteryx > Saccopteryx leptura. The sequence continues at coordinate 360,714,529 of NC_089505.1, forward strand.
TAAATGGATAGTTGCATCCCTCTTAGAGAATTTGCTATAAAAATATATAGTGAGGCAGTCTGGATCAAAAATGGTATTAAACACTTTCAAGAATATTACCAGTGAAGCTAGCTAAAATGAAGATGTCCATGTGCTTAAATAAATCATCCCTGTCATCAGGAAGAGCAGCGAGGTTGAAAAATAATGACTGATATGTCAGCTTGGTCACTGGTAACTATATTGCTCAAAAAATTCAAGCAGTTTTTATTACAAATGGAATTTCTTGACGACATTGCCTAAAATATCACAGACTTTTAAACGTGAGACTAATTCTGATAGTATCAATAGCACCTTTGCAATGTTATAATAATTTGCAAACAGAGTATTAGGAGAGGCATCCTGGTACAGTGTCAAGAGTCCTGGATTAAGGGTAAGGGATCAGATTACCTCTGTTCTGTTCAGCCTTGTCACTAACCTTGTGTCTTTCGGCATGTCATGTAACTTTTGTGAGCAACGGTTTCATGTGTCAATGTGAGAATGAGAATGCTCACTCCACTCTGAATTTTCTTGACCTAGACAATGATTGCTTATATCCTAGGAACAGGAGAAGGGAGAATGGTTGGTGATGAGGAATGGACAGTAAGACAAAGATGAGCTTAATATCGGAGGTGACCTATATTTGATTTGGAGAAAGATTAATCCACGCCGAGTTTTATTTCCTCATTCAACACAGGTTTGAACCTTGATTAGATACACTGATCTTATTATGAAGGTAGTCCATGGGAAGAAAACACATGCTAGACTTCAGCAGTGTCCAGTGGAGGAATTCAGCTACGAACCAGAAACGTCGAGTGTTTGTCTTAACTCTCCACCCCCAGGGACTATCTTTAACTGGAAGTGGCTGTTAGCGACATGTGGATGTGGATGTGGATGTGACTATGTGGAGAAGAGAGATAACTAAGTCCTTTCATGTAGAAGATCTTATCTTTTAATTATTTGATGACTATCTTTCATTCTAAAACTCCTCAGACCCCTCTCATTATAAATAATAATACATAATAATAATAATTGCCCTCATCTGCTGGTCACTATCCACATTTACAACCCCTTTAAGACTTGGGACCATCTCACAAGATATATATTATTATTTACATTTTACAAATGAGCAAATCTACATTCAGAAAGATGACGGGATTTGACTAAATCTCCCCAACCGCCAGGTGGAAGAAGCAGGCATCAGCTGTAGGTCTGACCGAATGGAAATCTGCGTCTGCCTGGCATCCCTTCCGTGGAGACGTATGGCTTTCTGGTACAAAAACTGGAGGAGCTCTTCCTGCCAGAGAGGGACTCCAGGCCTACCATTGTTTCTAACGATAAATTATGGCTGGGGTTGCCTTCTCACCCCTGGCAAGGCGACCACCTGGCTGGAGTGATTTATTAAAATGTAGCCACCACTGTTTAGATGCACATAAGCATTGCCAGTGCACCTTGGGGTAATTACATTGTGGATGAGGGACTGCCATGGCAACCACCCATGGAGCTGTTTATGTCCTGGAACTGCCGCACATGGTCCCCTAGGGGGCTCTTCCTCCTGCAAAGGTTTGCTATGGATGGTGGAAGTTGGGGCGGGGGTGAGGGATGAGCACTAACCTATTACCATGGAGACAGGGATGCTGACAAAGAGCAGGCATCCTAAGGAAGAAGCTTCTAGAGGGGCAGTATTGCATTGCTCAGAGGTCCTAATGGAATTGAAGGAAAATGCTGACCTTTTTCCAAAGGCCCATAAATCATTTACAACTCATCTCCTAAATTTGTCCCCTCTACTTTTTTTTTTTTTTGCTTCAAATATTCAACTCTTCAGACAATAATCAAGTTCCAGTTATATTCCAATTCTGAAAACATTCTCCCCGTCCTAGGCTCTTTGGCTGAAATTAGGCAATGATGTGGCTCATGTACCTTCAGCAGCAGGAGCGGACACAGGGAGGTTGACTTTCCCGAGTGTTCCCTTTGAATAGCACTTTAGGGTTCTGTGAATAAAAGCCTCACCAAAGCGTCTCTATTTTCAGCTGTATTTAATTAAATTTTTAAGAACAGGTCTTCTCCTCTACATTGGAGCCCAACCAAAGTTTGTAGATAAAAAGGGAAGGGAGAAAGTTAATTAGTATGTATTGAACAGCCTTTTTAAAAATTCATTTTACTCATATGTTTTTATTAGAAGGTAATACTTCATAGAAGTTTTTCAAAAATGAAGATGTGATGCAAGTGTGGCGAATTTAAAAGTCTGCAGGGGCCAAGGAAACACGCACATGGGACGGGCACGGTGGGCCGACCTCCAGGCTGCGGGGCACGGTGGGCCGATTGCCGGGCTGCGGGGCACGGTGGGCTGACTGCGGGGCTGCGGGGCACGGTGGGCCGATTGCCGGGCTGCAGGGCACGGTGGGCCGACTGAGGGGCTGCGGGGCACGGTGGGCCGACTACGGGGCTGCGGGGCACGGTGGGCCGATTGCCGGGCTGCAGGGCACGGTGGGCCGACTGCGGGGCTGCGGGGCACGGTGGGCCGACTGCGGGGCTGCGGGGCACGGTGGGCCGATTGCCGGGCTGCGGGGCACGGTGGGCTGACTGCGGGGCTGCGGGGCACGGTGGGCCGATTGCCGGGCTGCAGGGCACGGTGGGCCGACTGCGGGGCTGCGGGGCACGGTGGGCCGACTGCGGGGCTGCGGGGCACGGTGGGCCGATTGCTGGGCTGCAGGGCACGGTGGGCCGACCGCGGGGCTGCCAGGGCACATTGGGCCGGCCGCCAGGCTGCGGGGCACGGTGGGCCGACCTCCAGGCTGCGGGACACGATGGGCCGACCGCGGTGCTGCGGGGCACGGTGGGCCGATTGCCGGATTGCCAGGCACGGTGGGTCCGGAAGCAAATGGGGGAGCATGTGTCTGAAGTCAACATTTGCCTTTGAGCTCTGCCATTTTCTAAAGGGAAGCCAGAAGTGGGAAAAATGGCAAAATTTTCTTAGTTTTAAACAATAATTTAAAATACTGAAACATCTAGTAGGCAAAAAATGTGAACATATTTTTTACTAAATTTATTGGGGTGGCGTTGGTTACTAGGATCACGTAGGTCTCAAGTGTACAATTCTATGACACATCAGTGTATATTGCATTGTGTGTCCAGCAGCCAAAGTCAAACTACATTCTGTCACTATATTTTGTTTTCTTTACCATGCTTCCCCCACCCTTCAACACTTTCCCTCTGGTAACCCCCACACTACTGTCTCTGTGAGTCTCAGTTTTATATGCCACATAAGAGTGAAATCATGTAGTTCTTAACTTTCTGTGACTGGCTTATTTCGCTTAGCGTAATATTCTCTCAAGTCCAACGTGTCTTCACACTGGCAGTATTTCATCTGTTCTATGACTGAGTAGTAGTCCATTGGGCCACATCTTAACACTTTCAGCTCTAAAAGGACTCTTTGGTTGTCTCCATGTCTTGGCCACTGTGAATAATGCTATGATGGCTATGAGGGAGCATTTTATAAAAATATGTCACGGACTACCAGTTTGAGACCTCAGATGATGTGTGTTAAAAGCTTAGCTCGGTCCCTGCCACCTGGTAAGCTCTCAACAAAAGTTAGCTATTCTTATTTGTTTTACTTGGAGAGGGGCTGAGAAGTTTGCACTTTTTTTTTTTAATTTATGAGTGAGGACCCTAAGGCTGTACATCCAGAGCTGAGATGTGAGAGGGCCTCCCAGGTCCTCTGGCCCCAGCCCTCAGCTGCCTGCCCAGGATGGCAGTTAAGGGTGCTTATCACCGTTTACATTTGCTCATGCGGACCTGTTTCCCATAATTTTCTTTTTAGCAAAACATTGTTCTTGCTGCTTGTAGCGCTCTTATATTGCACATGTGCCATAAATTCACAGAATTATCACACCGGTGCTCCAGTACCTAGCTATTTATTTACTTATTTATTTATCAACAAAGAGGATTCACGCATAGAAGTCTCCATTTTAAAAAAAGAGAAAGTAAAGGCCCATGGGGATATTCTGGACTCATTGCTTCTAGGTTAAATTATTTACCCCGTGACTGTGATAAGCCACAGGGTTTAAATTCATTGCTGTAACACCCCCACCCCCACCCCCCCGCCTATCTTCAGAGAGAATGCGTCTCTGAAGACCTAAAGACCTAAGTGCCAGCTTCTCCAGCACTTTGTCATGTTTGGGACATAAAGCTTTCCAGGTGACAGGTGACTTGTTCATTCTTGGTATTGCTTACAAAGCAAGAACTATGAAGGTAATAGATAATGGGTTTACTTCTTTGTTTTCTTAATTCCAAACACATCTGTGTTGTAGTTTAGGAGAACCAAGGAGCAAGTCAAGGTCAATTAAGAAAGGTGAGCCAGCCTGACCGGGTGGTTGCGCAGCGGATAGAGCGTCGGACTGGGATGTGGAAGACCCAGGTTCGAGACCCCGAGGTCGCCAGCTTGAGCGAGGGCTTATCTGGTTTGAGCAAAAGCTCACCAGCTTGAGCCCAAGGTCACTGGCTTGAGCAACCCCTTGCTCAGTCTGCTGAAGGCCCACGGTCAAGGCACGTATGAGAAGGCAATCAATGAACAATTAAGGTATTGCAATGCTCAACAAAAAACTAATGATTGATGCTTCTCATCTCTCCGTTCCTGTCTGTCCCTGTCTATCCCTCTCTCTGACTCTCTCTCTGTCTCTGTAGAAAAAAAAAAAAAAGAAAGGTGAGCCAATGACCCAGGTGCAAAACAAGCTCCATGAGTGGAAAGGTGAGCTTGAGGTCAAAGCAGTAGGAAAAAGCTAGCAAATAGCAGAAAAATAAATGAGGTGCAAGTGGTTCTTGGAAGCTGGGGATAATGTTTCCTTTCTTTTTCCATCTTCATGCCCAAGGCTGGCAGCACCAGGGGATTATTTGAAGGAGAATGACTGTTCCCTCTCAAACCTTTGTAGGTTTTCCAGCTCTGCTGCTGTGAGGCTTTGGGAATTTTTTTGTTTGTTTGTTTTTTCTGAAGTTGGAAATGGGGAGGCAGTCAGACAGACTCCCCGCATGTACCTGACCGGGATCCACCCGGCATGGCCACCAGGGGGCGATGCTCTGCCCATCTTGGGGCGATGCTCTTCCGCAATCAGAGCCATTCTAGTGCCTGAGGCAGAGGCCACAGAGCCATCCTCAGCACCGGGCAAACTTTGCTCCAATGGAGCCTTGGCTGCGAGAGGGGAAGAGAGAGACAGAGAGGAAGGAGAGGGGGAGGAGTGGAGAAGCAGATGGGTGCTTCTCCTGTGTGCCCTGGCCAGGAATCGAACCCGGGACTCCCGCACGCCAGGCCGACGCTCTACCACTGAACCAACCGGCCAGGGCCTGGCTTTGGGAATTTACTGAAACGCTCTCTATCTCAGTTTCCTCATCTGTAAAATTGAGACAACCATACTGTTTTGCCTCACAGGTGTTTGTGAGAATTAAATGATGTATGTAAGTGCTTAGCATGATGCCCAATATAATTATCCAATAAATATCTATTATGGTTATTATATTAATTCGTATTTTAAATGTTTCCAATTGTCTTTCTCCTTCTTAATGAGCATATACTTTCACCTACTAGCGTATCTCTCACTTGCTTAGTGGCTCCTTTATTGCACAGAAATACCTACGAGTTATAAATTAATAGTCAACAAGGGGATCATTGGTGAGACAGGCTCTCTCATGCTATTAACTGCTGTGGAAATCACATCTGCTAATTCAGTAACACAGAGTCCCACAGTCCCAGGGTACTCTCTCAGAGTAAATCTATGATAAATAAATTGATATCAAATGGGTTGTTTATTTTCTGGTAAAAGGGTTGAGGAAGGAGTAAGAGAGATCGCCACTGTCCTGGGAAATAGATTCTCATACAAAAGGCAGCCTACATCGGCAGGCCTGAGTCTGGTACACACAGTACCTGGGGATGGAAGAATTCCCTGCCGCCTTTTCTGGGCATCACTTGTCAGTTGAGGGGGAATTTCCTCTCTATTGTAGGGACATAAGTGAGATGAAAATCATATCTACTCGGCTTGAGGTTTCTATAAAGATGAGTCTGGTAAGTGCTACATAAGCATTAATAAAAAGCACACTGAATCTCTCCCATCTATCCCCGGGAAGGTGTACTTTCTCCCTCCAATACCTACTTCTGTTATTACATTCTTGCTTTCCTCTGTTCACTGATGTGTGTTTTATTAAAACGCTGCAAAACATGTACTGCTTGTCATAAAGGTGTGATTATAGGTCCCTGGTAAACACATCATTGTATGTGTTCAGTGTTCATCTCCATTGGTTTGCTGCTTACTCAAACCACGGAGCCGTTGTCAAAGCAAAACCATGACATACAGTGTACGTACACCTAATCCCTGCCCCAGCTTCCCACAGATCACATGGCTTGGAGAATGTCATTTCTGCAAAAATAATGGCCCCTCTTCCCGTGGGCCCAGTGCACTATCGTTTCAAAAGCTCTTTACTGTGCATTTTGTCATTTGATTTTCATAACAAACCTGAGGGTCCGGCAGAGCATTATTAGTTCTATTTTATATATAAGGAAAGAAAGTCTAAAAGAATATAGTCAATTCATAAAAAAGACAGAGTGGGGATTTGAGCTCAAGAACATATGACCCCAGGGTCCCTTCTTTGTCCTCTATGCATGAACAAGGAGGGGTGATTCTCAAAAACCCCTCTAGCGCGCCTCTTTATCATGAAGGATCTGTACACTGGAAGAATGTTCAGAGGTACAATCAGAGCAACAAAAGGCAATTATTTTTACCCAGGGTGCCTCTGGTCCTTTTCTGGTTCATTACCTCTTCAAAACTATCCTGAAAAAGTCACAGAGAAATGTGGATTCTTTCTGAGTTTTCAGATTTGTTAGGACAAAAAAACAATGAACAATTATCCATAGATCACGGATGTCGTTTGACATTGGTGTGATGGCATAAAGAGGTGAAGGGGAGTTAGACCTGGGAAAGGACACAGTACCCATCAGTTTCTGGCTATATCATTATAAGAGGAAGATTCTCTGGGACTCGGTTTCTTCATCTGGTAAATGGAACTGTTAGCAGTATCTGCCACTTATGGGTGGCATCATGATTGAAAACCATATTTCTTATAAATTGTTTAACTAAATAAATTGTTTTTATAACTCCTCAAGTAAATCATAGCTCGATGACTATTATATCATTATTTGCCTTTGGCATTAGAATGCTCTCATGAAGAGAAATCAGCCTGTTAGAAGCTCCTTAAGCATACTTTGCCTTAGAGATCTTACAAACCTTTGTTTGTTTAGGCTTCCAAAAGAAGGAGTAAAGAAAATGCTGGAAAGTGTTCTGCAGTTGTGCCTTCTATGCCCCATTATACCTTCTGCGAAGACTTACTGTGTTTCTTTCCAAAAATCTCATCGAGGTTAACAAATGTTATCTGAGGACCTCCTGTGTGTCAGGCACTGTGTTAGGCACTGGGGTGAGAGGTGGCTAAGACATGGTCTTCAGCTTCAAGAAGCCTTTGGATGATTGGGGATGATGGAAGCAAACATTTTAAAAACTGGGCTGAACGTGTTATGATCGTTACACACCCAGAATGGTGTGTAAACTATAACAGGGTGACGTAAGCTCAGAAGGAGGGAGAGTATTCTTGAGAGCACTTTGATATTACCAAGTATAAAGTTGAAATCAGTAAGAGGTAGAAAATAACTCTGAAGAGGATTTCTGGGGCCAGATCATGGGATAATATTAACAAGATGGTGGACTTTATCTTACAAGGTAGAGGTCACAAAACAGCATCCCATGAGCCATGTACATATACATATATTCATAAGGATTGTTTGACCTAGATCTTTCAAAACATGAATTCACATAAATACAAAATATGATTTTACTTTTAAACCCCAGTGACCACCTTCTGGGAAATCACCTCAACACAAATTTCCAGGTGCTTTCAATGAACTGGAGCTGAAGTTTGGCTGCCTATAAAACACTAGCATGCTCTCTCAGACTTGCCCTTTTATTCACACTTGACTGACTGAACTCATGATTATTTCATGTTTGACACCAACATGCATTTAGGACTTCTTTCTGTTTCTTCCATCGTCTGGCCCTTAAGCATTTCTAGTCAAACACACTGGTCCACTCCCCAGACACCATCCGTCTCATCAGATCATCTCTGTCAAATCCAGCGCGATTGGGCCAGAGTGGGATGCAGGCGGCAACAGATTAACAGCCACAGAAACAGTTGGTACTATTACTTATGTTTATTAATAAGAACAGTGGATAACATTTATCTTATTCTCAACTGTGCTATTAAGTTTCTATGTATCCTTTCAATTAATAATCTCACCAAAGCAATTTTATGATCCCAATTTTACAAGTAAGAAATATGAATTGTATAAAAATTGATAAAATAGTAGAGGTGGGACTGTTGTAAATACATACTCTTAAACAAGCTGGGGTGCTGCCTAGTGGAGGTATAGTCCTCCTACGGGGTGTTAGGAACAGGGAAAGAAAGGCTGTAAACACAGGAAAAACTACGATGGGGTACAGAAATTGGGATTTATAATGTTTCTTATTCTGAATCTTTATGTATTCAAAGAATTTATTTTCTAGCCTAATTAAAATCTACCCAAAGAAAACCCACTAATAACTAGCTTAGGAGAAGTGTACCTCAAGCTGCCATCCAGGTACTAGTCTTAGGAGGAAACCTCGCCAGATTTGCAGCTGCCAGAAAGCAGAATGACAGTGAGCTGTAAAAAGAAAATAATAGTGATTTACAAACTCTGTCAAGAAGCCTGAAAAGATCTTCTCAAATAACAACTAAACAGAAAGAGCAATTTCAATAACATTTTGGGAAATTTTCAGAATAAATGAAAGGGAGCTTTGTCCTGAAGCGTCAGAAGAATCATACATTTATGACAATTCTAGAAACCAGTCTGGCGTTTCCAGAAGGCTAGAAGTAAACATTGCCCTTCGGAAACAGAAGCAGACTTCCACAATGAGAAAAGACGGGCATGATAAAAGATATGAGAATGGGCTAAAGATAAAGATGAGTCATGTAAAAGATGATAAGGGAATGAAAAAATGTAATAGCACAATTAAAATAATTACTAGGAACAGAAAAAAGAAGGAACAGTCAGATAGTCTGCTCCTTGAATGACAGACTGACCTCCTACTGAGAAAACCTAGAAAAAAAAGTGGAAATAGATTTAAGAAAGTAGGAAAAAAAAACTGACCAATTATGTGCATGTATGATAATAGGATATAAAATTAAAAGGAAGCAAAAAAATTTTTAAATGGATTTTGAGTATATCCACAAAATAAAATTATTAGACACAGATTAAAACACTTGTGTTAAATATGTTCAAATATATAAAAGACAGGATTGTTAATTTGGCAAAAGCTTGGAAACTATAAAAGAAATTCTAGAAATGAAAATATATATATATATATATAGTAACTTAGAAGGCTACCTAGGCCCTGGCCAGTTGGCTCAGCGGTAGAGCGTCAGCCTGGCATGCGGGGGACCCAGGTTCGATTCCTGGCCAGGGCACACAGGAGAAGCGCCCATTTGCTTCTCCATCCCCCCCCTCTCCTTCCTCTCTGTCTCTCTCTTCCCCTCCCGCAGCCGAGGCTCCATTGGAGCAAAGATGGCCCGGGTGCTGAGGATGGCTCCTTGGCCTCTGCCCCAGGCTCTAGAGTGGCTCTGGTCGAGGCAGAGCGACGCCCCGGAGGGGCAGAGCATCGCCCCCTGGTGGGCAGAGTTTCGCCCCTGGTGGGCGTGCCAGGTGGATCCCGGTGGGGCGCATGCGGGAGTCTGTCTGACTGTCTCTCCCTGTTTCCAGCTTCAGAAAAATACAAAAAAAAAAAAAAAAAAAAAAAAAGAAGGCTACCTTAATGTATTATGTATTAAAAGGCAGATTAGATGAAGTCAAAACTAGAATCATTTAACTGGAGGATAAGCCCAAAGAAAATATTCAGAATAAAGCATATAAAGATAAAATAAAAAAATATTTTAAGGATGTATAATATATATAGACAATCTAATAAGAAAGTCTTACACACACATAATTGGAGACCAAGAAGGAAAAGAGAGAGGGGAAAGGGCAAAAAGCTATAAGAATTTCCTAAAAATTGCAAAATAAATTAAGGCACAGATTCCCAAGTTCTATAAGACCTATGCAGGATGAATATCAAAAGAACGATACCTAAGAACATCATTTAAAAAAACTGTTGAAAACCAAAAACAAAGAAGAAAATCTTAAGAACAAAGGGGAAGTGAAGAAGGAACAATACCTTCGGATAAACAGAGAGAAGACAGCTGCTTGATCCATAAAAACTATAGAAACCAGGAGACAAAGAAACCTCTTTTAAGAGCCGAAATAAAATGCCATCCTTAGAAAAAAATTTTCTTCAACAGTTAAAATTAATTAAGTCAGTTGCAACCAAACAAAAGCTAAGAGAGTTCATCACCAGAAGAACTGTACTAATGGAAACATTAGAAAGACTTCTTCAATGCAGTAGAAATAATATGCCATTCAGAAGGAAGCTCAGAAATACAAGAATGAATAGAAAACATCAAAAAAAGGACTAAATATTTGGGTAAGTGTAATTGCAACATATAACCAGAATTTATAATAAATTCTACAAAATAATGAGATAAGAGGCAACCCTAAAGGTTGTACATAATTTTACACAGTCCTTTAACAAGCCCTAATGAAAGAAGACTTCTATGGCCAAAACCATGTGAGGGTGTTCATCCTCATCAGTAATCAGGTGGTGCAAGTTGAAACCACAATTTAGTACCACTAAACACTCACCAGAATACTGAAATTAAAAGGCTGCCAATAGCGATTCAGTGGTAAGGTTCTGGAAAAATGGGAACTCTCATATGCAGACGGTGGAAGTTATTGGAATCACTTTGACAATTGACAATTAGCATCTCTTATGACCCTACAATTCCATTTCTTCATGTAATATGTGCCAGAAAGAAATATGAGCACTTCAACATCAAAAGACATGATCAAGAAGGTTCTTAGGAGCATTAGTTGTAAGCCTCAAGCTGAAACAACTCAAATGCCCACCAATAATAGAATTAATAAGCAAATGATGGTATAGTCACTCAACAGGACAGTATAGATGAGGGGTCAGCACACTACAGCCCATGGTCCAAATCTGTAAGTACATTTTATTGGAGCACAGGCATGCTCATTCTATATTGACCATGGCTCTCTTTGTGCTGAGACAGAGTTTAGTTATTACGGGAAAGACCATCTGGTCTGCAAAGCCAAAATTTTTAAATATCTTCCCTTTATGGAAAGTTTGCCAACTCCTGTTCTAGAACAATGAAAATAAATAAGTGACAGCTACATTTGTTAACGTGTATGAATCTTACAAAAAAAATCTTGAACAAAAGAAGTCAAGCCAAAATATTTACTTAAATAATATGCCACCAAGTATATTTTTCTTGAAAGAAATAAATGACCTGAAGCAATACTTGAACTCTGTGGTTTTCAATTGATGTTCCAGAACAAATTTTAAAATATGCAATATCTTACTATTTAGTCAAGGGCACTGACCTCTTTTCCCTTAGATTGTCAAATAAAAAATGACAACAGCCAACACAACAATAGCACCCAGAGTGAATGAATCAAAATTATACCTACTTTTTTGTCAGATTGGCAAAAAATATATTTTTTGGTGTGTTGCAGAATTTTAGTAATTAGTTTATTTGTACCATGCAATGAAAAATGTTAAAAATCACTTCTTTAATTGATTACAAAGTAAACCCAAATTTTTAAAAAAAAATCAAGAATGGACAAGTAACAAATTAAATATATTGATACCTGTTGTTTTAATAATCAGAATGCCTAATACTAGAGAAGAAATATGCTACAGCAGAAAGAACAGGAAAAAAACATATGGGTTAAATCCCAGCTTATTCACTAATTAACTTTGTGACTTTGGGCAAATCACTCAATCTCTTTGAATCTTAATTTCTTTATATATAAATATTAAAGTAATGATAACTAACACTCACAGGTGGGTTGAGGTGAAATTAGATAATGCATATGGGTGGGATTAGTAAATTACTCTAAAAATGTTAGTGCTTACTATTACATATTATTACTCATTTAAGAGTTTATACTGTTTTCAACTAAATTATCAGAGTGGCTTTGTTGTGGACTAAGTGTTTGTGTTCCCTACAAATTTATATGTTAAATGCCTAACCCTCAAGTGATGGTATCAGGAGGTGGACCCTGTGGGAGGGAGCTCATGAGGGTGGGAGTCCTGTAAATGGGGTTAGTGCCTTTGTAAACACACACACACACACACACACACACACACACACACACACACACACACACACACACACAGAGCTTGCCCTCACTTTCCACTCTCTGCCATGTGAGGGCACAGTAAGAAGACTGCCCTCTGTGAATCAGGAAGCAGGCTCTCACCAGACACGAGAAGTGCAGGCATCTCGGTCTCGGACTTCCTGTCCTCCAGGACTGTGAAAAAAGAATGCCTATTGTTTAAGTCACCCCTGTTGCTGGTATTCTGCTAGAGCAGCCTGTGCTGACTAAGACAGACTTTTAGTTCTCTTTTCAGGGAATAGCTATGGCCACGAATGAGGGATTTGTTGTGGAAGAGTGGAGACAGATCACTGTATTTAGAAACCTAAATCTTTTAATTATAGGTCTCAGTTACCACAATCCAGACCTAGCTAGCTACATAATAACACACATTACTTCCTTCTACAGAATTCTACAAAACTGGATCTTGTCCTTAAGTCTTTGTGATCACCTCTATGAGCCAGTCAGGTTTATCTCTTAATAGAAGCTGTAGTCCCTATCCTGAGTATGATCATTCTTATTCAGGATATATAATATATGTACCTGCTCTAATCCTGGCCAGGCCTGACTTGATCCTGTGCCTTCCAATGTCTTTTCGGCATAAAGACTTTCCTCCTGTCTCCAGACATCTCCAATTAGTTTCTCTATTGTTAGTAACAGAATTAGTCATAGGGATGTAAAGTACAGCATAGGGAAGATAGTAATATTCTAATAAATATGTTTGGTGTCAAAAGGGCACGAGATTTAAGCAGGATGATCACTTAGTAAGTTATATAATATCTAATCACTGGGCTGTACACCTGAAACTAATATAGTATTATAGGTTAACTGTTATTGAAAAATAAAAAAAATGATTAAAATAACTTTTAGTGCAGGGGTCGGGAACCTATGGCTTGCAAGCCAGATGTGGCTCTTTTGATGGAGCCTGCATCTGGCTTGCAGACAAATCTTTAATAAAAAAAAAATAACGTTAAAAATATAAAACAGTCTCATGTATTACAAACCATTCATTTCCTACCGCTCATGTTCATGGTTGCTGGATCCAATCACAGCTGTCCTCTGGGACAACACCAAACTTTTTTTTTACTAGAACTTTTTTTTTTAACTTTTTTTATTTATTCATTTTAGAGAGGAAAGAGAGAGATGGAGAGAGAGAGAGAGAGAGGAGGGACAGAGAGAGAGAAGGGGGGAAGAGCTGGAAGCATCAACTCCCATATGCACCTTGACCAGGCAAGCCCAGGGTTTCGAACTGGCGACCTCAGCATTTCCAGGTCGACGCTTTATCCACTGTGCCACCACACAGGTCAGGCCTAAATTTTTATTGGATAATGCATAAGGTACACAGGTCATTGTATGGCTCTCATAGAATTACATTTTAAAATAAGTGGCGTTCATGGCTCTCTCAGCCAAAAAGGTTCCCGACCCCTGTTTTAGTGTGAACAACACAAGCACATTAGTTACAGCAGGGGTCCCCAAACTACGGCCCGTGGGCCACATGCGGCCCCCTGAAGCCATTTATCCGGCCCCCACCGCACTTCCAGAAAGGGCACCTCTTTCATTGGTGGTCAGTGAGAGGAGCATAGTTCCCATTGAAATACTGGTCAGTTTGTTGATTTAAATTTACTTGTTCTTTATTTTAAATATTATATTTGTTCCCGTTTTGTTTTTTTACTTTAAAATAAGGTATGTGCAGTGTGCATAGGGATTTGTTCATAGTGTTTTTTATAGTCCGGCCCTCCAATGGTCTGAGGGACAGTGAACTGGCCCCCTGTGTAAAAAGTTTGGGGACCCCTGAGTTACAGGTTAATCATATTCTTTATTATCGTCCATTACCAATTTGAGATTGTGTTGGTTACTCTTTTTTGTGTGACAGAGACAGAGAGAGACAGAAAGATGGACAGACAGGGACAGACAGACAGGAAGGGAGAGAGATGACACGCATCAATTCTTCATTGAGGCACCTTCATTGTTCATTGATTACTTTCTTATATGGGCCTTGACGAGGGAGCTACAGCAGAGCAAGTGACCTCTTATTCAAGCCAGCAACCTTTGGGCTCAATCCAGCAACCATGGGGTCATCATATCTATGATCCCATGCTCAAGCCAGCAACCCCGCACTCAAGCTGGTGACCTCGGGGTTTCAAACCTGTGTCCTCTGTGTCCCAGTCCAATGCTCTATCCACTGCACCACAACCTGATCAGGCTGAGTGTTGGTTACATTTTAAACAAACATTTACCGTATGTCGGAAATACAATGAAACTATAATTAACTGGTGTCTATAAAAATCTGTCCAATGTTGAAACAATGTTCATGACATAGCGTTACAGAGAAAAAGGAAGTATAAATGGTGTGTACCACATGATCTACATTATGAAGAAGTGCTTGTGAAATGATTAGAAAGAATTAGACTTTGTGTTGAGAGTGGTTTTGTCTGGAGCACTGAATTAGCATACAATATTTCAGAAAATTGGTTTGATCCATAGTTCACTGAGATAGTCTAAATTGTCAACATGTTTAAGAAATTCTACAAATAGCCCTGGCCGGTTGGCTCAGCGGTAGAGCGTCGGCCTGGCGTGCGGGGGAGCAGGGTTCGATTCCCGGCCAGGGCACAAAGGAGAAGCGCCCATTTGCTTCTCCACCCCCCTCCTTCCTCTCTGTCTCTCTCTTCCCCTCCCGCAGCCAAGGTTCCATTGGAGCAAAGATGGCCCGGGTGCTGGGGATGGCTCCTTGGCCTCTGCCCCAGGCGCTAGAGTGGCTCTGGTCACCGCAGAGCGACGCCCCAGAGGGGCAGAGCATCTCCCCCGGTGGGCAGAGCATCGCCCCTGGTGGGCGTGCCGGGTGGATCCCGGTTGGGCGCATGCGGGAGTCTATCTGACTGTCTCTCCTCATTTCCAGCTTCAGAAAAATACAAAAAAAAAAAAAAAAGAAAAAAAAAAAGAAATTCTACAAATAAAACCCTCATTTTGAAAATTCTCATCGCAAGCAAAATTATTGAATACCTACTATGGGGTCAGTTATTGTGAACTATTTAAAATATTAAATCTGAAGAAAAATGGTACATATAGGAAGTCAATAAAATGTCAATTCTCTCCCCATGTATAAGAAAGTTGATACAGAGTTCACTGAATTATAAATTTTCAGTTCCCTGATGATAACTTTAAACTGAAGTTACTCCATTATTGGTCCATTAACTTGGGTCTTTATGATGAAAAGTACTATCTTATTACTTGGAAATTGACTTCTGAGTTTAATAAGTAATAACATTCACCATCCTGAAAAATCCCAGGAGAGAAATGTTGCAGAATGTAATTGAGATATTCTCCATCAATTTATTTAGTGACTATTGAGGAGCAAGCCACAGTTCTAAATAAAGTCCCCCGCACAATACCATGAATATATGAAAAAAGTCATAAGTCACTATTTAAAATTCTGATCATGATCTTTATCATTTCAAATGGGATCCTTTAATTTGAGATCTAGAAATTTAAAAAATTATATAATCAACGTTTCTTCAAAAATCAGTCTCTTCTGTATTGTTATAAACAATAAAAATCACACTCATGCATACAACACACAATACCCACCCACACACACTGCTTTCATAGTGGTTATATGTGAGAGGAAGCAATAGCTAAAAACACTTTCATTTATAACCAGTTTATTTTTCACATTCCTCTACTAATCAAGATATGGTTTGTTATTTTAAAATGATGACTACCACAGCTGACCCTTGAACAACATAAGGGTTAGGGGCACCAATCCACAGCATAGTCAGAAACTTGTGCATTACCTGTGACTTCCCCAAAACGTTAACTATTACTAACCTTACCAAGAACATAAACAGTGGGCTCACATACATTTTGTATCTTATATGTATTAGATATATACTGTATTGTTACAATAAAGTAAGCTAGAGAAAAGAAAGCATTAAGCGTATCATACAGAAGAGAAACTACATTGACATGCTGTACATATATATTTGTTTTGAAAAATCCATGTGTAAGACCAGTGCAGTTCAAACCCACATTGTTCAAGGACCAAATGTATTTTTTGGTTTGATTTTCCCAAGTATAAAATTGCACCTGAACATTAATCCAAGTTTATCTCTAAACATGTTGCTCTGGAGAATTGCTGATGTGGCTAATTTCCTGGTTTTGTAAATCCGAAAGTTGAAGTTCAGAGAGGAGGAGTAATCTGCCCCAAGTCCACACAGCTCTGGACAGAGCCAGACCAAGACATAACTCTCTTTCCTCCGGCAAGTGCTGCTCATTCTGTTTCTCTCTCTGCCTTCTTTTGAATCAAGAAAAATGATAATGGGGTCTATCTCAAATAAAGCCTCTCTCAACTTCAGAAAATTTCTTTGAATAATTGAATCAATAAGTTTGAGGCTTCTTGGGAACAGTAATGTGAGACCTGGGATAGAAATAGCCCATCCCTTGGTTGAGACGTGTTACATTTAAATTGATACTGCTTTTCCCCAATGTGCAATTAGGAAAGACAAAGACCTACTTTTGTAAATGTTGTTCAAGGAAAATGGAGCAGGTGTCTCCTTTCTCTCATTTCTCTAGGTCAATCGTATTCCTGAAGTCTCTCTTTGTCTTGATGTCTATTGTTCCTAATGGCCCGAATCATTCTCTTGGTGGCAGCACAGGGTGGCTTTAGGTGAGAAGACAGATTCACAGGGTCAGGGACAGGGGACACCTAGCAGGTGCCAGGCGCGTCTCGTGCCCTGGCTCCTTGAGGCTTCACAACCAGCCTGCAGCCCGGGCACTAGCAACCCTTTGTGTATTCACCATCCATCCGGCCCCTACATCTCTCTGCCCACACTGTGGAAGCCATGCTGCATCTAAGAGACATTGTTCCTGTCCCGGGGGACCTCACTCTCTGGCGCAATAGTTAGATGATAAAGAATACCTAAGGTCGATTGTTGTCTCTACTAACCCCATTTTCAAGATGAGGGACCTGAGGCTTAGTCGGTTAAAGTGGCTTTTCCCATGCCCTTCTCCATCCAGTCAGCCAGGAGAGTTCAGGGTCCATCGCTTGCCTGTGTTCCACCGTGCGACTCTTAGCTTCAGGCTTCCGGAGAGAATGTGGGGCTAGCGGAGGTGTCAAGGGAAAACTTCCTTTCACAAAACAGACGGGGCTGAGCCTTTGTCAACCGAAGCAGGTGACCGTGGAGGGTCAGCAGCCCGAGGGAACACCTGCGACGGGGAGCCACACAGTTTTTTCAACAGAACTTCTCGAGCAGCCTTTTCATCTTATTTTCTTTAAAGGTTTTCTTTCCTTCTTTCTTTTAGATCAGGTTTAGAGTCACAATAAAATTAATTAGTTTGAACACATCTTTTGCCCCCACACCTGCATAGCCTCCCTCATTATCAACACCCCACACCAGAGAGGTACTTTTGTTTTTTGAAGTATTTTTTCATTTGTTGATTTCAGCGAAAGAGGAAGAGGAAGGGGGGCATCAATCTGTCCTGCGTGTACCCTGACCCGGGAATCGAACCGGCAACCTCTGCACTTCGGGTGATAATCCAACCCACTGGGCTACCCAGTCAGGGCGAAAGGTACTTTTGTTATAACTGATGAAACTACACTGACACATGATTAGGGTGTAAACCCAAGTAGAGTTTACTCGTGGTGTTGTCCATTCTGTGGGCTCCGTCAGACACATGTGGAATGATATGTATCCATGGTTACAGTAGACAGAATAGTGTCTTTGCCTACCTGTCTCTCCCCCTAACCCTGGGCAACCGCAGATCCTTCCATTTTCTTCATCGTTTTACCTTCCTCAGAATTCCACATGGTGGGAATTCTACAGGACCCAGCTTTTCCAAATGGGCTTCTGTCACTCAGTCACCTGCATCTGAGGTCTCTCTGTGTCTCTTCATGGCCCAATGGCCCATTCCTCTTTTAGTGCTGAGTAGTATCTCGTTGTCTGGATGCACAGCTGCACAATTCCAGTTCTCTTTGCCCCAACAATGATTTTTAATATTTGGAACACAGACTTCGCCAAAGTAGGGGAGGGGGAATGGGCTGTGCAGATCCCAGAAGGCAGACTTCATGCACTGTATAATTTCTCTGATCCTTCATCGTCTCACCTGTAAAATGCCTGTGATACTAGTAACTTCATCCTGCTTTTGTGCCGAATAAATGGGTTGACAGTCTAGCATCCAGGAGAATGTTAGGCATATGACAGGCACCAACAGGGGCTTCCACCTTCCCTCTTGAGCGTGATGACAAGATCAATTGTCATTTCTTGACAATTGATGTCAAGTATGTCCTTAGGACCTTTACTTATATCTGCATAATGATTTGATGATTTTCCGGGGTAAAGAAAGACCCGCCTGTCCTCTAGACTAGACCGTTGTAGTCTCTACCAGACTAGACTAATGTTCTGGGGCCCATGTTCTTGAAGGCAGCTGTGGTATTGTACAATTTCTCAAATTTAGATTAAATTACATTGTTGGATTTTGTGAAGATTTTATTCAGAGACTCTTGCACATTCACTTCCCCAGATAGTCCAAGCTTCTAGCAAACCCATACTACATCTTATTACTCTTTCTGTTCCTGGCAACAAGTCTGCCACATATTAGATATTCAGCAAATGTTTGCTGGACAGAGTGAGAAGTCAAATTATTAAAGTCGAATGCAGTGTTAATAATAAAAACCCTGAAAAAAAAACCCATTTTTTTTTTTTTTGTATTTTTCTGAAGCTGGAAACGGGGGGAGACAGACAGACTCCTGCATGCGCCCGACCGGGATCCACCCGGCACGCCCACCAGGAGGCGACACTCTGCCCACCAAGGGGCGATGCTCTGCCCCTCCGGGGCTTCGCTATGTCACGACCAGAGCCACTTTAGTGCCTGGGGCAGAGGCTAAGGAGCCATCCCCAGCGCCCGGGCCATCTTTGCTCCAATGGAATCTCGCTGCGGGAGGGGAAGAGAGAGACAGAGAGGAAGGAGAGGGGGAGGGGTGGAGAAGCAAATAGGCGCTTCTCCTGTGTGCCCTGGCCAGGAATCGAACCCGGGACTTCTGCACGCCAGGCCAACGCTCTACCACTGAGCCAACCGGCCAGGGCCAAAAAAAAAACCATTTTTTTTATCCCACTGACATTTTGGGTGGGGTAATTCTTTGTTGTAGGGGCTTGTCCTGTGCACAGTAGGGTGTTTAGCAGCATCTCTGGCCTGTACCTACTAGATGCCAGTAGCATCTCCCTCCCCCAACCTAGGCTGTGACCATTGAAAATGTCTCCAGACACTGCCAAATGTCCCCGGGGGAACAAAATTGCCCCTGGTTGAATATTACTATTCTAAGATAACTTGATGGTTATCTCATTCACCAAATTCCCAATTAAAGTTTTATCCTCTCCACAAAATGCCCTTACTTCCTTCTCTTAGATAGCCGTTTCCCAAGATGCCCAATGACTCAGGCTGAGCACCTAAGAGACACCCTTACCTTCTTTCTGTCGTTGTTTTCCTCACATCAAAATCATGGTTAAAAGTCTTAAAGGCGCTCTGTTCTGCTTATCAGATAAAGTGTAGGACGCCCAGGTCCATCTGAATTCCAGAGAAGAAGCAACAGATAGTATTTTGGCACAAGTATGTCGTGAATGTGGCATGGGATGTAAGTCTGACAAACTTTATGCCTAACTCACCTCTCAAACCTGTTCAACTCTTTCTGTTCTGAGGACACTCTTCTAACTCAGGCCTTAGTTACCTTTTGCTTCAATAGTTGTAATGGGTTCTTGATCCATCTGCAAGTTTCTGACTTTAAGTGATAAAAAACTGGGATTGCACTGGCTTCGATGATGTAGGGATGTATTTTCTCTGTAATAAGGAGTGTAAGGTGGCCGCAGTCAGCTTCTAGGCATTCTCTTGGTTCTGAGCCTTCTTATTTGTCAGCTGTGCCCACAGACCCCTTGCACGACGGCTGTAGCCATTCTAGGCGTCACTTGAAAACACAAATCATCCAGAGCCCAGACAAGAGCTGAACCTCCTCTTCTGGGGTTCCGCTAGAAGAATTCCTATATGTCTGCTGAGGCCAGAACGCCTCCACCCGCCTGTGCTAGAACCAGCTCCTGGAAGGACCTGCAGCATTATTCTGACTAGGCAGGACCCCGTCCCCGAGGCTGGGGCCAACCTCCTCGGCGGTAGATGACTTACTTCATGGAGAAGTGAGGGAGCCAGAATAAAACTGAAGTTCTGTTTGAGAGGCATAGGGTGAGAAGATGCGGTCTGTGTGCAAACCAACAGTTACAGTCTCCTAATTGGATCTGCTACACTTACCGTTTCTATTTTTTTCATAGCAAATCTTACTTTGCTGCCATTCATCCGAAGAACATTTGTTGCGTATTCGCTCTGTGCCAGGTTCTGATTACGTTTTCCTAAGACACACATCTGTGCGGAGTCTCCTTCAGTCTGAGAGCATCAATGGCTTTCCCTGCCCGCCTAGTTCAATATTTACTTTTCACACGGTCACTCGATGCCCTAGTCCAGTGTTCTTTGTGACTTACACTTTGCTCAACCAAGATGCACTCAGTATCTTCTCAAGATGCCTTAATGCTTTTATGATTTCACCTTTTGTTTATCGATCTTCCTCTGCCTGGAGCCCCTCCGCCTGTCCAAATTCGAATTCCCCTTTCAAAGAGAAAAATGACACCTACTACACAAGAACCAACCAGATTTTCACAGCAACAATACCGACAAGTCTTGATTTTGTCTGCTGTATGACTAGGCACCGTATTTTACACATTTATTCCACACAAAGAGCACAAGAAGTGAATATAATTATCTCCATTTTCTAAGCAAGCGTCTTGCTCCATTGTAGAAATGACTGGGCTGAGTTGGCTACCTTTCCCTTCCTCCACCGCAAGGCTTGCGAAGGCGCGGATCACTTAACTCACTTAACTCGTACTCACTACTCCACCGATGGCAGCAAGCAGAGATGCTTGACAAGTCGTCTGTGTTCAAAAATAATGACCGAGCATATGACTGAATCACAGGACAGCGAGAAATGGTATCTCCTTTATTACCGAAGGCTGGCTCATACACAGTGATGAGAATTTACTGTGTGCTAGACACCGTGCTAATTGCTTTACGTGCGTCATCGTTTTATGAAAGCCTCGCGACCTCATGCGTGATGTGCTCATAATGACGACTTCCATCAAATATAGAAGCAACCTCGACCTCAAGCAGTAAAGTAAGGCCCCCCAATGTTACACCATATTATTTAGGAACAAAGCAAAAGTCTTGTAAGAATTTAGGAAAAAGATATGGGAACGAAAGGAAAAGGTCAGAGAAGGCTTATTCCAGGAGAAAAGACCCCTCTGAGCCTTGAAGACGCTGGAAACAGGGACAGGGAGGGGACTCAGCAAGCAGCCCGTGCTCGCTAGCGGTGGAATGAGCGTCAGAATTCATCTCGCAGTTGGCATTTGAGAGTGCGCACGCTCTCCCTACAGCCTCAACATAACATTTTTTTAAAAGCTCCCTTTCAAGTTAAGCCAAGTAAAGATGGATTAGATTACATTCCTTCTCACAAGAACATCAGCAAACAAGGCAGGCGGCTGGAATGACAAAATAGGAGAGCTCTCTGCGAAGGGTCCCTTGTAAAGGACAAGATTCCCTTCTGGGTTTTAGTGGAAATAAAAAGTAAAGCTATTGCACCCTCTAGTGGTTCTATTGAACACACATCTATGTCGATCAGCCTTCTGATGGATTATCACTAACCCTACTGGATACGAAAAGACTCTAGTTTTACTGCAGGATCAGGATAAAATCTTTGTCCTTCAAGATTCTCAAGGACCAAGATGTATATGACAGTGCAGAGAAACAAGACTTTCAGGCAGTGCTGTGTCTTACAGTTCCAGACACAGGAAAGTCTTAGGTAGATTGCACAAGACATTGGCTGGAAACATGAGTGATCTTGAATTCCAGGAAGAGAAAATGTCCAACAAAAGCAGATCTCAAAGCCAAAGCTGCTAGCCAAAGCTCAAGTCAGAACCTCTCAGGTTATGTGAACAAGTCCTCTCATTGGTCATTTCTGGGTCAGTGATGATTTATTGAGTTGTAGTCTCATTGTGATTTGTATTATGCTGCTTTTGCATGCCTGGTCATTTTTTATTGAATTTATTGGGGTGACATTGCTTAATAAGAATTAAAAATTATATAGGTTTAGGTATACAAGTCTATAATGTGGCATTCACCACCCCAGCCCAGTCATTTTTGACTGGATGTTAAACATTGTGAATTTTACCATGTACGGTCTTGATATTTGGTATTTTCATAAATATTCTTGAGCTTTGTCCTAGGATCCAGTTAAATTACCTGGAAATAGGTTGATCCTTTTTATTTTTTATTTTAAGCTTGGTTGGGTTGTTCCAAAGCCGTGTTTAATTTAGGGCAGGGGCTTCCTTTTGTACTAGCTATAAGCCAAAACTGGTTTTTATGATTTGAAATTGTCAAAGAAAGAAGAATGTGCAACGGAGACTGACGGTGGCCCGTGGAGCCTGTACTATTCACTACTAAGCTGGTACAGGAGTTTGCTAAGGTCAGTTTTCCCCCAGGACCAAAGCGACACCCCCTCTTAGTATCCTAACTGATGCACTATCTTTTTTTGAGATTTTTCACTCCGATTCTTTTTTTTTTTTTTTTAATTTTTTTTATTTATTTATTCATTTTTAGAGAGGAGAGAGAGAGGGCGAGAGAGAAAGAGAGAGGAGAGAGAGACAGAGAGAGAGAAGGGGGGAGGAGCTGGAAGCATCAACTCCCATTATGTGCCTTGACCAGGCAAGCCCAGGGTTTCGAACCGGCGACCTCAGCATTTCCAGGTCGATGCTTTATCCACTGCGCCACCACAGGTCAGGCTGACTCTGATTCTTGATGACTCTAACAGCTTCTGCTTGGATGGGTCGTATGTCACGTCTATTGTCTGATCATTGCACGCTTGTGTTTGACAATGAGACAGAGATGTGAACTCTCCCCATGAGGAAGTGCTTCAGCTCCTGCCACTTCATATTAACAGGCAGGGATCTGGAATCATTATAGTGGAAGAAAAGGTGCATACTTGTAAATAAGATCTATTACACACACCTAGATTAAATAAGATAAACAGATTCTTTCCTTCTTCTTCTCCTTCTTCTTCTTCTCCTCCTTCTCCTTCTCCTTCTCCTTCTTCTTCTTCTTCCTCCTCCTCTTCCTCCTCCTCCTCCTCCTCTTCTTCTTCTTCTTCTTCTTCTTCTTCTTCTTCTTCTTCTTCTTCTTCTTCTTCTTCTTCTTCTTCTTCTTCTTCTTCTTCCTCTCCTCCTCCTCCTCGTCCTCCTCCCCCTCCTCCTCCTTCTCCTTCTCCTCTCCTTCTTGTTCTCCAAGGGAGAGGAAAGGAGACAGAGATACAGACTCCCATATAAGCCCTGACCAGGATCTACCCACAACCCTCGTCTGAGGGGATACTCTGCCCACCTGGGGCCATGCTTTCAACAAAACTATTTTTAGTGCCTAAGGCAGAGGCTCTATGAAACCATCCTCAGTGCCTGGAGCCAATACACTCGAACCAATCACCATTGGAGCCATGGCTGTGGAAGGGGAAGAGAGAGAGAGAGAGAGAGGGAGAAGGGGGGAATGGGTGGGAAAGCAGATGGGTGCTTCTCCTGTGTGCCGTGACTAGGAATCAAACCCGGGACATCCACACACCGAGTCGACACTCTACCACTGAACCAGCTGGCCAGGGCCAGCTTTTAATGCAACATGAACACTGAACTTCTATATGGGATTGCAGAGTTTCCTGTAATGCCAACAAGTTCTCAAGAAGAATTTTTGTTTTCATTTTGTGTTTATAATTCAGTGAGTAGTGCAATAATTTTATATAACCTTATTTGACAATATTAATGACAATCGTGAATTTAATTACTATCAGGAGATTTCAGAGCCCACATTTACAACCATATTTTCACAGTCTTGGTGAGCAGGAATGGAGGTAGGAAACAAAGAAGCATACAAACCTTTTTGGGTGTCTGCGGTCTCGCAAGCACTGTGCAGAACCTGTATACCTGTTCCCTCTTTTTATTTTCACTGACATTCTCCATGGTTGGTGTTGGTAACCCCGTTTGATGGGCAAGGAGATTTGAGTTTCACAATAACTAAATTGGTGATAGTTCCAGTTGTCAGGAGATGGGAGGTGAGGATTAGAGCTCAGGTCGGCCTGACCCCAGACCTGTCACCTTACTCGCCATGATGTAACGCTCCGTAGGTGATCAGGGAGGAAAATACAATCAGCAGCCGTGCGTAGTCAGCAACCTATACCCCCAACAGCTCCTCCCTACTCATTCATGCATGGTGGCCATTAACAAAATGAGATCCCCCTCGATGACCCAAGGCTCCTGGGTCACAGTAACTCACAAGTCTCCAAAGAGGAATCCAAATTTGTACTTTATACTTCCCAATTTACTAAGGCTGGAAGCAATCATCTGGTCAAACCAGTGCTGTGGGGATGGTGTCTTGATTAACATCAACCATATTGCAAAAATTAAAATGCTCTGTATACTTAAGTGTTTGAGATTCTCCAAAGAAATAATTGCTCAGCATTATTTTAAATTGATCTAGTAAAATGGCAATTGCTTTTGCTGTTAAAAAAAAAAAAGCCTAAAGTATAATTATTCTTTGTCTATTTTGTCCACATTTTATCCAATCAGTGCCCTATTGATGGACATTTGGGTTGTTTCCAATTACTTTCTATTACAAATAATGTTTCCTTTGTATCAGCTTTTGACACCAAATGCAATGTAATGAAAAACCACAAAACCTCAATTGAATATACAAATAATTATTTATTGTTTACATCTCTTACAGCTCAGCTCTGGGTCTGGCACACTGTCATTCCCGCTCACATGACATCATTCAAAGCAAGCCTTGTGGTCAAGCCAAGGTCAAACGTGGAGAATCGCTCCATTCATGATGGAGCCATGATGAGGTTTTAGATACAAGGAAGGCAGAGGAGTTGGCATGAGGAACACAATCTCTGAAGCCTCATAACTTTTGTCAGTGCGTTTTGAAATATTACCAAATATTACCAAATTCTCCTTCGTAGTTTTAAGTTTTTTTTTATTTCTACAAGGAATATATGAGATTGATTTCCTAAAGCTTGGTTTGTCAATCAGTATGGTTTTAACTTTTATGTCTCTTCTTTTTGAACAAAGTTGAAAGGATATTTTTAATGAATTCAAAAGCCATTTACATTTATTGTACTTTGAACATTTTGTATCTGTTGGAGGAGGCCATGAAAAAGACGTGACTGTCTGTTGTCCCTCCAGCTGGACCCAGCCAATCAGAGGCTCCTCACCCCTCCCCGTCCGTTGTGCATTCTGCCCACCTATCCCCACAGTGGGGGCCAGGAATGGATTCAGCCGGTTTGCACCAGTTCTGCAGAACCGATAACTAATTTTTTGTTGAGTTTGGCGAACCGGTTGTTAAATTGGCACTTGTGATCAGGGTTCTCTGTAAGGTGGGCACCTGGGCAGCTGCCCAATGTGGAAATCACAATTTGACATTCCTTACTCTTTTTTAATGGTCATCCATGCAGCAGCATATTCTAAGCGCCCATAGTAATGTTCATTCCGTCCATAGGTGAAAAAAATTGCAAGTGAGGACACCAATCAAGAAGCAACATGGAAATATCTTAAATAACAGTTGTATTGTTTTTTGTCAGGTATTACTTAATATTTTTTCATTAATATTTTAAACCTCTTATAGCATAATCTAGTTTTGTATAACTCTTTTATTGTTCTTATTTAAGTATTAAATGCATGAAATAATAAACTACCTTTTGGTATATTGTTTTTTATACTTAAAGCAGTCATTTCGACAGAGAACCAGTTGTTAAATTATTTGAATCTCACCACTGGTGGGAACTGATTTCAAGGACATAGCTTTGCAAGAGGAAGGTGCTGAGACATTCTGGATAGTATAAGCCAGTGGTCCCCAACCCCCGGGCCGCAGACCAGTACTGGTCCGTGGGCCATTTGGTACCGGTCCACAGAGAAAGAATAAATAACTTACATTATTTCCGTTTTATTTATATTTAAGTCTGAACAATGTTTTATTTTTTAAAAATGACCAGATTCCCTCTGTTACATCCGTCTAAGACTCACTCTTGAAGCTTGTCTCGGTCACATGATACATTTATCCATCCCACCCTAAAGGCCGGTCCGTGAAAATATTTTCTGACATTAAACTGGTCCGTGGCCAAAAAAAGGTTGGGGACCACTGGTATAAGCAACTGACCCTGGCTAAGGCCTCTTTTAAGGTTCTGGTGGGTGGGTGCAGGAGTCACTCATCTGATAGCTGCCCAAGACAAGTCTTGTAAGTTCCCGTTGTTTATTCAACTTGCCCCTACAAATCTGAGTGCTCTCACTTTCTTCTGTCTGTCCTGCCTCCACTTTCGGGGTGGGGGTAGCTTCAGATTTCGTGGGGAACTTCCCGAGTTTTCTTGAACCAACAGTATCTCTGGCCCTTTACTTATTTACTTATTCTTTGGGAGTAAGATTTTGGCCTTTTTCTTCGCTATCTTTAGAAGCTGTTTGTACAATAAGGAAATTACCAGTTTGTGACTATGCCGACCCCCACACCCCAGTTTTCAATTTGGTTTATTGTTTTGATATACAAATATTTTACATTTTTATTTAATCAGATTCACTAACCCTTTTCCTTGCTGTTTCTGGAGCTGAAGGCGTAGTGAGGCATTTTATTTCCCATAAGTGAGAAAATCCACTAGTGGTTTCTCCTTGTATTCACATAGTTTTGTTTTCAGATTTCAGTCTTTTATAAATTTATAATGGATCCTGTTGTAGGCAATAAATCAAATTTTAACTTTTTTACTGAGCTCTTCAGTTATCCACAATACTGCTAGTAGGAGATGCTGTCTTTTATTAAAGTAAAAGTCATATGCAATTGGACCTGTTCATGGATTTTCTATTCTGTTCCATTCCTATGTCTGCCTATTAAAAATGACCGAACAAACTTTTAGTAATGCTTTCTTATAATTCTCAAAGAGCTAGTGGTCTAGCCTACCCAATACTTGCAATGCTAACGTAGCATGTTCAGATCTGCCTTACTTATCTATTGTTGTATAAAAATTAAAACAAGCTTAGGGAATTAAAACAACACATTTATCTTCTCCCTGTTTCTGTGAATCGGGAATCTGGGCACAGCTGAGCTGGCCCTGTCTCCTGCTCGGGGTCTCAGGAGGCTAGTGACAAGCTGTCGCCTTCTCCCCTGGGGTGATGGGTTTCTCAATATCAATCAAACGATCTTTGAATGGCTGAAGTAAACCATCATTGGTCATGATGTATGTTCATTCATGGGCTGTTGGATTCTCTTTGCAAATATTTTATTTAACACAACATTTTATTTGCGTCAACATTTAAAATCAAAGCTTGCTTCGAGATTTCTTTATTTGGTATAATATTTATCGAGTTTATGGATCAATATTATTTTACTTCATCAAACTAAGTTGAAATTTTTTGTGTTGGTTTGTTTGTTTTTTTAAAATAGCATTGAGTTTATCTGTACTTTAAAGATATGGAAAAATATCCCTGTGAAACTATCTGGGCCTCGTGTATTTTCATGGCGAAACTTTAAACTGTTTTATTCATTTCTCATGTCTATTAATGTGTTTAGATTCTCTTTACTGGGGTCAAATTCAGTTAGTTGTGTTTTTAAAAATATATATATTGATTCCTCTTAGATTTTGTGTACTTGCATTTTCTGTTTTCCCCCCAGTTTAGATCAGTTAGTGACTTATCTATGGTTTTGTTAATTTTTATTTTAAAAATAATCATTTAGATTTATTAGTTTTACTTTTTTCTTTTTTCCAACTCATTAGAGCAGGGATTGGGAAACTTTTTGGCTGAGAGAGCCATGAACGCCACATATTTTAAAATGTAATTCTCTGAGAGCCATACAACGACCTGTGTACATTACACATTATCCAATAAAAATTTGGTGTTGTCCCAGAGGACAGCTGTGATTGGCTCCAGCCACCCACAACCATGAACATGAGCGGTAGGAAATGAATGGATTGTAATACATGAGAATGTTTTATATTTTTAACGTTATTATTATTATTTTTTTAATATTTTATTTTTAAATTTATTCAGTTTTTTTTAGAGAGACAGAGAGAGAGAGAGAGAGAGAGAGAGAGAGGAGGAGCAGAAAGCATCAACTCTCATATGTGCCCTGGCCAGGCAAGCCCAGGGTTTTGAACTGGTGACCTCAGCATTCCCAGGTCGACACTTTATCCACTGTGCCACCATAAGTCAGGCGTTATTATTTTTCTATTATTCAGGCGTAATCTTTAATAAAAGATTTTTCTGTGAGCCAGATGCAGCTATCAAAAAAGCCACATCTGGCTCGCGAGCCATAGTTCCCGACTCCTGCATTAGAGTCTAATTTAATCTTTATTACACTTTTTCTTCTCTTTTGGTGGTTTTGTTATTTTTTTAACTTTTGATTTGGGGTATTTATGCATTATTTTCATTTTTTTCTTTAATTGATATTTGATACTACAACCTGTTCTCTGGTAACTATTTTAACTATATTTCATAGAGATAGATATATTATGTGGTCATTATCATTATTTTAAAGAAATTTAAAAATTTTACCTTGCACAGAGACGTATTATAGAATCAGGCACCTGAAGCCTGTATGATTATGTTATGATTATGTTATCTGTGTCACCCCAATAAATTCAATTAAAAATTTATCTTTCCCTTTGAACTAAAACTTGTTTGATAGCATACTTTTTAAGATTCTGGGTAGAAGAGCTATTTTTTTTTTTGCTATTGGCACTAACTTATATTTTTATTTCATTATTGTCAGAAAATAATTGATTGCTATTTTAAATGTTTATTTATTGATTTTTAGCAAGAGAGGAAGGGAGAGAGAGAGAAAGAAACATCAATCTGCTCCTGTATGTGCCCTGACCAGGGATTGAACCGGCAACCTCTGTGCTACAGACGATGCTCTAACGAACAGAGCTATCCAGCCAGGGCTCTTATTGCTATTTTAAAGACAAGGACTTGTGTTGTGCAGCTGGTCTGTTTGCAGGGTCCTCCCTGGGACCGGTGATGAGGACGGGAAGGTATAAGGGAGGAGAAACCTAAGAACAATATTGAGGAGACGGTGCCAGAGGCAAACGGGGCTCCTTGCTCCCCATGTGTCCCCAAATGTCCGCACAGCCCCTCACAGCTGTCTGTCCTGGGCTGAGTGGTGAAGCAATCATCTCCAATGTTGAGTGTTATCTGTGCAGGCTTTCCTTTCCCTGCGTTTGGGGCTGTGCACCTGTGCTTGCCAAGTGGGCCCCTGCCAGGGTCCAGAGGCAGGATTTCTGCAGCAGAAAGTGAAAGATATGTGCAGAGAGACGCTCAAAGCAAGACTCCCTCCGCAGGCCTCAGGTCCACCCGCACCGGGAGCTGTGCGCCGCGCAGGTGGCCGGAATCAGGGACAGGTCCCGAGCTTTGCTTTGGGGCGCCAGCACCGTCCCATGCGGCTGTTCGACTCTTCCGCACACTTCCGGTTTCTGGTGGCTTCATCTCTCTTGGATTGAGATGTGTGTGTTCTTTCATTGTTACTCTGTGTGTTTTTTCTTTTGTCTCGTTTCAACTGTGATTTATGAAAAATGTTGCCGTGTCATTAGGTGAACAAATATTAATACCTAACATTGCTGTATTGGAGGTCGGTGCCTTTACCTTACAAAGTGACTTTTAAGACTCAGATCTAATCTCAATCTTGTTAATCATAGAACTTGTGGCCCTTGCTCTCTTTCCCTTTTATTTATTTTTTGGCTAGTATTAATTAGTATTTTAGTATCTATCTATCTATTTATCTATCTCAGACTATTTTTTAGAGCATGTTGATATCTATACAAAATTGAGTGGAGAGTACAGAGATTTCCCATATATGCTCCCCACACACACTCACTCACTCCCCCATTGTCAACACCCTGCACAGCAAGTACATTTGTTAAAATCCACGAACTTAAATTAACACACCATTACCAACCGAAAGTCCATAGTTTCAATTAGGGTTCACTCTTGGTGTTGTGCATTCTGTGTTTTTTGACAAATATATAAACCCCTATATGTAGCCATCATTATTCTATCTACTGGATGGTTTCACTGCCCTAAAACCCACCTGTGCTCTGGGGATCTGTCCCCCCTTCCCCCACTGATTCCTCTACTACCTGTCTGCATAGTTTTGCTCTCCCAGAATGTCATAGAGTTGGAGTCATGGAGCACGCAGACTTCTCAGGTTAACATTTTTCACTTGGTTTCTGCATATCTTTTCATGGCTTGATAGCTCATTTCATTTTAGCGCTGAATAATACTTTATTGTCCAGATGGACTATGCTTCTGTCTCTAATCTTTCTGAATCTTTCTGTTACAGGTCTGTCTCTCCTGTACAGCATCTTATCAAGGCTTAGAAAACGCATGCATACACACGCTCACGCTTGTCTCCATCTCTCAAGTACAAGCCTGGAGGGATGAGTCTCTCTGTTCTTGAGTTCTCTCTTTAACTCCACGGTAGGGCATTTAATTTGGTGGGCAAAACTATGACATTCTTCTGTTTGCAGAAACTCCTTCTCTGTATCATGTTGCCCAGAAAGCACATTCCATTCTCATTAACTAAATCTAAGGGAATGCCTCCTAGCCAACTGGGGTGTGGGCCCCTCCCCTGTCCTCCAACTTAAGAGCTAAGACACCTTATCACCTTTATAAAATAACACAAAGGAAGCCCTTCCTTTCCTTTCATGAGCCGTTGCAAGGATCCTATTTCTTCCATTTTTGTCTGTACAGCTCGATCACTTTGGGCTTACACTGGGATACCAAACTTTTGCACAATTACCGGTTAAATTTAGTCATGGCCATCGTAATTGCTAACTGTTGAGCAAGTCATGACTGTGGCATCTGGAAACAATAATGATTGTGGGAGAGGAAGGAGAATGAAGTCATTTAGAAAAGAGCTAGCAGACAGGAGGACTGTGGGATGGTTTAGAGGGACGAAAAGTCATTTGAGTCTGAATGGAAATGGACATGGCATACTGGCCCTTTCCTTTAGAGAAAAACGATCGATGGGAGACGGGACATCTCCTCTTGGGTAGAACTTCATTGTTTGGAAGAACAAGTTCAAATATTGAAATGTGGAAAGATCTTTAATATACTGTCAGCACAGTTGAATGGCAGGTTCTTAGGACTGAAAACTACATGATCTCAATAGCCCTTCAATGGAGTATAGAGGTAGTTTTAAAATAAAAGACCATTAATACGAGAATCAGTGTGTGTGCGCGCGCGCCGAGTGATACAGAAACGTAAGAAAATGTTGCTACATTAGCCATTACCTGTCTAATTCAGCACTTGTCAAAACATGGAGCACACAGTAGGTTCTGAAATAACAACTTTTCTAGATTTTGAATCACTTGATTGGATTGGATGGCTACACTATCTATATTATTTTCTCGACTACTGTTGAGAAATGCATGCATATGTTTTAACCAGTAATACAATTTATGTGAGAGTCTCATTTCCAATGGTGAGATGGGGTGTGTGTGAAATGATTTTAATTTGCAAAAAGAAAGATGTTTCTTTTACCTCTAGGAGAGAACTTCCGGACCAGATCAGGTTGACTGCACTCAGACACGGACACGTTGCAGAATGAACTTGCTCTCCGTAATGCCCAGCAGGGGCCAGTGAACAATTTATTAGAGAACGGCTTATTAGAAGCCCACACTTCCTATTTTAAGCTCATTAAATCCAGAATATCTGGAAACATGGGTTTCTATCTACCCTAAACTCCTAGACATCTTTCCATCCACGAGACAGTGGACAAGTCTTTCATGGTCTCTGTCGAGCTGTTTCTTCTAAACTCACATAGAACTTCTCGTGGTCTACCGCCTCCATTGGCAAACACCACAAAAACTTTCACTGTTCCTCTCAGGAGTAATGCGTTGCTTTATCTGAAAGCTTGCTGGGGATAAAGGGAGTGTATGTTATATATGCTGCGAAACAAACTTCAGGTTTATGTGGAATTTGATCCTGGCAATACCACTTACTGGCTCTGTGTGCTTGGACCGACATTTAATCATTATAGCTTCCATTTCATACCTGCAGTGGAAACATCTGCCTTCATATTCCAGGTGCTGTGCTGAATGCTCTACAGACACCAAATGCATCTTACCATCACAGTTATCGTACAATGAAGGTACAGGCAGACCTGGTTTTATTATGCCCCACTTTATTGCACCTCACAGATACTGCATTTTATTTTTTTAATTTTAGTGACAGGAGGAGAGGCAGAGAGACAGACTCCTGCATGCACCCTGACTGGGATCCACCTGGCAAGCCCACTAGGAGATGATGCTCTGCCCATCTAATGGATTGCTCCATTGCTCAGCAACCAAGCCATTTTTTTTTTTAGTACCTGAGGCAGAGACCACGGAGCAATCCTCAGCAGCCAGGGCCATCTCACTCAAACCAATTGAGCCATGGCTGTAGGATGGGGGGGAAGAGAGAGAGAGGGGGGGGGAAGGGTGGAGAAGCAGATGTTCACTTCTCCTTGTGTGCCCTGACCAGAAATTGAACCTAGGACATCTACACACAGGGCCAATGCTCTACCACTGAGCCAACCAGCCAGGACCACATTTTTTTAAACAAATTGAAGGATTGTGATAACTCTATGTTAAGCAAGTCCATCAGTGCTATTTTCCCAGCAGGCTCTGATGATGGTTAGCATTTTTCAGTAATAAAGTATTTTTTAAATTAACATATATACACTGTTTTTTAGGCATAATGCTATTGCACACTTAATAGACTACAGTCTAGTGTAAACTTAACTTTTTCTGTGTGTGTTGGGGAACAATTAATAAATATCTTTGCTCTTAGCCACTGTTCTGAGCCGTCATGGGCAAGCACCACGCAGAGTGCCTGAGAAACAGAAAACGTCCAACATGCATGTGCATCTCCAAAAAGAATAGCTTAAAATGTATTCCTGAATCGAAGGAAAAGAAATCTTCACACGGAAGCACAGCATTACTGGAAGTGTTCGTTGTGGGCCCCGCCCAACAGGAAGTGGGCTTCACTTCCCACCTTTTGAATCTGAAATGCAGAGGCGGGGCCCAGGAGCACTTATGGCCATCCTCTGACAAACGCTTTCCTACATTAGTTATTTTATTGAATTTATTGGGATGGCATTGGCTCACAAAACCACTCAGGATTTGAGTGTACAACTCAACAAGCCACCATCTGAACCCTAAAACTTGAGAGCTACCAGTATGGTGACAAGATTATGAGCTGGGACTCAAAATAACTGGGGGCATTAACATATCTGGGACAACTCTCTATAGTTTACAACTCGCTTTCGCCTGTGCACTCCAAGTCCTTTTAAAACACATGGGTGCCTATTTAAAATAATTTAGTAGTATAATCCCAGGGAAACAGTTTACAGCCAGCTCTTAAGTACAGCTCTCGCAATCAGCAGAATTGTTGGAGGAATTAGTCAAATGGTATTTGACCAACACCCATCTTTTCTGCTGAACTACAGGCGTGGTGGGTTGTGGCCAGTCTCCCTTGCTCCCTGCATGTCCCGTATTAAGAACAAGACAGTACGCCCACCTACAGCTTATACTTAATAAATATCTGTGTAATTGAGAAAAAGAATTCTGTACAGTGAGGAACCTAGTTCTTCAGTCAATAGACAAGCGAGCCATTGCGCTTTTCCTGCCTAAAGCCAGGAAGGTCTTTTTTTTTTTTTTTTTCTGGGGCCAACATTTTTACAGTGGCTTTCATAAGCTACAGGAATTTATCAGCTCGAGTCTCCACTGGAACTTGCCCCGCCTTTGAACGTTTCTGAACTCACCCAGATTTTGCATTGCCAAATGAATACCAATCCAAGACAGAAACGCACAGTTGCACGAAAAGGCCCCAAGAGCTTCCTGTCCGTCGCGTGTTAGCTGTGAGGTCAGAAAGAGGAAGAGCCGCCGTGAGCCTGGAAGCGACGAGGCCAGATTGGGCACAAAAAGAGAAGAGAGGGCATTCGGTCGCTGGTTCACAAGGAGGGCAGGTGTCCTAGTCAAGTGGTAAGGAGAGTCAGTAATGAACACATCTGTGCTATAGTTAGTTCTAATGTCATATGGATTGCAACTTGCTACAGATATGGGCATTGGTCAGATGTGTGCAGGAGCACAGTTATTTTTGCAACTGTAACCAAAGAACTGGCCTATTCACTACCCAACTTCTCATTAGCCAGACTTATCGAATACTAAATAGGGAAGGGGACCCATCAGCCCTGGTCACTTAATTATCCAGGCCACCTTGATGGTGCTAGAGGTAGAATCTGCCAGGTAAACGATATCTTTCAAAGAATGGTAACTTTTTTGACTTTTTCAAATCGTTTGATCTGCATTATTATCTTATTTTAGAGATGGGAGATAGGTTAATAACTTGCTCAAGGACTTAGCTAGTAAGGAAATGCATCATATTAAAAAACCTGTTGTGTGTGTGTGTTTTTTTTTAAACTGTGTTCTAACATGTTCTAACATAGTGGAATGTTCATCAGACCACAGCACAATTCCCATTAACAAGTTAAATGACTTTACAGAGGGAAGCTTTTCAATCCTCGTTTCTTCACCTTTAAATGAATTGAGTGAAGCCCCGGCCCATTAGGTCATTTGGTTGCGTTGTTGTCCAGAAACACCAAGGTTGTGGGTTTGATCCTCGGCCAAGGCACATGTGGGAAGTGACCAAGGAATGCACAACTAAGTGGAACAACAGATGAATGTTCCTCCCTCTCCCCCAACCCCTCTCTCAAATCAATCAATAGAAAAATGAACGATCCCTGCCCGGTTGGCTCCGTGGTGGAGCATCAGCCCAGTGTGTGGATGTCCTGGGCTTGATTCCCAGTCAGGGCACACAATAGAAGTGACCATCTGCTTCCCCCCCCCCTCCCCTTCTCAGTTCTCTCTCTCTTTCTCTTTCTGTTCTCCTCCTGCAGCCATGGCTCCATTGGAGCAAGTTGGCCCCGGCCACTGAGGATGGCTCCATGGCCTCCACTTTAGTGCTAAGAAGAGCTCAGTTGCTGAGCAACAAAGCAATGCACCAGATGGGCAGGTTATCGCCCCCTAATGGGTTTGCTGGATGGATCCCAGTCAGGGCACATGCAAGAATCTGTCTCTCTGTCTCCCCTCCTCTCACTGAATTTTTTTTAAAAAGAAGAAAAATGAAGTGGAATGAATCAAGTCCAACCTTTGGTGACCAGGCATCCTTTCCTATGTGACTGCTCTCAGCACCAACTGCCAGCAGAGGGCGCCAGAGCCCTTTTAAAGTTGATTTTTGTCAATCAGGGTTTTGGCATTCAAATTCCTCAGCTTGCATGAATCAAATTATTGCTTGGGGGTTGGGGGGAGGTGCCGCGGAGATATCTGACTCCGTCTTTCACTTTCTTAACGGGGGGGGGGGGGGAGCCCTTTTCATTAAATTGTAAGGGATGCCATTACAGCATCACTTGTTAATCAAAACAGGCTTCCCAAATCCACATGCAATTAAAACTGAGTTTTCAGACCTTTATCTCCTTCCTCCTGGGTGTGGAGCCTCCTCTGGGAACTCCTGCTGGGAATGTTGCTTTGAAAACACTAATACGTGTAGCAGGCCCGCGGGCACGGCACCAGGGACAGGGGAGAAGGGAAGCCAAGCTGTCAGTTGAAGGGAAAGGACCCTGAAAGATGAGGACAGATGCGGCAGCACCTTGTGGTGACAGCACTCTCTGCAGGGCACACCCTGGAGACTAGCAGCAGAATCATTCTCTCCCGTGGGCTTGAATTGAAGAATTGCCTACAAGTATGCATATGTCAAATTCATGCAGAAGTGGGATTTCTTTTGCTTTTTGGTGGGGGGCGAGTATAAAAGAGGGTGATACATAGGATGGATTTATGCCTAAAACCTCAGAAAACATCCTTCCCGCATCCTTGGAGGCTTTTCATCTAACTGACGTTGCCAGCAAGGTAAATCAGTGGGCCCATTCCACTTACAGCCTCTTTGACCCTCTCACTAGATATGTCTGACTCGGTCGTGTATTCCTGAGAAGAATTGATTGAGAAAATGAAAATATCGGGATCTTTCATCTTGGCTATAGTTTGAATATTCTTCTTAGAATCAGACCACATGAGGCAGAAGACCTCACAATG
Source organism: Saccopteryx leptura (assembly GCF_036850995.1). Taxonomy (NCBI): domain Eukaryota; kingdom Metazoa; phylum Chordata; class Mammalia; order Chiroptera; family Emballonuridae; genus Saccopteryx; species Saccopteryx leptura. The sequence continues at coordinate 360,751,101 of NC_089505.1, forward strand.
GATGCGTTCTCTTTGCTCTGCTCACCCCTCGTTAGGAGTAATTTGACACTGGCATTACTGTTACGTTGCTTTCATAAGTAGGTTTTCAGGGAGACTGTGGGAGCAGGAAAGAAGGTCCTTTGCCCCAGGTTGGGGAACACACAGGAACCTATGGAAGTGTCACCTCATTTGAGACTTGCAGGGTGAGTCAGACATAGCCAGGTGAGGAGGGACTTGGGATATGTGTTTTGGACAAGAGAAGTCCTTGCTCAGAGCATGTTGCCAACCTCTCCGGGAAGCCAACACAATGGAAAATGATCACTGTCTATGATGCTGCTGTGACTCAAAGAAGAATTAGATGAACTCATCCACAATATCACATATGAGCAATGGAGAAATTTGGTCAGATGGAATTTGTTGATTTCAAATCAAGAATTGGATGTTGGGTCAAGTCTAGAAAGAACTGTGTATTGTGAGGAAAACTTGTAAGGACAGGAGACTTGGATCTGACCTGAAAGAGAGACAGTAAGGAGCAGGAGCATTGATGTCCATTCAGGAGGTTTAATGGGGACAAACTTTGATTTAATTACCCACAGTGGCAGCCCATTTCCTGCTTGATATCTTTAACTTAAGATGTTCCAGACCTCTTGTTTTATGTATGAATGACTATTGGGTGCTCTTCCCCAAGCACAGGGACATGGGCCATGTTTGTGTTGAAGCCTACCTTTTCACCTCAATGTCCCAGAAATACTTGGAGAAGACACCGGTCATTGAAAGTCCAAATTTAAAATCTCTTGTTTATTTAATTACCTGGCTAAATAGCAGTCTACAAGCAGATGAAAGGCCACCGTCACCAAAGGGATGTGATGCTGAGAAAGATCTGATAAGAAGTCTCAGGAAAACACAGCCAGGTGCATTCCTGTGGCCGCTACGTTTGTGTTCAGAGTCTGAGGGCCTGGCCGGGATGGGGCCGGGGCGGGGAGCCCAAGGGCCATCTTCTAGGGGAGTCAGCAGCATGAATTCATCGGCTCTAGAAAGATTATTTGAGCTTTACAGGAACTGTAGGTGTCGACACATCCTGCATGTGATCAGAGGGGACACAAAGCCCAGGAAGGTTAACTGAGGGGGTAAACGTTTCCCCACACTTCTCTGTGTTTCACCCATGAGGATCAACCTTAATGCCAAACATGCCATTCCATCCTCTCAGTTCCTACCATGTTCATGGCTTTGGAGGCACAAAGGTGTTGAAGGCATGACCACTGTCTCCAAGGAGACAAGACACGGAAAATTCATGAGACTGGGAATCATTGGGTGGCAGGGAGGTTGTCTTAGTCTCTTCATCCTGGATATGACATTGCAAAAATCCCGTCCTGAATGAGTGTCCTGAGGAGCACGGAAGGCTGTCAGGAGGGGATGTCTGGGTTGAGCTGTACGACAGCTTCAGGCATGGTTTCCCAGAGGCTATTTTAGCAGAACTGGAAAGGATGAAAGTCTCCAGCAGACAAGGTAGAGAAAGGCATTTAGGGAAGAGGAATTAATAAGTGCATCGTATATGGAGAACAGTCAAGGAGCTTGACGGAGCCAGGGAGGTACAGGAGTTCCAGAAGGTGTCGGAAGAACTGTCGACATAGACCAGCTAGTGAAGGATTTGGGGGTGAAGTCCTTGGACTTGATCCTGGGGCGCTGCATTTCTTTAAATAGCTGTGATGGAGGACCAGGCATTGGTTTCCGTCCCCCAGTCTTCCCCTGACCGATAAGAATATGGAGACTGTACCACAGATGACTCACAATGGGCGTTCATCAGCACCCTGCATGGACCCTGTTCAGTGACGCAAGTCCACCCATCACACACTTAGAAAACACGGTCTTGTCAAATGTCTATCAGAGTTTACAAACACTTGCTCTCGACTTCTGCGCTTACCTGGTTATGGACAAAACCAGAATTCTTGGGCCAGCCCTGACCGGGAACTACACTTTCAGTGGCATGGCTGAGGATGAGGAACCACCAGAAATGATCTAAGCAGGGAAATGACTTGATCCTGTTTGTCTCAGGAAGGTCACACCAGCAGCAAGGTGGAGAAGGGTCTATAGGTAGAGACTCAGTCAGGAAGATGAGAGAGGGGACAGCTTCCCTCTATGAGGGAAAGGAGTTTTCTTAGGGAAGAACAAAGATAAACACCCAGAACCAGCTCCAAGCAGCTGAATTGGCTTAAACATAGACATTATGTTTGAGCCAATATGTATTTTAAACATATATATATATTTAAGCCAATATATATATATTGTGTGTGTGTGTGTGTGCGTGCGCGCGCTAATATTTATATTTTATGCTTGGTTGTAGCAATGCCGTTTTGCAATGGAACATTCTTCTTCTCTAAAGTCATGAGTGAAATTACAGATTTGTCATTGTAACCCTATCCTAACTTCCTGTTTGAGAGCTTCCTATCTTTCCACAGACTCAAAAACAAGCCCCAGCTGGCCTGATAAAATTTAAATGGCTCTTTAGGTGCAAAAAGCCACGGTTTCTGCTGTGTTGTGCAGAATGCAGGTCTGCTGCTGGGATGGAAGGGCTGCTGGGTGGGGGGCGCGGGGACAGGGGGCCCTGCAGCCTGGGACGCTGGCTTCACGTATCTGGTTACTTACCTGATAGAGGGAGAAATGACTCGAAGGCCTTTTCCAGTTTGTGGGTTCTGGCTCACACCTCCCAGCCCTCTGCACCTCTGTGCGTCACACAAGTCGGAGGCTCTACCCACTTTTCATTTTCCAAGTCCAGGCCAACCCCTCCTCAACCCCCTGCTAAAGGCCTACTTTAGACTCAAATTAGATAAGGGTTGGCCTGGACTTCCAGGGCTACGTTGAATAAGAATGGTGAGAATCAGTACCTTCACCTTGTTCCTGGTCTTAGAGGGAGAGCATTCCATCTTTAAGTAGGATGTTAGCTGAAGGTTTCTTCTATCTTTTCTTTATTGTATTGAGGTAATTCTCTATTCCTTCCTATTTGCTGAGAGTGTCTATTATGAATGGGTGTTAGATTTGGTCAAATGCTAAACAACTTTATCTGCACCACAAGCCTATGATCATATGCTTTTTTATTCCCTTTACCCTGCTGACCTGGTAGGTCACATTGATTAATTTTTTTTTCATTTTTCTGAAGCTGGAAATGGGGAGGCAGTCAGACAGACTCCCGCATGCCCCTGACCAGGATCCACCCGGCATGCCCACCAGGGGGTGATGCTCTGCCCCTCTGGGGCGTCGCTCTGTTGCATCCAGAGCCATCCTAGCACCTGAGGCAGAGGCCACAGAGCCATCCCCAGCGCCCAGGCCATCTTTGCTCCAATGGAGCCTCAGCTGCGGGAGGGGAAGAGAGAGACAGAGAGGAAGGAGAGGGGGGGTGGAGAAGCAGATGGGCGCTTCTCCTGTGTGCCCTGGCCGGGAATCAAACCCTGGACTCCTACACACCAGGCTGACGCTCTACCACTGAGCCAACCGGCCAATGCCTGATTAATTTTTGAATAGTGAACCAGGCTTTACATAGTCCATACAGAGAATACGTCCCACTTGTTCCTGACATATAATTCTTTTTATACATTGCTAGATTCAATTTGTTAATATTTTGTTGAGAATTTTTGTATCTAAATTCGTGAGAGATATTTGGTGGGCAGTTTTCTTCTTCATTTTTATTTATTTATTTTTTGTACAGTTCTCTTTTGGGTTAGTAGCAGGGTCATGCCTAATAAAAGGAGTTGGGCAGAACTCCTATTCCATTTTCGGGAAGGGATTGTGTAAAACTGGTGTTAATTCTTCTTTAAATGTTTGGCAGATTTCTTCAGTGCAACCGTCTGAGTCTGGAGACTTCATTTTGAGTAGCTTTAAATTGCAAATTAAATTTCTTTAGTGGTTATAGGACTATGCAGGAGCCTATTTCATCGTGGCTGATGGATGGCACTTTGTGGTTTTTGAGAAATTGCTTCATTTCTTCAGCATTGTCAAATTTATAAGCATAAAGTTATTTGTATTACCCTCATATTATCCTTTTAATGGCTGTAGGATCTATAGTAATATTCCCTGTTTCATGCCTGAGATGGTGAGTTGTGTCTTTTCATCTTGTATCTTATTCTGCCAGAGGTTTATTAACTTTATTGAAGAAACCAGCTTTTTTGTTTCATTGATTTTTTTCTATTGTCTTCCTGTTGTCAATTACATTTACTTTTGTTCTTATCTTTATTATAGTCTTTCTTTCCCTATGCTTGCTTTGTGTTCATTGTGCTTCTCTTTTTCTAGTTTCTTGAAGCAGAATTTAGGTTATTGATTTGAAACCTTTTCTCTCTTAGGTGCTATGAACTACCTTTCGGTGTCACTGGAGATCCGCCCCACGTATTTTGATAAGTTGTATTTTTATTCAGGTTTATGTATTTTCTTTTTTTTTATTATTTATTCATTTTAGAGAGGAGAGGGAGAGACAGAGAGAGAGGAGAGACAGGGAGAGAGAAGGGGGGAGGAGCTGGAAGCATCAACTCCCTCCCATATGTGCCTTGACCAGGCAAGCCCAGGGTTTCGAACCGGCGACCTCAGCATTTCCAGGTCGACGCTTTATCCACTGCGCCACCACAGGTCAGGCCTGTATTTTCTAAAATTATCTTTGAGACTTCCTTTTTGGCCCATGAATTATTTAGAAGTGTGTTACTTAATTTTTTAATATTTTGAGATTTTTTTCCCGTTTTTTTTTTCTGTTATTGAGTTTTAATTTGATTTTATTATAGTCAGAGGACATACTCTCTATGATTTCAATTCTTTTAAATTTGTTAAGGCTTGTTTCATTCCAGGATATGTCTATCTTGGTGAATGTTTCGTAGCTGCTTACAAGAAGTGTGTATTCTGCACGATTGGGTTCATTATTCTGAATACGTTAACTAAATCCTGTTGGTGAATTGTGTTGCTGAATTCTGTATCTGTCCTCCCCCATTTCTCTGTGTAGTCATTCTGTTATTTGTTATGAGTGGAGTGTCAGTGTCTTTAACTAGAATATGCATTGGTCTGTTTCTCCTTTCAGCTCTATCCGTTTTTGTTTTGTGTATTTTGAGACTCTGTTGTTTGGTGCATATGTGTTTAAAATTACCATGTTTTCCTGGTGGATTGCACCTTTTATCAGCATGTAATGCCCCAAGCATATCTCTTATTATTTTTATTTTACTATATATTCCGTTCTCTTTCCGTTATAGCCTGGTAAACCCCTGCTTTTATTTAAAATAATATTAACATTATTGTATAGGTGATATATGTTTCTAAAACTGAATTTAAAAATAAATGCTTTTGGTTGCAAGAGTCAAAAACTCCATAGAACCTAAGTTAAGCAACAAAACGTTGGAATGAATAGATTTACATACTGAGAAGTTTAAAAACAGTTGTTCTACTTCTGGACATAGCTGAATTCAAAGAGGGAAGCAATATTCTCTTTCTTGTTCTTTCCTCCCTGTTCCACCTTATTTTTTGTATTAGCTTTATTTCTAGTTATGTATTTTGCACACAGGGTCTAAGATCACCACCCATAGTTCTTCACAGGTTATTAGCAGTTTTAGATCATCTAGCTTGTCTCTTTTTTTTTTTCTTTTTTTCTTTTTTTTGCCCAGTTGCTTCAGGAAAATATCATAGGAGGGCTTTGATTTGTCTGGGACTCTGTCATGTCCTCATACCTAACCTAATTTTTGTGGTCAGGGAAACATTCCAATTGAGTGGTTTGGATCATGATCCCAACTCTGTGGGATCATATAGTTGAAAAGGGTTGTGGTGGTGAGATAAATTTCTGAAAGGAAGATATTATAAGAGCTAAAAAGTAAGCAAAATTTCAATAACATTCAGTGAAAAGACACTATCACTCAAAATACAACTTCCCTATTATATAGTTCAAGTAAAAATGATTTGAATATTCAAATAGGCAATAGCAAGTTGTTGTTGAAAAGTTATTTCAAAGCCCTGGATGTGCCATTAAAAGTATTTACCAGCTTGACTGTTGGTGGAACAGTGGATACAGCCTCAACCTGGGATGCCAAGGTCCCAGATTCAAAACCCTGAGGTCTCTGGCTTGAGTGTGGGCTCCTCTGGCTTGAATGCAGGCTCACCAGCATAAGTGTGGGGTCACCAGCTTGACTGTGGGGGTCATCAGACATGATCCCATGGTCACTGACTTGAGCTCAAAGGTCACTAGCTTAAAGCCCAAGGTCACTGACTTGAGCCCAAGGTTGCTGGTTTGTGCAAAGGGTCACTGGCTTGGCTGGAACCCCCTGGTCAAGGCACATATGAGAAGCAATCAATGAACAACTAAAGTGACGCAACTACTAGTTGGTGCATCTCATCTTCTTTCCTGTCTTTCTCTCTCTCTCTCTCTCTCTCTCTCTCTCTCTCACACACACACACACACACACACACACACACAAATATTTACCACAAAAAAAATTACCCTCTTTTATAATGGCATCTTCAACAACCGCATTTCTTCTCTTGCCCATTATTAAGCAAAAATTAGTGGAAGCAAAAACCTTTGCCCCATGAATTCAAAGATAAGCTTAAAGATACGGAGGCTGAGGAAGATAGACAGGATTTGAATGATGGGTGGATTGATGTACTGTAAATACTGGGGAGGACATTCCTCACATCAGTGACAGCTGCAAAACGGGCAGGAAGCATATAGTAAGAACAAGGAACACAGGAATGGTAGGTTGTTGAGAGGGCAAGTGAGAAAAACTTGAAGGAGAGTTCAGAAAGGGAGCTGCGTACCAATGAACGTGTGCGCAGGGAGGAAGGAAGCACTGTACAAGCACAGATGCAAAGAAACTGTGCGAGGAGGACCACTTCGCCCCTTGGCAGCCTTGCCCTCTCCTACCCTGTTACTACCCCCCACTCTCTCCTTCTCTGCTCTCTAAATTCAGCCCCATCCTCTCTTTAGTCTCAGTGGTCACAGCAGGCGCAGAACTCCGTCGCGACACGCACGTAGTCTGCTATCACATAATTACCTGTTTATACGACTCTCCTAGTTACTGTCGAGTCTCTCAAGGTCAGGGACATTACCTCATTTATCTTTGGGAGTGTCGTGTACAAAAGCTTTTGGAGCTGATCAGTCAATTATAACAGGAGAGTTTCAGTCTCATTATTTGTAAGAAAAGAGGTGGTCCTATCTCCTGGTCAACTATTCCTTTAGATGAACAAATGCCCCAGTTTGGGGGGGGAAACGAAGTATGCCCTTTGCAGGATGTTTTCTGGTAACTGACCGATGAACTAAAATATGGTCATGAAATTCTAGCTAAACATGTGAAGCTCTCAGTTCCGCAGGAAAAGTGAGATCAGGGACCCTCCCAGTTCTCTTCTCCCTTCTGCCCGGCTTTTGAGGAGGAGTCCTGCAGCGTGCTATGGGACCTGAGGGGCAAGCCGTGGGGGTGAGGTGTCCCTGGAATGTCATCCTCCGCCAGAATCCTTCACTGACGTGCTCAACAGCTGTGCCACCCTGCCGCCTGCATCTTTCAGGATTTTAATGACCACTTTCAAGGTTCCCTGGCCTGTTAATTGTCCCTCTCCTGTTACTCATCTCTCACGAGTGATACTGACATTGTTTATGAGTGAGTGCAGGCACTCGGGATCAGAGGAGCCCCGAATCCCACACTCCCTGGGCTGGTCTGCTGGGAGTTGGAAATCTGCTGGTGTCTCATTCCACAAAGGAAGTGATATTCTCCCAGGAGCGCTGGTCCCGGCCACCCTGGCAGCTGATAACAAGCTTCACTTCATCCATGGGGCAAGGCCCCTCCCGCCTTCTTCCTTGGTTTTTAGGAACAGCAGCAGCTGCCTCAAGCCATACAATTTCTCTTTTTGTTCTTGGTTTCTTTATTTCTTCAAAAAAAAAAAAAAACCCTACTTTTTTTTTTTTTTCCATGGAGTCTTTACCTTCCTCAAACTGCTTTCCCAATGTGGGGCCGGGGGATCAGATCGCCTCCGGGTAACTGGGACCCACCAGCTGTTGCTGCTGGTTTCCCGTGATTGTCAGTGACTTCATTGAAAACGTATGTGTGATCTTTCAACATGTCCACAAGTGGAGGGGGGGAAATACTTGCTGTTGGAAAAAAGTTTCCTGCTGTGTCATTAGGCGCATGCACACCCGATGAAACGGGATATCGGGACAGTCGTTTCCAGCGACTCCCTGGCCCCGCCGCTTCCCCTGCGTTGCAGTCCAGCCGCCAGATTCCAACGCTCTGCCACACAGGGAGCCGGGGCGTTTGGCGGTGTGAGCACGGGCTCCGGAGGAAGGCAGGAAGTGTGAGCAAGGCCCCGGCCACCCACTCCAGGCCCCTGCCTGTGTTTTCCGTGCACTTCCTGACTCCTAGAAACTCTGTTTCCAAGAGTGATCTCAGCCCCGCTCAGACCTCCTTTCAGCAAAGGGACTTGGAGCTGCGCCTTGCAGACGCGCGGGCTGCTCGCAGCCAGCTTCCCGTCTAGTGGGGGAGCCAGCGGTCGCCCAGGTGGCCAGGATGGTGCAGCTGCTGCCAAGAACAAGACAAGACAAGTTACCCAGTCGGGTGTAGGGGAGAGCCAGCAATGCCTCTGAGAAGACGCTGACTCCGCAGTTACATCTGATTCATTCTTACACTCACTCAGCGGCACTGAGCTTCCCCAAAGCCGGTCCCTGCGCTATGTGTTGTGAATACAAATGTGAGTAAGGTGTGATGCCTACCCGCTCAGCCTCTCCATGGTGGAGAGAAATGTAAATATTCAATGGAAATGTCACGTCCCAGTCCTGTGGCAGAGATGAACCCGGGGTTCATCAGCACGCGTAAGAAGTGCCAGTGCCTCCAACCTTTCCAGACTTCTCAAGGTTAGAGTGACTGCGCTTGTGTGCTCCTAGCCCCGGTAATCTCTCCCGCAGGACGGCAGCAAACCTAATAACAGGCACTGGTTATCGAGGCCTCGCAGGTGCCGGGCAGGGTTCTATTTATTTTCCGTGTATTATCTCATCTAATCACGGCAACACCTCTGTGATGTAGCCACTATTGTTAGCCGTGTTGTGCAGGTGACGAAACTGTGACTTTGAGAGATGAATCTCCCCGGGTCATGCTGGGGTAGAGAGTGGAGCCAGGATTCCAATTTAGGCACCGACTGTCCCATGCAGTCGTCTTCCTGGAGTTAGCCAGTGACAGAGCAGAGAGAAAGGGGGTTCTCGATCCTGGGGTCAGCCCAGCAGCAGAGGTGCAGGCTCCTGAGAGAGCTCAGCCAGCCCAGGAGTTACAAGACGTGAGTTTTGTAAAACACTCTGACACACCTGCGGGATGAAGGAAGGGATGAGGATCAGGCGTGGGCACAGGGTAGATTTTGATAAACCTATTTTTTCTGAGGTTTTTATTCATGAGCATGGTGGATAAGCTAAAAGGAAATTCTCTCTCTTTTTTCTTTTTTTGTCAGAACAGAAAGAAATGAAGAAAAGAAATTCCACGAATTAAAGTAATAATAACAGTAAAAAACAAAATTGTGTAGACCAGGAAAAGGAAATAATTCACTGTAAGTGGGATGTAGCATAGTGCAGGAGATAAATCCACACAATAATAGTGAGAACTCCATAAGGGTAGGAATAATAATAAATACTACTATTCATAATTAAGAACATTATTATTATCAACCATAGTCACTGATACCTAAAACAGTGCCTGGCTCATAGCAAGTATGCAATAAATATTTCTTGACTGAATGACTACATGAATGAATGAAGATGATGAGTTGGGCCCAAATCATCAAGGTATTTGGGAACTGTATTAGTAAGAATACAATTGTTTTCTCCTCTGTGGGAGCATTTTGATCAATGGGTTTTGAAAGAATGATCTATGTGACTCTAAGAAGAATATCTTTGGTGACAATGGGCACTATCGATTATGACCAGGAAAAACAGCAAGACGACAGAAGTGAACCAACTAAGGGGCCTTTGCAGAAGTTGAGGAAAATATGTGTTGGGCAGATAAAGTTATTTTTTCTCACCCTTATTGTTAAAGATGGCTGCTGCCCTCACGTGATACAGCTAGTTGCCCTTCATGCTTGGAAAGAGGCGTGGTTATGCTAATGTGTGTTGGGGGGAGAACTTTTGCACCAAAAGGTTTTTAAAGGAGGAACTAGGAGGGCATTTTAGAGAGAGAATGGCCACGTTCTTGTAGGGAGAAGCAGCCCAGGCTGGAGCAGGGCAGGGAGGCCATGTGGAGGAGGTAGCCAAATGGCAGAATGGGGAAGAAGAAGTCAGTTCGTGAGGAGAAGGAGATGGGGAACAGAGGTGGATAAGACTGGTGAGGTGGAAGCCTTTGATTCTAGGAAACTCAGATGAGTCAGTGGCTTTGTGAGTGCTGAATGAGTGGGTTTTGGAGCCCAGTGTGTTTGTTTTTACTCGCTTACTGAGTACGAGTCTGGAATAAAGGAAAATGGACCACCAGTTCTTGGCTCTGTTGATTCCTTAACATCTGTCCAAATCAAATGCGAATCTGCATTGGCTAGGCAGCTGTGATGGTGGCCGTGACTACTGGCCATACAGTACGATAAAGGCCATACATTCTTCTGGAAACCTGCATTTGAGTTGACCATCTTCATGGAGACGTCCTGTCACTGTTGGAAATCTGAGGTCTGACAAATGGGGAGAAGAGAAGAAACAGAAAGGTCGCAGAAAAGTGCTCAGAATGAAATGACAGCAGGGGGAAGGGGGTCACCTTTCCAGCAGTTGGGGGTCACCAAGGCTAAATGCTATAGGAAGGAAAGAGAAGTAATATGAGGATTGAGGAAGATCCCTAGAACTTTTCAAAACTGGCCATTGCTGACCTTGGAGGAAGCAATTTGCCTGAGGGTTACACTGTCTCTGTGCATCTCTACGCATGGATCAGGGGATGGGAGAGGGATTGAGAGAGTGTTAGACAGGCTTAGAATGTTTACCGAGGAGAGGGGGGGAAGTGAGAGAGATAGTGAAAACAAACAAAAATGCTTGTTTTGCTTTCTAAATCCTAACTCTCAAAGAATAAAGAATCGGCCATAGGGGTTCAGGGGGAATGAAGAAATGTAGAAATGGATATCAAAGAAAAGGAGACTGCAGAGGAGTGCTGATGAGGGAACTACACTTGCAAAGAAATAAGATGTTTTTTTCCTAGGACATTAGAAGAAAGTGTAGATTGAGTTTGAGAAGGAGAAGAATATGTAATAAAGCTCATGGTGTTATTTCTGAAGTAGTAAGATTATTTTTAATGAATGAATGAACAAGTGAGTCTCAGACTTTTCTTAGTGGAAGTAGTCGTTTTGGAAACCATTAATCTAGCTATAGAAGAGATTGAGTAAATACGTATTGACTAAGTAAATTCAGACATGTATGAAGAAATTCATTCATGCTAAGAGGGCAGGGTTGGCATAGCAGCTTACAGTGTGGGAAGTGGGAAGTAGGTGTGACTAACAGGTACCTCTAAGCATTCCGCACCCACCCGAGACTGAGTATGGGTATATAGTGTTGCTAATTACCATCCCTAAGCGTTTTATCCCAACAGTACTCAGAAGATCGGGATCTGGGAGGTAGAAGTTGGAAAGGCAGGTGGTATGGAAGGTCAAGGTGAGAGAGTAGGGGTCTTGCAAGATTGTAGTTCCAATAACTCCTTGATAGTCTCGATCTTGCAGGGGAGTTAAGAATAATAGATCTGGGGAAATGGGAGGGATTTAGGAACTGAGTTGGAAATAAAGACAAGGAGAAATTTTAGTGGAAACAAAGAAGTAGAATGTAGAATAAAAGTTTGCTTGCATTTTTTAAGGTAACATTTACCAAGTGCTTATACTTCAGGATTTCTTGTACTGAACACCTCCATAAGAGGGAAAAGTGTCAATATCACTTGCTGTGTTGCAGGGGAGAAATCTGAAGTATACGATGTTCAGTCATTTGCCCGAGGTCACACAAGTTGTGCATTTTAGAACATAAGCACCCAAGTCATCCAATAACTGAGTCTGAATTCTTAGCCCCGACAGTATCACAACATGTTATGTTGCACAAAAACATGAATTTCAGAATCTGAGCTACTAGAATTGGATTATTTTTTTTGATGGTGGTGATTTAAGGGAGTGGTCTTGAGTATTAGGTGGCTGGAGGGCAGTGAAGGGGAAGGTGGAAGACTTCTTATCTCTAATACTGGATCAGTCATGGAAACATTGACATTTCTCTGGTCAGTTGATCTCCCTCAGCAAAGGGTGCCCCTCATTCAGACAGCACCGCCACCATTCGGACATGTTTGGACATTCCTGAGAACGGCATTCGGAGCTGACAGCACAACATTCTTTAGAGCCTTCCCTGTGGTGCTGAATCTTTATCCTCCGAGGGTGAAGCTGATTCTCTGGAAACAGGCACACGTGCCATTTAAGCCACTCTGTTGAGTAAAGACTGTGGTCAAGTTGTGGGATCATGTTTAGGGTCAACAACCCAAGGGTGGGTTTCCAGTCTTCACTTATTTTCCTGTGAGGGGAGAAGCAAGGGCCCCAATGGCATGCTGCTCCCCCTTTCCGTTTCTGCCCCTGTGGTTGAGGATCTCGTCGCCTACGTCGTATGGCAGGTGAAATGATACATGCGAGGCCTCTTTCTCAACAGTGAGTTGAAAGATGCTGTACAGGCCCTGGCCGGTTGGCTCAGTGGTAGAGCGTCGGCCTGGCGTGCAGAAGTCCCGGGTTCGATTCCCAGCCAGGGCACACAGGAGAAGCGCCCATCTGCTTCTCCACCCCTCCCCCTCTCCTTCCTCTCTGTCTCTCTCTTCCCCTCCCACGGCGAGGCTCCATTGGAGCAAAGATGGCCCGGGTGCTGGGGATGGCTCCTTGGCCTCCGCCCCGGGCGCTAGAGTGGCTCTGGTCGCGGCAGAGCGACGCCCCGGAGGGGCAGAGCATCGCCCCCTGGTGGGCAGAGTGTCGCCCCCTGGTGGGCGTGCCGGGTGGATCCCAGTCGGGCGCATGCGGGAGTCTGTCTGACTGTCTCTCCCCGTTTCCAGCTTCAGAAAGATGCTGTACACATGGAAGGGACAGCATCCAGCCCCATATGCTCGGTGTTGCCACTTCAAGGAGAAGTACCTTCCAGAGTTGGAAACCACGAATGTTTAAGTATCAGGCGGAACTTTCGCTGGGAGGCATCCGTTTCTCAGAGTGCCAAGTCTGGGAAAGTGTAAATCTGTGAGTCTCTGATTCCAGCTCAATAGTCTTGATCAACCAATCCAAAAGGAACCCTTCAAGTTCATTTAAGATCTATTTTTCTGTGTTTCTTTCTTCCTATTGTCCACCTAATTACTTGTCATTCAGCCTTCATATTTCAGTTTAAATATCACTTCTTCTGTCTTCCTTCCTGATCTCTTCCCACCACCGAGTTGTGTCCCCCGACACACGGTTTTATAATGTGGGTACTTCTCTCCTACACAAATCCTTTTCTATTTATAGTATTTGTTAATGCCTTTGTTCTCCAGTTCACCTCCATACTGCCAGTATCGCACCTGGCATGAGTTAGCCGCATGGCAAATATTGATTGACTGTGTTTACAACCAGATTCTTCCGTCCCTAATAGCCTTGAGCTTGATAGGTTATTTCACACGGGAACGCATGATGTATTTTTCTAAAAAGTTTCATAGGGTAGTAAATTTAGAGAGGAGATCTTAATTTAATGTCCATATTCTGCCGAGGGGAAAACTGAAGCTTTAAAAATGGAAATGATTTCTTGCATGTCAGTAAGCTTCAGAAGTGATAGAAGCTGGACCGGACCTCACCTTAGTTGTTATCGGTTATATATGCTTTATTTGGTAACTATTTCCCCGTCTGGCTCATTGTATTGCAACATGTTGTATGAATAGCATTTCCCAAGGGTTCTGAGGACCATCTCTGGATGAGTCAGGATTTGCTTCAACTATGTGGGAGAGGAAACACCAAAACACAGTTTTTTATTTTCAGTTGAGTTTTATATCTCTTTTAGGTAAGGTCTGAAAAGGTCCATATGAGGGACCCAAATCTTCCTATGTTTTAATATTCACATGTGTATTCCATTTCCAAGTTCATCTCAACATCTGAGAGCATCTTTCCATTGGCACTTACAAAGAGAAGGGGAAGGCGAAAACAGACCCTCCTGGGTAAGGACATTGCCAGGAAGCTGCACTCACCACCTCTACTCAGGTCGCATGGGACTTGTCATATGGCCACACCTACCTGCAATGGAGGCAGGACAATGTGGAATTTTTCCTGGGCAGCCATGTGCCCAGGTGCAAAAGCAGCCTCCTGTCACTGGGGAAAAAGGGGGACAGCTCCCTGAAAGATTTGGGGGGAGACAGCTCCTACAAACTCTGAGATTTCAGAGGATGCTTTTTAAACTTATCTATCTATGGATCTATTTAAAATTTCAGAATAGAACTTTCCAAAGCTGGAAGAGAAATTAAAAGTTTTAAAAAATACTGTGAGTGCTCTCCATTGATTCTGCATGTAGAAATATCATAGGAGGAAAATACTCCAGGACGTTGCCTTCAGAGAAACTAATTTGGAGAGTGGGGAGGTGTGTATGAAATGAAAATTTAACAGTACTGGTCTGGTAAAATATTTTATTCCATTTTTTTTTTTCATTTGTATATGAAGTTACTAATTCGTCCATTCAAATACTGAACATTTACTGAAGGCCTGCTGGGAGCTGGGAGCTGGGTGCAGACTCAGTTTCCAAATGTTGCCAGGGGCAGGCTGGGAGGGACAGGTGCCAGCAGCTCTGCTCTGTAAGCCCCAGGCTCCGCCTGAGTGTGAGAGCCCAGCAGCTCCCGTCGCCTCAGCAGTCTGACCTCAAACCTCTGGGGTAGGGTGGGCTTTGTTGTTGTTGTTCCTCTTCTTCTTCTTCTTTCAGAGAGAAAGGGACAGACAGACAGGAAGGGAGAGAGAGAGATGAGAAATATCAAAGAAAGGGACAGACAGACAGGAAGGGAGAGAGAGAGATGAGAAATATCAGCTCATCATCATGGTACCTCAGTTGTTCATTGACTGTTTTCTCATATGTGCCTTGACCAGGAGGCTACAGCAGAGCAAGTGACCCCTTGCTCAAGCCAGTGACCTTGGGCTCAAGCCAGCGATCTTGGGCTTCAAACCAGTGACTTATGGGCTCAAGCCAGCGAACCTGCGGTGCATGTCTACGATCCCCACGCTCAAGCCGGTGACCCCGCGCTCAAACTGGTGAGCCTGCGCTCAAGCTGGTGATCTCGAGGATTCAAACCTGGGTCCTCAGCATCTCAGGGCAGTGCTCTATCCACTGAGCCACCACCTGGTCACAAGACTGGGTTTCTTAAAAAGAAGATTATTTTGTTTCCTTAGGTACTGCCTCTACAAGATGTTGATCCTGCCCCTAGGGTCAACCTTATTGTAGGACAAAGGGCTTTAGAGCCATGTGTACTTAACCTGGCCCAAAGCAGACTCATGTTCAAAACTAGCATTATTTTAAATGTCCTTGCGCACTTGCCAGGCGTTTTAGCCTATGGAATCACATTGAATTGTCACAGCAGCTCTGATTAGTGACTGTGCCATTGGGGTAACTCCAGGAGGCTTGAGCCCTCCCACCTTACATTCTGCACATTGGTACTGTCACTCAAGTCCCCGCCAGTAAGCAAGCACTCTGAGTCAATCTACTGTGCTCGTGCTTGCTCACCTCATGATCACAGGTTCGAGTCCAGCCTCTTGGGCCACCTGTCAATCAGATCCATACTTTAGTTTATAAATGATACATTATACATTTAATTTATAATGTTTCTAGGCTCCATGATGCTTTTAAAATTGCATGATTCTGCCATGTACAAATGTACAGAGGAAGTAACGGAGGCTCAGAGAGGTGGCATGGCTTCCTGAAGGCCACACAGCACTGTGACAAAGCTAGGCTGCAAGCCTACTGCCCTAGGTCCCATTCTATCCTTCCCCGTGCAGGCCGTCTGAAGGTGTGCGCATGCGCACCGGCAGCCACGCGAGCGCTCAGGCCACAGCGCGCGAGCCCCGCTGTCGGGCCACGCCCTCGTTTCTGCAGAGCCAGTTACCCTCGGGTCTGAAGGCTGAGTGCCGCCATCAGTGCACAGCCAAGTGTCCCTGCAACCGGGCAACTGACCGCTGGGAAATTTAGTCAGACTTCTCTCAGGATTTTTTATTCCAATGTCTTGATTTTACAGTTGAGGATGGAGGGTCCAGGGAGCCGTGGTGACTCCCCATGGCCACGCACCGTGCCAGCGGCCAGGGTGAAACAATGACTCAGACCTGCTACTCACGGCTGCTGCAGAGCTTTCAGACCGCAGCGAATGGAGAACGAGTGAACGGGCCAAAGGGTGTGTGGCTGTGGAGTAGGAGGAGCTTCTGCGTTCCCTGGGGTCAGAACTTAGCATCGAGCGCTGCAAGGACTGAGTCAGGCTGAGTGGTACCGGTCAGGTCGGGGAAAGACTCATCTCCCCCGCACCCCCTCCCCGACAGTGTAGACGTGACTAAGGTCACTCACTCCATTCCCGCCGCAGTTGTTATCAGTGCCACCTTAACTACCCTATCCAGTAACCATTTAAGAAGGATTAGTTGATAGTCAGTGAATGAAAGCAGATGATGTCAGAAGGAGGATCATGAGGCCTCCTAACAGTTTACTTTATAATAATTCCCTGGTGCTGGTCACGTTTCTCAAAAACCTTTCATATGGTAGACAGGGAGCCTAGACTAGAATCCCGGTTCCATCTGTGCTAGAACTCAGGGCATGAGTTGACCCTAGCTTCAGCTGCGGGAGACAGACACGGCCCTATGAGATGCGGCACGACAGGGACCCTGTCTCTGTGTTCATCAGCGCACCTTCAGCACTGAGCACGGGCTGGATGTAGTGAGCCTTTCATTAATATCTGTTAAAGAAGCCATGACTTGTAAAAAGTACTCAGCACTAAAAGGGCGCTGGAGTTGGAATGGGACTACATATGTTATATAGAAGCTATTTCCTCAGTAAGAAGGACGCACAAAGGAGAAGCTCACTGCCCAGAGCAGAA
Source organism: Saccopteryx leptura (assembly GCF_036850995.1). Classification (NCBI taxonomy): domain Eukaryota; kingdom Metazoa; phylum Chordata; class Mammalia; order Chiroptera; family Emballonuridae; genus Saccopteryx; species Saccopteryx leptura. Next base: position 360,768,104 of record NC_089505.1, read on the forward strand.
AAGACAATGTTGACAGATGACAGTGAGGAAACAGAGCTGTATGTCTTAGAACATATGTCCTCGCTGTCCAGAGGCATGATGTTCCAGCCGGAAAGGGTAGAACACGGAGGGAGGACACGTGAGAAAATATTACGGAAGGAGAGAGGTCAACATGCAGAAACGAAACATTGATTCCCCCTGGAGCAGGGACAGACATTTATTGAAGGACACACCAGGCACCGGGTTAGGTGTTTTTTGGCTGTTTATGATTGAGCTCTTTTCTCATAACAATTCTAAAAAAACACACATAATATCCATTTTACAGACAAGAAAAGTGTGCTGCAAAGAATATAAATCATTTACTCAAGGTTACCACCCTGAATAAGCACTTTAAATGGAAACAGGATTTAAACTCACATCTAAACCTCCAGCTTTCCCTACTAAGAACTTAAAAGTACAATTGTAACTCTCAGTGATCTCCAAAAATATGGCAAAGGGCAATTCCAGAAGACTGGAGGACAAATGATTCCATGTTAAATAGGAAAGAAAGATGGCTGTTAGAATATATACCTAAATTTTATGTCCCCAAGAAAAATCCGTAACTGATACATACAATTTTTTCCTCAGCACTTAGAAGAGGAAGTCTTGATCACCAGGAACTGGTCTGGATCACCAAGAATAAGAAGAGGTAATGACAAATTCACCTCTTCCCTTTTCAGGTAGAGTGATAGATTGGTAGAGAATCGGACACTACTGATACCATATGTATCAATCTTAGCAAGACAGGTAGGACTTTTCTTCAGAATATTTTGGAAGTAGAACTTGAGAAATCAAGGCTGGCTGGTAGTAACTTTTTTTTTTTTTTGGTAGTAACTTTTAATAGATACACATTGGTTGAAGAATAGGACTTGTAACAGCTACCTGCTGTATCTGTCCACTCATGACCTTCCTTGCAAATTTAAGTGATTGTTTGAAATGAACATCGAGTTTGTTAAAATGTTCGATGCCAGGCAGTCAGAAAAGATTGCTGGCCAGGGACCTGGGATCGAGTTCAGTCCAAGAAGAAATAAGTGTGATGAAAATAGACCCACTCATTGGGAAAGGTGGTTTAAAGACAGGGACCCACTCAGGACCATGGCAAGACCCAATGGTGAACTGAGCCACAATGTAGGGAGTTCAGCACAGTGTATGCGCTGAACTGGACAGGCAGCAAATTTAACTGTAAAGGAAGTTTTCTGAGCACTTCACACTTAAGGACAATACCATTCACGGGGTTTTAAAGGAGAGTTGAACCCACCAATTAGCCGTGTGTATGTGTGCATGTGTGCATGCGTGGGTGTGTATCTGGGAAGAGTCATGCATCTCTGGACGTGGGAGTTGGATCCGGGCAGAAGTGATATTTAAGCTGGATGGAGAAGAAAAGGATTAGTGGGATTTATTAGTCATCTTCAACTAATCAATGGGCTTTTTCATGTGGAGAAGAATGATTTATTTCTTTATTTTACTTGCGTACATTTGCTTTTCTGTCTTTCTCCCAATAAGAAGTTGAAGTCACTAAAATGTATTACAAATAGACTCTGAGTAGCTTTAGAAGTCAGAACTAGGACAACTGGTGAATGTTAGAAGAAACTCATCCTCACAATCTGAGTGGCAAAACAATGGAGTGATCTGCCCGTGCAAGCAGCGAGCAAGCTCACACAAGAACAGAGTGACCAGAAGCGCTGTGTGCACACAGACTCACACACACACAACCACAAACAGACACCAAGTACATTCAATTCGCTCACTTAGGTGTCTTCTAGTTTCTGTACTTATTTATTTAATCAAGTTTGGTCATCCTCATCTCTATATTGTTCTATTTTCAAGATGTTAAAAAACAACACACCACAGTTCTAATAAACTTTCAGCTCTGGCTCTAGCCATTAATGTCCTGCACAGCTAAACCCACACCTGTGGGGATAAGATTGTCTTTTCAGAATATAGCTGAGTCAGACCTATCTTCTTGAAACACAAAATAACCATGATTTTATTATTAAATCATTTCCAGTTCTTTTGGAAAGAAGACTAGAAACTGTAACAGAACTGGAGATAAAATAATCCACCAGACTTTTTCTCCAATGCCCCAGCCCCTGACTCTCTGGAGCACTATCCTGCACACCCAGCCTCATCATGGCCCCTCTTCTCTGTCCATATGCAAACTTGTCTACTGCCCTCGACTCCTCCAGCTCCAGGGGGTGGGGGTACTTCCTATAAGAGGCTACTGATGTGGCCAAAATGGGGCTTTCACATTTCATCCAGGGAGTTTATGTTCAAAGAAAGGAAAAAAGAAGTAGAACATGACTCCCTGCTCGCCGCCCAACCAAGGACAAATCAAGCAGGTATGAAATTACAACCATCAAACTCTCGTCTGTAAAGTCACAGCCAGCGGAATACGGTTTCTGCTGATTCTCCAGGAGCTGGGTTTGCAAATGCAAGCAAACAGGTTGTACTTCCGAGGGAAACAGTCTCTGGGCTCCCCCAGGAAGTTACCCTTTTCTTCCTTTAAGCTCTGTACATGCATCGTTTGTCATGCATTTCCATGCTCATCTATCTTTAAGAGACAAAGTCAGAAGGCTTGGGGCGGGACCCCTGACACTGGACAGCTTACTTGCTGGCACAACGAGAATGACAGTGTCTCTCTCATGCGGTGGTTGGAGCACATCCTGAGATAAAGTTAGCTGTGCTGGCTGTGGTTACTAGAACGGCTCCGGAATCCAGCCCGGGTTCAAGCTCTTCAGGCTGGTTAGAGCACTTCATTGCTAACCTCACTTAGCTTCTGCTGGCTTCGGCTGTGCAATGAGGGGAACCCGGTCTTTACCTCAGAGGGGCTGCTGGGAGGGTGACGCAGAGAACGTGCCTGGCACACAGCGCTCAGGGAAGCCTGTGCCCTGACCTCAGGGCCATCAAGGCAGCGCTGGCTCTGAGTCAGCTCTGTCCTCGCAGCCCCTTGCCCGGGCTGGCACGCATAGGGGATTCTGTCTCTACGGACTCTGGCTCTCCTGGCTAACCCCCCCTTACCCCCTCCCCGGGCTGGCACGCATAGGGGAGTCTGTCTCTACGGACTCTGGCTCTCCTGGCTAACCCCCCCTTACCCCCTCCCCCAGCATGTACGCACAGATACAGCATGCACACCACACACACATATATGCACACTGCATGTACAACTCACATACACACAAATACGACACATATCACACCACCACACACTAAGCACACAGATACAACATGCACACTCTGCTCACTACCACATCATTCTAAACACACCCCACACACAAATACTATACACATCGCACACACCCACACATATATACAACATGCACACATTGCACACAAAGCTGCACACAAACACACCCTGTGCATACAACATACACATACAAACACCACACATACCACACACACACGCCTACAGCACACAGACAGCATGAACACACACACCACACACACACATGCCTACAGCACACAGATAGCATGAACACACACACCACACACACATGACTACAGCACACAGACAGCATGAACACACACACCACACACACACGCCTACAGCACACAGACAGCATGAACACACACACCACACACACACATGCCTACAGCACACAGATAGCATGAACACACACACCACACACACATGACTACAGCACACAGATAGCATGAACACACACACCACACACACATGACTACAGCACACAGACAGCATGAACACACACACCGCACACACATGCCTACAGCACACAGACAGCATGAACACACACACACACACACATGCCTACAGCACACAGCATGAACACACATACCACACACACACACACATACCTACAGCACACAGCATGAACACACACACCGCACACACATGCCTACAGCACACAGACAGCATGAACACACACACACACCCCTTTTACTTCTCCCTTGAAGCTCTATTGAGCTGAAGAGCGCAGTTTCCAGGGTAGGGTTCAATTTCCAGACCCTGCTGGAGCCGCAGGCCCCTGTCAGCTGTGGCACCTCCCTGGAAAGGCACGCAGGGTGAGTTCCAGATTTGCATTTTTGCCTGAGGAAAAGGGTGTGGAGTTATTTCTTTGCTCTTGTGAATGTCAAATAACACATCTGCCCGGGCCAGGAGACCATTTCTCCAAACAGAGGCATAGGTGAGGTGGATTATCCTTGCTGAAATCGCACAGGGCTCTGCTGAACGCCCTGGGTCACAGTCCGCAGGCCTGGCCCTGGGTCCCAGTCCGCAGGCCTGGCCCTGGGTCCCAGTCCGCAGGCCTGGCTCCGGAGTCGCCAGCAGGAGAGGGGCACAGGACGTTGGGCTGCAAGGCTAATTGCAGAGCATCTTTCTTGTCCAGCGATTCTCAGACTACTGGCTTTTAGGAAGCCCCGGACTAGGGCTATTCAGCCCTCAGAAATTATAACTCAGAAGGCTGGGGGTGGTGTCTGAAATTTGCCTTTTAAATAAGCAGCCTAAGCAATTCTGATGCAGATACTTTGAGAAACGCTGGAATTTATTTCCTGGTGGAGAAAACTTGACCTTAATAATCAAGTAACAGATTCATACAGTTCGTGATGGCAAGGCTGGTACCGGACCTTGGGTCTTCTTGCTTCTAGTTCAGTGACATTTTAAGACTTTGACTTGCGTCCATTGGTTTTTCTTGCCTTTAGCTCTCCAAGCACTTTAGAGGCAGTTTGTGGCAGAGAAAAGCTGAATTTGTCTCAGAATTTGTCTCAGAGGAACACTGGACTCCTATGCGGCCTTAGTCTCCTTCTCTCCGGGGGACTCTCCAAAAAAAAACCCCTCCTGGGCAATCCAGTCTGCTGCTCATCACCTAATTCTGAACCAAGGCAGGCCAAGTTACAGAGCATCCTGAGAAGGGAAACTTAAACTCCTCCATTAAACTGGCCTGAGCCTCATCCTGCCCGGAAGTGGAATTTATTCTCCGAAGCAACAGACCCCATATCTTCAGAGTCTTCCTGATTGTTTAGCTCGGCCGGCAGAAAACTATAGCCCACGGGCTGAATCAGGCCCACCCTCTGTTTTTATAAATAAAGTTTTATAGAAAAACACTCATAGACATTGATTTACGTATTGCCTTGTGGCTGCCTTTGCACAAAATGGCATAGTTACAATAGCGACCCAGTTGCCTGAAAAAAACCTAACGTACTTGTACTTACCATCTGGCTTTTTACAGAAACAATTCCCATTGACCCTTGGCCAACATTGTTACTTGGGACACTTCTGGGCATCACGGAGCCTATAAAGCAAATTAAACGTGAGCACTCAAAGCGAAGAACCTCCAGTAAGTGCTGGGCTATATTGGGTGGGCAAAAGTTGTTCATGTGGAAAATACAATCATTACTAAACAAATAACAACACAAGAATAAATTCCGTGTTTTGCGTACTCACAACTGTAAACCTGCATTGGCCCACCAGTATTCTACAACATCTTTCTCCACCTTCACGGCTGATGAAACCACAACAGCCTAAAGTCTGTCTTGCTGAACAGTTCTGGTCATTTCAGAAGCTTAAGAAGGCTAATGAAATTTGCATTAGATGAAGTGATTTTTTTTTTTTTTTTTTTTTTACTTTGAGTAATTTGTTGCAGGGCCTATTGTATGAAAGCGTATCCTAAGTCAGGCTTGTTAAGACGTGATGTTGGCTTCTTACTAAGTGGCAGGTGTGTCTTCTTCCCGCTCCTCTTCCTCATTCTCACCCCCTGTGAAACCTGGTTCGTTGTCCTCCAGGTCTGCGTGGGTATGTCACTTCCTTGTTGGATCCAGCATCTCTGTGGAAACGGGTTCAGAAGGGCAGGGCTCGGGGCTGAGGGATGTTCTCAGAAGCAGAGTCCCCGCCCCCAGCCCATGTGTGTTGTTTCCTAGCAACATCTTGAGAGGGACAGGAGAGATTCCAATGGCCCGAGGACTTGGCACACAATGATTTGTGAGCCATTATTGAGAAATAATCCTTGAGTTATATCTTTCATTGCACCTCTAAATTTTGTACTTGCTGGTATAGTCACATACCCTTTGGCCATTCAAATAATTTGCACTGTAAGAGGGGATTTGGTGTATAAAGTTTCACCAAAAAGTTTTTCCTGGGAGACAACAACAACATATAACAAAAGGCCATTATCATGATCGGTGTTCCTGTAGGAGACATAAATTCAGACCTGCTTTTACAGGAAGACTGCCGCATGCTGAATCCCACAGGGTTTGCAGTTAGAAGACCTGGGTTGAAATAATGATAGCATCTACCTTATAGGGTTGTTCTTATAGGGCTGTTCTTATAGGGTTGAACTAAACAAGGACATTTATTTCTAGTCTAAGCACAATGGTTGGTGGTCCATGAAGCCTATTTGTTGTTGGCATTGCTGTTTTTCTTGACGATGATGTTGTTTCCACCAGGAGTTAAATCAGGGCATACGCAAGTCAGAAGTAGAGTTTGGAAAATGGTAAGTCAGGATTGCACTGATGGGCCCCATTAAGAGGTTCTCCTTGTTCATGCCCTTATCCTGTAACTTGAAGCCCCTTCCCCACCTCTGACTTTGGGCTAAGAGTATACTTTCCTTGGGCCATTAGGGTGTTAGCAAACATGTCACAAGTAAAGGCTTGGAAAGCCCTCGAGTGTCTCCACTTATCTTGCATGATTGCTGTTTCGTGAACATGCAATTCTACCAGCTCCAAGGAACTGTGTCTGGATTAGCCGGCTGGGGGCTGAGAGATTTGAGAAGAGCTAAGTTGTCACAGCCAAAGTCCTCTTGGAGCAGTTTACACTCTAAACATGTAACATAGAAGCCCCCCCAAGATCAGCAGACCCGTCATCCCAACTCAGCTGACCACAAACGCCCCAGTGAGCTCAGTCACGACCAACCAAGCCCAGCCCAGATCAGCAAAATTTCCCAGGTCGTCAATAAGTCCATGAAAAATAATAGACGGCTGTCATTTAAAGCCATTGCATTAGGGAGTGATTTGTTGAACAGTAACTGGCAGAGAGAGTGTAGAGTACTCATTCAGGACTCGCAAATGGGCAGTTCATGAAGGTAACTGAGATGGGAAACATTCTGGGATTATCGGATACTTTACTTCCCTAGACAAATGGTGGTGGTCTAGAAGCCCAGCGATGAAAATCGTGTTCAAATTAGCCTCTGTCAAAATACTCACCCAGCCTCTAGAGATGGCTAATTAATAAACAACGTGGTTTTGAATATGTTGAAGCTGAGGATGCTTTCTCAAGTCTTTGCCACAGCTGACAGACAGGAAGCCTCCTAGAAAGAGACACACCTAATTCGGGCTAAAAATAACACTGCCGCATTTCTGGGAAGAGCGTAAGACTTCGGAGGAAAAACGATTCAGAAAAAAATAATTGGTTTTCTTGTCCTATAGACATCGTGGGCTTCCCGAATGCCTGTGCCAGCTTGTTTGTGATAAGGAAAGCTGAGAGAGGTACTATTATGGTTGAACGTACAGTGAGAAGCAGATTGGTTTATGAAGGGGAGAGTGGCAGAGCATAAAGGGAAGATTGTGGTGAGGGGGATGCTATCACCCAGCTTTGATGCCGTGCTCTGTGGGTGATTGCAGTTCACCTCCCTGGCCAAACGTGAGCATCCTCAGCATTGGCAAATCAAAGCGGTGAAGTAAATGCTCCTCAACGGCAGGCCTGCAGCAAAACTGTGAGATGCAGACTGTGCAAGCTGGTAGGCAAGGTGTGGCAAGGAATCAGAGTTAGTTACAGAGTATACAAGTACATGCCATTCATTATTTATTACTACTATTCTGTTACAAGAACTATTATAAGCCACTCATGGATGGTACAAAGTGTTTGTTCATCCATCCTTTCATTGAAGATATTTATTGAGCCATAATGTGATAGAAACTGGAGATAGAAAAATGGAGAAGAATATAGTCCCTGTCCTCCAGGAATTTACAGGCTCAGAAGAAGAGACAGAGAAGGAAAGTGGTATTGACTAGGCTGAAAACCAGGGGTCCCCAAACTTTTTACATAGGGGGCCAGTTCACTGGCCCTCAGACTGTTGAAGGCCGTACTATAAAAAAAACTATGAACAAATCCCTATGCACACTGCACATATCTTATTTTAAAGTAAAAAAACAAAACGGGAACAAATACAATATTTAAAATAAAGAACAAGTAAATTTAAATCAACAAACTGACCAGTATTTCAATGGGAACTATGCTCCTCTCACTGACCACCAGTGAAAGAGGTGCCCCTTCTAGAAGTGCAGCGGGGGCCAGATAAATGGCCTCAGGCGGCCGCATGCGGCCCGTGGGCCGTAGTTTGGGGACCCCTGCTGAAAACCATCACAAAGGAGGTTGGCAGTGTGGCTTTTCTCTTTGTCCAGTTCTGAGTCAGTTGAGAGGCACATGGGAGAAACACGTGGAGAGCAACATGTCAGCGCTATCTGTGATAAGAACCGGATCGGAGGATCTGATACCGGATGTACCACCCAGAGGTCTCACTAACAACACTTCGGACTAGAATTGAACTTATCCAAATAGCTTTTGGAGTAATGGGACAGCAAGGCTTCCTCCTGGAAAGAAGCTCTCACTTACCACCTGGTGGAGAGCAGACCAGGAAGCGTGTACCCTGTAGACAGTAAAGCTCTAAGGGGTAGAGGACCAGGGAAGAGGAGAGGACGCAAGAAGAGGTCAACATCATCTTTCTCTGCTCCCTTCTCCCAAACCCAGCAGTCAGCTGCCTCACTCTTCCTTCCTTAGATGGAGAGAGAGAGACCAGTTGTCTTTCTTTCTCCATGGTGTCTTCTGAGGAAGGAGGGAGCCAGATAAAGATGATGGTTCTTCTCAAAAACTGTGGGATATGGCTCTGGCCGGTTGGCTCAGTGGTAGAGGTTGGCCTGGTATGTGGAAATTCTGGGTTCGTTTCCCGGCCAGGGCACACAGGAGAAGCGCCCATCTGCTTCTCCACCCCTCCCCCTCTCCTTCCTCTCTGTCTCTCTCTTCCCCTCCCGCAGCCAAGGCTCCATTGGAGCAAAGTTGGCCTGAGCGCTGAGGATGGCTCTATGGCCTCTGCCTCAGGTGCTAGAATGGCTCCGGTTGTAACAGAGCAACACCCCAGATGGGCAGAGCATCGCCCCCTAGTGGGCATGACGGGTGGATCCTGGTCGGGTGCATGCGGGAGTCTGTCTGTCTGCCTCCCTGCTTCTCACTTCAGAAAAAATACAAAAGAACAACAACAACAAACAACTGTGGGGTAACAGGGAAAAAAACTAACCAAAACTGGACTTGAGGATCAAAGAAAGTTTCTCAGAGGAATTGGCCCATTCTTCTGGCTTGAGGAGCATTCGTGTAGGTGAGAACATGGAGTGTTACCAGGTTTCTGGAAAAGGCAGTCATTAAGAATGATTCACAAAGACACAGTATCTAAAACAAACCTTGATGAAGGGATTCAGAAGTACACATTGGTAGTTACAGAGTAGTCACGGGAAAGTAAAGTATAGCACAGGGAATCTAGTCAGTCACTTTGTGATAGCTCTGTATGGTGCCTGATGGGTACTGGAAATATCAGGGGGACACTTGGTAAAGCATATGATGGTCTAATCACTATGCTATACACCAGCAGTCAATACAAAATAATTGAAAGTAATCTGTAATTGAAAAGTAAAAAATGCAAAATAAAATAATAATAAAATGGACCTCGGTTGGTCGGTCTGTTGCAATCAGTGGAGTGGTTTGGCAAGCTCGCTCAAGACAGACAACCTTAGCTGTCATCCAGTGATAGGAAGGCCCGAGTCCAGGGAGAACAAGCTGTCGGAATGTGTGGAGAATGGGTAGAAATACCAGGGATAAAGTGAGAGCCGTGTACTTAGGCGCCCAGGATGCCAGGATGCTCAGTGAGATGTGAGCCCCTTTTCTCTGTACGCTTGCGTACACTGACCTCACTTCACGGCAGGACCTCAGTGCTAATGAGGTCCTGCAGCTCAAGGTCTGGAGAATAGCAGGTATTTGATGAATGTTATAAAAAATGAATGTTCCCTGCCACTGGTTAGCACATCTGCGTTGGAATCAAGGGTCTTTGCATCAGAGCAGAAGGGTTGACATTTGGTTTGGGGTCATCTCCTCACTCTGTCTCCATTCCCTTCTCTCAGAGTCTTTTTCTGGGTCTTTCCCACCCAATTCTAAATTGGAAGGAAGGATCAGAGTCTCATTTGGATGAGTAAGTGGCAGCTGGGGATGTAATGTATCATGTCTCTTGCAGACACTGATACCTGAAGTGATTCCACTCATTGGCTTGGGGATGGCATTCCTGCAGCAGGGCGGTGCCCACACGAACCGTTGGAAGGGAGATCTTAGGCTGGGACTCTTTCTACATCTATGGCACCGGGTTATTTTCTTTAGGTGGATGTTCTGTTCCAACAGTAAGCATCTCCTGTAATGTAGAGCTTTCAAGGGGGACACAGACAACAGGCTCTTAATCACCAAAAAAGGAAAGAAAATGTAGTCTTAGAGTTTTAAATTTCCAGCCTAAATGACCTTTTTAGTCCCCCCCTCTCCTGTTTTAAAGTCCAGTTCCATTGCTTCTTCCTTATGAAAGAAATATCACACAGGCACGGGTTTCTGAAGGTTATCTATAGCTTTGCTTAAAATGGTCATAATTGGAGAAATGAGATAGATAGTGTTAACTGCAAAGCCCAATAACATTATAACATTATGCAAAATGAAGGCACTTTAGAAGAATAAAGGAATGATGACAATGCAAATCAGAGCTGGTGAAGGTCAGATGCTTTGCATAAAGTGCCTTGCAATCTAATTCAGGAGAACTTAGCCTGAGGAGAGAACAGTGACTTACGAAAGCACAGTGCTCTTTCAAAGAGCATTGCAGGGAAGCTCTGGGCCTGCCTACAAGTCCCACAAGTGGCTGCAAGGATTGGGCGAGGAGCTGGGGAAGGGCGGAGCTGAGCTGAGATGATAGGACCTTGGTTGAGAAATAAAATCTCTCAACCCCGGACTGCACTCAAGTTGCTTTTTTTTTTAACCCTTTGATGGCTGAACTGAATGGGTTTTGCTTAAGGAACAGAACTAAGTAGTTGTTTACAGTGTTTTTCCAGGCTACCATGTGGATGATTTCCTTTTATTCACAGCCATTTGAAGCATTTATTTTATTCGTCGTATAGCTGAGGCGATTGGGGCTCAGAGAGTTAAAGACATGAGCTTCTAGGACTCCTGCTTGCAAATGTTGGAGTTGACCTGCCAACTGTCTTAGATGTGGAGGCCCTAGGTTAGCCCCTGTATTTATCCTGCCGACGACGAAGGAGCTGTTGACTGTGCCTTGAAATGATCAAGTCCTCGCACTCGGAGTGAGGCCTTACACGTGGTGGGACGATGCTTTAAGTTGATTTCATAACATCACGTGTCCCCTGCCATCTTATGGCTGCTGTGTTTCCTCTATATCAGATTACCGTGCTCCTAGACAGAGGTACAGGCCAATTGTGGCCTCTAATGCGCTATCTATCCTCTTTCCTGGCTCAGCAGAGAGCATAACACTTACTTCATGATGTCACTGAGAGTGTCCAAGGTGATCTAGAGCAGGAAACACTGTATACAGCTCGAGACCAAGCCTCAGACTTCTGGGATGGGATCCCTGATTCCACCATTCGCTGTGTGATTTGACATAATTTTCCTATGAAATGGGGAATACAAACACCTGGTTAGCTCAAAGGGTAGCAGCATTAAAAAAAAAAATAATAATCAGCTACTTAGAGTCCCAAGAATAGTGACGTGCATTGTCGTAGAGGTTCTATAAAGACTAGCTTTGTTATGTTTTACAAAAGCTCTTGACACTGGACGGGCACACTCCAGCCCAGGACTAGAAAAATTCTCCATCATGATCCAGGGCCCAGGAAGAGTTTCCATTTCTCCTTCAAAAAGGCCATTTATGTGGTCAGTCTGCACAGGCTAACCTGATCATTATACCTGTTGAAACAAGCTAGGTGAGCATACAGTCTGAGACCCATCTTAAGACTGTCATTTGGGCTGTACATTTAAACTTAAAGAGATTTAAAAAAAAATACTGATGTCTGGGCTCAACCCAGGTCCCATCTCAGACCGGCTAAAGCGGTCAAAATTGAGAACCAATGCACCATAATTTTAACAAACATCCTTTATTTCTCAATAAGACACAGGCACTGAAGTCCAGCTTCCACTGAGAAGCGTTCCTTGAGACCCTGTGTATAAAATCCTATAGGAAGCTCAATGGCCAGTTAGACATGGTTGGGGATAAGTGGTCAGAACAAACAGAAGACTTTCCTGAACCTAGGAAGTAGAACTCATTTTGTATAATTCACACATGTCAATAATTACAGAATAATACAAGAGACAACAGAGACTCCGGCAGAACTCCAAGTTCCATAGGAGTTCAGTAGAGAAAAATGGCGCCTGTGCTAAAGGGGAAAGAGAGAAAGTCTTTGGCTCCAGATAGAGTCAGAACCACATTAATGCCCCCATTGAATACGGACCATGGTGACTGTGGAAAAGTTACTAGGTGATGAGGACTGTTAACTCTTTGGCAGGATTGCCGTGAGAATTAGTAGTCGTATTTCAAATTTAGGAGAATATTTGGCTTATAAAAAAACATTCAATTCACGGAAGCTCTAATTTCTCTGGGATAACGTCTTCCAAGGTAGGGGCTTGGAGGAGGCCATCCAGGAAGACTTAAGCCAAGCCTTAAAGAGTAAGAAAGTTTTATTTTTTATTTGGGTTAAAAGCAGAGGAGGGAAGAAGAGACTACGAACAAGGCACTGAAGATAGAGAATGGTCATCCAATGGGACAGCAATATTGGTTCTCTGTTTAACGTCCGCTTCCATCTTCTTTCCTGGTAACAACAACTTCCACAGTATGCATAGTTCCGGGCAGCAAATCACGATTGTTTGACTTCAGTCATGGGTGCCTTTTTCCCTTGTCAAAAGGCAGTTTTGGATCTCTTCATCAATTTTGATCCTTTATGTCAATTTTGGAGGTGACATAACCCAGTTCTGGCCAAGGAGAGTTCAGGGGGCAGTAGGCTAAGATATTTTCTTTCTAGAAAAAAAGGGAAAGATACCTTTTCCCTTATCCTTCCTTCCTTTATGGAAGTTGTGTTTCTTGGAGATGGGGAATCCATTTTGTCACCATTAGGCAGTAGCAATGAAGAAGAAAGGCCAGTTTACTAAGGGTAGAAGTTGAAAGGTAGAAGGACTGAGTGTTCCTGATAGGTATCCCTGAGATGCCATATTAGGGCTATTTATCTATACATTTCTTGATCTATGATGGAGAAAAACAAACAAATATTTGTTTAAGCCACCATTAGACCACTTTTCTCATATGTGCACTCCACAGCATTCCTAATTGATTGATATGACTAAAGCACTTAGAAATATTACTTCCTTTTTCCTCTCTAATAAACATGAACTAGTTGATTCTCTTCATATAACTATACTCCCAGATCTAAGGAGGACCCAGAAGGAGGCCTGCTTGGTAAAGAGATAAGAAAGGTAAGAAGAAGGCCTTGATCATCGAGAGTTTTCTTTTTTCTTCCCAGGAATTATCTCTCAAGTGTTGCTATTTCTAGCATATATTTCTCCTGCAGCTTCTTAGAATGGACACCCAGAGCCCAGACAAGCTGGAATGGTAATTACCTGCTTGAGACAAATGATTCAGTCCTATTTCTGGAAACCACAACCTTACCACCCAAAAGAAGAGAGCCAGTCCATTGTTTCAATACAATGTGTTACTTTCCCAACATTTTGCTCAGTGCCTTCTACCAGACTGTGAGAGTTCAATTCCTCCTGCTAAAGCCTAAGTGAACTGGAGAACTCTGAGTCTCTTGAGGTCACATTTTTCTAGGGGTAAATGGTTCTTGTGTCACCTCGGGTATAAGCTGCTACCTGTGTGCATGGCTATGGGTGCCAAATTTTTTTCTACCAAGTTTCAGGGAATCAAAGTGTATGAATCGTACCAGAAATTGAATATATTTATGAAACTACCATATATTTGGTGTAACCCACTGCCCATTGTTGCTGAATAGTAAGAGCAGTTGGCACCTGCATCTCTATCATGAGTTCCGGTTTCATTCAGCCAAGGGTATGCAGTGAAGAGGGGGCAAGCATGATGCCCACACAGCTCGCCTTCTCCTGGCTGTCACTCTGGATGGAGCCTTGACTATTCCTCAGGGCTAAAAGCTGCTGGTGGCACTGTCTTCCCAGATTGGGTTCTGCCATGTCAAGAAAGCAGTGTCAAGAATATGGGCTGTGGGGGAGGGACTTTCCAATCTTACCACCATGAGGAAGGATGTACCTTTACCAACCTGGGCATTTGGGTGTAAGGAAGTGGGTGCAAACCTCAGGTTCACTGGATAATGAACTGAACTCAGTCTCAAGAAGGTCGTATTCTCCTCATGGGGAGAATGCAGAGAGAGCACCAAGGGCTCTTTCCACAGAGAATATGTCTGCATCCAGCTCTCCAATGATTCGAAAAGAGTGCTTTCTCTCATTCTGGCCCCATTCCCCTGCCCCCCGCCCTTCCCACTATTCTGCTTGTGTTATTTCTCTGCTGGATGACTTCAGCATTGAGTTTGGCCCAAGAACACAAATCTATTTTCCTACTCACTTACACTAACCTGTTAATGGTGGGGGGAAAGTGGAGGAATTGACCAGGGGAAGGGAGGCAGTCCGCAGAGAGGGAAGTTTACTTGTTAGTCCCCACCTTTCCCTATAGATAGTTAGCAGTTATTGCAGTGAGTAAAAAAAAAACAACAACCAACCACGTATGAGTTACCTGTGTGCACTTTTCATGTAAAAGAAAGGTGTTCTTGTTTTCTTCATCATAGTGTTTGTCTATGGAAGTGGAGCTTTGGCTCATCCAACAGAATAACAAAAGGTGATTGATGGTCTATCATTCTTATTCTAATTGTAACAGAATAACTTTATTTCTTTTAAAAAATGTGTAGTGTGTCAGTATTTAGCTACAGGAAAGTAGACAGAAATATTATAATGGATACTCACATCCTCACACCTTGATTTAACACTTACATTTGCTACATTTGCTTTTATCCTCTTTTTAAACAATTTTTTGCTTGTATTTCAAAGTAGCTTATATTTTAGAGAAAATTACAGATGTTTTGATATTTTACTCCCAAATATTTCAGAATGCATCTCTAAAAAGGGACACTCTTATCTGACATACCAACAATACAATTATCTTTCCCATCCAAGATCATTGTAGCTTTCTAGAGCCATGGGTGCCAAGTCCAAATTCAGATGTCCCCAGTTGGCCCTGATATTCCTTGCATAGCTGATTTGCTGAGACCACACACAGCATCACGGCATTGGGGCATCTTTTGTGGCTTTTTGAAAGGCATCTGAAGGGCATCAGAATGAGGAGGTCTGCCCTGATCCTCTTTGGAGAGAGGCAGTGATAGAGAATGAATGGCCTTGCTTTCCGTGGGGGATGGCTTTGCCTGACAGAGGCCAAGGCACTCGGCATTCTTACTTAATGACCAAGAACCAGCACAGAAGCAATCTTGTGATTACTCATTGACGTGAGTTTGGGATTGGTGACCAGTATGGAAATCACATGCAAATCTAAGCAAACTTGACTAACTTCCCACAAAGGGGTCAATGGGAAGTGACAAGCATGAGGATTAGCACATCCATTAGGAAAAAGAGTGTGTTCTTACATTTGTTGAATTGAGCCTTTGTTGGTTTATAACAGTTTTAACTCTATTTTCCCTGTCCATGGAAGGGATTTTAGCTGCTTATCCATCACAGCTTTCTGCTTACATGTTAAAATTGAAACTATTTGGGTTGAACAGCAAATCTCTTTAGCTAAGTTGTATATATATGCCGCCCCTCCGTTGTCCCAGAAATCCCAAGTTCAAGTCTTAATTCTTCCAATAATCCTATATGACCTTTAAAAAAACCATACATATATGCTACATAATGGTGGGGCTTGACCCAATATTCTTTCAAATGATTTCTGGTTCTGAAGTCCCAGGTTACCCATGAAAAAATCAGACACTGTTGATTCCAAATTTCTCTCTCTGCCATTTGGTGGGAACTGAGTTCCAGTATATTCTTTTAGTGTGCACTGGGAGGGGAAAGTCTCATTAATTTCATTAGCTGTCTTTTCATATTGTGATTGTATTACACACTTTTCATTTTTGTTTGTTTAGAAGAGAGTCTGACAGTAGGGCATTTTAAGGACTTCATCCAAATGGAAGGTTTGCTTCCTCTGAAGAATCTTAAGCAAATTAACACATTTTAAAAAACTCTATGGGTGCCCGGTGATAGAACTTGATTAGTTGACATTGGATAATATATCAGAAAAACCAAACATCTTCCACGATGGAAGGTACCTGGGTATTTGAAGATGGAATCTGGTTTCCCTGCACAAATGCCAGCGTCTAACTTTGATCACTAAAGAGGGAAGGGAGAGAACCTTCCCTGGGCCCTCCCCCTGGGCCAGGCACCATGTGTGCGTGGCTTTATTTAATCCTCACCACAACTGTTAGAAGTCTTATTATTCCCATTTTCCAGATAAGAAAACTGAGGTTCAGAGAATAGGTTTAAATAATCTTCCCAAGGTCACACCCAAAGGAGAAATCAGTGGATCCATGTCCGGACTTGATGCCAAAGCCCTCGCCTTTTCTCCATCTCATTGCCAGCTCACCTTTCTTCATGGTTAGCTCTCAAAATGATAGGTGTTGACACTGGCCAAGACGAAAAGTTGGGAATGTATATGTGACAGAAGTAGCAGTCCAAAGACTTTATTTGTTGGTTTAATTTCGAGCTGCAGTCTTCATCAGAAATCGAGCACCATTCTGTCACCTAACGTTAAATTACCCCAGTTTTCAGTGAATTCCAGGTCTTTGTCCCTGTCCTTGCCCTGCTGGAGTGACTCTTCCCCTTCCTTACCCGGATTCTCATCATCTCCTTCTCATCACCTCCTCTGAGAGGCTTCTCTGCCTCCCCAGACCAGGAGAGGGCTCCCTGGTATCCTCTCCAAGCTTTCTGGCATCTCCTTATTGAATGTATTTATATATTTAGTTGCTGCATTTGGCAAAGTAGGTTAGCATAGAGTTTAAGTAAGTGGGCTCTAGAACCATCCTGTCTGGGTTCATAACCTAGGTTCTCCTGGTTACTGGCAGTATAGCTCTTGGCCAGGTTACCTAACCTCTGCATGCCTCAGTCTCCTCATCTGTAAAGTGGGCTAACAATAGTACCTGGTATCCATTGGATGGCAGCAATGATTAAATCAGTCAACCCATGTAAAGTCCTTAGAACAGAATGTAGCAAGCACTCAGTCATTGCTAGCCATGATTACTTTGTCTTTCTCTCTCAATGGGCAGTAGTTCTATTGGAACAGATACTCCCCCTGTCTCATCTGCTCTTGTATCCCCAGAGTCTAACCACATTGCCAATACTCAAGCATGTTTGATGCATAGTCTAATTACTCACTTTCTGAATGGCACAGCTCTGCCTTCTATTAATACTTGCTCTGTGCTGGGAATTTTCTCATATATAATCTCTCACGACTCTTGTAAGTTAATTATTATTGGCATAACTGTTTTACTGATAAGTAAGGTTCAGAGAGGTAAACTGCTCTGCCTTGGGTCACACAGCTATCAAATAGTGGGGATAGTGTTAGAACACAGCTCTGGGGGGACTCTGGGCCCACTCCTCCTGCTCTTTCTCATCCGTAGGCTCCCTTTGTGTGCCCCCAAAGTACAATAAGCCTTATAGAAACCCTATGTAAACAGGAGGTTCTGGTTTCATGAAACCGAAGCCAAAGCAAAGTAAGCCAAAGTTAACAAAAGAGTCACAGTCATCAGATATTTTTTAAAAAAGCCATCTCCTCCTTCTTTCCTAGACACCAAAATGAATGTTGACTCCTGAGAGGAGATGGAAAATCATTAAGGCCTTTCCCATGGAGGTCACAGATTTCTGTACAGAGAACTAAAGAACCACTTGCTAATGCTGATTTATAAGTGACCATGATGATCCTCCGGGGCCACTGCGCACCGTAATAATTCCTAGCGCTGGGTGACTGGACTGGGAGAATCTTGGGGAACTGTGACTGTTTGTACACAATTAAGGGACAGCTCATTCTGGTGCTTCTCAAACTTTAATGTGAACATAAATCACCCGGTAGGCTTTATCACAAAGGCAGCTTCTAATCATGTAGATCTGGGGAGGGGGCCTGATAATCTGCATTTCTAACAAATTTCCAGTGGCTACTGCTGGGTCACCAACCACCCTGTATGAAGCAAGGTTAATGGGACTTCCTAGGACTGTATTCTAGCCAATTACAGTGACACCAATACAGGGTGGCCTTTGCAATCCCACCAAGAGCAGATGTCTCCTTGGGGAGCTACCTGTATTCACTCCAGCTCTGCCATTTTGGGAATGGACTCATGGGCCACATTGAGATTTAGGTGTCCTCGCATATCAATGGCTGTGATGAGCATTGGGAAGGACCAACGGGTTAATGGAAATGATCTCAAGGGCCACTTTCAGTTCTAAGATTTCATGACCACCTGACTCATTCTAATCCCTGCACTGAAGTTGAAATTATTATTTTTTTTTAGGAAGGGAGTTTGGAGTAGGGCTTAGAATCTTGTGAAAGACACTTCTAAGCAGTAGCTTTGGAAGCTGGTCAGTGCCACAGAGATGCAGCTTGTTTGCCCCTCTTTGCTCCTTGGTGACCAATGACCACTCCCGCAGGTAGCCAAGAATGTTTTGTCACCACGATACATGGATTGGTAATCGGTCCTAAAATTTCCTGACTGTGAAAGCAACTTTGGAAAAATGACAGTGACCTTTAGCTAGAGCAATGTGGCCTAGACCTTCATAACCAGAATGAACGCTGGATGCCCCAGAGCCAAAAGTCCTTATCCCATAGAGAGGAGGAGGCTTATCCAAGGACAGTCAGCTGGAAAGGGCTTTGGGCCCAACGTTGGCCTACTGCCAGCCCTGTGTTTTCCTGGCTGTTAAATGAACGCAACATGCAGGTTTCAATCATTCGTCCTGGATGTCCTCAGGCAACTGTCATAAAATAAAATAATACTCCAATGTGAGAAACACTATCTGTATTTCCCAATTGATTTTTGAAGATTTTCCTTTAGTTATTATTCAGGCCATCGGGTTCAAAAATAAACTTCCTGATACCGATCCCAGGGTAGCACGCTGGTGTAATTGACGACACTGGCTCTGAGACTGCCTCTCTTCTCCTGTCGTCTGTGGGCAGAATTAGGCCTATTTCCCAGGGACCAATGCGGCTATTTGCTCAGAAAATTCTGCATGTGGCGAAGTGCTGTTTGTGATAGAAAGCCAGGTGTGACTCAGAGGAGACAGAAAAACAGACAGAAACACACAGAGAAAAACTCGAACACTCTTCCTGGCTTCCTGGGAAACTACAAGATACACTCACCCTCTTTCATGCTTCCCATCCTCCCGGGGCCCCGACCGTCCACGGAATCTGCATTCTCTGGCACAACCAGAGCTTATAGAATGTGATCATGGACAGCAAGAAAGACGGAAGAAAAGAAGGAGGGGAGGGAGGAAGAACACTTACTATTTTTCTGTTTGTTAATGTACTTGATGAAAACACTATCACAATAGACTGTTGTTGGCGCTGGCTTGCTTCTCAGGAAGTAAGATATTAGAGCTATTATAAAAGGAAAGACGTGCCTTCATGTCTAGAGTCCACATCTCATGGAGAGATGATCACATTGACCATTGTCATTGGCTTCTTTGAATAGACGGTAGGTCAACATGTATTCTGAGCTGATTTGGTATCAGGGTGCATAGCGGGTGTCACAGGAGGTACAGATACACATCGTACATGGAGGCATGGCTCCTGCTCTCCTTGCCTTGTCAGGTCACATTCTCCTTCTGGCTGCCCTGCTCCAGGTCATCTGATAAACTCTCTACATCGACCCTGTCCCTAGGAGTGCCCACGTTCTATAACCACATGGTTCAGTGTATTCGTCTCCCACTGCTGTTGGAACAAATGACCACAGACTCTGTGGCTTAAACCACACATGAATTGCCATACAGTGTGGAGTTCAGAAGTCCAAAGTGGATCTCACTGGGCTGCAATCAAGGCATCGACGGGCCTGGGTTGCTGTCGCAGACCCTGGGGGAGACTTTGTGTTCCCGCCTTTCCCAGCTTCTAGAGGCGGCCTGTGTTCTTCGACTCATGGCTCCCTCTATCCATTTCCAAAGCCAGCAATAAATAGCCACTGAGTTTTTCTCAAGGGAACATTTCTCTGGTTCTGATTCTTCTGCCTCTCTCTTTCCCCTTTAAGGACCCTGTGGTTACATTGGGCCACCAGGTATTCCAGGATAACATCCCTATCACAAATACAGCTGATTAGCAACCTTAATTTCATCAGCAACCTTAATTCCCCTTTGCCTTGTAATGCACCGTACTCTCAGGATTTAATTTGTTCCCTGCACCTGGAAGAATGTTTTTCCCAGAGATAGATGGGAGATATCTCGGGCAGGTAATTGCTTAGAGAAGATAACTGAAGCTTGAGAAGTGTTCTTGCCTCAAAACTATGCAGTTTGCTTTCACCTACATCGCAATTTTGCCAAGAATCACCACATCCTGCTGAAAAACATATTAATCCTTCTGAGACTACAACTGAAACTTAATATGTAGCTAATGCCATCGAAAAGACAAAGCAAACGTGCATTAAATATTTAAATGACAAATAAGGAACATCTATAATTATTAAATGCAACATGTTATCAATACAATTAATAATTATAAATATAGAATTTTAAATATTTTGAAGACAACTCTGTCAAAAAATAAGCAGAGCGCTTTCCATGTATACTGTAGGGAAAACAGGTGTGTTAGGCTTGCTCGCTGGTTTTCTGGCTGCAAGCAGTTTGCATGATTAGTGTGTGAGCACGTGGCAGAAAGCCACATGTGTGTATAGTCTGTATAAGGCCACCTGCACTTTCCCTCGGGGCTGACCACTTGCCCGCCACCGTGAGGGACTATTTGCCTAGTTGCTCACCTGCTGCTGCAAGACTTCAATAAATGGGAGTGCCCGGTGATTTTCAGCTCACAGCTCTTCTGTTGTCTGCCTGAATCCAGTGTGAACCAGCCTGGCCCTGACCGCCGGCATTACACCTGGCGCTGAGCAGCATTTGGTTTAGACTGGTATGGGACTGACATTACACAGACTATCTCTCTTAATTTTTGTTCTCATTAAATTTGTTTTAATAGGTCTCAAAATTCTGTGACAGATTTTTGGTCAAGGTGTTTCCACTAAAAAGTACTGATTTTAGGCCCTGGCTGGGTAGTTCAGGTGGTTGGAGCATTGTCCCAACAGCAGTGGTCACAGGGTTGATACCCGGTCAGGGCACATGCAAGAATCAACCAGTGATGTATGACTAGGTGGAGCAATGAGTCAATCTCTTTCTCTCTCTCTCATTCTCTGTCTCCCTCTCTCTCTCAAAATCAAACAATAAAAAAAAAAGATTTTTAGAGAAAATATTTGAAAAGTACTAGTTTTAAAAACTAATAACTTAGAAACTGGCTCAAACACACACACACACACACACATACACACACACACACAAGTGGTCCACAAAACATTGTCCTTTCCTTCTAAAGGTTTACTGTGTATTGTAATCACCAACCAGTCTTTTACTCTTCAACTTAACTGTCCAAATGAGACAAAGGGTCCTGGGGCCATTCCTCCTCTGAGGAAGGCTGGGGGCAGCCGTCGGGGTCATGCTCATTCATCCTTCTGAGCTTTCTGGGCAGGGGTGGCAACTTCGGCAGCTCCAGCTGCCTTCTTGTCCACTGCTTTGATGACACCACAGCAACTGTCTGTCTCATGTCACAAACAGCAAAATAGCCTAGAGGAGGATAGTTAGAGAAGCTCTCAATACACATGGGCTCATCTGGGACCATATCAATGATGGCAGCAGCATCACCAGATTTCAGCAACTTTGGGCCATCTTCCAGCTTTTTCCCGGGATGATAATCCCTCTTCTCCTTCTGCTCAGCAGATTTGCAAGCACTGTGAGCTGTATGACAATCTGGCACAGGTGCTGATCCGGCGCTGACTTGGCCTGGATGGTGCAGGACCATCACCTGAGCTGCGAAGCCAGCTGCTCCCATGGGTGGGTCATTTTTACCCTCAACAGCCGCATTGCCATGACGACCATCTTTGACAGGTTCTCGATGTTGAAGCCCACAAGGCCCCTAGGAAGAGCTTCCCTCAAAGCTCCACGGTGCATTTCAACAGATTTTTCTTCAGCTGTAACATCGCCTGGAGCAAAGGTGGCCACCATGCCGGGTTTGAGAACACCGGTCTCCACTGGGCCCACAGGGACAGCATGAATACTACCAACTTTGTAGACCTCCTGGAGGGGCAGACGCAGGGGCTTCTCGGTCAGATCGGACGAGTTGGCAGGATGCGCTCCAGAGCTTCAAGCAGCATGGTTCCACCCGCATTGCCCTCTTTACGGGTGACTCTCCACCCCTTGCACCGAGGCACGTGAGCACTTGGCTCCAGCACATTGTTGCCATTTCAACCAGAAACGGGCACAAACGCTACTGTGTCTGGTTGTAGCCAGTTTTCTTCATGTAGGTGCAACTTTTTAAACACTTTCCTCATTCTGCTCTGTCTGTGGGGTGGCTTAGGGGAATCCATTTTGTTAACGTGAACAATCAGTTGTCTCACACCCAGTGTGTAAGCATGCTCGCGGGTCCACTCGTTCTTAGAGAGAGCTGTTTCAAATTCACCAACACAAGCAGCACCGGTCAGAACAGCAGTCAGCCCGAGACGTGCCTGTCAGGTTTCTGATAAAGTCTCTGTGTCCTGGGACATCGCTGACGGTCACAGCGTCCTTGCTGGTCTCGGGTTTCCACAGGGAGACATCAGTGGTGATACCGTGTTCACGTTCAGCTCTAGTTTCTCCCAGACCCTGGCGGGCTGGAAGGAGCCCCTCCCCATCTCAGCAACCCCCTTCTCAAAATTTTCAGTGGTTCTTTTGTTGAGCCGCCGCATTTGTAGCTCTGGCCGGTCGCGGCAGACTTGCTGGAATCTTCGTGGCCAATGACGACGATGTTGATAGGAGTCTTTTCCTTTCCCAGTTTGGCTTTGATTTAGAGGTAGTTTTCACAACACCTGCATTCTGGCAGCAAACCCGCTGCGAGAGAGCTCCCCTGTTAACTTCTAAAACTGCTCTGTGAGGTAGGTGTTACTGATATTCACATTTTCCAATCAGGGGATACAGGGCTTAAAGAGGCTTATATATTGCAGAAGGTCCCTCGGATAGTGTTGGGAGTAGAGGGATTTGAACCTGGGTTGGACCCCATGGCCCAAACACAACCATTAACATGCCTCTCAGAGGAGGGGACAATCAGACCGAGGCATGGAGTAGCTAAGAGATGCTTCTTAAAGCTGGTGATATGTGAACACACAGTTAAAAGGCTGCTCAGTGGGCACCCTTAAAAATTCAGCAACCCTGACCCACTCAGCTCAGGGCTTGCCTGCGCTCTGAGGGCGATGTGCATCTGTGAAGCTCGCTCCTTTCCTTTTCTTCCGACTTCCCCTGCCCACCTGGGCCAGGCGGTTAAAAGAGAAGCCATCCTCGTTCTCTTTAGGTCTCAGGTGGGCCTCTTCCCCGCAGCCCGTGAGGGAACGTGTCTGGAGGGGCCAGGTGTGGGCTCGCCAGGCTGCTGGGGACGGAGGGTGGGAGTCCTGTGTGTGTGAGGGTGTGCTGCAGCTGGGCCCCTAGAGGCCGGGTGGGAGTCCTGAGTGGGGGGTGCGCTGCAGCTGGGCCCCTAGAGGCCGGGTGGGAGTCCTGAGTGGGGGGTGGTGCGTTGCAGCTGGGCCCCTAGAGGCCGGGTGGGAGTCCTGAGTGGGGGGTGCGTTGCAGCTGGGCCCCTAGAGGCCGGGTGGGAGTCCTGAGTGGGGGGTGCTGCGCTGCAGCTGGGCCCCTAGAGGCCGGGTGGGAGTCCTGAGTGGGGGGGTGGTGCGCTGCAGCTGTGCCCCTAGAGGCCGGGTGGGAGTCCTGAGTGGGGGGTGCGTTGCAGCTGGGCCCCTAGAGGCCGGGTGGGAGTCCTGAGTGGGGGGTGCGTTGCAGCTGGGCCCCTAGAGGCCGGGTGGGAGTCCTGAGTGGGGGGTGCGCTGCAGCTGTGCCCCTAGAGGCCGGGTGGGAGTCCTGAGTGGGGGGTGCACTGCAGCTGGGCCCCTAGAGGCCGGGTGGGAGTCCTGAGTGGGGGGTGCACTGCAGCTGTGCCCCTAGAGGCCGGGTGGGAGTCCTGAGTGGGGGGTGCGTTGCAGCTGGGCCCCTAGAGGCCGGGTGGGAGTCCTGCGTGGGGGGGTGCGCTGCAGCTGGGCCCCTAGAGGCCGGGTGGGAGTCCTGAGTGGGGGGTGCGCTGCAGCTGGGCCCCTAGAGGCCGGGTGGGAGTCCTGAGTGGGGGGGGTGCGCTGCAGCTGTGCCCCTAGAGGCCAGGTGGGAGTCCTGCGTGGGGGGGTGCGCTGCAGCTGGGCCCCTAGAGGCCGGGTGGGAGTCCTGCGTGGGGGGGTGCGCTGCAGCTGGGCCCCTAGAGGCCGGGTGGGAGTCCTGAGTGGGGGGTGCGCTGCAGCTGGGCCCCTAGAGGCCGGGTGGGAGTCCTGAGTGGGGGGGTGCTGCAGCTGGGCCCCTAGAGGCCGGGTGGGAGTCCTGAGTGGGGGGTGGTGCGCTGCAGCTGTGCCCCTAGAGGCCGGGTGGGAGTCCTGCGTGGGGGGGTGCGCTGCAGCTGGGCCCCTAGAGGCCGGGTGGGAGTCCTGTGTGCGTGGGGGGTGCGCTGCAGCTGGGCCCCTAGAGGCCGGGTGGGAGTCCTGAGTGGGGGGTGCGCTGCAGCTGGGCCCCTAGAGGCCGGGTGGGAGTCCTGTGTGTGTGGGAGGGTGCTGCAGCTGGGCCCCTAGAGGCCGGGTGGGAGTCCTGTGTGTGTGGGAGGGTGCTGCAGCTGGGCCCCTAGAGGCCGGGTGGGAGTCCTGTGTGGGAGGGTGCTGCAGCTGGGCCCCTAGAGGCCGGGTGGGAGTCCTGTGTGCGTGGGGGGTGCGCTGCAGCTGGGCCCCTAGAGGCCGGGTGGGAGTCCTGAGTGGGGGGTGTGCTGCAGCTGGGCCCCTAGAGGCCGGGTGGGAGTCCTGAGTGGGGGGGGGTGCGCTGCAGCTGTGCCCCTAGAGGCCGGGTGGGAGTCCTGCGTGGGGGGTGTGCTACAGCTGGGCCCCTAGAGGCCGTATTTCTGTAGGGAGCACAAATCAGCACGGTCGTCCCCCTGAGCCGTGCGTGGTTTCGCTTTCTGGGGTTGCAGTTACCTGCTCTCCAGTGAGGTCAACAGTTATTAAATGGAAGATTTCAGAAATAGACAATTCATAAATTTGAAATTGTGCCGCATTCTGAGCAGCATGATGAAGTCTCGCGCTGTTTCACTTCCGCGCACCGGGAGCGTGAGTCATCCCTTTACCCAGCGTATTCACACTGGGGCGCTGCCCGGCCACTCGTCAGGGGCCATCGTGATCATGAGCTCCAGGAGCCATCGTGGTCATGAGCTCCGCTGTCTTGTGTTCCAGTGATCATTGTTTTACGTAATAATGGCCCCCAAGTGCAAAGCAGTGGAGCTGGCGAAAGGGGCACACCCAGGAGGTGCTGGGAAGTGCTTCCCGTGAGTGAGACGGTGAGTACTGCACAACTAGATATTTTGAGAGAAGAGACCTCATTCACACAACTTTTATCACAGTATATTGTTATCATTGTTCTATTTTATTATTGTTGTTGTGAATCTCTCATGGTGCCTAGTTTATAAGTTAAACTTTCTCATAAGTATGTCTGTATTGGAAAAAAAGTATACGTAAGGTTGGGTACTATCTGTGGTTCAGGCGTCCACTGGGGATCCTGGAAAGGACTCACCATGGAATGGGGGGGGGACTTCTGTGAG
This sequence comes from Saccopteryx leptura, assembly GCF_036850995.1. Taxonomy (NCBI): domain Eukaryota; kingdom Metazoa; phylum Chordata; class Mammalia; order Chiroptera; family Emballonuridae; genus Saccopteryx; species Saccopteryx leptura. The sequence goes on from NC_089505.1 coordinate 360,794,080, forward strand.
GTGGAAATTACTTGTATTCCATTAGGGATTTCACGTAAGTCATTTATTCATTTGTTTCATCAAGCATTTATTTCTGTGGGCAATATGTATGTAGAAATGAGCAAGACATGGCCCCTTCTTGAAAGACATAAAAATACATGGGAGAGAATAAATAAAAGCCATTCTCTATGAATAGATAAACTCAGACTCAGACTCAGGAAGTAAACATTAAGCACAAAGCGTCAGGAGTCTATATATACAGCATGGGGCAAAAGGACATTTACAGTTGTTTGTATGGAAAAATCATACAATAATTAATAAATAACAATGCAAGAATAAACTCTGTGTTTCAGGTACTCACAACTGTAAACCTACTTTTGCCCCACCCCGTATGCATTGCACCGTATTCTGAGGTATTTGTATACACAGTGTAACTTCCACTAAGATGAGATCTCACTGAACACAAAGACTGTTCGGACCACCTTTGTTTGCTTGGAGAGCACCCCATAAATTCCTACCCGTAGTGAAGCCTAATAATGAGCATGTTGGAGCACATGTGAGCATGTGAGCTGCTTTAATACCGGGGTGGGGGGGGGGGGGCCGGTGGAGATGGCTGGAGGTCTTTGTTTTGCTTTGCACCGAGTCGTGATTCTGAGACAGGAAAAGTCATGGTGGTGCTCCTTGCAGTGGATTTGGAAGGGCCCTAGGATTTCAGGGGTATCCTCGTCTCCAGGCATCACAACTCCTGGGCGTGTGAAGCAGAACAGTCGGACACGGAAGATCCCGGGCTCCAGAGGCAGAGAGAGGTATGGGTCCTCAGGTTGCTGCTGCTGCTTTTCCTTCCTGGGAGACCGTGGCTCATAGGTTAAAATATATCCTTCACGAGAATGCTGCTTAGGATGGTAACGATGAAAAAGTCCCCTTCATTGAAACCTTCCTACAGCCAGACACTAGTCCCAGAACTCACACGTGTCAAATCATTTCATTCTCACACCAACTCTCGAAGGTAGGCGATATTATTCTTTTCATTTGTTAGATGGAAAAACTGAGGTGCAGAGGGGTTAAGTAATTTTCTCAAGGTCTTCCAGCCAGGAAGTGGCAGAATGGGATTCAGACCATCAGATAAGCTGGCTACAGGGCCTGAAGTGGATGATTATTAAAATCCTTCTGATATTTGTGACTTCCTCGGAGGATTTCTATGAAGACTAGTAATTTCAATAGAACTAGGATGGAAGTTGTTTGATGCTGAGTTTGGAACCCATGGCGTCTCTCTCTTCTTTTTCCTCTAAAATTATGAACACTATAAAAGCAGAGGCCACTTGATTGGCTTATGATTTCTTTCTGAGTTTTTTTTTATAAAAAGACTCACTGAGCAAGTGGCTGGTGTTGCGGGGGTGGACTTCCTCACCGCACCCTGCCATCCCTCTGTTAGCAGGTGTCTCCCTCCGTGTGGTGGGAGACTGTGCCCGAGAGGTCGGGGAGGAGCTGCTGTGTATTCAGAGGACAGTAGCCATTGTGGTGAGACTATCTGGGACAGTGTTATCTGCAGGCAGTTAGTCTGCAGAACAGGAGACCAGGACCTGGGGTTGCAGCCTCACCCACCTGACAGGTGCTATTCCGTGAGGCCACCGAGCCTCATGGTAACGGTCCTCTGTGTGATGCGCTGTGGAGGGAGGCTGGCCGATGTCTCACAGCCAAACCCACACTTCTGTGCTGTGTGCACCAATGAAGCCACTTAGAAAACCCCACTTTCTGTATTTCAAAGTGGAGATAGTAACACACATCCCAAATGCCTCCTGGGCAGTTCTAAAGTCCAAATATATCTGAAAACAGAAAACATTTCCATAAGCCCCAGGCCAACTCATTGGTCAGCTACACCTGACCTGAACTGGCATGAGGCTCGTTCTGGTCTGTCTATTCCCCGCTCCGCGTGAAGGTGCATGTGTTTTGCTACAAAATATTAATGCGTTGGACTAAGCCACATTATCCCAGGCCCTGCTGATGGCATCAGATGAAAACCACGCCCCACATTACCTTCCTAACATCATAAACTTAGTTGTGAAGTTCAAAACGCACCTTGCCTCAAGAGCTCCGGATGAGGGGTAGGGTAGCTGTACTCACTACCTCACTGGGTTTCTAGGTGGATTAAGTGGAATAAACTATGGGAAGGTCACTAGCACATCATAAATCAACGACTATTTCATTTCCTAAACAGTTACGCACTCAGCGTGCCAGGCGCGTGGCTGTAGTGTGCCCTCAGTTTTAGTCTCTTTACAAGAACACTGTCGTACAATGTATGCTTCGAGTGCCTCACTATTGTCCCTAGGATTCTTTTTATTCAAGATGCCTTCCAAACATTTTCATGCGGGTGCTTTTGTGATGTTCAGAAAGTTTCCACCGTGAAGATTTTTCAGGTCAGAAAGAGGGTTTACGTTCCACATTCCTATGGCACCACAATGGTTTGATGACTGCCATGTCGAGAGGTTGCCTTTTCCAGCGCACCGCAGGGGACAGCCCAGCGCACACGTGCACAAACCACAGCTGCGTCGCCGCCACTGCAGGTCGAACACAGCCATCAGACGCCTTCAGCAGTGAAGGGACCCTCCACGTTCAGAGACAGACTGTTAACAAGTAGGCATCTTAGAACTGATGAAGGACGCGCTTATCCCAGGAAGAGAAGAACTGAGATGGAGCTCGGGGAGGCCACTCCCAGCATGCTGGGCGCAAACAAGCCGAAGCGAAACTTGTGCACGGATAGGCTTGTTAAAGATGGGATGCACTGACTTTGGTGTTAATAGACTTCAGCACCCTGGCCATGGGGAAGCCGAACTTGGGCAGATGCTTTCTGGGGATGTCGTAGCAGGACTGCAAAGTCCTCAACACGGCTTGCCTCAGGTGACCTCAGAGAACCCTACCTTTCTGCTCCAAGATTCTGCGAAACTGAAATGATCTGGGGGTCTGGGAGGGAGTCCCAGGAGATTCCTTCCATTGACCTCTCAGGTGTTGCCTGCCTCTCAGACGAGTCTCTTTGGAGTGGCCTGTTTTGATGGCCGAATTAAGTTCTCATTACTCATACTTTCTGCTTTGCTTCCTATCCAAAGAGCAAGGTACAATATAGCCAAAAAAAAAAAAAAAAAAAAAAAAAGTACTGAGTTTTAAAAACAGCTTTCAACTGTGATGAAGAAAAGTATTTACGTTCCCCGTGAAATTTGGGACATCCTTGACCTTTGTAGAAGCCACGGGGAAGCTACTCTCCGTCCCTGAATCAGCACCTGCTGGTGCACGTTGGCGTTCTCTGACAGACTCGAGGGGCTGACGGATGGGGCACAAATGCCACCTCTGTTACCGACCCAGAGAGTCCTGGGGATAAGGCCATGGTGAGTTTTCTAACACTGCTCCCCAGAATTAGGCTGCCCTTGATACCAGGGCCCTGCCAGGGCTGGAAAAAAAAAAGACATTTTTCTTTGTGGTGTACGACCTTCATCCACATGGCAGGAAACGCACCCTCCCTCTCCCCGCGCGGTGGGCTGACACAGGAACAGAGGGGTGCACCTTGTCAGCTCCGGGCTTCGTCCCGAACTCTCTGACGTGGCGGCTTGGGGGCTCTTATTTATTTATCTTTTATTTATTTTTAAAATTTATTGGGTTGACCTGGTTCACCAAACCATACAGGTTTCAAGTGTACAGCTCAATACAACTCCATCCACACAGGACGTTGGGGCTCTTTCTGGGGGTGGGGGCGTAGGCTGAATGGCAGCAGCGTTCCAGAAACAACTTCTTCAGGAAGACCTTGGAGGGAGAAATGAGTATTCCCTGCCTCGTTAGGCTTTCCCTGTTGGAAGCCCTTCTTGGGGGTTGAGGTGAACCTCTCTGTTCTTTTATCATTTTGGAACCATCACTCACTCCTGTGTGGAGTATTTTATCTGTAAACGCTCACATATAAAACGACTGTAAATAACCCTGACGTTGACGTTCGGAAGAGAAAGAACTGATGTGTCCCACAAAAAGGGGACCCGCTTTCATTGCGTGATGATGTGACGACGAAGCCTTCCTGGAGAGGTCTTCTTCAGATACACCTGTGCAGGGCAAGCTAGCTGTGTGCGCTTGGCCAGGTCCTGTCACCTACCTCCCCGGGTCCCTCTTCCACCGGGGGTTAAGCTGGTGGCATGCTGGCTGGCCGCCTGAATCCCTTCCTTCCCTCCCAGTCCCTCAGGCTCCGCTCTCCTGTTTCCAAGAACAATAATTACCGCAGAAAGTATCGTCTTTCCCAGATTGTGATCTTCATAACTTCGTCTGTGTGAACAGACAAACATCAGAAAACAGCTGAAGCATAACACAGGATCTACGGCCACGTCAGGGGGCCCTTCCTTGAAGCCTCCCGTGGAGATAAACTTTCAAACAAACGGCATTTGTGTGTCAGGAGGGAGGCGGGCAAAGGTGGGACGGTATGAAGCGGACTCTTTATTCAAGGTATAAGCTCCCATTTCCTGGGGCAGGGAGAACTTTGTCTTCTTTGGAGGGACTGTGTGAAGTGTTTGCCTGCGTTGTTGCTTGAGGACGGGGAAGAAGAATGGGAAGGATGTATACGAGTTCCTTCCTTCCTAAAGCCTTCAATCTGTCTCTTCAACCCACTTCTGCAATCTCTGTGGATTCTGGCCGGGCTCCAGTGCAGGGGACTGGACCAAACTGCGTGCGCCTGTGTGCGCGCACACACACACACACACACACACACACGCACGCGCACGCACACGCACACACACGCACATATGCACAAGAGTACTCGCCCGTCTTTCTACCACTGAGCTGAGCAAGGACAAAGTCCTCCAAGAAGGAAGGGACAGTGTGCCCATCACCCTCACACATTGCCCACTCCTCTGATCACATCCTTGCCTCGCAGGGGTAGGGCTCACACATTGCCCACTCCTCTGATCACACCCTTGCCTCGCAGGGGTAAGGTGGGATGGGCATACCTGCCCCTCCCTTAAAGCCAACGCAGCACAATACACATTTCTCCATTCCACTTTTTTTGCCTAGTAGGACGCTGACTTTGCCTTCACGTATGTCAGTCCCTTGTAGAATGTGAGCTCTTTGAATGCCAGGGCTGTAACTGATTTATTTTTGATTTCTTAGTTTTAAACCCTGGCATATAAACAGCAATCAATTCAAGCATGTGGGGTTAAGGAACATAGTAAACACTGGGGTCTCCGACCATCTCACATCCACCCCCGTTTCCTGGGAACAACCATGGCTTACAGATAGGGTGGACCCCCGGCAGCATGTATAAACATGTATAAACCACTGAGACCCCTCCCCTGCCAACAGTGGAAGAGGTCGTGCCTGAGTGCGGGCCAGACCGATGCCCTCTGGCAGGGTCCGGGGCGCGGGCCGCCTCCAGGTGGCGCTCTCCTGCCAGGCGTCCGGAAGGTGATGTAAGCTCGGCAGAAGGTCCAGAAAGGAAGACGGTTTTTGTCAACAAAAGTGATGTCTGTTTACTATAAAATTCAAACCATGTATGCATACTTATATGATAGAGGAGTTAATGTTTAAGAATGGCTAAGAATATTTTGTCAAAGAAAATTAGTAAGGGTTGGGTGTTTATCCTACCAGATGAAAACAGCATGATGGTGGAGAAGTGTAAATATGTCGGTGAAACTGATAGGACCCAGACACACACACACACACACATACAGGGCACTTAGTTTATGATAAATATGCCATTTCATTTCAGTGGGGAAAGGACAAAGGGTTTTTTTTGTTTGGTTGGTTTTAATGGTGTAGAGACATTGATTTCACATTTAGATGAAAATAAACTTAGCCTACCTTAAAGTATAAAAATAAGTTCATTTGCATTAAATGTAAACAAAAAAGTATAAAATCATAATAATATGAAAGACAACATTCATCATTTCAGGTAGAGGGGGCCCTCCTGAGCACGACAGATATGAAGCCCAGAAGCTGCAAAGGAAAAACAAAGTTAGCGGCTCTGCTTCTATTAAAAATCAATATTAATAGCGGAAAAAAATCTAGGTGTTAGGAAACTCCATGAAGAAAGGAAGCCAATAACTGATGATGAGAAAGTATTTCCAACCAGTAGCAACACACAACAGGGTAATAATCCAGGACACAAAGAGCATTTACAAATGAACAATTAGAAGACAATCTAACAAAACAAAGGAGAAGAGCATAGTCCTAAGGCCTTTTTGTTTTGTTTTGTTTTGTTTTTGGAAAATGCCAATTTTTATTTAAAGCAATAAGTAAGCCAAAGACCCAGGTATAAAGCCCATAAAATTCTGTGGGAATCAGCTTTTCTTAAAGGTAAGCTGCACAATTTTGGCATTGAATTCACCTACCCTATTTTAACAGCAGTGCCATCAAGAATGTATTGAATGACCACTCAGATTCATTGGGGAACTATGTGTCAGTGACACCTTCTCCCACGCGGGGAAGGTGAGGATTACGTGCAACAATCCTGTACAGGTAAACTCCCAGGAACGGGGAGGGGGGTGCAAACAGTGGAACTTAATTATTTCATCCTACCTTTCCTCTTCTCTCTCACTAAACTACTTAAGAGCAGGAATGGGCTCCAGTGTATTTTCGTATGCCAGTGTTTGTCACAGTGGAAGGAAGGGGGAAGGAACAAAGGGAATGAGAAAAGGAGAGGAGGAAGACAGGAGGAAGCAGGGAGAGAAGGAGAGAAAAGGGGAAAAAGACAAATTCCTGATGCAGTTCCGCTCCCAGCCACATGATGGCGGCATGAGCATGGCCGCGCTCCGGCGCTCGCAAGCCTGTCACTTTAAATCCCCGTACTTGGAGGCCCGGGGCGCCCGGGTGTCTTGTGTCTTGTGCCTGTGAGTCAAAGCTTTGCCCAGCAGCATCCGCACCGTCAGCTGAGTTGTAATGCAGGTGAACACGGGACTCTTCAAGAGGTTCACAGTCTTTCTTTCTAGAAAAATGCCAACAGGAGCTTGATAGTAAAAAAGAAAAAAAAAAAAGACTTTGTAGTCATTTTCAAGCGAGGAGAATTTCCTTCAATACCCAGCATCTGCTCTTCTTCGGGGTTTGCGGTCCGTGGGCAGGGACGGCAGTTAATGAGCCACGGGCTCGCTGCTCCCGGGCCAGGCTGGGCAGTCAGCTGGCGGAACGCTGGGAACGGCTGCCACCAACTCTGCACCAACATGCCCGATGGAAAGTGTGAGGTGTGACACCGCGGCCTGGGAATAATGATGAACAGAGAAGTGCTCCGGGCGGATTGCTCTGGCTTTCCCTTGCAGAGCCGCTTCACATCCCCGCGCAGGAACCCGGGCTCTTGGTCTTTGTTTCCCCAGGAGAAGCCGAGGCACGCCCAGCAACTGTCCTCCTGCCCCCAGTCACTTAGATGTTTCTTGGAACCCCAGAGAAAGGCTGTCCCAAACCAGGAAGAACCCTGGGGCAGCCTGTCTGCGATCAGAGCCACCCCCATCATGGATGTGGCTTTGAACCCGCCTTCCCATCTCCTGCTACGGTGTACGTGCTGTTGCGGGTTTTGTTTTGTATTGCCTTTGAAGAAAAAAAAATTCATTCCTCGCATAGGCACTTTTCTTTATAGTTTATATGCAGTCCTCATTTTGTCTTCTTCACAGCTCAAGAAGGAGGCAGAGGTTAGTGGCACAATGTTAGAAGCAAGGTCACCAAGAATCAGAAAGATGCAGTGATTGATACCAACCCTTCTGTTTCCCAGCTCAGAGGGGAAAAGCACAGCACGCCCTTGTGGGCACCTGGTTGGAATGTCTGCTCAGACACTGTCAGTCTCCTGACATGTCTAAGGTCCAGTTTTCTCATCTGTGAAATGAAGAGAAAGATGCCAGCCGCTTAGGGCTTGGGGAGGACCCAATGAGACGATGCCGAGAACATCTGCTGAGTCAGGGAGTCAGTGGGAAACACCTTTCTGCATAATGGCGGATCCTCCCCGCTCCAGACCTGCGCGCACCGTCCCATGCCCTTCAACAGCTTTTGTGCAGGGGTGAGCCTCCAGGCCGGTTTTCTTTGGCACACTGGAAAACTTCGCTCGGCTTTTGAGGATGGATTATCTGAGAGGTCAGAGATGAAGGGCCTCTCATATCCAAAAGGATACTGAGACTGTTGGGTAAATAGTTCCCCTTTTCTTTCGTTCTGAGACATACTGCAGAGGGGGAGGGGCGGGGCCACAGCCCCGTGAGTGAAGTGACAGCGTGTTTTTACATTCCTGTCCTTCCTCCCTGTTTCACGTGTGGTCCTGGAGGTCACCTGCCATCTACGCTGCTGTGGTACGAGCTCTGACTCGGGCATTTCACTTGGGAATCCAGGCTAGGACAAGATGGGAGAGAAGCCAGAACTCTGACCGAAGGTCAGGAGCGCTGCAATGAACACACACACACACACACACACACACGAATACACAGAGACACGTATGCACACATGTACACACTTTGGTCCATGTCCATATCAAGCAGGTGAAGCTCTAGAGTGTTTCCAGAGAATCTCATAAATTGTTGGGGCCCCGAAAGAGCGGACACTGTGTTTTCCCACGCGGGTAACGGACATGGGTTCCTGTGAATTCATCGGCACTAGCGTTCACCCCCAGCTGCCCCGACAGCAGCACCCACCGTAGACCTGGGCTGGCATCAGGTGGAGCCAGCAGCTGTCTCCATGATGTGATTTAAGGGCGCCATTGGGTTCTGCAATGCAAATCCATGACATGGGTGGGGTGACACGTTAGCCCCGGGCTATCTGCCACACCAGGGTAAGTTGCAGCTTGCCGGGAGTAGGCAGTCCCGGGTGAGGGCCACACGCCCATTCCCACTTTCAGCTACCGTTTATTGATGACCAACTGTGAGTCAGCATCATGCGAACACGTCCATGACCATCGCTCTTTTCTTAACCCAGGCTTCACAATAGAACCACCGGGAGCAACTTGGCCGCCGATGCGGTGCTGGTCCCCACTCCCAGTTCGTTTTCATTGGTCTGAGGGTGGGGCTCAGGCACCCAGCAAGTTCCTCGGGTACTTTTCATGTGCGGTCAGGTTTGAGAGCCATTGACTCTAATTGTCTTTTTCCTCTCTCCCCTCCCCCCCCCCCCGACCTTCCCAGGAAGGTCATCTTACTCCTGCCACCCCTCACTTTGTGGAACGGGAAGCAGGGAGTGTGCTGGAGTTCTTAGGACACAAGCCAGTTAGCAATGGACCAGAGAGGCAAACGCAGGTCCGCCTGACTCCGGCACAGCCGGCTGCAAAGCAGGATCCTTGCCAAGTTCCTCTCCTTCAGATCCTGCAGCAGAGAAGGGCCAGTGTGTTCTCGGGGCGAGGATGATGGGGAGATGCACAGCAGACTGGGGAGTCTTATTTGCAGCCACATGCCTTATTTGTGTTTATAAAAAGATAAGATTTTACATCATTTTCTATAAACCTGATACTTCAGGAAGAGGAAATGGGGTTGTTTGTACCACGCCGTAGCTGCCGGGAGATCACAACCTGGTTTGAGCAAGTCAGCCCCTAAGTGGACAGCAGGGACCTGGGGGTCCCAGGAGAGGATGGATGTGGACAAGGGAGAGTGTGGGGAGGAAGGGCGATGCCAGTTTGAGGCTCCTCCAAGGTCAACCCTGTTCTTGTTTCCCACCATGTTGGACAAGGGAGCTCTCAGCTTCGGAAGGGGCAGGCATGGGCGATGGGTGTAGGGACACGGCTCATAATGTGACGTTCACCCATCTTCCATTTCAGGGGTCGACAAACATTTTCGGGAAAGCATCAGATAGTAAACATTTAGGCTTCTGGCCCATCTGGTGTCTGCCACAACTGCTCAGCTCCGTTGGTAGAGCATAGAAGCAGTCATAGACACGACAGAAATGCCTGGGCGTGTCTGTCATCTAATAAAACGCCACTTACAAAAACAGGCAGGCAGGCAGGACTTGGCCCGTGGGTAGTAGTTTGCAGACCTCTGCTCTGCTTTGCTTACTTAACGAGCATGACTGAGGCCATTAGCTAAACTCCTCCTATCCTCACTTAACTCATCTGTAAAATCTCAGAGGAAGGACTGGGCTGGATACTTAGAACAGCTACCATTTTTGCTCCACACACACATGCACACACACACACATATATCACGCACATTGCTAATCTTCTCAGCCTGGATTTGGTTTCTGGGTGAGAACAGTGAGGCTTAGGACAATTTGATCTTCGCCTCCCGTGTAATCGATAGGCTGCAATTTGCACCTGGGCCTTCTAGTGACTGACGCAAAATCTTTTCTAGGCAATAGCCATGCTTCTAAGCAGTTGTTTGAAAATACTTCTAGCCCACAGAGCTAGAAGACGATGATTCCATTTACTGTGTCCATGTGGCTCTTTGCCCAACATGTAGGCAGTGCAAAAATGTACCAGCCAAGACATTTTAATAATAGTAATAATAATAATAATAACAATAATGTACCTGAGATTGAAATCTAGTCAGCTGAGCATGTTGACCTGGCATCCTGGAGTCAAATGTCAGGAGACCAACCTCTGTCAGAACCCCCGCCTCCTGTGTCAAGGAAACAGTCGGAAATGTGTCTGCGGTGTCTCCTTATTTCTGACCTTCCAGCTGTGTCCTTACCACAGGGTCCTCCAAGCGCTCAGAGTCCAGTCCCATTGACACCAGTCTACTAAATGCCCTATGTGCACTCCCTGTATGTCACTGGCTTCACGGGGCCTCTCTCTGGAAATACCCGAGGGGCTGGAACTCACTCTGGTCCGGCTGCCTGCTCACCTTGTCACTCAGCTCTCCTCTACGTAAGCCGGCCCAACGTGCATTCAGGGGCCCAACACTCCCAGGTGTCCAAAGGATGAACAAAAATGTGGTCGTTGCACCGGCCCTCTAGGCGCTGGGGTATCGGGACTTTTGTTAGATACTTGCATGTGTTACATAAATTATGCCATTCAGTTCTTCCAAGAGCCTGACAAGGTAGAGATGGTTACATCCTTTTAACGTGTGAAAAGCTGTGTGTCAGGGCGGTGCCGTTCCCCGTGGAGAGCTGTGTGTCAGGGCGGTGCCGTTCCCCGTGGAGAGCTGTGTGTCAGGGCGGTGCCGTCCCCCGTGGAGAGCTGCGTGTCAGGGTGGTGCCGTCCCCCGTGGAGAGCTGTGTGTCAGGGCGGTGCCGTCCCCCGTGGAGAGCTGCGTGTCAGGGCGGTGCCGTTCCCCGTGGAGAGCTGTGTGTCAGGGCGGTGCCGTCCCCCGTGGAGAGCTGTGTGAGGTGGCTCAGATCCCTGCCCCCTGGGTGGGGAGCACCCTGGTCCTTCCCCGCGAGATTGCCGTGAAGCCGTCAGCAGCGCTGCCTTCGTGCTTAGTCTGCGGCTCCTGCCACAACGTTTGTGAATGGGTGAGTAGAAAAGGGACAAGCCTCGAGTGTGATAGATGTATGTACCAGTGGCTCTTCATTCTTTGGGGTCCCAGATCCTTTTAAATGTCTGATGAAAGTTTAGCATCCTTTCCCCCCCAAAATGCAAAATGATCCACAGTTTTGTATAGCAATTCTGAGGGTTCGTGAACAAGAGCGAGCACTTGCTAACTGGGTTACTGTGCTGTGCAGGCTGTCGCTTTCCGACAACGGGTCGTGGGAGCAGATGCTCGCTCCCGGGCCTTCCCTATCCCCTCGCTCTCGCCGCTGCAGTGCAGACCCGCCCAGCGTCCAGCTCTGCTTCCTGCGTTTCTCCACCTACAGCTTTCCCATAGGGGAGGACTCGCCACCCTTCCCGCAGCCCGAGGTGCCGGGAAATTCGTGCCCCCTGGGAACAGCCCTTGATCAAAGATTGGCAGGAGCATGAACGCCCCAGCCCCCGTTTCCTTCGGTGAGAGCCGCCTGCACTCTGTCCGAGACACCTGCACTCCGCTGTCTCCCAGGGAGCCCATTGGGAGCAAGCTCAGTTGCCCGCACTGGTGGCCATCTTCATTTTCCTGCTCCTCACCAGCGTCTTACGCTGGAATCCTTGTTTCAGAGACTGCTGCTGGGGGACTCGAACTAAAACAGCCCATGCAGATGACATGTAAATAATCCATCCCTCATGATGTGTAGGGTGGGTCTAATCTTAATGGAGATTCACTTTACAGATGGGGACATCTGACATATAAACCGGCTTAGTGACAAGCTTAGAGGTCCATGGCAAGGTTGAACTAAGCTTAACCTGACTGCAGTCTCTTTACTCAGAGACTTGCCCCCCTCCCCATTTTTTCCCATTTATTTAGTCAATAAAACTGGTATGTGCCAAGAACTGGGGGAGACATCGGGGATACACAGGACAGCACGTCCGGTGGGGTCTCTGTTACCTGGAACTCGTACTCCAGGGAGAGGAGAGAGACACCAAGTGCATATAACAATGAGATAATTGCAGGTTGTGATGGGGACTGTCAAAGAAATACATGGCATGGTCTAATAAAAAGAAAATCATAAGCTCGGAGGGAAGGTTCACCTCAGAAGGGGTTTGGGCGAAACCCTCATGCTCCTCGGTTCTCCATCTTGGCTCCTTATAGCTCCATTATTCACCTCCAACAGACACTGAATGTACCCTGTGTACCAGCAGAGAACACGGATGTGGTTGTGGTCGCTACTCTTAAGGAGTTTACTATCTGGGGGAAGAGATAGGGAATAAACAAATAAGTAAATAAACGAGGGAAAATACCGGCTCCTAATAAGCACTTTTAGAAGAAGAGTAACAGGTGATGAGATGAGAGAGCATAGTTTGCCTTTTTTAATGGGTTCCCTAGAGAATTAAGTTCAACGGTCCTAAGGCAACCATTGGATATAATGAACTCGCTTCTCTTCTATGCATTTAGAATAATACTAATAATATACAGTCCTGAAGAAAATTGGAGGTGGGAGAGTTACTGAAATCATGACTGTGGTTGGTAGTTCAGATGAGGAACCCCACTGAGAAAGGCTCTCTAAGGAGGTATCACTTATCGAATTTCCCCATTTATAAGATGCACCTTAATTTTAGAGCCTGAAATTTGAAAAAAAAAAGTATTACATAAAGTTATTGAAATCAAGTTTTCTCATCATAAAATTCATACAACTCCTGATCTGTGCGAAAAAGCGGGAGATGCAAGTTTAAAAATCTACAACCACTGTATAAGACGCACCTAGTTTATAGATCCCAAGTTTTTTGAAAAAGTGTGCATCTTATACATGGGGAAATACAGTAAGTAGAGCTCTAGATGTCAAGAAGAAGCTAGCCATTGAGGATCAGGGCTTGTAAGGGCAGAGGAAGGGTCTGCAAAGCCCCAGAAGGCCAGGGGGGCTGGGGGGTGGACAGAGTGGGTGACAGGACAGGGCAGGGGAGGGCCAACACATGGAGAATCTTGCTCATCAAAGTTAGGAGCATGCATTTTACTCCAAGTGTGGGGAACTGATTCCAGAAAGCCAATAATCGAAGAAGGAAGACGCGTGAAATAAGACATAGCTCACCACCTAGCGGCGAGGTGGTAGCAGCCTTATCCTCGATGGTAGTGGTGCCCATAGAACTTGCTGATCAACTGGATATGGGGGGAAAGGAAAGAGAATCCAAAGATGTCTGGCTTCATGAATGGTGGATGAATGATGGAGCCGTTTACTAGAAAGGGGAAGACGAAACAGGTTTGTAGGAATAAACTCAAAAATTATGTTTTGCATATGCTATAGTTGAGGGGCCTATTTGAATCCAAGGAGGGATGTTAAGCTGACCACTGAGTCGGTGAGACTGGAGTCTATAAGAGATGTAGGAATCTTTGCCATGCAGAGGATGCGGTCACCTAGAAACACTTCTGTGGTCCTGTGTTGGGCAAATGAATTTGTAAAATTTGTCTTTTTTGAGTTTGCTCACTCTTATTGTTAAAAAATGGCACTGGGCAGCCATGTGTGTGCTTGCCCTCCAAGCAGGGCAGTTGATTGCAAATTGCAGATTGTAGTCTTGCTCGGGAGGGGCCGTTGTTTTGCTAATGTTTGCTGGAGGAGGGGTCTTTGCGGGCCCAGGCAGTTTTGCAGGGAGAGCAGAGAGAATGCAGAGTGCTGAAGAAGCCAGTTTTGCAGAAGAGAAGAAGGTGTGAAGATGGGGAACCAGAGCTGAGGGGCTTTGTAAGCTCCGCTGAGACTGGTGGGGCCTTTGATTCTAGGAGGAACGGAGAATGCGTCAGAGCTTTGGGAGCTCTGAATGAAAGGGAAGTGTTTTCCCTGCCTGTTTGCTCATCGGCCGCCGGTGTGAGACTGTAATCAAGGAACGGCCCGCCATTTTTTGGCTCCACTGTTTCTTTACCATCTGCCCGAATCCAATGAGAACCTGCCTGGCCATGGCGCGGCCACTGGCCTTACACTCTGTAATACTTAGTGCCTGGTCTTGCATTGTGACTCTACCTAGATGGTCCTCTTTTAGATGGTCAATCATATTGACACTCTCCATGGAGAGAAAAAAACAATGGAAAAGCAGAGTTTAAGAAAAGCCCCAGGATGTTTCAGGGTCTGTGGGTTGAGGAAAGGGTTGGGGAATCACTACAAGAAACCGAGAAAGAAGAACCCCTGCGGTAGGAGGAATGCCAGGAGGCTGTGGATTCAGGAAGACAAAAGGAAACATGTTTTATGAAAGTGAGGTGGTCAGTATGTTGAATGTTGATAGAAGGTTAAGCAAGCAAAGAACACCCAGGAGACCCTTGTATTTCACCTGCTAGAAGTCACTGTCCTGGTGGATGAGAGAATTCTAAGACAGCCAGCCACCTGCTCCTGGGGAAATCTAGTCTAGGCTAATGAATGATTTAAGGTCATCGGCAGTATACCTGGAAGGACCATGGCAAGCTCAGATAACTTGGGCAAATTGAAAGTTCTTTTTGTGTGTGTGACAGAGACAGAGGGACAGATAGGGACAGACAGACAGGAAGGGAGAGAGATGAGAAGCATCAATTCTTCATTGTGGCCCCTTAGTTGTTTCACTGATTGCTTTCTCATATGTGCCTTGACAGGGGGCTACAGCAGAGTGAGTGACCCCTTGCTCAAGCCAGCAACCTTGGGCTCAAGCTGGTGAGCCTTGCTCAAACCAGATGAGCCCACGCTGAAGCTGGCGACCTCGGGTTTTGAACCTGGGTCCTTTGCATCCCAATCTGATACTCTATCCACTGTGCCACTGCCTGGTCAGGTCAAATTGAAATTGCTTGAGGTGACAGAACAATGTCTTACCTATGACACTGACTGATATTAAGCTCAGAGCACATGGAAATTTATTTCAGAAAATAGAGGGTCCCCAAGGGCTCTGGCTTACTCATGGTTGTTCTATGTTGTTACTACAGTCTGTTGCTACCACCTCCCGGTTTCTAACACATCACCTCTTCCAACTCTCAGGCCAGTGCTGTTTTCTAACAGATCCTGCTGTCTCAGCAAAGCTTCTTGGCTGGTTATATAAAAACCAATGTGGGAAAGAGTTAATTGGCAAACAGAGTGACTACATTTGCAACCCAAGAAGGCCTGCTGTGACTTGTTATCTGCAGAGCTAAGCAGCTTGCTATACAAGTGATATTTGAAGCTCACTGCTCATAATGCCAACGGGGGCACTTAGCACCTATGTAAATGCTCTCAAGATTAGCATCTTGCCATTTATTTTATGTTATTTCCACCCCTTTGGAGGGGAAGCCTTTTCTCATCTTTTGCCTTTAGGAGCCAGAGCTGAGAGAAGGTCAGATTTGGGCAGAAACCTGGGCTCAGAAGCTAACTTACCAGTACCTTCCAGACTGTTCCCTGTGTAGCATGAATCATAGAGTTGGAGAATTACTCAGCAGAATGGAAAGATCATGGGTTTGGGGAATCAAACACCTACATTTAAATCTTGAGGAACTAAATGAAAGAGCTACTTAAGTCATTTTAGCACTATTTTTTTTCCCTTTGTTAATACAAATAATGAAACCTATATCCCAGGATTACTATGAAAAATCTGTTTCTAACCTGACTTCTGCCTGCTCCCCATCCTGAAACGGGTCTGGAAGTGCTATCAACCAATCGGATATTCATCGCAACTGCCCACCCTCCACCCTTCTCCCTGAAACATAGTCCATGACCTCATCCATTTCTGGTTCTCTTTCTACCTCTCCGGTGACACCTGCTCTGTCTTCTGTACTGGCTTTTCCTCCTCTATCTGATGTCAGAACTTGAAAACAGGCCCTCTTCTCTCTTCTCTCTGCAATCTCTTTCGAGATAACAGCATTATCATCTCATTATACAGGATGTGTATGCTGACAACTCTCAAATTTATCTCCCCAGCCTAGATGTGTCTTTTGAGATACTGTCTTGCTCATCCGCCTTCCCAGTTGACATTGCCACTTGGATGCTTCTCAGACGTCTTACATTTTACATGCCTATTAATTTTGAGCTTCTCCTTAAGCATCCATTCTCCCACAGGTCTACCACATATTAGTAGATAGCATCATAATTAACCTTGTTACTCCAAATAGAAGGCTAAGCTTCATAGTTAATGCCTACGTCTCCTCTACTCTCCATGTAGAAAGCATACGCACCTCATGGGAACTCTATATACAGGATATTTTGAATTTTTTATTTACCTGTATGTCCACTCTCGCCTGGATGGCAATTTTCCATTTCCCTTCCAGATCTTTTCTCCCCCCTTTTTCTAGTCCATCCTGCTCTGTTTCTCAGCAGGCTGACCTGTCTATGCTACATTAATAAGCTCCCTTGCCATTGGGCTTCTGGTGGGACTCAGTTAATGGGGAGTACCAGCAGGAAATTGGATGGAGAAGGGTGAGGTTGGGGTGTGTGTTCTGTGGCTCCCTCCTTCCATGACGGCCAGGTTTGCTGGGGTCTTCAGTGGAAAGTATCGTTTCTATGTCAGGAGGAAGCCATCTGTCTCCATGAGCTAATGACCTCTCCCCACATTAGCCCCTTTGTGGCAGGTATGGTAATGGCGGCTACTGTTCATTGTCCTCAAGGAACTGCTCTGCTCTCCTGTGGCTTCTGTACACCCCACCTCTACCTCTATCCTGTACTAAACTAACTCCCAAATTATCTTGTTTTGAAAGTGTTATCTATTTCCTGCTGGAACCTGAATGATGACTCACTAAAAAAAACCAACAAAAAAAACAATTGACCACCCTCTGACTTGTTCCCCTCCACTCACTGAAACCAGTTCATACAGTCACTCTGCCACAGCATTTACTGATGATTGTAAGACATACATAATCTCATTCCTCTGCTGGAAAGCATTCAGAAGCTTCCTGTCCTGTTTGCAATGTCCCCCTTGTTATGGGATTAAGTCCCTTCGTGGTCTGGCCCTTGCCTACTTCTCTACATAGAAGTCTTACAGTCTTCTATGGCTTGTTTCTGGCCCGTTAGCCATGCAGATGTTATTACAGACTCTAAAACGCTCCCACATCTTGCCTGCCTCCTGGATTTTGTATATGTTCTCTGTTCTGCCTGGAACGTTCTCCTCATGGAGAGCAGGCATATTTGTCTCCTTCTCATTGTTGAGATTGAAACATCTTTTCTGTCTCTTCCTGAGTAATTCCTTTCCCATTATTCTCTCATGATTTTCTGTTCTTACCTTTCATAGCAATGCTTTTACTAATAATTATTGATTATTTAATGTATGTATCCCTGCAGTGAGTTATAAGCTTAAAGCCATGGGTGTTGTTGTTTGTAATCCCATTAAGCTCATTGCCTGATATATGGCAGGAACTTAATAAATACTTACAGAATTAAGGAATTAGGCAGGAGGAAATACCTGCCTCATATTATGTATTTATTGAGCATATCTATTTACTAAGTACTCTTTGATACTTGATGTTAGTTAATAGTTTGAGTAATATTAAGTACACTCTTTCTTCAGGTATTTCTGATTAAGAGTTGATATTTGTGATATAACCCATGGAACTATGTAGGGTGACTAAAATCAATTGATTTTTATAATTAGGGGGTATGAAGATACCTATTCTTTAAAGATATACTTTTGTAAGCACTGGTATTGTTATGACGACTCAGAATAACAAGAATGAAGCAGATTTGTCCTTTTAGAAGCTCAGAATGGTTCTGGTCAGTTGGCTCAGTGGATGGAGCATCAGCCCAATATGTGCACATCATAGGTTTGACCCACAGTCAAGGCACACATGAGAAGCGACCATCTGCTTTTCTTCCTCTCCTTCTCCCACTTCTCTCTCTCTCTTCTTCTCTCACAACCAATGACTCAGTGGGTTCAAGTGTTGGCCTCAGGTACTGAAGATAGCTTAGTTAGTCTAAGCATCAGCCCCAGGGGCTGAAGACAGCTAGGTTGATTTGAATATCAGCCCCAGACAGGGGTTACCAGGTGGATCCTGGTTGGGGCGCATGTAGTAGTTTGTCTCACCTCCTCTCTTCTCACTTAGAAAAAAGCAGCTTGGATTATTCAAGCATCAGCCCCAGACGGGGGTTGCCGGCTAGATTCTAGTTGGGGTACATGTGAGAGCCTGTCTATCTCCCCTCTTCTCACTTAAAAAAGAAAGCAGCTCAGAAGATAGAACTTGTTGGAGACTAGGACCAAGCTATCCTAATAAAAGAAAATTGTTACTTTTTAAAGATTTTTTTTTTTGTTTGTTTTACAGTAGATTCCAACATTAAGAACTAGAGGCACACTTTCGGATGAATGATCTGAGACAACTCTACCTAGTGGTGTTTATTTGAATTGCAGGCATAGTATACTAGGAAGGAAGGAAGTAACCAGCCTCCAGGATGGATGTTACTTTTCCAGCTAGTCCTATATTAGAACAAAGATAGATAATAAACACAAATAGATATAATAGTTAAATAGTATCATAAACATTTCTGACCCATTTGAGTGATGAGGAATACTTATAAATGCCTGCTATAGGACTTAGGTGAAAATAAGCACCTTTTATCATAAAATCATATGTTTCAAATGTTGACAGAAATCTTAAGTAGATTCTTCTGTAGACCCGTGGCAAGGGGGGTAATGGGACAGACGAAACACCTGGAATGTTTTACAGATGAGGCAGCTGAGGGTTATGGAAATTCTACATTGTCAAAGATTAAGACAACTCTTCAAGTTAGAGGTGATAGCATGCGTACTGGAGTACTTGCCTCCTGATATAACACTGGTCTGATACGTGTGACACAGAAATCCTCTCTAGCCCCACATTTCAATCCTTGAAATTCATTCAGCATCCATTTTGCACCACATGGGGCAACTATAACAAGATGAGCAGTTAAAGCAAGAGCCCTTTTCCCATTCCTATGCTTAGTTAAGCCCCACCGCCACTTTGAGAAGTTGGTTATTTTAAAGATTTTATTTATTGATTTTACAGAAAGAGGAGAGAGAGGTGGGGCGTGAGAGGTATCAACTCGTAGTTGCTTCACTTTAGTTCATCACTTTGATTGCTTGTCATTTGTGCGTTGTCCAGGCAAGCCCAGTGTTTTGAACCGGTGGCCTCAGTGTTTCAGGTTGACACTTTATTAACTGCGCTACAGGTCAGAGTTTTTATATAAATATAAATATATATTTATATAAATATTTATATATATATTTTTATTTGGTGTTTCATTGGTGATACTCAGAGAAGGAAGATGGCTGCTCTCCTGGGGTCACACAGCTGGGAAGTGACCAAGTAAGGGCTCCAGTTATGAGTGTGCTAACTCCAAGCCTCCCCCCTCTCTCTGTGGAGGGGCAAAGCCAGTGGAAATGGTAGAGGGCTCTTTTATTTTTTTCAGTTTTTGTGTTTAGGCAACAATGTTCTTTCCATACCTGTAACAAAAGTGTGACGTCCTTTCCCAGAGGCCAGAGGGTAGCCCCACCTCTGATGCTTGCTGGGGGCTGTCATCTGTTATCACCTGCTTCTGTGTGGTGCCACCTTCAGGATCATAAAAACAGAACTTATCCCCAGGGCCTTGCTCAGTAAAGGTGCCAAGGATAAGGGCAGTATGTAGAAGGGAATGGGGCTTTTCTCTGCCGTCTTTGTAATGACTTTTTATGGGCGATGTTATAGCAATGTATAATTACAGGCAAATAGCCAGAGCTCTTGTTCTCAGGCCTAGGAGCCAGGCTAGAGGTTTTGCCTAAGGGGAATCCATCTTTTAGTGCTGTGAGAAGTGGAGGACAGAGATTTGGGTTGAAAGCCCAGCTCACCAGATCTCTCTGTGCTCTTGGACAAGATAGTCACTTCTCCAGATCTTAAGGGAGGATAATACCATTTTCATCAATAAGCTTTTGGAAGTTTAATTGATGAACTATGTAGAAAGTGTACCGTATATGACCTGAGATCCAATGGAATCTTTGAAAACATTGATTTCCTTCCCCATCTCCATCTGATAGTGAGTAGAATAGACTTTGCTGTAGCATCCACCAGTGACCACGTACATGAGTCCAGTTTTCACCCGGAGCGCAGGTGTGCATGTTGGTGAGTATAGCGATGCTGCTTGTCCAGGGAACCCCTGGCCAGGGAGGGGATGTTTATGCTGGACTGTAAAGGAAGAGTAAGAGCCAGGAGAAGAGAGAAGACAGTTTGAAGCAAATGCCTTGGAGGCCATGCCAGAGAGTGTGGATTTTATGTTAGTAGCAAAGAGAGGTCTCTGCGGGTTTTAAGTGGGGGAGTGGCGTACAGTCCTCTGCGAGCTTGGTCGGCATTGGGTGTTCTGATCCTCACAACGGCTTTGTGACTTTGGTCTGGTGGAGTACACTGAGACCTGGGGAGGTGAACTAACCTGTTTAAGAATCCCTAGGTGATAATGGCCATGGCAGGACTGACCCTGAGGCTGATAGCCCGAGGCCTTAGCCCTAGCCCGAGCCATCCCGTGGTCCTGTTCAGCATGCACCACACTCGGAGATAGATCTCTCTGACCTCTCATCTGTCGTGATTCCAACCAATCCCGTGCTTTCCGCCCTCCCCCACCATTGACTTCCCACCGAATGTGCCCAGTTCTGACCTTCCTGAAGAATGCCAGACTCACCTGTCCATTTGCCATCTCCATGTAGATGCTCATCAGGTCTCCAACGCCACGTGTGAAAGTGTGAACTTTTGATTTTCCCTCCAATTGCTTCCTCCTACAGTCTTTCACAGCCTGCTCAAGGGCCGCTTCCTTCTGCTGCTGTCCGGGTTACACTGCTGACACCGCCCCCACCCCTGCTGCCGTCCGGGTCACACTGCTGACACCGCCCCCACCCCTGCTGCCGTCCGGGTCACACTGCTGACACCGCCCCCCACCCCTGCTGCCGTCCGGGTCACACTGCTGACACCGCCCCCACTCCTGCTGCCGTCCGGGTCACACTGCTGACACCGCCCCCACTCCTGCTGCCGTCCGGGTCACACTGCTGACACCGCCCCCACTCCTGCTGCCGTCCGGGTCACACTGCTGACACCGCCCCCACTCCTGCTGCCGTCCGGGTCACACTGCTGACACCGCCCCCACTCCTGCTGCCGTCCGGGTTACACTGCTGACACCGCCCCCACTCCTGCTGCCGTCCGGGTCACACTGCTGACACCGCCCCCACCCCTGCTGCCGTCCGGGTCACACTGCTGACACCGCCCCCACTCCTGCTGCCGTCCGGGTCACACTGCTGACACCGCCCCCACTCCTGCTGCCGTCCGGGTCACACTGCTGACACCGCCCCCACTCCTGCTGCCGTCCGGGTCACACTGCTGACACCGCCCCCACCCCTGCTGCCGTCCGGGTCACACTGCTGACCCCGCCCCCACCCCTGCTGCTGTCCGGGTCCTGCTGCTGTCCGGGTCACACTGCTGACACCGCCCCCACTCCTGCTGCCGTCCGGGTCACACTGCTGACACCGCCCCCACTCCTGCTGCCGTCCGGGTCACACTGCTGACACCGCCCCCACTCCTGCTGCTGTCCGGGTCACACTGCTGACACCGCCCCCACTCCTGCTGCCGTCCGGGTCACACTGCTGACACCGCCCCCACTCCTGCTGCCGTCCGGGTCACACTGCCGACACCGCCCCCACTCCTGCTGCCGTCCGGGTCACACTGCCGACACCGCCCCCACTCCTGCTGCCGTCCGGGTCACACTGCTGACACCGCCCCCACTCCTGCTGCCGTCCGGGTCACACTGCTGACACCGCCCCCACTCCTGCTGCCGTCCGGGTCACAGTGCTGACACCGCCCCCACCCCTGCTGCCGTCCGGGTCACACTGCTGACACCGCCCCCACTCCTGCTGCCGTCCGGGTCACACTGCTGACACCGCCCCCACTCCTGCTGCCGTCCGGGTCACACTGCTGACACCCGCCCCCACTCCTCTCTCCCCTTCCCCAAACCCAGTCTGCCCGGACGCACGGCTCCTTGCCTGCTATGGGTCTCTGTTCGAATGTCATGTGACTTGCACCGTCTTCCCAGGTGGCCCCCAATGAAAGAGAACCCTCCCCATCACTCTCTGCCCCTCTCTTCTTGGCTTCTTCCTCTTTCTCCTCACCCCACCTCTGCCCTGGCCATGTGCACTGACTTGCACGGTCTCTGCTCCCCATTAGCACGGAAGCTCCTTGAAAGCAGAGGTGTTTCTATTCACAGTTTCCTCATCTGTGACTTGTGAAGAGCCAGGCCCATGATAAATGCTCACTTGTGAGAATATGAGGGAATCTGAAAACACCTGGAAGGTAGTAGACCACTACAGCATAAGTTCTAGAATGTTCCCTCGGTGCCTGCTGCGTGCTAGGCCCTGGCTGAGCACTTGCACGCACACCGATTTCATGTTTTCCTCACCCCCCAGCCTCGGTAGGAAGGGGCCCTCGCTTCTCTCCCGAGCGTTCCATAACAAGACAAGGATGTCCCCCAAACAATGTGCTGTGAGTGCCGCTGCGCAGGGAGCCGCAGGAAGGGGCCGTGTCTCCGGTGTGCTCACAAGTGACCATTCCTGAGCGCTGAGCCACTACTTCCCTCCAGCTGGCAGCTGAGAGAAGGGTTATCTCTGTAAAATAGCTCTCAGTAAGATGCTAATAATAAGTCAGAGTTATGGGATTATTTTTCCTAAAAGGATTAAATCCAGGATCCTTCCCCAGAAATCCAGTTCCCGCCACAATGGGCATCCTGTTTACTGGACTCTTGATAATAGAGTCGTAATTGGAAGATCTCAGAATGGAGTGAAAGGCCAAAGTACAGGGGGTGCAGCACTTGGAACTTTTTTCTCTATTAAATACTGGATTCGTATATGCATCTCAAAACACTGCCCAGCAATAATCCTTTTTCATTGTGGTAACATACACACAACATAAAATGTATCATTGTAACCACTGAGTTTTGTTTTAACATTTTGTATAGTTCAGTGACATTAGGTCCACTTCCAGAGTCGTGTGACCATCGCTGGAGGTCTTTTACATTTTTGCAAACAGACTCTCTGTCCCCATCAAACACTAACAATGTATCCCTCCCTCCCTGCCCAGCCCCGGGCAACCACCTTCTGCTTCCTGTCTCTAAGTTTGACGACTATAGATACATACCTCTCTTGCACGTGAAATCAGACATTATGTGTTCTTTTGTGTTTGTTCTGTTTTGCTTTGCATAATGTCTTCCCGGTTTATCCATGCTGTGGCATGTGTCAGAATGTCGTGTCATTCCTTTTTTTAAAGCTGAATAATATTGTATTGTATTCTGCTTGTGCATTTATGGAAATGGATTTCACCTTTTGGGCATTTGACTAATGCTCTTATGAATATGGATGTGCAAATATCCATTCAAGACCCTGCTTTTAATTCTTTTGGGTATATCTCGAGAATTGGAATTCCTTAGTGGTAATTCTAGGTTTGATTTTTTTGAGATACTTCCATACTTTTTTCCAATCACTCTTTTATTCAAGTTTGCTTAAGTTGACATTTTAAAATCTTATTCAAAAGACTGGTTTTTAGAAATGTTGCAAAATAATAAAAAGTGCTGGTCTTCCTTTTATTATCAGTTTCACAACTTAGTCATCGACTTCCTAGGCAGCCCTAAAGACCACTTCATCATTATAATAAGGCACGGGTGTTCTATATTTTTTTTCCCTATGTTTTGTTCCCCAAATGAGTCAGCTGAGGAAGCTAGGAGGCTAAGGGAACAATGCCAAGCTTTTTGTATTTCCTCCTTCCCTGCTTCCCAAGCCCACCTACTCCGTGTCATCGGACCTGAGCCAGTGAGCCAAGCATGTGGGCTATTTCCTTACAACCATCTGTGACCTCATGAACTTCCAATGGGGTATTAACAGACCCTGCCAGACCAAGTTAAAGAGCCAGACTCACACAATCACGTAAACTCAGCACCGGACCGGAGCAGTAAACATGTGGATGCCTGCACGTTGGGGTCGTGAATGTCACTCTGGAAATAGGAGTTAGTCTGTGCTCCGTTCCCATCCCACTTAGCGTGATGTAGGCCAAGCTACGTAATTCTCTCTGGAAGTGCATTAGCCCTTTTCTCATTCACATATATATTTTAAATCAATAGGTCTCCAAAAGCAAATAAAATATTATATAGAATCTACAGACTCTTAATATATGAAACAAATAATAATTAAGGTGCTAAAGAAAATTAAAAAATGTTTTCATTGATCTGAGAGAGAGAGGAAAGGGAAGAGAGAGAGAAGCATCAAATCACTGATCCACTTAGCTGTGCGCTCATTGGTTACTTCTCTATGTGCCCTGACTGGGGGTCAAACCTGCGACCTCGGCACTCCAGGATGATGCCTTATCCACTGAGCCTTTTGGCCAGGGCCAATTTTTTTTTTCTCCCAATATTTCTGACACCAAACAAATGGGATTTTTCCTCACACCAGCAACCAAGTCTCCGTCTCTGTACACCAGCTGGGTGTCCTACAATTCATTCCACTTGACACTATCTACCTAGATTAGTGCATACTGCGCAGGTGTAGGGCTCAGTCCCATAAACTGCCTCTGTTTCACACGTCAATCATGAGTCTACGTTGTCACTTGAAACCTGACCAATTGACTATAAACCAAGGGTTCCCAAAACCTCCTCCTCGGGTTTGATTCTTTTCTAAAATAGCCCAGAGACCCCCCAATATGGAAGCTCTTCTGATTAGGAACCACATTTCTAAATGCATTTCACAAATACAGTTGCTCGTCACAAGTATAAAGATATAATAATGCATCAGCAATGATTCCTGCCTTCTAATGGTGGTGAACAAGGCTGATACAACTTGATTCTGACTTAGTGCTGTGTTCGTGTTTATGAAAGTTTGTTAGTATTTTAGAGATGGGAAAATTGAGGCTTAGAGAGCCTATTTGACTTTCTCATCGCCACATGGTTAGCAAGTAGAGGAGCTACAGTCTGAACCTAGGAAATTTGGCTCTCGGGGACTATACTTTTAAAACATCCTGCATTGAAGCCTACATCTAAAGCCGGAAGTGGATATGTAGAGAAGCTTCCACATACAGAAAATGTGAGAGACAGGAGCTGCATCCTTTGGACTGCCCACACCTACTGTTCTGGTGCTGCCGTGACAGGTGCCTGTCCCTGAGCGGAGTCACCAACCTTCTTCCCTTCAGGACCCAAGACCCCCGAGCCAGCTCTGGGCCCGTATTCAACAGCCGGAGAGCACTTTAGCAAGTTCCAACAATTAAAGCGACTCAGTTAAGGGTTGAGAGCTACAAAACAATTCATTTGGTCCAAGGTTGGGTCTCTGGGTTTGAATTTTCCATCAATCCCTCTGTCTCGTTCGCTCTTTCTTTGCACCTGGTAAGGGAGGCTTGTCCTTCTTAATCATGCAGGTGCTTCCTCGGAGGTCTGAGTTTCTTCCTCGGGGCTCCCTGCTGAGAACTTGCTGCAGTTGATGGCTAAGAAGATTATTGATCCCCAGGGCAGAGTTCAGAAATATTCTGATAAACGGATCATGTTGCTAATAAAGGGTCACCCCAAAAGGGCTTCGGGGTAGAGATGTTGCTGACATCAAGCTCTCAGCAGTGGTAGCACGAGAGAGAAAACGACCTCTCGAGAAGGGAAATGAGGAAAAGACAGAAATGAGGTCAAAATGACCTTTAACCAAATAGCGCTGGGTTGCCAGAAGCCTGGCTCTGCGAACACTAACCTTGTGACCTTGGACGGACTTCTAGACATCCAGATCTCAGCCCCCTCAACTGTAAAGGAGACAGAAACAACATCTTCAAAGAGCGTCGTCAGGATGAGGTGAAATAACGTCTGTAACGTGTTTGTCCGAGAAGCGGCCACACATTAGGGAATATAGGAATGGTGGCTGTTATAGCCATCAGTACGGTGATTATTTGTGTTTCTGTTGAACGCTCGCCAGCTCCCCCCCCCCTCCTGGAGTGATAGGTACCAACTGGAATTCTGGGTTTCAGAATCATGAAGCAAAGATGCTGTGCAGCCTGTGTTCTCTGGGTGATGGGCTGGGGCGTCTGTTCCTGGCATACATATGGAAATCAGGCAAGATGGTGGCTGCTGGGCAAGCGGAAGACACAGGGACCTGAAGCCAGCTGAGGGGGACGGACTCAGACATTCTGCAACCGTCCTCCGTCTAGTGCCTGATGTGCAGTCCTCATTACTGACCGTGGACGGCTTCACAGCAAACTGGGGATTGGCTGTGTGGGAACATGGAGATTTATTCAAAGCCAAATTGAACAAATGGGGAATAATTGATTTAGCTGAGCTGACACTGCTCCTTGCAAATAACACACAATGCTTGACTCAGGCGGTCATTCGGTTTCCTGGGCATCCAGACTCCTTCTAGCCTTTCACTGAGAGGACCCAGGGCTTCCTGACTCTCCTTTATGGCAAAAAAGAAAGAAAGAAAGAAAAGAAAAATTTAGATTCTAAGCTCCCTTCTCATGTCATGCTGGCGGGATCTGTAGGAAATATGGTTCATATTAGATAAACTCTCAAGAACATAAGGATTTTTTACTTAGTCCTTTGATGCAGGAATATAGTTTGGCCTTAACTTAGTGAAACTTGAGATATATTTGGTTGGGTGTAAGAATGATAATGTTTACCAGCCTTGTAGTCTTTAGGAATAAAGTTAAAGTAAACTAAGTGAAATAACTGTAAAATAGACGATGTTGTGCATCCCCTCGTTGGCATTGGGTCTGGTACAAGCTGCTCTTGAGTCCCTTGGCACAGGGAGCGTTGATTCTAAGTGTGGTGCGCCAAGGAATGGGACTGATGAATGTGTATGGATTTTCTCCGGGCATTCTGTCACCAAGGACAACATGAATTACGGGTGACTTATTAAACAAGATACCGGATTAAAGGGAGACATTGTAGAAGACCTCTGGGGGGCATGTGTGTTTGGGGGAAACTAAGAAAAGAAAATAAAGCAGAGTGTCTGCCCTGAAGGAGTTTCTGTGCTGGTTAAAGACCTCTCCGGGTGCCACACGGACTGAGGCTGGCGAGGACACCGGGAATGAAGTGTCCCCGGAGAGTTCGGGAGGAGACATCCAGTATGTGTGACCAGCCTGGCCAGCAGATAACCAAGCTTAAACATGAGCTTCCCCTCCTCCCCTCCCTCCTCAGCAATCCAGTGACCACCTTCACTTTACCGAATCCCTCAGCTGGGCACCTGGGGACGCTGCACTCAGTGCCCCGCTGCCTCCGTGAGCCCGAGGTCTAACAGAAACGGCCGGGAATTGCCCAGGACATCGCCTTGCTATGCATACTCTTAAATGTCATTGTGTGCCCCTGCTTCAGCTCGTCCTCCACACAGCTGCCCTGCGGTGCCCGTGCGAAGAGATGACCCAGCACAGGACAGAGAACTGCCCTTTTTCTCAAGTTGGCAAGATGAGGTCTATGAATGGGAGGACAGCTAGCTTATCTTTATTAAAAAACATTGACTTCAAATAGACAAGAGTTGCGCTAATTTTTCTAGGCAACACACATAAGTAATATCTGGACGAGTCATCGTGATGTCTTGCTATGATGTTGTGCAGTTACATATTTATACTAGCTGGCCGGTGAGTCGGGAGTTCTACATTCAAGGTTCAGCTCTGCCGTGAAATGAGGCATGTGTCCATAATGGTAGCATCTTATTCAACTGTTTTGCTCCTCAGGTTTCTTTGATGCGAAGTGAGGAAGTTGTGTCAGCTGACCTCCAGGTCTGATTGTCCCTCTTTGACGATCAGTTGTACAATGCTGTTTACCGACCACTGCAAGTCACTCATGACATCGCTCATGACATAAGAAGGCTCTTTGGCCAACTGGTGCAATTCAGCTGAAACATATTTCAAAGCTGACACTACAGACCGTATGGATTTGTGGCCATGTGATTTGGACACAGGCCCTGTTGTATTGCCTGCAAGTGCCGTATCACTGAGATTACATTCAAATTTATGCTGTAGCAATTTCTAATATTTGGTCTGTGTGTGTGTTTGTGCCACTCACACCTACTCATATACAGGGCAGATGTTTCCAACATATCCTGGAGTTATTTTTAAGGCCCACTGAGAAAATGGTTGTGGCAATATACACAGACTCTGAGCATGGGTTCTCCATTTGGGGCTGTGTGTGACATTGGAGGAATTATATTACCTCTCTCCGCACTTCAGTTTTCTCCTTCTCAAAATAGGGCTGATCACTGTGTCTGCCTCATTGGGCTGTTGAATGTAGATAAGGTATGTAGCATGACCATTGCATCGTCCATTAAGTTTTAGTCACGATTAAACATGAGTATCTCAGAATACATTTGAGAAATGTTAGACAATGCTTTTTGAATTTTCATCTTTTATGTATTTGCTAATTTGGGTCTAAAGTCTCTGATGTCTTGCCTGCATCAAAGCCAGCCTGCTTTTTGATTTAAATGGACAGGATATTTGAAGTATGTGATGCTAAAAACATATTAATTGTAGCTGTTATCTGTTGAGCACATATTATGTGCCAAGCTCCTTGCATCTTTTGTTTCTATTTTCTAATATCCTGCCTGACCAGGCAGTGGCACAGTGGACAGAGCGTCAAACTGGGACATGAGGACCCAGATTCAAAACCCTGAGGTTGCTGGCTTGAGTGTGGGCTCATCCGGCTTGAGTGCGGGTTCACCAGCTTGAGCGCAGGCTTGATGGCTTGAGTGTGGGATCATAGAAATGACCCCCAGGTTGATGGCTTGAGCCTAAGGTTACTGGCTTGAGCAAGGGGTCACTTGCTCTGCTGTAGCCCCCTGGTCAAGGTACATATGAGAAAGGCACAATGAACAACCAAGGAGCCACAACAAAGAATTGATACTTCTCATCTCTCTCCCTTCCTGTCTATCTGTCCCTATCTGTCCCTCTCTCTGTTTCTGTCACACACACACACACACACACACACACACACACACACACTCCTTGCAAGCTAGCTGTAATTCTAGTCATCTGACTGATTTAGAAATAGAGGTTCAGAGAAATACACTGCCCATAGTTCATAAGTGTCAGAACCCAGACTGCAGCCAAAACGAACCCATCTCCGAAGTGCAGCCAGTTCCACGTCTACTCTGTGTCCCCAGAGCAGGAGGAACTGACGTTTACAGGAGAAATTAGGAGGGAAAGCCTCCCTCTAACTTGATTGAAAATGTGTGTCTGTGTGTGTGTGTAGTGATTTTTTGTGTGTGTGTGACTTAAGATATTGTATATACATGCTGAAATTCTTACCACTTAATCATGTAATGATGTTTTTTTGCAAAATGAAAACTTTTTGTGCAGAAAATAACTGCCCCGTACCATTGGTGTGGGACATCTTTGCTTTGCTCTACCAGGTTTTCTTCCATGGGCTGGGCATAGGTGTCCTGCTTTTCCTCATGATGGCCTGGGGCGCTCCTGCCACCCCGCCCCCACGGGGGAGGGATCGGAGAGGGGGAGAGGGGCGGATGCATGTTGTAGGAGGAGGGGCAGCTACTTTGTAAAACAGTCACAACCTAGGTTCCTGAGGAACTTGAGCATTCTTGTTGATTCAACTTCGCCATCTCCCTGTGAAGTAGCCCTTCTATCATTGTCCCCATCGAAGGACAGTGCTCCTAACGGGGCAAAGTACCGAGAAGTGAAGAACTTGCCGGATCTCAGATGGTCAGAAGCAGCAGGATCAGGACTTAAACCTTAATCTCTGGGGGCTGAAAAGAATGTTACCCCCCTCATCCCGCACTGTCCTGTGGTGGGGGAGGGCTCCAGGGCTCTGGGGGCAGCACGAACCCGCAGGAGCAATTGTGTACATGGTGTAACTGGCACCGGTTGGTATCCCTCTGATGTTGTCTGTCTTAGCCAAGTGCTCATTTGGGTCACTTAAACATAAAATTGAAATGACCAGTCAGATCCCTGGTTTTTGCTACCATATTTAAAAAAAAATTTTTTTTTAGAAAGGTTAGAAGTAAATATAATTTGTGCAAAATTCATTGAGCCTATGCCATGTGCAGCGCAGTGTTTATTCTAGGAGAAGAAAGGTAAATACATAAATTGCTACTATAGACTAGTAGGAAGCTTGGGAATAAATATATACTATGATATTATAAGGGTATGGATGACTTACTCTGGAGGGTGGCATTTACATAGGTGTCCAATGACAAAGCTAAACCAAGTTTGTAATGAGTTTAATATCCTTTATTCAAGGGAACACAGCCCATGGATTGGGGCAGCACAGTGCCTCCCAAGCAGGTCCTGAGAGATTTGCAGCAAGACAGAGTTTTGTAGGGAATTAGAAGAGGTGACTTAACAAAACAGGGCACGATTGGTGAGGAGGTCGGGGGATCTCCCTCAAAGGCGAGCAAGCGCTATGTGGTCGGGTCAGGTGAGCTAGCAGAGCCGAGCCGGAGGATTGTAACTGGTGTGCACGCAGTTTCCTCCACATCGTTTCCCGTATGTGCAGGCTGACTTGTTTACCTTTGTGACGTCGCCTCGGCTATGAGGGTGGCCTCCGTTTTGTGGATCCTGATATACAAAGACATTGATCACAGGTGAAGACATTTGCGTTGAGTCTTGAAGGACATGCAGGCACGCACTTCAGAACTGAGTAGGGAGTGCCGAATCCAGAGTGAGGGCGGGAGCACGTGAAATAACATTAAGCCATGAAAAGGCAGAAGCTGTTTTAAAAACGGCCAATGGTGAACAAGCCCATGTATCTGGAGCACAGATAGACTATCGAGCAAAGGCTTGTAGATCCAACTGAACAAAAGATTGGAACTTGACTGTGCTGAGCCTGGCTTGCTCTGGTAAAACGTGTAGCCTGTATTGTAACCGGTGAGAAATCATTGACTGTTTTCAAGAGAGAGAGTGACATGACCAGCTGTTGGAGAAGTATTTCGTTAGCAGCAACGTGGAGGGCGTGTGGACGGGACGGAAAGCACAGACTTGAGTTAAGGCTGATGTAGCAACATTGGCAGGAGGTGGTGAACCCCCAGGGCAGCGGCTGTGGGGATGGAGACTATACGCCCCCCTAAAAGAGAAACCTAACTTTGTGGGAATGTTTTCCAGCCGCTGGTGTGATTAGATCTTTAACTTTCACCCCATACTCTCTGTGTCTTTCTCTGGATAAGAGCTGTAATCGAGAATTTTTTTTTTTTTATAATTCATTTATTTCATTTCTCTTCCAAAAAAATGACAAAAAAAACTTGTCTTCACTATAACCAGGGAAGCAGTTTGAAGATATGAAAAGAGTAACTAATAATGTTCCTTCACCCTGTCCCTTGTCCTTTTAGGAAACCAGTGTCAGCAAGCCGAGGAGAATCTTTGAGTTCGTGTAGAAGATGTAGACTTCTGGTGCTTTTGATGAAAAACATCGAGGTCATACACACACATTGCCTTGACTTGCTTCAATTCTCTATAAATCCCTCACTTTTACAACTCGTCGTGGGCGTTCTTCGAGGGCCATCAATAGAGACCAAACTCACTTTTCAAATGGCTGAATGCTCCTCCTCTCATGGATATGCCACAGTATGCAGATGTTTTCTTATTTTTATATGATTTCTCCATGTTCAGTATTTTGGTGTGCGTGTGTGTGTGTGTTTTTGTCACTAGCAACTAGTAAGTGGTGATGTTTACATACCTTTTTATTAGATTGTCTAAACAGTGGCCAAAGAAGTTTTCAAAAGGTTGTTTTGTGTCCTTTCACAACTAGAAAGAACCTTACAAATATCAACCAACTTCCTACTTCCCAGGTGAGGCTTGGGAGGCACGGAAAGGTGCAGGGAAGACCTCGAAGCCACCTAAGTTGTCTGGCGGCTCCTCTGGAGCCCAAATCAAGTCCCAGCCCCCTTCTCGCCAGGGAGGTGCTTGTAGGGGGTGGTGTTGTAGATTCGTAAGTGGTGGGAGAACTATAATTAGCACACGGAGTCCACAGGCAGGACTGACTCTCAGGCCTCATCTAAATCATAAGGCAGCCCTTCTTCTAACAAAGCGACCTGTGTCACAGGCCAGGGCAGGAGTGACAGAAAGCATTGAACTCATCGCAGCCTGTCCCTGCCTGGAAGCAATGGGGTAGCCACCCTTCCTTCTGCTCTAAGGAAGTGCTTGGGGTTTCCTGGTTGGGAGACAGAGGGCACCTCCTCTTCCTTCCCTGGATCAGACCCCTCTGACCTCTTGAACATCCTCGGAGGCCCTGTCTCACTGTCCCTTACACGTACAACATCCATCCAGGCTCCTGGAAATAAATACATAGGAGAAAAACTCTGTGTCCCTATCATGAACTGCTAACCAGGAAAAGACTTGTGCTTTTTCTGTAGCGATTGCCAGGCCCTGGTTTATTTTTCAAATCATCTGGAGAGCTTATTTACACTATAGATTACTGACCCCAAACAAATATGTATTGTCTTTGGAATTGTCATAGCTGTGTCTATATGTTTCTATATCTATATATTTCTATATCTATACCTATATATAGCAAACATATAAATATTGTAACACATATATAAGAAAAAAAATATTTTTAAGCCTGTTAAACGTGTGTGTGTGTGTGTGTGTGTGTGTGTGTGTGTATTACATATATAATATATGGCAATTCCAAAGAAGAAAATATTATTTATTTTTATTTTATTATTTCAAAATTTTATCTATATGGCAATTCCAAAGAAGAAAGTATTTATTCTATATTAAAATCTATTGTTTAAAAACTGTACATGTATGTGTAAATTATTGTAGTTTACCTTTGGTGGTGTTCCCAGGTAGGGCAATGATTTGCACAGTTTTGTTTTGTTTTTTCTCAATGAGAAAGCTGAGGTCTAGAAATATTCTACAACTTGCCAGAAACAGTTGAGCATGTCTGTGTCTGAGCTGGGACCCCTCCCCATCACCCAGGTCCCAGGTCAAAATTCTTTCAACAAATTTATAAATACAGAATCCTTTCAAAATCACGGAGAGATTTGTCTTTGTCAAAGTGCCTCTGTGAGAGGTTGTAGGGAAAAAACTGCAAACCAGACAAGTGCCAGGCTGTCACGATGGGGACCAGAAGCTGCGCTTCTGAACTGGGAGGGGGTGCGGCAAGATGGGGAACCAGGATCCCCATGATACATAGGGGCCACCAGGTCTCCCCGCCTGGGATATTTCAAAGGCTGGTGAATGGAGACTGACTTTGGTGGAGGCTAGTTGCATTCATCTCTTAAGCATGTGAAAGACATTTAGAGACTGAATGATTTTCAGTCCCCCGGGTTTAGGAATGAAAGGTAAATACGGCGCAGAAAATGCTTTGGACTGGCTTTAAAGGCTTGTGCAAAATGCTTCCCGTGGGGGGAATCGTGGGTCATTAAAAGGTTGCTTCTCACTAATGCCCTTGATTGGCTCTTGATGCGCAGCTCCCTGTGAAGTGACAATCAGTCCGAGTGACCACTGCTCTTCAGCTGCAATTATTGATGGTCCGGCAATTTCCCTTCATTTTAATCAATTTGGTCTCTGAATAGCTCTTTTCTTTGTTTTAGACAAAAGAGGCAAGTGTTCAGTCAGGATGCCTCCTTTCTCACCGGCAGCCTCCGTTTTCTTTAGGAAGCTCTTGGTGACCTTGTCCAGGGTTTGGCGGGGCACAAGTTCTGTGTGTCTTTTCATGGGAGGCAGTCCTGGCCGACCCTCTATCCCAGACTGGTGTGATCGCCGTAGAGACTGCCAGGGCTGCAGGAGCATTAACACAGACATAAATGGTTGGGGTTGTCAGTTAAAACACAGGACTCTCACTTACATTTGCACTGCAGAGAAACAACTAATTTGTGTGGGACAAACTTAAGCTAATTCATTTTCACTGATTATGTGAAAGACCATTGCAACTGGGTGTCTTCTATTTGTATTGGCTGTATCTGGCCACCCTAGCACGAATGGGTGAAGGTAAGAAAGGGTGAGATCGACAAAACAACAGCTGATGCCAACCCAAGAAGACGTAGAAATAACACAACTGAAAATTGGAGGCAGACTACACCAAGCCTAGACTCAACCAGCTCTACAAACAACACACCCAAACACACAGAAATAATGAGAAGACAGAGAAGTGCAATCCAAATGAAACCACAAGAGAAACCTCCAGAAAATGAACTGAGTGATATGGAAATAACCAACTATATATCAAGCTACCAGATGCAGAGTTTAAAATAATGATTGTTAGGATGCTTAGGGATCTTAGAACAACAGTGGATGGTCATTATGAACACCAAAATAAAGAGATGGCAAGTATAAAAAAGGACATTGAAATATTAAAAAAGAATCAGTTGGAGATGACAAATACAATATCAGAAATGAAGACCACAATGGAAGAAATTAAAAGAAGGATGGATGAAGCTGAGGATCAAATCAGCAAGTTGCAGGACAAGATAAATGAAGGCATGGAAGCAGAGCAAGAAAAGAAAAGAGACTCAAATAGTCTGAGGAAACTCTAAAAGAGCTCTGTGACAACATGAAGAGAAATAACATCCGCATCATAGGGGTTCCTGAAGAAGAAGAGAAAGAACAAGGGATAGAAACTTTATTCAATCAAATCATAGCTGAAAACTTCCCTAAATTGATGCAAGGAAGGGTCTCACAAGTTCAAAAAGCACAGAGAACTCCATTAAAGAGAAACGCAAAGAAACCTACACCAAGCACATCATAATTAAAATACCAAAGCTAAGCAATAAAGAAGAATTATTAAAAGCTGCTAGAGAAAAAAAGGCTATCACCTAAAAAGGAGCCCCCATAGGATGACATCCGACTTCTCAACAGAAACACTTGAAGCCAGAGGGAATGGCAAGAAATATTCAAAATAATGCAGAACAAGAACCTACAACCAAGACTACTTTATCCAGCAAGGCTATCATTTAAAATTGAAGGAGAAATAAAAAGCTTCCCAGCCAAAAATAACTCAAGGAATTCATTACAACCAAAACCAATGCTGCAGGAATTGTTAAGGAGCCTGTTGTAAACAGATCAAAGTGGGAAAAGATATAGCAAAAGAGGAATACAGCTTTAAATAAAATGGCAATAAACAACTGCATATCAATAATAACCTTAAATATAAATGGATTAAATGATCCAATCAAAAGACATAGGGTAGCTGCTTGGATAAGAAAACAGGACCCGTACATATGCTCTCTACAAGAGACACACTTTAAAACAAAAGATGCATATAGACTGAAGGTAAAAGGATGGAAAAAATATTTCATTGAAATGGAAATGAAAAAAAGCTGGGGTAGCAATACTTATATCAGACAAAATGGACTTTAAAACCAAGGCTAGGCCCTGGCCAGTTGGCTCAGCAGTAGAGTGTTGGCCTGGCATGCGGGGGACCCGGGTTCGATTCCCGGCCAGGGCACATAGGAGAAGCGCCCATTTGCTTCTCCACCCCCCCCTCCTTCCTCTCTGTCTCTCTCTTCCCCTCCCACAGCCAAGGCTCCATTGGAGAAAAGATGGCCCGGGCGCTGGGGATGGCTCCTTGGCCTCTGCCCCAGGCGCTAGAGTGGCTCTGGTTGCGGCAGAGTGACGCCCCGGAGGGGCAGAGCATCACCCCCTGGTGGGCAGAGTGTCGCCCCTGGTGGGCATGCCGGGTGGATCCCGGTCGGGTGCATGCAGGAGTCTGTCTGACTGTCTCTCCCCGTTTCCAGCTTCAGAAAAATACAAAAATATATATATATATATAAAATATAAAAAAAACCCCAAGGCTATAGTAAGAGATAAAGAAGGTCACTACATAATGATAAAGGGAGTAATTGAACAGTAAGATATAACCATCATAAATATCTACACAACTAATATAGGAGCACCTAAATACATAAAACAGACTTTGATGAATATAAAGGGTGAGATCAACAGCAATACTATAATAGTAGGAGATTTCAATACCCTACTAACATCACTAGATAGATCCTCAAGAAAGAAAATTAACAAAGAAACAGCAGACTTAAAGGACACAGTAGATCAACTCAATTTAATAGATATCTTTAAAACCTTTCACCCTAAGGCAGCAGAATAGACATTCTTTTCAAGTGCTCATGGTACATTCTCTAGGATAGACCACATTAGGACACAAAAGCAGTCAACAAATTTAAGAAGATTGAAATCATATCAAGCATTTTCTCTGATCACAATGGCATGAAACTAGAAATCAACCACAACAGAAAAACTGGGAAATACTCAAACACATGGAAACTAAATAGCATGTTATTAAATAACAAATGGGTTAACAATGAAATCAAAGAAGAAATAAAAAAATTCCTAGAAACGAATATTAATAAACATACAACAACTCAAAATTTATGGAACACAGCCAACGCAGTCCTGAGAGGGAAGTTCATAGCACTACAGGCATTCCTTTAGAAGCTAGAAAAAGTTCAAATAAACAACCATACCCTTCATCTAAAAGAACTAGAAAAAGAACAGCAAGTAAGGCCCAGAGGTAGTAGAAGGAAGGACATAACAAAGATCAGAGTGGAAATAAATGACATAGAGGCTAAAGAAACAATACAGAGGATCAATGAAACCAAGAGCTGGTTCTTTGAAAGGGTAAACAAGATCAATGAATCTTTAACGAGACTCACCAAGAAAAGAAGAGAGAGGACTCAAATAAATAAAATTAGAAGTGAGAGTGGAGAAATAACAACCAACACAACAGAAATACAAAATATTGTAAGAATACTATGAAGAACTGTATGCCAAAAAATTAAACAACCTAGATGAAATGGACAAATTCCTTCAAACATATAATCTTCCCAAAATCAATCTGGAAGTATTAGAAAACCTAAACAGACTGATTACAACAAAAGACATCGAAACAGTTATCAAAAAGCTACCAAAAAACAAAACCTCTGGGCCCGATGGCTTCACTGATGAATTCTACCAAATATTCAAAGAAGAGCTAACTCCTGTCCTTCTCAAGCTATTTCAAAAAATTCAAGAGAAAGGAATACTTCCAAGTTCCTTTTATGAGGTGAGCATAATTCTGATTCCAAAACCAGGCAAAGACAACACAAAAAAAGAAAATTATAGGCCAATATCCCTGATGAATTTAGATGCTAAAATCCTCAACAAAATATTAGCAATCCGGATCCAGCAATATATGAAAAAAATCATACATTATGATCAAGTGGGATTTATTCTGGAGAGGCAAGTATGATACAACATTTGTAAATCAATTAATGTGATTCACCACATAAACAAAAGGAAGGAGAAAAACCACATGATAATTTCAATAGATGCAGAAAAAGCATTTGATAAAATCCAGCACCCATTTATGATCAAAACTCTTAGCAAAGTGGGAATACAGGGAACATACCTGAACATGACAAAGGCCATCTATGACAAATCCACAGCCAACATCATAATAAATGGACAAAAATTAAAAGCAATTCCCCTAAAATCAGGAACAAGGCAGGGGTGCCCCCTTTCACCACTCTTATTCAACATAGTACTGGAAGTCCTAGCCACAGCAATCAGACAAGAAGAAGAAATAAAAGGCATCCAAATTGGAAAAGAAGAAGTAAAACTATCATTATTTGCAGATGATATGATACTATAAATAGAAAACTCTAAAGTCTCAGTCAAAAAACTACTGGACCTAATAAACAAATTCAGCAAGGTCGCAGGATATAAAATTAATACACAGAAATCAGAGGCATTTTTATACACCAACAATGAACTGTCAGAAAGAGAAATTAAGGAAACAATCCCCTTCACTATTGCAACAACAAAAAAATAAAGCACCTAGGAGTAAATTTAACCAAGTAGGTTAAGGACTTATACTCAGAAAATTATAAAACACTGATAAAAGAAATCAAGGAAGACACAAACAAGTGGAAGCATATACTGTGCTCATGGTTTGGAAGAATTAAACATCATTAAAATGTCTATATTACCCAAAGCAATTTATAAATTCAATGCAATACCAATTAAAATACCAATGACATACTTCAAAGATATAGAACACATATTCCAAAAATTTATTTGGAACAAAAAACCCCACAAATAGCCTCAGCAATCTTGAAAAAGAAGAATAAAGTGGGAGGTATCACCCTTCCTGATATCAAGTTATACTTCAAGTACTCAAAACAGCTTGATACTGGCATAAGAACAGGCATATAGATCAATGGAACAGAACAGAGAACCCAGAAATAAACCCACATCTTTATGGACAACTGATATTTGACAAAGGAAGTAAGAGCATACAATGGAGTAAAGATAGTCTCTTTAACAAATGGTGTTGGGAAAACTGGACAGCTACCTGCAAAAAAAATGAAACTAGACCACCAACTGACACCATGCACAAAAATAAACTCAAAATGGATAAAGGACTTAAATGTAAGTCGTGAAACCATAAGCATCCTAGAAGAAAACATAAGCAGTAAGCTCACTGACATCAATTGCAGCAATATATTTGCTGATTTATCTCCACAGGCAAATGAAATAAAAGACAGGATAAACAAATGGGACTATATCAAACTAAAAAGCTTTTGCACAGCTAAAGACAATATGAACAAAATAAAAAGACAAACCACACAATGGGAGAACATATTCAACAATACATCTGGTAAGGGGTTAATAACCAAAATTTATAAAGAACTTGTAAAACTCAACACTAGGAAGACAAACAATCCAATCAAAAAATGAGCACAAGAAATGAATAGACACTTCTCCAAAGAGGACATACAGATGACCAATAGACAGATGAAAAAATGTTCAACATCACTAATCATTAGAGAAATGCAAATTAAAACCACAATGAGATACCACCTTACACCAGTCAGAATGGCGCTCATCAACAAAACAACACATGACAGGTGCTGGTGAGGATGTGGAGAAAGGGGAACCCTCCTGCACTGCTGGTGGGAATGCAGACTGGTGCAGCCACTGTGAAAAACAGTATGGAGATTCCTCAAAAATTAGAAATGGAACTGCCCTTTGACCCAGCCATCCTACTTTTAGGAATATATCCCAAGGACACCATATCACTGACTGAAAAAAAGAAATGCACCCCCATGTTTATGGCAGCATTGTTCACAATAGCGAAGATCTGGAAACAGCCCAAGTGTCTGTCAGTGAACAAGTGAATTAAAAAACTGTGGTACATATATACAATGGAATACTATGGAGCCATGAAAAAGAAGGAAATATTACCTTTTGCGAGAACATGGTTGGACCTGGAAACTATTATGTTGAGTGAAACAAGCCAGACAGAGAAAGAAAAATATCATATGACCTCACTCATTTGAGGAATCCAAGGAATAATGAGAACTGAGGAACGGAATTGATATAGAGGAGGGATCAAAGGGACCAGAGGAAAAGAGGACAGAGGGAAAGGGGATGATAGGATGAAAGGAAGGGGGGAGAAAAAGGGGCGAGGGAGATGAGGGGAATTGGGGGGAAGGGGATGCATTCGGGGTGACCCTAGAATCTATGTAAACACACTTAATGAAAAAAAAAGAAAGGGTGAAATCAACATTCGTGAAACCTAGAAGGTCATGGGTCAGAGGAGCAATGAGGGCAATGGCGACGGAGCGATTTCATTCGTTCAGTAGCGCACTTGTGTATCTGGAGGTTTATTGACTCAAAGGAGATTTACTGGATCCTGCTTCACCACCGGCATTATGATGGGGATATTAAGACGAATGAAACAGATTAGTAGTGATTCAAGATGCACAAACCAGCGTTCTGATGAAGTGTGAGAGGAATCGCAGCAGTTGGGACAACGTGGTTCTCGGGCTTTTTTCCCTTTCATCACATTGGCAACACGTGACCAGGAGCAACTGAGAGTTCAAGCCAGCAAGGCTTTGGGGTACACCGGTCTTATCAGGAATCCTTCCCATTTTATCATCTTCCTCTTCTGGCCACGTTTTAGAGTGACTCTTTAAGACGTAGACCGAGAGGAGGAGGCATGAATACCAAAAGCCTGTATGTTTTACTTGTAAAATGAATAAAAAGTTTTACAGGCTTTGACTGTATATCTATTTTAAGTACAGAAACCGGGCCGGGGTCATCAGTATATGTCACAGCTGTGTAAGAAAAACCAAATAAAGGAAGATGATACGTCTACTTCAAGTTTTCTCTAGATGAGTGGCCCAAGGCATCTTATTAAAACTTATTTTTAAACTATGTCAGGCCCTTTGTTTGCCATTTTATTTACTGCAGAGGATGGTGGTACCTTTCCAATGTGTTTCATGCTGTCTGTGGTATGTGCGCGCGCACACACACACACACACACACACACACACACACATCATGTGCACAAATACACCCTTGTTAGAGCAGAGCCAGAATGAATGAGGCACACAATATGGCGTATAGAGATGTGTTGTAGAACTGGGCACCTGAGACCTGTATAAGTATGATAACTAGGGTCACCCCAATAAATTCAATTTAAAAAGCCATCTAGTGGTAAATCGGTAAAATTGGATCTTAAAGGCGTTCCTGCAGGACCCGTCGGCTGCTGTTGGGGAGGCAGGCATGAACGCGAGACACTTATCTCACAGTAGGAATTTAGAGGTAACGGAGATAAGATAGTTCCGCGGAGAGTCTTGAGTTCCGTGCTTGCTGTGCCGCGGCCGCCGCGGCTGGACTTCCCAAACAAACACGGCCCACGCACCTAAGACGTCTCGCTAGTGCCAAGTGTGAGCCCAGCCCCTTGGCCAAGGCTGATTTGCTTGTTTGAAGTAGATACCTAACTCAAGGGCATCAACTGGCCAGCCGACAGGCGGCTCGGAAGGACTGGCCAGTGGGCGCGTGGCCACCACATTGAGAGTAGATTTCTATTAGAGATGAGCG
The DNA here is from genome assembly GCF_036850995.1 of Saccopteryx leptura. NCBI lineage: Eukaryota > Metazoa > Chordata > Mammalia > Chiroptera > Emballonuridae > Saccopteryx > Saccopteryx leptura. The sequence continues at coordinate 360,835,143 of NC_089505.1, forward strand.
CTCAGCACGAAGGACACGCAGGCCAGGGAAGCGGGAGAGGCAGAGAGCAGGGAGCTCAGGCTCCGGGCCCCACAGCCAACTTCGTTTCAGGAGCAACCCAGGCGCCCTCTGGGCCAGGTGTGGCTGCCCAGGTGTGCACACTGTGTCTGTGCGACCCAGGTGACCTTCCCGTCCTGAAGGTGTTTTCATCTTTCAGAGGCCTAGCTGTGTGACCGTCCCTGTTCTTCCGGGAGGCCAGGCTGCGAGGTGGCTTCTGGTCCCTGAGGACCTGCGCTTGGAGTCCCTGGTTCCCCATAGCCATACGTTTCCTGGCAATGTTTTATAACCCGAGGGATTTCCGGGGTTCCTTCCAAACAAATAACTCACAGACCCAGGCCCAGCAGAGAACTGAGCTGCGAGGCAGTGTGGGCCCCGTGCTCAGAGTAGAGAGAAGAAAGGCTGACAACAGCGGGGGAGGCTGCTTTCTGCTGGAGGATTAGACAAAGCCTATCAAAGCCTCAGTGTCGGCAACGGGCTCTGAAGGAGGACTCAGGAGTTCCCTAGCCCGGCCTGGTACTCCTAAGGAATTAAGTAAAACCATGTGGGATAAAAAAAAAAAAAAGGAAGCATTCCTCTTCCTACCAAGTTGTAATCAGATGTCCATATTGCAACCCACTAACCCGATTACACACGCACAGGGCTTTTACCTGTCTCTCACTGTCTCTAGTATGAGAAGTTTTCAGGTTTCTCCATTTGCTCCTTACAGAGAAAGATTATGAATTAGAAGAAATCTAGAAACAAGCAAAGAGTCATTGTGCCGATATGTCTCCTTGTCCCAAAGGTGGACGTTACCTCATTGGAAACTCACAGAATTTGCTGATACAGTACTCACCTTTTATAGGTGACCTACCAGAATGGGAATGGGTGAGTGATTTGTCCAACATCACACAAACAATAAAGATACAGGTCTCTTTCTTTTTAATTAAAAATACTGTAGGCCCTGGCCAGTTGGCTCAGTGGTAGAGTGTTGGCCTGGCGTGCAGGAGTCCCGGGTTTGATTCCCGGTCAGGGCACACAGGAGAGGTGCCCATCTGCTTCTCCACCCTTCCCCCTCTCCTTCCCCTCCCACAGCTGAGGCTCCATTGGAGCAAAAGATGGCCCGGGCGCTAGGGATGGCTCCTTGGCTTCTGCCCCAGGTGCTAGAGTGGCTCTGGTCGTGACAGAGCAACGCCCCAGATGGGCAGAGCATCACCCCCTGGTGGGCGTGCCAGGTGGATCCCGGTCGGGTGCATGCGGGAGTCTGTCTGACTGCCTCCCCGGTTCCAGCTTCAGAAAAATACAAAAAAAAAATTGTAAAAACACAAGCAAAACTCAGGGCGTCGTGTCAGGCATGTTCTCAAATCCCCCCTCATGTACGTGACCACGGTCTTGTCATTGCTTCCTGGTGGCTCAGAACCTGCGGCGGCCCTACTTCACTCGGGCCACGGTTCCTTCCAGTGACCCAGGATTGACGCTGATTTCTGCTCTTCTGAACCCTTCTTAAAACTTACCTGTCTTATTCCTTTCCCCCTCATATTTTTGCTAAAGTGTTAGTTGCAAAATAAGCAAATGAAACACTGGGGTATTAATGCAGGATAATGGTCAAAATACAATCCTCTATTAAAACTGTATTTGCATTATATTCTGTAATAACTGCTTAAAAACTCAGAATATGCCAGAGCGAAATTCCCTTTAGCAGCTCAGAAGGTGTTTGAAAATCGGGTCTGCTGATGCTTAGTTAGAACCTGTGAAGGGGTCCTGCTTATGTGGTCAGCCCGGACCCTTCCTCAGAGGGTCCGGCTGTATTTGTCTCCATCTTTTCCTTATAAATCCTGGAGCCCCCAGTACCAGACTGAAAGAGGGAAATGAACAGATACAGTTTTTTGGGGTTTTTTGTGTATTTTTCCAAAGTTAGAAGCAGGCAGGCAATCAGACTCCTGCATGCGCCCAACCAGGATGTATGTGGCATGCCCACCAGGGGGCGATGCTCTACCCATCTGGGGCATCGCTCCGTTGCAATCAGAGCCATTCTAGCGCCTGAGGTGGAGGCCATGGAGCTATCCTCAGCTCCATTGGGCCAACTTTGCTCCAATGGAGCCTTGGCTGCGGGAGGGGAAGAGAGAAATAGAGAAAAAGGAGAAGGGGAGGGTGGAGAAGCAGATGGGCGCTTCTCCTGTGTGCCCTGGCCGGGAATCGAACCTGGGACTTCCACATGCCAGGTTGATGCCCTACCGCTGAGCCAACCAGCCAGGGTCAAATACAGTTTTTTAAAGTTCATTTCACATCGCAGCTTCAAGCATAGTACCTCCCCCCCCTTTTTATGTACAAATTAATATTTGACAGGTCCTTTACAAAAATATCTCATTTCATCATCAGAACAACTATTTTAACTCAGTGTTTAAAAGTAAAGAAACAGAGGCTCAGAGGATTTCTGTAAAGCCCGACGAGGACACTCCCATTAAGTCAGTAAACCGTAGAAGTAGAATTAAAACAGCAATCTATCTTGTTTAAAAGCTCAATTCATTCCTCAAACCTATACTAAAGTACACACACACACACACACACACACACACACACCCGGCACAAAAACAAACACAAAAACTGAGTTGTTAGTTTCCAAATAGACTCGATCTGTTTCCAGGTCTTGCCTTGAAAGATCTGTTACGGGATGACAACCATGTCTTAACATCCTCATCGGACTTCTGCCCCCAGAGTATGCCTCAAACAACGTTCAGGATGAGGATGAGGATGAGGATGAGGATGAGGATGAGGATGAGGATGAGGATGAGGATGAGGATGAGGATGAGGATGAGGATGAGGATGGGAGACTGTGACCTGCCCTGGCATTATCTGAGTGTGAACGACTCAGGGAGGTTTCACTACCCACTGGAGAACTGGAGACTTCTGAGCAGGATGAGCCGCAGGACGTCCCTGTCTTTGCAGAGAAAACTAGGGGCAGAGGTTACGAGCCACCTCTTCCACCCCCACCAACTCCTGTCAGAATGCCAACGAGAGATACAAGTTCGAAATGTTTAAGCTCCTTTCCCCCCTCTCTTCAGCCCTTTATCTTGGGGGCGTGGGTGATTGCCCGTTTCTCTCTCTGGGCACTAGCTGACTTGCGGGAGCAGTCCACAGCCCAGCTCTTACAACACGGAGCTGGTGAGTCAGAAACATCTGGATTTAATTTCCTTGTTAACAGACATGGGATTAGAAATTAAGGGAAAAAGTTATTGGCAACTAGTATTTGGGGAGACTGTCCAGCCCCAAAGTAAATGCACAACCTAAAATAGAAAGGGATGAATTCATTGACTCATGCATGCAACCCGTTTATTCAGCAGACGCCTCCTGTGTGGCTGGGGGCGGGGGCTCTACGCCCTGGAAAACAGTAGTGAGCTAGGCAGGGCAAGAGGAAAAACGAATCTGTCAACCTGGAAATAGGCAAGACACTTGCGGGCGGGCGTAAGCGCTGTGGAGAAAATGGTCTTCCACAGTGCCCTCACCAAGGAGGTGAGGGATGATGCTGCCACTTTGTATTGGCTGTTGAGGGAACCCCCTCCCCAGACCACCCCCAGAGGGAAGATAGCGGCTGCAGCCTCGGCCACTCGAAGAAGCTTGGCGAGGTGTTGAAACTCAACGATGAGTAACTCCTCAGGGCTCTCCGTGTCTCTTTCCCACTCTGCTACCCGTCCGTGAGTCAGCCTACCCTGGGTCCATTCCTTCCCAGTCCGGATCCTTCCTTCTTCCTCCTGCACGCTGTGTCTTCACTCAGACATCAAGGTCGGGTTCAAATGAGGCCGTAAAGAGGAAGAGGACCAAAAACCCCATGGATTTTAAAGTCAGGCTTGGTTAAAATCTTGGCTTTACCACTTAATAGTAATATCTTATATATACATGTAATTGTGTGTGGTCAAATTAGACAATTTTATTCCTTTTAACATTAGTATACGCCTGTAGAACCATTACAGAAATCAGAATAATGAACATATCCACCATCTCTAAAGTTTTCTTGTGACCCTTTGTGATTCTTCCCTCACAACTCCCTTTCCCCTCCCAGCTCCAGGCAACAGACACTACATTTTTCATCACTATAGATTTAGTTGCATTTTCTAGAGGTTTTTTTTTTTTGTTTTTTTTTGTATTTTTCTGAAGCTGGAAACGGGGAGAGACAGTCAGACAGACTCCCGCATGCGCCCGACCGGGATCCACCCGGCACGCCCACCAGGGGGTGACGCTCTGCTCCTCCGGGGCGACGCTCTGTTGCCACCAGAGCCACTCTAGCGCCTGGGGCAGAGGCCAAGGAGCCATCCCTAGCGCCTGGGCCATCTTTGCTCCAATGGAGCCTTGGCTGCGGGAGGGGAACAGAGAGACAGAGAGGAAGGAGAGGGGGAGGGGTGGAGAAGCCGATGGGCGCTTCTCCTGTGTGTCCTGGCCAGGAATCGAACCCGGGACTTCTGCACGCCAGGCCGACGCTCTACCACTGAGCCAACCGGCCAGGGCCTTCTAGAGTTTTATATACATTGAATCATACACTTTGTTGGGTGGGGGGAACCTGCTGTCTTTCACCTAATGATTTTGAGAGTCAGCTAGACAACACTCACTGTGTATGTATCAATCGCCACGTTAGAATCGTGAACGGTGTGATTGTTTCATTTCCAAGTCTGCCCCCTGAGGTTGATAAGAGGATATTGCAGGGGAGGATGTGGAGGCATGCAGACCTCGGGCACTGTCCCCAGCCCTGCACAGCCCGCAACCAGCAGTGTCGGGATTCACACCCAGGTCTCTCTGGTTCTTGCGTTCTTCTGTCCCTTCTGATAATTAACTGTGCCAGGAATGGCAGAAGTCTGCCAGAGACATCTCATGAGAGCACCTTCAGACTCTTTTCGGTAAAATAAGGGAGGATCCATCTCCTCCTTGGTTGCATGGCCGTTGTATGTTCAAACTCTAGATTTAACCTGATGTAGTTTCTAAGCCACAGTACAGTGACCACTGAATAGCTGTACGACCTTGGACAAATTAGTGAAGCTCTCTGAGCCTCAGTTTTCTCATCTGGAAAATGGGGATAATAGGAGCACTTACCTTATTGTTGCGGATTAGTTGGGAACAGACTCGGTCAACCTTTATGGTAGAAGCTATTTAGGGACCTTTCCAATTCTAAGATTTTCTGATACTAAATTTGACAAAGTACTGAGTCTTTAATGATGGAAAGCTGGGTTAAAGGTACTGTTACTAACTATATTGACTAGCACCTCTCAACACGCACTATCCAGGCTGTTGTATCTAAGATCCATACATTTTGCACTCAGGAAAAAAAAAAATAGAAAGAAATCTAAGTTTGTTGAGTACTTACAATAAAGCAATATACTTTTCTACTTTGTATTCATTATGGTATTTAATTTTGCAAAAACACCTTTGGCCAATATTCATCACATCATGTTGCCTATGAGAGAAATTAGAGGAACTGTATAAGAGATAAAGGGACTTTCACCCAAATGGGGAAGCTGACCACTGGAGGAGGCAGGATTCTAACTCCCTTCTGCCTGACTTCAAAGTGTGAGCTCATCACCCGGGCCGCTGGAAGCGCGGGGCCGGGCACGGAAGATCCGTTCTGAAAATAGACCGACTTCCCTCCCACGGCCCCTTGCTTGAACAGACCCCTTGTCTGAACTTGGAAAAATCCAAAGACTTGGCCTTCCAGGAGAGCTGGGTATTGTTTCTTAGCGTCCCATAAACTATTTCTAACCTGCCCGTTTCCTGTCACTGCGACTTCCTTCCCCTGGCGGAGAGCCCAGCCCACCGGAAGCTGCTGCCCCGAGGTCCACATCTCCGGCCTCTTCGCCCATTGATACTCGGATCCTTGATAGAAAAGATTTATGGCACGCCTACACTTCCGAGGAAGCACACCCCAGATGTGAAGTTTATTGCTCTGTGGGGGTGGGGGGTGGGGGAGGTAATTAAAATACAATAAATAAATACAAAACAAGGGCAGCTGAAGAGCCTGGTCCACACCCTCTGGAGCAGACACTTCATGCCCCTCCTGCTCCCTGCAAGTGACTTCCCTTTTCCTCTCCTCTTATCGCTTTCCTTTAAAGTGTGCCCGGAGGCACGGCAGAGGGGAAAGTATAAACAATGTCACGGGCGCTGCTATATTTAAGGGACAGGTAGGCCTCGCATCCTGTCCTCTTAGGGAAAAAAAAAACAACAACCCCACAACCTTGCCTTGGTGTGCTGGCTAAGTCAAACAGTTAGATAACCACTTTAGCCTTGAAACAATCTCACAGCTGACTTTCTGACTTTCGTGTTGAGATGAAAGGCACCAAATTCCAGCCTTCTGGACTAGCCGCTTATCACTCAAACAACTGTTCTTTATAATTCCAGGAATTTCCTCTTTACACTCCTCCCCCCCCCCCCCCTTCCAAAGGTAACAGAATAGGGTTTGAGTTAGAACGACCTTCTGAGATGGAAGCAAGGTGGTGGGAGCCAACAGGAGACCCGTGAGCGAAGCCTTCTTAGGTGTATGCTTTGCTTGACTCTCATGATCTTTTTAAGAGATGTGAAACAACATTTAATCATTGATAGATATCATATTTTAGAAATGTGACTTTGGGGATTATGATGAAAAAGTGACAGGCAGGCGACGCTGGGCTGACAAAGCCCTTTGGAAGCTATTTGATGACGTCCAATAGCTGCGCCCCCTGGAGGGGAGGGGTGCCTGGCTCGCTCTCTGGTCTCCTTCTGTGTCCCCCAACACTGAGGTCAAGGATCAGTTGCCCCTTGAGCCATGATATTGCCTTAGTTCTCTCTAATCAGGCATCAAAAAGAGGGTCATAAGCTGTGCACCAAGCCATGTGCCGTTTTCTTTACATGAGTCGCCCTTGAATTCACGTTACCTGTCTTTCCCATTTGCCTTGGACTTGACCAGTCCTCATCCAGGCCAGTTCCTTCCATTAGAAGACCAGGAAGCCGAGGCCTGCAAGCAGATGGTGACCTGTCCCAGGTCGGGTGCTAGGTTAGGCAACATGTAAGGATAGCAGTTCACATCTGGTGACGGTAATCATATATGGTCGCACTCGCAGCAGAGGTTTTGATGATGTTGTGTGGGCATTTCTGGTTGTCCTCGTGAATGAGAGGCTCAGGTAGCGTTTAGTGAATGGAGGTCAGAGATGCAAGAAGTGCTGTAATATAGTTACAGTCAATCATTGTCTTGTATCCCACTTGAGTTTTGAATTCCTCACCAGAGTAGTTGAAAAACCCATTTATAATTACAGTAATATCTCGGATTTCATTGACTTCGGTTATTGTTGGTTTTTGTTTTTATCGATTTTTTCCATGAAAAATTTGTCTCGGATTTCATTGGTGTGCCCACGTGAATTTGCTGCTGATTTTACAAAAACAGAGGGCAACCCACGCGTTCTTCTGCTCAGGGTAGCATAGTTTTTGTTGTGTGAGCATCACTGTTGGGCAGATAAAATGTATTATGCTCACTTTGTTAAAGATGGCACTGCCCACGTGAAGGCTGTTACCCAGGTGATATTTTTTTTTTTTTTTTTCAGAGACAGAGAATGAGTCAGAGAGAGGGATAGACAGGGACAGACAGACAGGAATGGAGAGAGATGAGAAACATCAATCATTAGTTTTTCATTGCGCGTTGCAACACCTTAGTTGTTCATTGATTGCTTTCTCATATGTGCCTTGACCTCGGGCCTTCAGCAGACTGAGTAAATCCTTGCTGGAGGCAGCGACCTTGGGTTCAAGCTGGTGGGCTTTTCCTCAAACCAGATGAGCCCGCACTCAAGCTGGCAACTTTGGGGTCTCGAACCTGGGTCCTCTGCATCCCAGTCCGACGCTCTATCCACTGCGCCACCGCCTGGTCAGGCTGCCCAGGTGATATTAATGTGTGTTTCTGTGGGCTGTGGGCAGGCAGGATCCTTGTAGCCTGGGGCTTGGTTTTAGGACTAAGCCTTTCCCACCCTTTTTGATGTGGGGTGGTACAATCCAATCATGCCTCAGAGAAGTGACTTTGTATTATGGACTACTGGCTTTACAATCACCCAGTGTGTCTAGCAAAACAATTCTATTGCTTTCCAGTATTTTTGTGCTTTTTTCATTGATTGTGAGTGCTAATACTACAATTACATGTAAGTGATTACTGCAGACAGTAATTGGATTTACATTGATTCATATGGAAATAATTGCCTTGGTTTTCATCAGTTTGGATTTCACAGATTGTTCTCGGACAGATTATCGATGGAAACTGAGGTATCACTGTATTTGATTCTATAATCTGTTTCCATTATATACACACACACACATTTTGCATACACATGATTTATTAATGTGCAGTTTTAACATACACGGAGCTTTCCAGAAATACAGTTTCAGTGTAAATGAAGAAAGCAGTATATTGGTTAAGAACACAGCCTGGAACCCACTGTGAGGACCTGAACCTCAGCTCTACTGCTTGCCAGCCGCGTAACCTTAAAAAGGTGACCTCTCTGGGCCTCAGTCTTTTTCATATTTAAAATGAGAATCATAGTATTACTTATGTCATTTGGGTATTCTGGGGCTAAATAAACTAATTATGTAAAATGTTTAGAACCATTCTAAGCATACCTTAATTGCTATACACATTATTTTTATGTTGTTTTGTTCAGAATTTATCAAGAGTCATTCATTATTGCCAATAAAACCTCCGTCTATCAGTCTGCCAGTGTAGGGTTATATTCTGGGTGATTTAATGTTTCTGAGTATCTCATTACTTCATAATGCCTTTTAGGGTATTTCTATGGGAAGATATATGTTTTTTTTATTTTAAATAACTTTTCTTTATCCCATTTATAGTACCTTGATAATGTTGATTTTTAAAATGTATATGTGAGAATGTTATAGTGTCTGTGAAATGTATCTGATAGCATAGAGGCATTGCAAAATACTTGCTCTGAAAGGGGGTGAATTTGCTCACACTGAACACCGTAGGCCTACTGCCTTCTATATATGACCTGACCTCCTCGGACTTTCAAGGGACCGTTTTGATCAACTCCCTGCCGGACTTTAGTACAGCTGAAGATGGTCAGTTTTAAACACAATAGGGATCACATTGTCAGCTTTGAGCGACTGAGTCACAGCTTTCTGGAGGATTAACACTGACTAACTGGCAACCTCTCAAAAGGGGGAGAAGCGTGTGTCAAGCCCAAGGGAAATCTTGTGACAGATCTGTCCTTCTGTTGCCTGTTACCAAGGTCTTGGAACTTGAGATTGAAGAAAGAGTCATCTCCTATTTCATTCAAATCCCAAGGTTATCTGTTCATATGAGTCCATTTTATTCCGAGTTGGATGGGAAGCCGTTGGAAGGTTTTGAACCAGTTCTTGATAAGACTTAAAGTTTGTTATGGCGGTTGCTGTGAGAAAAAACAGGCCCAGCGTGGCGGCAGAAGCATCAGCTAGGAGATATCATCTCCGGTGAGAAATTAAACTACAAGTGGTAGCAGTGGAGGTGATAAGATTTGGCCCAGTTAAAGATATATTTTGAAAGATGAACTAAACAAGTATGCTGATGAATTAGATATGGGGTGTGAGTAAGGAACATCAAAATTGACTTTTTTTTTTTTTTTTTTGGAATCAAACAGCAACGTGAAACATGGTGCTGTTCGCTGAGATGAAGCACACTGTCTGAGAAGCAGGTCTGGGCATGTGGGATTCAGGGTTCCATTGAAACATGACAGATTTTAACAGCCCATCATTATTTAAGTGGAAATGCCAACAGACAGTTGGATTTGTGAATCGAGACTTCCTGGAATAGATTGGGAACTAGACATATGATCCTGGAGTCATTAGTGTCCTGATGCATTTAAAGCCTGGAGCTTGGATGAGTCATGAGGGAGTGATTACAAAGGCCAACTGATGCTGAGAAGTTCAGGAATATGAGGAGGATATAGCAAGCGAGAGAAAGGAGAAAGAGACAAAGATAGGAAGCCAAAAAATGGGAACACATGGAAGTCAAGTGACAAACATGTTTTAAGAGGAGGAAATAATTGCGTCGAAAGCAACCGATAGGTGAAGGACAGTGCTGATTGAGAATTGTACGTTGGCTTTGACAGAGCGGCTTTTCAGTTCTCGGTGTTTTAAAATTTGTATTATCACATGCTTTAGAATAGGTCTTTAAACTTCTTTGTACTGAGCATAGAGATTTTAAAGCTGGAGACCTATGTCCTTCTATTCTGAAAAAATTTATTGTATGTAATTACATTCTTTTTTCTTTCCTTCCACTTTCTTGGATTATTGTTTCTGGAATTCTTATTCAGATGTTGAAGTTTCTGGATTTATTCTTTCATTTTGTTTGTGTGTGTGTGTGTGTGTGTGTGTGTGTGTGTGTGTGTGTGTTTCTCCACTTTCCATCTTGGTGTGTCTGGTTCTACTTCTGGGAGATTTGCTTAGCCTCTCTTTTTAAAGAGTAAAAGAAGCTAGGGCCAGCTAGCTGGCAAGAAAAAGAACCTAGGGTGTCTATTTGCTTCATATACAGACTTTAAAATGATCTCTTTCAACCTTATGCCTCAGATCTGGGGGACTTTATGAGAGGACGTGCATATCCTTTGGCAATCTCCATAGGATCTCGAAAGTTGAGAGGAAGAGAAAGTCGCTTTGTGAGGAGGGGAAGGAAAGAACCCCAGAGATTTCCTTGACCTGTGGTCACAAGTTGAAGAAAACTTCTGCAAATGCAGTGCTGAATCCCAGAGGGTCCTCTTGGTCTTGAGGAATTTGGGAGATTGACAGGGCTTGGTTCATTTTCCTGGGAGTTGCTCACCTGCTGAGAAGACAGATTTGAAGCGATTGGGTCCTCAAACTATAGGTTGTTGTGACCATGCCTGTTTTCTGTACATTCAGCTCTTTGCCTCACATTTTTGTCAGTTTTGTTTTTAAATCTAGATTTAAAGTTTGGCGATTTTCTGTTCTTGTCTCCTGAAGTGCTGAAGTGTTATGATTTGAGCCCATAGGGTTACATAGCCTTTTTACCATGTGCTAAGTACCCTGAGGAATTTAATAACAAGAAACACAGTCTCTATCTGTCACCTTTATGAACAAAATAAAAGAATAGGGAAGGGGAAAGACACCACAGACAAAATTGTGCTCTAAATTTGAGATGGCAAATATGTATATATATTTTTTGCATGTCAGTGCACTAGGGGAGAGGCTACGTGGAGTAATGATTTTGTATTAAGAAATTTACGTTGAGTCATACCTAGGTTCAACATGAAGTGTCCTCATTGTATTAGAGATACCAGCCTTCAGCACAAAATTGGGGAATAACATTATTTTTTTCTTCTGTGTTTTTGTATCCTTCTCTAAGTGCTGAGAGAGAGGGAGAGAGAGAGAGAAAGAGAAACATTAGCAATCAGTGTCAGAGAACATTTATTTTGGTAGGTGGTAAGATTTTGCTATGAAGGGAGACTCATTAATAACATCTGTGGGTACAAGAGAACAGGAAAAAGGCACAAAGATGGCTGACAGCTTCATGCGGAGGCCTCATTAACACACCATTAGCATGCAGGGTCTCTGACCTCTGCCGCCTGCTCTATCAGTCATTCGCTAGGAGCACTTACACACATCAGTCCTTTCTGCTCAGTCTTGTCACTCATGAGTGACAATTTCATTTCTTAGCCGGTATTGTCATTTATGAAATGAGCAGAAGATAACATGACGTGTTGTTGTGTTCCCTAGGGTCGTTCATGGAATCGTGAGATGTTAACTGGTCGTATCTGAAAAAGCATTCTGCCATCAAGTTAACTGGAGAAATACTGGCCAAATAAGACTGAACCAGAGGATTATTTTGGACATTTTACATTTTTTAAATGTGTAAATGGTATGATGAATTTTATAGGAGAAATATTATATGCAGACACACCCAACTTATTTGCTCACAGAACCCTTTTGTATAGAGGATCATGAGGGGCTGGTGTTGACGTGCTGTTGATCTTGATAATCATTTTCCTAATGCTGTGTAAGGACCAGGAAGAGATGTAAAAGGAGCTGATAATGAACAGACAGACATGGATGGTGTAGCCTAGCTTCCAATCCCAGGATTGAACTCTCTGATATGAAAAAACAACTAATTTTTTTTTTGTATTTTTTTGAAGTAAGAAGTGGGGAGGCAGAGAGACAGACTTCCGCATGTGCCTGACTGGGATCCACCTGGCATGCCCACCAAGGGGCGATGTGATGATCTGCCCATCTGGAGCATTGCTCCATTGCCACTGGAAACATTCTAGTGCCTGAGGCGGAGGCCGTGGAGCCGACCGTCCTCAGCTCCAGGACCAACTTTGCTCCAGTGGAGCCTTGGCTGCAGGAGGGGAAGAGAGAGATAGAGAGAAAGGAGAGAGGGAAGGGTGGAGAAGCAGATGGGTGCTTCTCCTGTGTGCCCTGGCCGGGAATCAAGCCTGGGACTTCCACATGCCAGGCTGACGCTTTACCACCGAGCCAACCGGCTGGGGCCAAAAACTTGACTTTTTGAGGCTTAATTTCCTTACCTGTATAACAAGGATAATAAGATCTACTTTGTGATTGTTGTTAGAATATATGGAGACAGAAAATATAGGACCCCATAGCACAGTTCCTGGTACTAAGTAGGTGTTTAATAAGTGTTGGGTCTCCCCCCTCTTCCCTACAGTATAATTTTGTACTTTTGTGAGAGGTAGATGGCAGTGGGGCTAATGGAATAAAGGAGGGGAGAGCAAATGTTTTTACACAAAAACATGATTGATCTGGAGGGGCAAAAGAAAATGTTCTGTTTCACAGTGTGACCAGATGTTTGCAACCTTTCCTAGGATCGCAAATATTTGTTTCCATCTTTTGAAGTGGCCATGAGAAGAAAGTACTGGGAATCAGTTTCTGGCTCAGGCTTGCAGAAGAACAGGTGTACTGGACCAAAGCTGTCATGGAGTCTTACCTTTTGCCACATCTCCTTCCATGTAAACTTTCCTACCCATACTATTCTTGACTGCACTTGGTACAGGGATGGCCGATATTAGAGAGGGTGGCCAGCTCTTCACAGCGGCTTCTCTCTTAATACTACATGGAGGATTGACTTCAGGGGTGATTGACAGTTCCCAAGTACCTATCAAACTGGTGTCCTTTGTGATTGGAGCTAATATAACAAGAAATTGGCCAACCCAGAGCGACTAGAGTAGATCGAAAAAGAGAACACATCAGGCCGTTTTCTTGTGGCGCCAGTGAGTTCCTGCTTCTTAAATAACAAGAATCCATCTGAGCAGCCTGCGGAGTTCACTAAACCCCTGGCCACAGTGTTGCCATCCTCCCTGTCGCAGAAGTCTCCAGCTGAAAGCCGGCACAGAACTGAAATGTTCCATGGCGTGTTTTTCTTTAGAGCTGACCGCTTTGCTTCAGTTCTCTCAAGTCCGGGAGTAGAGGCGGTCCCCGAGTTGACTACCTAGGAAGGTTTACTTCAAAGTGACTGGGAGACGCAGGGCGACACGGGTTTGTGCAGACCCAGGCTCTCAGAGCATGGGTGGACTTGCTCTCCCTTGCTTGGCGACAGCTTTGTGCTGTGCCCGGGGAAGCTGTCCGTAGCCATGAGCTACTTTGATGACCTCGCAGGACTGTTACCTGACGGTGTCAGCCTTGCATTTCTGTGGAAACTTGGATGAATCTTGGAGGATCCTCTGAAAAAAATTATTTTTGTATGTTTTGGGGCTTTATTAGACAGTGTTGGTCTAATATTTACTTTCCTGATCAAGTCAATAGCTGTCTCATAATCCTTTCCTGCTTTGCAAAGCCACAGCTCCCCCAAGCTCAGGACCGATGCCAGCACCCCTGTTTCTTTGCGGAGATTTTGTGAAGGCCCTGGACGTGGCGGTGACTGAAGCTGGAAGGAACAGGCAGAGGCCTGGGGATGACGACTCTCTGCTCTCACCCACGCCCCGCCCCCAACTCTCTCCACACCTGGAGCAAACGCCTTCTCATCCCTCAGCCTCCATTTCCTACATTGGTTACTTAGATGACCAGAGGTAAAAGGTTTCTCTAGAGATCACGGTGTTCCATTGCCTCTACTTTGCGATTGAAAAATGGAGGCTTTGTGCGGCAACCTTTGCTGGGACCCAGAGCCGCTTCTGAGTAGGCTTTGCCACTCAGCTCCCATGTTCCCAGCTCAGCACTCTGGTGGCCTGTGGATGAGCCCTTGCTTCTCTCGTTCTGCATTTATTTAAGGAGCTGAGCACAGTCTCAGATCAGACAGGCAACGTTGATTTCACAGACTTAATGATTTGTTGGGGGATGGGTCGTAACTCAAGGCAGGCTCATCAGAGACAGTGAAAATCAATTAGAAACCTTTGCATTGAGAATGGTTGGGAAGGGAGACATAGTTTCTCCTGGGGGTGATTGACAGTTACAGGTAGAGTACATGAAAGCCATGCTTCAACCCTGAGAAAAAGCTCTCCTTGGAAACGGAGCCAAAGAATAGATGAGAGAGCGTGGAGGGAGAGGGCAGCTGAGTCTCGTGGCTGGAACCTGAGTCTAAGACCCAACAACGTCTCACTGGATGCTGGGACCAGGCTGCCCTGGTCTGCGTAGCAACTCTGCCACTAGCAAGCTATGTGACCTCCGTAAGCAAGTCACCCAATCAATGTATGTCACAATCACCTCATCTGTGAAGTAAAGACAATGATTGGAAACCTGCCTCGTGAGGTTGCTGTGAGAAATGAGTGATTGTGTGTGTATGTGTGTGTGCGTACATGTGTGTGTGTGTGCGTGTGCGTACATGTGTGTGTTTACAGCAGGGCTTGGCTTATAGTAAATGCAATATAACTGTTTGTTATTACTCTTACTCCTGTTGTAACTGGACTTTTCAGTTATATGAGCCAGTAAATTCCATTCTTTGTATAAGCCAGTTTGATCTCTGACCAATTTGGTTTGTCATCAAGTTAGTGGCAGATCTTAAAACCAGGCCTCTGACTCCCATTTCAGACAACTTAACTCCTCACGACCAGAACCATGCCATAAGTTACAGGATGTACAACTTGAGTATTGGACTGGGCATGAGACCGGTCTGTACCTTCTCTGAGTTTATGGAAACACACGTTAGAAGACATGAAAGACGGGGTGGGTGTTCAGTACCAGAAATGGTTGATTTGGTTTTGTTGGGTTTAATACTTTATTTTGTTGTACAGGGAAATGTTCTCTTCTGTTTTAGAGAGATACACACTAAAGTACATGGGGGCCAATGTTACAACGTCTGTGATTGACCTTAAAATAATTGAACAAAAGCCACAAAACAAGATGAAACAGAAATGACAAAATGTCAGCAGCTGCTATTCAGTTGAATGATGGACAATTGGATGTGCATTAGAAAATTCTCTCAACTTTTCTGTATGTTTGAAAACTTTTATAATATAAATTTTGGTTCCAATTGCTGGCTTAATTGTCTGTCTTCTTTCCAGGTAGGAAAGTAGGAACCTTAAGGGTAAGGAACATGTTGGCCTTCTTTCGTGTTCTCTCCCAGGGACTGTAATACGGTGCGCGCTCGATAAATACGTAATTAAAGAGAGCAGGCTCGGCCTTGTCGGCTGAGCAGGGCCTTTAGGAAGCCATGTGCTCCCATCACCAGTCACTCCCATGCCCGCTGGTGGCTTCCAGCTGTGAGCATGTGGGGCCCCCTCCTCTGGGCTGTCCCCTGGGCTCTCAGCCTCTGAAGGGGGCAGGCTGGAAGACCTGGGAAGCTGACAACCTCCAGGAGGAACCCTGAACAGATGACTACCGGAAACTGGAGGGTAGATATTTCAGCTTCCTGGCCCCTCCAGTGGAGCAGCTCTGAGGCTTATTCCCATTACCTCCCAGAGGCCCTCCGTGTGACTGAGCCCCAGGGGCCTGGAGCAGCAACCTGCTCGCTGATACACCCTGACTAGGTTGCTTCCTTTCCCTTTCTCCCATCTGCGCTCCCTGCCGATGCTTGTTGGGATCACTTCTCATGGGAACTGTTGGCCTTTAAATCCTAGGGTTTAACTGACTTCTGGGGTAACCCTAAAGAAAAAAGGGAGAGAAGGTGAGCCTAGGTAGAGTCACCAAATAGATACAGAGAAGAGAGATCGGATGGGAAAACTTTCTGGATAGTTTGAACCAAGCTTGGTCTCTTGTTGGTGTGCTTTTCCCTGGGGACGTTGCATGGCCCCATGGTCCCCTGGCATGACTGACCAGGTCACCAGGCTCCTGAACATTGGACACTGGGTGAAAGAAACCCTGTGTTCATTACCAGCTCTGCTGTGTCTAGAACTGAAGCACTCAGTTATTCCACTCTTGCCCCCTCTCTGCTTTCTCCGTGGAGACATTTCCTGGTGCCGGCTGTGGAGTCACCAGCCAAACAGTCTCTCCCTCTCTGCACAGGGACTTTGCAGTACAGTCAAGGCGTATGTTCTTCCTTTCCCGAGAGCCAAACCAAATTCCATCCCGGCTTCTTCAGATGCCCTTGGATGCAAAGAGGCATTTCTTTCTCCTGCAATCTTTGTGTTAATTCTTTTTTTTTTTCACTTTTTATTTTTTTCTGAAGCTGGAAACGGGGAGAGACAGTCAGACAGACTCCCGCATGCGCCCGACCGGGATCCACCCGGCACGCCCACCAGGGGCGATGCTCTGCCCACCAGGGGCCGATGCTCTGCCCCTCCGGGGCATCGCTCTGCCGCGACCAGAGCCACTCTAGCGCCTAGGGCAGAGGCCAAGGAGCCATCCCCAGTGCCCGGGCCATCTTTGCTCCAATGGAGCCTTGGCTGCAGGAGGGGAAGAGAGAGACAGAGAGGAAGGAGGGGGGGGGGGGTGGAGAAGCAAATGGGCGCTTCTCCTATGTGCCCTGGCTGGGAATCGAACCCAGGTCCCCCGCACGCCAGGCCGACGCTATACCGCTGAGCCAACTGGCCAGGGCCTTTGTGTTAATTCTTATTCGTTAGACATGCCGTGTTTAACCCATTACCAGAGCACTTACTTCCATGAGGCTCCGACCCAGGATGCAGCCCTCACAAAACGAAGCACAGAGAGATGAGAAAAATCCAGTCACCTCAGCTACTCCTTGCCTGTGGGTGTCATCTGATCTGCTCAGTGTGACATTCAAGGACCTCAAAGAGTCAAAGCTCGAAAGTAGGGGAATGGGTCAGCAAACCTAAACTTGATCTCTGGACTCCGCTTCAACCCCTCCCAGGCAGTGAGGAGTCTGTGCCCTGTTTATTCGCTCTCCAAACAGACAACGGCACACACAGCCCACCAGGGTATTCCAACTCCTACTTCCCCTGGCCAAAGAGGAGCTCGGCTCTCCGAAGAGAACCATGGTAGAGGGATAAACGAATCACATAACACGTTATTCATCTTACATTTATATTTCCAATTGCTCTCCCTGTGTTGCTATAAATCTAGACACCTCCGTTGGAAAATTTGGAGTATTTGATGATGATTCAAAATCTGAACTAAGAAATATCCTCAACTTTTCTTGTTTCAACTTTTCTCAAATGCTGTGTCCACAAAGATGCCTCAAACCTGGACTGTCCTTCCCACTCCCACCTCCCCTGCCTGTGAAGAGACCCCTTTACCTACTGGCTGTACAATGTCACAGGTTCCCTAACTTGTCTCTGTTTCCAGCATCACCCCCTACCATGACCGTCCCCAGTTCCCCCTACTCCATTACCATTCTGATTGTCCTACATGTGGGTTTCATTAGATCAATGTGTGGTTCTCAAATATTCAGTGGGCCCGCCACTGAATTCTACTTTCTCTCTAAGCTAATGAGACCCAGTTTTATTTCTCTGTTCAGTACCTGGAAACCTACACTTTATCCCCACAAGTTCTGGAATGTTCTCTTAATTTGTCGGCCATTGTGACTTTGTTCAAATGGCCCCCACCCCTGTCGCCCTTCTCAATACACATTTCCCAAAGTCCTTTATATCATTAAGGCGTAGCTCAAATTTTATTCCACTCCCAAATAGTCATGAATTTTTCCTTTACTCATAATACCATTGCACATGGTTTCTCTATACTAAAATTTACTGTCTTGTTTGTTTTCCTCGTTTGCTATAAGCTATTATAAGGCAGGTACTGTTTCATTCATTTAAAAATTACCCCTTGTCTCTTTGAACTATGCTATGTATATAGTAGGAGGGGCAAAATGGATGGAATTCCCTAAAACAATCATGGAGGAGGATAGGGTTTAGTTCTTGCAAATGGACATGAGAAGGAAGTAGTACTTGATTTTGACTTAAAGAGACAAACCTTCCAAGCATCTACTATGGTTATGATGCTTAGTGTCCCCGACCTCCTGGTTCACCTGTTTGGTTAATCCTCTCTGTTTGAGTGGGGGCTGGGTCCCTGGGTTTACTTCGAATAAATAAAGTCTGGCAGCAGAAACATGGGACATCACTTCCATGATGAGGAGCCCAGAGGGTATGGTGTCCGCATTGCCAGGACCTTGCTATTCCCTGGCTCTCTCGTTGGCCCTCTTGCGTACTCGCTGCCATGTTGTAAGATGTTCTGCGGAGAGACCCATGTGGCAAGGAACCAAGGGTGCTTTCTGACCAACAAACTGCAAGGAACCGAGGCTTCAGTCCAACAACCTTGAGAAGATGAATCCTGCCAATAACCCCATGAATGAGCTAAGAAGCAAATCCTTCCCTGGTGAGCCTTGAGTTTGACTGCGGCCATGTGAGAGACCCAGAGCCAGGGGACCCAGCTAATCCGTCCCAGATTCTTGGCTTACAGACTGAGATAATAAATACTGTTGTTTCAAGCCATTATGTTTTAGGGTAATTTGTAATGCAGCAATAGATAACCAAGACATCTGTCTTTGAACATTCTGACCATGTTCAGGCTATCATGATGTACTTTCTTATTGATAGATGGGCAATGGTATCTGTTTATATCATCTTTCTATCTTCTCCAAGTCTTTCCATTTGGGGGCTTTGTATAAAAATTATGAGCTCTTAAGATCATGGCTTATCCATTTATCTGTATAGCACTAGGGCAGAATTCTGTAGAGCTAGGACTTTAGTAGATAAGAACTTAAAATAAATCTTAGTGAAAATATATCAGTTATAGATTGCCTATTTGTTTAGGCACTTTTGTGTTGTTTTTCATTTTTACAAATAAGGAAAATGAGAATCAATTTAAGGCATTTTTGCAAAAACTCACATCCAGCAAGTCCTGAAATCAGACATTAAGCGTAGGTGTGCATACTGTCAAAAACAGTTTCCCCCTAAACCAAGGTGCTCGATTGTAGCTGTCTACTGTAATCACCTGAGAAACATTAAATAAATTTTGATAGAATCTGATTAATTTTTCTGGAGCACAGCCTGAACACTGGGATTTTTAAAGGCTTCCCAGATGACTTAAATATGTATGTAGCCAAATTTGAGAATTACTAGACAACACCACAGACCCTCCCAAACTGTGTTCATTCCCAGTGAAATTCAGCTGCACTGTGACTGCTCCCAATTCCTCAACTGGTAATTAAGCCACTTAAATCCTTGCAAGAAAGGACAAAAATTCACCAAAACAGAAGCATCTGTTGAGCATTTGCTGTAGAGAGAACTGTCCTGAGCGAGGAAGAAATCGAGGAGAGAGAAATTCTGACCTTGAGGTGCTCTGACATTGAACGGAGGGGAAGATTTTATTTCAGACCAGGAAACTGATCAGCAGTTTTCCCTACATCTTACAATAGTGATGCTGTTTACTCACATTTCACTTGTCCTTGGGAAATGGTCATTTCCCTTGCTTGAATGATAGTACATTGGAGCTAAAAGAGAGCCTAGAATTTAATGATTTTACATTAAAAAAAAGGAATCTTAGAGAGGGGAAGTTTTGTTTTTGTTTGTTTGATTCCCAAAGGCCACACAGTAAATTAGTGACAGAACTTGGGTTTAGCCCAAATATTTAGACTGTCTTCCCCCAAATGTATCCTAATCAGAGAGCCCTGCACGGACTATGGGGCAGAAAGCAGCAGCTAGCCCCAGCCTTCTCTATTCCCTTCTTCACTCTATTTCCCCAGTTTTTACCATCAACCAGAATATTTATCTTTTTCCATTGCTGATACCCATCGCTCCCGCTTACCCCACTGGAACGCAAACTGCGTAAGATGAAGATTTTTGTTCGCTTTACTTGCAGCCGCACCCGTAATGCCTGGTGGCCTGAAGGAGGACCTCAGTAATATTAGCTAATTGCATGCAGACTGAATAGTCAAACCTTCACAGAGCAATCATCCTGGGAGTTAATGAAGTCAGCATCAGGAAATACGAGCCAGGAAGTGGGTTACCACTCAGTGAGGTTAGGGAAAGTGGTATCCTAACACAAATGGGACAGTGCACCTGATAACTTCTAAAATCCCTTCGGAAACTGAGACCCTTCCATGTAAAAGATTGCCTCCACACAGAAGACCCATAGTTGGTAGGGTTTATATGGATTCTTTGAGTAATCGTTTAATTTATTCGACTGGCGTATGCATGTTGGGTATAGCTGTTACATGAATGAGGCAGACTAAAGATATCCTTTTAAACCCCTCTCTCCACTCCTAGTTACCCATCTTCCTCTACCTCCCTACTTTCAAGCATTTATTATAATTTTTAGAAAGCCAGATTTGTCTGAAACAGTACTCACTGGGGAACATAGAGCACATTTGTGGCATAATTCTCATAATTCTAGTGCCTGAGGTTCTGACCTTCTTTGCAGAATGACTCATGAAAAAGGCCACGGCAGACCTGACTCCTAAGGTCCCACTGCATTTAAAATGAAATGGAAGCCTGACCAGGCGGTGGAACAGTGAATTGGGCATCGGCCCGGGATGCTAAGGACCCAGGTTCTAGACCCCGTGGTCACTAGCTTGAAGCCCAAGGTTGCTCACTTTAGCAAGGGGTCACTGGCTCAGCTGGAGCCCCCCAGTTAAGGCACATATGAGAAAGCATTCAGTAAACAACCCAGATGCTGCAACTATGAGTTGATGCTTCTCATATCTCTCCCTTCCTGCCTGTCTGTCCCTGTCTCTCCATCCCACTTCTCTTTCGCATGCACACGCACTAAAAATAAAATAAAATAAAATAAAATGAGATGTAAGAAGGCCATGACAGACCTTTAGTCTTTTGATTTATTTCTCTTGGGTGACTTAGAGCTATGTTATAACTTAGAAATTCACTAAGTTTCCGGTAAGGAATTTAAAAGACCAGAAGAGATTCTTGCCACTTGTCCTGAATTTTTAAATTCTTCTTAAAATTATTTTAATTGCCAACCATTCTCCATTATCCACTTTGCAAGAAGAACTAGATATTTGCATTTTAAAGCACCACACCTGACCCTCCTTAGGTGTCCTGATTCCTAGGCACTTAACTTACACAATCTTCCAAAGTTTTTATGAACAAAAATCATCACTGTGCCACAAACACTGAATTGGACCTTGTGATTACCACAAATAACATTTAAACAATCAGTTTTACAGAGGGACAATTCATGTACCACAAAATCTACCCCTGTAAAAGGTTAAATTAAATGGTTTATAGTGTATTCACAGAATGTGCAACCCCACTGTCTGATTCCAAAAACTTTCCTTGTTACAAATAAAGCCCTATACCTTCTAGCAGCCTCTCCCCCATTGTTCCTTCCCACCCGTATCTGACAAACGTTCATCTACTTTCTGTGTCTATGGATTTTTCTATTCTGGACGTTTTACGTAAATGGAATCATACACTATGTGGCCTCTTTTGTCTGGCTTCGTTCACCTGGCATGTGCTTCAAGCTTCATCATTGTTGTAGCACCTACAACTATTTCACTCCTTATTATAGTCAGGTAATATCCCATTGTATGGCTATGACATATTTTGTTTATCCATCCACCAGCTGATGGCTCTCTAGGTTGTTTCCAGTTTTTGTTGTTACTAACATGACTGCGTTGAACATCAGTGCGCAAGTCTGTGTGTGGACATATGTTTCTGATTCCCTTGGGTGTGTATGTAGGAGTACAGGTGGTGGGCAATATAGTAACTCGGTGTTTAAGTTTTTGAGGAATTGCCAAACTGTCTTACAAAAAGATGACACCATTTTACATTTTCAGCAGCAGCGCCTGAGGATTCCAAATTCTTCACCTTTTTACCAACATTTGTTAATACCAATCTTATTATAGGTACCCTAATAGGTGTGAGATGGTTGGCCTTGCATTGTAGTCTTGATTTTCATTTCCCTAATAACTAATGATGTTGGGTATCTTCCCATGTGCTTATTGGCCATCTGCATATATTCTGTGGGGAAATGTCTATTTAGATACATTGTCTATTTTTAATTGGGTTGTCTTTCTGTTCTTGAGTTGTACTTAGGATATGTAATTTGTCAGATATATGATTCACAGATTTTTATTTCTTCTCAATCTTTGGGTTGTCTTTTCACTTTCTTGATGATGTTTGTTTTGAAGTACAAATATATTAAATTTTGATTGAGTCCAATTTATTTTTTTCTTTTGCTTATTGTACTTTGGTGTTATATCCAAGAGACTATTGCCTAATCCATGGTAATAAACATTTATTCCTGTATTAATTTCCAAGAATGTTATAGTTTTATCTGTTGTATTTCAGTCTGTGGCCCACTCTTAGTTAATTGTTGTTCATGGGGCGAGGTCCAAGTTCATTCCTTTGGATAGGGATATTCAGTTTTCCCTTCAGCATTTTTTTATATAAATTTTTATTAATTTTAATGAGGTGACATCAATAAATCAGGGTACATATATTCAAAGAAAACATCTCCAGGTTATCTTGTCATTCAATTATGTTGCATACCCATCACGCAAAGTCAGATTGTCCTCCATCACCATCTATCTGGTTTTCTTTGTGCCCCTCCCCCTCCCCCTCCTCCTCTCCTTCTCTCCCCTCCTCCCATAAACACAACACTCTTGTCTATGTCTCTTAGTCTCATTTTTATGTCCCACCTATGTATGGAATCATGCAGTTCTAAGTTTTTTCTGATTTACTTATTTCACTCTGTATAATGTTATCAAGATCCATCCATGTTGTTGTAAATAATCTGATGTCATCATTTCTTATGGCTGAGTAGTATTCTATAGTGTATATGTACCACATCTTCTTTATCCAGTCATCTATTGAAGGGCTTTTTGGTTGTTTCCATGTCTTGGCCACTGTGAACAATGCTGCAATGAACATGGGGCTGCATGTGTCTTTTCATATCAATGTCTCTGAGTTTTGGGGGTATATACCCAGTAGAGGGATTGCTGGGTCATATGGTAGTTCCATTTTCAGTTTTTTGAGGAACAACCATACTTTCTTCCATAATGGTTGTATTACTTTACATTCCCACCAACAATTGATGAGGGTTCCTTTTTCTCCACAGCCTCTCCAACACTTGTTATTACCTGTCTTGTTGATAATAGCTAATCTAAGAGGTGTGAGGTGGTATTTCATTGTAGTTTTGATTTGCATTTCTGTAATAACTAATGAAGATGAGCATCTTTTCATATATCTGTTCACCATTTGTATTTCTTCCTGGGAGAAGTGTCTGTTCATGTCCTCTTCCCATTTTTTTATTGAATTGTTTGTTTGTTTGTTGTTGAGTTTTATGAGTTCTTTGTATATTTTGGATATTAGGCCCTTATCTGGGCTGTTGTTTGAAAATATTATTTCCCATTAAGTTGGCTATCTGTTTATTTTGTTGTCAGTTTCTCTTGCTGAGCAAAACTTCTTAGTCTGATTTAGTCCCATTCATTTATCTTTGCCTTCACTTCTCTTTCCTTTGGAGTCAAATTCATAAAATGATCTTTAAAACCAAAGTCCATGAGTTTAGTACCTATGTTTTTTTCTATGTACTTTATTGTTTCAGGTCTTATATTTAGGTCTTTGATCCATTTTGAATTAATTTTAGTACAAGGGGACAAACTGTATTCGAGTTTCATTCTTTTGCATGTGACTTTCCAGTTTTCCCAGCACCACTTGTTGAAGAGGCTTTCTTTCTCCATTGTGTGTTGTTGGCCCCTTTATCAAAAATTATTTGACCATGTATATGTGGTTTTATTTCTGGACTTTCTATTCTGTTCCATTGGTCTGAGTGTCTATTTTTCTGCCAATACCATGCTGTTTTGACTGTCATGGCTCTATAGTATAGTTTGAAGTCAGGTATTGTAATGCTCCCAGCTTCATTCTTTTTTGTTAGGATTGCTTTGGCTATTCAGGTTTTTTCATAGTTCCATAGAAATCTGATGATTTTTTTAAAATATTTTTTTAATATTTTTTATTTATAGATTTTTTAGAGAGAGAGGAGTGAGAGAGAGAGACAGAGAGAGAGAGAAGGGGGAGGAGCAGGAAGCATCAACCTCCATATGTGCCTTGACCAGGCAAGCCCAAGGTTTTGAACTGGCGACCTCAGTGTTCCAGGTCGACGCTTTATCCCACTGCGCCACCACAGGTCAGGCAATCTGATGATTTTTTGTTCCATTTCTTTAAAAAATATCATTGGAATTTTGATGGGAATTATATTAAATTTGTTTATTGCTTTGGGCAATATGGTTATTTTGATTATATTTATTCTTCCTATCCAAGAACAAGAAATATTTTTCCATTTCATTGTATCTTTTTCGATTTCCCTTAACAATGCTTTGTAGTTTTCTTTATATAGGTTCTTTACATACTTTGTTATGTTTATTCCTAGATATTTTATTTTTTGTTGTTGCAATCATGAAGGGGATTATTTTTTTTAGTTTGTTTTCTAATATTTTGTTGTTGGCATATAGAAAGGCTATGGACTTTTGTATATTAATTTTGTATCCTGCAACCTTACTGTATTGGTTTATTGTTTCTAGTAATCTTTTTGTGGAGTCTTTGGGGTTTTCGATGTATAGGATCATATCACCTGCAAAAAGTGAAACCTTTACTTCTTCTTTTCTGATATGGATGCCTTTTATTTCTTTATCTTGTCTGATTGTTCAGGCTAGAACTTCTAGCGCCACATTAAATAAGAGTGGAGAGAGTGGACAACCCTGTCTTGTTCCTGATTTAAGGGGGAAAGTCTTGTTTTATGCCATTTAATATGATGTTAGCTGGTGGTTTATCATATATGGCCTTTATCATGTTGAGATATTTTCCTTCTATACCCATTTTGTTGAGTGTTTTAAACATAAAGTTGTGTTGTATTTATCGAATGTCTTTTCTGCATCTATTGATAAGATCATGTGGTTTTTATTCTTTGTTTTGTTGATATGGTGTATTACATTAACCGTTTTACATATGTTGAACCATCCTTGAGATTCTGGGATGAATCTCACTTGATCATGATGTATTATTTTTTTAATATGTTGTATTCGATTTGCTAATATTTTGTTTAGTATTTTAGCATCTGTATTCATTAGAGATATTGGTCTGTAGTCTTCTTTTTTTGTGTCGTCCTTGCCAGGTTTCAGTATGAGAGTTATGTTGGCCTCATAAAATGTGTTTGGAAGTATTGCTTCTTCTTCAATTTTTTGAAAGACTTTGAGTAGAATAGGAACCAAATCTTCTTTGAATGTTTGATAGAATTCACTGGTATAGCTGTCTGAGCCTGGACTTTTATTTTTTGGGAGGTTTTTAATAGTTTTTTCTATTTCCTCCCTGCTAATTGGTCTGTTTAGGCTTTCTGCTTCTTCATGACTCATTCTAGGAAGATTGTATTGTTTTAGGAATTTGTCCATTTCTTCTAGATTGTTGAATTTGGTGGCATATAGTTTTTCATAGTATTCTACAATAATTCTTTGTATATCTATGATGTCTGTGGTGATTTCTCCTCTTTCATTTTGGATTTTGTTTATATGAGTCCTTTCTCTTTTTTTCTTGATGAGTCTTGCCAAGGGTTTGTCAATTTTGTTGATCTTTTCAAAGAACCAGCTCCTTGTTTTATTAATTTTTTCTATAGTTTTTCTGTTCTCTATTTCATTTATTTCTGCTCTGATTTTTATTATTTCCTTTCTTTGGCTGGTTTTGGGTTGTCTTTGTTCTTCTTTTTCTAGTTCCTTAAGGTTGGAAATTAAGTGGTTTACTTGGGGTCTCTCTTGTTTGTTCATATAGGCCTGAAGTGATATAAACTTTCCTCTTATTACTGGTTTTGCTGCATCCAAGAGATTCTGATATGTCATTTTCATTTGTCTGTATATGTCTTTTGATCTCTGTGCTTATTTCTTCTTTGACCCACTCATTTTTTAAAAGTATGTTGTTTAGTTTCTACATTTTTGTGGGTTTTTTTTACCTCTATTTTGTAGTTGAATTCTAGTTTCAAGGCTTTATGATCAGAAAATATGCTTGGTACATTTTCAATTTTTCTGAATTTGCTGATGTTATTTTTGTGGCCCAACATATGGTCAATCTTGAGAATGTTCCATGTACACTAGAGAAAAATGTATACTCTGTTGCTTTGAGATGAAATGTCCTATAGATGTTTATCATATCCAATTGCTCTAGTGTTTCGTTTAAGGCCAATATCTCTTTATTGATTTTCTGTTTGGATGAATGATCTAGAGCTGTCAGCGGTGTATTGAGGTCTCCAAGTATGATTGTATTTTTGTCAGTTTTTGTTTTTAGGTCAATCAGTAGCTGTCTTATATATTTTGGTGCTCCTTGGTTTGGTGCATATATATTAAGAATTGTTATGTCTTCTTGATTCAGTGTCCCCTTAATCATTCACCATTTCTTGAAAAGACTATTGTTTCCTTGTTTTATTGTCTTGACTCTTGTTGAAAATCAATTGGCCATAAATATAAGCATTTGTTTCTAGACTCAATGTTATTCCACTAGTGTGTTTATTCTTTTGCCAATGTCACATTGTTTTTGATTACTAGACCTTTGTAATAGGTTTGAAGTCAAAAAGTGTATGTCCTCCAAATTTGTTTTTCTTAAATATTGTTTTGCTTCAGCCCTGGCCAGTTGGCTCAGAGGTAGAATGTTAGCCCAGTGTGTGGAAGTCCTGGGTTCAATTCCTGCCCAGGGCACACAGAAGAAGTGCCCATCTGCTTCTCCACTCTTCTCCCCCCCCCCTCCTTTCTTTATATAGCTCTCTCTTCCCCTCCAATAGCCAAGGCTCCATTGGAGCAAAGTTGGCCCGGGCACTGAGGATGGCTCCACGGCCTCCACCTCAGGCACTAGAATGGCTCTGGTTGCAAGAAAGCAATGGCGCCGATGAGCAGAGCTTCGCCCCCTAGTGGACATGCCAGGTCAAACGCATGCGGGAGCCTCCTTGCTTCTCACTTTAGAAATATACTATATATATATATATTGTTTTGACTCTTCAGGGCTTCTTGAAATTCCATATGAATTGTTGGATTAGTCATCAAACTTGTCAAATTATACAGCTAGATTTTGACAAAGATTATGTTGAATGTCAATCAGCTCAGCATAGATGCCATAACAGCAATACTACGCTTTCCAACCTATAAATGCGGGATGCTGTTCCACTGACTTATGTCTTTTACAATTTATTTTGATGGTGATTTTGGTGTACAAGTCTTTTACTTTTCTTGTGAAATTGATTTCTGTCTTTTGTTCTTTTTGATGCTATTGTAAGTTGACTTATTAGTTAAATTTTTTGATTGTTTATTGCTAGTGTATAAAAAATGACTTTGTATATTAATCTTATATCCTATAACCTAGCTGACCTCATTTATCAGTTTTAATTGTTTTCTATAGTTTCTTTATGATATTCGATATAAAACATCATGTCATTTGCAAATAAAGATAGTTTTACTTCTTCCTTTCTAATTGGACTTTTTTTATTTTATTGCCTATCCTAGTGGCCTTGGCTTGAACCTACACTGCAATAGAAGTTGACAAGAGCAAAAATAATTTCTTCTTCCTTATATTAGGGGGAAAGGCAGTCAGTCTTTCACCATTAAGTATTGTGCTAGCTGTGAGTTTTTAATAGCTGTCCTTTATCAGACTGGGAAAGAAAGAACTCTTTTATTCCTAGTTTTCTGAGTTTATTGTCATGAAAGAGTGTTGCTTCAAATGATTTTTCTGTGTTTATTAAAATTGCATTCCTGGAATAAATTCTGCTTTGTCATAGTGCAAAAAAAATTTTCATGGGTTCTGGATTTGGTTTGCTAGTATTTTGTTGAGGATTTTTGCATCTATTTAATGGATATTAGTCAATAGTTTATTTTCTGTGGTATCTTTGTCTAGTTTTGATATGATGCAATACTAACCTCATACAATGAATTGGTAACTATTTCTCTTTTATTTTTTCTGAAGGATCAATAAAGAAATATATTAATTCTTTTTAATCATTTTATAAATTCATCTATAAAGATGTGTTTTTCTTTGTGAGAATTTTTTTTTATTAATAACTCAATCTCTTGCCCTAGCCAGTTTGCTCAGTGGATAGAGCCTGGCATGTGGATGTCTCAAATTCGATTCCTGATCAGGGCACATAGGAGAAACAACTATTTGCTTCCCTATCCTCCTTCCTGCCCCTTCTTTTTCTCTCTTTCTCTCTCTCTCTTCCTCTTCCACAGCCATGGATCAATTGGTTTGAATGCATAGCCTTGGGCGCTGAGGATGGCTCTATAGAGACTCCCCCTCAGGTGTTAAAAAATATCTTGGTTGCAAGCATGGCCCCAGATGGGAAGAACACTGGCCCAAGACGGGGATTGCCGGGTGGATCCTGGTTAGGGTGCATGTGGGAGACTGTCTCTCTGTCACCCCTACTCTCACCTGGCAAAGAAGAAAATAAAAACTCAATATCTTTATTTGTGAAAGAGCTATTTAGATTTTCTGTTTCTTCTTGAATCCATTTCTTTTTATTTGTGAGTTTGTTTCTTTCAATGAATGTGTCTCTTTTATATGGGTTATCTGTCAGTCTACAATTTTATATTTTTTATATCACTTTATTTTTGTAAGGTCAATTGTGGTGGATCCTTTTTGTCTATGATTTTAGTAATTAAAAACTTTTCTTTTTTTCTTCATCAGTCACATTACAGGTTAGCCAATTTTGTTAATTTTTTTCAAAGAACTAAGTTTGGTTTTGTTGATTTTATCTATTGTTTCTCAATTTTTCTATATTATTTGTTCCCATTCTAATTTTTCTTTCTTTTTGTTTATGATTTGTCTAAATTTTTTCTTGTTTCTAAGTATAATATTAGAATATTTATTTGAAGTGGGTTTTTGTTGTTTCTGATTTTTAATAAGGATTTTTGGAACTATAGATTTCCTTGTAAATGCTATTATAGCTGTGCCACATAATTTTTAGCATATCACGTTTTGATTTTTGTTATCTACTCAAGTATTTTCTAATACCATTATTTATTTATTTTTGATTCATTCTCTATTTAGAAGTGTCTTATTTAATTTCTACATATTTGTGCATCTCCAAAATTTCCGTCTATTACTGAATTTTAATTTTATTATATTATTGTTAAAACAATATTCTATATAATTTCAAATATATAAAAAACAAATATAAATTCTGGAGTTGGAAAGTACAATAACTGACATTAAAAATCCATGCTAGGGGCCCAACAATAGAGTTTAAATGACCCAAGAAAGGAACCAGCAAACTTGAAAATAGGTCAATCGTGATTGTCCAGTCAAGGAACAGCAAGAAAAAAAAAAGAGTGAAAGAATGCATATCAACAGTGGAGAGACCTGTGAGATAGATACTATCAACTCTATCAATGTACACGGTCCTCCTAAGCCTGGTTTTCCCCTTGGAAGTAATGAACAGACAGTGGGCACCAACTAGAGAAAATGAGCACATTTTTTACTATTTTCCTCTAACTCCCTATTTTTTCATATGAGGCAACCTTTGCTAAATTTTTGTAACATACTTAGCTCCCATAAGGGGGCTGAGTTTTCATCCTCTGCCATAGAGCTTTAGAAATAATAGGAAGAGTGTTTTAGGAAGAGAAAACAGCAGAAACAAAGAGTAAGGGGTAAGAAAATGCATGGCATGATGGGGGAGCATGAAGAAGGGTTTGGCTGAGGAGGGTCCCTCAGTGGGAAGGCCAGAATGGATACATCTGGGAAAGATAATCTGCTAGATTGTGGAGAGTAGACATAGCAGGGCTCTTACATACTGTTTTATAACTCTTCATAGTTTCAGAGAACTGGAACACCAAGAATCTGATTTGATCTCTACAGTTAGCCTGTAAATGGAGAATACAGTTATTATTCTATAGATGTAGAAATTGAAGCTGAGCGTTAACATCGGCTTTCAATAGTTAATAGCAAAACTGAACCAAAATTCAGATCTCTAAGTTCAGATCCACTGCTGATAAACAAATAAACAAGTCATTACCAACAAGCCAGACGTGAACCAGAACCTCATTTGTCTTATTCTCTCTTCATTCTTGGCACCTAGAATAATAACCTTGCACTTGGGTGAAAGAAATGATTGAATCTTGCCAACCACAATCTGCTTAATGAATGGTCAAAAAATCATTTTGGCTTCCACTGGGGCTCAGCACACAAACAGCTCCTGGAAGCCAGAAAGCTTTAACCAAGAGCAGATGTTCGACCTCAGCTTCCTCGCTCCTTGCACAAGCTAAATGGACTCCTTCATTGGGAATTCTCTCTTTCAGAAGGCACCGGAAACTGGGCTCAGGGAAGACTCCTTATAATGAGGAAAACTGGCTGCCCTGTGACACAGCAGTGAATAGGCTGGGCAGTGGACAGGGATTGAGGGCTGTGGTACAGGCAGTAGTCACTTGAAAAACATACTCTGTTTTCCAGTCTCTCCCTGTAGCTCCATAAGATGTGACCACTATTTGCTTAGGAAGGTAAATTTGCCCCAAACTTTATATCCTCTGGGGAGGCATCCTTGGTACCTTCTATCAATGTATCAGTTCCTAAGAGAGTATTTGTGTGTCATTTATAGATTATTTGATTTAGATTATGACATTACAAAAAACTTCAGCATCTCTAAAACTTAACCATAAAATTTATTTATATTGATTTTATTTATTCAAGAATCAATAGACATATCAACTAGATTTAGCTTAGTTTATCATAGAGAAAATCAGACAGAGGATATAGAGGTCCTGTTCTTATATATTCAGTGGAGTAACCCTTAGCTAGTCTCATCATATCTCTGAATTCTTCCCTATAAAAACAGGGATGGATAATTATGAAGAATATTCCAAGTTTACAGCTCATTTACTTGAGTTTTGCAAACTCAAAGAAGCTTCAAGTTCTGTGATAGATTTTGTTGCTGTTGTTACTCCTAATTTCAGTTGAAAGGAATAGGATTAAATTACACCTATGACATATTTTTACAGTGATCTAAAATGGTTTCATCCAAATTAAATATTTGCTCTAGCAATATTTTGTATTTGCATATCTTCTTATAATTATTTAAAATAACATGTATTATTTAATTTGTTTTACATTTTTCACAGGAACTCTTGAGGAGAGCTGCAAGGTGGTGAGGAGTGAAGGGAATTATTCCCATTTTAGACAGGAGAAAATAGCCTCAAATAATTTAGTAATGTAACCAAAATAATGTGACTAATTGATGGAAGAGGTAGAGCCAAATACTAGGTCATCTTATGCATGGCCCAGACCTTTTAAAATTATGATTAAGTAACTACTTATGTGTAAATTATTATGTTAGACACCGGACATGTCTCAGCTTCCCAGGAACTTTCGGTCTGGTAAAACTATAATCATAATTTGGGTAAATTTTGTGGGAATTAAAGTGGGAATGTGAGGTAAGGGAACACATAACAGGGAAGAGCACAGCCCAACCCAGAGGGTTCATTGAGGGCGTACGTGGTAGATGGCATCCAACTGTATTCTTAAGGAATGGATGAATTTGCCAGACTTAGAATGGAGGAAGAGCTCTCCTGGTGGGAAGAAAATGAACAAAGGTACAAGGATAAAAACCAATATTTTCTAGGCAAGGCAAGATATGCACAGACCATAGAGTAGGGATTATATTTACTTGAAGCTAGAAAGGTAAATGGGGTCAGATATGTTTGTATATATTTGTGTTGCTAAGGAGCATGGACCTTTGCCTGGAGGATGTAGCGGGAAGCTACTGAAGGATTTTATATAAGGGCATGACTTGGTCTCCTATAGATGGGCCACTATTGTGGCTACGCAGAGGTTCTGAGATAGGGACAAGACAGGAGGCAGGGAAATCAGTTTGAAGGCTTTCGCACGGCATGGGATTTTCTCAAGTGTCCTTTATGGGGCTTTCACCGTAACAACATGAAGGCAAGTAGATGAGTAGAAAACCTAACAGAAGCAAATTATCTTTCCGGAAGAAATTAAGCTATCGTAGCTCAGTCCTCGGTTACTTAAAGTGTTTTCACCAATTCTCTTAGAACCATGAATGATGATCAGATCTCCAACTGGACTAAACTAAAAATATGCTGTAAACAAAATAAAACTACTACTAATAATAATACATAAAATTGATTGACTGCTGTAGTGTAGGCAGTGAGCTAAGCCCTGTGAATCCATATATTGTTTAATATTCCCAACAGCTTTCTGAAGTAGGTATACTTATTACAGATGGGGAAATTCAGGCACAAAATTAATAAGTTATGTGCTAAAGATTACAGAGCAGGGGCATGATAGAACTAGAATTCAAACCCAGCATTGACTGTTTCCTCAAATGTAATTTATAATTGCTATAGGCTCTTGAGTAATAGTAAACTAAAGAAAGACTGGAGGGAGGGAGAGGTATTGTACGTAATGGGGACATGTGATCTATAAATACAGCTTGGTGGCAGCTATAAAACTCTATGGCTTGGCCCTGGCTGGTTGGCTCAGCAGTAGAGCATTAGCCTGGCATATGGATGTCCCAGGCTTGATTCCTGGTCAGGGCACACAGAAGAAGTGACTATCTGCTTCTCCACCTCTCCCCCTCTCCATCCCTTCTCCCTTCCTCTTCTCTTTCCCCCCTCCTTCTCCCTCCCTCTTCTCTCATCCTCTTCTCCTTCTCCCTCCCTCTTCTCTCTTCCCCTTCTCCTTCTCCTTCCCTTTTCTCTCTTCCCCTTTCGCCTTCCCTCTTCTCTCTTCCCCTCTCCATCTTCCCTTCCTGCAGCCATGGTTCCATTGATTGGAGTACATTGGCCCTAGGCACTGAGGATAGCTCTGTAAACCTCTGCCTCAAGTGCTAAAAATAGCAACCCCAGATGGTCAGAGCATGGGCCCCAGATGGGGGTCGCCAGGTAGATTCTGGTCAGGATGCATGCAGAAGCCTGTCTCTGTATCTCCCCTTAAAAAAAAAAAGAGGAAACTCTATGGCTCATTGGTGTCAAAGATCCTAATGTCCTCACCCAGGAATAGCTGAAGAACTTTTATAGTTATTCTCTGAGCCCTGTAGAAATAATGCAGAACTATTTGACAGACTTGGATGACAGGTCAGTGGATAGGTTTAAAATTTCCCTAACCACTCACTATGCTGCTTCCTATTTTAGGTTTATTTTCTTTATTTATTGATTTTTAGAGAGGAATGGAGAGAGAGAGAGAGAGAGAGAGAGAGAGAGAGAGAGAGAGAGAGAGAGGGAGAGAGAGAAACATTGATTTGCTCTGTGTGTACCCTGACTGGGATTGAACCAGTCACTTTTGTGTATCAGGACAATGCTCTAAGCAACCAAGCTACCTGGCTTGGGTCCTATTTTAGGTTTTTTATACGGATTCTATGTTCTGAGTCCTACTGAATTTTCTCTTATGATTTAAAGCATTTTGGGACATTTTCCAAATGCTTGGCGTTAGTTCATTTTTCATGACTATTGTTTTTGCTGTGGGCTAAACAATCTACTTGACTCTTTGTTCCTTTAGATTATTTTCTGTTATCTTTCTTCAGCCTCTGGCTTGGAAATGAGGAAAGGTAGGGAAAAGGTATTTTGAAGATGAAAAATTGTGTTAGGTCGTGATTCATTACATCACCCCACTAAATGTAAAATTAATATTTTATAAAACAGCAGAACCACCTAGAGTGTTATCACTTTTCAGTAGAATTTACCGTGTGAGCTCCCTAAAGACGGGCAGTATAGCCTGTCTGTTGTGTCCACTGCTTTATCCCCAGTGCGTAGAATTGTGCTGGACACATGGATAACTCGTATGAAGCATCTGTTATTTGAATAGATAAGTTAATAAATAGTTCTTAGCCACTGTTTTTCTCCTTGCATCCAGATTATAGCTGACTCCGTTAATTTGCAGAAACACATCGAGCTCCTGTGTTGTTCAGCTAGAAAAGATGTCAGTGCAGGCACACAGGGCTGATTTCAGACCCTGGACAGTCTGCCTTTGAAAAGGAGTTCAGCGATGTTCCAAAAGTCAGGCCTGGACCATTTGGTAGCAACTGCAAGTAGGCAGGTTTTATTTCTTTAAAAGAAATAGTCTGACAGCTAGAGCAGAACAGCCACGGAATTATCTGTGTTTGGAACTTGTAAGAAGCATGTTAACAGACTGAGCAAGAGGAGGGCTGAGAATTGATCTTGCCAACACGGAGCTCCCCAATAACTTTGACGAGTTTCAGTGGTTTCAATGGAGCAAAAGCCTAGAGGAACTGAGAAACACCGGATAATTGGGGAGGAAGGGTGGGTTTAAGAAAGACGCTTATTTTGTGTGTGATTGTTTTGCATGTGTTATTATTATTTTTTTTTAATTTGGAAAGTCGAATAACATGATTATGTGCTGGAGGGAATAATCCAACAGAGAGAGAAATTGGATGATAGAGGAGAGACAGTGTTGATTTCTGGAGTGATGCCCCAGGGGAGGTGAGGGAACGGATGGATATGCTGCCCAGGAAGAAGGGTTGGCCTCAGCCTGGGGCATGCCCAGTTCCTCTGAGTGACTGGAAGGCAGATGTCCCTCAGTACAGATGCTGACGAGTGGCTGGATGGAGGGCAGGAGGTGCTGGGAGTTGTTACCACGCTTGTTACATGTTATACTTGGCCGACATGTTCTCTCCCATCAGGATATATGATCTCCTTTCAGACAGGGACATAGATTTATATTGTGCCATTTTCAGCTACGTAGCACTCAAAAGTGAATGAATAACTAAATGATACACCTTCACTTTCTCAATAGTAGTATAATACTAGAAATCTCCAAGAAGTGGAGGTGGAGGGAGGGGTTAGTACCTAATCACAGCAGTACTGAACAAGACGGAGTGGGAGGCCACTGTGACAAGGCTGGGGCGTGAGCATTAACGAGAGGGGTGGAGCGCAAGGTTTATGGCCTCAGTCAGCGAGTTTTATGAAGAGCCTCCCACGACCTAGCCCGACAGTCTCTACTGTTGGGACTTGAAGAGAAGAAATAGGTGGAATGGCTTTTGAAGACTTTATAATCTAGTGTTGAGTCAAGACCTTATATGCTAGGTTGACGTTCATATGGCTCTGACTGTAAGCCTTCTAGCATCTTTAATAAGTGCAGGCTCTGATGGAAGAAAATACCTGGATTTGGCCAAATAGCCATTGGGTGATCCTGGGCAAGTTGTTTTCTCTGTATCTCCATTTCTGTATCTTTACAATGATGGAAATAATTATCCCACATCG
This sequence comes from Saccopteryx leptura, assembly GCF_036850995.1. Lineage (NCBI taxonomy): Eukaryota > Metazoa > Chordata > Mammalia > Chiroptera > Emballonuridae > Saccopteryx > Saccopteryx leptura. The sequence continues at coordinate 360,870,643 of NC_089505.1, forward strand.
TAGGTTATTATGAGGGTTAAATGACTCAGTACTGTATATGTAAAACACTAGCAGGAATCTGACACATAGAAGTGACCTCTGTGTATTAGATATTAAGGATAAAGTGTGGAATAGAGGAAGTACTTTCTGGGGTAGATGTCTCCATCTAAATAATTGCTCCCTATGGAAGATTCTTACAAACCCTGATGTGTGGAATGTAGATTTTCTAGCTGGCTTGACAGGTAAAATAAAAAAGATGAATTTCTGGAAAGGAACAGGGTGACACGAGCCTGTGATGCAGACAGTAGGAAGGAAGGACTAACGAGAACAGGACAGAGCTGTTGAGCTAACCAGGGAAAAACTCAACTACGACTAAGTCAATACAGGGAAAGGATGAGGGAGCGGCCTGGGTCCCAGAGGCGATGACACGAAGTAGAGAATGTGGGACAGATCGGGCTCCCCGGAAAACAGTCCGATACGGAAATGAGACTGCAGGTGTTTGGAATCCCTATGTGTGGAAGGGCAAGGAAGGAAGGGAGACTGAGAAGTGGGAGACGTCCTGGTGGAATGCACCTCAGAAGAGTCCTCAGCTGAGCCTGGGGAAGTTCTGAAGATGAGATGGCCCTTCTGAGTTGTCCTGATTGGACTGAGGATAGCCTTTGTCTTCAGGGATCAAGCAGTCACTGGTGCAGGCCACTCTGCAGTGGGCTATGCTCTCTGGTAAGGCAACTGCTTTCAGCAGAGGTGCCCTTAAAGGGGAATGAGAGGTCAGGTGTCTGCCAGCTCCCACAGCAGCAGCTGGGGTGATAAGTCTTTGAGTGTACAAGAGGGATCTGGGAAGTGTATCGCAATGTTCAACAAAAGGTGTTTGTGTCCCTAGGGTCCACATGGGTGGGCAGGGAGACAAATTGATGAGGTTATCAAATTAGCTCAAGGCTACTCAACCTGGGACTTATGTATCCTCAATGAGGCTTAGTTTCCACCAGTCAGTATGCCAGTGACCAAGACTATCATCAGTGGTAATGTCTGTTCAGCTGTGGAAATGCAGAATTACTTGGTGGTCTTTCTGTGATGGGACTACTGCTAGACAACCCAGCAATATGTGGGTTATTCAGTAAGTGACTGTTAAATGAATAAATGGCTAAGCAATGCCACTGAATTACTAGTGAGCTGAATGGTCTCTTACGTGGCCTTCCCACCTCAATCCTAGTTTATACCCAGGACTATCCATCTTCACGGTCTCAAGCTTGAGTTAATTTATTTCCTCTCTAGATGTGAAAGGTACCTCTTCTGTACACTATCTTTCCTCCTTGGCTTGGAAAGCAGTTTTATTCCTTTATTCTTTTTGCACCTGAGGGGCGTGTGCATGCATGTTTGATCTCTAACATACCTTTCTCCTGGCCTGGAATGAAAGTTTTGCATTTACAACGCCCCACTTTCATGACCCAGGCACAGGCAGAGCCTTGTGAAAATGCAAATAAAAGTGCTTCGAAAGGGGAGGCATTCTCTTAGCAATGTCCTTTGGCCAGTTTCCTGGATCTGAGTTAAGCCTCTCTTGCTGGAATCTAAGCCCTGGGCAGTCTAGCCTTCTTTCCTAGTTTTGGTCAAAACGAGATGGAATGGGAAAGTTGTGGATTCAAAAGGTGATAAACTAATTTGAGAATTAAAACATGTAGTCTTAGGAAGTCCTGGTACCAAGAAGAGAAAAAAAGAATGAATTACAAATCAATAACATACATCTTAAGCCCAAATGTCTTCATCTATAGAGATAATAGCACCTAATTTATATGTACTATTAGTATGAAATGCAATCATATAGAGAGAAGAGTGGGAAGGGATGTGGCTGCCTTATCATTATTTATGATTTTCTCATATACGTTTATAGTGTGTAATATTTTTGGAAAAAGTGAAAATGGATCTATTTTCTAAGTGCCCGATGACATACTGAGAATGAGACCTTTTGCCTACTACACAGAGTAATTGGAAGACTGACCTTAAAATGTGTTTCTATCTTTAAAATTAACACTAATCAAACAGCGTGTGTGGCTATATTATTGTCAGACAAAGCAGACTTCAAAACAAGAAAGGTGTAAAGGCAGATGTTTCAAAATTATAAAGGTGTCAACCCACCAAGAAAAGAAAAATGATTCTAAATATATGTGCTCTTAAAATCAGAGCTTTGAGATACAAGCAAAAACTGATAGAACTGGAAAGAAAAATAAAGAAATCCATTCAGATTTGGAGATTACAACACTCATCTCCATAACTGAGAGAAACTGTAGACAAATAAGTTATATGGGAGTGGACATTGAACACATGGTCTGGAGTAACTGAATATTCATACCTGCACTCAGCCAGCAGTCTTATCTATGTATGCGAGTATATAACATCTTTTTATTTCCTTTTACTAGTTTTAAAAATTTCTCTGTATCTTTGGTTTTTATCATTTTGAGTATGAAGTGCCCAGCTGTTTTTTTTTTATTTATATACTTCAGATTTATTGAGGTTCTTGGAACTATAAATTATATATTTCATCAATTTGTTGTTCAAAATCTCATCAAATACTTTTCTGTTCTCTTTTCTCTCTCCTCACCTTCTGCAACTCCAATTACACATAGGTTAGACCTTTTTATGTTGTTTCACTGATGATGCCCCATTCTGTTCATTTTTTCCACTCCTTTGATATTTTTTGTTTGTTTCAGTTTAGGAACTTTTAATAGATCTTCCTTTAAGTGCATCAGATTTTTTCCTTCACTAATCCCATCTGCCAATAATCCCATTAAATAAGTTTTTCATCATATTACATTTTTTTATTTTAATTTTTGTAGTTTTTATTTTTCTATTCTGATGACCCATTTTCTTAGGCATGTGTCCAGCTTTCTATTAGATCCTTTATAATGTTTATTTTAAATATCCTGTCCAAGGGGTCCTATACTACAATCTGTCTCTTCATTTGGAGTTAACCCTCAAGGACCCCTACCAGGACAACTTTGGCAAATGGATGCTACTCATATACCTTCATTTGGCAAACAGTCCTATGTCCACGTTACAGTGGATACCTATTCTGGATTTATAGTAACCTGTCAGAACAGGAGAGGCTGCTAAGCATGTTATAGCTCATGGTCTGTATGCATTGTTCTATTATTGGATTTCCTAAACTGGTTAAACTGACATTGCTCCTGCATATGGAGCATAAGCATTTACTGTATTTTGTCAAACCTTTCAAATATGTGTATTTCTTACAATCTTTAAAGTCAAGGTATTATTAAAGTGTACCCAGCAAATATTTTAAGGTCAACTTAAAAAAATTTTAAAAGGGGGGAGTCATATCCTGGAACTCTTACGGGTCTATTATATCATGCCTTTTACTTAAAAAATTTTAAATTTCTTTTGAATGCTGATGAACAGGAGATGCCAAATCTTTTTCTCCTGCAAACTTCTACCTTCTTTTATTTGATCCAGCTAATAACACTGTTTTGTCTAGCTACAGATATACGGAAAAGGTTTATATAGGTGGATGGGGTTCCTCAAACCCCTCAGCGAGATCTTCTGAGCATGGCTTTTAAGGTACCAAGAGGCAGAAAAAGCCCAATAGAGATCAGGTGAACTACCAGCTTTTAGGATACGCCCTTAAAGGCTCCAATGCCCCAAAGGGGTCTCATAGGATGCCATCTGGGTCCTGCTTCAATAGTGGAAAGGAAGGTCATTGAGCTAAAGCCTGCCAGGCTTACATGCCTCTGCTGTGAGGAAACAGGGACACTGGAAGGTAGGCTTCCCCCTCGCTCCTCTAAGGGAGGGTTCAGGCTCTTCCAGCCCTGCTCCAGCCACCTATGACCTAACCTTGCCCAGAATGCTGTGGTTTGCCCCTGAAGGCTGAAGGTGCCCAGGGCCATCAGCCCCATCTACGACACTGTGGATGAGCCTAGGGTATTTCTTCCAAGAAGCAGGTAAACTGATCTCATTTGCACAAGGGCCACTTAACTATGTCTTGTCTGAATAGTCAGGTTTTTTATTCTTCCCTCGAAGATCTCTGTTGTGGGTGTTGATAGTCCTATTTTCTGCTGCTTTGTTTAATATATAGTGTTTCCTTTATTCCTCCTACCTCAATGCCCCACTCATATTTCAGGCTGGGACCTACTCTTAATTTAGAGCTCTCTTTCCCCCTTTTCCCAGCTTCTATTATGAATCTACCTTTGCCACCCAGCTTAGTGTATCCCAAGGTTCTCTTTACCACGCCACAGTTGCAGAGCTCCGGGGAAAAGCAACCTGGTCTCATCTCTCCAGGCAGAGGAGAACAGAAGCTCCATCTTCATACATGCTGCAGATGGCTTTTCCAGTCTACCTGAATCATTACCAGCTAGAAGCAGCGGTCAATTGGGACTTGGACATGAGCTGCAAAGAATAGAATTGTGACAACAATTCCAGTGCCATGTGGACTTTTCCTGGATGTGGACTTTTTCTGGACTCCTGCTCCTTGGGACAACTCCTAACAGACTGAACTGGGGTTGGGTTGCATTTTCAGGAATTTGGAATGGTGATGATGCCAACTTGGACTTGGTGAACATGTTACGGACACTACTCTTTTATGGATTCTTGCTGTATTGGCCAAGAGTTTGCTTAAAGGCTTTAATCACTGTAAAAAAAATGGAGGACTGGATAAAGAAGATGTGGCACATATACACCATGGTATACTATTCAGCCATAAGAGATGATGACGTCGGATCATTTACAACAAAATGGTGGGATCTTGATAACATTATATGGAGTGAAATAAGTAAATCAGAAAAAAACAAGAACTGCAGGATTCCATACATTGGTGGGACATAAAAATGAGACTAAGAGACATGGACAAGAGTGTGGTGGTTATGGGGAGGGGAAAGGAAGGAGGGAGAGGGGGAGGGGAAGGGGGAGGGGGAGGGACATGGAGAGAACTAGATAGAAGGTGACGGAGGACAATCTGACTTTGGGAGATAGGTATGCAACATAATTGAATGACAGGATAACCTGGACATGTTTTCTTTGAATATATGTACCCTGATTTATTGATGTCACCCCATTAGAATTAATAAAAATTTATAAAAAAATATCTCTATCTGAATATATCCTTATCTATACCATCTTTGACCTGCTTCTTTTTCTATCTTGATCCTTTTCTACCTTGACTTCACATTTTCTGGAATCCTCATATGTCTCCTAATTGTTATTATAGGTAAGGTATAGTGTGTAAATAACTGTAGAGGTAGGATTCAATACTGTTTTCTCCCCCTTGGTAAAGGTCAGGCCTCTCTTCCAAGGTGGCAGAATTGGAGGTCTGAGTTACTACTTGCAGCTGAGCTGGGCCTGGGTTTGATGTTCCCCTTAGACTTAGAACACCAGTGACTTGTAATGATCAGAGCTCAGGATTAGGAACTTCCCATCCGCTGGCTAAGGATCTGAGCACCAGGGAGAGTTTGGAGATCTCTCTGTGGTTCACAGCTCTCCTTCTCAGACTATGGGAATTATCTCTCTGCACTACAGTCTGCCGGATTTCTGAGTTTCTCGAGAGTTCTCTTTTATTTCAAAGATGAATCTCTGTTTTGGGGGAGATGACTCTTCTGGCTGTTTTGTTCAGCCTCTAGAGACCTGTTTGTACTGTGAAGGCTGGAGAGGAACCTCAGAAGGAAACCTCTGTCTCCTGCCCGCTCTCCAGCCTTCAGCACCTTCTGCCTTGCTCTCCCCCTCCGTTCAGTCATCGTCACGCATTGCCTCGTAAGTGCCTGGGCTTGAAGTGGCTCAGAGGGATTGCTCGGTTCCCACACTGAGCACTGGTAGTAGACGCCCATGCCCATTCTGTGGCTAACGTTCCTTGTGGTTCCAAATCTCCACATCAGCTCACTCTGCTATTATAATAACTTCTTTAAATTTTTCACTATTTCCTTCTTACCCATCTCTGGAAGATTCTTGATCCTCTCTCCAGACATCATAGATGGAAGCAACAGACGCCCGTTTGCTTCTAGGAGGACTTGTTACCATCTGGAATTCATTTCTATTAGGCGTTATCACCCTCAGATTTCAAAGGAGTTCTCTGATTGTGACAACGATGATTTTTGTCATTTTTGCAGCTTGTTTCTTATCGTTATAGTGAGAGTGATGGATTCTCGCAACTTTTACACTCTTAATTAAAGGGGTAATTCCATAAAAAGCCACCATTGCTCTTTAATATTCTACTTCCTGGGTTTGTTGGCCAACAATTGTCTGCAGGCCAAATCTTGTAGCCTGCAAGCTAAGAATGGTTCTTACATTTTTGAAGGGTTGAAGGAGGAGCAGGAGGAGAAGTTGTCTCAGACAGTATAAGCCCACAAAGCCTAAAACACTTAGTAGCTGGCCCTTTAAGAAAAATAGTCACTGACCCATGACCTACACTGTGCCAGTTTCTGTGCCATGGGATTGTTTTGTTGGGTTTTTTTTCTTTTTCCTGTGAGAAGGAAGACTACAAGCACACTTCAGAGACATTGTGGGTTCAGTTCCAGACCACTGCAATAAAGCTATTTTCACAGTAAAGTGAGTCAACAACTCTTTTGGTTTCCCAATGCATATAAAAGTTATGTTTGCACTAGACTGTAGTCTAGTAAGTGTGCAATAGCATCATATGTAAAGACAAATCAATTTGTATACCTTAATTAAAACTGCTTTCTTAAGCAAAGTGGTTACTGGGGGAAGGGGTTGAGGGGAGTAAAAAGGGACAAATATTTGGTGATGAAAAATGATAGTCACACAATGCAATCAACAGTTCAAATACTATAGAGATGCTTACCTGGAACCTGTGCACTCTTATTGATCAATGTCACCCATTACATTTAGTTTTCTAAATAAAATTAAAAAAACTATATCTAAGGAATGCTAGCCATAATCTGAGCCTCTTGGAATAATGGTTCTGATAGATTTGCTCAATGCAGGGTTGCCACAGCATTCAATTTGTAAAAAACACAGTATCTATGGAGCGCAACAAAGCGCAGTGCAGTAAAACCAGGCGCGCCTGTGTTCGTTCTGTGATGTGGTTCCATGCGTGGGGCAGAGAACGGCTATAGGAGGGAGAAGACAGGACACATGGGCGTGGGGTGAGAACGTGGTGCAGGCCACACGTGCTGTCCTTGAAACAGCTCTGCTGTGTCTTCGACTCAGAGAGGCATGTCAGAGGTAGACAATCTGTTTGACGTGGCTTTCTGAAATGGTCTTTCTGGCATTTTGATGGTGAATATAGTATTGGCCAACCAGTGTTGTTATATTTGGGGGATACTTTACTGTAGTATAAGGACTCGATCTTGAAGCACACCTGCCCCCTTTTTTGGTAACAGGGCTGCTACAAAGAGAATGAACTCTGTAAACTTTGTCTGTGAAGAGATGTCCTGGCTCGGCGTCACTAAATGACTTCAAGTCTGGGCTGACCAGAAACACCCTTTGTGACGTCTTTGCCATGGAGCCGGGGTCCTGCCAGACACTTTATCTAAAGCCATCCAAATCCCCGTTCCTGTCTTTATCCTTCCTTAGTTATCTCCGCTTCAGACAGCCAAGTGACGGCGGCTGAAAACAGAAACAACATAAACAGGTTCCCTGTCTCCATGGTTAGGGGCACACCACTGAACCGTGTTAAAGAGGAGCTTTGAAATTTGTCATTCCATTTTCCTCCAACACCCTTTTTTGTATGTTTCCTGTCCATGAATTATAGTTGTTAAGTGTTTTAAAATATTTTGCTAGGTTTAAGGAAGTTTGACGAGTAACTTTCTCATGCCTGTGTCCCAGGCCATCAATCAGTGTTCTTTTAATGAGCATGTATTGAGTGCTAGGCCTTGTGGAGGCTGTTTCCTCTGGAACTCTGTTAGTGTACTGGTGCTTTTAGGATAGCTGCATTTGCCTTGCTTAGAGGAGCCAGGTATCTAACTCCAGTAGAGTTCTATGGATTCCTTTTTGTTGATGACAGTAGACTTGAAGAGCCCTCTGTATTCTGAGAATACTACAGGAAGAAAATTGTCCATATAATTTCCATTATAATTACTGGTCAAAATAGCACACAAACTAGAGACTTGATTACTAGAAGCTATTTTTCTGAGAATATGCAGGAATCATTAAATACTAGGAGTCAAAGTCTACCTGGATATTAGCTCATCATACTCCATCATTTTGGGGATGAGGGGTCAGAGGTTCAGAGGGGCTAGGCAATGTGTCCAAAATAACCTACTTGTTTCTGGTGAGACTTACACCCCTAGTTTCTGGTGAGACTTACACCCCTAGTTTCTGGTGAGACTTACACCCCTACTTTCTAACTCAACACAGTAGTTTTTCTATAATACTGCTTTGAGAAACTGTGGAATTACCTCTTAATGTATACTGTCACTTACATGAATATAACAATACTTACTCAGCATCTACTTCCAAAAAAAGACAGAAAAATAATTGCTCGTTCGACAATGGCAAGTGCTGTCACCCTGACTGAACTCCAGAGCAACTCAGAGTCTGCTCTTCCCCTCGGTGATCTCGTCTTAAAGCCCACTTGGTCTTTTCTTCTGCCCCTTGGTATGGTTCTGGTGTCTTACAATTTGTATTTCTTTAGTACAAATCTAAGCCCTGTAGCTCATTGCTCAAAGAAACAACAATCTCGTTAAAAACTGTAGGAAATACTGGTTTTGTTGGATATGACTGAATTGAGACTTGTAGGTGTACTGGTCCCCAAAATTCCCAATAGATGGTTTTTTGTTTTTTTTTACAGAGAGAGAGTCAGAAAGAGGGATATATAGGGACAGACAGACAGGAATGGAGAGAGATGAGAAGCATCAATCATCAGTTTTTTGTTTTGACACCTTAGTTGTTCATTGATTGCTTTCTCATATGTGCCTTGACCATGGGGCTACAGCAGACTGAGTAACCCCTTGCTCAAGCCAGCGACCTTGGGTCCAAGCTGGTGAGCCTTGCTCAAACCAGATGAGCCCGCGCTCAAACTGGCGACCTCAGGGTCTCGAACCTGGATCCTCTGCATCCCAGTCCTGACACTCTATCCACTGCGCCACCGCCTGGGCAGGCCCCGATAGATTTTTAAGGGGAATAAATGCTAAACAGTTTTCTTCCTTTGCATTGATTCAGAATGTAGGCTTTACCTCTCCCCCTTCTAATCTTGGTAAGATGGGAATCTTGTGTCTTATTAACTGTAGTCTTTATTCCTCAGCAGAACAAGACTTAATTCTTTGAGTGGGAATATATTTATTAAATATTTAACTTATTGTTTCCACCCTTTACAGAATCCTTTCTTCCTATCATCATAATGGTCAGTTTAATTCACCTGGAAATTTATCTTCTACAGTAGCCTACCATGCTTTAGCCCGATGACATCTTTTTATGATTATTGGGTTTGTGGTATATCTCCACACCTAGACTTTGAGTTAGCTCAGGATGGATTTCTTGTACCTGTATCTTACTGCCATATTGCCTTATACACACAAAGGTTGAATACTACCTTCTTTTTTGAACAAGTGTCTGGAAAGACATCTCAATAAAAGTGACATGATTAAACTCTTATTATGTGTCAGGATTTTCGATAAGTACTTTATATGCAGCATTTAAAAAATTCTAAGGACAAGAAATTTTGAAGAGGAAGGAACAATTAGGATGTGGAAACTGAACCTGGGAGAGGTTCAGTGAGTTGCCAAATATGAGCGCGTGAGTGAGTGTGGCGCGGACCCCGGTTTCTGCATGCGGTGAGCTGAGGGTGATGCGTTCGCTGTGGGCGCGCACTGCCTAGGCTTGTGGGAGGAGAGACCAGGCCAGCCTGTATACAAGCTCTTCCCCCATTTGTTACGATCAAGGTTAAACGTCACCACCCCTCTGTGGAACCATCCTCAAGCAGAGCCTGGTTTGTCTCTGCTGGGCTCATACTCCGTGCCTTGCAAACGCGCACTGTTTCTCTCACTCCGTCCTACCATGTCAACCTCGGCAAATATCTGTCCATCTGTCTGTTGTCTTTACTGAAATCGGAAACCTTTCAGGACAGAGACTGTGTTCATGTAATCTCTCTGTCACCAACTCGTAGGTGGTTATTTTATATGATGATTGAAGTCTTCCCTTTGCCCTGTGAATTTTTTTTTTTTTTCCTTAGGATCCTTAAGAAAGAAAAAAACTCCAAAACGCCATAATCTCAATCTTCAATTGTTTGTCCACAAAATGCCTCACCGATGTATAGGAATCTGAGGTCCTGTGCAGCCCCAAGGTCCACTGGGCTTGGTGTGAACATTCAGAGGGCGAGAGGCCGCCGCTCTGCTGCTGGACTTCAGTATATCAATATATTGGGGATAGACACAGCTATAAAGGAAATGTATTTATAGATCTCCCTAGCTGCTGGTTAGAATGGCTTTTGAGCATAATCCAAACTCCGAATCCTGCATGGAAGTGAAAAATGAGAATCTGAACCTTCCGTACAGAACGTTTCAGCCAAATCCCACAAACCACCGTGCCTCGGGCTGTTTTACTCCACAGTTTAGTTTTTGCTGTTTTCTTCACGCAGAAGAACAATTTCCCTGTCTCTCACTCTTGAGATCCTCCCCTCCCCATCCCCAAGGCATTCTCCTCCTCCACAAACTCAGAGCTAATCACCCCCTCTCTGCGTGGCCATCACCCTTTATCTGACTGTTCTCGGGATTTGTAATTCCTTCCCCTGGCGTTTCAGTCAGTGCACACACGTGAGCCTTCTCTCCTTGAGAGCGGCGCTCAGTCTCACTGGTTTCTCTACCCTCAGAAGCAGGCGTGGGGGATGGCACAGCCTGTGCACCCATGACATGATTGTAGAATTGAGTTAAATCGGATTATTGACCTTGAGCGGGTAGAGAGTGGGACGCGAGTCTTTCGATCTTGGTATTGCCCATTTCTCACACTGCCCACTTCTGCGCTCAGAGGCTAGGAGACGGGGCAAGGGTCTCACGCACACCTGCAAGGGGAGAGGCTTCTGGCTCTGCTGCACTTCACCCGAGGACCCTGGTGAAGACCCCTCGGGAGGGCCCAGGAGGCACACTTGCTCTTCCGGTCTGTTGTGTGCCAGGGACAGAGGCACAGACTGGCGAGCAGTCGCACAGCACCCATGGGGCGCAAAGAAACAGCCGCCCGTTCCTGACTGGTGCAGTCAAAACACAACAGCGTTCCAGAGAACGGCCCTGGAAAAGATGCTCTGTTTCTGACCCCAAACTTCGCACTGCAATTAAGAAACCAAGGTACCTTCCTCCTTTTCCTTTCGAATTACAGGCAGGGGTCCCCAAACTACGGCCCGCGGGCCGCATGCGGCCCCCTGAGGCCGTTTATCCGGCCCCCGCCGCCCTTCGGAAGGGGCACCTCTTTCATTGGTGGTCAGTGAGAGGAGCTCCTGGAGTACTGTATGTGGCGGCGCTGCAAAGCAGGGCATCGCTCACGTACAGTACTACTTCCGGTGACGCAGGATGCACGTGTCATGGCTCCGGAAGCGCATCATATCACTTATTATGGCTAGCAGTGACAAATATGGAACCGGACATTGACCATCTCATTAGCCAAAAGCAGGCTCATAGTTACCATTGAAACACTGGTCAGTTTGTTGATTTAAATTTACTTGTTCTTTATTTTAAATATTGTATTTGTTCCCGTCTTGCTTTTTTTTTTTTTTTTTTTTTACTTTAAAATAAGATATGTGCAGTGTGCATAGGGATTTGTTCATAGTTTCTTTTTATAATCCGGCCCTCCAACGGTCTGAGGGACAGTGAACTGGCCCCCTGTGTAAAAAGTTTGGGGACCCCTGATATAGTCTGAGTTCGCCTGGGGCTGTCAGGGTTACATAGCTGAAGTGTTGCTCAGTACTACGTGTGAAGTTTATCATTCGAAGAAAGGTGTGTGTGTATGTGTGTGTGTGTGTGTATGTGTGTGTGTGACAAATGCTGCCATTTCTGGTGGCCAAACGAGATGAAGAAGTCTTTTATTACAGCAGGAGAGAATTTGGTAAAAAGAAAGAAAGACCTGAGAGATGACACATTGTTTATGCACAAGGCATGGAAAAGAAGTCCTAAAATTTCTTTATTGTATCTAGAAATCTTTAGTCTGTATCTAGCCATCCACCGTGTATGATTGCCAACATAATAAGGATATGGAAATAGGCCAGGAACATCTGTCCGTTGGTTCTTATGTGTCAGAATAAAGTTTTAATTACATATCAAATGGAAAAAACCCATAATATCCTCATCTGCAAAATGGAGGCGATGATGAAATTTCCTTTCCCACAGGAAAAGTGAAATTACTTATGCAATATGCTCGTGCACTGCCAGGCCTGGGGTAAGCATACAATTAATGATTGCTGATGATGAAGATGAAGATGCTAATAATGATGAAGAGGAGGAGGATGAATAGAAAAGATGGCGATAAATATAAAGTGTAAGGGAGCTAGCGAGGGTCTCCTGAGGAAACCTTAGGCTTAGAAGCAAAATGCCTGATTAAATCTGACTCCGAATTTACTAGCCACATAGTTTTAGGAAGTTATCAAACTTCTTTTGGCTTTGTCTTTTTTTTTCTTTTCACCTGTGGTTCTGGGATGACATTACATATCTCTCACAAGGTTGTTATGAAAATTAAATGATAGAGTGAATGGAAGTCCACAGCACAAGGTTTGGTGAATACTCAGCCCCTCCCAGTTGGACATGCACGATGAATGGGAATTTGAATTGCCTTTACCAGGCCAATAGATAAGTAAAGTGATAAATATACATAAAAGCAGTCAGCATAAGCTCATTTCTTCCACTGGTGGTTCAGAATGCTACACCAGTCCTACATCTGGACCAAGTCACCAGTCACTTCATGGTGTATTTTTTTTAATTAAATGAGAAGTGGGGAAGCACAGATGGACTCCCGCATGTACCCTGACCAGGGTTCACCCGGCAAGCCCTCTACCAAGCAATGTTCTGCCCTTCTGGGCAGCTGCTCTGTTGCTCGGCAACCAAGCTGTTTTAGCATCTGAGATGAGGCCATGAAGCCATCTTCAGTACCCGGGCCAACTTTTGCTCAAACCACTGAAGCCATGGCTGTGGGAGGGGAAGAGTTAGAGGTGGGTAAAGAAGCAGATGGTCGCTTCTCCTGTGTGCCCTGACCAGGAATCAACCCTGGGACATCACACACCAGGCCGATGCTCTACCACTGAACCAACAGGCCAGGGCCAATCATGATATATTTTGACAAATGCTGAGAACGTCTTTTCAAGTCATCCTGAAATTCCATTAATAACAGCTTTCTGTATTTTAAATAAAATGCAAATTACCTCATAAAGGATTAACATCAAATTCTTAGTGCCTTAGAGAGGAAAGGGAAATTACTTTAATGAGCAATTATTTTAATTAATGAGCATCTCTTTATGTTCCAAGCCCTGATCTAAGGAGAAATTCCTGATTGCTCTAAAAATTCAGAGCATGTTCTGGTGTCCCAGAGAAGTCAGAAGAGACGGGGACACTGAGGACAGCGGCAGGTTTCCAGGCGGCAGCCTCCTTTTATAGAAGGAAGGAAGATCAATGGTTGTGAGACAAAAGGATTCTGCAAACGATGATTCCCCCAAGGGCTCCAGGATCTACAGGCAACCGTCTCTTTTCATGCTTGCCATTGCTGTTACAGAGCATTGCTGCTAAATTAAGTAATCCCACTTAACGGAAAGTGAAGAGCAATGGTCCTCTATTGTGATGTTTCCAAGAGGGCTAAGAAATCGAGAATATACCACAAAATATGATAGTATTTCATAAAATGAATTATCCTGGGGGAATTCTTAAGATTGTGCACGGATGGGAGCCTTCCTCACGATGCACGGCCAGCAGCAGGAAACCACTGAGCTCCCAAGGTGGAAGGCCCTGAGATGTCCTTGCAAGCCTGTCACTATCTTGCCGAACTCTGCTCCGTCCCTGTCCTTGCATTCCTGCTCAGGCGCCCTCCCACAGCAAGCTGAGAGCTCAGATCGCTGGCGTTTGGGACAAAGAAGTGGTTGTGTCCTTGCTCCTCTCCTTTCTTTACAACTCATTCCTCCTACCTCCAGGTGGTGAGCTGCCCCTACCAAAGCCAGGGAGAGGGACTTACAGGGGACATGAAAGAGGAAGGGGAGGGCAGTGGCTCTGCCCAGGCTCCAGCTCTCATCCCCATCGCCGGCCCTCACTGCTGTCTTCATTAACTTTGAGGAATTGGACCGAGGCGAAGCAGAGAGCTGGTGCCTGCTGATGTTATCAAGATCTTGCCCTCCATAAACACCACTTAGGGCCAGGCCTGCTCAGAGTGACCTTTCCTTGTACTTAAAAGCACACCAGACAGGCCGGCCACAGGTTATGGACTAGCTGGGATTCTCCTTCACCATGTTGTTAGTGGTCAATTACGTCAAAGAGCAAGTCATTCCCCAGTCTGAGACTCTAACACCTGCTAGTCAGCGGTCCCGTGGAGCCAGGCGCATGCTGGAGCTGGTTGGTCTGAGTCCCTAAGAGCGGATTGTGCACACGTCCATTCGGTGATGGCCATGGCTGGAGCTAGAAATCAGCGCGAGTGGGAGTCCTTACACCACCAAGAGCAGAAAACACCACCGATCGGACATTTCTTCTTTTTTCTTTCCTTCTCTTTAAATCCTGAAGAACCAGTTGTCAAGAACCAGTTGTCAATCATTAGCCAGCATGCCAGTGAAGGGTCCATTCTCTAAGACAAACCTGTTAAGTAAGGTATCGTAAACTTCAAGGCTAATGGAACAACAGCTCATAAAAGAGACCCACTCACTCTCATGTGGCCACGCTTAGCAGATGCCCACAGGGGGAATACACATTTTAGATTTCACCATTATTTAAAGGTTTTATACACAAATACCACTAACTAGAAACTCTCCTCCTTCTGATAGGAGGCCTCACCCTAGGGAAGTAATAAAGAAGTAAAGTTGCTAAGATCAGTTTTCACGTCTGCCTCAAAACCAGTGCTGTGAGCTTGTGTGAGTCACCTAGACCCTCTGAGATTCCATTCTCTCATTAGTGTGATCAAGAGGAAAGAGTCCCGTTTTCCCCAGAGGGTCGTCTAAGATCCTGGTTATAAAGATTTTGCAAAACTATAGAGACCGATACAAGGAAGGGACATTTCTCCAAAGACCCTATTAATTAAAGTCAATCCGAGCATTCAGCCTTTCTCGCTGACTTGCTGCCGTACAAAAAGCCTTTTGTCTCCTAGAAGTCGCGCCTGAGCTGGGCTTCCAACCGTAGAACTTTCCAGACTGTCAGCAAGTCAACGAGAATGATTGACTCCGGCAGAACTGCTCGCCAAGACCCAAGGGTCCTTGTCCCCCCGAGGCCCGCACCCTGCCAGTCACTCCTCATCAGCGGCGGCCCCGGGGCCTTCAGCGCAAGCTCTCCTTTCGACCCCAGCGCGACTCCACCTGTTTACGCTGCCAGTCACCCTGTCTTCTCCCCTTTCCTGCCTCTCACCTCTGCGGTGACAGCGCGACAATGACAGCAGGTGACAGGTGGATCACCAGGCGCTGCAGGAACGGGCTGACTTCTGTCACAAACGCCTGCCACTGGGTCAGCGGCATGGCCTTCTCTCTTCACGCACGTGTCAACCAGAACTACAAACCATCTTTAATGCTCATTTAGAGGAGGCATTTGTCTCACATTCATTTAAGAAGAGTCCCCAGACTTGAAGTGGTTTCCTAGAGTCTGAATGATACCAACAAGCCTTGGACCTGCAGCAGAGGCTCAGGACCTCGGCCTTGGATACGTGAGCTAAGTCTCTGAGCTGAAGTTCCCACATCGATGAGATGCACATCATGACAGGACTTCCCTCACTGTTCCTTGCAGGAGTGGCTACTGAGTTGTAGACCCTCGGCAAGTGTTTGTTGAATGAGTGATCCGGTGGGGATTAAACGCGGCGATCCAGATAAAACAGGTAACACCGTGCATGGTCAGCAGATAGGCCCCTAACACACGGTGGCTGCTGCTGTACCCCACAGTACAGCTTCACTCCAGGTGGCTGTCTGGGCCTCTTCCCTCTGCCTCCTTGTCTCTTTCTTGTCATAAGAACTTTGCAGAGTAATTAAAAGCTTAGGCTCCAAAGCTCTATCCTCTGGATTTGAATTCTGGCTCAACCAGACCAGCTGTGTGGCCCCGGGCTAGTTCTTGCTCCTTCACCTGCCATTGTTTCTTCACATGCATAATGAGGATAATAATACATATTTCATACAATTATGAAGATTAAATTTTTTTTCATGCGTTGTCCTTAAAATAGTGCCTCCCAGGTCATAAATACTCAGTGAAATTAATTTCTGTTTTTTCATTCTTCTTAGAGTCTGTCTAGCTTGGCGCTTAGTCAGCCCAGACCCAAGGATACTCCAAAGCCGTTCTCCCAGGCATGGAATCATGCGTCACTTCTCTTTACAAGTCTGTGTCGTCTCGTCCCACCAGACTGTGACTTATTCCAACAGCTAGGTCTCGCTTCTCTCATTCCTCCTACTGCGCCTGGCGTAGCACTGGGACACCGTAATTATCGTATTTACCTGAGAACAGTGTGTCGTGGGATTGGTATAAAATGGCACCCTTCTAACTACATATGAGGTTGTAAATCTCGCAGGGCTCAGCTCTCCTCGCATCTACTTCTCCTCATTCTCTAGGTGACACGTGGCCCAGAGAGGTTGGAACTTGCCCGCGGACACCTGGTTAGTCAGTAGCCGCTTCTCCGAACCCGGACTCTGGGTTTCTAGGGGGGCAGCCCCCATTCACCAGTTAGTTAAACACACATGTATAAGGAAAAAAAAATCACAGCAGCATATGGATTGTAAATAATGTCTTAACAATGTGAAACTATAATCCTGTGCTACACGTTCTCCAGTGCTGAGTGCTGGGAGGTAAAATCCACCTTCCGCTTGGCATTCACCTGATCAAATAAGAAGTACAAGCAAGTCTGATGACCCGAGACCCCTCTCTGCACTCGTCCTCCATCTGGTCCAGGTACAAGGAACAGGTGACAATGAAGGAGAGTTTGCAACTGTAGAAAAAACAGGCTGCTATTACGGGATGCATGTTGGGCGGGGCAGGTTTTGTGGCTTCTTTCTGTTCCCCCTGGCCTCATCACTTCCCATCTCAGGGTCGTGGTCTCTTCACCTATGAAAGAAAAGAATCGAGCTAGCCGGGTTCCAGGTTCTCTCCCCATTCGACCACCCTGCGATGCTCGCCGTGAATAGATGCTAAGTCGATAGTCTGCGCACAAGGGCTCCATTTATGATTCCCTCCTGGTCCAGCGCGGAGGTTCTGCGTTGCCAAAATTCTTTTCATACAATGCATCTCTTTGAGTGACACGCGGGTAACTGTTAAAGCACCACTGTAATGTGAGGATATGCGTTCAATTAGTGTAAAAGCTGTACCGCTCACAATTTCCAGATGTCAGAATCTCATAATGTTGCCATTTTTCTTTTCTTTCTTTCTTTCTTTTTTTTTTTTCTGTTCAGATGTTCATACAAATGGAAGGGACACGATGCGGGAGCCATCTCCCAACAAAGTATTTCTTGCCACTTGCTTCTACCGATGTGTTCCGTGGGGGGGGGTGGGGGGGAGGCGGGTTGGGGGTGGAGGGAGGTTGACCTACTCTCTGAGGACTCACTGCAGACTTCCAGAATATCACAGCACCGTGGCGACGCCTCCCTTAGGCGTTGCCTAAAATAATGTCTCCTATGTGACTTTGAACACTTGAAACCACAGACAGCCTGGTGGGTGATAGTGTTTACCCAAATTAGGGAAATTAAACTCTGAACTGTTCAAGTTTCAAGCAATCAGTTCCAGTTGATACACACTCAATTCCAACCTCAGGCATCCGAGGAAGAGATGTGATTTTGGCAGTGAGAGCTGCTAGTAGGAGTTTAAGTCCCAATCAACACAAAACGTACGTTAAGTGCCGAAGCAGAATATTGATCAGAAGGGTTTCTTTTGCCTACTTTATATCAGCTAGGACATTTAAAGACTGTAATTTTTATTAGAGGAGAAGAATAAAAGATGCAAACAATTTAAAGAAAAGATTAAATCCTTTTTAATGGTACAAGGAGGTTACAAGGCAACGATAGGAAAGCTATAAATTATTCTCCCTTTAAAGTCATTGTTGCTTTAATCTTTTTATTAAAGACCATACTGAGGTCTTTTTGTTCTGGGCATTTCTGGAAGGAAGTGTGGTTTTTCTTCCAACTCGCATGGCTGGGCAACTCCAGCTATGCAACTGCAGCAGGCATGATTATTATTGTACTCTCTATATATATTCATAGGACAGAATAGAATAGTGCCCTCTGGAGGTGTTCAGTGGGCCAGCCCTGACTAAATCTGAACGGGAACATGGGATAAAAAAAGAATGAGAGTCAATAAAGAATATCATGTATATAGACGTGTTATATATTTCAATCACTATGAGAACCCTCTGAAATGTAACATAGATGAGGAAGCTGAGGCTCAAAGACATTAAAGAACTTGCTCACTAGGCAGGGTGGGCTAACTTCTGTGACAGCCTACCTCAGAAACTCTATTTCAACACAGTAAACCATCTGTTTCTCACATCACAATCTGATTGGATATTTAGCACTTGGTGGCCTTCCAAGTGGAGATTCAGGGACCCAATTTCCTTCTACCTAAGGGTTCCAACATCTTGTGCCTCTAAGTCCTACAGAGGATGCTTCATATTAGGTCTGCAGACAGGAAAACAGAGCCTTAAGAGTCTCCTGGAAAATTCCAGGTAGGACCAAGCTGAAAGTGGATAGTCCATATCATTTCTACCCACCTTCCTTTGGTCAGAAGTCAGGCACATGGCCTCATCCCACTGCAGGGGAAGCTGGGAAATGTAGTCTCTCTGTGTGACCAGGAGGAAAAAGAAATGAGTCTGATGCACACAATGTCTTGATAGCAATTTGTCTTTGTCACTTGCGCACAGAATTACTAAAAGGAAGAGAGGCCTCCTCTCTGTAGCTTTAAATCCTATGTTATTTCCATTATGGAGTTCATCTTCTGAATGATTTTTGACCGAAATTGTAGGCAGAGGGTACACACCAGTTGTTGAAGCTAAAAAGTCACCCAGAAGCTCTTAAAATGCCTCATTTTTTGTAATATGAGACAAATTTTAATATTAGACTAAATTTTTCAGATCTCATTTGTGTCTAGCTCAGATGTTGCCTAAGAGATTCTTAGAGATATTTGGTCTGGCTGTATTTATGATGCAAGATATAACAGAAGGCTCTGTCCCTGCTAATTTTTTCTTCTCTCTCTCTATAACCCATCTTTGAGAATTTAGCTACTTCTGTCATTTTAACTACAAACGCCATGTGGCTTACCACACAACACATATCCTCATCACCTCTTTCACAATCTCTTCTGAGCCAATTGGCTGATACCCAACTCTCTACTGATCACTTCCTTAGGACCCCACAACCTCCTTTGGCCAACATATAGAACATTTAAAATTTATTTGTTTTTCCTTTCAAACATGTCTTTGTTACTGTCTTCTAGTTACTTAGGTTATTGAGTTGTGATTTAGCTGCAAAAGTAGATACAGGTTTTATGGGTTTAACAGCTTTTTAAATGCAGCATTAAGAATACACACTAGGCCCTGGCCGGTTTGCTCAGTGGTAGAACGTCGGCCTGGCGTGTAGAAGTCCCGGGTTCGATTCCCGGCCAGGGCACACAGGAGAAGCGCCCATTTGCTTCTCCACCCCTCCCCCTCTCCTTTCTCTCTGTCTCTCTCTTCCCCTCCTGCAGCCAAGGCTCCATTGGAGCAAAGATGGCCCGGTCGCTGGGGATGGCTCCTTGGCCTCTGCCCCAGGCGCTAGAGTGGCTCTGGTCGCAACAGAGCGATGCCCCGGAGGGGCAGAGCATCGCCCCCTGGTGGGCAGAGCATCGCCCCCTGGTGGGCGTGCCGGGTGGATCCCGGTCGGGCGCATGCGGGAGTCTGACTGTCTCTCCCAGTTTCTAACTTCAGAAAAATACAAAAAAAAAGAATACACACTAGAGCCTGACCTGTGGTGGCTCAGTGGATAAAGCATCAGCCTGGATACTGAGGTTGCTGGTTCAAAACCCCGGCTTTGCCTGGTCAAGGCACAACTACTAAGAGTTGATGCTTCCTGCTTCTCTCCCTCCTCCTTCCTTTCTTTCTCTCTCTCCTCCCCCTAAAATCAACAAATAAAATCTTTAAAAAAAATAAAAATGAGATTTAAGAGTAAATATTTAGAATTAGGAAAGCTATTAAAACAAATTTCAAAATTCAAAGTTATGATAAATGCTACAGTCACACAATGCAGAAAAATACAATTTTAGGTTTTTACCTTCCTGATCCATACCTGTGGTATTTTTCCTTACATATTTTAGCTGTCTAAAGAGAAAAAAAAATCTTATTTCTATCATTCTATTATTGTTACTATTTCTGAGAGCAATTTGTTTTTAATATCGATAGTTTATTGGGGTCTTTTTTGCTTCTCAACTCATCATGTCATGTAAACTTTCAGAATTTTTTGTTGAATTTGAAAAACTATCAAAGTTTTTTCGTGGCATTTTATATTTTCTTCTGAAGTGGTGGATCTTAAATGCCCTTGGAATTAGCAACACTTGTCAACCCCGTCAGGGCCCCTGCCGGAGCCTTAGAAGGGGTCTGTGCAAGCGAAGGGCTCTGGGTTTAAAGTTCACGAACTCCATGGGAAAGCTACATTTGTTTACCTGTGGTCACTGTCACTCTCTTGTCCCACAATCCATTGCCAAAGTGTTTTTGACACTTTCTCCAGGGTGGGCTTCGGCTTTGTTCCACCAGCCCTTTGATGACATTATGACCATAGGCAGGAGCCAGACTTCTACACCTTTCCACCTGAGGTCTTTGCCTTCTTCTTATCATTCTGAAAAATAATTCCAAATTAATCATTTCCATTTTTAAAAACCCTCTTGTTTGACAAATACAGTCCCAAACCTTTTTAGTTGATTTTACAAGTCATGCACGACCTGGTCTCAACTCATATTTCCAGCCCAATCTCCTATAATTTCACTCTTGTCTAGAGATTTGGACTTTACCTAAGCAAGGCTGTTCATGCCATCTTTTTTTTTTTTTTTTTTTTGACAGCGAGCGAGACAAATATGGACAGACAGACAGGAAGAAAGAGAGATGAGAAGCATCAATTCTTTGTTGAGACACCTTAATTGTTCATTGATTGCTTTCTCACATGTGCCTTGACTGGAGGGCTACAGCAGAGCGAGTGACCCCTTGCTCAAGCCAGCGACCTTGGGCTCAAGCCAGCAACCTTAGGTTTCAAGCCAGTAATCTTTGGGCTCAAGCCAGCGACCATGGAGTCATGTCTATGATCCCACGCTCAAACCAGCGACCCCGCGCTCAAGCTGGTGAGCCCTGCTCAAGCCGGCTACCTCAGGGTCTTAAACCTGGGTCCTCCACATCCCAGTCGAACATTCTATCCACTGCACCACTGCCTGGCCGGGCCAGGCTCATTCCATCTTGAACATGATTTTTTCTGACACTAGCGGGACAACATTCTTAGCATCTCTTAGGTATCTTGGCCCTTCGGAAGGGAGAAGTAGCGCGCACAGTTATGGGGGAACTCAGAAGCTGCTCACGCACCCCCAGATCCTGTTCCCACCTTTGGCTTTCCTCCATGGCCCTTAAAACCCTGACATTCTAAGTTTTATACCGTATTTGTTTCCATCTGTTGTTCACAAACTCCATGAGGGCAGGAAGTGTTTGAGTTGGTTTATTTCTTTTTGCATCCCCACTGCCTATGAAAGTGTCTGGTATCTACAAATTTCTTGAAAACGCTAAAATATTGGCCACATTTTGCTTGTGAGTTCTGGAGAAATTATTTAAAACCTGAGTTTCCACATCTGTGGAGTAGCAATAACCATAGTAAAACATTTCCTACAATTATGGTCAATAGTTAGTGAATTAAGATCATTGAACGCTCTGAGCGGAGTGCCTGGCACAGAGGCCATGAATAGCATCGAGCCTTTCATTTTAACTAGAACCTTCACACGGGAGTGGCAAGAAGCGACTGCAGGGGACAGCGCTCAGAGATTCAGGATTTCATTCCCAGAGGGACCAGACGTGCCTATGGACTAGTGGTCCTTGAGTAACACACTTTGATTTTCTGAGCCTCACTTGGATATATTTGCATAATGAGGATAACTGTACTACAAAGTTATGATGGGGATTAAATGAAGTCTTTAAAAAAAACTATGTTATATTGTGAAATATTCTTACTAAGACAGGTACTGGAGTGTGGGGACTCTCCCGGGCCCCTCACAGGCAGCAGTCTGAGGGCGCCCGCTGTGATGTTTACACATTGCAGGGAGGCCGTTAGAACCCCTGGTGAACTGTGCCATTGAAAAAGTATTGTTTTAATTGTAAGCTCTAAGAAGTTTTTACAGAACAACATCGATGATGAACACTTCTAATTTTGGAGATAAAAAGAAATCTGAAGATAATCACTTGAGCTAATTTTACCAGACAAGAATTAGGTTTTAAATTTGTTTAATTCCTAGCCAACTTTACTCCTCGTGTTATCTTGGGAGATGCATTTTCCCTTCTTACCGGCTTGTAGATGGGGGGTTGGTGGGAGCCTCTTTTCCTCCCCGGGAAGGACGCTGGCCAGTGCCAGAAGGTGGACGAAGCCAGCTTGACCAGAAGTTTTAGAGCCTTTGAAACAAAGCCAAGGCCAGATCGGAACCAGGATAATCATTTCTCCAAGCTGTGACAAACAATAAAAATCCAAAATAGAAACCACCTAAGTTATGATTCAGAGGGAAGCAAACCTGAGGAGCGCAGAAGCCGTTCTGAGGAACAAAGACGCAGAGCTGAAGCGATCTCAGTGGTGCTGCACTGATTCCATGTTAGACACCAGCTTCAGTCGTGTAGCAGCCAGGAGTTCTGACAAGACCCATGAAAGGGAGCTGGCTCCAGTCCTGGCCCAAACCTTTCGTTTTTGATGGTGGCAGTCCAGCCGTCATGGTGCAGTGGTAGAGACAAAATCCTATCCTGACAGGGTAGGTAGGACATTCCTGCCATGAGGACAAAAGGTGAATTGTCTTCTGGTGAGAGGGGAAGAAGACCCCAACCTTTCTTCAGAGACAGTTATCATAATGGTTATGGGTATGGGCTCTGAAGTTGGATGAGCTGGAGGGAGTCTTGGCACCACTCAATAGACATAGTGTAATTTTCTTTTCCTTTTCTAAATGAGAAGGGGTGAGCTAGACTCCCACATGTGCCCCAACCAGGATCCATCTGGTAACCCCTGTCTGGGACTGATGCTCTGCCCATCTGGGGCCATGCTCACAACTGAGCTATTTTTAGTGCCTGAGGCTGAGGCTCCACAGAGCCATCCTCAGCACCTAGGGCCGATGCACTCAAACCAGTCAAGCCATGGCTGCAAGAGGGGAAGAGAAAGAGAGAGAAGGGGGAGGCAGAGGAGTGGAAAAGAGATAGGCACTTCTTCTATATGCCCTGACCAGGAATTGAACCCAGGACATCCACATGCTGGGCCAACACTCTACCACTGAGCCAACCAGCCAGGGCACCCCATGTAATCTTGACCAAGTTATTTAACCTCTGAGCTTCCATGTCTATACCTAAAAAGTGAGGCTAATCATTACAATAACTCCCAGGGCTGTTGTGAAGATTCAGTTGATCATGGCAGGCATTTAGAAGAAGAGTAAATCAACCTGCTAATTTCTTTGCCTGAACAATCTACTTCAACCCTCATAATTCTGTGGTGCAGGTTTTGCCATCCCCACTCTATGGATGGCAAATCTAAGTTCATAGCTCAAGTTCTAACAATGTCTGCCATCTAAGGCCTCAAAAGGGTGTTGCAGAGTGAGAGGTATCTCTGTTATTTTAGAGTAGAGATGGGAATCTCAAAAGAGACAAAGGAATATTTGAAACAGATTCCTTTCCCCCCAAACCATCCCACTGAACCACTGACTCTGGGTTTTTCCCTCTCTGAAGGAAATTTAGGAGTTCTTTCCTATTGGACTCTTATTTCCCATCCTCCAACCCCCAGCATCTGTCTTTCACATTGGTGTCTCAAGACAGTTCTGAAATAACAAGAAAAATGTTAAGAGAATTAGCCCTTCTATAGGGATAACTCTTTCTGTAAATGAAGCACGGGGTCCTGTTGAGGCTGATTACTGAACAGTCCCATTGAGAGGGTCACTTGAGAGCCCTTTTGCTTGCAGTCTTTCTGGTTTACTTAGAGGCTGGCTATAGTTCAAGAGGTCCATTTTTTTGTTTGTTTTTTTCTAAGAGATTTCATAAGACTACAGGAGCTGGAAAGGATGTGTTATCTAAACAAGCCTCCATGGTTGACGGATGAGAAGCTGAGGCCTGGGGATGGGAAGAAACTCCCTAAACTTCACACATGGACTTCAGCGGCAGAGCCCAAGTCTAGTGTTCTTTACAGGACTGTTTACCACGTCCTCCCCTCTCACCAGACTGAGTGAACTCTTCGCAGCTCCCCAAATAAGTTTTCTCAAGACTCTGCTTTGACATGCAACACACACTAAACCTGGAATCCCACATAGACTCCTACTTTTCGTGGTTTTACTTTGCCTAATGCCTCCTCGCCCATAGTGCTCAGAGCAAACATCAGCTTCCAGCAAACTTAGCTCTTGTATGCTCCCACAGTGATCCCTGTTTATCAGCCTCGTGATTTGATGCTATTATGTCTGTGTGTATGTCTGTCTTTCCTGGAGGGAAAAGACCATGTCTACTTTGCTCATCCGTGTAGTCCTTGTCTGTGACACAATGACTGGCATATAGGTGGAGGGTCAAAAGTGTTGGATGGATGGGTGGATGGATTTACAGATAAATTTACAATGGATGGATGGATGATGGATGGATGGATGGATGATGGATGGATGGATGGATGGATGGATGGATGGATGGATGGATAAGTGGACAAATGGATGCATAAGGGCATGGATGTATTGAAGATTATGTAGGTTCTTTCTTGAGTATCTACAGAGTTACCTAAAACCTTCTACAGGTCTCAGATAACAACATGAATTCTTTCATGTTTCCTGCCACATTGCCTCATAATATTCTTTGTTATTGGTTCAGAATATGGTCCTCTGATGTTTCTAAGAATAGAAAACAAAATGTTATCTCACATAATAGCAAATAGAAATCAAATGCCTCCTCACTGTGTGCTCTGGTTGAAAAGTTTTGACTCACTATAAGTATTTCCTATGAATTCTTTTTCTGTTTCTGTGTATGTTTGCATGCGCACACGTGTGTGTGTGTGTGTGTGTGTGTGTGTGTGTGTGTGTCTGTAGTCATTGATTTATCCCCTTATACCAACAGGAAAGAGAACTGTACAGGAACCACAAACAGATCCTTAGGTAGTCAGAAGGTAAAGGTGCTTTTGTATGAACTTATCCTATTTTATGGGCAGCCAACCAGATCTGGACAAGCTCTAGTGGCTGCTATGGTTAAATACCACTTTGATTTAAAATCTCTGCTATTGGGATTTCTGTGTGATGTATGTAGTGGCTCAGCCTTGCCTACATTTTAATTCTGAGGCATAGAAGAAAGAGTGTTTCCAGGTTCTCTGAGTGACAGAACAGTAATAGACTATTGCGTTTTGGCTTTTAAATTTACCATAATTTGATTTTCTTTCTTCAGTGCATCTTCTCTTTTGTAGTCTCATTAGCTCAGAAGGTCAAAGTTGAGATACCCATCTAGACAGTCAAAATGTAGAACAATGAGCCCATGACAAAAGTGAGGCATGATATTAATTGTACATTAAGCTTTATAGGTCTTTGAGTCATTCATCCCTCTGACAGTTGTAATAGGAATTTTGAGTGCTATTATATTTCCTTCACGGCAAAGAGTATAAAAGGCGGGAGGAATTTTATATGCTTCTACTCATCTTATCAGCACTCACACAAGGCCTACAAGTGTGCATAATCACAATGAGTTCCAAAAGGTTTCACCTTCACACTGTTGCTAATTTAATTCAATACAAGAGACATTTACTGAGCACCTATTACATTCCAGACACAGTGCTGGTGAAGGGAATAGAGAAATGAGTAAATGGATATGATCTGTGCAAATAGGAATATAAGAAGAAGCATGTGCTTTGGGGGTTACATTTTAGTTAAACTTGGATTTTTCCTAGCAGGTGGATTCCTACTGAATTCCAGTTCTCCTTAAGTACTGTTTGTGTGACTTTGGGAAAGTCAGTTCACCCCTGGAGGCTTCAATTTCCTCACCCAACCCATTTGAACCCAAATATTTTGTCCTTCATGTATCTCAGAATGTGATGTTTGCTCTGTTGGAAAAACATCTGCTAAGGATGACCCTGGGGCCAGCAGTGTGGGAAGAACGTGGATAGCAGCAGTGAATCCACACCGCAGTAGCAGGCATGCGGAAGTTTTCTCCGGAGCATCATGGGAAGAAGGATCCTTTATGTGATCACCATTTCATGAGCGGCTCCACAGAGGGATTGCTCCATCAGGCTTCTGTCAAACACTTTTATCCCATTCTCTGAGAACATATGTGGGTGGTGAGGAGACCAAATCCATTGCAACACATGAATAGCTCAAAGAACCATTATTACTCTCTGGATGGATGTATTTTTGCAGCAAATTAGGACAATGTGGTCAATTTTAAGAAAGTTAAAATACTAGATATTTCCTTGATATGCACCAAGTGAATAATTTTAATGAGTAGGTCTGTTTTATTTAAAAAAAACACACAATTACAATTACATTGAATACTCTTAACTATTCATTACTAATGGTCAGATTGAAATCATGAGAGATTGTAAGTGTGGCGCTTGCAGCTTAATTATTAAGCATTTGTGTGTGATGCTTATATATCTGATTACACTCTGCACAGGTTAAAGATACATACAGTGATTGTATGACCGTTTAACATTCACAAGGGCATATTTATGAGGCTTATCCCACAGCTTCGTGGGAAGACATTTTCTTCCTGCTTACTTTAAGACAGGGGTCCCCAAACTACGGCCCCCACCGCACTTCCGGAAGGGGCACCTCTTTCATTGGTGGTTGGTGAGAGGAGCATAGTTCCCATTGAAATACTGGTCAGTTTGTTGATTTAAATTTACTTGTTCTTTATTTTAAATATTGTATTTGTTCTCATTTTGATTTTTTACTTTAAAATAAGATATGTGCAGTGTGCATAGGGATTTGTTCATAGTTTTTTTTATAGTCTGGCCCTCCAACGGTCTGAGGGACAGTGAACTGGCCCCCTGTGTAAAAAGTTTGGGGACCCCTGCTTTAAGAGAACAACAACGCACATTCCCTCAAATTGATATTTAGATTCTGTGGTGTTTATATAAGGGAGGACTAACCAGAGAAGCAGTGTGTTTGGGGGACAGGGAAGGGCCTCAGAGCCAGGCAGGCCAGCAGAGGAGTTGCAGCCAGCGGCTCAGTGACCGAGTGCTCAGGATAAGTCACTTAACGTCTCTGAGCCGGTCTTCTCACTTGTAGGGAAAGGACAACACCAATACCTACCTCACCGGATTTTTGGAGGCTTAAATAAAGTGCTTATGAATGTGCCTCGAAGGCTAATAAAATAAAAATACAAACAAATAAGTAACAGAGGAACGTTTACAAACAAGCTGGCAGTGGAAGATTCATTTATAATGTTAGGAATAGATAATGTATTAAGAATTATCTAATTCTTGTATTAAGAATATGGTACAGGCTCTGGCTGGTTGGCTTGTATTAAGAATATGGTACAGGCTCTGGCTGGTTGGCTCAGCAGTAGAGTGTCAGCCCAGTGTGTGGAAGTCCTGGGTTCAATTCCTGGCTCAGGGCACACGGGAGAAACGACTGTCTACTTCTCCACCCTTCCCACTACCCATTCTCTTTCTCTCTGTTTTCTCCTCCCCTAGCCATGGCTCACATGGTTTGAGCAGGTTGGCCTCAGGCACTGAGGATGGCATCATGGCCTCGCCTCAGGCACTAAAATAGCTCGGTTGCCAAGCAATGGAGTAATGGCCCCAGATGGGCAGAAGATCACTCCATAGAGGGCATGTCGGGTGGATCCCGGTTAGGGTGCATGAAGGAGTCTGTCTCTCTGCCCTTCTGCCTCTCACTTTAATAATAATAAGAATAAAGAATATGGTATAGACAGTGACCATTGAACTTGCCCAGCAAGATTTGGGTTTTATTAGAAACGATTTCTGATCTTATTTTTGTCAGCTGGAGAGCACAGCATAGAGACGGCACCCCCCGACTTTCAGCCTTTATCTCGTCTTCCTTCTCAAAGACGAGAGAGAAAGGAGGAAGGGAGACATCAGGCCTCTAGTTTTTTTTTTCCCTCATCTGATCTGATCCCTAAAATTTTCACCCCGGTAATGTAACCTGGCCTCTCTTAGGATTCTAAACCCGCTGCATAAATGAAATGGCAAAGCAGTTGCTGTTTCTCCAAGCGTGGTCTCGGGGTGGTAACCCCAAGTAGCCGTTTGGTGCCAGTTCGTGAGATAAACACAGAAAATGTTTAGCAACCTTACAGCAATGAGACAGGGCAATTTTGTTTTTGTTGAATCTAGTTATGTTGATGTGTTTTCACTCAGTTTTCTTGTTATTTGTTTCCTTACACTTTACAAAACAATGATGAATTGGAAGTTAATTTTTAAAATTGAATTCTTCTACCCAGACAAGTAAAGCCCCACTGTAAAATAACACAGACATGCTATTTGTTATTTAAACTTTCCATCATCAAACTTCTCAGATTATTTATTTTCCTGTTCAACTCCAGTTTAAATGAGATAAAATCTTGTGATATTTCATCTTTCTATTTCTACAAATGTAGATGAAAAACATCAATACTGTACCCCCTGGGGCCGACACCGGGCTGGATGTCAGGGGGTCAGGAAGTGGAGGGAACTCATGGAGCTCACACGGTTGCCTGGGAGATAAGACAGACCCACCATTGACCATCACAGGAAGCAGAGGGTGGTAAGTGCCAAAAGTGAGATATGGGTCAAGTTACAGCAGAAGTCAGACAGGAGAACTCTTCCTTCCAGTTAGGAGAGAGAGAAGAAAGGAAGAAAGGACAACAGAAACAGGACCGCTTCTCCAGGGGCCACAGTCAGAGGGAGTCTGATTTGCTTTGAAAGTAAATGATATCAACACTGAACCTAAGTGTGACACGTGTGTGGATTACATCACTGGGCTGGCGACTTTGCATTTGAGAACAGGAGAGTTGAAGGGAAGCTAAGGAATCATTTAAAATTTCATCATTCTCAGGTGTATCAAACAAGGCCTAGAGAAGACAAGTGATTTGTCTAAAGCAGGGGTAGGCAACCTTTTTATACCTACCACCCACTTTTGTATCTCTGTTAGTAGTAAAATTTTCTAACCACCCGCCGGTTCCACAATAATGGTGATTTGTAAAGTAGAGAAGTAACTTTACTTTATAAAATTTATAAAGCAGAGTTACAGCAAGTTAAAGCATATAATAATAATTACTTACCAAGTACTTTATTTCAGATTTCCGCTAAGTTTGGCAGAATAAATCTTTATAAAACAGCTTACTATAGTTAAATCTATCTTTTTATTTATACTTTGGTTGCTCTGCTTCTGCCCACCATGAAAGCTGGAATGCCCACTAGGGGGCGGTAGGGGCCAGGTTGACTATCACTGGTAAAGTCTAATGAGAAAATACATGTGAGACACCCAGCAGGTAGGGTAGGACTGCCTTACCATTACCTAGCCCAGTGGTTTTGAAGCCAGGGTGCATTTAAAATCCTACAAATAATTGTAGGCAGACTATATACAAATTTTTGAGAAATATGTTATAATAATTTAGTCAAATATTAAATAAAAAATATAAAGTCCAAGCATGCTTTTATGGTAATTAAACAAAATAAATACAACAAAGTTGAATTTATTCTGGCATTAAAAAACATTTTTATGTTACATTTTTTGAGTTATGCTTGTTATGAGGGGTTAAAAAATTTTTTTAAATGACAAAAAGTTATCTTTTTATATCTATAGATGCATTCTTAGTAAGATTTAGTAAATTCGGCAGGTCCCAGCATGAATGTGTTGTTTTTTCATTCTTGTGTTTATGAGAAACATGAGCCTGATGTGTCCTAGCAATTTCTCCAATGTTTGGGCATATATTTGAAAAGCAAACTCTCGTTTCCTCATCAATATATTGAAGAATTCCTCTCTTTTTACTCTTAATTGTGTTGAGTGCAGAAAACCCCCACCATACATATCATCTTAACTTTACACCAAACAAAGGATAAAAGAAACTTGCCTCCAGTCTTTCTGGGGAACATGGGGGTAGTGTAAACAATCCAGCACCACAGCTTAACAGCTTTTTGCAACCTGATCAGGCAAGTGAGGTGGGGGTGTTGGGCAGACTGTTAGCTTACAGCCAATTCCCCACACCTCTGTCCCCGAAAATCTAAACTCCAAAAACCCTGTTGGTTTTTTGGTCCCCAACAGGCACATATTTTCTCTGGAATACCAGAGGGCACACCTGGAAATCTTCTAGGGCACACCAGTGCACCCTGTTGCACACTTTGAGAACCACTGACTTAGCCTATGCCCCCAGGGCTGAATGGTTTTTTTTTCTTTGTTATTGCTGTTTTTGAGGTTGGCTGTAAGGTAGCCATCGGTGTTTAATAAATGGTGTTAAAAAATTGCAGGAAATTTGGAGGGTTCAAAATATGATCCGCCAAGTTTTGACCTTGAATGCATTAATCGACCAATCTGAGCCTCAGTTTCCTCATGTCTGGAATGGGTGTTATAATCAGTGTTGGTCAGAGATTAAAACAAAAGGTATATATTCAAGGACATAGCATAGGATCCAGAGTGGTGGCGACTGAGTAGGTATAATTTTCTTTCCCCAGCTCATCATTGAGTTAGCAGAACAGTCAGGTGGAACAAGAGACCCAAGCCTCCACACTCCTGATCTAGCCCTCGTTCCACGTTACCTGCTGCTTCTCCCACCTTTCTGTTGGCCAAATCGGCCAATTTGTAGCTTTGTGGTAGCACGTTCTGAAGTTGTGATAACAGGCACAGCCAGGACAGGAATGGTGGGAGCAGAACCCCACTCCTCCAGGAACAAGCTTATTTCCTGCAAGCCACACATTCCAGTCTTCAGCCTTTTGACAGCAGAAACCGAGGGGAGGCTTGTTCAGCATGAATTCCATGTTTCACTTACTTGGCCAGCTATCCAGTCACCCACCAGGGATAAGAGTACTTCTTCTCTAAACAAGAGAACTGAAAGATCAGACTGGAAATGTTAGGTGGGCTCTCAGCAGCCCAGAGAACATTGCTTTAGTTGCACCCTTCATTTTGGTCCTGATTATACTATTTGCCTAGGAAAGTTTTGTTTGCGATTTAAAAGTTACAACATGCAGGAATGACCTGATAGTGATCTGGAAGCCTTTGAACACCCTTGAGGGTGGGGAGGGGGACAACTCCCAACTCGCAATACCATGCAGCAAGCTTATACCACCCCTTTAAAGACCCTACTCAGAGCAGAGGGGGAGTAGGAAGAAGGTGGACCTAATGTTGTCGTTGGCGTGTGTGCTTTGCATACCTTTCATCAGAATTCATCTTTGCTTGGTGCTAACTCTGTGTCTCCTGCCTTTCACTAAGCCACCACACCTTTGGGAACACGTGTTGATTAAGTGCCACAGCTGGGGATATTGTTGGGTTTTTCATGATGCTGTTTAATGTTCAAAGTCATCCTTTGAACCTCACATTGAACCCTTGAGGGTGAAACCTTGAGAAGGTTCGTTTATGTGGTTACTTCCTCCCATTCTCTTCGCTATTGTTGGCAACACCATCGATTACCCTGGGAGGCCATTCCCACTCATGTAGGATATCCTGTTATGTGCCCGAGTGCTGCCTTTATAATTTAGCACTGGCTACAAATAGAAGGGAAAGGAAATGGGTCTTTATCAAGAGCTTACTTAGCTTCAGGCTCTCAACACACATGATCTCATTTAGTCTTCCCAATAAAAGGACAAAGGAAGAATTTTTTTTCTTAATTTAATGATGAGGGCATTAGGTATAACGCATTAATGTAATTTGCATGAGGTCATTTAGTTAATAACTGACTGCATCAGGAGTAGAACCCACATTTCTGACTCTGAAGTTGAGTTTTCTACTCCATCATGCTGTACCCTAAGCATGATTCCTTCTGGATAGCAGCAAACACGAACAAATTGGTCTTTCCCCTCATTTGACATATATTTACATATATGTAAATAAGCAAATGTCTATACGTACTTATAGTGGTTTAGGATCTGGACATATAGTAGTGAAATCGATATAGTTCCTGCCCTCAATGTCTGTAAAAATGAATATACATTTATTTACATATATAAATAGGCAATTACACTCCAGGGTGAATAGCGCTATAATGGTGGAAGTTTGAGGTAATAGGAGGATACACAGAAGACACAGTTAATTCAGGCTTACGAAATGGTTCAGGAAGAACTGATGTCTTAACAGAAATCCTTAGGAACCAGAGGAGATAAAATGGAGATGGGGTTTGGCCAGAAGTGTCAGTTAATACAAATATCTAGAGACAGGAGGGAACTCTGTCCATTAGGGGAGGTGAAAGTTGCTCTGCATAAATTGTATGGGAAGAATTGTTTCTGGCACATCACTGCCTCATCCCACGCCCAGTCCTTACCATACCAGATGCTGGGGATACAGAATAAGCCATGGTGTGTCTCCTTGGGGAGCTTATATTTAGAAAAAAACCCAAGAGGCCAAGGATGCTAGAGTGAAAAAAAAAAAAGAGAGAAGTTAATTCATAAAGTTGGGGAGGGGACACATGAAGACGTAGGACTTCAGAAAGGCTCTGAAGGCTGAGCAGTGTGGAAGCTCGAGGTCCGGCAGGGACCCACCCGGAAGGGAAAGGCTCCGAAGGCTGAGCAGTGTGGAAGCTCGAGGTCCGGCAGGGACCCACCCGGAAGGGAAAGGCTCTGAAGGCTGGAGAGTGTGGAAGTTCGAGGTCCGGCAGGGACCCACCCGGAAGGGAAAGGCTCTGAAGGCTGAAGACTGAGCAGTGTGGGAGCTCGAGGTCCGGCAGGGACCCACCCGGAAGGGAAAGGCTCTGAAGGCTGGAGAGTGTGGAAGTTCGAGGTCCGGCAGGGACCCACCCGGAAGGGAAAGGCTCTGAAGACTGAGCAGTGTGGAAGCTCGAGGTCCGGCAGGGACCCACCCGGAAGGGAAAGGCTCTGAAGGCTGAAGACTGAATAGTATGGAAGCTCGAGGTCCGGCAGGGACCCACCCGGAAGGGAAAGGCTCTGAAGGCTGAAGAGTGTGGAAGCTCGAGGTCCGGCAGGGACCCACCCGGAAGGGAAAGGCTCTGAAGGCTGAGCAGTGTGGAAGCTCGAGGTCCGACAGGGACCCACCCGGAAGGGAAAGGCTCTGAAGGCTGAGCAGTGTGGAAGCTCGAGGTCCGGCAGGGACCCACCCGGAAGGGAAAGGTTCTGAAGGCTGAGCAGTGTGGAAGCTCGAGGTCCGGCAGGGACCCACCCGGAAGGGAAAGGTTCTGAAGGCTGAGCAGTGTGGAAGCTCGAGGTCCGACAGGGACCCACCCGGAAGGGAAAGGCTCTGAAGGCTGAAGGCTGAGCAGTGTGGAAGCTCGAGGTCCGGCAGGGACCCACCCGGAAGGGAAAGGCTCTGAAGGCTGAAGAATGTGGAAGCTCGAGGTCCGACAGGGACCCACCCGGAAGGGAAGCCAGGAAAGTGCATTCCAGACAGAGGTCGTGGAGTTTTCAGTGGGAGCCCGGGGAGGATGCTTCTATCAGAGGTTTGCGAAGCACTCATTAGTCATCTCCTCTTCTGGGTTTATTTGACTGCATTCTTCACCAAGCGACCAGAGGATACAGGATGACATCAGGGTCTTTGTACTAGAAGTTGTGGTTCCAGTCGACTGCGTGTTCCCTGTTGACCGGAAGTGGGTAGGAAAACAAGCTCGAGGAAAATAAAATGTTAAAGGAAATAGGTTTTCTGGCTACATCAGCACAGGACTTCCAGTCGATTATTACAAAATTCGAGGCTATATAAAAATCAGGATTTTGTCTACTTCACTCTTTCATTGCTGTGTTTCTAAAACTCAGCTTAGTATCTGATTCAGGGTAGATGTTCAAAATGTTTATTAACTAAGTGAAAAAGTAAGAGGTATTTCAACCTCAGTGAAGTTCTGGAAAAATTAAGATGGTGCTCTCTAGTGAAGCATACATCTGGACTCAGCTTGGATCTGGGAATTTGGGCGCCACTCTGCCACATACACTCTGTTTCTTTTTGGATAAACTGCTCAATTTCTAGGGAGCACTGGGTACTTATCTGGACAGCGATGTCGACAGGAGCCCCTCCCCCTCAGGGGCAGTGAAGATGAGATGAAACGAGGCATAAAAATGACTTAGGAAAGAGCTCAACACACAGAAAGGTCTTAGTAAATATTAACTAACATTATGATACTTGTTACAAGATAATTTTCAAAAACCATTATAAAATCATGTCTCTCATACAGATATAAAAATAAATCCATATTAAAGATCTCCTTTAAGTCATTAATGAGGGAATTAGTGAGATGTTAACAGCCAGGTCAAGGAAGATTTCATAGAACAGACACATTTATAGATCAGATGTTAAAATGAACGTGCAAATGGAGGGGAAAATTAGTCTTTTGTACAGTAGGGGAGGGAAATCAATTGAACTTTCACTGGACATAATTGACCAAATTTACATGTCTGTGGGCAAAAATCACTTTGCCTTGCTATCAGTTACCTATAACAGTGCTGTAAAATAGCTCCGCTAGATGCAGAATTGGATGACTTGGACTGATGTGCTGCACATATTGCATAGTTTTCCACTGAGGTAGAAGTTGTCTCCATATTATCATTCCCAGTGCATATTAAATACTGTTTACACGGGAGTCAAATGAGATCACAAGCTGATGTTATGTAAAGAGAAATGACTGTTTCTCATCCTTTCCTACTTTTAATACTGGTTCCTTTAGTATTTTTATACTATATGCTTTCTTTTAGCACGTTTTGAAGTTATTAATATCCTTCATTTTCAAAATGGTAATGGCTTGATTGCTTCTTTTGATTATAAAGATATTTCATATTCAGTGTAACACAATCAGTCAATATAGAAAGGTATAAAAAGTAAATCTTCAGGACTCTACTACCTAAAAGTAACAGTGTTAGTATGCATATGCATTAGTGTTAATGTATATTATTTGTAGTGTTTAAGACCACACTACCCAGTCTGCTTTGTAATCTATTTTTTTTTACACTTTACAGCTTATCATTGCCATAGTTTTATGCTAATATCAACATTTTTAAATGAATAAATAATATTCTAAAGTGCATAGCATATTTTACTAAATCTCTCTCTAAGATTTCTAAATCACTAGAAACATGGGCTAGTGTTTTGGCCCTATAATGGGTTTTTCCATTTGTTTGCTTGTAAACAAACTCCACACATAGTTCTGAGAATTTGCACATGACCCGAGATTTTATCTCTGAACCTAAGCCGTCTTCATCCCACCTTGTTGCCTCCTCGTTTCCTGAAGGGAGAAAGGAGAACTTAGGTGGTGAAAGAACAACGCAGGTCTCTCAGCTGCGGACTTGTGCCCGGCTGGCAGGCAGAAGATGCCACTGTTGCCCTAATGACAGCTGAGACATCTGAGTGCCTGGTGCCCACTTGGCCAACTTCCTCCTGAGCAGCCGAGAGAGGTTGACTGAGTTGGATAGACAGCAAGGGACAAAATAATGAGCATGATCACATTCAGTCCTAAGGGAGTTGTCCCAAGTTGATTGGTCCCACCTGTGCTATATGTCTGTCTCTTTTTTAAACATGTCCTCCAGCTAGCTCACAAGCTACTTGAGGACAGGGACAGCCTCTGATTCATCTCTCTGTGTCGTGTGACTATCACAGTGCCTGACACATGATAGATACGTAATGAATGTCACCTGTATGAAGGAATGGATAAATGAATGAGTACAATGAGGCAAATTTGCATTCATGTACATGCCCTAATGAGCCTGGTCCAAAGCTCTGTGATTGCCTGATTGAGGGAGCTTCTCTTGTTCTACCTGCAGCTGCTGAAGAGATACCATCATCAAGGTAATCCCTCAGCCTAGGGAAAAACGTCCAGCCCAGCTCCCATCTTCTGCTCCACTCACTCGTCCACTCCCATGCGGCAGTGCGGTCTGACGGGTTGGACCACAGCATGCCGCCAGCCCTCTCTCCCTCCCACCCTGCTTCCTCCCCACTTGCTGCCCAGCCCTTCTTGCTTCTTTCTCCCTTGGACAGCAGCAGCAGCCCCCTAAGGGGTCTCCAGGGTCACTATTTCCAATTCATTCTGTACCAGGGGTAATGACAATTATTTGAAAACTCAAATCTAACCCTGCTGTTCCCTTATTTAATATTTTATAAGAAATCCTTTTGCCTGTAAGCTGAATTTCTCAAACTTATATCAGAATCACCAGGATGACATGTTAAAACACGGGTTGCTCTGACTCATGTAGGTTTTGACTCTGTTGGTGTCAAGTAGGGTCTAGTCATTGGCATGTGTAGTTCCCAGGTGATGCTGGCTTTGTCGGTCTAGGGATGCATTTTGAGAATAAGCCCAATTCTCCAGTGAGAAATTGAGGAGATTCCAGTGTTTCCACCACACTAAATATTAGACTATACTTAGCTAGATTTGTTTTCTACCCCTCCTACCATCTCTGCTCTCACTTTTGAAGCACACAGCTTTCCTTTCAGTTACACCAAACCAACAACCGTTCTCCATGGATTCCCTATTCTCTGCCAGTTCTGTTTGATGTGGAATGTTTTTCCTCATTAACTTTAGTCAATCAAAATTCCACTTATACTTAAAGGCCCAACATAAACACCCAAAAGCTCTTCTTGAAAGAATCTTGGGCCATCTCCAAACCACCCTACCCCTCTTCCCAAACATCCCAGACAGACTCAGAGTCACAGGGAACTCTCTCTGTTTACTGTTTACTCTGCCTCGCCTGGAAAACCCTAGATTAGAGATGTTTCTTTCTTTGCCAATGTACTTTGCTCAGTTATAAGCGCCAGAAGGCAAAAGCTTTATTTTCTCTTTCCTTTCTTCCTTCCTCCCTCCTCTCTTTCCCTCTCTCTCATTTTCTTTTTTCACAAGAGCCTAGCAAACAACAGAGTAAATGAGCCCCCTCAGATATTTATGGAATTTAGTTGAATTTATGGTATACCTTGATCAAGGGATGAGCTATCAAATCAGTCACTAACATTGTTCATTGCTGGACACGTGGACGCTTGAGAAAGATTAGGTGAACAGTGCGGTGATCATTCACCTGCAAAAATAGATTTACAAGGAAATATTTTTATTCTGGGCAGGCAGTCATAACCTGTGCTGGTTTTACTGGAGCACTGATGGTGAAGAAAGAAGTCATTTCAGCAAACTGACTTCTTGAAATCTGCATTGAGGTAGAGGACAAAGGTAAATACAGCAAGTACTATTCCTAATAGTAATATGTTCATATCAGAATACCTATTATTATTGACATCTTGATATTCACCAAGCACTGTGCTCTAAGAATAAAGTACAAGCCATTTTATCTGAAATAATCATAACTTTTCCAGCATAATCTAAAGCATTTCATTTTTGCAAAAACATACCCAGGGGTCATGCATCTTTCTAAGGGTTCCTCTGAACTCCTAGTGTCATGATCTGGGTTAATTTTCTCTCGTTTGATGGTTAATGTATCTAAGCCAAATTTTTTTTTTAATTTATTCATTTTAGAAGAGAGAGAGAGAGAGAGAGAGAGAGAGAGAAAGGGGGGAGGAGCAGGAAGCATCAACTCCCATATGTGCCTTGACCAGGCAAGCCCAGGGTTTTGAACCGGCGCCCTCAGCGTTCCAGGTCAACGCTTTATCCACTGCGCCACCACAGGTCAGGCTAAGCCAAATCTTTGTAAATGTCTTTCAATTTGGTTCAAACAGGCTGCTTTCCTGAAACTTCTGCATTATTTGCAACTTCATATTATAATTGACTTGCACAATTCAGTGGAAGCCTTCTTTAATAATTCACAAAAAAATAAATAAAAGTGTATCTTAATGGACTTCAAATACACAGGTCAGCATGGCTTTTACCAGCCTTTTGATGAAGGGCTAAGGCCTTACCTTCAGATATGAGTCCATAAAATATACTTCTGAATCATCTTTCTTTCATAAACTACCCCCGTAATGCATTAATTCATTTACCTGTGCCTTTTGTTTGTGCTCCGTTTGGAGAGCAAATGTAAACACACGAACAGCAATTGGAAGGCAAATTCCCCCCAGATTTTTAAGTTTCCCCCAAGCCTTTGCAATAGCGTTGCACATACTGCTAGGAAGGCTTGCTTTTATCATCTCTTCTAAAATGGACACTATCATTTTTTCCATAGAAATAAAACCCTTTATCTTTTGAAGATGTGTTTATATAGTCCTTTATTAATTAATTCCACCACTATAAACAGCTTTGAAAGTCAGTACAATAGATTATTGGCACATATATAATTTAACAGCTAAAAGTAGGAATACCAAAATTAGCCTTCTGGAAACAGGCACCAGATGGTTATGGAACTCAATCAGCACGGTTCCAGGGGTGGGGAGTGATAGCAGAGGTCAGTTAGAAACCCAGTTAGCCACCCCCAATCTAGTCAATAAATTCAACTTAAAAAAATAAAAAGAAAAGACTTTTTTTTTTTGTATTTTTCTGAAGCTAGAAACAGGGAGAGATAGACTCCAGCATGCACCCGACCAGGATCCACCCGGCATGCCCACCAGGGGGCGACGCTCTGCCCACTAGGGGGCGATGCTCTGCCCCTCTGGGGCGTAACTCTGCTGCAACCAGAGCCACTCTAGCGCCTGGGGCAGAGGCCAAGGAGCCATCCCCAGCGCCCGGGCCATCTTTGCTCCAATGGAGCCTCGGCTGCGGGAGGGGAAGAGAGAGACAGAGAGGAAG
This sequence comes from Saccopteryx leptura, assembly GCF_036850995.1. NCBI lineage: Eukaryota > Metazoa > Chordata > Mammalia > Chiroptera > Emballonuridae > Saccopteryx > Saccopteryx leptura. The sequence continues at coordinate 360,909,625 of NC_089505.1, forward strand.
GAGAGGGGGAGGGGTGGAGAAGCAGATGGGCGCCTCTCCTGTGTGCCCTGGCCCGGAATCAAACCCGGGACTTCTGCACGCCAGGCCAACGCTCTACCACTGAGCCAACCGGCCAGGGCCAAGACTTTTTTTTTTTTTTTTAAAGTCAATGCAAAGAACTTCTACTCTGTTTCACATGGGAATGTCATGACAACTCCTGAAACTTGCACTTTTATTTGTGAGGGATGTCATTTTCTCTCTTCCATAGTTTCTGAACAGGTCTGTAACATAGGGGCGTGTGTCTTCTTGGGAACGTTGGGAAGATGCCGAGGACCTTGTTTATCTCTTCCCTACCTTCTCCCTCTTCTCCCAGGAGGTGGAATAAATTGGAGAGGCTGGCGAAGGAGACCCGAGCGCACAGAGCCCACATTTGTTCTCCGCCGTCTTTCAGATGCAGCCAGCTCATGGGATGTGTGAGTTTCTTCAACTGCACATCATGCGTTTCTTCCCGTGGTAGGAGAGACCAGCTATCGCTTAATGGCTTTGCTAGTCTTGAGTTCATTTACATCTGGGAGGAGTAGATGGGGGCTGATTTTGGCTTGGAGTGTAAGTCGAGTTCTCTGTTCCAGATTCACTAGCAATGGTACACTGTCTGTTTCACACCATTGGTGCAGAGAATCTGGTGGGCAACGGGGGTAACTGATTTAACAAAATGTCAAATGTATTATTCTTGTTATACCCACCATTTCATCATAATTAGGTGCATTATTTTCTTCTAAAAAATTCCAAAGAGGTAGGCACTAGTGTATCTTTGTTTTACAGGTGAATTTGACAGTAGCGGAAGTTTGGTGACTAGTTGAGTTTCTTAAAAGCTATTAAAAAGGAGGGATGAAGTTTGAATCCCAATGAAGTTATTTATTGACTCAACATTTTGGTGTTGAACATTATACATGTGGGTGATATGTGAGCAAAGTAGTTGTAGTGCATAGCTATGTGGAGTTTATAGCTCAGAGAGGAAGACAGATGCTAATTAAGTAATTATATAAATAATTATGTCATTATAAGCTTCAAGGAAATTATACCCTTGGAATAATTTCCCTGATATGGGATTTACAGATGAAGAATGTGATATTTCCCCCAATTTTTTTTAATTTAATTGAAAGGAGGGGAGATATGCAGACTCCCACAGGCACCCTGAAGGGATCCACCCGGCAACCACCATCTGGGGCTGATGCTCCCCCATCTGGGGCCCATGCTCGCAACCCAGCTATTTTCAGGACCTGAGGTGGAGGCTCGAGCCAGGGCTGTGGGAGATGGAGAGAGAGAAAGAGAGAAGGGGAGAGGAGAAGCAGATGGTCACTTCTCCTGTGTGCCCTGATGGGAATTGAATCCAGGACTTTCACATGCCAGGTCAACATTCCACCACTGAGCCAACTGGCCAGGGCCTATTTACCCCCAATCTTGAAGTATACAGTGTGGTTCTGGAACTGGGGTACTTATGTACACCTTGTCATTTGCTCAGCTTCTTTATTTGTGACACCACAAAACTCATAATGTGATGAGAATTAAATACTGCAATGCACTTAAATGATTTAGCACAGAGCAAGGCACATAGAGCGTGCCCAATAACTCAATAATGTTCTTTTGTGGTTGTATGGTTGTCGATGATATTTTTTCTTGTCACATTTGTATATGTTTGAAATAAATAATTTAAAACGTTAATGCTAAGGTAGGGGGTTACTGGAGGAAGAAACAGGGCACATGTTTCGGCAAATGGTTTCTAATGTAAGTTGGGTTTTATTCTAATTCCCATCGGAGTGGAAACCACAGCTTTGTAAGTTTGTTGCATTTAAATATCTATTTCAGTTCTTCACCTGGGCTTTATGCAGAATATATGTTTAAGAATTCTATATACAGCAATTATTGTAAAGTGGCAAAAGAGTACACTGAATCAAGGTTAGTTAGCGGAAGATTCTCGTCTAGACTTCACGTCTCTTCAGCCCTAATTTGCTTCTCCTTCCTAGACAGTGGAACCAACCAAAACACTCTCCTCATTCCAGCCCCCAGCTCAAGCTGTACCGTGTACAGCGGGCTTTTCTTCCCAGCCCGCTCAGATGACCTGCCTGCCCTCCCCGCCCTCCCCCGCCCCGTTGCCATTCCCAGTTCTCTGACTTCAGGCCTGGCCACTGGATGAAGGCAAAATGTTTTCCCTACCAATTAGTTTAGCGGAAGCCTCACATGTTTGGTATTGTAGCAGACAATGTTTCATTATGCTCCCTTGATTTGAACAGAGAAATCGCTGTTCCTGAAGGCAGCCAAAGCCCACTCGCAAGGGTAGAGTTACTGAGTTACAGCCCAGAACTGGAGACCACAGGGAGACTAGACTCCAGTGAGAAAACGCGCGGGCAAGTGTGGGTACATAGGAATGCTTGAGAAAAGATTTTATGATCAGCATCAATAGATGTGTGTGTTTTATGAATAAGAATAAGTTTATTCATGTGCATAAAGTGCTTTCAAATTCTCTGGCTGAAAGGTGCTCTAAAGATTTTTCTCTGGGGGCCCTCCCTGAAAGAATATGCCATTTTACATGTAGGAAACGGCAAGCCAGCGTTTCCCTGGGCCCCCACTCACTGGTGGGAAGCTGTATCTTAATTGTTTAAGATTTGGAAACTGTGTTTGGTAGTATTTCTGCAGCAAAGAAACCTAAAACCCATGGTCAAAACTGTTTTTCAGATTCTCCATATATTTTAGATGTATAAAATATACAGCCGATGGCTGATTACAAGATAAACCAGCACATACTGTTCCTCTTTAAAGGTAGGGAGTTTGAAGAGGTAAACAGGCAAAGGGTAGGAGACAATTCCAGTGGAGGAGTTGAATGATGGAAAAAGTGTCATGGTTGTTGGAGCATCAATCGTAGGCAAGAATGGTTGAAAACAAAGCTGGAGAGACAGGGGTCTCTCCAAAGTGTCCTATGTGCCAGGCCATATCCAATTAATCAAAGAGACCCGCTGGATGTACATCTTACACCTGTATTATGTACATTCACATTTTATGAAACTGGAACATCGCTATCCATCTACCTTCTTCTGGGAACTTTCAAATTGTTCTGGTAGATTTCAAACTTTGAGTTCGTTATGGTTAAAAATGACACTAATACAGGTAATCAGAACAACTTGTAACTACATTATGTCATTTAATCCTCATGATAACACTGAGAACAACACGATAACACTGTTGGTTTTATGATTTCTATTCTATAGATAGAAACCCTGAGGCTTAGAGATAGTAAACGACACAGGAAGTAGCCCAGCAGGTTTCCTTGTGATGGTCTTAGTTGCGACCATAAATTTCTCTGAATGTCCCAGGTATTTCTTCCAGAGCAACCTCCCTCTCCCCCTGCCTGTCGCTACTAAGTTATATTACATTCCAGGCTCAGCTTCAACCTGTGCTAAAACACCCACTGTGCCGCTCCTTCATGTAGACTTTTTGTTGTTTGTTTGTTTGTTTGTTTATATTTTTCTGAAGTGAGAAGCAGGGAGGCAGAGAGACAGACTCCCCCATGTGCTCGACTGGGATCTACCTGGCATGCCCACCAGGGGCCGATGCTCTGCCCATCTTGGGCATTGCTCTGTTGCAACCGGAGCCATTCTAGTGCCTGAGGCGGAGGCCATAGAGCCATCCTCAGTGCCCGGGCCAACTTTGCTCCAATGGAGCCTTAGCTGCAGGAGGGGAAGAGAGAGAGAGAGAGAGAGAGAGAGAGAGAGAAAGGAGAGGGAACCAAACCCGGGACTTCTACATGCTGGGTCAGTGCTCTACCACGGAGCCAACTGGCCAGGGTCTCATATAGAATTTTTTAACTGAACATGCAAACCTCCCTGGTCTTCTATATTGATAGAAAATCATAATTAAAAAAAAAATCAAAGTGTGGGGCATTATTAATTTCATCCTGCTCTGTCTGGGTAATTTAATTATCCTAACATTGTCATCAAGTGTGTTAGCAGTCTCCTTTACATCTGTGTGCCCTTGAATTTGAAACCATGAGTTAGCAAGGCTCTATACAAATGAGAAGCAGGATTTCTAGGGAACAGAATGGAGGTCCATGTCACAGTCTTTGAGCTGTGGAAGGACATTATGCCAAAGCTAGGTACTTGGGGGGCATACTGCCTCCTAAAAAATGTAGACAAAATGAGCATTGTACCTCACAGCTTTGTCAAGGTTCAGTTTTACCAACCTCTGAAAATTTCTGCCTGTTTTCATTCTGGGAGAGCTAAACTTTGTATTTGAGGAAATCCTTTGACCTCATATTCCATGCTATACATTCACCCTGATGGGGTGAACGTCTGAGTCACACCGGTAGTCTTGTTTCGGGGTCAGTAATGGCCTCATCATAGTCTCCAGCAGGTATGAATTTGAAAGTTCTTTTATATATGTGCAGGACACCATACCAGGTGCTAGAAATAGAGCAAGGGAGAAGACAGACATTTTACCTGCCCTTGGAGAGGCTAATATCTCACAGACATCTCTGAGGCATTGTGTGGTCGACATCGTTCGACGTCCTCGGCTTCCCTCGGACTGTTCCTGTTTATCTCCTTTTCAGTTATTTTGGCAAATAGACTTTCCAAGTTGTCTTTCCATGGAAACATATGCTGTCAGCCTAAGAGGTGATTTCATTTTTCTTGGTGTAGATTCTATTTATACTGAAGTCAAGGATGAGCTTTCTGCCTGACCAGGTGGCGGCGCAGTGGATAGAGCGTCGAACTGGGATGCAGAGGACTCAGGTTCGAGACCCCTGAGGTCACCAGCTTGAGCGCAGGCTCATCTACTTTGAGCAGAGCTCACCAGCTTGGACCCAAGGTCGCTGGCTTGAGGAAGGGGTTACTCGGTCTGCTGAAGGCCCACGGTCAACTCAAGGCACATATGAGAAAGCAATCAATGAACAACTAAGGTGTCGCAATGAAAAACTAGTGATGCTTCTCATCTCTCTCCATTCCTGTCTGTCTGTCCCTATCTGTCCCTCTCTTTGACTCTCTCTCTGTCTCTGTAAAAAGAAAAAAAAAAGGATGAGCTTTCTATATTCAAAGTTGAGAAAGCTTTGGAGTGAGAGGTAATTAACTAATTCCTTCAGCCCTTGTCTCCTCTTAAAGAGGACAAGTTTACTCATCTCAAAAGCAATTATAGTTGTTCAAATGTTGGCTTTCTTCATGATTTCTTGGATCTTGACAACCGCCCAAATTTGGCAGGCGGCCCCCTCCCCAGCCTGGCAGAAGGTTCTGCTTAGTACAGCGTGAACCTTCACTTTTCTGTTCCGGATGCCCTGACCGTTGCTGTTGAGTTCCAACACTCCCACTTCCCAACAAGGAGGTTCTCTGGGGTTCTCCATGGCCAGTAGGTGCAGTAGATGCTTTGACCCAGGTTCTCATCAAACCCAGAGTAACCTGCAGCACCAGGCCGCCGTGGTTCGGAGACAGTCTAGCGTTGCTTGGCCAAAGTAAACAAGCCCATCTTTGCCATTTCTTTGCTTGTTTGTCAGTCTAACCAAAGTTGAAGAAAAGCCTTTTGGCATTTAAAACCACATAACCATTTTTTTTTAATAAAGGAAGACTTGAAAAGTTTTGGAGTGAGTCTTGGTTTGTTTATTCAGTCATGTCACTGCAACATGAAAAAACAGCACCTCAAAATTATATTTGAAAATCTGAGTGGGTGCTGACATGCGATTGTAATGCTAGCTTTATACGACAATCCAGAATTTATCCTCAGACTTTCTTTTCCTTGTAGTGTGCTTTGTTTCTAAACACTCTTGCATAGCAGGGTGATGAAATAGAGATGCCACAATGCACTAGTTAGGTCCCACCTTCTTCTTCCCTCCCACCCCACCTCCTACCCTTAATGGTTATATACCTTTGGAAAAAGTGATCAACATTACTTTTTTGTGTGTGTTTTTCTGTAGTTGGAAACGGGGAGGCAGTCAGACAGACTCCTGCATGTGCCCAACCGGGATCCACCCGGCATGCCCATCAGGGGGCAATGCTCTGCCCATCTGGGGCGTCGCTCAGCCACAACCAGAGCCTTTCTAGCGCCTGAGGCAGAGGCCATAGAGCCATCCCCAGCACCCGGGCCAACCCTGCTCCAATGGAGCCCCGACTGCGGGAGGGGAAGAGAGAGACAGAGAGGAAGGAGACGGGGAGGGGTGGAGAAGCAGATGGGCACCTCTCCTGTGTGCCCTGGCCGGGAATCAAACCCGGGACTCCTGCACGCTAGGCCAGCACTCTACCACTGAGCCAACCAGCCAGGGCCAAGTGATCAACATTTCTGATCATCAGATCCCTCTTCTGCAGCATAAGGATAGTAAATTATCTGCCATACTATGTTGTAAGGCTGTAGCGAAAAATGAATGAGATTGCTGATAACTATCCCAAGCCATGTATCAAACACAGACCTAGGAAGAGTAGACGCACAGTAAATGTCAGATGGTTGAATCGATGTGTACACTGTAAAGCAGGCCACAGCAGCAGATTTAAAGAGAGCTAGGACTTGTCAAAGCCTTTTGTGTTCATAGTGATTTTCTATGAAGGGGATTCTGGGTGAAGTGTTTCCTAGGGCTGGACTTCTGAGAACACACCTTAAGTAACCATGAAAAGGCTCATTCATCATGGAGTAACAGATTGTTGAGGGGGACTTCGCCTGTTGCTCCAAAATTATGACTAGGAACCAAAGCTGTAAGAAATCATTAGGAGCCCAAAGCATCTCTATAGAGTTACAAATAATCACAGACAGAGACCTCCATTTTGGATTTATTAAGAGGCAATTACACTGTTTTCCCTCCTCACCTTGGCCCTGCCTACTTCCCCATATCAATCAATGTGAGAAGACACATTGAATGAGAGGTTAAAGGAGTTGGAAATTTGTCAGAGTCATGAGATGTTGGACTAGTATAATATACAGTGAAGTCTTCTTACACTTTCTGAAGCCAAGAGAAGAGAATGGCTCCAAGGGAACCATAGATGTTGAATGCCTGCTTAGGCAGCTTAACCCGCACTGGTGTGGAGACAGTGTAGACTACAGGTGGGAAGAAACGGGAGAATGACAGACAGGGAGATAACACATCTGCTACCCCCACCCTTTAGTGAGGATGGGAAGTCCCACAGGTCTAATAAGAACGAAGAAGGGAATACCTTGAGTACAATGAGCCACCTAGGGTGTAGACTGGGACCAGAGACCACAGTGTCAAAGGCTGTGAGATATACTACCAGTAGGGGATATGAGAGATGTGAGAGGGTGACTGGTCTGATTCACATTAGGCAGCTGCAGAAGCCCCCACAAGGCCTAGAGAAGAGCTCGGATAGGCCCTGCAGAAAGCCGGCCCTTGGATCCTTCCTAGGATGAGGAATGAAGAACGGCAGGTGTTGCCAAAGAGGCAAAGACACCAACAATTTAGCAACATTTAGTCCTTCTTTTCCCATACCTCCAAGTCCCAGTGCATGCCCACAGGTCAAAGGAGATAATGCTAGAGCTTAAACCAGCCTTTTATCATTGCAAGTGGGAACCTAAATCTATTGGAACTTCCCAAGATCATGTCAAGAGTTAAGGGGTACAGAAATATGGGGTAAGCTCTTTGGTATTTATAAACAAGGGTCAGCAATAGAATGGGCTCCCTGAAAGGGGGTTCCCTGTTTCTGGTAGTGCAGAAGCAGATAATACGGAATCAGATTGTATAGATGTCACCAAAGTTAAATGACTTGGGCACCCCAAGTGGACAGTGATGGGTTCTTTATCCGACTCATATGTCTCCCTGAACCCCATGTTTTCAACACTTTTCCCAGAATGCAAGGCAGAAAGAGCTCAGCATTTACGCAGACCCAACATATCTATATAGAAATCATTTCTCCATAATCTTCCGTCTAATCGTCCAGTTTCAGATTGAAGACCACCCCATCTCTGAATCATTCAACTGCTAGACATCATCCTTCTCATTCAGCAAAAACTGACCTATTACAGTCCTTACTCGTGCATGCTCCTTTAGAGTGATCTGCATATTGCCAGGCTGACTGGTGTGTCTTAAGTGGAGAAATATACAGGTATCTGTGTAGAAGTTGTAAAATTGGAAGGGAAAATCAACTACCTTAAAATTATCCACCCTTTTATCCTTAGACAGATACTTTTTACCGGAATGTTGAAATATCCCTCAATTGAATAGCATCTTTCAAGCTGTTGGGCTATGTCATATTTTCTGTGTGCAATATTTTAAGTCAGAAGTTGGCAGATTATTTTTGTCAAAAGTCAGATAGCAACTACTTTGGGTTTTGTAGCCCAGACAGTCTCTACTGCAACTACTCGACTCCACCACCTAAGTGCAGAAGCAGCCGTAGGAATACAGAAAGAAATTGGTGTAGCTGTGCTCTAATAAATATTTATTTACAAAAGCAGGCGGCAGCTTGGATTTGACCAATGAGCTATATTTAGCTGATCCCTGTACTAGAAAATCTTGTTGTTGGAATTTTTAAAGAATATTTTATTGGACTTTTATCACTATTAAAAAAAAACCCAACCACACACTTATTAGAGAAAAAAATTGCAATATAGAATAATACAGAGAAGAATTACTAGCATCCTCAGATAATCACTATTAAATCAGTGTATTTTCTTTTAGTTTTTAATAAGTTGTTTTATATACTGTAAACCTACTACTTAAACAATTTTATTATACTGCTTTTATCCTTAACATGACATCGTAAGCTTTTAATATGTTATTTTAAACTCTTTATTGGCATTATTTTTAATAGTTGCATAGTATTTCATGGAACAAATGGGCCAAAGTAGAAGTTACATAAGCAATCATTTCTCCTCTTTTAATTATTTAGGTTGTTCCTCGTTTTTATTTTTGAAAAAAAAATACTACAGGGAAGCACATTTATAGTTTTCCCCTGTATTTTAAGTTATTTCCATAGGTTAGATGTTAAGAAATAGAATAATTAGATAGAGGCTTTACCCACTTGAAGACTCTTATTGCATACTGCTCGGTGACTTTCGAAAGAGTCATTGCCATCTACATTCCCTACAGTAACATATAACCATGTTTATTTTTATGAATATTTAGCATAACTAGGGCTTATCATTAAAAGGAAAAAAATAATCTGTGTTGCATTATGTAAAAAATGGTATCATTGTTTTAATTTATTTTTTGTTGGAAACATTTTCTTGTTTATTATTCATTTATTATTTTCCTTTTTGTGACTTGTACATTTATAACAAGACCATTTTCTAGCATGATGATTAATCTTAAGTACAAACATAAGGCGAGAGAAAATTTTTTCAGTAAAAATAAGAGCTATGAATTGCTGAATGCTTACCATGTGCCAGACAATTATATATAATTGTGTTTGTGTGTGCAGTTTTATTTAAACCTCACAGTGACATTATATGGAGCCCTTTAATGTAGGCTGGTATCCCGCACGCACTGAGTGGCACATAAAACAGAGTTCAGAGAATGGATTGAGTTTGCATTTTCTATGCACATATCTCTGTTTACTCCCCAATGACACCAGCCTGCATTTACTGTGCACTTAGATCCCAGGAATTGTGCAAAATAGTTTACATGTATTATTTCAGGTAAAGCTCATGATAACTCGATAACATGGGCATTATTCTTCTAATTTTCCCAGTAAAGAAGCCACAATTTGGGGAAATGGAATACCTCTTCTCAGACATTGTGACTCGTAAGTAAGCAGTAGAGGCAGGAACCTAGAAGTGCCCGTCATGAAATGAGCTGCTTCTCCACCGGGGCCCTGGCTTTTGGCCCCGTGCCCATATTCATCTGTTTCTTGCACCTTTGTTTGGGGAGCTGGTGGCAGCCCCCTTTCACTTCTTGGGCTTTGAGCTCTTAAAATGACTCCATTTCTGTCCCCCATGTGTGTGCACATGTGTATCCATGTGTCTAGGTGAGTGGGTCTCACACTCACCTAGACATATGGATACATATGTGCATCTCACGCTCACCTAGACACATGGATACACATGTGCATCTCACATTCACAGACACCTGGATACACATGTACATCTCACACTCACCTAGACACATGGATACACATGTGCATCTCACATTCACAGACAACTGGATACACATGTGCATCTCACACTCACCTAGACACATGGATACACATGTGCATCTCACACTCATCTAGACACATGGATACACATGTGCATCTCATATTCACAGACAACTGGATACACATGTGCATCTCACACTCACCTAGACACATGGATACACATGTGCATCTCACACTCACCTAGACACATGGATACACACATGCATCTCTCATTCACAGACACCTGGATACACATGTGCATCTCACACTCACCTAGACACATGGATACACATGTGCATCTCACATTCACAGACACATGGATACACATGTGCATCTCACACTCATCTAGACACATGGATACACATGTGCATCTCATATTCACAGACACCTGGATACACATGTGCATCTCACACTCACCTAGACACATGGATACACATGTGCATCTCACACTCACCTAGACACATGGATACACACGTGCATCTCTCATTCACAGACACCTGGATACACATGTGCATCTCACACTCACCTAGACACATGGATACACATGTGCATCTCACATTCACAGACACCTGGATACACACGTGCATCTCACACTCACCTAGACACATGGATACATATGTGCATCTCACGCTCACATAGACACATGGATACACATGTGCATCTCACACTCACATAGACACATGGATACACATGTGCATCTCACACTCACCTAGACACCTGGATACACATGTGCATCTCACACTCACCTAGACACATGGATACATATGTGCATCTCACGCTCACATAGACACATGAATACACACGTGCATCTCACACTCACCTAGACACATGGATACACATGTGCATCTCACATTCACAGACACCTGGATACACACGTGCATCTCACACTCACCTAGACGTATGGATACATATGTGCATCTCACACTAACAGACACCTGGATACACATGTGCATCTCACACTCACCTAGACACATGGATACACATGTGCATCTCACACTCACCTAGACACATGGATACACATGTGCATCTCACATTCACAGACACCTGGATACACATGTGCATCTCACACTCACCTAGACACATGGATACATATGTGCATCTCATGCTCACATAGACACCTGGATACACATGTGCATCTCACACTCACCTAGACACATGGATACACACGTGCATCTCACACTCACCTAGACACATGGATACACATGTGCATCTCACACTCACCTAGACACATGGATACACATGTGCATCTCACACTCACCTAGACACATGGATACACATGTGCATCTCACATTCACAGACACCTGGATACACACGTGCATCTCACACTCACCTAGACGTATGGATACACACGTGCATCTCACACTGACAGACACCTGGATACTCTCACACTCACCTAGACACATGGATACACATGTGCATCTCACGCTCACATAGACACCTGGATACACATGTGCATCTCACACTCACCTAGACACATGGATACACACGTGCATCTCACACTCACCTAGACACATGGATACACATGTGCATCTCACATTCACAGACACCTGGATACACACGTGCATCTCACACTCACCTAGACGTATGGATACACACGTGCATCTCACACTGACAGACACCTGGATACTCTCACACTCACCTAGACACATGGATACACATGTGCATCTCACACTCACCTAGACACATGGATACACATGTGCATCTCACACTCACCTAGACACATGGATACACATGTGCATCTCACATTCACAGACACCTGGATACACACGTGCATCTCACACTCACCTAGACGTATGGATACACATGTGCATCTCACACTGACAGACACCTGGATACACATGTGCATCTCACACTCACCTAGACACATGGATACACATGTGCATCTCACATTCACCTAGACACATGGATACATATGTGCATCTCACGCTCACATAGACACCTGGATACACATGTGCATCTCACACTCACCTAGACACATGGATACACACGTGCATCTCACACTCACCTAGACACATGGATACACATGTGCATCTCACACTCACCTAGACACATGGATACACATGTGCATCTCACATTCACAGACACCTGGATACACATGTGCATCTCACACTCACCTAGACACATGGATACATATGTGCATCTCACGCTCACATAGACACCTGGATACACATGTGCATCTCACACTCACCTAGACACATGGATACACATGTGCATCTCACATTCACAGACACCTGGATACACATGTGCATCTCACACTCACCTAGACACATGGATACACACATGCATCTCACACTCACCTAGACACATGGATACACATGTGCATCTCACATTCACAGACACCTGGATACACATGTGCATCTCACACTCACCTAGACACATGGATACATATGTGCATCTCACGCTCACATAGACACCTGGATACACATGTGCATCTCACACTCACCTAGACACATGGATACACACGTGCATCTCACACTCACCTAGACACATGGATACACATGTGCATCTCACATTCACAGACACCTGGATACACATGTGCATCTCACACTCACCTAGACACATGGATACACATGTGCATCTCACATTCACAGACACCTGGATACACATGTGCATCTCACACTCACCTAGACACATGGATACACATGTGCATCTCACATTCACGTAGACACCTGAATACACATGTGCATCTCACACTCACCTAGACACATGGATACACATGTGCATCTCACACTCACCTAGACACATGGATACACACGTGCATCTCACACTCACCTAGACGTATGGATACACACGTGCATCTCACACTGACAGACACCTGGATACACACATGCATCTCACACTCACCTAGACACATGGATACACATGTGCATCTCACATTCACAGACACCTGGATACACATGTGCATCTCACACTCACCTAGACACATGGATACACATGTGCATCTCACACTCACCTAGACACATGGATACACACGTGCACACACATGCGTACACACAAGTTTACAATCGCAGATAACGAACACTTTGTTCCAGGATACTTTCCAGAAGGGGAGAGCAGGGCTTCGAATGGCAAGCCCCTTCCGTGTGGGATTTGATTCTTAATGTTTTGATATTTGAGTTCTTTCATTGAAAGAGTTGGGGATTTTTTTTAAAAAAACCTTCATTGAACACTGCCTGCCTGTCAATATGCAGTATTCTCCATTCTAAGATAATTTACATAAGTAAGTGGACCCAGATTTTAACTTTCACATCAGAAGGGCTTGTTGTTAAAAACAAATTTGTGTTGAATTATGTAAAAAAGGTAGCATTGTTATAATTTAAAGATTAGATTACACAGTTTCAATAAGGCTGTTTTCTCGTTTACATGTGTAAGGAACCCCGTAGTCAAATCTCTTTTTTCCTCTATGCAAATGAGCTACAAACAAATCATAGCAGATCCCAGCCCTCCTAATCCCCCCAGGCCTCTCTTAGTTCCTCCTTGGCCTAGGTGAGGAACCACATATTTGAATAGCATTTACACTTTAGGTTTTAAACTCAGTTTGTACTGAGAAAAACTGCCTGATATAGGAAAGGTTCAACTCCATAATTGGTGTTTACCCACAAGTTGCAAGAAGCCGTGTCTTGTTCCAGTCGAGTTTCCTTCCAGAATCTGGGTGCTGTTGGACTGATGCCTGTTCTGCATCTTAAATGGAGTGTTGCCAAAGTGAAATGACTTGGGCATTCCACATGGTCAGTGATGGAGTCTTCATCTGACTCCCATTTCTCCCTGGATTTCCGTGCTTTCAGCCACTCTGCCCAAACACTCTGCAGAGAGCTCAGCACTTCCCCGGCCACCGCCTGCGTCTCCACCGTGTGCCCTCGACATGTTGGCTGAGTCTCAGATTTACACCATCCAAGGGGGATCAGGATGCCAGAGCAAGGTCACCTCCTGTTTGGATCATTCAACTGGCAGGAATCATCCTTATCTTTCAGCCGAATCTGTCCTCCTTGTAGTTCATGCCCTTGCATGCTTCTTTGGAACGGTACATACTGCAGGGCTAAATTGACTAACAGAAAATATCAGCAGTGACCTGTCTTCAATGAAGAAATCTAGAGGTGCCTGTGTAGACATTATAAAATTGGAATAGAAAAGACAGTCATCTTAAAATACCAGTCATTTCCTCTTTAGATAGGCTCTTTCTAGGGGAATATTGAAACGTGCTTCTCCAGGTTAAATACCACCAGTTGCTGAACTCTTGGGCTCCATCGTGGTCCCATGTGGATGGAGAGTGAGGTCGTCAAAGGCTCCTGCACTGGTAGGTCTGTGGTCCCATGTGGATGGAGAGTGAGGTTGTCAAAGGCTCCTGCACTGGTAGGTCTGTGGCTCCGTGTCCACCTTCCTGGACATTCTGCGAAGCTCTATGCTCAGGATCTCTTCCTGGATCACTAGTTCTTTGCCTCCACTGTCTGCAACTAGTGGCTCCCACCTAGAATGATGAGCTCCTCCAGGTAGCGAGATTAACAGATACAAAGGCAGGGAGATTACTTAGTGGACCTCATTTTTGCAGCAACACTGTAAAGGCACCCTGGATTACCTGAAGTTCAGGGAGCCAGAAAGAAGGGCCGTAGACCATTCCATGATTTTAAGTACAAGAATCTGTGAACATCTGAGATGACCTCTGCTCCACACATGTGCCTTGGCTTCCCAATTCGAAATCATTAATGATCCCTCCCTGTAAATGCAATTCTCCTGATGTTGGAAAACAGCAGAAATTTCACTAGATTTGGAACTGAATACCTCTGGGTTTGAGTCTTGCCTGTGCCTTTTATAAGTTTTGTCTATTTGGGCAGGCCCCATCATCTGTTTAAACCTCGATTTCCTCGTGGGAATAATAGAACGTGCTTTGCAGAACATTTGTGAGACTTCAACATTCTGAAGTCTGTGAAAATTCAAGCCATGACTCTTGGAACATAATGTATCTTCACAATGTGATGTTTTACCTGCATCTCTTCCCTCCATGTTTTGACTCCTTCCATCTTTCTTCCCTGCAGTCTATTTATTAGTAAAAATCCTTTCTCTCTTTTTGTTTCCCTTTTTGTTCAAGCACAGTCTTGTTTAGGAAGGCTAATCTGAATCCTGGGAGATGGTAAAGATACATGTTATATTATGACTGGGTATGGGGCAAAATGCAGAAGGGAAAGTGAATGGAAATGTCCTTTGAGGTAATGAACCTGCAGTGACATCTCTGAAAACCAAGGGCGAGAGGCTGACCTTTGTCCGGGTCCCAGATTTATAATCCCATTCTCAGCAGGGTGCTTAGTGACCTCCACCCCCACCCTTTCCTCTCATGTGTGACTCTGGCTTCTTCTGAACTACTGGCTCTCAAAACGTGGCCCCAAACCAGCAGCGTCAGCATCCCCTGGGAACTTGTTAGCGTTGCTCATTCTTGGCACCCATCCCCAACCTACCAAATCAGAAACCCTGGGCTTGCCACCTAGCTACCTGTGATTGAAAATGTCCTCCAGCTGATGTTGATGAACACTCAAGGTTGTGGTCCTTGATCAATCTCAGCTCAGGTTGCCCTTCCTGCACCAGGAAGTGACAGACGGCCAGAAACACGACACTGGGGTTGTCAGGGTTTCTCAGACAAGTCTCATACCATGTGAACTTCAGGTTAGCTCACCAAATTCACTCCCTCAGGCTATTGCTCTGATATGGGTGAAGGATGTTGATTCATCTGACATGAATCTGCGAATGTTTCTCCAATAAATGCTTTTGAAGTGTCTGAGTTAAATAAACATCTTCAGTGAACCCAAACTTTCCTCCTCGGGCCTCTTTCATCAGGTCCCTATCAGAATCTTCTCTTGGATCACCCTCAAAGGAGGCTGTGAAGACAACAGAGGCTTCTATCCCCTGCTTCCCAGGTCATAGGATTCATGAGCTATGAGAACCACACTGCTGTATATTTTCATAGCTATCGCCCTTTCTCCAAAGCATTAGGACAAACGTTCCTTCTTCACACAAATATATGTAGAAAACGTTTTAATGCCCACTACCGTTCTGTAGTGTCCACAGACTTTTTATCTCTAGATCAGGAAATCAGACTTGAGATTGGAAACGGTAACAGAGGCTGTTGGTGTTCCACTCCACATCTCCAAAGCCCGCCACTGCGTTCCCCTGAAGCTGACGACTTCTGACTTCAAGTACTTTTTCAGTCTCATGCAGGGCAGCCTTGAAGAGCCAGGGGCAACTCTCACACAGTGAGAGAAGAGAATTAGTGGCTAAATATGCCAGCTGTCCTGTCCCTTCGCAGGACAATCCTGAGTTGCATTTTCCGGGATCACGGAGATGGTCCTTTGACAGACTGAGCTCAGAGGCCACAGCAGCAATGCATCATTCAGACACTCAATATTGCTTCATCCCCCTTCTCTGTCTCACTTTCCCCAACTCCTCCACCATTTGGGACTAAATTCCAAATAAACTCACTGCAACACATTTTTGTTTTGAGGTGTGTTTCAGAAACTCATAAAGAGAGTCAAGTGATTTGATTAAGGACATACATATAGTTAAGGCAGACTAGGATTCATTCTTTTTCTCCTATATTGTAGAGAAAGTACATGATTGTCCTGGTATTTAGTTCAGTGCCTATCTATTTGTGCCAACATCCCTCTAAAGCAGGGGTCTCAAACTCAACTCAGCATGTGGGCCACAGAGCAAGATTATAGCCGTTCAGCGGGCCGCACTAGGTCTACAAAAGGCAACTGTTACGCAACACTTTTCTCACTGCAGTTGAAAACAAACAAAAAAATCAGTACAACAAGCACAATCGTACATGCAGTTTACTCAGTGTCACAAAACGACCAGAAACTGTAGTTCGCATCACAACTGCTGTTAACTAAGCTAATATCTAGCTAGGATGCTAGAGAAATGAAAAATACAAGTAGGCCCCTAGGCTTACTTAATTTTATCCAAAATATTTTGAACTTCGTGGATTAGTCTGTGGGCCGCACAAAATTGTTCGGCGGGCCGCATGCGGCCCGCGGGCCGCGAGTTTGAGACCCCTGCTCTAAAACCTAGAGATAGAGTTCACAGTTTTAGCTGTGTGAACCATTCTTGTGTTAAGCAGACTAACAGCAGCATCGCTGAATGTAAAAGAGCTGTACAGAACTGCCCTTCAAGGGACAGACTTTATAATTTGAGTTAATATCCAGTTAAAACAAAACACTTTTGGATAAATACAAGAGAGTTCAGGATACAAGCCAACACTATTGTTTGATATATTAAAACAACAACAACAGAAGTGTGCTATTTTCAAGAAAAAAGAATCTGTAGAGGCGAAACCCGAGATAACTTTGATGTTAGAATTTGCAATAATTGAACTTTAAAGAGGATATTATAACTATGTTTAGCGAAGTAAAGGAAAGTATGGTCACAATAAATGAAATGATAGGAAATTTCAGTCAAGAAATAGAACTATAAAAAAGAAATAGAAATTCTAGAAATAAAAAACAGTTGAAAGAAAACAATTACTTGATGAGCTCAACATCAAAATGAAGAAAGAGAAAAGTCAGTGAGCTTGAAGATAGAGTGATAAAAATTGTCCAATCTAAAGTAAACCAGTGGGGCCATATCAAAAGGTCTAACCTATATGCGAGAGTCAAACAAGAAGTGGAAATAAAGAATAAAACCGAAGTTTTTTTATTTTTTTAATTGCTAAATATTTTAAAAATTTAATGGAAGACTTAAATTTGCTGATTCATGAAGCTCAGTCAACCCTAAACAGGATAAACACAAAGAAAACACGTAGGCACATCGCAAGTAAGCTGCTGAAAATTAAACATAAAAAGACTCTATAAAACAGCCCGTGTAAAATGACACATTCCTGATGTGGGGGTGGAGGGACAATTTAAATGACAGCTGACCTTTCACTGGAAACTATGGAGGTGAAAGGTATAGAAAACATTATTTTTAAACTGCTGAAAGAAAAAAAATTGTGAACTCAGAATTCTATAGTCAATAAATATATCCTTCAAGAAAGAGTTATATAAAAACATTTGCAGATAAAGACAAATGAGAATTTGTTGTCACATTCAGATTACAATAAAGGCTAAAGAAAGTTCTTCACAGTAAAGAAAATGAAAATGGAGGTTTAGAGCTCTAAGAACTAATCAAAAGTATCAGAAATTATAAATATAAAGTAATACAAAATGATATAAACACTCTGGAAGATAGTTTGGCATTTTCTTACAAAACTAATCATACTCTTACCATGCACTCCAACAACGGTTCGTTCTCCTTGGTATTTACTGAAAAGAATTGAAATCTTATGTTCACACAAAAACACCCAGATCCTTATAACAGCTTTATATATATCATTGCCAAAACTTTGAAGCAACCAAGATGTCCTTCAGTCGGGAAGTGGGTAAATACACTGTGATACGTCCAGACAACGGAATATGATTCAGTGCTATAAGGAAATGAGCTATCAAGCCACAAAAAGACATGAAGGAAATCTAAGTGCATATTACTAAGTAAGAGAAGTCCCTCTGAGAAGCCTGCATACTATATTATTCCGACTATATGGCATTCTGAAAGACGCAGAAACAATGGAGGTGGTCAACGATCAGTAGCTGTCATGGGCTGGGAGGAGGGGAGATTAATAGGCTGAGTACAGAGGGTTTTTTTTAGGGTGGTGAAACTATCCTGTATGATACTACATACCCATGGAACATTTCATTATATATTTATCAAAACTCATAGAATGGACGACACCAAGGGCGAATTCTAATGCAACCTGTAGACTCGGGGTGATAATGAAGTGTCAGCGTAGGCTCACGGATTTTAACAAATGGACTTCCGTGGAGCTGAGAGTGGCTGGGCCGTGAACATGGGGGGCAGTGGGTGTATGGGGACCCTCGGAACTTTTTGCTCAATTTTGCTGTGAACCTAATCCTGCTCTAAAAAGTAAAGTCGACTCACTTAAGAGAAAACATGATATGGTTTCGAATTTTAAAAAAGAAGCTTTGGTTCTTTGCCTTCCACAAAAAAGACAAAAATCTAGAAAAATAAGCAAAGAAAGAAACCCACAGCCAAACACGGAGGGATAAGTCAATTTGAGAACAAAGTGATTGTGAGTTCTGGCCGGTAAACTCTGAATTACATATTTAGTGATGGCTTTTAGAGAAGGTGATGTCATGGAAGGCACAGGCACACCTACCAATTACTCCTCATCACTAGGCCGTCGGAGTGTACTTATTTGGGTGTCGTAAGGCAGGTTCTCAAAGTGCGTTCCTAGACCTGCAGTGTCAGCATCACCCAGGAACCTCTGAGAACTGCACAGTCTCAGGCCTGACTTCAGACCCACTGAGTGAGTTACCCGGGACTGGCCCACCCGGGACTGGCCCTGGGGGTCAGTGTGTGGAAGTCTTCCAGGTTGTCTTAATGCTTACAGATGTTTAAGAACGACTGTCTTCAGTTAGAAAATGGCCTCGTTCAACCAACTTCTTACCTGAGTGCCCTCCAGTGACTAGAGTCTGGAAGAAGCAACAGAAACTATTCCATGCTGACTTTAGTTAAAAAAAAGAAAAGAAAAGAAGAAAGAGATTGTACCAGAAGTTTACAGGTAATTTGCAGAATCATAAAAAGAACAAAACAACCAGACCTCAGGGAAGAGTAACCAAGAAAACAGAATCTCATAAGGAGTGTTTTAAAATTGATATTTATTCAACTGCCTCCTGTACAAGGGTGATTTCACTAAAATCTGGAATGAGAATGCTAGAATATGTTACTGAACTAAAGGATTTTGTTTGCCTGTGCACATGAAGCCCAATAAAATGCGAACAGGAGTTTGCAGCAAAGAAAGTAAAGGTTTACTTAGGGAAATGGTGTCGAGCCCAGAGACACAAGTGTGCCAACGCTCTAAAACCTGGCTCCCCAATGGCTCCTAGGGGATAGATTGTATATGGGAAACAACCATCAGTCACGTGACTAATGGAGTTGGGGTTGTGGGCGCTACTGATTGGTTGGGGCCGGAGTAGGGATTAATTGAGCGTTGTAATATCAGCCATGCTGTGTTCTGTCCAGTGTCATGAGGGTGTGTTCTGTAGGGTCACTCTGCTTTCATGAGCTTGGGTCTGAAACACAACTGAAGTCAAGGTGTTAGCTTCAGTTTGACCAAAACACTGTTCTGTTGATCAACAGACCTGTGACTTTTTCTTAAGACAGTTTTATGCTGACCAGAACCTGATGTCCTAAGGGCTTAAGGATTAAGGGGCTGAACATGCAGTATGTCCAGGTGCTATTAGACTGGGCCAAGCCAGTGTGCACTAAGGAAAAAGTCAGAGCAAAGAAATGAATTTCCCATGCCATTACGAGTAGAGTCTAGAAGTGGTGGGGGAGAGGGAGGCGTGGTGCTGTGACTGACAGTCTCAGCAGGTCATAGTGCAATGGCAGTTCTAGGGAGATGAGCAGCGGGGCAGGCAAAACACCCAACTTCTTAAGGGACATGGGACGTGTCTGGATTTGACACGTCCTGCTGCTCATTAGCATTGGAGAACTCATTTAACCTGTCTGAGCATCAGTGACACACTGAGCTGGGTTGACATGAGGATTGCAGACAATGTAGACAGAGCAGCTGCAACGTAGTAGGTGGTAACTTTCATCATGGTCACCGATCTTCGAATCATCAGCTATTGTTCATTTTATTTCTCACAGGTTTTGAGAGCTTCTTGGGTACTATACCATCTATGTACTCCCTAAGTGTTACCCAATGGCACCCTAGGGCCTAGGGGGCAGAACAGGTTGATACTCTTCCTGACGTGTCCTGTACTTCCAGAGATTAGACTCAGCTGGAGAGGATTTATCTGAAGGTGGGGGAAGGTAGCCTTTGATATAAAGTCATTAGGAGCTGGTCTACCAGTTGTATTCCAGCAAGAGGAATGAGTCACCATTTCCCTGCCAACATGTATGTGTAAACACAGCGCAAGGTTAAGCAATTACCTGTTCTTGCTTTATTCTCTGTGGCCCAAACCTGCTGCTATAGCAGCAGCTTGTGAAATGATGAAAAATGCCATGATTGCATGACCTAATTCAGACCTGGGACTTCAAGCAGGGAACGTGTGTGGGCCTCTCGCTTTCCTACACACACTCACAGCCCAGGGCAATCAGCAGGGGTTTGGAAACAGGTCCTGTGGGACCGAAGCCAGGGCCCTACACCTACCATTACATAACTTGAGGTTAAGGAAACAAAGCCCTGTGGATGGGTGTGCCTATGTGTGCAAGCCAGGGAGATATGCACAAGATACCAGAGCCCTGCCCTATCCTTACTAAGCAGAAAAGGAAGCCAGAAATGATCTCTTTGCATGGACGGCTAGAATGTTTTCTTCTGGAGTCATGTGGGAGAAGGAAAGGGAAGATTAACATCTGTGAGCACCTACTATGTATTAAAAAACAGGTGTGGTCACTTTGCTAAGTTTATCTCAATCTTCAGAACAGTTCTCATTTCTTTTTTGAGCCGAGCATAATGAAGCCATGTCCTCAAATCAAGGGCAAAGAAATTGAGGCTCAGAAAAGTGAAGTCAAGTTGCTAGGGAATGGCAGTGGCAAGCTCACAACCGAGATCCGCCTGCCACACATCCACATTCCAGCTCAGCAGCCGATTGGAGTGGGGAGAAACGGGCAGGCGCAGTCCTGTGGGGCCCTCGCCCAGTGAGGTAGGTGGTATGAAACTGTCATTCACCTTCACTGGGTGGGCAGGCCCAGCTGACCAGCAATGAATTCACCTTCTGGTACATCTTTCCGGAGCAGAAAAAGGTGTGCACCATCCCTAGTAGCCAAAATGTAAAAGGAGCCATGAACTTAATACAATGAGAACAACCAACTTTGAAGTGTCCCAAGCTTACCTTCATTTTTGCACCAGATTCTCAGCAGAAAGAGGACTACAGACCCAACAGGAAAACCAACAACAACAAAACACCACCCTTGCTGTGTTATCCAGACACAAGTGCCTTTTCCCCTGTGTGTTTTTAAATCTTGACAACGCAATGAGCATGAGAAGATCATTGTTTTCATGCCCTCTGAACTCCAGTATGTTAATGTTCAATCAAGCCAAAAAAAAAATGGATGGTCCACATTTTAAAATAATTCATTCCTTCATGCCTTTATGTATCCATTTGTTTACTTAAACACAATACTTATTTATTGATATATTATTAAATGTCACGCATTATGCCTGTTGCAGGCCTAGCAGAAATCATTAAGGCATAGACCTGTTCTTAAGGGAACCTAGTAGTGAAAACAGCTAAGACCTGAGCAATGGTACGGACGGATGCACGCAGGGCACTGGGCGAGCCCGCGGGTGGGCTCCTCCGCTGGGGAGTCTGGCAGTGCCAGTACGGAGCTGGGGCTCTACTAGCACTGAAAGGCGGGGGCCACACCTGCTGGCGACGGGGACAGGTCGGAAAGCACAGTGTCTCGAGCAGGATGACCGTGGGCAATAAGCAGAGAGGCATGCCAGAATGAATTGTATGCTTTTCAGGAAGAGCAAGTAGTCCAAAAGGGAAAAATAGGTAAAAGGAGAAAAAATAAACAGCTAAACCAGCAAGGGGGTTAAGGATTTTCTCACGCAGATCACAAGGTTTGTCAGATAGTAGGCAGGGGACTCCACCTTTTCTTTGCGATTACAGGGATCTATCTGCGATACAATCCTACCTCTTTCATATATAGCTAGTCCTCGACTTACGACCACAACTGGTTCTGACAGACCAGTCGTAACACGATTTGGTTGTCAGTTGAGTAGGTGATATGTACGGTACTGTGAAGTGATGTTATAAAAATCTTTAAGTCATATTTTATCATAATTTTCTTTCATTATTGTTATATATCATAATTTTCTTTGTTCATTTCATGCCATTTGTATCATCTCTACACCATTTTGTTTCTTATTTTTACATTCATCAGGTTTAAGTAAAACACTGCATTACCAGTACAACTGGTTTAATATTTGCAAAACATACAAAATTACAAAATACAGGTGCATACAAAAATACAAAATACAGGTGTAAAAAATACCATAGGAAATATTTTCCCAATTGCAAAACATATCAAAATATATAAACATGTACAAAACATTTTATTGGCCAGCACTGTCGTATGCCCAGCTGGGCAACGCCCGCGCTGCCAGACGCGGAGCAGTCGTGGCTAGCGATTGTGGTCGTAAAGTCGAATGGTTGTAAGTTGCATAGGCCATAAGTCGAACAATAGCTGTATATATGATTTCTGGCCTTCAGAGATGATTAAAAACTGCTGAAATAACTGAAGGATTTATTACTTTTTCTTGTGATAAATTCATATTAAATTCTATATTTTGAAGTTGGCATCTTTAATAATGGTTCTTCTATGTGGTCGACAGGCCACACTGTTGACCAATAAGAAGCACTGAATACCTCTTGGTGTTCAGCTAAAGTGAAATGAAGCACTTCCAAAGGTCATGGGTCCCTTGTTCTCCTAGCATCCGTCTCTTCCTGCCCACATGTTTGGACTCTACATGCACCACCATGTAGCTTTTCCATCCCTCTGCCCCTCTCGTCCCACCAGTGCACTCTCTCAGAACACGTGCTTTTCTATAGCCCCAAGTC
Source organism: Saccopteryx leptura (assembly GCF_036850995.1). Lineage (NCBI taxonomy): Eukaryota > Metazoa > Chordata > Mammalia > Chiroptera > Emballonuridae > Saccopteryx > Saccopteryx leptura. Next base: position 360,933,302 of record NC_089505.1, read on the forward strand.
ACCATATGCAAAGCCAACTATCTGAAGCCACCAGGTGATAGAGGCCATATGAGGAGACAGCAGAGAGCTAGAGGAAGATGCCCAGGGAGCTGCAGCTCTTCCAACCTCGAGCCTGTTGAATCTTTCCAAAGCAGGCATCAGACTAAAGAATCCTTTAACATAACCTCAGCCCTAATCACTATCTGAAAGCAACCTCATAAGAGACCTTAAGTCAGGAAAGTCTATCCAAGCTGTTTCTGAATTCTTGACCCTTATAAACTGACCAAAAATACATAATGATTGTTGGTTATGATGGTAAATTTGGGGTGAACTTATTATGCAGAAAGAGCAATAGAGATTACAAATGGTGTTTTGAGTAGAAAGGCCAAATGATACAGAATACTGTTCCTTATAGTATTTGCCCTTGCTGTTCTTTCTTTTCTTCATCTACCCAAACTTGCTTATGTTTGAAGGATCAGTTCAGATCCTTTCAATGAATCTTTCTCTGACCACCCTACTCTATAATGATCTCTGTCTTCTTGGAGATCAAGACCAAGAGTTCATAGACCTGCAGAAACCTTGCTGATTCGTCAAAGAAACACATGTTCAGGCCGTACCCCATACCTGCTGAGTCATAATCCACAGGGTGGGGACCAAGCATCTTTACTGGCCTGGCATCACTTGGTGGCCTGGTGTAGATCAACCTTTGGAAACTATTCATCTGAACTAAGAATCTGAACACAAGATTACTCACTGCCTTATAATACTTTTTTATTTCAAAGTCGATATTTTAAGAGTAGCACCCTGTCCCTTTGTTCATTCACTTAATGGAGATTTATGGGGCTCTCTCTCTCTCTCTCTCTCTCTTTTTTTTCTTTTCTGGGCATTGTATTCGGTGATGGCAGTACCCAGATGAGTAAGCACAGGATCTATCTCAGAGATCTCGGGCAAGTGCTGCAGGGTCTAAGACTGGGCAGTGACTCAGGGAGGCAGCTGAGGTAGAATGAGGTAACATGCTCAGCTGGTGCTCAGACACCCTGCAGCCCTCAGAGGCACAGTCAGCCAGGCACACCGGCAGGGCCGGGAGGCGAGGGCTGCCTATCATGCGCTCTCCCTCCTTCCTACCCCATTCTTGAGCAGGCACAGAGTCCTTTCCCCACCTCGGAGCTTTCCTTGATACCCAACGTGATTCAGTTCTGCCCGCAGCCAACTGTCTCAGGGAGGACCACACGGTGTGTTCTCTGAGTTCTGTGCCTTCCCAGGGACTGTCTTGCACACAGGACACCCAACACTCTAACAGACCATCTTTAAACCATAGTGTGTGTTCTATTCCAGGTGACTGGGCTAAGCAATGTCCCCTCCCTTCTCTTCTCAGAGCATTTCTTTGAAATAAGCATTTATGTTTCAACCCCTTGTTTGCCCTCATCTTCTCCCTTACTGCCTCAGTACCTACCTTACTCGGTGTTTCCAATAGTACGCTCACCGTCATTTCTGTGTGGCCTGACTCCAGGTTACCCAAGCATCTGTTCCCTAAGAGTATGTTTGCCAACATTACACTTAACTAAACCCAATGTATTATCACCCTATTGCTACTGTTAAAAAAAAAGTCACCACAGCCTTAGTGATGGAAACCAACACGAATTTATTATCTTACAGTTCTGGAGGTCGGAAGTCAAATATGGGCTAAAACCAAAATGACCGTAGGGCTCCACTGCTTCTGTGGGCTCAAGGGAAGACCCCACTTCCCAGCCTTTCCTAGCTTCCGTGAGCTGTCTGTATACCTCGGCTCGTGTCCCCCTTTGTTAAATCTCCAAAGTCAGCCCTGGAACATCAGCTCTGGGCTCTGATATTCTGCTTCCCTCTTATAGGGACCTTTATGATTACATTGAGCTCGCATGGATAACCCAAGATAATCTCTCCATCTCAAGGTCCTTGACTTAGTCACATCCTCAAAGGCTCTGTTTGCCATGTAGGTAAAATATCCACAGGTTCCGGGAAAATTAGAATGTGGACATCCATGGAAGAGCCATTATGCTGCCTACTACACACACAGTCCCCTAAGCAGCGGGCTGCACTACTGTTTAAAATTCTCTTCTTCTCTGCCTCCTGCTGGACCAGTTTCACCCAGGAATCAGAGGAAAGGAAGCCAAGGTCCACCCCGGATCTGTCAGGCCTCGTTCAGAGCTCGACTGCATCTAAGGGGACGGAACGCTGGGTCTCGTTATCTTTATCATTTGTCTGAGCCCACTAGCTCTGCTCCGCCCCAAATTGCGGTTTTCCTTGGCGACTGACCAAGTAAGGTCCTCAGCCAATACTTCCTCCTCGCTGTGATTGTTGTGTTTCCTCTCTTTCCACTCTCTTTATTCTCACTTTGTCTTGTGGAGAGTGAGAAGGTCCCCTTTGTCTGTGGCAGGTACCTCTGTCAACCACATGGACCACAGGTGTGGCCTCCTCAAGCTGTCGTGCCTCTACCCACTTGCCTTCGTTGAGACCTAGTTGATCCTCAGACCACATTCACTAAAACCCTCTCAACGCAAGGTGCGTATTGAGCCACGCCCCACTTCTGTCAGATTCGCTCCATCTGAGACTCCGCACTTCACCTTTCAACCTCCCCTCTGTCTGTTCTCCTCTTTGACCCTCACTGCCATCTGCCTTACCCATGGCTGCATCCCTGCTGCCTCTTCTGTGCATTTCCCTGCATTCTGAGAGTACAGGGAATAAATGACATCACTGAGCAGATGGTTCTTCTTATAAGTTCAAGGTCTCCAATGGCAGTTGCGTTCTCAACTCTGCTGCCTGACCGGACAGTATTTCTCCAGGTACTGCTTTCTCTTCCCACGTCAGTATTTCAGTATCCCCATGCTTTTCCTGTACTTCAAGGCCTAGCCAATCGCCTTCCCCTCACTGAGCTACTGCCTGGAGTCAGTGTCCTTAACCAACGCCTGCCTCCCGCCAACGCTCAGAACATGTGTCTGCTTTTCTCGGGACAGCGCAGCGCTCTTCCTTGGAACATATTGTACGGAATTCTTATCTTCTCCACAGGTTTGGAAGATCTTCATAGCAGCTTTCATTCTTTTTGCCTTTTACTCTCTTTATCCCCTGAAAACTGGTCTTGCTCCACAGTAGGGCCCAAATGCAAACTTGTCAAATGCACAAATGAGCACAGAATATCGAAGCTTCCTTCAGTGACGCCACCATGATTAGCTGCAAACTCCCTGAACAGAGCTTATCTAAAAGCTATTGCTCTCCTTAGCAATGTTCTTTCCTCCAGCGGGAGACTCAGGCTGACAAGAAGAAGAAGTGTGTCCAGTCACCTGTAGCGACAAGATTTCTTTACTCAAGTTCCAAATCCCTGTTCTAAAAAAAACAGCAACAACCAAAAACTTAAAAATGTGGCATACATGAGATGCATATATATGTAGATAGACATGCAAATCTTTTCGAAACCAAGCTCTTGAAAACATACGGAATGTTCGTGTTTTGCCAGCACAGTGAAGTGATAGATTCCCTAAATGATATTGTCTCCACCTTCCCGGTGGTGAAACCTTTTCTGGCCAAGCCAGAAGAGGACTAGCTATGAAGTAGGTGGAGGAAACAAGGGAAGGATATAAGGAGGAAATGCTTCCAAACTAAATCACAGAGAATGGAACACCCCTTCCAGAAATGAGGCTCCACGCAACTTTTGACAACCGTTCAAAGCTGTCATGCTTCTTTAATTCCACGATGCGTCAGCCAAGAAAGGTTTCAGCATTCCCACCGAAACCAAAGCCACTCGGCTCTCTGTGATCCACACCCTTGGAATCAAGGCACTAACACGTTTCGCTGGAGGCACTGAGAAGCTTAACATCTCCCTTTCAAAAAAGAAGGTTTCCTGTAAAACCGAGGGAGCCAGCTGCCAGTCACCAGTGGAGCGGGTCCAGGTTGTTACATGAGCTCACGTGGCCCGGGCGAGAGGGCTGGGAGAGGGTTGGGCCTTGTCCTGCCTCACCTTCGTCTCCCCTCGTGGGCTCCTCAACGTCGGCTTTTTAAATTTCAGTGGTGGAGCGTGTGTGTGTGTGTGTGTGTGTGTGTGTGTGTGTGTGTGTGTGTGTGTGTGAGAGAGAGAGAGAGAGAGAGAGAGAGAGAGAGTGCTCCAGGAATTTACCCAAACACTCTGCTCTGGCCTAATTTCCCCAACTTGTGGACAGGTATATGATGACTCAGCGTCCTCAAGTGCCTTTGGGGATTCAGTGGTGATGGGTAATAGTCCTGTAAAGCCCAGCTGATGAGCTCTTGAAGCACTTAGCTATTGTTAACCAATTAAGCTACACAGGAACATTCACCTGGCCTGGCTGGAGACCAAGTGGAGGCGAAGGACAGAGCAGAGGAGCAGATTTGTTTGGTGAGATGCTGATTCCATTCCGTTGTCAATGTTCGCATTTGGTTTGGTTGGCGTAAGGGGTTTGGATTTCATTAATGTCGCCAGGATACAAGAGCAAATGAGAAGTCAGGAGAATTTCCGCACAGGAGCAACACCTGAGCAGGGCATCTGTCCCCTTGAGGGGCCTTAGGGGGTCTGCTGTGGAGTCAGGGGTGTGGAGTCAGAGTATCCTGAATGCACTCCCCGAAGGATGGCTTGCTTCCCAGGCGCCATTTGAGATAGTGAGCTCACTAACACTACTGGGATTCCACCGCGGAATTCCTCAAGTTTTAGGGGGGAGAAAAATTGTGGCTAACTATTGACCTTGAAAGAGGTTTGAATTCTAATATGTGCATATTAGAGTAAGAACCCAGCCTGACCTGTGGTGGCGCAGTGGATAAAGCGTCAACCTGGAAATGCTGAGGTCGCCGGTTCAAAACCCTGGGCTTGCCTGGTCAAGGCACATATGGGAGTTGATGCTTCCAGCTCCTCCCTCCCTTCTCTCTTTCTGTCTCTCCTCTCTCTCTCTCTCTCTCCTCTCTAAAATGAATAAATAAAAAATTTAAAAAATTAAAAAAAAAAAAAAGAACCCAGACCTATTCAATTAACCTTGATATCAACCAAGTTCTTACACATAGATGTACATTTAAATCATACCTGGTTACTTATAAATACTCTGAAGCCCAAATCCCTTCCCTGAGGACTGTACGTCATTAAACCTGCGGTGAGCCTTTGGGGGGAGGGGGATATGTATATACACGTATACATAGGCAAACAGACCTATATGTGCATATGTTTAAAGTTAACATAGATTAATTGATGCTTTAATGTTTATTTAATCAGTAAAACAAAATAAAACGAGTGACCAAAATTGTTTTCTCATTAAACAGATATTCACTGACAGCCTGCTCAGTATAAGGGATGACAAAGCCCATGGCCCCACTCTAGAGAAAGTTCCAACCCCTGGACAAAAGAGATGTCTTGTTCATCTTTGTAGCATCTCCTACATGCAGCACAGACACTAGCTCATGGTAGAAATTCAGTACACATTTATTACATCAATGAGTGATCATATGTTCTTCCTACAGCATATTTGTGTGTGTATGTATAAATATATATATGCTGTATATTTATTCTATACATATGTATAATGTGTGTGTATAAATATATATATATTGTATATTTATTCTATACATATGAGTAATATGTGTGTATAAATATATATGCTGTATATTTATTCTATACATATGTGTAATGTGTGTGTGTGTGTGTGTATGTGTATTCTGGGGTCGCTTTATACCCTAGAGCCAGCTTTCTTTAGAGTCAGTCCAGTGTCCTTTTATGTAGTTAGACATGTCCTCAGTTCATTGAACTTGCCCTGCTCTCTCTCAACAGAAAGATGTCCCGCTTTCTCTCCCCTCCTCCTACCCGTTCTAGCCTAACTGATTTCTCTCCAGCCCTTAAATCTCAGCTCGGAGACCACTTACCCACAGACACCTTCCTGGATTCTGCTGCATACCCTGCTTCCTGGATGGACAGCCTATCTCAGCTCAGAGACCACTCACCCACAGACACCTTCCTGGATTCTGCTGCATACCCTGCTTCCTGGACGGACAGCCTCAGTCTATTTCTTGTCCCATACTCTCCCATGAGACCGTGTTTCTTTTGCTCAGGACGCTATGTGAGTTTGGAATTCTATAGTCAGTAATGCACTTACTTGCTTAGTAGGTCTCTTTCTCTCCCTCACCAGATAGGAAGCACTGTAAGGGCAGGCAAAGGATTTATTCTCGTACCCCCAGAAGTTCACAGTCCCTCCCCCACGAGAGTACTCAAGAACTGGATGTGTCCAGGAACTGGAGTCAAGTTCTTAGAATGAATAAGTAAACAGCAGGGAGAGATCCTTTCATCAGTACAAGAGCTGACAGGTAAGGTAACAAACAGTTGCAGGGATTAAATAGCAAAAGTGTGTCCTTTATGCCGGAAAGACTCAGGACTGAAAGGAGTGAGAACAAGAGAGGAAAGGGAGAGCGTTCTCCTAAGTCCCTGTCCAAGAACAATAGACCGGATGCCACGTCCATGGCTGACACAACACTCACCGGGCACGGTCTGACCAGACACGTGCTGGGCCTGGTGAGAAGGTCAGGCTTAGTGCCAAGTTCTCAGACGATTCCTCTCCTCTTCTTCCTTCATTTTCACCTTTCAACTAATTGAATTAGCTTGATTGACAAGTTGTGAAAGCAACAGTGCATGCTTAGATGAGCAGACTCGGGAAGCAGATTGCCTGGGTTGATGCGTCGCTCTACCTTTAGTTAGTGTGAGGGTAGGGAAAGGTCTTCACCTCTCTGTGCCTCAGTTTCCTCACTGATTCAATGAGGGTGCTAACAGAACCAGCTCCCAGGGAGTGTAATGAGAATTGATGTAAACTGAGTATCTAGCTCACATCTCGGCATCCAGTTAGATTCTCACCATTTTACGAGTGCTCCATTATTTGTTAGCTGGTTTAAGAATGGAAAGGGAAACATGGGAGCTAGCATTTATAGGATACCTACTCTGTGTCAGGAACTATCGAAAGTACTTTAGGTCAAGGTACATCTCATTTAATCTCCACAACAGTCCCTGGAGGGGGCTCAGACTGGTATGTAGTTCTCCTGCTGTGGGAATATTAGTTGATTCCGTAAGGAGCAGAAATAGCAATTATATCTGGCTGGGACTATGTCTTAGGAACTTTATTATTAAAGAAAATTCTTTGCAATCCATTAAGACAATATTTGTATCCATGGCAACTCTCTCCACTTTGAAGGCAACAGCCATTGTTCAGATTTCCCCATGAACAACCTTAAAGAATATGAAGCTTAAATCATTCACACAGAGGGAGTCAAGGATTGGCATCAAAAAGTCCTGGTAGCTTTGGGACCCTGAACCAGCTCCCTAACTTCTCTGAACTTCAGTTTCCTCTTTTATAAAAAAATAGGAATGATAAATGGGCATCATGATGCCAGCCTTCCTTGTACTCAGAATGAAATCAATGCCACTCAAAGCATAGTCTGCCCATGGACCACCTCTGGTCTGACTGCCAGACCCACCTGAGGGTGCCACTCAAAGCATAGTCTGCCCATGGACCACCTCTAGTCTGACTGCCAGACCCACCTGAGGGTGGAGCCCAGGAATCTTTGTCAATATCCTTCAAGGTGATTCTTCTGCATGTTAAATTCTGAGAACAAAATCAAAGGTTCTCCACTTTTAGAGGTATTTATAAACTGTAAAACATTTATACAAGCATGACTGCATCCTATTCTGCTCTGCTCTGCTCTCTCCACCCACATTGCACCTCCTCTTCCTCCTTTCCTTTCCTTTCCTTTCCTTTCCTTTCTTTTCTTCCTTTCCCCTCCCCTCCCCTCCCCCTCCTCCCTCTCCTCTCCTCCCCTCCCCTCCCCTCCCCTCTCCTGTCCTCTCCCCTCCCCTCCCCTCTCCTCCCCTCTCCTCCCCTCCCCTCTCCTGTCCTCTCCCCTCCTCTTCTCTCCCACCCATCTCCTCTCCTCCTCACTGTCTCCCAGCCACCTCACCTCCTCCTCTTCCCGCCAAACTGAAGATGCTATGTCTGTAAAGAGTTGGTGTCTTTCCCAGTCTTCAGGGTTCTATAAGCAACAGGTGTTCAAATAGTGTTTGATGAATGAATAAATGCACAGGCAAATAAATTGCACAGGGCGTTCCACTATGTTAGCATTTTTTCTTTTTAAAGACTAAACCTTATATTATTTACATAATAGGCTTTTTTTTCCCCAAAAAAATCTCAAGTGCTTTAACATGTATCAACTTATGCATCTTCACCTTCACATGGTATTACTGAAGCAGGTAGAGGCAGGCACCTCCTCACACCCAACCCAACCCAGCCCTGCCCCGCCCCGCCCTGCCCAGCCCCGCCCTGCCCCACCCAGCCCCACCCCCGAGCCCCAACCTGGACAGGTACTGAAATACAAAACCAGAGAGTTTGGGTGCTTGCCTCCTGACCTACAGGCACAGGAAGAGTCAGAAACAGAGAACGCTGTTTAGATGTGCCACCCCCTGCCTGTGGCCCTTCATTCCCAGGGACTTTGGATTTAGTGAGAACGTGGGTGAATGTGGGTGAACACCAGTTCTCTTCAACAGTTGGGTCTCGGGAAGGCTGTGTAACCGCTCTCTACCTGGATGCTTGGAAACTTAAATTAGAGAGCGTTTATAAAGTGCCCGGAGCGCAGTCAGTGCTTGGTAAACACCACATCTCTTTCCCCGTGTTCTTCTGGGTTGGCTCCTGCAAGTGTGCACTGGGCTTGCGGGCAGCACAGCGCAGTCCTGCCCTTCGGTTTGCATTCCTTCAACAGCTGGGGTGAAGGGCTTGTTTAAACTCAAAGTGAAAAATGCAGCCAGTCCAGTTTTCTCAGTATCGGTCCGTTGGACTACCTGAATCAGAATCCTTGGGCGGCTTTTATTTTAATGTCAAGTCCCGTGTTCTAGCCAAGAAGCACCCAGATTCCCAGAGAGTGGATCCTAGAAATAGATCTGTTTTGCAAGCATCACGGATAAACCTTATGCCCACTCAAGTTTGAGAGCCTTTGCTTTAGTTCATGAGGTGTCAGCCTTGACTGTACATTAGAAAGAACTGGGAAATGTGTAAAAAAGGTTGAAGGCCAGGTACTATCCAGAATGCATGAGTAAGAATATGGAGGGGGGGGGGGTCAAATGTGGGTTAGGATGGATGGTGGAAATGAGGGGGATAAGAGCCACCAATTAGACCTCTTTTGGCTTCTAATTAATCTATTAGCATTTAAATATGCTGCTGGAGGAGAAAGAAATTAAAGACAAAAGATTACTATATAAATACATTTAAAAACGTGTTCTTCCTAAATTAATTGCGTAGCTTGAGCTTTTCATGGCGTTTTGAAAGGAAGCCCTTTTCTCTTTCTGTAGAGGATTCACTAGGAGTTCGGGGCCAGAATGAACTGAAGAGGACGGGGAGGTGAAGTCTCTTCCAGCAGCTACCTTCTGACAGAGATGCTGTCCTCGGGTGCCAAGTGCCCCGCTGCTCCGGGGAACGCTCACCTGACATTTCGACAGTGTGTGCTTTTAATTATTATACTAACATTTTGTCAACTGTCAAATGCTCGGGAATAATTTAATATCCTTCCATCTCCATGCCACCCGTTTATTGATATTCATGAAGTGAGTTTCTTCCGCAGTGTCTAGACTGAATGTCAATAGAGGCTGCTGAGGAAGACACTTTTCACGGAGGGAGGCTATTAATAATGGAATTCAGAAATTATTTTTAATTTTGGCTTAATAAAGGATTAGAAGGGACAAGACCGCTGTGCCCCCTTAATAGCCTGATGCATAAATAAATGTAACCTCGCCAAGCCATTTGGAATTTCAGAGATGAGAAATGATCAGCTTAACATAATTTGCGTTTAGCTGAATCATCCTCATAATTCCGCAGACCAAAGTCCAGTCTTCTGGGCTCCAGCGGGCAGGGGTTTTGCTTGTGTCCTCGGCCAGCGGAACTGTGAATCTGGGGAGGTGGCCTCTCACTTTGGGAAACCTGAATTATGAAAAAGATGGAAAACTGGATTTTGCAGCCATTCTTGGCTACACACAAAAAAGGGAACCTGAACCTCGGAAAGAGGGAGCCGGGGATGTCCCTCAGAAAACAGTCCCCGCTGCGCAGTGGACAGTAAAGGAGAATTGCTCCAGATTCAAGGATCCGATAGAACCATTACTGTCACTGGGCATGTAGCAGATACTCTGCAAAACCCTTCCCATGCTTTTTATACTCAATTCTCCTCCACCCCAGGAGACGTGCCCCGTTATTACTTTGACTGTATTGTTGGTCTGTGAAGACCTCTGCTTCAGAGGCTTCAGTTTATCATAGTCCCCAGTCCATGACGCTTTTTAAAGGTATTTATCTAGACAAGGCCCTTCTTCATTTAATTAATATATTTATCCACTTTTTTTCATACCCCCATGCCTTATTTCCATTCCCTCCTCTATCTCACAGGTAACTGTTCTATTGTATGTATATATATGTGGTTTTTGTTTGAATGTGCTATTGCATTATGTATTATGTTATAGCTGTCTCTCATGTTTTCAGTAAAAGCTGTGCTTTCTGGTTTTTTGGTTTTTTAAGTAAGAGGAGGGGAGATAGAGAGACAGACTACCACATGTGCCTTGGCTGAATCCACCTGGCAACCCCCATCTGGGGCCGATGCTTGAGTACCGAGCTATTTTTAGCACCTAAGACCAATGCTCAAACCAACCAAGCTATCCTTAGCAGCCAGGGCCACATGCAAACCAATTGAGCCACTGGCTATGGGAGAGGAAGAGGGAGAGAAGGGAGAGAGGTAGGGGAGGAGAAGCATATGGTCACTTCTCCTGTGTGCCCTGACTGGGAATCGAACCTTGGATTTCCATATGCCTGGCTGATGCACTATCCACTGAGCCACCAGCAAGGGTGAGAGCTATGTTTTTAATTGCCATTGTTGTTGCTCAGTGTACCTCTAACATAAGAGTGTGTGTGTGTGTGTGTGTGTGTGCACATATGTGTGCCTGTGCGTGATTTTACAAGATGAGGGGATTAAACTTATAACCGTGATGGCAAACCTTTTTATGATGACGAACTTTTCTGACCAGGTGGTGGCACAGTGGATAGAGCGTCGGACTGGGATGTGGAAGGACCCAGGTTCGAGACCCCGAGGTGACCAGCTTGAGCGCAGGCTCATCTGGCTTGAGCAAAAAGCTCACCAGCTTGGACTCAAGGTCGCTGGCTCAAGCAAAAGGTTACTCAGTCTGCTGAAGGCCCGCAGTCAAGGCACATATGAGAAAGCAATCAATGAGCAACTAAGGTGTCACAATGAAAATCTGATGATTGATGCTTCTCATCTCTCTCTGTTCCTGTCTGTCTGTCCCTATCTATCCCTTTCTCTGACTCACTCTCTGTCCCTGTAAAAAAACCCAAAAAACAAAAACAAACCGCCCACTTTTGCAGTGCTGGTCAACCTGGTCCCTTCCGCCCACTAATGGGTGTTCCAGCTTTCATGGTGGGCCAATCACAGCGCCATTTGGTTGCTCTGCTACCACCCACCATGAAAGCTGGAACCACCACTAGTGGGCGGGAGGGACCAGGTTGACCAGCAGTGCAAAAGTGGGCAGTTTTTATAAAAAGGTTCGCCATCACGGGCTTAGAAAGTTAACTAAATCAAATATTTATATTAAGTTGTAGAATTCATCTGCAGGTCAGTTTTACTCCAAAAACAGCACTCTTGACTCTTCCACAGTTTTACTTTCCATTAAAAACATCATGTTATTTGTTTTTCAAAACAACACTGTGAAGTTCAGAGAGGTTAAGTAACTCATTCAAGGTCACTCAGCTCATTGGTAGCAGAGTTCAGATTACAACCTAAGTCTATCTGACCCCCAAACCTGAACACTTTTGATTTTTTTGATCTAATGACCAATCGCTGCTAGAGCCTTCTGAGTTAGCTCACTCTTCACACCTCTTGCTCTGCGTTTTACTGTTTAGTGGCTGGAGACGGAGACACCTTCTCTCATCTAATAGCTCAATGTATAGGATAAACCATCATGTGGAGAGAGACCTACTGGGCTGTGTCGATGCCAGTATCACCATAGCGGGTATGAAGGTGATTAGTAGGTTCCCAAAGGAACCTGCGGCACCAGGAAGGCGACCCAGGCAATCCCTCCTCTTGGAGTGAATTTCCGCCCAGGTCTCCTGCTGGAACGACGCGGGAACCTATTGCGTTCTTTCTCCGAGGCTGACATGATGCAGTAGGGCTGGTGACTGGAGGTTTTCTCCTCTCTAGATGCCCGTGGACTTTTTATGGCTGAGTCTCCTGGGATTATATAAAAAGTTATTTGTACGCCTTAGCAGGTGGCCCTCAACTCCATTGTCCTTGCTCGTAAGCACCCAAGCAGGGTGAGCTAAAGTTCTCCTCAATAACTGTTGAAGATCACAGGTCTAGATGCCTAGACCCGAGTCCAGGCTTGGGGACCAAGGTTCTTACCCCGAAATCAATCTAAAGGTATACAAATGGACCCGTACGCTTTTACTTGCGTCTTCAGCCATTGCAGCTTTTTGGATAAGGCATCTTCCTTGATATCAAACAAAAGCGACCGAAGACTAGAAATTTTAGAAGTATTGATTGGAGGTGTTGGTTGTTTTTTTTTTAATTCTGATACAAATTTGAGGGGTTGTCTTATGTGGGGCAAAAATGTGATGCATTTTAAGAGTCAATAAAATCAGTACCTTACACTCACTTCGTATTGCCAGTATGACCTTGGGCAATTTATTTAACTCTTACTTATTTTTTCAAGCATGAACTGGAACCATCTCACGATGCTATTATGAAATAATACGAGAAAAATGCATCTAAAATACCTGTCAGATTTGGAGACATGCATTGAATGTTAGGTCACATCAGAAAGAAGAGATTGGCAAATATTTTTGTACCATGGCTCATTTTAAAGATTTTTCTAGTTGAAGTAAAATTATAGATTTTCTTTTCTTTGCCCTTTTAGTTCATTTTGGGCAAGGACAGCTTAGCTGGGCCTTGCAGCATTTGGAAGGTCATTCTGTGCATGCATTTGTTTTGGCATTTATTTCTGCCTTCTTGATTTTATTTTATCCACTGCCAAGGGGGCATTTTGATTGGCACGGAAGCCAAGTGAAACGAGGCTGCCCCTCCAAGGGACGTCCACGCGGGCTCTGTGAGAACCACCTCCTTGCCGTCTGATGCGAGCTGACTCTCTTCCCCTTTGCCATGTTTCCGAGGGGTTTTTTATGTTTTCCTGGCCCTGTCAGTTTCATTCCTGGCCTGCCTCGTTCACCAACACCACAAGGCACTATCAGCTCCGACCCAGAAACATGATGCCAGTGTCATAGAATCCATTTCGACATGGTAACGCGTAGTCTGGGGCTTCCAGGGGACTGTGACTAAATTTATTTTTCAAGCCTAAATGGAGGGAAAGGTTTCTCTGCCTGTCTGGTACTTGGTTTCATTTCTCAGCCTCCTTCCTCGTGATGGGGGATTTTGTTCACTGTCCCTCGACAGATAACAATCACCTGAGCTCACCTGGTCCCACTAGCTGTACTTCGGCTCAGTGGCTCCAGAAGGAATCATCTGAAAATTTCTCCTGCCTTAAGCAGAGCCCCTTGATGGTAGTTTAGGGATGAAATGCACTATTCAATAAGCTCTGTCCTCTCTGCGCCCATAGAAATTCAGGAGGGGCCCTGACTCTGCTTTCGAAGAGACTCTGAGAGCATGGCAGCGTGCACGAGTTCCCCTCAGTTTTTGCTTTTAATGGAATGTATCTGCATGACACTGGTTCACAAAATTATACAGGTTTCAGGTGCACAATTCTACACACATCCTCTCTACACCGTATTGTGTGTTCGCCGCCCCCAAGCCAAGTCTCCGTCCATCACCATTGTCCCCCCTTGAAGCTCCTCCATCACTTTGCTCTGAAGAACCCCCAGAAAGGAAAGATGTGTAATCAGCAGCCAGACAACTCACAATAAGGCCTGAGCACTGCTCTTTCACCAGGGGCCTCACTAGCAGCCCATTCGCCTTTCCTTGGCACCTTAACCAGAAATGTTGTTGTTTGCTAATGTTTTGTTGCCCCTACACATCGTTCTGTTCAACAGTTATGATAGGATCTTGTGCGTGGATTTAAATAGTCACAGAAATTAAGAATTAGCCTGACCAGGTGGGTGTTGCAGTGGATAGAGCATTAGTCTGGGATGCAGAGGACCCAGGTTTGAAACCCTGAGGTTGCTGGCTTGAGCATGGGCTCATTGGGCTTGAGCATGAGCTCACCAGCTTGAGCACGGGGTCACTGGTTTGAGCGTGGGATTGTAGACATGACTGCATGGTTGCTGGCTTGAAGCCCAAGGTCACTGGCTTAAACCCAAGGTCGCTGGCTTGAGCAAGGTGTCACTTGCTCTATTGTAGCCTCTTGGTCAGGGCACATATGAGAAAGCAATCAATAAACAAGTAGGGTGCCCCAGTGAAGAATTAACACTTCTTATCTCTTTCCCTTTCTGCTTGTCTGTCCCCCTCTCTGTCTCTTTCTCTGTGTCTCTGTCTCTCTCGCTTAAAAAAAAAGTAAGAATTATCTTTATTCTCTAAAACTGGAAATGCCCTCTATGTGGCTCTGGACAAGCAAACACACCTTTCCAAGCCTTGGATTTATTATATTTAAAATTAGAATAATAATTTCTTTTTTACTGGGTTGTTAAGTAAGAAGAGTATATAAAATGCTTGAATTAGTTGGGACTTTTTCAGTTGTCAGTAACTGAAAACCCAACTCAAATTTATTTAAGCAAAAAGTGGGGACTCTTTGCTCTTTGTAACTGGAAAGCCACAGGGCTGGACTCACGGCCACGTGAAGTGATCTGTTTTGTTGGTGGTGGTGTTTATCCACTTTTCAGTTTATTCCCTCTCTTTCTTTAAAAAAAATTACTGAATTCATTGAGGTGACATTGGACAATAAAATTATATAGGTTTCAGGTATTTGATTCCAAAATACATCATCTATATATCATATTATTTTCTAATCTTTTGATAGACATTGCAGAGTTTTTCTTTGCATAGAATTAACTTGCCTAAAAACAAATATTTGAGATTCTGTTTGTTTTTTTAAATCATGGAGGAACTTGAAGACGTCTAAAGCTATCTGAGTGCAGAATACATCTAGACTTTCACAACCCCATCCAAACCTTTTACAACTGTATTGCCCACACTTAGTTCAAAAACATTTTAAAAAGACGGGTCACCGTTACTGATTTTTTTCAAAAGGTTCACCTTAGACTAGCTGTTTGTTGGCCTGGGGTATGAGAATAGAACATCAATTTCAAGAGAGAAAATGGAGTTTATGTAGAAGATAGTCTACTCAATTTTATTTACTTATGATTTATACACTAACATTCTGATTTATACAGATAAAATGGGCAACAAACCAGAAGCAATAATTTTATTGTCATTGTTGACTCATTTTCTCATGTGACCAAAATTCATTCTTCTTACCGACCCCAAGGTTTCCCACCGCTTCCCACTTACAGGGAGCCCCTCCCAGCCACACATCCACCCTCAGAACACTTGGCTAGTGCACTTTTCACTTATCATTTCTAGGTCATAACATAGTTTTCAGTCTCCTCTCTCTTATTCTACATTTTAAGTGTAAACTTCTGGAATGCAAGGTCTAGACCAGTTTTTGTTGTTGTTATTGTTGTTTGTTTTTTATTTTAGTGAGAGGAGGGGAGGCAGAGACAGACTCCCACATGTGCTCTGCCCAGCAAGCCCACTGGGGCTATGCTCTGCCCATCTGTGGTGTTTCTCCATTGCTTAGCAACTGAGCTCTTCTTAGTGCCTGAGGCGGAGGCCATGGAGCCATTATCAGCACCCAGGGCCAACTTGCTGCAATGGAGCCATGGCTGCAGGAGGGGAAGAGAGAGAGAGGGGGGAGGGAGGGGTGGATAAGCAGATAGGTGCTTCTGTGTGCCCTGACTGGGGATCAAACCCGGGACATCCACATGCTGGACTAACGCTCTGCCATTAAGGCAACTGGCCGGGGCTAGGTCAGTCTTTTTTACGGTGACCACAAAGATATGGCCTAATTTATGAGTATGTATTTTATCATGTGAGTTTGTTATTGCAAAAAAAACTAACAAATATCTATATGCACTTTATGCTTCATACTCTATAAAACATTCTCACTCCCCTTTTTATTAATCCAACAAATAATAATTGAGCAATTTCCATGTGCCCAGCATGGATCTGTACCATGGAGAGTTGGAGAGGTCTGAGAAGGCCCCTCTGAGAAGTGACACATAAGCCAAGATGTAAATGTGAGAAACAAGCATACCTGTGACAGAGAGGGGACACATTCTTCAGGTTGGTGATACAGGAGCAAAGTATATCGAGTGGAGGGAGAATGTCAAGAAGTGAGGTCAGGAGAGGGAGGAGGAAGTAGGTCCAGGTAGGGATTGGCAAAATCTCTATTTTATTTTAAGTGAAATGGGGAGCCCTTAAAGGTTTAGAAGGGAGGGAACGGCATATCCCACTTAAAAGTTCATCCTTCCCGACTGAAGAGTGACAGATGCTGGGAAGTCAGCTGGCAGGCTCATGTGGGTTACTCTCACAGACATTGTGTTGAACAAAAAGAAGCCAGACATAAGCGTATGCTGTACTAGATATTGATTTCTATACATTGTAGACAGGCCATGTTCCATACACCCATTTGTGTGTGGTTACTAGTAATCCAAGCAGGAGAGAGAGGAGGAGGAGTGTACCAGTGTGGGGAGGGAGGAGCCTTTTGTGTCATTAGTCCTGATTACGAATGTTAAAGAGGGAGGGAACAGTGGGATTATCCTCCATGTTACATAATAAAGACACCAGTCAGAAGATCCAAATGCCTTATCTAAAGTCACAGAGCTGATAGCAGTGGATATAGGTCTCAAGTCCAAATTATTCTTTTTTTTTTTTTCTTTAATAGCTAGAGAAAGGTCCAAATATATACATTTATACAAAGGGTTTTTAGTCAGTTATAAAAGGGGGGAAAATGACTGGTCATACCACAATGTAGATCAATATCACAGACATCCCATTGCGTGAAAGAAGCCAGACACAGAGTGCATGTTATGTGCAGTTTTATAGCAGGCAAAACAAATCTACAGTCCATGGCGACAGAGGTAAGAAGAGTGATCATCTCTCTGTGGCTGCAGGGAAAGGACTGGAGAGGACCCTGGGGGAACTCCCTGTAGCGATGGAAGCATGCTGCACCTTGATCTGCGTGTGGCTTGCGTGGGTCTGCATATTTGCCAAAATCCATTGAACCAGATTCTCAGGACGAAACTTCAGAATCCATCAATGATGCTTAAGGATATATGGTCAAACTATGACAGGGCTGGGATGAGAACCCAAGTTTTCTAAAGTCAACTCACATACTCTTCTCTTAAAGTTAGAGATCTTGAACCTGAATCTATTAGAGAATCTCAGTTCTGACCTCCTAGACAGGTGTCGTGACAGGCTAGTAACCAGACTAACCCTCCTCGTTTGCAGACAGAGCTAAGAAACCCTAGAACTCAAAGGAATGTCCCCACGTGGGCAATGTGAATGTCCTTGTAGAACAAGAGAACCTAGGCTGAGTATTGGAGAATTTTTCAAGACAACAGATTTTAAGTCCAGAACTGTGTGAGAAAACTGCTCTTCTACGAAAAGCGCTCCAGATTCGGAATGAGACAAAGAACCAAGACAGCTTAAAATAAGTCCTAACTGGGTTAGCTTATCAGTATTTAAAGTCACTGGAATGACACCTTTGACAACAGTGTCTACATGATTGATGTTGCATATTGCTGATAATGGGACGTGATGCCCTTACAGGAATGGCATTTTGGCAAAATGCAATATCTTCTGACTAGCAGTTCATTTTTTATAAGATCTATTCGTGGACTGCATACTTATACAATCTCATTAGTCTGTCATTAATCATTTCTAAGTCTGTATATATGCTATGGCTTTCAAAGCCCGGATTTACATGCATGAAAATAATATGTTGCATGTCTTGGTAATGTTGGCTTCATAAAATGAGCTTGGAAGTGTTTATTTCTCTTTTATTTTTTGGAAGGGTTTGAGAGGGATTGGCATTCATTCTTCTTTACATGTTTGGTGTGATTCACCAGTGAAGCCATCTGGTCTTAGAGGTTTTAAATTATTGATTCAATCTCCTTACCCATTATTAGTCTTTTCAGATTTTTTTTTCTTCATGATTTAGTCTTGTCAGGTTGTATATTTCTAAGAGTTTATCTATTTCTTCTGGGTTGTTCACCTAGGTCCCAAAGCTCCTGCTAAGGCATTTTGGTTTGTAGACAGCTGTCGAGTGTTTGTTTCTGTGTGGAAACATGGTCTGGGGTCTCTGGTCTGTCATCTGACTGATGGCCCCAGGGTTGGTTTCTACTATGGCCTATTCCAGGCCTTCCTCCTTGGCTTATAGATGCCCATCTCCTCCCTGTGTTTCCTCACATTGTCCTCTCCTTATGCACATCTATGTCCAATTTCCCCTTCTTATAAGGGCACCAGTGATATGGATTAGGCCCCACCTTAGTGAACTCAGTTTTATTTGATTACCTTTGTCAAGACCCCATCTCCAAATAAAAATCACATTCTTAGGTAGTGGGGGTTAGGACTCCAGCATGTTGGTATTAGAGGACATAATTCAGTCCATAGTATATTCTGATCATTTAGTCAATTAAACAGGTATATTTACCTCATTGTTATTTAAAGTTGGAAATCAGTTAATATATGTAAAAGCACTTAATAAGCTGAATATTTTCTTACTTTTTTTTTTTTAGTGTGAGAAAGGGAGAGACAGACAGAAATGAAGGGAGAGAGATGAGAAGCATCAACTCCTAGTTGCAGCACTTTAGTTGTTCATTAATTGCTTCTCATATGTGCCCTGAACAGGGGGCTCCAGTTTAGCTAGTGACCCCTTGCTCAAGCCAGCGACCTTGGGTTTCAAGCCAGAGACCTTAGGGCTCAAGTCAGCAACTATGGGGTCATGCCTATGATCCCACGCTCAAGCCAGAGATCCCATGCTCAAGCTGATGAGCCCACGCTCAGGCCAGTGACCTCGAGGTTTTGAACCTGTGTCCTCAGCATCCCAGACCGAGGCTTTATCCACTGGGCCACCACCTGGTCAGGCAGTAAGCTGCCTTAAAAGTAAGGCAGTAAAATTAATGGGAGATAACTACAGAGATGTACATAATAATAAAAACTCTCTTTACTGAGAATAACATTGTACCTGGCACAGTTCTAAATGCATTAACTCAGTCTTTAAAATCTCATGAAGATAGGCAGTATTAGTATTATTGTATTCTCGGCAGAAGGCTGAGGAGGTTTGTGGATCCTATGAATAGGATTAGTGATATTAGCATAAGGGTTCAAGTGTGTCCTTTTTGACTGTGGATTATTATCATTTGTTTTGATGTCAAGTGGAGGAGTCATCCTTGTATTACAATTAATCGATTTGCAATTTCTCGTTTTCAAAACAAGGAAACTAAAGTTCGGCAACTTTGAGCAGCTTGTTAACCACACACAGTTTGGTTGTATGGATCATTTGCAAGGCCCTCCATGAGAGGTCAGAGCCTCCAGGCTTAATCTGACCTCCCCAGCACAGTTACTAGTAATAGAATCTACTTTAAATCCCCGGAATGAAGACTTTTGCAAGGATAAAAATAAATAGTAAGGAATAAAAATAAAAATAATTTCTGTAGACAAGCAGGCAAATGGAAAATTAGTTGAATATGTGAACATACAACAGATAGCTAAATATAATAGTTAATATTAGTATATAGCACTATATATAGTGAAGTAGATTAAAAATAGATGGGTAGAGAAAACTACTCACTGTCATTTTTCTTGTGGTGGAAGTCCAATTAAAGCAGCCATGTAGAGTGATAAAGAGTGACGCCTCCCTTCCTGGGTTCAAATGTTGACTGCACCATTTACTGACTTTGTGACTTGACTGTGGTACTATCTGTATCTCATTTTACTCGTTTTAAAAAGTGGGTATAGTAAAAGTAATAATTTTGAAAGTAGTTATGGAAATCAAACATACCCTTATTTACAGTTGTTAAAGAAGAAAAATGTTGACATAAAAGTAAGCTACAGGTTCAAGGAAGGTAATTCCAGAGCAAATAAGAACTTGAACTTAAGAAAAAACTCTCCCCTACTGCTGCTATGGTTCATTCCTAACCTGATCAAAGAGTAATGCGCAGATAGTTAATACAGTAGCCTCGTAGCAATACTTTCAACCCACAAAGAACTTGAAACCTTCCTAATTACAAAGGAAACCAAAATTATGTCAGGACCTACTATGTACAAGGTTTTTATCTAATAATATAAAAGCATACAAAATCTCAACCCTCAGTGGTCCAGAGGACATATACACTGCTAATAAACCAATTTGAGGGATAACTAAATTGAGACTTGCCTGGTGTTAAACAGCCAAGTATAACTGAGTCTTGGACTCAGGTGTGCTCTACCCCAATGCTCATGTTCTTGCCCACTAATTCAAGTAACCAGAAACATAAGCCACATATCCCTTTTTTTGTATCTCTTCTTTGAATCCCCAATGGTGGATACTAGTACCCGCAAGTACTTGAATTGACCCTGTATGTTGCCAAAAGATTAAATGATAAGTTATTGGGTTGAAAAATAAATAAATTCTTCCTCCAAAGGGATGGCATCTTATAATCTCTCTGATATATTTTCTCCCCCTGTCCTAATGAACTATCCATGGGAACCACTCCGAGAAGCCTATAACTGCAGGTTTCTGGTTAATCTATTTTCTTTCAATACTGCTTGATGGTGACAGAATGGTCCATGGGGACAGTTTTGCAATGGATGTTTTCAACGCCGATAGGAAGACTGAGCTAAACAGAGTACCAAGAGGCATTTAATGCATTAGAGACACCTGGTCTGTTTCTGTAGCAGAATTAGCATCCTATTACCATCTGAATATTATTATCATCACAGAAATCATTAGACCTCATAAGGATATCTCTGATTGCAGAGGTGTGGGGAGGGTCCCTGGTGGAGGGAGAGACGTTTCCAGCCTCACAGTTTAATTTTAGAGAATAAAGTGTTTGTTTACCCTAATCTAGTCTTGATGCTCTCTCTCCATCTATTCCAGCACACAAGACATTTAAGGAAAGGAGGGAGCGAGGCAGGGGTGTTGAGGCACCTTGGGCTGAACCAGAGAAATCAGAGGTATATGAACCAGGCTGATAGCTCAAAGGGGCCAGGCTGTAGGAGTACCACACATGTCTACGAACAAGCAAAGGGCATCCCAAACATGACCACCTAAGGAGAAACAGGCTCTCGGGTGTCTGGGGAAATGCCTGGTGCCCCCGAGTTTTAGTTCTAACGTGGTCCCTGCAAAATCCTGGCCAAGGGGTCCGTCTCTTCTCTGCTGGAGCTTCTGCTTGTCACTTGCAAAGCGAAGTCCTTGATGAGACAGGCCTTGACACCTTGACCACTCCTGCCTGTTCCAGCTTAGCAGAGAAAGTTCCGGAATCCAGATGGGCTTTTGGTTTGGTTCTTCGTAAACAGATTTTCTCAAAAGCAGGGAATCATTCTTTTTCTAGGTTCTTTCAAAATTGACATCTTGTTCCATAAATGTGGATATGCCCTCACATTTATTTGATTGACTGGGGAAAGAAACAAAAGATGCTGTATCAAAAATTCTAAGATCAAAACCAAGGTGTAAGTACTGTGAGCACATTATCCAGTCTTTCCTCAGTTTACTCATCTGTAAAAGGGAATGATGAGCTAAATCTCTCTGCTGATAAAATAGTGGGGAAGGGAAGATTATTAATGTCATCTTCCTACTGTCACACTGCCATGTGCTAGGTGTGTGACACACATCATTCCATTTGACCTCTATACACAGTGAGCATGAAGATAGAATTCCCGGCCACCAATAGCAGTGATTCCAATGTTCAGAGTCTTCTCCACCATAACAATCTTCGTCAGGGATGCTCAACAAAGGGAAATGAGCTACTAAGGGTGGTGGCATTCTGTCCATCATGTATGTGCTTCTGCTATGCCGTGTAGTGAGCACAGGAACATGCTCTTGGGTGACACACTGACGTGGGTGCCTGTGCCATTTACAAGCGCCATCCTGAGAGAAGGAGTTAAATTCGCATTAGCCTCAGTTTTTGTGTGCTCGAATTGGAGACATTCCTATTTTTTATGTCCTGGTTTTATGTAAAGGATTGTGATAGGAAGGGTGTCCATTCCCTTGACCTTTCCATTTTCATAAAGAGAGTATTTTGCTCAAGTTTTACTCCTGGCTTCACCTGACCCTTCATTCTTTCAGTTTTAATGAGCGGTGACTTCAAAATGACAGACCCTGAAACTTCTGCTTCATTAGCCTCACAGCAAGCCCACCTGTGCCCACGGGCAAGAACTGTGTGCACGACCTGGAGAGTGTGTCCAATCGGGAGTTCCGTTACCTTCCCTGGGCAGAAATGCTGGCCATGGAGCAACTTTCAAGTGCACCTGTCTTCTTTCATTCAGGAGCTCCGTCTCCAGTCTAATAGAAACATTGAAAAGCAGGTGGGCGCAATTTCTATATGCAGAGCATTTCCGCGGGACCTTTGCAGAGGCTGTAGGCTCCCTTCCCTTGTTGCAATACGCATACTTTATCATTTAGGAATATAAATTTAGTGTCTTAGAGTATGTGACTCAGGATCCATGTTCTTAGTTGTCACTTGCCACATAAGAAGACAAAGTCAGTATGTTACTAAGTGAAAAGAGCCCACCTGACATGGCTACCTACTGTATGATCAAGAACAGGACATTCTGGGAGAGGAAGGTCATGGAGACAGTAAAAGAATCAGTGATTGCCAGGGGTTAGGGAGGAGGAGGAGAGAAATAGGAGGAGCCCAGAGGATGTTTAGGCCAAGGAAGTGACTTTGTATGATACCACAATGAAAGGGAGGTGTCATTACACATTGGTTCAAATCCATGGAAGGTACAACACCACAAGTGAACCCTCCTGTCAGTTATGGACCTTGAATGATTGTGATGCGTTTGTGTAGGCTCATCAATTGTTACCAATGTACCACTCCAGTGGGGGATGTTTTGCCTATGTGGGGGGGGGGGGGCGGGAGGTAGATGAGAACTCTCTGTACTTTTTGCTCATTGTTTCTGCGAATCTAAAACTCCTAGAAAAAAATAAAATATATTTGAAACAAAAACAAATCCAGATTTTGGTAGATGTAGACTTTATTTGAAAGAATTATTGCAAGTGGTGGAGAGAAACTATTTCAACAGAGAGAACTCTCTGATTGTAACAGGTCTACGGGCATCTCCAAGCTCTTGGAGAAAAGGGCTCTCCTTTTATAAGGAGGACTCAGCAGGGCTAGAAGGAACCTGTGTGGGGAAGTGAGCCGGACAGGAGGCCGTGGTCTGCTGGGGCAGTAGGTCAGAGAATGTGTTACCCTGAGGCCAGCCTGCTTCTGAGAGGGGCCGTTAAGGGGAGGTGGGGGTAGGGATGCCGGCTCGGACTGAGAACGAAGCAAATTCCAGGAGTCTCGGGGGAAGGTAACAGTTGAACCAACATTTGGTCGATTCAGGTTAATGGGCATTTTGTCCCAGCTGATCAGCAGGGACAAGCAGTTCAGGTTATCATTTATGAAGCCAAGATTGGGAGTTGGAGGATGTGTCTGGTCTTGCCACAGGTGAACCATGAGGGCATTCGTGATTGTCATCGAACTCGTGTGGGGCAGGGTGGTTCTTTGGAAAGAGCTATTTCCCAGGACACAGAAGGATGGGAGGATTTTTAAATCATTGTTCTTTGCCAGAAGCACAGGCTCAGGTAAAATTCAAAACTGTCACGGACTAGTTTTTTCCATGAGACGGAGCAATGTTCACAAATGGATGTGAAAGTGCCCCTAGCCCATAAAATGGGAGATTTTCCACGGGTCTCCTGTGATGGAATCCCTGCTCATTTCACACCGTGGCTTAGCTTCATCATCGGTAAAATGAGGCTGATTGTATTTACTCTATCTGTAAATCGTGATTAAATGAGGGGACACTTAGTCATATATCGGTGAGTGTGTTCACCATGTTCTTTCTCTTCTTGTTACTTCTATCTATGAAGCAATTTCCCAATATGATCCAAAGCTGTCACCGTCAATGTCCTAATGCATATTGATGGTTTTCCTCGAGGCAGGGATTGTCCCTGTTTGTGGTGGCGATAGGTTCTGTGTACGATGCAGTTTGTATGAGCCGGGACCTTTGTACCTGAGGCCCTGCGGTTTGCTTCACTTCCCTCCTGGGTTGACCTCCGGGAGGCACAAGGAAGAGGAATGGAAAGGCCGCAGGAGGGGAAAGCACAAGAAACCAGGATGTCGCACTGTCACAGCAAGCAGGTGGAAAGCACCTCTCTGAGGAATACCTCTAATAAGAGGCAAGAGCTGATGACACTACCTCCCAGAGAATGCAGGCACCGGCCAGCCTGAGGCTGGCGGGGAGGGGGCCGAGGGCAGACTGCTCCTTTCAGCTGCTACGAGCGCAGTGGAACAGGCAGCTAGTCTGGGTTTGGGTGCCGGTGTTTTATTTTGGAAAAATAAAAAATAGGTTGAAGCCTTCAATAAGTGATGGTTTCAGACCCTCGATGAGGATTGTTGCATTTTGTACAGAATCAGCCGGAAATCTTCAATATACAGTGTCAGCTTCTGAAACTTTTTGCAAACTGTGGTTGAGATAACCTATATGTTCAAGGTTAAGTGTCATCCTCGCCCTGTGCCTGCTGAGCGTTGTCTCTCAGTGTTAAGGATGCTTGCAGTCCTGTGAGCACCTCTGGCTCTCCTGGGAGGGGGACGGGCAGGCTTACTAATGTGACTGTAAGTGACATGACACAGGAAACATTTTTTTTAGCCGTAGTAGGATGTCTGGAAATATCCCCCAGAACCCTTTTGGTTTATGGTTACTGTGTGGTTTCAGTTTCACCTGCTCCAATTGTGATTGAACTTCAAACAGTTGATGTAAGAAAACATTATCCATATTGTTAGGATTATTATTGTTGTTGTTGCAGATGTAATTTTCGCTAGTGAATGGGTATGGTCATTCAGTTCATTATTTTAGTGGCCCTCTGAAAAGTACTGTTTTTATTGCACTTCAAACAGAACCTGGGGGGGGGGGGAGAGAATGTCATCCGCTGAGACATTCATAAATGTCTGCATTTTCACATAAAGTGTACATAGCAAACCTCTGCAGAATTATTTATTGAAATTTTCTGAAAGTATTGGCTGAAAATGAAATGCATTTTAGCCATTACATCATTTTCCATTTATCATTTTTTTTTTTATTGTGACAAGAAGAAAAAATGTTTCACCAGCGGTATGAAACTTCTACCTCATTAAGAAACTTCAGAAGATATTGCTATCACAAAGTGTAGTACAGTTTAAGAAAGCATTAGGTCAAATATTAAATGATTAAAAAATCACCCCTCAATTACAGAACTTTGCTTTCAGGTTGTGGACACTGAAATTTAATCACCTTGTTAATACTAATGGCTTTGTGCTATCCTTGCTCAAGGCACAAATAACAGTAGGACAAATTTCCACATTAATGATAGGAGATGTAATTTCACATATCAGATAGTCTTCCTGATAATTTAGGACTTTTCCCTCTGACTTGTTGTCACCTATGATTAGATCGTTATTGTTTTATGTACCTCATAATATGGCTGATGAAGTGCTCGTGCCCTTCCAAGTTCTTATTTGCCTGTTCTTTGCACCGTTAGTATAACCTTCAACCACTCTTCCTCTGCAGCAACAATTGAAAGCTATGTGCTCGTTTATTTAAGGTCTTGCTCCTAATACATTGCCTTAGTCAGCATACCCAGGCACACGTGAACTATACGGTGTTGCAAGATGCTGACAGTGACTGACTGAATGAGGATGCATCTGGAAACCTCTTCAGATTGCAGATCCTTCCTTCTTCCCTTGGGGTATCTTCTCTATTTTCTACGACAAATGATTGTCTCCTCGAAGAACTGAGAGCATCAGTGCCTGTGTGTAATTAAATATAAGTAAAACTCAATTTGTTCTTTTCCTTTTAGACAGCAATAACTAGCTATAAAGTTTCTAACATTTTCTATTCCATACCGAGGGTCATTTGTCACTGTTCACTTTGGAGATCATTGTTTTCGATCAGAGGTTGGTATATGTTTTTCTATAAAGGATAGATAGTAAATAATTTAGGCTTGGGAGGGTCACACAGCCTCTGCCGTGACTACTCTGCTCTTTTATTGTAGTGTGAAGGCAGCCGTAGAAGGTAGGTGAATGGATGAGCATGTTTGTGTTTCAAAAGAACTTAATTTACAAGAACAGGTGCAGGCTGGAATTGTTCCATGGCCATAGTCAGTCAAACTTTGATGATTTATTATGGAGCCAGATTTGTTTTAGAAGTGAGATCTGAAGAGACCTCACTTTTAGGGAGGGTTTACAAGAACCTAAGATTTTTCTAAGAGTTGAATGAGTAAAGTTTTGAGGGATCATAATTGTTAGAAGTTGAATGACTATGATGTCAGTGCTTATAACTCTAATGTTAGAAAATGATGAACAGTGACAAGGGCAAGAATTGGGCCATAATGAGGGTGACTGACATGCAGAGAAGGTCAGATATGTTGAAGTTGGGAAGGTCTGGGAACGGACGGTCTAATATTTGGAAGTTTGTGGAAAGGATGTCTAAAGTTCCAGGAACATTATCTAATCTATCCCTCTTGAATTAACTGATATTTTAAAATGTAAACATTATAGGATCTGTGCTTTTTGGGAAAATGACTAACAACTGGATCATTTAACAGATACCTGTATGGCAAATAAGCTCTTAGGGGCTGGTCATCCTTCTTACCTAGGTTCTGGGAAAATCGTGGTAAATTGGGTTCACCATGAAGACTGTTCTTCATGACCCCACAACCTGTCATCAAAGAGCTGACCTCAAGGGCCAACTCAGCCCTGCGGGCATTTTCCCCTCCCTCTGGGGATGCTGTAGGGGCTGAATGCCTGCAGGGGTCTGTCTTGTCCTTTGTCCAAGAAGACTGACTCCCACAAGTGGCAACAGAATGGCCTGTTCTCAGTCACAGGGCCCCGGAGTGTGGGCATGGGACAGCAGCCATAGTAAGGATATGGTGGCCTCAACAAAATCCATTCAGGTCAAGGACTTTTCTCTAATGCATTCACACACCAAACACTCAAGATCCAGCCCCCGAAAAGTAAGTCAGCCGTTTGTGTCTTGAAATTTCTGTCATTGACTCTCATCAGATTTTCTGAGAAATGTGAATTTAAATGGACTTTGCAGCCACTTACTTCTGGCTTTGACCTTTGTCACTGTGAAAGATTAAACTGCTTTCACAAGCTTTTGTCTCTGCATGGAATCCCCTCTCTTTCTCCCATCCACACCCTCGCTGCTTCTGCTAGCATGCCCTGCCTTGCTCCGCCTCATCACATTGTGGGGGTCAGTACAGCTAGCCCCACCTATTAAAAGCCCCTCATATCTCCCTCCTTCCTTCTACATACTCTGCATTGATGTGTCTATAGACGAGGAAACTTCATGTGCTTCAGCATCAGGATCCCAGGACTGGGTCTTACTCAACTTTACATCTCCAGTGTCTATACCACAGTGCCCGGCCCACAGGTGCTCAACAAATGTTTACTGAACGAATGAATGATGACCAAATAAGCGGCTTCCTCTGGTCTCCTTTATACAGCAGCTACTCCCAACCCCCTCCTCCCCCGTCCCAGTCCCTGATCGTGGCCACGCAGCACCCCCACTTCCCCCACAGCATCCTTCCTCCACACGCACATCTACCTTGGGCGATCCGCTTCCTTGTCAGCCTGCTCTATTTGTAGAAAAGTTCTTTGAGCAGAGTCTTCTCTCCAAGCACCTTCTAGCTTTAGGGATTAACTCTGCCATCTGGAGCAAAAGAAACCTACAGTCATATTTATTTATTTTATAAGATAACCTTTCTCATACTTAAGACAATTATTTGTTTTGTTTTGTTTTTTTCACTATTTATTTTAACCTCAGGAAAAATATCTAGTTCCTTCCATTGTACATTTCCATTCACTCACTCAGTAATTCATTTATTCACTAAATAACTCATTCATTCATCTACTTATTAGCTCACTTGCTCCCTTTGTCCATTTGTCCTTCATTCTCGAAATATTCTGGGTTGCTGCAATACCTTAGGTACTTTTCCAGAACTGAGGGTGTAACGTTGGATGAGATAGTTAGAAATCCCAGCCTTCCCCTCTGTGTTAGCAGTTTGGTGAGGGAACTTCCCAATATGGGGTGATAAATGTTTTGATTAGAGACATGCAGGGTGATATAAGAACACAGGGTGACACCTATGTCAGATTGGAGGAGGCAGGGAACACTTCCCACTGGGAATGACATCTAAAGTAAAGCTAAGTAGGAGCCAATAGGATCAATAGAGGGAAAGGAGAGTGTTTCAAACAGAAGCCACACTATATGCTAAGGTCAGGGTGTATGGGGGGGGCGGGGAGGGATAGGGAGCAAGAGAGAATAATGGAGTGTTTCACAACCAAAAGAAGGGTGATAACTTGGAACAGAGAAGGAATCTGAATGTTATAGTGTGAAAGACTCTTTAGCTGTGTCAAAGAATTTAGACTGTCATCTAACTGAAATGAATTGTCCACGAGGTATTTGAAGAAGGGGAATAAAGTGGCCATGTTTTTATTATACAAAAAATAACTTCTTCCCTCCATGCTTTTCTTTTAATTTCCTGACTACTCCTTTCTGGATCTCGCAAGGTTAAATTTGCCAAATATTGTCACAATTTCTGATGAAGAACCCAGACCAGCAGGGCTCAGGGACCTGAGACTGCCTGTCCCTGGTGAGCATTTCAAGAGTGTTTTTCTAAGGGTGTGCTATCTGACGTCATGGAAAGTATCCTAGGCTCTCACTTGGGTCCTGGAAAAGAAGACACCTGTTTCAAGGAATGTCCCTCCTGACTTGGCAGCTGCCCCTCCAAGATGAGCTGAGGACATTAAGGATGTGGCCAATTGAAGAGGCTGACGATGCCATTGGGTCAACCCATGTGACTATTTCCATTAGCATTACTTCTGCAGTGTCCTATGCCCACAGAGGGGACACATGATGACTTTTATAATTCTTTGATCATATTGACATACCAATACAACCCAGGGTCTGAAAAGCAAGAATATGATTGAAATGTTAAATGGCGACTTGATGACCTACATTATATATCCCTCAAAAGCCAGTCTCATGCTAAAGTTTATGTCTTTGGGGTGAGGTTTCTAAACAGAGCTAACTCAAACCACCAACTTTCACACAAGGATAGTCATGACCCTCTCTGGTCATTAGGATAACCATGGAACGATATTCCTGAACGCGTAGAGAGATGAGCTGACTTTTCTCTGAATAAAAGCTATCAGTGCCATTCCACCACCCGTCCTGGCTGGTTCGGGACCATGCAGGACATTTCCCTTGCACAACTGCCCCCCTGCCTTACCACCACCTCTCTGCTTTCCCCTCCTTCTCTGCTCCGCCTCTTGATACAACACTGACCTCCTTTCCCTGAGTTCCGCTGTGGGAGGTCATTGCCTCTCCTTCCGCATTCTGACTGAATCAGGCTGTTCTCTCCTTTCGGATTGATGGTGGCAGAACAGAACTAGGTGTTAGATCAGCGCGGTCAGACCAGACCTTGGTTCAGCATCCCCAATACTTGAGTTCTGGCTAAGAAGGAATTCAGAGGCAAGACTCAAAAGCATAAGAGGAAGTTTATTTAGAAAGTCACAGAGGTGAAAGAAGTGAGTGTTAGAAGAAATGGACCCAGAAAACAAGTTATAGTGGTAAAAAAAAAGGGGGGGGGTTTTATTAGATTATTAGGAGAAAAAGAGAGGCAAGGAAACTATGCCTGGGGCGGGGAAAGAAGAGGGAGAGTTCCCTGGGTCCTACTGCCCAAGGGCTTTTAGGGGTGGGGCGTTTAGGGGAGGTCTCCAGGGAGGATCTCAATAGAAAATTCATCAGCTTTCTGGGTCCGTCCTTTCAGGGTCGTGGTCTCTACTGACTGGTCAGTGCCAGGGCAGGGGGTCAGTAATCAGTGCAGCTGGTCCTGAGGTCAGCCATGGCATCACTGGTCTGGTTTTGCTCCTTTTCTGGGCCTGGAGCTGAATGAAAC
This sequence comes from Saccopteryx leptura, assembly GCF_036850995.1. Taxonomy (NCBI): domain Eukaryota; kingdom Metazoa; phylum Chordata; class Mammalia; order Chiroptera; family Emballonuridae; genus Saccopteryx; species Saccopteryx leptura. Next base: position 360,963,459 of record NC_089505.1, read on the forward strand.
ACAACTGAGACCTAGATGTATTTGATGCGGGTCAGAGCCTCACTGTCCTGGGAACTTAGTGCTTCATGGCTGTCTCTGGCCACCTCGTTTGTCCCCTCTCTAGGGAGGCCTAACTCACAGGACTAGCGCATGCCAGGAAAGGAAAGGAAAGGAAAGGAAAGGAAAGGAAAGGAAAGGTTTGGGAGGGTCCAAACTGCATGGCCAGTGATATTCTGGGGGAAGAAAGGTCATCCTGGGGGCAAGGTCCTTGGTCTCCCAGTTTTGCCCATTGCTAGGCATCCAGGGCTTTCTTCCTAGTGACCCTCTGTATCTGACCTATTGTTCATGCTTGGGTCTTGTCTAACTGCCCACCACAGTAAGCCATAAGCCACAGAAGGACTTTTAAAGTTGATATATCCCACTTAGTTGCTAAGGGAAGACTAGTAGCATGATTGTGACTTGCATTGTTGATAGACCAGGCTTTGTAACGACTGGCAATAAAAATTATTTTAACCCTATTGATGCTGAAGAATAGATTTGCTACTCTTTCAGATGTTTCCCTTTGGAAGGCACTGGCTATATTCAAAGTGATCTTCATTTTGCCTTTAGGATAGGGAATCTTTTCATCTTTCTCCCTGTAACAAGAGTCCCCTGCCACACAATGCAGGCACATCTCTGACACCAATTCCAGAGACATTTTTTATCAGAGGAAAATTCATTACACTTTTTTCTGTCTTCTTTTTTCAGGAACAAATTAGTAGAAAATTTTCTTCTCCTGCAGAGTAAGTTTCTACTTCTCTGAGCCTCTCTGCTTGCTGACCGCAACAACATCAGATTGTATCTCTTCTCCTATAAGCACTTTCTAAGATGTTTTGTTTTCCTACAAAGAGAGCTCCTTCGCAAGGTGAATTCATTACACTCTTTTTCTGTTTGCTTTTATTCTCTTTTGTTAGCTTATTTAATTAAAAATGTTTTTTATTTAGAAATTAAATGTAATGGGGTGACAATCAATAAGAAAACATAGGTTTCAGGTGAACATCTCTCTTTAGCATTTGAACTCTTGATTGTGTTGTGTGCCCATCACCCAGAGTCATTTTCCATCAACACATATTTGTCCTTGTTTAGGCTCCACCCCTCTGTACCCTCCTCTCCCAGTAACCACTTCACTTTGATCTGTGTCCATGCGTCTCAGTTTTATATCTCAACCTGTATATGCAGGTCATTTTCCAGTCTAGATCGAACAGTCCTTCAGACCACAGGTCTTCATTTATCTTCCTGTCCTTCCTCTTTCCACCTAGGGTAAAAGGGTTCATTTAGTAAGATTCAGTGATGTTAATGGACTAACACTGGGGGAGAGATGGGGAGGTGGGACTGTTAGGCTGCAGAGCTTCTGATGGTCTTCTTGCTCAGCATCCTACCCTCAGGGCTTAGAACATAGTCTTGCAAACAGCGGGTGTGAATGAAAAAAAGTATTGAATGGCTGAATCAGTGTAAAATAGAAATTCCTTAGGCACAGCCGTTAGACAAATCTGGGTTTATGTGGTGGGCAGAATCCTGTTCCCCCCCAAATGCCTAATCCCCACTGAGGTCTTGTGGGTATTAATTTGTATAACAAAAGTGATGGTACATCTGTAATTAAATCAAGAATTTGGAGACAGGGAGATTATCCTGGAATACCTAGATAGATTCCATGTAAACACAGGGTCCTTGTAAGTGACAGAGAAACAAGAAAGTCAGAGTAAAAAAAGATGTATCAAGCCTAACCAGGCTGTGGTGCAATGGATAGAGTGACAAACTGGGACACAGAGGACCCAGGATAGAAATCCCGAGGACGCAGGCTCACCAGCTTGAGCATGGGGTTGCTGGCATGAGTGTGGGATCATAGACATGACCCCATGGTTGTTGGCTTGAACCCAAAGGTCACTGGCTTGAAGCCCAAGGTCTCAGTCTTGAGTCCAAGGTCGCTGGCTTGAGCAAGGGGTCACTCGGTCTGCTGTAGTCCCCCGGTCAACGTACATATGAGAAAGCAATCAATGAACAACTAAGTACCACAACAAAGAATTGATAATTCTCATCTCTCTCCCTTACCATCTGTCTGTCCCTATCTGTCCCTCTCTCTGTCTCTCTCTCTGTCTCTGTCACACACACACACACACACACACACACACACAAGATGTGTCAACAAGAGCAGAGACTGGAACAACATGACTGCAGGCCTTGGGTGCACGCAGCCTCTGGGAGTGGGCACGGCCGGAGAGCAGGTTGCCCCTACCACCTCCAGAGGGCGTGCAGCCAACTCCTTCATTTTAGCCCAGGGAAACCCAGTTCCAACTTCTGACCTCCAGAACTATAAGGAAATAAAACTGTGTTTTTTAAGCCACTTAATTTGTATTCATCTGTTACAGCAGGCATAGGAAGCACATACAGATCACGTTCTAGTTCAATTAATATCTCTCGAAATTCTCCAGGCCTCAGATTTCTTAGTCTGGAAAAGGGTATTTGACCAGGGCTGTGAACAGTCTAGCACATGCATACAGACTAACTGTTTACTGCAGAGACTGGCATTTGTGTAGGCTCTAAGTGAATGTGAGGAGTAAATTAAAGAGTCTAGATAAAGCACTTAGTGAGGCTTTAAAAAAAAGTGTGTGTGTCCCTCAAAATGCAGGAGTGAGACCCTAAAAACCTACAAAACAGGTGACTTGGCAAGGAGGCAGGTTATCAAACTGCAGGAACCTCAGGAAAGTGGAATGAAGAAGTGAGGTTGCTAATAAATCGATAATACTCCTTCGGAATAAATATTTAATTTACTAAGATACAATAAAATAAGGATACCATAAATAAGATACTGTTAATACATATTTTACACATCTTAAACGTGCCATAATAACTCCTTCACTATTCAAGGGCATTTAGGATTGTCAGTAGAAACACCTCAGGGAATAGCTTCTTCGTTTCAAATGTGCCCTCGGCATGATTGACGGTAGCACACATTACTCTTGCTTTCCTGGCTTCCCCGGGACTGGTCCCCCGATCTCTGCATATCAGATCTAATAACTGAGGGGGTGTTGCAGTCCCTGACAGTCCCACCCCCTCCTGCCACTCTGAAGACTACCCCTAATAACACCTCTTATATGGACTCTCATTCCAAATTTACTGCTGTTCTAAAATTGGGTTCTGTTTTTTTCTATCCTCGTTGCCTTTCCAAAGCTTCCAAAAGACTCCCCTTGCGATGCTGCTGTGCACGATCTGTATTCCCTCCCTTGTCCCCTCTCTTTCTATCTGTAATAGGCATCACAGAAGGCACAGACTGGAACCAAAATGTTCGTGGTTGCAGAGAAACATAACAGATATATACTCTTGTATAATGACATTTTGCATAAGGGAAACTCTCTGTGGGGGAGGGAAGCCTAGGCCCCATAAATGGCAGCTCCTCCCTCTGCTGCCCCCCGCCCCCCCCCCCCAGCCTTCCAGCCCACGTGACGCCAGCTCCTCGCAGCAGCTCCCCCGGCTCTACTCTGAGGATTAAGACACAACACTATCCAGTTTTAATTAAACGGCCCTTCACAAAGTGGATGAGTGGCTTAAAAATCTTCCTGTAAAGAAACTGCAGAAGTCCGATAATGCAAGCACCCAGCCACAACCGGGAAGTTGCAGAGCGGGGACCCCCCCCTCGGTTCCGCTGCGAGGCTTTCTACCATCCAGGTTACGCGCAAAGAGCAGGGATGATCTCATCAGATCTCGCTGGACGTTGGCCCAAAACATCGCCAATCCCCACAGGTCTCTGGATGTAAAATATGGGTTCACATCCACTTACATTAACTATGAATCTCCCCCCAGGTGTATCTGTGCCTTGAGTTATTTGGTGAATAAGAGTGCAAAGGCCTCACAATGAACAAAGCATTCAATAAGCAAGTCTGAAGATAGGAGGACAAATGTGAACTGGGTTGTTTCCCACGCCCCCCCCCCCCCCAGGAATGTTTCAAATCATGCATTACTCATGTCATCATTTCATGGAATCTTAGTAAGTTTCATGATTTCGAAGATTCTAATTTCTTCATTGGTTTTTAGATGATAATGTCATGTATCACTGTGTTCCCGGGGAAGAAGCTGTCATAAGAGATGGAAAAGAACATGGTAACAAGGCAAATGTCTGTCAACAAATGCAGTGACGCTCTATATGGAAAGTGTTGCTGAATATTTAAAGAAACAAACAGTTAAGCAATTGTAATACAGAATGTTGTACTGTGAAGCAAAAGCACAAATATTTCTCATGTTTCTCTTTATAGAATTTTCTCAGTTCTCATTTCATATTAAAGCATATGAAAAAAAAACACTTTTGTATGTACGCCTAAAGAGCAAAGATGCCCTCCCACGCGGACTGGGCTTAATAAACACAGTGTTTCATGGCAGAGCATCGGCCTGGCGATTGGGAGTCCCAGGTTTGATTCCCGGCCAGGGCACACAGGAGAGGCGCCCATCTGCTTCTCCACCCCTCCCCCTCTCCTTCCTCTCTGTCTCTCTCTTCCCCTCCTCCAGCCCAGGCTCCATTGGAGCAAAGATGTCCCGGGCGCTGAGGATGGCTCTGTGGCCTCTGCCCCAGGCGCTAGAATGGCTCTGATTGCAGCAGAGCAACGCCCCAGATGGGCAGAGCATCGCCCCCTGGTGGGCATGCCGGGTGGATCCCGGTTGGGCGCATGCGGGAGTCTGTCTGACTGCCTCCTCATTTCCAACTTCAGAAAAATACAAAAAAAAAAAAAAAAAAAAAGAAATGGAAATGGATAAATACAACCATGGTTGGAGAAGATGTTCTCATTAGAAGTAAAGGGGGAAATTGTGTTAAGTTTGTAGACAACACCACACTTCGAAGTTATTTACTGCCTAAGTCAATGACAAACTGTTATAGCAGAGTTGAAGTCGGAAGCAGAAACCGTGCTATCCAGAACACAGTCAATGTGGTCAATGTCTCTTGGGCAAGAATGAGCAAGTAAAATTTTTGCAATATTTCCATGAGATGTGGAACAGCTACAGACACCTTTTCTACACTACAGATTTTATTGCGGAAATTATCTCACAGCAAACAAATCTAGAAGGGGCTGCAGAATAATAAGGAGAGAGGCATTTCTCTTTTACAAAAAATAAAAAGGTAGTATTCACAATTTTGTGACCTTCTTTCTGGGCAATGAGAACCGACTGTTGGTAGCCAGTGGACACATTTGCGAAGATAAAGCCACTTGATCTGTCCCTGCAAGGCAAACCTGGCATTTGACAGTGAGAGTACGTCACAACGCTCTCCATACCATGGAGAGAGCATTTTGAAAATATGTCTTTGGAAATATTTACTGTTATATGATTTATTTATGTATTTATGTATTGGGTCAGAAAAAGTTGCATTGGACTAGCTCAAATTTATTTCCTGATACACAGGTCAGGCATTGCCCTTCGGTTAGACACCTCTGATCATCCCACAAGTATGAAAACCTTTCTCTTGATTCCTGTCCTTTCGCTTCCTGCCCATGTGCTATTATTGTGCTTTCCGCTCCTGTTACAGCTGATTATCAAGATATCCACACACGTGCGCGCCTGTGCACACATGCACACATCTTGATAAGTTTCCAGGAAAAGCAGAAAAATGTCTGACAGTTTAATGAGATTTGGGTGAAAGAAAATTCTGTATTTTAATGTTTTCCAGGCAGTAGAAATAATTCACAAGGCTCCTGAAGCTCATTGAGCTGGCTACGTTTGTTAAAGTATTTTCATAAATTTTGAAGAACAAATACCATTATTGGGCACTAAAAAGGTTGCAGTCGAATACATCAGCCCTCTCACCTCCATTCACAACAGCTTGGCATTCACTCAACTGGGTCATGCTGGCGGTTGTCTCAGGCTGAGCGTTGTGCCCCGTGGCTGGCGCTGCTCAGTGTGGGTGAGGTATTTTGCACACACAGGGCTGGCTTTAAGATAAATTAGAGTGGCAGGTGGTGGCCTGTAGAGTGATGATTGTAGCATGTTCTATTCAAAGACATCCAAAGAAGTGTGGGTCAATTCACCGATGAGTTCCAGTGTAGACAGAACTGGACAGTGACGGTGCAGAATTAGAAAGAAAGTTCTAGTCAGGGACTGAGCAAGTTAATTAGTGGGAGTTTTTTAGAAAAGAAGATAAAATAACAACATTGAATAAGTAAAAGGGAACAGGTAACCTTTAAGGTCATTTTAAGTACTGAGATTCTAAGTTCTGAGGGAAGGAAGCAATGAAATGTTCTGTGATATGACTTGTTCCCAGCCCTGAACCCACAGAGCTGGAGAGTCACACAGAGCAGTTTCCGATGTGTGGGCGGCACGTGAGCTTGACCAAATCTTTTACATGTCCCGGGGATGCAATCCCTTTAAAATATGAAATACGTATTAAAATAATCTGTAGTTCAGCGGAGAATGAGGATCAAAGGCTGAAAATTACTCCAGACCACTCGGCTCAGGAGTTTCAGAGTCACGACAGTTCATCAGAATCTAAATCCTGCGATCGTCCTGTTGATGTCTTCTAGAGCGACTAGGAAGACAAAACATCTACGGACATCACGGGAAACTGGACGGAGGGGACGTTGAGAGGCGTCAAAGACAACTCCAAAGTTCTGAGCAGGGGTAAGAGGGAGAACGACGACAAGATTGACGGAGCCAGGAGAGGCACAGGGAAACTTGTTTTGTCTGGGAATTGTTACCATTTGGGCTAGATTTGAAGATGACTGTGGCCATTGGGAAAACAGAATCCAGAAAGCAATTATGAAGAAATAACAGCCAACATTTCATACTTGCCAATAATAACTACTATAGGTGACTTCGTATATTAACTCATTTAATGTTCACAACTCTAAGAAAAGGCACTGTGCATGGGAAAACTGAGGCATGGAGAAGGTGGACAACTGGTCTGAGGCCACACAGCTAATAAGTGGAAGAGCCGGAAATTGAACCCAGGAGTCCAGCCCCAGAGTTCACACTTTTAGTCGTTACAATATGTGTGTAAAATATGTAGTCACACAGATTAGGAGCACCTGCCACATCCCCCAGTGAGTAAGGAGAGGCTTCTCAGAAGAGGGAAGTCTTGAGTGAGAAAGTCAGCAAACTACTTGTCACATTCCGGTGTGTGATCTCATTGGACCACTGCATTTTGTTCCACATAGAAAAATGAGAGGAGAGGAAAGGAGAAGGAGACCTAGCTCTGTCCATGTGTGTGGCAGAGCTCCGGCCCACAGGATCCACTTGGTGCCGTTCATTTTTATCTGCACATGGGACTGGCGTGGTTGTTTGGATTTAAGGTTCAATCAGTTCAGCCAAGTCACACAACAACCCTGTGTGTTGGTTCATCGTTCAAACCGGTTTTCTAACTGCGCGAACGTTGAAGTCAACCACAAGGACACAGGCAGAGCTGGTTGTGTTTACAGAGATGGTCAAGCTGGTGCACTGAGGCCTCTGCTACAGAAATGTGAAGCACCAAGTTACGATAGAGAGAGTCGGATCAGGGCAGAGTTACACGGAGGGAGGTTTCTTGGAAGCCCTGTGGGAAACATCGTTTGGATATAACACGAGGGTAAGGAGTTGACTTATTAATACTGGAAGGGTGCATAGGAGAGAGGAAGTCAGAGGTTGGGAGACAGTGACCCTCCTGTAAAGGGGGTGGGAGAATTCCTGCAGTGTGTGTGTGAACATTGTTGGTCTTAAAGGTCTTCGGATTTCCTGGGTCCTCCCTGTCCAACGTGGCCGGCACTGGTCACATGTGGCGATGGCGCCCTTGAAATGCGGCTGGTCTGAATTGAGAGGTGCTGCGAGTATAAAGCACACACTGGATTTCAGACTGAGCATAAAAAGATAATGTAAAATCCCTCGTTGGTAATCTATAGTTAACTACATGTTGAAGTGGTTAAAAATGTTACTATATTCATTTAAATGAAATCTATTATTGAAATGAGTTTTTACCTGGGTTTTTACTTGTTTACTGTAGTGACTAGAAAATTTTAAAATCAAGTGTGGCTCATATTTCTGTTGGGCAGCACTGCCTTGAGCCTTTCGCATGGACACAGCCCCGTTGGCATGGAGAAGTCCATCGTAGTGGCTGGTCTGAGGGTGGTGGGGCTGGTAACCCAGGTGGGGAGGCTCCATTGGTACCCAAAGGATGTCTGCGGCACTGCTCCCTGGTTGGAGAAAACCCGTCGTGGGGAGAATTTACACAACGGGTTTGCATTCATGGGAGGGAACGTCTTTTTCATCTAGCTAGAGACAGGGCAAAAAGAGTCCATGGCTGGCGTCACTGAGGCTAGAGGCCAAGAGGGGGCCAGGAATCAGTGGCTTCTCAGAAACAACCTGGAATCTTGGAGGTCAAGCCCTGAACAAAATCTGATTCCAGGACTGGGGCTCAGGATGGTTTCCTTTGATACAGTAACCTGCTCCTCGAAAACACATCTAACTTGGCAGTGCTTATACTCCAGGCCTTCAATTCTTTTATGTTCTTTCTTAGTAAACATTTTTCTTAATTTCATTGACCCTCGTGTTTGCACTGGCTTTTAAAGGGAGCGTGGCGTAACTCCAAGAAACAGATGTACTGATGCGTGCTGGGGGAGTTTTTAAATGTCTGAGAGGATGAAACCTCTTTGACAGCAGAAGCCGTGTCTCTACTGTCCTCTGAACCCTAGCACCCAGCACAGTGCCTGCAGCAGAGCAGGTATCCGACAGAGGCTTGAGGAATGAATCAGGGACTCCTGAGGAAAGTGGCACGAGAAGACAAAGTCAGAGCGGCTGCCTCTCCCTCGTGGAAAGTCCTTGGAATAATTCTCAGCAGATTTTGCCTTACAAAAATCAAAGCACATACTAAAGTGAAAACTGGATCTTCCACCAAATAATGGAGGAAGTGAGTCTAATAAAACAACAATTATAGCTACCATCAGTGGAGGAGTTCCCATGAGCCAGGGCTAGTGTTTTGCATGTCTTATTTCATTGTATCTACATCAAAGACTTAACTAGGACCTATGTAACATGAAAGCTCGTTTTATGGATGAGGCAACTGGGATGTAAAGATGTCAAAGAATCAGCCGAAATTTACAGAGTTAGCAAAGGTGGAGCCAGAATTTGAATTCAGACAGTCTGACTCCAGAGTCCATTTTCCCAATCATTATGCCGTAATTGTATTTCAATTAAGTAGCATCCATAAACTGAAATATGATGCATCTGTCTCTTTTTGTGCCGGCTTTGCTTTCCGTGGGGGCGAGCACGTGTCCATGCAGCTGCACGTGTGTGTGCTACCGCTAGGATGGAGGACGTGTCTGTCTCTGTTTTGGTCCCTTCGATTAAGATATGAATATTTAATTGAGCTCAGCAGTTAGAATAGCTTCTCAATATATTCATCTGTTTGCTCTAATTAGGTTAAAAAGTAGTTATTGTCAAGGTAAGTACAGGTACATGTTAGCTTGATCTTTCAGATTGTTGGATTCTGTGACCAGAGCTAATATGTCTGGTTCTAAATTGTTGATGTACTACTGCTAGACACACATAGACATACACACAGCATGCACATGCATGCATCTATAGTCCCAAAGAGCTTTCTCAAGACTACCTACCTTACACCTACAATAGGTCGTCTAGAAAACTGTCAGTCATATTCAAGTAACAGCATATACAGACGTAGGATCTGCCTTAATCTTTAGCTACTTCTTTTTTATATGCAAGGCTGTTTCTTACGGCACTATATACTATTTTTAAAAGGCGTGGAAACAATGCAAATGTCAAATGAGAAGAACAGTTAAGCAAATTACAATAATTCCATAAGAAAGCACATTACACTCTATTGAAATAATACATACAAAGAGGCTGTTTATAAGTGTGAAGGAGGCATGATTAAAAGTTAAGTGAAAAACATAGGAGCAAATGATATTTGAATTAGTGTATCGATTCTGTACAGCAATATTTGTAGAAGGAAGGAGATATCTACTAAAATAGTATCAGTGTATCTATCTGCATGGCAGAATTAGAGGTCTCTTTCTTCTATATATTTATACTTTCCAACTTTTCTGTTATACACACACTTGTTTATATGTGTATATATGCATGTATATATGTATAAAATTCTCATAATTACAAAAAATAAATAAAGGGGGCTGTCTACTTTCAGTGATGTGATTTGAAAAGACCATCTGTAGAGACATTTGGATTGAAATTGTATGGAGGAAAAAAGACCAGTCCTCAAAAGATCATTCTAGAAAGAAGAGCAAACCCTTCAGGGAAGGCTGCACAACAAGGTGGCTGGACCATAGGTTCTGCGAGTGGGAGAAGGGCATGCGAGGAGGAGGCAGAGGTAGGTGGGGGTCAGATAACAGAAGAGTCAGGAGAATGGCATGGGCTAGACTTCTCAAAAGGTATACTGTAGGCATTGGCAGAAATTAATTCCAGCCTTTCCAAGGAAGGTACAATGATCATGCTTATGGTAAGTCAACTGTCTAATGTGGACCCAGGGACGAATTCTGAAATGTTCTAACACTAATCCTCCAGATATCATTCATCTCCAAAGCACAAGAAGAGTGTGCTAAGGACACATAGAATTAACTGAGAAAGAGTTACACATACACACACTCATACTCAAGTGGTTGGTGCGACCACAAGGATCTGGCCATGATTTTTGCTCGTTAGGTTGACTATGATGCATGTGGGTTACTCTGTAACGGCAAAGCCATTGATCCGATTCCAGGCTGGAGTCCTGAGGGTCAGAAACGAACATGGAAGGGTCAGTGTGAATCTGTGGTAAAAATGCAAAGGAGAACTGGTGTCTAAGTCCTGAGAGAGAGGGATGAGGAAGCAAAGACTGCGGAGTCCAAGGGAGCACTAGAGAGGACCCGGGAAAGGGGATCCTAAGGGCAGGGCCAAGACCAGAGAGCAAGGAGGAGGGAGCATGCTGGTCTGGGAGCGGAGCGATGCCCAGGAGCAGAATTCCGGTGGCGGAAAGACTTACACCACACACACGGACACACAAGTGGGCAGAAAGGAACTTGTGATGGGGCCGCACAGCGGAGCTGATGTGGAGAAGAAGAGGATTAGTATTGCCCTGGAACAAAGTTTGTAATTCATCTGTGGAGCACAGGAGCGGACGAACAGCTCGGGTTGTGTTTCCCATCGGCATGCCGAGACCTTCACTTAGTGCTCTGCAAGTAAACAGCGCTCCACAAATAGGAACTGCTCTGAACTGGCGAAGGGGCGCAGCAGAGAGCCAGGACTCCCCGGAAGTTTCAAACTAGATGTCAAGAGGCCCAAAGATACCTCAGAGGTCCCCATCACTGAGGGAGCGATGGGGAAGAAACCCGGAAGAACCCTGAGCCTCTGCCCAGCCTAAACCAGGCGCTCTGCTCTTCCCCGAGTCACTAATGAAGATCTGGGGGCGTTGGCAATAGGATTCCAGTGAGAAGCAGCATTTGAAAGCCACTGCCCCGGGGACAGGAAGAACGCGTCCATTTCCCCTCTGTCAGCCAATTCAAGACATGTAGGGGCTAGCAAACAGCAAGGCAGGAGTCCTGGGGCGATCGTTCGCATGTAACCCAGATTCAGATAATCTAGTTCATGTCTCCCGGAAGGGTAGGTCCCTCTCAGCTGTAACCACCTTGATCACCGGCCGGCCGGTCAGTGTGGTCTCCCGGGCAGCAGGCGCCACCACAGGAAGTGATGTCCACGACTGTGCAGCCAAAGGCATCCCTGTTGTCATTGTCTCCACTCTTCCCTTCTCTTCCCTGCCAGTCATAGGCGAGATCCTGCCCTTTCTTCCACATCTGACATTTATGAAGTGAAATTCCCAACAGGCAGCTGCTCAGACAGACCAGAGATTGACTAGAAGCTTCTGTGAGAGGCTCGGGGAGTTAGTTCTCCGGGCAGGCCCGGCCTGGGGTTGCTTCTCTCCGCCTTCTGCTCGGTGATGTTTCTTTTCCCACGAGGATTGAGAAAGAAGCAGAGAGGAACCATCTGACTTGATTGTTTTTAGGTGATTAAAGTGGGGACTGGGGGTGTCAAGCTTTTCAAGTAGCAGATAATATCCTCCGACTCTGGAATGACTTTAATTAAAAAACCATGACCGCAGTGGAGCTCTCAGTGCGTGATCTTCACAAGGATAGTAAGAAAATGAAACAAGTCTCCGGTTCACATTTTGGCAAACTTCCTTCACTTGTGTGCTTTTTTTTTTTTTTAAAAAAAAACCCCAATGTAATAACAGTTCTGGACTTTTCATTTTTATTTCAGATGTTAAGTGAGAAAAAATATTGTCAGATGGTCCTTCATCGTAGCTCTCTCTTATCTTCTTAGAAATATAAATTGCTTGGGGAGGGGAGTGGTCACTTTAGACCAGAAAACACTTGCCAGATGGTATCTATGCAGCTGACCTGCCCAAGGATCTATGCCTTAGTCATTAGGACATGTTCTAGAGCTTGTTGCGAAGCCCATGGAGTGATGGTCTGAATCCTCCCTTATACTTAACTGCTGACATGTGGCTTTGTTTCTGTGTCCTGGGCTCCTATGCCCATCGATGAAGGAAGCACCAATTAGATAGACTCCCTTATTAAAGAGCCAGGCACGCGCCGGCTAAAGGAGGAGACCTGCCTCCTCGTCCAGAAGCAATGGAAAGCCGGCCTGGCCAAGGCTCCTTGGGCCTCCGTCGCTTCTGACTTTTGAAATTCTCCAGCACGCCCTATAAACACGTCTAAGGCTGTCCTGATCTGTTTGTTTATTCGAACTATATTGTCCAGGGTAGAGAAGAGGACAATCTAGCTGGACCCTGGAGATGACAGCAGGGAGGGAGGGAGAGGCCAAAAAAAGGGCAAAAATGGGGAAAACAGGAAACAGGCTAGTGAGAGAAGAGAGACAAAATGCTCAGAGTCAGGAAGCAGGTTCTCCAAACCCTCTAATCTCCACTGTGCAGCTGGGTTGCTGGAAGGTTTGTACAAGTTCACTGGCCACCTCTGGGTGCCCCCCGGGACCGCCTGTTAAATGAGGGCTCATCTTCGTTTTCAGGAGGAGTGGATGCTCTCTACGTAGCCTTCTCCTGCATGCGAGACCTCTTCTTATTCTTAAACTCTCCATCTTAATTCCACTTCCTAATCCTGACCTCCCGGCTAACGTGGCATGAACCCAGCCCATTACTTTCTGTATTTATTTCCTGCATAGCTCTTATCTGTCGTGCGTGTGTGATAGTTTGTTTATTATTATCAGTTACTATTATTATCCTTGTTTATGGCGTCTTTCCCCAGAGGCGGGAGGTAAACTCCATTACAGTGGGAATACATCTCTCTTATTACTACCCTGTCACTGGTATTTAGCACGTGCCTGGCCTGTAATAGGTGTCTAAAATATATTTATTAATTGTGTAAGTCAATGAATGGGTTTACCAGATGGTGGAGGTAGCACAGGAAGGAACAGGAATTTAGGAAGATGTGCTTTGTCCTTGAAGATATATCTTATCTTATTAGAACTTCCAAAAATATATTATTAAGCACAAAGCTAAGGTGACGGCAGTTAATACATACTTAAAATATGCGGAAACTCAGAAATCCAGGGATTATATTTTAAAGAACATCCACTATAGTGATTTCTTAGAAAGGTTTTTAATATTACATTATTTTTAGTATTAAGAAATTGGTGTCTTCTCACCACTTTTGACATCATTCTTAAAATACCAACTCAACCAAAGACTTTTTGTCTTGATAAATTAAGTGCCATATTGCAAATTCCTGGGAAGACTGGAAAAAAATAACTAAATAAAAAAGCCTTTTCTCTATTCCTTTCCAAATATACAATTAACAAAGAGTTAATTATTCTCTGGAAGTAAGTTATTTCTTCCAATTTGTCAATGAGGATGAGAGGTATTTGTTCCAGTCATACAAGAGGAAATGGTACACAGGCCAAGAGGAAATTTGAAAAGGAAGTGTGATTGGAGAAATTATTTTGAAAGGTGAAATGAAGGAAAGAGACAAAGGAAAAGAAAAATTAGAACTCGGAAATGAAATCATTCCAGCCCCTCTCTAACGGCCTCCGCTGCTGGCCGCCAAGGAAGCCCCACTTAACGAGGATTCCGTAGGCTGACAAATGGGGTGCTTTAAAGAGCCTTCCAGCCAGTCACGGAGTGTAGCCTTTGCCCAGACACGGTCAGGTCTGAGGCCTTCCGATTCTTGCTTTCCTCTGGAAAATGAGAACAGCAAAACCACCTCCAGAAGGCGACTGTGCGAAGGGAGAGGATGCGTAGGAATGCAGCCATGCTAGCTCAATTAACACTGGTTTCTTCCCAGCCCCCTCCCTCTTCCCCAGCCTCAGCCAGACTCGGAGCCACAGAATCCAGTCAGGCAACTGACTCAGATATTCGACCTTGCACTGGAAACCCAACATCGCTTCTTTAGTTCATTCCCTGCGGTGGGAATCCTTTCCCATGTGAATGATTCTCCTTCCCAACTTCATGAGACTCACTCTTGAAGATAGGTGATGTCCTCTCAATGAGTGTGGCCCCTGAAAATTGTCAGTGTTGTAATTTTAAGTATCTAGCTGTTCAGTCTCTTGTAAAAGATAACAAAGTAGCTGAACCCACCCACAACATTGAACCATTTAAGTATGTATAGATATATATAGTATGTATGCACATATATGTTCTGTTAGAATAGGTATACGTGAGTATATATAAAAATACATATTCTAAAGCCTTCTTGCCAGTTTGTCTTCTTGTCAAGAACCTCTAATCTTGGCTGGTTTGCGGCTGGAGACCTGGAGTCCACATAACAGAGAAGCCCAGGGTTCCAACAATGCTGATTATGTGGGGTAGTGCAGCATGCATCACAGCTGTACAGAATTTGCACTGATTTCCCAAACTCAAATGTCAAAGAGAATTTTTTGGATGCCAACATAAAACCCTTAAGGATTAGTCCTGGCCAGTTGGCTCAGTCGGTCCAGCGTGTGGAAGCCCCAGGCTTGATTCCCAGTCAGAGCACACAGGAGAAGCACCCATCTGCTTCTCCACTCTTTACCCTCTCCTTTTTCTCTCTCTATCTTCCCCTCCCACAGTCAAGGCTTCATTGGAGCAAAGTTGGCCCAGGCACTGAGGGTGGCTCGATGGCTTCTGCCTCAGGAGCTAGAATGGCTCTAGCCACAATGGAGCAATGCCCTAGATGGGCAGAGCATCGCCCCGCTGGTGGGCATGCTGATTGGATCCCAGCCAAGCATATGCAGGAGTCTGAGTGCCTCCCCACTTCTAACTTTGGAAAAATACAAAAAAATAAAAATAAAGAAAAAAAAACCCTCAAAGATTAGATGTGTTAGACAAGACAGTTGTGGCTCAATGGATAGTATATGTGGGACAATAGCATGTCAATATTAGTCCTTAGTCCTAAGGCATTTGGTAGTGGCCAGACCACTCTCTTCAGACACCTATAAAAAGAGGGGGTTATCCAGGGTGGCCAGGGTCTTAACAGCTTACCCCTGAGAAATAATGAACAAATCCTGGAGTACTTCTTATGAAGGAGAGAACTGAAGATGCTCTCATCATTGACTTCAAATATCTGACAGTCAGGCAGAAGAGAGACTAGCTTTATCCCACCTGTTAAGAAAAGCAACATGAGCTCCAATGTGCAGGCAATATGGTAAAGTCAAATAGGACTTGCATTTTCAAAAGAGGAAAAGGATTTCCTAACGGCTAGACCTATCTGACCAATGAAACGGTAGTGAGCTTGGTGTCACTAAGAGTGTGCAAGGTAGAGTGGGGCAGACGGGAAAGTTATCTGGGATGTAAGACTCTCGTCGACATTTCTCTGAAGCACGAAAAGAAGGTCAGAGAAGCTTTTTATACCAATTCTTGCCGCCAAGCTGAGCAGAGGCAGCTGAGCGAGAGCAGAGAGAACACACTCTCGGGGCCCCTGAGATCTGGTTGGATGCCGTGCTGCCCCTGTGACACGGTAGCCACGATGATCCTGCTGTTCCTTGAATGTGCCAGGCTCAGAGCCTTTGCATTGGCTATTCCCTTTGACTGGAATGTTCTTTTCATCAGATTTCTGAGGTCTCAGCTCAGTGTCCCCTGTTTTTAGGGGTTCCCCCCCTACTACTCTAGCTAAAGAACTCGCCTGTTTCTTGATATTATTTATCTCAGTATTCTCTTTACCATTCACTACTATCTATGGTTCTTTCTTGTTTGTTTACATATTTTTACCTTACCTACTTAATGTAAACTCCATGAGAGCAGGACTTGATCTTAGTCACCACTGTATTTTTTTAGTACTCAAAGCAGTGCTGGTTCAAACAAGGCCTCTACACGTATTTGTTTAATAAAATAATGACCTTGGCACTCAGCACAGAATGATGTTTGGCTAGATAATTCTCTCTGTAGTAATCTCTACAATATTCTATTTCTAATGAGCTCGATCCAAGTAACTCCCACCCTTTCTCTCTTGCTCAAGAAAGCATCCTGGTGAAATACAGGCCTCTGTCAAAGCACCAGTATTCTGCTTCCCTCTGTGGTGACAGCCGACTGGGCGAGGGGTGAACATATGACCCAAAACTCACCAATGAGAGACCTTCCCAGGAATGATTGAAACCAGAACACAGAAGAGAGATGTGAACTTTCTAAGACGGTAGAAGACGTGGCGTCTGACGCTCAGAATTTGTTGAGTCCCATTCCCCATCCTGCTGAAAGCCAGCATCATGTTGTAGGACATGACACTGGTCCCTAGAAAGAAACAGAGGGGAGATGAGCAGCTCAAATCTCAAGTTCATGAGACCGGAGCCGGGTCATCTGGCTGAACGTGTGGTTATGTGAGCTTTCCCAAGATTTTTTTCTTCAGCGACTCCTTTGGTCTAAATCAGTTCCAGGAGATTTTAGCATCAGTCATGAAGAGGATCGCTGATCAAGATAGCACCCAACTGAGTGAGAGTGAGAGAGTGAGAGGGGAAAACGCGACATGAGGCCACGTGGAAAGCACTCAGCAATATGCACTGACTGGTTAATAAAGTAAAAAAACTAGTGATTAGGATATACCAACAAGATCCGACAACGCAGCTGAGAACCGCTGCACCTGCGCCCTGGGCTTTTTCTCCCCGTAAATCACAGTCTCTCTAAAATGGCAAGCAGACCACGTAGCCCCAGAGATAGAGACGGGAGCCCAGCGTGAAACAAGCACTACCATTAAACCAGCCTCGATCAGGCCGAGTGCTCACACAACAGACTGGGAGGAGATCTTTGGCAGCCGAAGAGGCCCCGGGGCATTTCCCGAAAGCGAGCACAGCTGCGGGGAGGACTCCGGCCGCCTCCGCAGAGCCCTCGCCTGCTGGATCCGAGAGCGCGCTGTGCATCCAAGTAGTTCGGCAGGAGACCACGGGCCCCGTCGACTGGGGGCCTGAGCATTGGAAACGGAATGCACAGCGACGTCCCAGCGGGTCGCCAGGGATGCCACCGCACACGCAGAGGTTATGAAAGCAGCCCGGATTGAGACACTGCAGCCAGCCAGGCCCCTCCCCAGGAGGAGTCTGAGGAGACAGACTGCATTTGAGGGAGCAACCTCACGCAATCACTTGGTTAGAGAGCCCCCTGAGTGGAGGAGCAGATCTCCCCTCCTGGGTGACATCATGAGGAGGCCCATAACTCAGCCTTTTAACACTTATTCAAGAGAGAACAGCTACACGCGGTGGGGACAGGCAAAGGGAAGCCAAAGGGCCCTAGGGTGTAGGCTAACCAGCTGTTTCCACTTCCGAAAATAAAAATAACAAAGTTTAAATAATACAAAGTGCAAAGCTTAACAAATACATCGGAAGCGCGGAAGCTCTTGATGGTGTGGAAATGGCATTCTTGGTGTCGTGCTGCTTATTTCCAGCAAAGCTATTTGGAGATAGCAAGATGTGGTTGGAAGGGAGCTGGACTCATTTGAAAATCCAGATGCAAATCCGAGTTCTGTCCCTCCCCGCTGGGGTGAACTTGGAGAAGTCGCTCAGTCTCTCTGAACATCACGGGTAAAATGGGGTCAGGGTACATGCCTTCTAGTATCCAAAACAGAGAGACTGCTGACACAGGACAGCACTTCTAGAAAAAGAATGGGGCAAAATGCTGGCATGTGTCAGTGTGGGGCTCTCGGCTTATAGGTGGAGACGTGAACCTGAGCGCAGAGGAAGGACCGCTCTAAGGAGGAGGAGACTAGTGAAGATCCAGAAAAACAGGAAGCGATACTAATAGACGTGGTCTAGTGACATGTGATGGCATCATGAGAGGAAGGTGATAGGATCCTGAAGTCAAGAACTCGTACCTTTCCCGGGAGGTGGATAGTAACAATAATACCTGCAAACCACCCCTGCACACAGCAGACCGTAAGCCACAAGAGTGCAGGGGTGATGTTAGCTTCACTCAGTATTCCATCCCTAGTGTCCATCTTGACACATACGGGGTGTTCAATACATGTGTGTTGAATGGCTACATGAATAATATAGTAAGGTCAGGGATGGGCCCAGGGATTTCTGTTATTATAAATCTCTCTAAGCAATTTGATGCAGACTTGGGAATAATTACCAACAATTTTGTGTCAAGTTGAGAATCCATGATGCTGGAGAATGTCTGAACATCCCTGCACGTCATGTGGACACGTTCAGAGGTGGGTACATCCATGAAAAATGTGTTAAAACAGCCTAGGGTACTTGACGGGCCAGAGCACTTTGAACAGAAAGGATATTGTGTCTATCTCACCAGGAGTGGCCAGCAACTGTGGCTCTGTTTCTAAGTCCTCTTTTCAGTCTGACACAGTTTAACAATTATTTACCGAAAACTTTCTCGAAGTGAAGCCCTCCCGTGCCTGGTACTAAAGCTAAGTCCTGCCTTAAAGGGCAACTCCAAGTCTAAGGAAAGACACACGTGAGACCAAGTAGTTGTAATACCGTGTAAGCCGTATAGTCATTGACAAGTGCGCGTGGTCCCACTGCGGCCCAGTGGGTCGGCAGGGGTGGGCAGGGTGCGGGATGGGGAGGACTCACACTTGGACCAGGCTTGGAAGGATGAATAAGAATTCATCGGACTTTCAAGGAAGCAGGGAGCGTCTATGAGGAAGTGAAGAATTGCATTTGCACATGCAGTAGCCAGGCGCCTGGGACGAGTGTAATGCATTTGGAGAGCTACCAGGAACCATACGGCGGAAGCAGTAAAAATGACAGAGGGGGAAGCAGGTAAGGTCGGACACGCCTGAGGAATCATGAGGCATCTCACCTTCCTCTTAAAGTCATGCCCCTTCGTCCCCTCTTGCTACCCCCCGAGGCAAGCTGACTGGTTGTACTTCTGTCAGCCCTAAGCCCTTTTTTCCACGGCTCTTGATTAGTCCTTAATTCTCAAGCCCAACATCACAATACCTAGCTAGCTTAATTCTCAAGCCCAACATCACAATACCTGTTTTTACAGGCAGGGCGCCTGAGGTCTCCACGGGAGCCCATCTTGCTGAGATTGTCGCTGGCAGATTTACTTCCAGTGTGATTGTTGCAAGAATTTGTCTAACGGAACGAATGATCAACCCCGAGTAAAGGGATTATGAAAAAGTTAATAGCGTTGTAGCAATGTGGCCGTTAATGAAATACAGTTGGCTGCTTCCGCCATTTGGCACCAGCCAACCCAACACTGTCAACATCACAATCCGGTATTTGTTCCCAATTATTTCACAGCAACAACTGAAATACAATATGGTATTAATCATATTTATTATAAGTATCAATTTGAGAAATTTCTGACATGCCAGAAGATGAATAGGTTTATTATGAAAAGCAATTCTGCCCGGTGCACACCGACTGCTGCTGTATAATAAATAGCCTCCGTAGGAAAGTGTTTTGTTTTTTTTAAAGAAGTAAAGCGAAAAATAGCACTGCAAACAAAATGAAGCATCAGGACCCTTCAAATGCCTGCTATTTCCAAGGGCAACACACAACCAGGATACCCCGTGCCCATAGGCTGTGCCAGCGAGGTTATATCAGCCTTTGGAACATACCAGAAGGTTCATGAAGGTTTCATGAATGGGGTCCCAAGGGAGAGGGACCCTGGAGGCAAATGACACTTTCTGAATATGCAGTGCCCTCCGACCGCTTACAACGCTATCCCAGCATGCACTGCTTTGGGGACTGTGGTTGTATTATTGGCTCTATCCAGAAAACTCTCACTCTGTTACTGGGCATTATATTATTTCTTCACTTCACTCAGGTACTTTTATCAAATACCTAGAAAGGTTATTTCTAATAACACTATTTTAAAAAGCAGCCTGCCTAAAGCTTCTATTTTCTTTCTAATAGCTTTGTGACTGTGTTTATATTTATTTGCTCCTTACGCTCTTCCCTCACTCCTGCTAGGCTGTAAAGCAAACGAGAGCTGAGCATTCATGTTGTTCTCCGTCCGGTGCGTGGACACCTGGCGTGTGGTGGTCAAGAACATCTGTAAGATAAACACATGGACAAATGGATGAATGAACCAGTTCAGCCAGCGATGTCTCTATGAACTTAATTTGGGCAATTAAAAACCCCAATTTAAAACCTTTTTAAAAACATTTCTCTGTTTCCTGCTTGTTTTTTTGATCTCCTTGCTATTACTACCAAAGTGACTTTAAGAAAAAAAAAAAAAAAACACTACCTTCTTGCTTCCTCAAAGTGGCTACAATCTTTTTCGAGTCTCCTTTCTGTTCAGAATGGAGTTCCAAATCCTCAGCATGGCAGATGGAGCGCTCTATGATCTGGCCTTCCCTGGGTCCCGGCTTCACGTCCTGCCTCCTCCTCCTGCTTCGGGGCAATTGTTGTGTCCCTAAACAGGAGTCTTTGCAAGTGTGTCTGACCCTCTCACCTCAAGGCCCTTGCCCAGTGCTTCTCTTGGCCTTACGGTTGAAATGTCTATCTTTTTCCTTCTGTGAGTCTGAAGTCCTTAACCACAATTTAAAATCACCACTTTTTACTGCCATTTGTGTCAGAGAAATTTTGCCTCTGGGCCCTCTTACATGTTTCTTTCTTGATAACGTATTGCTGGTTAGCGATGTCCAACTCCTCCATTTTATCCCATCTGGAGCAGAGAGAGAGAGAGAGAGGAAGAGAGAGAGAGAGAGGAAGAGAGAGAGAGAGAGAGAGAGAAAGAGAAGCTTGGATAAACATTGAGGGATCTGGAGTTTTACAGAATCTCATGCACAGGGACAACATCTGTCAGATCAGACAAGCAATGAGACCTATAGCCAAGGAGACCCAGTGGAACTCCCCTGAGAAATAATAAAGATGTATGCTGGAAGACTTTCAGACAAATGATCAAAAGTCACCTGCCACCTCCAGGACAGTGTCACCGGTAGATAAAAACATTCCTGGCAGTCAAGGGATTTTATACTTGGTCTAATCTTAGAATTGTGGTAAATTATCCCGAGGAATGACTTTGGGGTAGAATGATATGCATCTGACTGCCTTCCAAGTTTGAGTTAAGAGGTGGAGGTCAAAATTTATATTCTTGAACTAAGGATCTATCAGAGGTAGTGGCGCTAGCCTCCCCCAAAAAAGGGGGATAAGAACATCCCTATTTACCTGCAAGTTTCAGATCAAGTGTCACTTCTGGGAAGATTGCCATCCATGTTGGAGCTGAGGTGTTTTTCCCATACCTCCAGAGACTATTGTATTTTACTGAGATATTTGTCACAACAGATGACATTTCTTTGCTGGAATGTGCATTTCTCCAGGTGGAGCAGAGGGTTCTGTGCTTCAGTTATCTTGTGTTCTTAGTGCCTACGTGTCATCAGGCCCAGAGTCGGTGCTCAATAGGTATTGACTACAGTTTGAAGAGCAAGAAAAAGCCAGCTCCGTGGATGTAACACCAAGAATAAGTCCTGTGGAAATAGTATATTCTGGTACTTTATTGCCAGCAGAATGGGCTGTGACCATAGACATGAACAACCTATGGAGAAGTGACAAGGACCTTGGGATGGTGGGACTATAATAGCATGCAAGTAACTACAGTGAAGTCAACTGCTAGTCACAGCAACGCTGACACATAAAACAAACTCCCATTAGAGTGGCCAGTACAATATGTGGCATATAGTAGTCAGTCAATCAATCAATCAGTCTCCTGGAACAGAAATTGGCACAAATATTGAAATCAAAGTGCCCTATGGTCTCTAAGGAAATCTGTTTGCAAGTAATCTTTTCTTTGTTGGGATAAGTGAGGTTTTAAAGATCATTCACAGAAACATGCCACCAAATATATTTTACCTTAGTTATCTTACCCGTGGCCGCAGCTTGGTCTGTCGTGGACTGGTGTGGCCAGGGAAGGCCAGCACAAGGCATCCACATAGCACAGCACATCTCTGGTTTTATTTACTTATTTTTTTGCAATAGTTATTCTCATTTTTACTCCAGTTTTTAGAAGATCTGTAGGAAATCACAGACTAACACCATTTCCTCCTTTGAATTACTTTGTTGGGTAGAATTTATTTTGCATAGACTTTATTAAAATCACTTTTTTTTTTTTTTTAAATCACAGCTTTAGTCTTATGGGGTTTTTTTACAGCCTTATTTTCTGCTGATTTGCTGATGCAAATGGCATTTGACCCTTGAAAGGGCATGGATATATTTTCCTTTAAACATTTTAAAATTACTAAAGAGAATTAGTTTTTAGTAATAGTGAGGGAAGAACATTCTACTCCTACAACTTAAGAAAGTGGGAGGCTCAATAACTAGATAATGGAAACCTATTAAGGGTTTTTATTTGTTTTTTATTTTTTAGTGTTTGTTTGTTTGTTTTAATTCCAGTGTCCAGACAACTGACATAAACATAAAATAGCTTGGAAGGAATGCTGAAAATAAAAAAAAAATAAACAACAAAAGTGACAACCAAACATAATACTTTGTCCATAATATTTTACAAAATGTCCACAAATGTCATCTCTTTCCATCTTCTTCCTGAAATGAATGGGAAATAAACTATTTATAGATTTGAGGTTTAGCTTAAGATATGGGTGTGGTTATTATAATTAAGGGAAAAGAGCTTGAGGTAACCTGGAATCCTTGTTGGGGACTTAGTAGCAGAGGGTAGGGAGAGCTACAATTGGCAGAAAGGACTATTGTTCTTCAACCTTCCTTAATAAACAGGAAGTGGCGATGCTGCAGTGAATTCCAGAACTCTTCAGACTCCGATCAAAAGTCAGCTCAATATGGGGTTCCTATAGGAGAGAGCCACACACAGAGTAAATGGAAGGTCTTGGTGCTGCAAGGGAGAGGGGGGTAGGAGGAGAAAGCACTGCAAGGAGAAAAAGATGTAGCCAGTGTTCTGAGGAAAGCTTGCAGGATTCATAGGAAGTTGGAGCCTGGGATTTCCTGTTTTGTGAACCTAATCAATCTACTTGCTTTTATCTTCTGTAAAAAAGGTAAAATGAATGGGGTTTTGGGTCCCAAAGAGGGAATTTTAGCTGGAATCAGTAGTATTACCTGAATACAAGTTATTCTCAGAGGAAAGTAAGGAAGAAGCTATCTGAGGGGTCAGGTTATTTCTAGAAGAAATGGATAATAGGTTGCATCTGTAGGCGTGTTTGGGGCCAACACGATGCAGTTCTCACAGCTGGTCACGAAAAGTTTACTCTTGTAACATCTCTGTTCTTATCCGCTGTGGTTGCAGAAGCTATTAATACACCTTAAAGAGGTCAGGGTACAAAGTGCCTTCCACAGTCCCCAACCGGGAAGAGAAGAGGAAGGGTGGGCTTGGGCACAGGGCTCCCGGCAGCCGCTCCACGCCCAAATCAAGGTCGAACCAGCCTGTACTGAACTCATTCCACTCACTGCATTTGAAGATGGAGAGTGTGGGACTGAATAGCAACGTGAGCACCTGGGAAGGGCCACCTGATAACGTCCCCAGAGCATTGATCTGAGGGTCAGGAGACCACGGGTGTGGTTATTATATATTATATATCCCTTCCTTTCTCAGGGTGCTACAAGTCAAAGTCAGTTCCTTCTCTGGGCCTCAAAGTCATCGTCTTAGAAGGAAAAGGAAAAATCAAAGGCGTTAGACTAGATCAGGATTTGGCAGACTACAGCCTGCTGGCCAAATCCAGCTCTCTGCCTGTCTCTGTATATAAAGTTTTATTGAAACGCGGCCACGCCGGTTCATTGTCATACCGTCGCAGGCTGCTTCTGTGCTTACTGCGGCAGAGCCCAGTAGTTTCCAGAGACCACGTAGTCCAAAAAGCCCAAAATATTTGCTTCTCGTCCTTTACAGAAAAAAAAATTTGCTGAGCTGGAGCCATAGAAATCTCTGGTCGAAGCTAATCCTCTGAAGGCCTGGCCACCCAAGTTTGCACTTGTGACCAAACCCATCAGGAAGTGCATTCTTCCTCATCTCGAACACAGCACAAGAATCAGTAGACAAGTCTGTCTGTGTCAATCCTCACATTTAAAATCCATTCACTTGAACATTTAGCAATTTTTCATGCTTATTATCATGCTTGGATTTAATACAGAAGGCTGTACGAGGTAGGGAAATAGCCTGAGCGTGTTTTTAAGTCTATTTTGCTTTCATGATGAGACCACTGAGACTTTTCTTGAGCAAGAGAGGGAGTGTGAAATAGAATAAGGCATCCAAATCAATAGATGAAATTTATTGAAAGGATGAGTAATTGGAGGAATGTTACAGAATATCAAGCAGATTATTTAGACAGCACATGCGTTTCCAGTTTGATCGGGTCAATTTGCAGGCCATCAGAAAGCAGCGAGAAAAATAGTGGGTTTGATCCAAGAGCCTTCTGCATGAGAATGTAGTAATTTGTTCGCTTTAGCTATTTAATCTCTTCCTCCTGTTCAGCGGAAGAAAGGAAACAGTGATGAGAGGGAAGTAATGAGATCATACTGTAATTGCTTACACAGATAACAATAACAGAAGCCTTTTCACACCTGCTAATATTTTATATTGTATTTACAACCCTTCCCCCTGTGCAGTCTCAAGAGCATGAATGGAGGGGCAGACCAGGCAAATTCTAGAGGGCATCCAGGAAAGTGGCTGCCAAGTTTGTCGGGTATCAGGTCCTTCCGTGGAGCTGGGGCCCCAGGTCTACTGATCATGGGCTTGGGGTGGGGGGAGCAGCAGTTATGTTGATAACGGGATGCTTAGGGGATTAGTGCAGCCAGGTTTGGGAACCACCTGTGGAGTCCCACCCCCCTCATGGTTTAGTGGTGAGACTGAAGTGACCTGCTGAATATCACCACCCTCATCTCCCCACCTTTCATCCCCAGCGGTGAAACACCAAGTCCCCACAGTGGCCCTGTAGGGATCATTTGGGATGTGACCCACTCTGGCCAGCCACGTGGGCCTCCATGCTCTTCTTCAAATGCACGGAGTGCTCTCCTGCCTCAGAGACCTGGCGCTTTTTGTCTCCACTTCCTGGAAGAAGTCTCACCTGTATCCACACGAATCACCTCCCACTCTATCCAAGGCTTGGTTCAGAAGTTACCTTGACATAAAAGCCTTCCTTGGCTTGACCTGTGTTTTCTTCTTGACGCTAATACCTACACGTTTGTTCATTATCGATTTTCTGCTGCATCCGATCGCAAGCTCCGTGTCAGAACAGAGGGGGGGTGCTTGTTGGCATCTGCACCCCCAACAGCTATGGCTGGCACACTGTGGACTCTCAGTAAGTGCGCCGGAATGAACGAACGAACGAATGGTTCTTCTGAACACTGTCCCCTGGACTGCAGGTCCAGTTTCATAGTGGAACGTGGAATAATGTTAAGAACTTTGAAATCAAACAAATGGGTTTGAATGCTTCCTGCGTGACTGAGTGACTGACTCTCGCTGAGCGTCGGCCTCCCGCGTGGAGAGCGGGGCACTGACGCTGCAGGGTCCCTGTGGCAGTCGCGTGAAGCAGCCGCAATACCAGCTCCGCAGGGAGACGCGGCTGAAGTGGGCCTGAGGCTGCGGTGTTCCCCACTGGGATTCCGAGGGGCTGAGAGGTTGATTGGCTTCCCCAGCCAGGCTGCGGAGGAGCCAGGAGAAGGCTGTCGTTTCTCAACGCCGAAGGAGTGGGAGGTTGTGTAATTCTCAGTCGGTGGCCTTTTGAACCACATTTCATCACGATATTGTGAAACGGGGAACAATAGGGAGCCTCATCTGGCCAGCATGCATCGGGCCTCGTGCTCCGTGGGCCGGGCCAAGGGGGGAGCAAGATCCGGGACGGCCTCGCACAGTCCCTCCAGGCCTTCGCTCTCACGGGGCTGCTGGGAGCCGGCAGGTCCGCCCCGTGGAAGCACCGGGCCAAATCACCAAGCCGTCCGAGTGGCCGCAGAGCAGAGCCATGCCCTCTGTCTGGGGCCTCCCAAGGTGAGACTGAAGGCCTGTGGTTTCCAGAAGAGAGAAGGGAGCAAAGAGCATTGACGACCATGGTAAAAGCCGAGGGTGTCGGGACCCAGCGACTCACTTGCACAACCCCACCATGATTTTATTTAATCCTATTAATTTATTAGCTGAATTGTTGGCCTCATTTTCCAGATGAGGAAACAAGGCTTGGCAAGGTCTAGTTATTTACAGTATTATGTAGTTGTTTAGCACACATGTGCTTGCAAGACTTTGCCCAAAGACTTGGTTCTTTTATATTAGTTTTGTAACCATAGGAGCCATGCCTGAACTCGTGTATCTGTGTTCCCTGTTGTAAAACATATGATAATAATAACTACTCATTGAACTTGTTCTTAAAATCAAATAAGCTGTTAGGGATAAAGCGCTCGTTCGAGTGCCTTTGCCCATAGTATGTGCTCAGTAAATGCTTGCCAGTGTTGTTCCTAGCAGCCTAAGCAACCCGCCTGAGAGGCAGAGCTGAGGCCCTGACTTAAGCTGCTGCTTTTCTGTTGAACCTCACTGCTTCCACTGATTCGGGCTCCAGCAGGAACCTTAGGCCCAAGGAATTCACGTTCTTGAAAAGCTTGAACTGCGTGGCTTCTATGGTCCCTTCCAAACCTAAGATTTAGTCATTCCAGGGAGAGAATCACCCATCCTATGCTGAGAGGTCTCAAGGAAAGGCAGCCTGGAATCTTCACTGGAATCGCACCCTCTGACGGCACCTCCCTTCTCTTCCGGCTGCCTCCGTGGACTCCATCCTGTCATGCAATTGGTCCCCCTCACACGCAGCTCCTGGCACGTCATCAAAGCGAGCTCTCTCCAAGGACACGGGACAGGATGGGAAAACAAATCGTGTACTGTCACCTCCGAGTGCGATCAGGGCAGGCACGGCGAAGAAGGAAGGGTATGCTGTGGAACTGGGGGTCGGCCAGGAAAGGTGCCGCGCTGCCTGCCTCCCCCAGGTGGCGTGTGGGGCTGTGCGTGGGCCCTCTCATGCCCCCAAACATTCCCACGCAGAGCGATGCGTAAGAAGCACAGCCTCTGCGGATTTCTCCTGCAATCAGAATCCTTTTCCTCTCTTGTTCCAAGTCATAGCAGGGAAGCGGGCTGGCTCTGTCGATCCAGAAAGTATCAGGTTTATCCCACAAAATCCTTAGGGCAGCTGTGGTTTGCCCTCATCTCCTGACAGCGTGGCTGAGGAGAAGGAGCCAAAAGATACAGCATCTCTCTTCCAACGAAAACTCCACTTCAAAGAAGAAAGTGACCACGGTGAAGGAGGTGAAGTCACAGCTTCAGCATGGCTTTGAAGCCGGGGGAGAAGATGGAAATTATGTGCAGGCAAGCAGGGTATAAAAATAAAATCCTAAAAGGGAAAAGCAAGACTCCTCTGCCATGGGTGTGAAGCAGAGGAAACGGGCCAAGGCAAGGAACAGATAAGCAGGCCCGCATGATGCAACCCCACGAGGAAAAGGCCACTTAAATGAGAAAGGGAAGGAAAATGCACGGAAGTTGTAAAGTGTGAGAATCAAAGTGGAAACAGAGTCAACTCTCTCAATAGTCAGTTTATTATAAAACCCTCCCGGAGGGCAGGAAACATCCTTTTATGTGCTGTTTCTACATATTCTGGTATGTGACAAGAGCCATGGGGCTTCCTGATCTTGTGTAGGGCCACATACCAAGTGTCACTTTTGAGGTCCTTGTAGTTTTTTGTGTGTGCTTCTTGTTATTGCTTCATTATGTATTCATTCATTCACTCATTTATTCATTCACTCACTCATTCATTCATTCACTCATTCACTCACTCACTCATTCATTCACTCATTCACTCACTCATTCATTCATTCACTCACTCGTTCATTCATTCATTCACTCATTTACTCATTCATTCATTCACTCATTCATTCCTTTGCTCACTCATTCATTCACTCATTCATTCATTCATTCAGTAAACCCAGTTCTTTGGCTCTCCCTTCGCCATGCCCTATTATAATTCCTGCTGTGGCCTTGAGCCCATGAGTGCCTCTGAGTCCTCTTTTATCTCTGTTAGCATTTAGCATAGAGCCTGCCACAGAGTAACAAAACAATAATACTGGTTGAATGAATCAATGAATGGATTCATGAATGAAAAAATGAAATATCCAGATTGAAAATGAGAACAATCCTGTCTGCCTCTTTGTTTGTTTGTTTTTTATTTCCTTGATATTAATTATTTACATACTTGGTAATATATAAGTAGCTAGCATCATGGGCCCACAGGCTAATATAAATTTAGAGGTGATTCTAGATGTAAGGTAGAAAAGTATTTTAGTATATTATAAAAGACTAATTCTGACACTGGAGTCACCAATGGCATGATGTATTTAAAGGTGAGCGTAGGGCTAATGTTCATATAAAAATCATCCACTGGTATTTGCTGCTGGTTAATATTTTTATTCAATCTCAAGGTAGAACAAAGACAGTGATTAAGAACCTAGAAAATAAAATTCATAAGAAAAGGTTAGAGGAACTGAAATTATTTACCCCAGAGAAAAAGTATATATAGTCTTTCAGTGAAACCTCATTATCCAAAATCAATTTATTCAAACAAGGGCATAATTTAAACTGACAGCAATGTTTCCAATGAACAAACAACCTACTGTTTAAAAAGGAAAAAAAAATCAACCATTTAACTGCAATATCATTTTCTTTCCTTTCTGATCTTTTCTGTTTTAGATGATCAGAGATTTATTTTATATGAAAACTTCTGGCCCCCATTCTGCACGGCAGTGGAGGTAGCTGTTTACATGATAGGACAAAATAGGGCCATGCCCCGCCCACTTCTGGCCCTTAATTTCCTGTTCTCTAAAATGAGAGCGTCCATTCATTCAGTAAGTACTGAGGACCTACTGCATACCAGGCTCTGTGTTAGCTCTAGCAATACAGAACTTATAACAGACCAACTATTTTCATTAATGCAAATAATGCACATAATACATCTTTCCAGTTAAATTCCTCTTCTCCCAACCTTAAAGATGCCTGGGAATCCATTTGAAATCCATACCCTAGCCCTAAGTTAAGGCATCTACAAAGCACATATTTAGCTGTTGGGTGAAGGGAGGCAGCAAAGTAAGCTGTTATCTAATTTTTTTTTCATCCAGTTACTTTTCAGGTGGGCCACTGTCCAAAAAAAAAAGAGATACAAAACAAATGAGTTTTGAAAGGTAAAAAAGAAAATATTTTAAGAAGTACCTAGTGGTTTACTGAGAAATATGAAGTTCACAGAGGTCAACTGACCTCTTCAAGTTAACACAGTAAGTTAATAGCAAACGAAGCCTATAATTCCAGTCTCCTGGTTATCTTAGAGCTCTGCTATGTACTGTTCTGTCTCCCATTCCTATTAGTCAGTAACTGCATTCAGTTACTAACAGTAACTACTAGTCCATGGTTATTAATAACAGAGCCCGATATAATGGCAGAAAATCATAAAGATTTACCCACTCACATAAAATCCAGAGAAAAGCAGCTTGTAATTGCTACCAGGAACCCAGACTTTTTCTGTCACTCTACTTTATCGTTTTGACCTGTGGCTACAATCTTCATGTCACAAGAAGGCTGCTAGGGCTCCAGCTATCACATCGTCTTTAATTAGGTACATGGCTGCCTGGTATATTTTCCATTTTCTATTGCTAAATGGAGGAAAATAAATATTGTGTAGGAAATACCTGTATCACATCATTGTTAGGAGACAGTTTTCGACAGGTCTCATGCATTTCTGCATATCTTATGAGCAAAGGTACTGCCTTCCTGTGTTCTGGACTTTTTTTTTCAAGGAATTTTGTGTAGCAAACAGCCTTGGAAGCTAGAGAGGCAGAGTCTCCCTCCAAAGCAGATGGCAGGTTTGTTTACTGTCTAGTATAATAAACAGACATGCTTACTGCCTGTTATAAAAGATTCAGGTTCTCTAGACCCAGTATCTGTCCCCTGTAACTTGACTGACTCTCTGTTCAAGACTCACGTGGCCGTACTGATGTCACCTTCTAGGAATGGAGGCTCAGGGAATTGTTTAAGAAAATGATGTTACTCTATTATTACTCTGAGTAACCAACTGTCCTCTGTCTCCAATCCCTGAGTCTTCCTCTTCCACCAGCTTCCATGAATCTGCAAATGGCTGACTTGTTAGCTTGTGAGTAAAATCTCAGACCCCTCACGGTTCTTGACAATCACCCATACGGACCTGCTTTGTATAACACAATATAGCTAAGGGGCCTAGCTCCCAGGTGTCTAGAGCAGGTGACTCACATATACTTAAATAAGGAAATGATAAAGCAAGAAAAGGCACCCAAAGGGCATTTTAATGCATCAGCCTCTTGATTGGAAGTCCTGGCTGTCCCACTGAGGAGCCTTGTGACCTTGTCCGAAGTCCCTCACCCTCTCCAGCCTCAGCCTCGTAGGCCAGTAGTCCGCTCATAAATTGCTCAACCTTTGTTTACACCCTAACCTACTACGCTCTTTGGCTTTGGGCCACATCACTACAGGAAACCTCTCTTTCAGGGTCTCCAGGGACTCGCAATCTCCAACTGACCCTTTGCACTCCTTATCTGATCCCCGCTGCCCCACTGACATTCAGCTCCCTACCGTTCCTCTTCCCTTGTCTGCAGTGAAAACGTTCTCTCCTGGTTTCCCTGAAACCTCCAGAAAACTATTCCTCAGTCGAGCTCTTCCTCCTTTCTTCACCCTTGAGTGTCGGTGTTCATGTGTGTCCGTCCTATACCTAGCTTTCCTTTCACTCTGCAGAGCAAAGTCGATACATGTGTTAATAAAACCCCTCTGATGGCCACGCCTGTGCCGGTAGCTGCCGAATTTCTACCTCCAGCCCAGACTGCTCTCCTAAGCACCAGGCCTGTATTTTTATCTGCCCTTTCACTCTGTACCTGGACGTCCCATTGAAAGTTCAAGTGAAAACACCGTCGAAGACAAACTTATTTATCTCCCCCCTTTCTCGAACCCACTGGGTCTGGAACTCCTCTCTGCGTGAACGGTGTCACCATCCGTGACAGTTTTCCGTGTCAGATGCGATACTGACCCTGGTGAGCTTGCCTCCCTGGGTTCTCGCGCTTCTCTCCTAAGTAGCTCTCGGAAGCCTTGTGTTTCCTTCCCGAGGCATCATTATGTGACCTCCGGCCCTTACCACCTCTCACTGTGGCCCCACCTGCAAACAGGGTCTCCCACATCCTCCCTATCAGATTCTGGACGGACCCACAGAGCAAAAATCTCATCTCTCCGCCGCTCTGATGAACACCTTCGGGTGGCTTTTCCCCGTCGGAACCGAGACGTCCAAACTCTCCAGCATGACTCTCGAAGCCCTCGTGCTGTCTCGGACCTGCCTCTAGATCACCTCCCGTTTCTCCGCGTCTCACATCCCCAGTCCTGATGAAGCACTCTGTTTCCAGCGTGTGGCCTGATAGCCCCGACCCTGCACCCCCAGAGAGACTGATCCTTCCGCCCGTTAGTCCACGTGGACCCTCAGCCCAGCCCAGCCCAGCCCGGAGGCCTTCCGTCCTGCACAGACTGGGACACCTCCCTCTTCCGGAGGCTGATTCCCCGCTCCCTGTGCTCCTCGCTCCCTCCTTGCTACCCTGAAGAACCCTCCTCTGGCGTTTCTCACACCACGGTAGGCTTTACTTGTTGACATTCCCGACTCCACCCATCAGCCGTGGCTTATTATCTTTATATGCCCAACGCAGGGCACAGGTCCAGGCGCACAGAAGAGGTTCAGTGAAAGTATTATGAATGGATAAGAAAGCTGGTGGAGGGGGAGGGGTGGAGCAATACCAGCAAAAAATAGTTTGTCACCAAAGTACAATGAAAGGAAGAAAGGACCAAATTTACCTTCTTCACAGTTTGTCTCAAATAACCCCCCCCCCCCCACCCCCGGAATGTTCTGAGGCAATCTTCGCCCTCCTGGGCCCTAAAATAAGGCGTCAAGGTCACCGAGAAGTAACAGATTGGGAGTTGCACGCGCGAGCACGGCGTCTGCCTCCCAGTCCCTCCCCAGATACGCCAGTGGGGGAAAGGGCGGGCACAAGGCCGAGGTTCATCTTGAATCCACACAGAAGGAACAAGTCGTGGGCACCGGCAACGTCCGAGTGTTCTGCACTGGCTCAGACAAGGCTGTGTGGGTGGAGCAGGGGAACGAGCGTGGGGCAGGATACAGGGTCAGAAGGTTCCGGTGGAAGGGACACTCCAAAACTTGCCACCTCTAGGTCCTTGGGCAGCTTCCTTGGCCTCTCTCAGCCTCAGTTTCCTCATATGTAAAATGGGAATAATAATGACACCTACCGCGTGAGTTTGTTAACGGGATCAAAAAGGAGAATGTGCACGAAATGCTTTCGAAGTGCCCAGAAGAGGAAACGGGCTGTTAACCGTTGCAAAGGCGGTCTTGATATAAGCCAATCTGCTCCAAGCACCAGACCCTTCCTTGGTAAAAAGGGAGTTAACTTTTCTCCCCGAGTTGTGTGAAGATTAGGTAAGAAATACGTACTTTTTTCCATTTAGAGCACTATTCACTTGAGAAACTGTTATTTATGCTGTTATTATGGAAACTAGGGGGTCAAAAACTAGCCAAGAGAAGCAAAACTATGTTTGTGAGTTCATCTCAAAACAAAAGAGCAGGATTTTATGTGTGAACAAACCAAAAAAAAAAAGAAAAAATAAATTTAAAAAAAGCTTCACACATTGGAGAAATAATAACTATGGGGCCTGTGTGCTTTTTATTCATTTATTTGCTAACTTACTGCTTTCTCCTAGTAAGATACCTTTCAGCTGCTATTGTCCTTGTTTCAGATGAACAGATACACAGGATATTCATGTAAGTTTAAAAACCACCCAAATGGGACTCAACTGTGTGTCAGCTATTCTGTAAGAGGTGCTAGGAACTAAAATTGTGATTCCAGTTGTTATTTGTTGGTTCTGACACCTCCCTTCTTCCCTTAAATCCAAGTTGTATTATAAGAATTAATTGGAAAGTCATACATAGGTACCGTAGTCTTAACTAGTTAATCACATAGAGCATAACCCGCATGCCTGATGTCCCGTCGCTCTGCTGGTAATGCCTGGGCCCTTTCTCACTGGGAAACCGAAGGCATCCTCAGCCAGCTATCACTTTGTTTCAGCCTCCTGACCCTTACTTTATGCACATCCTCCGATACCCACTGATGTCTTTCACACCACACAACGTTTTTATCTCAGACGGTTTCCACTCCTGTGGTTGCTTCCTTTATCAGCGGTTTCATACTAACTGCCATGAATTCAGTCCTTCTGGGATCATGTTCTAGGCTTCCACTCTAGGTGCAGTCTCCATCAATTTATAACAAAAGCCCACCCGTCCGCTTGGCGGTTCCACTTGCGTGTTCCACAGACAGCTTAAATTTCACAAGCCTAAATTTGAACTCACTTTCTTCTTTGCAGGGAAGATTCTCCTACTGTGCCATAGAAGAGCAGATAAAAATCTCATACCCAGCCTAGTTTGATCTCCAAAGCCAGACTGGTTCTATTGGTAACTTGCTGTGTGACTTGTAGTGAATTATTAACCCCTCTGTGTCTCATTTTTCTCATCTGATATTGATATCACTTAACTTGTCAAGTTTTCCTAAGAATTAAATAAATTATCATATGGAAAACACTTAGGACAATCCCTGTCATGTAGCAAATATTATTTATATCAATAGCAACTGACCAAGTAAAACTCACTTGGAATCCGTCAGCACTTCCACATCCAATTGATCACTGGCTTACTAAATCTCTCACGTATGTCTATACCAAAACCTTTGTTTAAGTTCCTTCATCTTTCATCGGAACTAGTACAACAGGCCCTTAAATGCTTCACTCACTTGTTCATCCATCGGGCAACAAATATATATTCACTCCTTGCTTTGGAGCTGACACTGTGCTAAAATAAAGAGTGGAAAACAATAGTAAATTTGTGGGCATGGTCCCCTCCTTCTGGTCTTGCCTTCTCCAATGCGGAGCTATATTATTGTGCTCTGGTCCCCACCGTCATCATTTCAAAGTCACGACTTCCCACATGCCGTGACCTGGCCCTATTTTGCCTCTCCCTCCTGTCCACGTCCCAATGCCCTGCTTGAACCTCCATGACAAGCACTCAACTCTTTGCTTTTTACAGAAGGTTCCAGGTTTCTTCTTTCCCCTGGGCCCTTGCACCTGCCTTTTCCTCTGATCCCTCCAACTCTACCCACCCACATCCTTTTGCATACCTAATTCTTTGGGGCTGTTTTGCTGATCCCTAGCTCTATGTCCCTATAGCATGCCACACTCCATCTTGTCATGAGACAAAATTAAGTGACATTGCTATTTCTGTTTTATTCATCTGCTCTGGGCACTAGAGGCTGTATCCCCTGGAAAACCCTTGCTGATTTAACAAATTAACTCTGAAACTTCAGTGGCCTCTATTTTCACATATAGTGAAAATTCCTTTTCTGCTTATGTTAGCAGTTGGACACAGGTGTTAGCTGTCAAAGTTAGCTTTCCACGTGCGGCAGGTGGCCCCCAAGTCTCGTGGGACCTGGACCTGTGTGTATCCAGCAAATGAGGAAAGAGAGAGTAGAGAAAGCATATCTCCTCCCTGGGCTGTTGCCCTAGGAGTGATACACGCCCTTTCTGCTTATCCCATTGGCAAGAATTCACTTGACAGCCTCTAGGATTATAAGGGAGGCGAGGAAAAGGGGTCTCTGCTGAGGCAGCCCCTTTCCAGCAGCAGCTCTCATCTCTAGAACTAGAAGCAGATATCTCTGGTAGACAGCCAGCCCTCTCTGGCATAGCCGGTAAATTCCAGGAAGCCAGGGACCATACCTTGTTGATTGTTTGTTTTCTCTGCTTAACGGTGCATAGCACAGAAGAGATTCCCAGTGACTGTGTGCGAAGTAAGATGAGACTTTGCTTCTCTGGCTCCAGTTTGTCCTATTCCTAATACACAGATGCAGGGAAGCTGTCAAGGTCTCCGGTAAATTTTAGGATGAGCTGTCACCTTTTTTAAACCTAGAGACAGCATCTCCCAGGCCCCGTGGCTTCTCAGTTTCTGAGCACTGGTGGGTCATCCCAGGCTAGAGCAAGAGAAAAACCATCGTGCTGCTTTCTGGTGGGTGGGAGGATGGTGCTTCTCCACCAGGCAAAATACTGGATTTGCTGTTTCCTGGAATTCACTACCAAAGATCTTTCCCACAGACTACAGGTTTCTGGAGTCAGAGGGAGGGGTCACTAAAGGACTAGTTCTTTCATTTTCAATTCAGGGAGGACTTCATTAGAGTTTGAAGGACCTCAAAGACCCTCTGGTCTACGGATGGCAAATCCTTGCCATATACAACACTGATCTACTAACACATCTCTGGCAAGCATCGCTAGTCATTTATACTCTACCCCCACCAAGCCAGTCTGTGGGTTGAGAGGGATTTTCATCACAGCGATTCTGACTCTGACTCAAAACATTTTGGAATTAGTATGAAGGTGATTCTATTTGTCATCTTTGATCCACTCCATCTCCTTTTTATTGTGTGCAAGTATGAGGCAATTGACAGAAAGAGACGAAGTAACTTTACAAAGGTCAGCAGAAAATTGGTAGCAGAGCTAAAACCAAAATTTAGGCATCCTAATCCTTAGTGAGGATTTTTTTTTTTAAATTTCTACCACTTACGCCCTGGCTGGTTGGCTCAGCAGTAGAGCGTCAGCCTGGCCTGTGGAAGTCCCGGGTTTGAGTCCCAGTCAGAGCACACAGGAGAAGCACTCATCTGCTTCTCCACCCTTCCCTCTCTCCTTCCTCTCTGTCTCTCTCTTCCCCTCCCACAGCCAAGGCTCTATTGGAGCAAAAGTTGGCCAGGGTGCTGAGGATGGCTCCATGGCCTCCACCTCAGGTGCTAGAATGGCTCTGGCCACAACGGGGCAACACCCTAGATGGGCAGAGCACCGCCCCCTGGTGGGCATGCCGGGTGGATCCCAGTTGGGCGCATGCGGGAGTCTGTCTGTCTGACTGCTTCCCCACTCTAACTTCGAAAAAATACAAAAAAAAAAAAAGGTTTTTCTACAACTTAGAAATAGAACATTCAAAGCAAAAAAGATCACCCCAGAAGCCTAGATATGGGTGGGGAGAGTGCATGTGGCCGTGTGCCCTGAAAATAAATTCTGCACCTCACAATTTGGCCGAGGGCGTTCTCTGGCATTTAGGAAGATTTACATTTTGGGTTTCAAAAGATGCTCAGTTTTTGTAAGTGGCACCAACTTGCCATGGACTATGGTTAAGATCTTGGGTCCCGGGAGCAGGCAGGTAGGTTTTCCAGAGTCTGTCCAGGCGTCCAGTGGCTGCGTGACCTTAGGCAAACCGGCATCCTGGTCCAAGTGCCATTGCTTCCTCTTCAAAACCAAGTACAGTACAGGCGTTAGAGGTGAGGTCAGGTCACCACGTACAGCATTCAACACACTGTACCATAGGCATCAGAGCTGCTCCTTTACACCCAATCTCGGATTTCAACACACGTTGTCAGAAAAAAAGGATGTTTGCACAGCTTAACAGTAAGATGAAAAGCGTAACTCCAGGGTCTCCAGCAACCTGACTTTAATCCTGGCTTTTCTGCTGTCAATTGTTACGATCTTGGGTGAGTTGCTTTGCTCTCTGGTCCTCAGTTTTCTCACCTATAAAGTGGGAAGATTGGAACACTATAGTAAGGACCCTTTTATCTCTGAAGTCCCACGAGTCTGTGTTCTCTAATGTCCAGCACTCTGCTGCCTGCGCTCCTTTC
Organism: Saccopteryx leptura; assembly: GCF_036850995.1. NCBI lineage: Eukaryota > Metazoa > Chordata > Mammalia > Chiroptera > Emballonuridae > Saccopteryx > Saccopteryx leptura. The sequence continues at coordinate 361,000,557 of NC_089505.1, forward strand.
CTCCACTGAGAGAGAATTACCAGGAAGGGCTGCTAACCAGGCTTGTTTTGGGTGCGGTACCCAGTCACCCCTGCAGCTTGGCATTTGAGACCCATCTCCGTGAGCAAAGTATGCTCCGAGTCTGACTTCAGCCTGCTGGCCCAACAAAGTCACTGGCTACTGCCAGCAGGAACGGAGGGCTGTTCCACTCATGAGGCAACTGTCTTGTTATAATTCGTGGACGTGGGAGTGAGGGGCATGTCCCTGGGGGCATATCCATAGCATCTCCCTCCAATAAAAAGATCATCTGAGGTAAAGCCTCTCTAAAAATAACTAGCGATACAAGTGCACAGCAGAACTGTAGCCCACAGCTGCGGGGCAGAACTGTAGCCCACAGCTGCGGGGCAGAACTGTAGCCCACAGCTGCGGGCCAAGCACCAGCACAAGCAGCAGGAAGGACCAGGAGAGGTGGCTGGCTGTGTTTTGGAGGGGAGGACCTTGGTCATTTCTTTCTGGAGCATAAATCACTTTGGGTGCCAGGCATGGTTGCTAGGTGCTGGACACACAGAAATGGCAAAGATATATACATGCGGTTTTCTGTTTTTAAGGAGATCACAGTTAATGCAGTTATACTGGTAACTAAGGCAATCTTAATACTGTAATATATAATATTGTGGGCATTCACCTAGAGATTAAATTTATGATTTTAGCATAGAGGCCTATTTAAGTAGCTAGGGCTCCTCTGCAGGACACCAAGCTGCTGTTACGTCTGTGGATGCCCTCGGAGCAATGGACCTGCCTGCCACTGGGCTTTGGACACAACTTGCTAAGGCCAGCCTCCGCTGATCCACCAGTACCCCTGTACCACAGACTCGCGCTGAGGTGAGACCATTCCTGATGGACCACCTTCCATCCAAAGGCCTTAGAGTCACCTGGAGACCCCAAGATTCATACCAAGAAAAGCAAGGGAAGCTCAGAGGGATTGAACTTCCATTTCTCCAGCTACCAGCAGATGAAGGGGAGAGTGGTTTTAGTATAGAATGGGATATATTGGTTGTACCACAAACATCATAGGGAAAACTCCACTGAGAGTAATGTGACCCCATTAAATGGTAATAGAAAAGAAGGATTTTTATGGAGGCAATAACATGTGAAGTCAAATTTTAAAAAAGATGAAGATTTTTCCAAGTTGTGCTGGGGAAGGGGAAATTACAATTCAGGCAAAGGAATTGCATAATAGGATTATAAAGAAGCAGTTTCCTCACCCCTCAGAAATAATCTGCCCCAATAGAATCGGACGGTCTTCACATTGGTTTATCGGCTATAAGGGAAACCTCTGATTCACCATGCAACTTTGAAGAGTGTCCATCAGTGACCTGAAGGAGAAAACAGAGCAGAGCATCTGGGGACACTGACCATAGCCTTGACGTCAGAAAGGTCTGAAGGTCATCTCGTGTTGAGTCATTAACACAAGTCCATGCTGGAGCAGCCACAAAGAGCCAGAATGAAACTTGTGTCTCCTTGGTGTGAAAAGGTGGGCCGGGGTGGGAGAAGGGGTCTTCTCCATTCATCAAGAAAGAAAAGGCTTTGGGGAAGCGATTCAGCACAAACAGAAAGAGGAAGACCAGGACAATGACGAATGCTGTTCATCTGCCTTACAGAATTAAACTCTATGAACTTTTCTCTCAAGTAACATGAATCAAGGGCACCATCTTGCGCTGACCGCTCAACCCTCTGTGGTTTGATCCTCACAACGCTCAAGGTGGGCAGCAGCCTCCGCATCTCACTGCTGGGGAGACGGGCTGGGGGAGCACGCGGGGCTCACCCACGATCTCCCGGTGTGTCCGAGGCTGGTGGTGAAGCTAGATCTCTCTGGTAGGTTCTCCTTGGCCTTAAGAGAAGGGTATGGGCGAAGGAAGAGTTTAAGTATCAGGGCGTTTATTCTAAATTCAAGACTTCCTTTCCCCTTCAGGAGAGGACCGGGGAGCATCCTCCAGCTTCTTCTCTAAAATATATTCTAATGACCTTTCTTTCCACTTGGCTCCTAATCTCATGTGACTTTCTGGGGGCTGCGGCTTTTCACGCGGAGCGCATTACAACATTCCAGCCCACGAGTCGTCGCCCATTCGCCCCAGCACAGTGTCCCCAGAGCTTACATGCTCGATGTGGTAGAGGAAAGGTTAGCCTTAATCTCCTCTGCTAACGACAGAATTGGCTTACCAAACCTCACGCAGGAAACGTTGATGGCATTTGTGTGACAGGTTACGTGTGCCTCTGCTGAATGGAACACGACACGGTGTTTCATTACCAGTTCGTTTCTTCTGTAAATGAATGCGCCCTTTCTGAATTTAATTTAACAGAACAAACATTTATTGTGAATACACTCTGCAACAGACACTGTGCTGTAGGAGGTAATACAGAAAATGCATAGCAGAGTCGCTGCACTCGGCTTCCCAGGGCAGCTGGGTTAAGTCAGCAGGCAACTGAGCAGCACCGTGTGCAACAGGAGTTAAAATCAAGGTCTTTGAGTTTACTTTACAAGCCGCTGAGGACTATCCATAAATTCAAAGTTGTCTGATTACGAAAGTAACAGCGTCTTTTTAGGCGTGACTCTTTCTCACCCATTGAGAAGGGCCTTATTTTAGTTTTGATACTGCAACAGTCCTTTTCCGAGAAGAGATGGGCATGCAACCATTGATAATAAGGCCACAGTTTATTGGACAGTTGTTAGAATCCATGCACTAGAGCTGTGTCTCTTGGTGAGTAAGCACTCAAGGAATAGAACCTATTATTATAGAGCTGTAATGAACCCCCAAGCAACCCCCGGGGGTAGATGGAGTCATTACCCCAATTCTGCAAGTGGAGAAACTGAGGCTTAGAAAGTTAATCAACTTGCTCAGGATCACATGAGCAGATTTGTGGGTTGGCTTGTCTTTTTGTTTGTTTGTTTTTGCTTTGCTAAATTTTCTTTTAAACTTAATAGGGCTGGCCTAGGGATAGAGTGTAGTGCCCACTCAAAGTGTAATCTTCCTGACACCTGTCACGACATCCCTGTGTGTTCAGCAAGGTCTCTGCTGTCTGGCTGGCATGAACCCAACCAATCGCCAGTCCAGTGTGAGCTCAGGAACCTGTGCAGTGTAGGGCCCCCTGATCATTCTTTCAACCAAGTTGCTCTTTGCCTGGTCTCAGGGAGTTTCCTCCCGTGCATGTAGAAATCACTGTCATGTTGTCACAGGGAGACCCCATGGGGCTTTCTGGTGGACTTTATTTTCTCCAATACTTTCTCCCAGCAAATTCCAGATACTTCCATTTCTACCCCAAATGATTCGTCCTCCTGGACTCAGGAGGTTGCCAGCCTGCCCCTTGCCCCACAATTCATACATTGTGTCTAGGCAAAAAGCCGGGTCCTTGGAAGGCTAACCCCATTTGTTTCCCTCGTTTCAGGGACCATGGGCCTGCACTGCCTATCACCTAGTCCTTGAACATGGTTGTTTTAAATATCTCATACCATTTTCTAGTGGTTTGTAATAGGAAAGCTAGTCTGAAGAAGGTTACTTGCTCCTGGCTGGAAGAGAATGTTCTCCTGTCAATGTAACAATATTCAGCAGTGTCTTGAATGAAAAAAAAAAAAAAAAAAGTACATTGTAATGAAACATGTATAGTCTGGTCCCATTATGGGAAAATATATGTTAGAAATACATCTGAAAATATATACATGAAGCGTTCCTAGCGGTTTCCAAGTGGGTAAGAATGTGGACATTTTAGTTTTTCTTCCTTTGGTCCCTGATTGGAAACATGCATTACTTAATAACATAAAAGAGGAGAACGTTAGGGGGAAATTAAATGATAAAATATACAGTACTCAAAAGAAAACTTACAAGTAAAATAAGCCACCTAGCTCCATCATTAGAGGTGAGTGATGCCAATCAGAATAAAGGTTGTTCTACGCGAACACGTCACGGCCCTGTCTGGGCATCCAGAAACGAGTCACTGCTCTTTAATTTAATTTGAATTTTCCCTTTTCTCATACTCAAAAATTTTGACCACTTTCCTTACAAAGAGTTTCTGCCAAAAGTTAACTCTTGACACATTTGTCACTCTAAGCTAAAAGATTGTTATTTTTATGCATTGTACCCCAGTTTATTTATTTATTACGTGTTTTCTACATTTTTTCCAAATTGAATTTATTATTTTGGACATTTGTTGAAAATTTGCTCCTTTATATATATGTTTCTCCCTCTTTGGCCTATTCTATCTGGATAAGGAAGGGAGCTGAAATTTACTGCTGTTGATCAGCCATTGCAGTCTCTTTCGGGTGATTTTGCTCATTTGATTTTCAAAATTACCCCCAAAAGTATTTTTAATTCTCATTTGTTACTTGTGGAAACTAAGTTTCCAGAGGCAAAAGGATTTTCGTATCAGGACGATGCTGTAACCAACTGCGCTATCTGGCCAGGGCGTCGCAAAAGAATTTTCGAGACTAAAACTAGGAAGCGATATTTTCAACACTAAGCTCCAGACTCCAGATGTACTTTTCTTTTTTTAATTGACTTTGTCGGGGTGACATTGGTTAATAAAACTATACAGGTTTTAGGTGTATGGTTCTATAATACATCATCTGTACATTGCATCGTGCATTCGCCACCCAAAGTCACGTCTCCTTCCGTCACCATTTACCATTTCTCCCCTTCCACCCCCTTCTGCCTCCCCCCCCCACCCCGTTCCCTTCGGCAGTCACCATACTGTTGTCTGTTTTCTTTCCTTAATCCCTTCACCTTTCTCACCCAGCCCCCAGCCCCTCCCCTCTGACAGCTGTTTGTTCCTTCTCTGTATCTATGAATCTGTTTCTATATGCACTTTTTAATTTACTGAGAGACTATTACACAGAAATTAAGTAGAATCTCATCCTCGCTGCCCAATCTTCACAAGAGTTTTACAATATGCAAGCCGTTAGTTCACAAAAACACGTGGCTCTGCCCTCATCAAACGCTGTGTCTCAGTATAACACTGCGTAGTACACACACCCAAATAGAGAGGTGACTTAAATCCCTGAGCAGGTCTTAGATGCAGATTTTTTGAGGTCGTTTTAATTTTGGTTGTAATCTTCCCTATGCTTTCATAGAACTTAGTACTTTTGTTTATATACTATTGTACTTATAAGATTTTACTTAGTGAGTGATCTACTTGAGACCCTGGTTTGGTAGCGATAAGTATGTCTCAATTCCTAGCCTTGCACGGAGTCTGACGTGGAGACCCCTGAGCAGAGTGTGTACGAGTGATGTTGGAAGCAGGAGTCCCACGAGTGCACAGACAACCCTGTTTCATCTGGAGAGGGGTCAGGAGGGCTTCTGGAAGGAGAGCACGACTGAGTCAAATCCTGACGGATAAGTAAGAGCCGGGCTGGTTGGGGATGACAGGAAATGGGAAAGAGGTGTCAGGTGTCGAACTCACGCAAAAACACGCGACAGCACGACAAAGTTTGATGTATTTGAAAACTTACACGCATTTAAATCTGTCCGAAGAACAAGTACGGTGGTAGAAGGGTGAGAAGAAGGATGGAGAATTTGACACAATTTAGATCTCAGGCAAAATAGCACGTGGAGTGGAAGGTTTAGTCCACAAACTAAAGACTGAATCTTCCATAGAGGCTGTCAGGGAACAGATGGTATCTGTGAAATCTCCTCTGAGTGAAATCGCGTTGGATGTTGAATGGAGACACCATTCACAGGTACCCGGGGTTAGGACTGCAAAATATTTTTTGTGGAGGACATAATTCAACCCATAAGAGAAGGTATGAATCTTATGAACATACAAGATTCCATTAATAGGGCAGAGGTATAAGAACTGAGAAGTGTCTGTTGGATTTAGCAACAAGGAGGTCATTATTAGGTCCTTAGGAAAACTGTTTTCCATGGAGCATGTTACCGTTTGGAGACCAAAACTACTTTGACAGGATGCCCCCTTGACAGAGCTCAGTTCAATGGAGAAGTCAAGCAGAGATTCAAAGGAAGGCAACGCTTGGAGAGTCACAGAAGTCTTCCTGGAAAATGTGATTCTTGAACTAGGTTTTAAAAGATGAGCAAGAATAGCTACTTACAGAAGGACAAACATTCCTTTTTTAATTTTTTTAGTGAGGAAGGGAGAGAGGTGAGAAGCATCAACTCATACTTGCGGCAATTTAGTTGTTCATTGATTGCTTCTTATATGTTTTATATATGCCTTGACTAAGGAGCTTCAGCCAAACCAATGACCCCTTGCTCAAGCCAGAGACCTTGAGCTCAAGACAGCAAGCGACCTTGGGCTTCAAGCCAGTGACCATAGGACCATGCTGATGATCCCAGGCTCAAGACGGCGACCCCTCACTCAAGTTGGTGAGCCCGCACTCAAGCCAGCAACCTCGGGGTTTCAAACCTGGGACCTCAGCATCCCAGCTTGATGCTTCATCCAATGCACCACCACTGGTCAGGCCAAACACTCTATCCTTGAAGAGCAGAGTGAGCAAGGACACAAACGACACAGAACGCAGAGTTTGTGAAGTAATCCAGTGTGGATGAACAGTAGAGGGCGAGGGGGGTAGAAGGCAGAAGGTGAACGCTAGAATAATTAATCTGGAAAAAGCATGCGCCGCTCGGTTCCAACCCAGGACTTCCGCATTTCCCTTCCCACTCGGCCTCTCTCCTCTCTCCTGGCTTCTTTCCTGCCCTCGCCCCGCCCCGTTGAAGAAGCCGCTCTGGGGGGTTCTCATTAGACTCAGCCCCCCTTGCCGTACAAGCCTGGACTGGCAGCTGCCACACGGCAGGTCAGCCAACGGATGTGCTAGGTCAGGAAGAGACTCCCTGTCAACATTTGTCCTCGCGCCGCATCCCCCGCCCCCGCAACATTAACAAAATGTAAGAATGCCTGGCCAGCTGTCCTGCTCCATGTCCCTGGGTAAATTATCTTTTATTAAGGATCGGTAATTGTTCTTCCCTGAGCTCTGTCCTAAATTTAGTGGCACTGAGGAATGAGTTCCAGCCAACAGGATTTCCCTGAGCTCGCCATGAAGTTCCTGTATCAATTCAATTCATTAACGAGAATGAGAGCGCTGGCGGCAGCCCCTCCCCCATCCGTAGCGAATTGTTTGTTTGGCATGACCGGAATTTTTCTAGGATCGGTCCGAGACGCTGTCAGGAAAACCAGACGGCAGAGCTGATTCAGATTCTTCCTGAGGCAGAAACCAGATACATTGAGGGAATCGGACTTCCTCACGGTTGAGGACCCTGGGTTTACTCACTGGCTGTTTCCACCGTGATGCGAAGAAGAGCCCAGGGCCCTCAGCCTGCAGGGTGACTCGGGGTACAACGAAGGGGAACCCTCTGACTCAGCAGGAGAGGGGAAAAAGAGAGGAGAAAGAGAGAAAGAATAAAAATCCCACTAAAATATAAACCCAGAAAAACATCCCCAGGCAAAATGCACTTGCTGTATGTAACAATACTCAGGAGAAGGAAGGGAACGAATGTAGATGCATAATCCTTACAGATATGTCCTTTAAGCATGGCAATCCAGCCGAGGCCAAGGAAGGGGAAGACACTTACTGAGGGACACACAGCTTTTAAAGAACTGAGCCAAGAAGTAAAGCCATGCCTGCTGGCTCCCAAGTCCCATGTTCCCTACCCCCAGCCCAGTCTTGGCTCTGACAGAGGGGACTGTTGACCAGCGATGGGCAGGACAGCCCAGAAACCTTACAGACTGGTGCTTACACAGAGGAGAAGCAAATGGTCCTATCCTTGAACACCTTCCCACACTTTGACCTCAGAAGAATCACTGAGTGCTGCTGTTTTTATTGCTCTGGCCAGAGTCACTGAGGGCTGATGCCTAGTCATTCCATGCACCCTTCTGTGAGAGCTAGAGAAGCCTGTGGAATACTGAGGAGAGTCAACAGCCTACCCTCGAGAAGTTTACTCTTGATTCAGGAGGTTAAGTGTTACACAATGTCTGATATTAGTTTATATTGGAGTCTTGTTGTCACTGATATTATCTTAGTCGAGTTTCAGAGCAGATCTGGGAGGCACATTGAGCAGATAATATTATACCCATTTTAAAAAGCAATAAACCGAGGCTTTGTGGGTTGAGTCACTAGCCTAAGGTCACTAAGATAGTGAGTGACAGGACCTGGTGGAAAGCCCAGTGTACTTGGCTCCTTGTCTATTGTTTTTCCTGGTCCGCTGCTGTGACTGTCCATGTTTCTTTGAGATTATAGCATTCCTATATCAAATTATGACCCTAGAGTCTGAAGATGGAGCTAGAAGCATCAGAGGGTCTTCAAAGAAGAGCCTTCCTCTATGAATCAGATTTGGGATCTCATCCCATCTTAGACAGTTTGGGCTGCTATAAAAAAATGCCATGCACTGGGTGGCTTGTATAACATAAATGTATTTATCACTGTCCTGGAGGCTGGGAAATCCAAGATTAAGGTACTGGTTGATTTGGTCCCTGGTAAGGAATCTTTCTGGTTTGCAGATGGCCACCTTCCTGCTGTGTCCTCACATGGTAGAGATAGATCATCTCTTTCTTGTCTCTTCTTATGAGGGCACTAATCCCATTCATGAGGTCTCCATCTTCATGACCTAATCACCTCCCAAAGTCTCCGCCTCCAAATTTCATCACACTAGGACTTCAACATATGAGTTTTAGGGTTGAAGGACATAAACATTCAGTCCATAGCATATGCAATCCTTAAATTTACATGTCTGGGCAAAACATTAGGCAAGTTAACTCCTATTAGGCAGTTAACTCCTTTTAGCCTCAGATTCCAAATCTGTAGAATGAATGAATGTTTCAGTTGGATAGAGTATAAAGTCTATATTGCCTATTTTACTGTCAGCTCTTCCAATTTTCTTGGAAAGCTGAGCAATTAACCCAAATGTAACATATTGTTGAGCTGGTGCTAAACAGTCCAAATCAAATACATCTCTGGTCCACATGGTCTGGAGACAGTTTGCTCCCTATTCTCACACTGTTTCCAATTAGGTTATGACCACTTAAGTTTGCACCGACTGAACGCCACAGTACAGTGATGGAGCATGTCCTCTAGAACAAAGTGGTGTGGGCTCCGAGTTGACATTAACTAGATGAATGAACTCGGACAAGTCCCTTTATTGTGCCTATACCTCCGTTTCCCTATCTATACGATGGGGGTTATAGCAGTTCAGACTCCCTTTGGTAGCTGTAGAGGCCAAACGACTTGACGTGTGTAAAACACTTAGAGTAACTCCTGACACGCGGCCACAGTTCTGTGACGATCAGTGCGTCATCCTAGAGCCCTCCTCACAGGGTGAACCTCTAGCAAACAACCTCTCCCCAACGGCGCTCACCCCGGAGTCAAGGTTTGTGCCACTTTATCACGTGGCCCTTCTGCTTAGAGCGGCCTGGAGGTATTCTGTTTATCCTGACCTTGGAAGAGACAAAGCGGCTTCAAACATGCTCCTGGGTGTTCACCTTTAACTGGGAGTGATCACCCTGTTTCCCCAAAAGCCCAGCCGGGGCTGCTCTATTCACAGCTGTGCTCAACAGCTTCCTTCCTTGCTTGTGTCTCCCCAGAGCGGAAACGATGGCAAGGTCTCCAAGAGGAAGGAAAGGGGACCTTTTTAATTAGCTTTCTCTTTTGAATGACGCCATCACAGACCTGATTCATTTCCATGAATTGAAGAAAAAAAAAAAAGTGCAGTGGGTGGTTAGCTCTCTGTGAAGGGACGAGTGAAAACCGCCCGGGGAACACGGATGAGAGAGGGGAGCTGGGCCCGGAGAAAACAGCGTGTGAACCTGGCTGTCACCGTGGCCCAGGCGCAGGCCAGGTGATGCAGTCAGCGTCTGAATTTAAAATGGAGGCGGCAACATGTCTGCTTGCGTGGTTGGAAACTGGAGACCGGAAGAGGGATGGAAATGTTGCTCTGAGCCTGGGGGTTCTAGAATGTACCCACCGGTGTATCTGGGGTGTTTCATGAAAGGGTCTTCTGTTTGCAGACCTATTTCGGCCGGAGATATTTCATAGGAAGGTTTTCTACTTGCAACCATTTCACGGTGTGTGTGTGTGTGTGTGTGTGTGTGTGTGTGTGTGTAGATAACCTTACATAAAATCACACAAGCCTTTGGCAGCCTATTAAATGCTTGCCGTCACCTCCTGATGATCATTACAGCCTGAAAAACCAGCATGTCTCCGGGGAGATTGCAAAACAGCAAGGACCCAGATTCATAAAGTTGGGAGGCAATGTCATTTGCTCTAGTACTTTCCATGTGCCAGGCCCAGTTTTAATGCATTTAACACTTCATCTATCTATTCTCACACCAGTCCTCTGAAGTAGATGGTATTAAATAGATACAGAGACAGAACCAATTAAGTCTGCTAATTTGCTTGGCCACATACGTAACTACTGAGTGGGGTTCAAGTTAGGTCTGACTTCTTTAACAGCCTATGCTCCTCAAACACACACACACACACACACACACACACACACACACACACAAACATGATCAATAAGTTTTGTCCTACAGACTCCAAATAAAGACTTCAGCTTTCCATACTGGTCTCTACCTACACCCCCCCTCTCTTCCAATCCACCCTCCACACTGCAGCCAGAATGCTCTCCTCCTAAAGTATATTTGCCATTAAATCTTTGACTGCTTAAAAGACCTTTCAGTATCTTTCTATTGCCCACAAGGTAAATGAAAATTCCTTCTCAACATGTTGCCAACTTACCCCTTTAAGCTCTTCTTCTTCCTAAAATGCAGCCAGTATCGAAGACATAGAAGCTATTGACCATGCCCTAAAGCACAACTCATCTTCATGCCATTGAGTTTGTTTACACCTGCTGGGAAACCTTTTTTTTTTTAATTAGTTTTACTAGGGTGACATCAATAAATCAGGGTACATATGTTCAAAGAAAACATGTCCAGGTTATCTTGTCATTCAATTACGTTGCATACCCATCACCCAAAGTCAGATGTCCTCCGTCACCTTCTCTCTAGTTTTCTTTGTGCCCCTCCCCCCCCCCTGTAACCACCACAGTCTTGTCAATGTCTCTTATAGTCTCGTTTTTATGTCCCACCTACATATGGAATAATGCAGTTCTTGGTTTTTTCTGATTTACTTATTTCACTCCGTATAATGTTATCAAGATCCAACCATTTTGTTATAAATGATCCAATGTCATCATTTCTTATGGCTGAGTAGTATTCCATAGTGTATATGTGCCACATCTTCTTTATCCAGTCTTCTATTAGAAACTTTTTAAGATCTAATGCAAACACTCTCCTCAATGAAGGTTTCCCTGACCTACCATCGTCTACCACATTCCCCTAGCTAAACACCACCCTTCCCACTTCTGTGATGCCTCAGCAGGTTCTTGGGGACTCTACTGAGTCAGTGATCATATTCCATCACAAGCAAGCATGGCTTTCTCATTACTGATGGACTCGATCATATCTAGGCCACATAGTACTCATCACTGATGCTCAGCCCAGGGTCTGACTTACAGTGTTAATGAAACTATTTTGTTAGTATTTGTAGAAGGAAGGAGGGGAGGGAGGGACGGAGGGAGGGAGGGAGGGAGGGAGGGAGGGAGGGAGGGAGGGAGGGAGGGAGGAAGAAAAGGGCCTCATAGACTTTGTTTACATAAGTAAAAGAAACTTAAATAAGAGTCACTGCTCTGAAGTGCAGTCTTCGCACTTTTGATCCAGCAGACTGACTGCTGACCCACCCTCCCCCACGGCATGACCCTCATACAGCATATGTACATATGGGTTTCAGTTTCCCTAAACTGACCAGAGTATCCTGTTTGTCTCTAAATGTTGGTTACATGCTGTGCAGAAGCTTTCACTCACGACTTCTGTTGACATCTGATTTCATCCTGGGTAACGTTAACTCGGCTCCGGCACCAGGGAAACCAACACAAATGGAAGAAGCTGGTTCTCCTGTTCGTTACTTGCTTCGGTGTCCATTGGTGTTCTTGTTTGTTTCCCTTTAATCCCGAACTCGGCCCCATCTCCACTTAGAATACATAGTTCCATCTGAGTCAACAGGTGTCGCTGTTGAGCAGGACAAAGATGCCCCCATTCCCCATCTTTCTGGTGCTGAATGTCAAGGCCCACCCTCTGTTCCGTCCTGATGTAACCAAATACGTTAACACTGTGCCAGTCGCCTGAGCAGACCTCCACGAGCACCAGGACATTTTTTTTTTCTTAAGGGCCTAATTACTGAATATAACCATAGACCTGACTGTACCCTTGAAAGTGGGCACATAAAAAGGGAGAAACTCTAACCATTTCCATCGGCAGGAGATAGCGGTGTGTAAATGGTAGAGTGAGGTAGCCTGAACTTGAAGTGCCTGCAGTCCCTAACCAGCTGCCACTAACTGGGATAGGAGAGGGAAAAGGTTGCAAATTTATCAAGAACGCCAGATTATTAGTGTAGGCCATAGATCTCCAAGAAACAGCCAATTTTTCGGGAAGAAAGAAATTGAGTGGGGAATATACTCACAGAAACCAGGTGAGGTTGAAACAAAGACACATGGATATTGTTACCGTTTTCTTATCCTCAGGCTGATGTGGCCTGAGAGAAGTGGAATTAGATACAATGGAACGAGATAAAATAGGGAAGGGAGTTGGATGAAATGGAATGTGGATGGCGTGTAGTGGAAAATCATGGAATTTGACAGAGAATGTGATGAAGAATAACTTAAAATGAGATGAGGTAAGATGGAATATGGAATGGAATGGAATAAGGAATGCACTGGAATAGAATATGGAATGGAATATGAAATAGGCTGGAATGGAATATGGAATAAAATGGAATATGGAATGGAATGGAATATGGAATGGAATGGAATGGAATCTAATAGAATGGACTGGAATAGAATATGGAATGGAATGGAATGGAATGGAATCTAATGAAATGGGCTGGAATGGAATACAAAATAGAATGGAATAGAATATAAAAGAGTGTGGAATTACTAGGTGTGAAATATACTTTAGAATGCAAACAATTAAATGGAATGGGCTAGAATAGACAGGGGTATAAAAATTGTACCAACATTTTAAAACAAGATATAAAATATAATAGAATGGGATGGACTTTTTCATTAAATGCTTTAAGACAAAAAGAGAAGCACCATGTTTCATTGGCATGAAAGTAATTAGCAGGCTCAGGAAAGTGCCATTATAATTCTAACCCGGATGATTAGACATTAGGGACCTAAATGCTGGGTGCTTTCCTTGAATCAGTTGTCAGGTAGTCACCTGCCTTATGATGAGAGCATACAACTGAGTCTGTAGTAACAACAGCAAACATACGGGCACTTTGTTACACCCTTTGTATGTGTCATTTCACTTACTTCTCAGGTCAGTCAAATGGCATAAATACTATTTCTATTATTATTATTATTATTATTGTTAGTATTATTATTATTATTAAGTGAGAGGCAGGGAGGTGACAGACAGGCTCCTGCATGTGCCCTGACCGGGATCCACCTGGCAAGCCCCCTACTGGGCAATGCTCTGCTCATCTGGAGCTGTTGCTCCATTGCTCAGCAACCAAGCTATCTTAGCACCTGAAGTGAGGCCATGGAGCCATTCTCAGTGCCCGGGGCCAACTTGCTTAAACCATTTGAGCCATGGCTGTAGAAAGGGATGAGAGAAAGAGAGAGAAAGAGAGGGGGGGAGGGGGGGAGAAGCAGATGGGCACTTCTCCTGTGTGCCCTGACCAGAAATCAAATCTGGGACTTCCACACACTGGGCCAATGCTCTACTATTGAGCCAACCAGCCAGAACCCATAAATACTATTTCGGTCTCCATTTATAGGCAGAGAAAGGGAGACAAATAATGTCATAATGCCAGCTATCATTATTGGCCAGGCTCATGTGCTTGAGAGGCACACTCTTTTTAAATGTTTATAACCATCCTAGGAGGTAGATATTTTCATTTTCATCATCTCACAGGTGTGAAAACTGAGGTTCCATGAAACTAGGTAATTCTCCTAAACCCATATAGTAAGTAGTCCAACTGAGTGTCAAACCCAAGTCCAATTCAAAAGCCAGATTCTTAACCATTATACAACATGGCCTCCTTTTCCAGCTGTTAGGGGTCTGCAGAGCACAGCCAATGACGCCAGCAATTGGGCAGAAATGGAGAGTTTCAAACAGTCCAAGAAGGGGAGGGTTGTGGAAAGGGGAGAAGAGTATGTGAGTAAAACTTCATGCACGAAAGTTTTAAAACCACCGAGACATCAAAGAGAAGTGTCATCTCTTCCTGGAAATAGCTCAAGGCTTCCTGAGAGCCCTACCCAAAAGACCACATTTACAACCTCTTCTGTACTTGATCTCGACCTGCCTGTATCCTCATAACCTCTCTCCTACCACACCCCAACTGAGTCCTTTCTGGCCTACTGATTGTAGCCAACATGGAAACCAGTGTATTTAGGAAGACCCTAGAACTTAGTGCCTCCAATATGGCCCAGCAATATCAGGCTTTATCTAGTGCGATACCACTCTGGTCCAAGCCACTGTCTTCGCCCTCCTTGCCTCTGTGGTCATCTCTTAACTGGCATTTCTCCGTTTATACCTAGTCCTTCCCCAAGCCACTCTCTAATCTACAGCCAGAGTGAGCTTTCCAGAACTCTAATATGCTCATCTTGCTGCATTCCGTAATACCCGCTTTTCATTGCTCCTGGATAATGTCCAAAATCCTTCAGAATTATGTTGTATAAAATCTCTGCGATGAGAGAAAATGTGGTTAGTAGGTGAGCAGGTAACGAAAGGGGGAAGGGAAGAGGTGAGATTGAGAACCGACAGGGTCCAGAGTCTTTGAACTACAGTCCGTTTGTGACTTTACCCTCCATTGTGAGATTATCTAAGTCACGACATCCCCATTCATTGTGGGGTCCATGCGTTGACTTCCCTCTTCCCCTCACACTCCAGATCTGATCGTTCAGCAAATCTTGGAGGAAATGCTGCTCACATCATCGTGTCATCTAGACTTAGCTTCCACTTTCGCTTTGTATTTTGTTTGGGTTGTATAGTTAGGTCAGTGAAGGATGTATGTTATGATCAAACAAGACAAGTTCAACTGTTTCTTCCCTTTCTCTTGTTTTATGTGTGAGGGTTTACTTGTTTCTGTAGCAACTATATCATCCTCAACAACATCTTGTGCTTTTGAGAAGACACCCTGTTGACTGTTGGATTTTGATTTATTCTTCTTTGCCTTTCTGATCTGGGAAGAGATCGTCCTTATCTCCCACGAGAGGGAAGGGATTTGTTCTCCTTGCTGGTCTGGGTTCAGCAGGCTGAGGGAGACCCTCGTCACTACCTTCCGCACCTGGAGCAGGGAACGTGCGGCTGAACGAGTGAGTCTTGTAACATCTAAGTCAGAGCACATGACTCCCTGTTCAAGACCTCTGGTGCATCTCATCCTACTCAGAGCCAAGCCTCAAGTCCTCACATTGCAGGGCTCTCTACAAAACTGCCCAGCCCTCCCTGCTCCTACATGCTGTCTGATCTTGCTCTGACCACTCGCCTTTTCTCTTCCAGACCACCACCCTCATCCTGATCCTTAAGCACTTCAAACAGGCCCCTCCCTTGGGGTCTTCCTCTGCCATCCCCTCTCAGAATACGCTTCCTCCGTCTGCGCACACGACCTGCTTCCTAGCTCCATTCGTGCTCGACTCGGATGTTACTTTAACAGAGGAAACATCCCTGAACGTTCTAATGTAGAACTATTTATTGCTCATCGCTCTTCCTTGTTTTCATTGTTCTGCTTTAATTTTCTCCTGTAACTTCCTTCCTTCTCGCATATTAATATTTTTTGTCAGTTTCTCTCCTTCCCACCTCACCCCAAACAAGGTAAGCCGTAGAACAGGGACTGTGCCTGCTCGTTCTCTACTGTACCCTCATGCAGAGAACATATCCCTGCCAGGAAATGGGTCCTCGGTGAATATTTGATGTTCCTAATACATGCCTTGTCTAGGCTAAGAAGCTACGGCTCCAGAAGACTAGTGTTGTTCACCACGTGTCTCCAAGGCAGAGTCTGGCTCAGAGAAGGCGCTCAACAAACACTGCTGAATTAATCAGTGAATAGAATAGGGAGGGAAGGAACGAACGGTTATGGTAGTTCATCGACCACGGGTGGAGAAACACAGAAAGTGGTGTGGAAAAGGATTTAGAACAGG
Source organism: Saccopteryx leptura (assembly GCF_036850995.1). Lineage (NCBI taxonomy): Eukaryota > Metazoa > Chordata > Mammalia > Chiroptera > Emballonuridae > Saccopteryx > Saccopteryx leptura. Next base: position 361,016,732 of record NC_089505.1, read on the forward strand.
AAGCACAGAGATCTGCCCACTTAGCATCACCTAAGACTAAGTTCATGTCCCAGCTGCAAAGGCCCAGAATGAGAGTCTAGGCAGGAGAATGAGACAGGGCTGAGGACTCAACCTAGAGTTCAGAAGTGGAGTCCAACTGAGGCATTGGATGCTTTGTCCCAGGATGTTGGAGCCTGTGAACTTTCTCCAGCTTCTGATGAGGACTGAGGTTAGAAACAGGCAGGAGGAAGTGTCCAGTGGGTGTCGAGTGACCCCACGCAGCTGGGAGGCTGCGCGGTACAGAGTCCGGGACAGGCGAGGCGTCTGCGTGCGGGCGTGGGGGCGTTTCCAGAGTCCGGACAGGCGAGGCCTCTGCTTGCGGGCGCGGGGCGTTTCCAGAGTCCGGAACAGGCGACGCCTCTGCGTGCGGGCGTGGGGGCGTTTCCAAGCTGACTGCTGGTTCTCTCAGGGAGGCCTGCCCTGGGTGGTCGGGGAGACTGTTGGTTTTTGTGAAGCCCCGTGGCCTGACCTGGCGTTGAGCCCACGCCTGCTGTAGATGCACGTGCACTCCAGGGTGCTTCATTACCAGGCTGGCACCACTCAGGGACCACTCCAGTGCCACGTTTGTCCACCCACCTGAAATACAAACAGAACCTGCTTCACTTGGGCTGTTGCCTTCTCCTGTGCGCCCTGACCGGGAATCAAACCTGGGATGTCCATATACCAGGCCGATGCTCTATCCACTGAGCCAACTGGCCAGGGCCTTGAATATTAACCTTTTGTCAGATGTATTGGTGAATCCGTTCTCCCATTCGGTGGGCTGTCTTTTCATTTTGTCAATGGTTTCCTTTGCTGTGTGCAAAAGCTTTTTCATTTCATGCAGTCCCATTGTGTGTTTTCTCTTTTGTTTCCCTTGCCCAGAGAGATAGATCAGAAAAAAAATATCACTAGGACAAATGTCTGAGAATTTACTGCCTATGGTTTTTCTAGGATTTATATTATTTCAAGCCTAATATTTAAGGCTTTAATTCATTTTTAGTTTATTCTTGTGTATAGTGTAAGAAGGTGGTCTAGTTTCATTTTTTTACATGTATCTTTACCCTGCTTTATATTTTTGCCTCCATTGTCAAATATTAAATGACTATAAAGGCATGGGTTTATTTCTGGGCTCTCTATTCTGTTCCATTTATCTATGTTGTTTTTTATCTTTGTGTGTGTGTGTGTGTGTGTGTGTGTGTGTGTGTGTGTGTGTGTGTGTGTGACAGAGACAGAGAGAGACAGAGAGAGGAACAGATAGGGACAGACAGACAGGAAGGGAGAGAGATGAGAAGCAGCATTCTTTGTTGTAGCACCTTAGTTGTTCATTGATTGCTTTCTCATATGTGCCTTGACCAGGGGGCTACAGCAGACCAACTGACCCCTTGCTCAAGCCAGTGACCTTGGGCTCAAGCTGATGAACCTTGCTCAAACCAGATGAGCCCATGCTCAAGCCAGTGACGTTGGGGTTTCAAACTTGGGTCCTCCATGTTCCAGTCCAACACTCTATCTACTGCACCACCGCCTGGTCAGGCATTCATTTTTTTTTTATTTATTCATTTTAGAGAGGAGAGAGAGAGAGAAGGAGAGAAAGAGAGAGGGAGACAGAGAGAGAGAATGAAGGGGGGAGGAGCAGGAAGCATCAACTCCCATATGTGCCTTGACCAGGCAAGACCAGGGTTTCAAACCGGTGACCTCAGCATTCCAGGTTGATGCTTTATCTACTGTGCTACCATAGGTCAGGCTCTATATGTTATGTTTATGCCAGTTTTGATTACTATGTTCTTGAAGTATAGTTTGATATCAGGTAGCATGATTCCTCCATGTTTGTTCTTCTTTCTCAAGAGTGCTGTTGCTATTCAGGGACTTTTGTGGTTGTAGCTACATCTTTGGGATATTTGTTGTAGTTCAATGAAATACACTGTTGGTGGCTTGATGGAATTATGTTGAATTTATAGATTGCTTTGGGTAGTACGCACATTTTAATCATGTTAATTCTTCCCAACTGTAAACATGGTATATACTTCCACTTATTTATATTTTCTCTAATTTCTTTCTTCAGTGTTTTATAAATTTCTGAGTATGAGTCTTTTATATTTTTGGCTAAGTTTATTCCTAGGTATCTTATTGTTTTAAAAGCAATTATGAATGGGATTGTTTTCTTAGTTTCCCTTTCTGATAGTGCATTATTGGTGTGTAACAATGCAACTGATTATGGAAATGAATTTTAATAGTAAGTCCATTTGAAGTTCTTAATCTTATAAAATAGTAATGCTCTATCTCATTAGGGCACTAGTCTCAAAATTTGACTATAGAGCACAGAAATGAACATGTATGATTATCCATTGACTAGATAAGAGATTAATTAATAAGTGATAGTGAAGAAGGCACCAACATTTATCTTTCATTTTAATTTCTCTAAACCATTCACACATGTAGGCATGTAGAATTTCACATACATATACATATACATATACCATTCATGCATGCCCATATATAATTTTTATAATTATTAAAAGTAAAATTAACTATATTTAGTTGTACTATTAAAGTTTACATAAAAACTTTTTAAATGACAGTAAGTTAAAAGGCATTTCAATTTTTCCAAATAACTGTGAGTGAATGAATGTGAGAATGAACAATTATTATGTAATAGTAGTGAGACCCTTACTGCCACCTGGTGGTAGCATACCCTAATTGAAGAATTAGTTTTCTTGTTTTTTTTCTCAAAGATTTTATTTATTGATTTTACAGAGAGAGAAAGGGAAAGAACGAGAAGTAGTTGCTTCACTCTAGCCGTTTCTTGGTTGCTTGTCGTATGTGTGTGGACCGAACAAGCCCAGGGTTTCAAACGGGTGACCTCAGCATTCCAGGTTGGCGCTCTATCCACTGCGCCACCACAGGCCAGGCGCAACATTAGTTTTTGCGGGAAATCGAGAAACCTAAACATGAAAAGAGACAAATCGCACCACATGAGATAATATAATACAAATGAAATATTTGTCACCAGGCCTGAAAAATTTAAATACCATACTTGTATTTTTATTTTCTGTCTTAAGTAAGGAAGAGAAATACAGCTCCCTGGTCTTTGGTACAAGAGTGGTTTCCCGTAGGCTATATCCAGAGTGTTTACTTAATGAGCCACAAAATGATTTCACCTCTAAGGTGGCCCCAGGCTCCTTCAGTGGTCAGGCGGACTGGAAAGGCTGCACTGTGTCCCTTCTGTGGGCATTGTGCCGTGGAAATAGCATTGGCTGTAGATCTAAATCAGCAGTGGGTTCTAAGCGTACCTACACTTTATCCCTCACAAATCTCTTCAGGTCAATGGATTCAAGCACTTATTTGCAAAAGATCGTTTTATTAAACTCATCCAACCCCCAGCCTCAATTCAGACCAATTGCATCATTATCTCTGGAGATCGAAACAGGCATCAGTATTTTTGTTTAAGCTTCCCAGGGTTTCCAATGTGCAACCAGTATTGAAAAAAAATCACTGAACAGTAATAAGAAGACTGTTGAAACCTGGGCCAAGGAAAGATGATGTTCGCCTTTAAAATTAGGCAGCTCGGCAGCAAAGCTAATTATAAAATTGAAGTGTCTATGAAAAGTATGCAGCAATAAACCAAAATGCCATTGGCATCTTTCCTCTAGAATTCTTCAGAAACTCTGAAGCGTAATGGAGAACAAACGTGCTTTAATTGGCAACTCTCTGTGCAGGTGCTTTCTGTATTCATTTCATTCATCTTCACCCACACAGTAGGTACTATTCCCATGCCCCTTCCAGTTTCAGAAACTGATCAAAAATAGATGAGCACGAGATCCTGCATGGTATAAATAGCGTAGCACCGATTTAAACTTCACACTGATTCCAGATCCCGTGGGTATTTCCAGGAGACCTAGCTCAGTTCAAATTGTTGAAGAGACAGAATAGCCACCAGGCTGCCAAAGTATTTTTTTTTTCTGATTTACTAACAACTTTGTAAACCTTAGAAACCAGGGGCGGCAAAGCCTTAACAGGCTTAGAGACAGCGACTCAGCTCAATGATTGATCTGTCCTCTGTCTCTTCTCCCTATTTACCCGCCAACCTAGTTCAAGAGACTCAAGTTCACATGCAAAGAAGGTAGTGACTAGCAGTGATTAGGAGATGAATCGGAGACAGATTTTCAGAGGGAAGTTTGGGTCGGAAGAATGACATTGTCAGCCATAGATAGACTGTCCCAGTGATTTCAAAATGAGGTGGGGTGCAGCGCGTTACCTACCGTGTCCTCTATTTTTGGACTCGAAACACTTCTCTGGGCTTGCCCAGACACCTGGGCTACAGGTGTACCTCGGAGATACAGCGGTTCAGTTCCAGACCGCTGCAATAAAGTGAGTCGTTGTCTGTAAGTCGTTGTCTTTTTGCTGGTGAAGGATCTTGCCTTCAATTTGTGGAAAAAAAGAAAAAAATTACAACATCTGTGAAGAACAGTAAAGCGAGGCATGCTTCCTTCAGGGGTCGGTTCTCATCCTACTTCTATAGGAAAACATGGCTCTGGCTCAGACCCTTGGGCGGAGGCTCTCGGATCACCCTGTTCTTTTGCCTTGTGACATCTATCTCACTTTACAAGTGCGTATTTATTGGGCTGGTTATTTGATTAAATCTGGCTCTTCTTCCTCACCTCTGCCCTCCACGAGGGCCGGGGGGGGGGGTCTGTATTTTCAGGGCTTACCACAGGGCGAGACCCACAGTCACGTCCATAGGTGCTTGTTGACAGAACAGCGGCCTGTGCACAGCGGTTTAGAAGGTGGATTACCACTTCCTAGCTGTGAGAACTTCATCAAGTTACATAACCACCTACATCTTGTTTACACACCAGTGAGCTAAACATACACACGGTCGGTGGTGATAAACGCCCTTGGAAACAATGAGATGGACAATTGAATGTTCAGCGAGAAACAAATATGCATTTTGTCCTCATATACATTTAGAAAGACATGGATTAGCTCCTATATTGATTAATTAATACCAACACATTTAAAAATACTTCTCTCTGTGACATTTATGTATAAATAAGGACGGGGGGGGGGGGTAGATGCTAAAGACAGCCTTTCCCACTATAACAGTCTTTGTAATACTCAGGTGTTTTTTTGTTTGTTTGTTTTTTAATAGCAGGTAGAGAAAACTTCCCAGAACCAATCTTCTATCTTATCAGAAATACCCATGACTCGTCAGTTCAGTCCCTGATATTTTTAGTGCTGGGAAATCAGTCAGAATGGCCCAGAAGACTCTCATCTCACAAGGGTCTTGAGAAGCAAAAGCCCAGGAGCAGAATGAAATGAATCAGTCATTAGTAGTAAGTTTGAGGTTGACTGCTCTTTAAAACAAGAAACAAACACGTTTCTTCTGTCTTTCCAGACCTCAGGGGCCCCGCTGCACTTTGTACTCTGTGGGGGCAGAAATGTGCGTACCCATTTCTGGTTTCCTGCCGCAGTGTGTGAAATGGAGATTTCACATATTTGGGGTAATCACCAGAATAACCTCTTCAGTGGCGTTGACCTTCATAAGCTAAAAATACTCTCATTTCAGAAACTCAGTGCTCGCTCTGTGGGTTACGAATGACTGCCTGTCCTGCTGTTCCCACCAGGGCGGATGACATCTTTTGTAAATCCTGAAACGTGAAGTGCTGCTTTCTTCTTCTCTCACATTCTCTTTTTTATGATTTCTCCTAACCCAAGATATATATCCAGGAAAAAAAATTTTTTTTTCCCCAACACATGGTGGCAGAAAGAGGTTTCAAAAAGCATAAGACAATTATATCAAAGAAGTAGTTCACAGTAATGGTTTCAAACATCTCTAAGCAACAGGCTCCCAGAATTTCCAGCCTTATTTGGACCAGATAGATATTAGTTTAAGCTAAACTGCGATAACAAATAGACCCAAATTTGTAGCAGCTCAGCACAACAACAACAACAAAAAAAACAACCGTTCATTGTATCATTATGTAACTGTCCGGTGAGGTGGTGAAAAGGGGGGCAAAGGTTCTGTTCCGCAGCCATTCAGGAATTCAAGTTGATGATTCTGCCATCTGGACCATGTGGCTTCCGAAGTCACTCTGATGACTGACAGCACAGTCAGCCGGAAGAGGCGGGGGAATAAAGAACATGGGGGTGGCCAGCCGCACAGCCATTCCGCAGTCCATTGTCCACAGCTCAGTCTCATAGACACCGCTGATGCCTAGAGATGCTGGGTGACGCTCTGTGTGGAGATGATGACAAACAGACTTTGGTAAAAAGCACAAGATATTGACACTAGCAAAAATAAAAGCTTTTGATAAGAAAACATTGTTCTTCAATATTATTTTCCATTTCTTCTCAAGTGACCCTTCTCTCAGCCACTAGGCCAGCTTTTGCTCTGTCCTCCGAAAGACAGTCTCCCAGCCTCCCAGTCTTCCTGTCTCTAGCTTCTCTGTGTCTCTAATCCACGCTGGGCACAGTGGTCAGGGCCACGTTTTGAATGCATAAATGCAATCATCTTACTACCCTTATTCTTCAATCACTTACCGGTATTCCCTGGATAAAGGTATATACAGTCTTCATGGACAAGTTCCTTTTGAATCCAGCTCTCGGGCTGTGTGATGTAGAGCTTGGGGACACAGATTCTGCAGCCACACTGCCTAGGTTTGATTCTGTCTGTGCCCCTTACTGGCCGCATAACCCTGAGCAAGATCTACCAACTCTCAGCATTTCTATATCCCTTATCTCTAAGATGGGATCACATTGAGTCACTGTGACTTTTAATTGACTTTATATATGGACAGCACTTAGAGTAACAAGCAATGGCCGGAGTTATTACCGTTCTGTCACCTTACGTTCCATAATTCTATCCAATGCACACCTCAGTTCAGCTGTACACAGCATCGAGAACAAAGCACTGTCAACAAAAATAGCAATCACTTACATATTCCAGGAGCTGTGAGATGACAAACCTTTGCTGTACTAAGCCATGAGAGTTCAGGATCACTTCTTACATTCACTAGATAAGGTCATGAAAGGTCATATCTAACTTATGTGACCTCTCTGTGCCTAAGTTACTGAAAGCCTCGGAGTCTTCATTTATAACAGAGATAATACCCATTTCACCAAACTGTTGTGAGAATTACATTGGATTATTACTTTGGACTACATCTCATATTAGAGGGGACAGAAAAGTGTTTCACTCAATGCCCAGTACTTAGAAAGCATTTAATTAACATTTACATCCTTCTCCTGAGATAGCTCACTGCTGTTTCCCCCTCGCCACCAGCATGGGTTTCTAGCAATCGAGATGCTTTATTTAATACATCCTTATACATAAGTATCAGTTCCTATACTGGTCTCTATCTGAGGACTCTGGATAGAAATTATTTTCTAGACTAATGCTAAGCATGCCTGAAAACCTTACCAAGGGGGCTGTCTGCTGTCCTCAGTGTCACGCCCCAGGATTTTTAATGTCCCATTTCTGAGCAATCATTTCATACTGCAGTAAAGGCAATGTGACTGCATAAGGACCTGGTATACTGATAACAAAGAAATGCAATGGGAATATGCAAACGCAGGAAAAATGTAAATCTGAAACAATAAGAGATTTCACCTTGTTGGGGAACGCCGCAGGTCGTACCCTCGCAGGCATTTTCTTAAGGGGATGTGGAGACATCCTGCACAGCCCCGAGCGCTGCCTGAGTTTCTATGGACCAGGTTTTCACCATTGCAGGAGACGAGATGCTGCTGGACCTTTAATTATCTGTCCTTAAAACCTAAATAACAGCCCTGGCCAGTTGGCTCAGTGGTAGAGCATCAGCCTGGCGTGCAGGAGTCCCGGGTTCGGTTCCCGACCGGGGCACACAGGAGAAGCACCCATCTGCTTCTCCACCCCTCCCCCTCTCCTTCCTCTCTGTATCTCTCTTCCTCTCCCGCAGCCGAGGCTCCATTGGAGCAAAGTTAGCCGGGGCGCTGAGGATGGCTCTGTGGCCTCTGCCTCAAGTGCTAGGATGGCTCTGGATGCAACAGACCGACACCCCAGATGGGCAGAGCACCGCCCCCTGGTGGGCGTGCCGGGTGGATCCCGGTCGGGCACATGCGGGAGTCTGTCTGACTGCCTCCCCGTTTCCAACTTCTGAAAAATACAAAATAAATAAATACATAATGTAAAAAAAAAAACACACCCAAATAACAAACATTGCAAGGACTCAGCAAGTTCATAATTATCCTCATAACAGTGGTTCTCTTGGAGGTTTACTGATGTGTCTTACTTGGAGAGTGAGAATAGAGGAGACAAGAGGGGGAAATGAAACATGAAAGAGAGGCAATGAGCTCTTTCCTAGGGAAGATTCACCTGGCGGGAAGGACCACTGATGCTGCTGGCAAGGACGCTAGAGTGGCCTCCTGTTCTTTCTCTGTCAGTGTCTTCTCCCAAGCTTGCGTCAGAAGTGTGCTTACGTCAGAAGTATGCCTCCGTCGGAGAGCCACCACAATGGTAACAATGATTGATCAAATTTAGGAGGTACATATGTCAGTACTGTCCTCAGACAGACAAGTGTGTGTACAGACACACACACGAGGTTACTGGGGCCCAGGGGATGAGTAACTCTGACTCCAGGACCAGCCTTGTTAAGTGTTATCTAAAGAGGGTATTAATAATAATGGATTATTAAAAATAAGTAGAAACACTCTAAACATTGCATTTTTTGTTTTTTACATGGACTGTCTCATATTCTGAAATGGGTTCTAATCATTCCCATTTCACAGCTGGACAAACCAGGACTAGGAGAGGTTAAGGGTCTTGACCAATACCACTCAGTGAGGGTTAGAACTAGCAACCTCGTATTTACCATACCAGCTTCGCCACTTAGCAGCATGGGACATCGAGTGAGTTGCTTCACCTCTCTAAACCTCTTCGAACAAATTGCTTAATCTATAAAATGGGAATACTGCATTTATACCTAATGGGTTTGTTGGAGCATCAAATTAGACTGTATATGTAAAACGTTTAGCACAGTTCATGACGCATAGGAGGTGTGTAATAGATATTGGTTATTGTCATCAGTGAAATCATCTCCATTATGAGTGGACTTGACTTGCCTTTATACATTATTGGGCAGATATAGTGGAAAATTCCTCAACTGAGTTTCACCATTTTAAACGTTTGCTCTCTACTCCTACAACTACCTACTTAGAAGAAATTTGTCAATGTTAGACTTTGAACAAAGAAAAACTCTGTCCCAGCAGGAAACTGTCGAAGTAGAGAGTTCGACAGTATGAAATTTTCCTTCATAAGCACTTTTTTTTTAAACTCTGTTGGAGATGGACACGAAATGATTTGTGTGTGTGCATTTGTCTATGCAGCTCTCAAAATTAAAATTCTTTAGAGGAAACCATTGAAAACCAATCATTCAAAAAGCTTTAAAAAAAATGACATCTTGAAGAGCTCCTTGGTGCTAATTCATCAAAATTAGCAATGATTCAACTGCGATTCTTTATTTGGATTCATTTCTCCCACAATGCTCAGTACCATAAAGTTTTGCATCAGTGTGTCTCAGTGAATGAAGATTTTAAGTGACAGGTAGGGAAAGCAAGTGGGTGGAGAACCCTAAGATAGGCCCACCCTAGCAGCTCTTAAATAATAAAACAAAATAAGCTTTTTAGAAAGAGTGATCACTTTCCCTTGACAATTTCCACACTTCCTAATACAGTGATAGGGACACCTGTGTCAAACAATTAAAGATTTGTCTCAAGTATACAATTAGCCTTTCTATATCACCTTGAATATTCTTTTTCACCAGCATTACCTCATCCCACCCTGTGCTAATTCTGGGAAACAAGCCATATTGTGTTTCTATTTTACAGAAGAGGGAACGGAGCCACAGAGAGGTTACTCAGTCAAGTCCAACAGATCAGTAATACTAAGAATCAAGAACGATACTCTCTTCCTTCTCCAAATCTCCTGTTCTTCACACAATTATTAGTACCTAAAGAATGATTAACATAGCCGGATCAGGTGGTAGCGCAGTGAATAGAGAGTCGGCCTGGGACGCTGAGGACCCAGGTTCAAAACCCTGAGGTCACTGGCTTGAGTGCAGGCTCATCCAGCTTGAGTGAGGGGTTGTCAACTTGAGCGTGAGATCATAGACATGACCCCATGGTCGCTGGCTTCAGCCTAAAGGTCACTGGCTTGAAACCCAAGGTTGTTGGCTTGGGTCTAAGATAGCTGGCTTGAGCAAGGGGTAAGTGGCTCAGCTGAAGCGCCCCCCCCCCAGTCAAGGCACATATGAGAAAGCAATCAATGAACAACTAAGGTGCCACAACTACGGGGTGATGCTTCTTATCTCTCTCCCTTCCTGTCTATCCTTTTCTCTCTCTTTCTCACACAAAAAAAGAATGATTAACATAAATAACAGCTAATTATGTAATAATAAACAGGTGTTCTAATATGAAGTATGAAGTCTAAAGGGGAATCTATTTATAAATTAAATGCCATTCATTTAACAATACTTACTGAATACACAGTTTAAACACATTATTAGGCCTGGCTGGTTGGCTCAGCAGTAGAGTGTCAGCTCGGCATGTGGAAGTCCCTGGTTTGATTCCTAGTCAGGGCACACAGGAAAAGCAACCATCTGCTTCTTCACCCTACCCCCTTCTCTCTTTCTCCCCCCCTTCCTGTAGCCATGGCTCAATTGGCTCAAGCGAGTTGGCCTCAGGTGGTAAGAATGGCTCCATAGCCTCTGCCACAGGTGCTAAAAAATGGCTCCGATTGCAATGAAGCAAGGGCCCCAGATGGGCAGAGCACCACCCCTTAGTGGGCTTGCCAGGTGGATCCTAGCCACGGCGCATGCGGGGGTCTGTCTCTCTGCCTCCCCTCCTCTCACTAAAATTAAATAAATAAATAAACAGGCAAACAAACAAACACTTATCAGGCCAGGGGTGCACATGAAATATAAGGCCCAGTGTCTCCTCACAGACAGATCAATATAAACTGGATAACAAAGAAGGTGAACTGGAAATGGGTCTTTACTTCAGACCAGGTTTCCTAAGCTGTAAGTTGTCTCTCTGGGTCTCCCAGGTGTTAGTAATTGTTCTGCCTTTGAAATCTGGGGGTGGGGTGGGAGTGTTTCGTGGTGAGAAGACATTTTTTTAGAGACCTAAGCATCCTTCTCCTAGAGATTCACAGTGCACACTGGCCCACTCTAAGGGTGCCGTGAAGTCCCACGAAAGAAATGAAGCCGTTCCGCTTTCCTGAGCCAGCATCTTCTAAGCATTTCGTCATGAAAGAAGTTTACTTACACAGTTTTGCTGAGGAGGAACGAATGTCCTAGAAAACATTCAAACCCGAGGATACATAGAAATCTCTTGGGAAAATATAGTAAAATAAAAATTGCTTTGCTCCCCCCCCCCCCAGAAGGGGCACAGTCTGAGAATTTGTATATTTGATGGGCAACCAAGCTGATCCTACTGCAAGTTTGAGAACTGAATTTGGGGAGCGGCTCTACAGAACAGTCACTAAAATGTTCTTCTAGAATGTTAGACTCTTGCTCTGGGGACTGATTCATATGTCGAGTCCCCAACCCCAAAGTGATTATAGTTGGAAATAGGGCTGTTCGGCGGTAATTAAGGTGAACTGAGTCCTAAGGATGGGGTCCCAGTCCTAGGGGACTGGTGGCCTTCGAGGACAAGGAGGAGAGAGCTCTCTCTTCACGTGCACGCACCGAGGAAAGGCTCTGTGAGCCCGCAGTGAGGAAGTGGCCCCCCGCACGCCAGGAAGAAAGCCCTCATGGGCCCCAAACACTGGTGGCACCCTAATCTTACATGCCAGCTTCCAGAATTGTGAGAAAACAAATGTCTGTTGTTCAAGCCAGCCAGACAATGGCATTTTTTTATGGCTGTCTTCGCAGACTGAGACAACCCCGGGGCCCCTGAACTGTCATAGTATTCATGAATGCATATATAATAAATATTGTCATCATTACGTACGCATATTCACATCCCTTTAATTGACACACCAGAAGGAATGCCTGATCTAAGCAGGAAAACAGAGTAAAGGGGAGCGGGTATTTTTAGAAGATCATCATTCCAATTCTCTACCATTATTAAGACTTATGATTTCACTTATCTGTGAGATCTAAAGGACAACATAAGCAAACAAACACAATGGAAACAGACTCACAGACACAGAAACAGACTGGCGGTGGCCGGAGGGGCGGGGGTTGGGGAACGGGTGAGAGAGGTGAAGGATTAAGAAGGACAAATTGGGCCCTGGCCGGTTGGCTCAGTGGTAGAGCGTCGGCCTGGCATGCAGGAGTCCCAGGTTCGATTCCCGGCCAGGGCACACAGGAGAAGCGCCCATCTGCTTCTCCACTCCTCCCCCTCTCCTTCCTCTCTGGCTCTCTCTTCCCTTCCTGCAGCCAAGGCTCCACTGGAGCAAAGTTTGCCTGGGCGCTGGGGATGGCTCCGTGGCCTCTGCCTCAGGCGCTAGAGTGGCTCTGGTCATGACCGAGCGACGCCCCAGATGGGAAGAGCGTTGCCCCCTGGTGGGCGTGCCGGGTGGATCCCGGTCGGGCGCATGCGGGAGTCTGTCTGACTGCCGCCCCGTTTCTGGCTTCGGAAAAATACAAAAAAAAAAAAAAAGGAAGTACAAATTGGTAGATACAGAACAGCCACAGGGATAAAAAGTACAGCAAAGGGGATATGGTCAATAATATTGTAACAAGCATGTACGGTGCCAGGTGGGCGCTGGAAATACCCCAGTGAACACTTTGTAAAGAATATGATTATCTAACCACCTAGAACTGATACAAAATGAATTTGAATGTAAAGCGGAATTGAAAAATAAAATAATGAAAATTTTAAAAAAGCTATGTGACTTTGAGCAAGGATAGGGGAGCATTTCAAATTGAGGGGAAGAAGTGCATGAAGCTAAACGAGAAATGTCATAGCACAGGCAGGGAGCGGACCGTTCTGCTTGCCTACAGCTGAGGAGATGGGCGTGTGTAAGGAAGGATGCTTTCTGTATCCTTTAGGCCGTATAGGACAAACTAGTTGTAGGAATAAGGCAATGGATTGGCTCACATTGCTAAAACACGAAGAGGCTCAGCAGGTTTCCAGTTAGGCTTGGTCCCATAGCTCTAGCCCCTCTAGAGTAGAAGCTGCAGGCAGGCAGAGGCTTGGTCTGTACTGTTAACTGCTGTCCTCCTGGGGCCCAGTCCACTCCCTGCATTAGGGCACGCGCTGCACAAACTTATACCGTCTGCACTGAAGACAGTGACCTCAAAGACCTGGTTACTCTCAGCGTTGTTCTTTCCTGGAAGTTTCTACTTCCTTCTTAGTCTGACTTGCCGCCAGGGCACAAAATGACAGTTCTTAGCTTCAATGAGCTTAAGGCTTCCTTTTGGAGAGACTAGCTTTTCTGCAAACCCATTTTCTCTTCTTCTGGGCACACAGACGGTCTCCACTTTCCCAGTCTCTCTCAGAATTAGACGGAGCCACGCAAATGAGTTCCAGCCAATCAAATGGGAATAGCAGTGGTATCCGCTACATGCAGACACCTGTCCTGTGCTCTGTGCCTGACCTCCTGCTCGGTGCTAATGGGTAGGGAAACCTTAGAAGCTACATTTTGGAGTTGGCAGAGGTACCATGTTTCAGCCCTTGCATATTTTGTTTTCCTGTAGCTTATGTTGCTGTTGTTGTCACCGCACCTACGTTAAGTCACCCAATGACATATTAAATAGAAAGAAATAAAGCACTTTGTTCTGGGTTGGTCACCAGAAACCCTGAGACTCGCTCTATTTAAACTGGCTTTGTTCACCTGCCCATCCCCGAAGCAAGCACCGAGTCTAGAGGAAGGAAATGTGCTCATTGACCAAGCCAAGGTCACATGGTCTAAACCTGAGATTGAGTTTGGGGGTCCATTTCCCTAGAACCACGCGGACACCCACATGGAAAACAGGACAAGGAGAGAGTAAATCTTGGAAAAGCAACTGCGAATATCCATGACAAGTCGGCAAGTTCCAAGCCAGGAAGGGCTTTCTATTAAAAAAATTGGATATTATCATTTAGGCAGTTGGAGGTCATTGAAGTATTATAAGAAAGGGAGTAATATTGTCAGGTTTTTTCCAATTATAAAATGATTTAACATAGAGAAAATCATAAAAAATAATGTAAGTAAGAATTGTAAGAGTTATGTACTTACTACCCTGCTTAATCAAATGTCATATTTGCCATGCTTGATTCAGATATTTTTTAAGTAAAAGATACATTACAGATATGATTTAGACATCCCATAACCCCCCTCATGCATTTCCTTCTCCCAAGGAATATCCATTTTTGGACTTCAGTAGTTATTCTCACTTATGATACTGCTGTTGTGTATGCATGTGTAAACAATTGTGTAATTGTGTGCTTTTAAACTTTATATAAATAATGTCAAATGATTAAAATGCTTCTACAACTTATTTTCTTTATCTCACTATTGGGCTTTTTTTTTTTTTTTTTTTTTGAGATTACCAGTGAAGGTATTTCTTTAGATCACTCATTTTGACTGTAATATTATTTTTTTACTGTATGAATATGCCATGGTTTATTTATTCATTCCCTGACTTAGGAAGCTTTATGCCTCTATATTTTTGCCATTAAAAATACTTTTGTGCATATCTCATTGTGCACATGCTGAAGTTTCTCTGATGTGTCCTAGGGTGTATTCCTGGGTCAAAGGCTATGCAAGTCTTCGGTTTCCATAGATGTTAGGCCAAATGGTACATATATGAATAGTGTGAGGGTTCCTGTTGCCCATCATTCTTCATATCCCCATTTACATGGAACATGAATGACCTGTGTGTCAGGTTGACTGGCCATTGCCGAAGGCAATGTGAGAGGTGCTGAGTGTCTGAGTTATACAGACATAACAGAGACAAGGTGGGAGAGGAAAGATCACCTATTTAGCAACACATCTATTAGGGCATGGTTAGTGGGTAGTGACGACATGAGAAGAAGAAGGAATCAAGAATAATAACCTTCAGTTTCTAGCTTGAGCAGAAGGAGAAAGTTTATGTCTATTTAGGGGTAAGATGAATTCTCTTAAAACAGGTTGCTTTTGGAGAAACGGGAGGAAACCAGAAAGCACTCCCCACCAAGCACTTGTCTATTTAGCACTTCTATTTCCTCCTCTGATGTGCTTTTCTGCATAGTGTGCAATATCCTCTACAACAATATATAACTCAACTTACTTACTGCCTGCTCACAATCAAAGGGCGTTCCGAGTAGGGGATTGGGTCTAGCTACTGAGAATAAATCAAGACAGAAAACAAATTGTGGCATCATCAAAATAGGTGATAGTAGAAGGGTTGGATTAAGATAAGTAGGTAGCAACAGAAGATAAGGGAGCCGAGAAAACATCCCTTGGAAACATTCACGTTCAGAGAAAGACGAGAAGACTGTGGGCGGCACAGAGAGCCAGGAGAAGCCGAGGGTGTGATAGCACAGCCAGAGAAAGAGAGTTCTTAGGAGTAGGTGGTCAACCACATTAAATGGAGCAAGGAAACCAAGAAGGGGAAACCGAAAATAAAAATTAGTGTTGCAACGAGGCCACTGAGCTCATAGGAAGAGTCGTTTCAGTGGAAGCATGGGTGTAGGTGACCGCAGGCGGCTGAAAGGAACGGGAGCGAAGGCAGAGCACTAATTTCTCTAAGTTGGGTTCTCTGCGCTTAGACACTGGGACAGAGTTTGGGCGCAAGGTGGTCATTGGAAATCAGCGCAGAAGAAAGGAACAGGAATGTACCCAGGAAATTTGACTTCAGAGTCCATGAATGTAACTGTTATTGTGCCTCTCTATCCTCGGAAGAGAAATGAAATAACAAGTCTATGTCATGCCACCCGCGTCAGACTCATCAAGTCAGCTTTGCGCCATCGTGGTCACTGTGTTCATCCTGATAGTGCGAATGGGGACACTGAAGTGAAGAATTTGGAGAGCAAAGAGACTATGTGGAAATGTGTTTTTCTCCCTCACGTTTGCCTGCTTTGATTTTCCATGCTGTTGCCAGAATGGACAAGACTAAGAACTAAACTTGTGCCTGTGAATCAAGTCCCATGTTCCTGAACTGTGAATTCCAATCATAGAAAGATGAAAGGTGTTGCTATGTGACCTCTATGGCTGAGGACTGGGAAGGCAGGTGACTTCAATTCACTGAGCCTGAGCAAAAGCAAAGTAGAAATAATCATTGCATCTCTTCGCAGTCATGGGGTTGCTGTGAAGAGAGCAGGAGAGCTCACGTGGGGCTCAGCTCCTGGCAGCTCTGGGGGCCTTTGCCCATCAGCCTTGCTGGAGGAGGAGCAAGAGCAGCCTGCGCTCCGTGGATGCTCCCTGGGAAGAGCTGGAATGACACTGGGAAGGGTAGGGATCCAGCAAAGACATCTCCTGTCTCAGACCGACTTCCCTTCCCTTTCAATCAACTGTCTGCGGAACTAAGAAGTGAAAGCTGCACTCAGCTCTCAAGGAACACAGGAGCTGTGAACTGGGCCCGCAGGAGGAGGAAGTCAACACACTCTACCACTTCTAACACTGCCCTTCCCCCGGCGCAGGCAGCTCTACAGCTAGCTCTTCTGAGCTAAAGATGGGGGGAGGGGAGGGGAAATAGGCACCGAGAGGAAATGATTTCACTTCCCTCCTAGAGACAAGAAGGGACTGAAGAAGTCAGCATGCATTGACCGTCTACTTCGTGCCGGCTGACTTACATATATGTCTTGCAGTATTATTATCACCACTGCACAAATGAGGGCGCCGAGGCTCAGTACCTTGTTCAAGACGTACATCTGGTTATCAGGGAGCCAGGATTCAAAGTCATGTCAGCCTGGTGCCCAAGTCCCCGTTCTTTCTATAACTACGTCAGAAGATCCCCCTTGATAGTCTGTGTTTCCAAGCATGGGTCTTTACTGGAAAGGAGGCTGCCTGCTGGAACACACCTCCCTCGGGAGAGACCTCCATCCTCGCCCCGCCTCCTTCCTCCGCGTGATCTCAGCACGGACTGACTGCTGGGCCCCTCTCTAGGGGGTTGCGGACTAGGAAGAGAGATGGGCATGCGAGGAAGTACTGGCCATCTACTATAGTAAATGCAAAGCTAGAGGAACGCATCCGTGGTCAGAAAGGGCAGAGGACCGGGGACACCTCACGCAACACGGGGGTTCACAAAAGCCTCCCAGGAAATAACTCCTGAG
Source organism: Saccopteryx leptura (assembly GCF_036850995.1). NCBI lineage: Eukaryota > Metazoa > Chordata > Mammalia > Chiroptera > Emballonuridae > Saccopteryx > Saccopteryx leptura. The sequence continues at coordinate 361,033,964 of NC_089505.1, forward strand.
TGCCAACATGAAAGAGGGAAGTGGATTGAAGAAGAGGAGGGTGGAGGGAGGTCCGGAGAGGAGTGGAAGCAGGCGCCGAGGTGAAAAGGCGGAAGACAGCCCGGAATCTTTGGGAAAACGACAAGCAGACTGGCAATATTACAGGATGAAGTGTGAGTCCAGGGAGAGGATGAGTAAAGCTGAATGAATAAGCAGGGTCAGCTTGCCAGAGTCCTGTAGGGAGTAAATTCCAGGAGCTGCTGTAAAGATACAGAGAAGAACACCTACGTGGACCGTTTTAAGACCCTATAGAACATTTTAAGAACTTTGGTAGATGGGGGGGGGGGCGCACAGTGACAGAGACAGAGAGAGGGACAGACAGGAAGGGAGAGAGATGAGAAGCATCAATTCTTACCTGCGGCACCTTAGTTGTTCATTGATTGCTTTCTCATATGTGCCTTGACTGGTGGGCTACAGTGGAGCGAGTGACCCCTTGCTCAAGCCAGTGACCTTGGACTCAAGCTGGTGAGCCTTGCTCAAACCAGATGAGCCTGCGCTCAAGCTGGCAACCACGGGGTCTCAAACCTGGGTCCTCAGCATCCCAGTCTGACACTCTATCCACTGTGCTACTGCCTGGTCAGGCGGTAAATATTTCTTTCTTTTTTTTTATTGTATTTTTCTGAAGTGAGAAGCGGGGAGGCAGAGAGACAGACTCCCGCATGCGCCTGACCGGGATCCACCCGGCATGCCCACCAGGGGGCGATGCTCTACCCATCTGGGACTTTCCTCTGCTACAATTGGAACCATTCTAGCTCCTGTGGTGGAGGCTATGGAGCCATCCTCAGTGCCCGGGGCCAACTTTGCTCCAATGGAGCCTTGGCTGTGGGAGGGGAAGAGAGAGATAGAGAGAAAGGAGAGGGAAGGGTGGAGAAGCAGATGTTTCTCCTGTGTGCCCTGGCTGGGAATTAAACCTTGGACTTCCATACGCCAGGCTCTACCACTGAGCAAACTGGCCAGGGCAGGCTGGTAGATATTTCTTTAAGCACTCCTGTCTTCAGTGGCAGAATTCTATATCCTATCAAACCTAATAAAATATACCCACGTCACATAATGTCACATTTATTTTAAAAGTATTTATTGAGCACCTACTAGGTTCTAGGCACTCTCCAGTATCCCAGCATTAGATTTTTAAAAAAGGAAGGAAAAAAGACAGTAAACACTGCCCTATTTGGAGTGACCCCTTCTAATGTGAGCAGGCCATAAAGAGAATGAGTGAATGATGTCTGGTCGCAGATGTTGCGTGCTATGCAGAAAGACGCATCGGGGAAGGGAGCCGACTTGTGAAAAAAGGGATTACAGTATTAATAGGATGTTCATAAAGGTCGAACTGAGGAGGTCACATGTGAGCAAACACTTGGAAGAGATGAGGGAGTTGGCCTAGCTGAACTGGGGGAAGGGCCTCCCAGGAAGGGGGACCTGCCAGTACAGCGGTACTCAGGCAGATGTGTTGACATTTTGAGGAGTGGCTTAGAGACGCATGTGCAGAGAGCAGACCCATCAGGGGAGAACGTGGTACAAATGAGGTCGAGAAACTCTAACAGACAAGAGCTTTTTAGGTCACTGGGGAATTCGTTTCCCCCCTTAGAGGGAAGGGCAGCCATTGGAAGGCTTTCAGCCGAGGATGATAGGATCTAAGTCGGTTGTAACTGCATCGTTTCAGGGCGAGAGTGAGAGCAGCAGGCCAGTGAGGAGACAGTTGCAGTGATTCTGGCAGGAGCTGCGTAGGTGTGGGCCAGGGAGTGCATAGGTGTGGGCCAGGGAGTGCGTAGGTGTGGACCAGGGAGTGCGTAGGTGTGGGCCAGGGAGTGCGTAGGTGTGGGCCAGGGGGTGCGTAGGTGTGGGCCAGGCGGTGCGTAGGTGTGGGCCAGGCGGTGCGTAGGTGTGGACCAGGGGGGTGCGTAGGTGTGGGCCAGGGGGTGCGTAGGTGTGGGCCAGGGAGTGCGTAGGTGTGGGCCAGGGAGTGCGTAGGTGTGGGCCAGGGAGTGCGTAGGTGTGGCCCAGGCGGTGCGTAGGTGTGGGCCAGGCGGTGCGTAGGTGTGGGCCAGGGAGTGCGTAGGTGTGGGCCAGGCGGTGCGTAGGTGTGGGCCAGGCGGTGCGTAGGTGTGGGCCAGGCGGTGCGTAGGTGTGGGCCAGGGGGTGCGTAGGTGTGGGCCAGGCGGTGCGTAGGTGTGGGCCAGGCGGTGCGTAGGTGTGGGCCAGGGAGTGCGTAGGTGTGGGCCAGGCGGTGCGTAGGTGTGGGCCAGGCGGTGCGTAGGTGTGGGCCAGGCGGTGCGTAGGTGTGGGCCAGGGGGTGCGTAGGTGTGGGCCAGGGGGTGCGTAGGTGTGGGCCAGGGGGTGCGTAGGTGTGGGCCAGGGGGTGCGTAGGTGTGGGCCAGGCGGTGCGTAGGTGTGGGCCAGGGAGTGCGTAGGTGTGGGCCAGGAGGTGCGTAGGTGTGGGCCAGGGGGTGCGTAGGTGTGGGCCAGGCGGTGCGTAGGTGTGGGCCAGGCGGTGCGTAGGTGTGGGCCAGGGAGTGCGTAGGTGTGGGCCAGGCGGTGCGTAGGTGTGGGCCAGGGAGTGCGTAGGTGTGGGCCAGGCGGGGCGTAGGTGTGGGCCAGGCGGTGCGTAGGTGTGGGCCAGGCGGTGCGTAGGTGTGGGCCAGGCGGTGCGTAGGTGTGGGCCAGGCGGTGCGTAGGTGTGGGCCAGGCGGTGCGTAGGTGTGGGCCAGGGGGTGCGTAGGTGTGGGCCAGGCGGTGCGTAGGTGTGGGCCAGGCGGTGCGTAGGTGTGGGCCAGGGGGTGCGTAGGTGTGGGCCAGGAGGTGCGTAGGTGTGGGCCAGGGAGTGCGTAGGTGTGGGCCAGGGGGTGCGTAGGTGTGGGCCAGGGGGTGCGTAGGTGTGGGCCAGGGGGTGCGTAGGTGTGGGCCAGGGGGTACGTAGGTGTGGGCCAGGCGGTACGTAGGTGTGGGCCAGGCGGTGCGTAGGTGTGGGCCAGGCGGTGCGTAGGTGTGGACCAGGGAGTGCGTAGGTGTGGACCAGGGAGTGCGTAGGTGTGGACCAGGGAGTGCGTAGGTGTGGGCCAGGCGGTGCGTAGGTGTGGGCCAGGGGGTGCGTAGGTGTGGGCCAGGCGGTGCGTAGGTGTGGGCCAGGCGGTGCGTAGGTGTGGGCCAGGGGGTGCGTAGGTGTGGGCCAGGCGGTGCGTAGGTGTGGGCCAGGGGGTGCGTAGGTGTGGGCCAGGCGGTGCGTAGGTGTGGGCCAGGGGGTGCGTAGGTGTGGGCCAGGCGGTGCGTAGGTGTGGGCCAGGCGGTGCGTAGGTGTGGGCCAGGGAGTGCGTAGGTGTGGGCCAGGCAGTGCGTAGGTGTGGACCAGGGAGTGCGTAGGTGTGGACCAGGGAGTGCGTAGGTGTGGGCCAGGGAGTGCGTAGGTGTGGACCAGGCGGTGCGTAGGTGTGGGCCAGGCGGTGCGTAGGTGTGGGCCAGGCGGTGCGTAGGTGTGGACCAGGGAGTGCGTAGGTGTGGGCCAGGCGGTGCGTAGGTGTGGGCCAGGGGGTGCGTAGGTGTGGACCAGGGGGTGCGTAGGTGTGGACCAGGGGGTGCGTAGGTGTGGACCAGGGAGTGCGTAGGTGTGGGCCAGGCGGTGCGTAGGTGTGGGCCAGGCGGTGCGTAGGTGTGGGCCAGGCGGTGCGTAGGTGTGGACCAGGCGGTGCGTAGGTGTGGGCCAGGCGGTGCGTAGGTGTGGAGCAGGCGGTGCGTAGGTGTGGGCCCGGCGGTGCGTAGGTGTGGACCAGGGAGTGCGTAGGTGTGGACCAGGGAGTGCGTAGGTGTGGGCCAGGGAGTGCGTAGGTGTGGGCCAGGGAGTGCGTAGGTGTGGGCCAGGCGGTGCGTAGGTGTGGGCCAGGCGGTGCGTAGGTGTGGGCCAGGGAGTGCGTAGGTGTGGACCAGGGAGTGCGTAGGTGTGGGCCAGGCGGTGCGTAGGTGTGGACCAGGGAGTGCGTAGGTGTGGACCAGGGAGTGCGTAGGTGTGGGCCAGGGTGTGCGTAGGTGTGGGCCAGGGAGTGCGTAGGTGTGGGCCAGGCGGTGCGTAGGTGTGGGCCAGGGAGTGCGTAGGTGTGGGCCAGGGAGTGCGTAGGTGTGGGCCAGGCGGTGCGTAGGTGTGGGCCAGGCGGTGCGTAGGTGTGGGCCAGGGAGTGCGTAGGTGTGGGCCAGGGGGTGCGTAGGTGTGGGCCAGGGGGTGCGTAGGTGTGGGCCAGGGGGTGCGTAGGTGTGGGCCAGGGGGTGCGTAGGTGTGGACCAGGGAGTGCGTAGGTGTGGGCCAGGGGGTGCGTAGGTGTGGACCAGGGGGTGCGTAGGTGTGGACCAGGGGGTGCGTAGGTGTGGGCCAGAGAGTGCGTAGGTGTGGGCCAGGCGGTGCGTAGGTGTGGACCAGGGAGTGCGTAGGTGTGGGCCAGGGAGTGCGTAGGTGTGGGCCAGGCGGTGCGTAGGTGTGGGCCAGGCGGTGCGTAGGTGTGGGCCAGGGAGTGCGTAGGTGTGGGCCAGGGAGTGCGTAGGTGTGGGCCAGGGAGTGCGTAGGTGTGGACCAGGGAGTGCGTAGGTGTGGGCCAGGCGGTGCGTAGGTGTGGGCCAGGCGGTGCGTAGGTGTGGGCCAGGCGGTGAGTAGGTGTGGGCCAGGGAGTGCGTAGGTGTGGGCCAGGCGGTGCGTAGGTGTGGGCCAGGCAGTGCGTAGGTGTGGACCAGGGAGTGCGTAGGTGTGGACCAGGGAGTGCGTAGGTGTGGGCCAGGGAGTGCGTAGGTGTGGACCAGGCGGTGCGTAGGTGTGGGCCAGGCGGTGCGTAGGTGTGGGCCAGGCGGTGCATAGGTGTGGACCAGGGAGTGCGTAGGTGTGGGCCAGGCGGTGCGTAGGTGTGGGCCAGGGGGTGCGTAGGTGTGGACCAGGGAGTGCGTAGGTGTGGGCCAGGGAGTGCGTAGGTGTGGGCCAGGGGGTACGTAGGTGTGGGCCAGGCGGTACGTAGGTGTGGGCCAGGCGGTGCGTAGGTGTGGGCCAGGCGGTGCGTAGGTGTGGACCAGGGAGTGCGTAGGTGTGGACCAGGGAGTGCGTAGGTGTGGACCAGGGAGTGCGTAGGTGTGGGCCAGGCGGTGCGTAGGTGTGGGCCAGGGGGTGCGTAGGTGTGGGCCAGGCGGTGCGTAGGTGTGGGCCAGGCGGTGCGTAGGTGTGGGCCAGGGAGTGCGTAGGTGTGGGCCAGGCGGTGCGTAGGTGTGGGCCAGGCGGTGCGTAGGTGTGGGCCAGGCGGTGCGTAGGTGTGGGCCAGGGAGTGCGTAGGTGTGGGCCAGGCGGTGCGTAGGTGTGGGCCAGGGAGTGCGTAGGTGTGGGCCAGGGAGTGCGTAGGTGTGGGCCAGGCGGTGCGTAGGTGTGGGCCAGGCGGTGCGTAGGTGTGGGCCAGGGAGTGCGTAGGTGTGGACCAGGGAGTGCGTAGGTGTGGGCCAGGCGGTGCGTAGGTGTGGACCAGGGAGTGCGTAGGTGTGGACCAGGGAGTGCGTAGGTGTGGGCCAGGGAGTGCGTAGGTGTGGACCAGGGAGTGCGTAGGTGTGGGCCAGGGAGTGCGTAGGTGTGGGCCAGGCGGTGCGTAGGTGTGGGCCAGGGAGTGCGTAGGTGTGGGCCAGGCGGTGCGTAGGTGTGGGCCAGGCGGTGCGTAGGTGTGGGCCAGGGAGTGCGTAGGTGTGGGCCAGGGGGTGCGTAGGTGTGGACCAGGGGGTGCGTAGGTGTGGGCCAGGGGGTGCGTAGGTGTGGACCAGGGGGTGCGTAGGTGTGGACCAGGGGGTGCGTAGGTGTGGGCCAGGGGGTGCGTAGGTGTGGACCAGGGGGTGCGTAGGTGTGGACCAGGGGGTGCGTAGGTGTGGGCCAGAGGGTGCGTAGGTGTGGGCCAGGGAGTGCGTAGGTGTGGGCCAGGGGGTGCGTAGGTGTGGACCAGGGGGTGCGTAGGTGTGGGCCAGGGGGTGCGTAGGTGTGGGCCAGGCGGTGCGTAGGTGTGGGCCAGGGAGTGCGTAGGTGTGGGCCAGGGAGTGCGTAGGTGTGGGCCAGGGAGTGCGTAGGTGTGGGCCAGGGAGTGCGTAGGTGTGGGCCAGGGAGTGCGTAGGTGTGGGCCAGGCGGTGCGTAGGTGTGGGCCAGGCGGTGCGTAGGTGTGGGCCAGGGAGTGCGTAGGTGTGGGCCAGGCGGTGAGTAGGTGTGGGCCAGGCGGTGCGTAGGTGTGGACCAGGGAGTGCGTAGGTGTGGGCCAGGAGGTGCGTAGGTGTGGACCAGGAGGTGCGTAGGTGTGGACCAGGGAGTGCGTAGGTGTGGGCCAGGCGGTGAGTAGGTGTGGGCCAGGCGGTGCGTAGGTGTGGGCCAGGGAGTGCGTAGGTGTGGACCAGGAGGTGCGTAGGTGTGGACCAGGGAGTACGTAGGTGTGGGCCAGGCGGTGCGTAGGTGTGGGCCAGGGAGTGCGTAGGTGTGGGCCAGGGAGTGCGTAGGTGTGGGCCAGGCGGTGCGTAGGTGTGGGCCAGGCGGTGCGTAGGTGTGGGCCAGGCGGTGCGTAGGTGTGGGCCAGGAGGTGCTTAGGTGTGGGCCAGGCGGTGCGTAGGTGTGGGCCAGGGAGTGCGTAGGTGTGGGCCAGGCGGGGCGTAGGTGTGGGCCAGGCGGTGCGTAGGTGTGGGCCAGGCGGTGCGTAGGTGTGGGCCAGGCGGTGCGTAGGTGTGGGCCAGGCGGTGCGTAGGTGTGGGCCAGGTGGTGCGTAGGTGTGGGCCAGGGGGTGCGTAGGTGTGGGCCAGGGAGTGCGTAGGTGTGGGCCAGGGAGTGCGTAGGTGTGGGACAGGGGGTACGTAGGTGTGGGCCAGGCGGTACGTAGGTGTGGGCCAGGCGGTGCGTAGGTGTGGGCCAGGCGGTGCGTAGGTGTGGACCAGGGAGTGCGTAGGTGTGGACCAGGGAGTGCGTAGGTGTGGACCAGGGAGTGCATAGGTGTGGGCCAGGCGGTGCGTAGGTGTGGGCCAGGGGGTGCGTAGGTGTGGGCCAGGCGGTGCGTAGGTGTGGGCCAGGCGGTGCGTAGGTGTGGGCCAGGGAGTGCGTAGGTGTGGGCCAGGCGGTGCGTAGGTGTGGGCCAGGCGGTGCGTAGGTGTGGGCCAGGCGGTGCGTAGGTGTGGGCCAGGGAGTGCGTAGGTGTGGACCAGGGAGTGCGTAGGTGTGGACCAGGGAGTGCGTAGGTGTGGGCCAGGGAGTGCGTAGGTGTGGACCAGGCGGTGCGTAGGTGTGGGCCAGGCGGTGCGTAGGTGTGGGCCAGGCGGTGCGTAGGTGTGGACCAGGGAGTGCGTAGGTGTGGGCCAGGCGGTGCGTAGGTGTGGGCCAGGGGGTGCGTAGGTGTGGACCAGGGGGTGCGTAGGTGTGGACCAGGGAGTGCGTAGGTGTGGACCAGGGAGTGCGTAGGTGTGGGCCAGACGGTGCGTAGGTGTGGGCCAGGCGGTGCGTAGGTGTGGGCCAGGCGGTGTGTAGGTGTGGACCAGGCGGTGCGTAGGTGTGGGCCAGGCGGTGCGTAGGTGTGGAGCAGGCGGTGCGTAGGTGTGGGCCCGGCGGTGCGTAGGTGTGGACCAGGGAGTGCGTAGGTGTGGACCAGGGAGTGCGTAGGTGTGGGCCAGGGAGTGCGTAGGTGTGGGCCAGGGAGTGCGTAGGTGTGGGCCAGGGAGTGCGTAGGTGTGGGCCAGGCGGTGCGTAGGTGTGGGCCAGGGAGTGCGTAGGTGTGGGCCAGGGAGTGCGTAGGTGTGGGCCAGGCGGTGCGTAGGTGTGGGCCAGGCGGTGCGTAGGTGTGGGCCAGGGAGTGCGTAGGTGTGGGCCAGGGGGTGCGTAGGTGTGGACCAGGGAGTGCGTAGGTGTGGACCAGGGAGTGCGTAGGTGTGGACCAGGGAGTGCGTAGGTGTGGACCAGGGAGTGCGTAGGTGTGGGCCAGGCGGTGCGTAGGTGTGGGCCAGGGGGTGCGTAGGTGTGGGCCAGGCGGTGCGTAGGTGTGGGCCAGGCGGTGCGTAGGTGTGGGCCAGGGGGTGCGTAGGTGTGGGCCAGGCGGTGCGTAGGTGTGGGCCAGGCGGTGCGTAGGTGTGGGCCAGGCGGTGCGTAGGTGTGGGCCAGGGAGTGCGTAGGTGTGGGCCAGGCGGTGCGTAGGTGTGGGCCAGGCGGTGCGTAGGTGTGGGCCAGGGAGTGCGTAGGTGTGGGCCAGGCAGTGCGTAGGTGTGGACCAGGGAGTGCGTAGGTGTGGACCAGGGAGTGCGTAGGTGTGGGCCAGGGAGTGCGTAGGTGTGGACCAGGCGGTGCGTAGGTGTGGGCCAGGCGGTGCGTAGGTGTGGGCCAGGCGGTGCGTAGGTGTGGACCAGGGAGTGCGTAGGTGTGGGCCAGGCGGTGCGTAGGTGTGGGCCAGGGGGTGCGTAGGTGTGGACCAGGGGGTGCGTAGGTGTGGACCAGGGGGTGCGTAGGTGTGGACCAGGGAGTGCGTAGGTGTGGGCCAGGCGGTGCGTAGGTGTGGGCCAGGCGGTGCGTAGGTGTGGGCCAGGCGGTGCGTAGGTGTGGACCAGGCGGTGCGTAGGTGTGGGCCAGGCGGTGCGTAGGTGTGGAGCAGGCGGTGCGTAGGTGTGGGCCCGGCGGTGCGTAGGTGTGGACCAGGGAGTGCGTAGGTGTGGACCAGGGAGTGCGTAGGTGTGGGCCAGGGAGTGCGTAGGTGTGGGCCAGGGAGTGCGTAGGTGTGGGCCAGGCGGTGCGTAGGTGTGGGCCAGGCGGTGCGTAGGTGTGGGGCCAGGGAGTGCGTAGGTGTGGACCAGGGAGTGCGTAGGTGTGGGCCAGGCGGTGCGTAGGTGTGGACCAGGGAGTGCGTAGGTGTGGACCAGGGAGTGCGTAGGTGTGGGCCAGGGAGTGCGTAGGTGTGGGCCAGGGAGTGCGTAGGTGTGGGCCAGGGAGTGCGTAGGTGTGGGCCAGGCGGTGCGTAGGTGTGGGCCAGGGAGTGCGTAGGTGTGGGCCAGGGAGTGCGTAGGTGTGGGCCAGGCGGTGCGTAGGTGTGGGCCAGGCGGTGCGTAGGTGTGGGCCAGGGAGTGCGTAGGTGTGGGCCAGGGGGTGCGTAGGTGTGGGCCAGGGGGTGCGTAGGTGTGGGCCAGGGGGTGCGTAGGTGTGGGCCAGGGGGTGCGTAGGTGTGGACCAGGGAGTGCGTAGGTGTGGGCCAGGGGGTGCGTAGGTGTGGACCAGGGGGTGCGTAGGTGTGGACCAGGGGGTGCGTAGGTGTGGGCCAGAGAGTGCGTAGGTGTGGGCCAGGCGGTGCGTAGGTGTGGACCAGGGAGTGCGTAGGTGTGGGCCAGGGAGTGCGTAGGTGTGGGCCAGGCGGTGCGTAGGTGTGGGCCAGGCGGTGCGTAGGTGTGGGCCAGGGAGTGCGTAGGTGTGGGCCAGGGAGTGCGTAGGTGTGGGCCAGGGAGTGCGTAGGTGTGGACCAGGGAGTGCGTAGGTGTGGGCCAGGCGGTGCGTAGGTGTGGGCCAGGCGGTGCGTAGGTGTGGGCCAGGCGGTGAGTAGGTGTGGGCCAGGGAGTGCGTAGGTGTGGGCCAGGCGGTGCGTAGGTGTGGGCCAGGCAGTGCGTAGGTGTGGACCAGGGAGTGCGTAGGTGTGGACCAGGGAGTGCGTAGGTGTGGGCCAGGGAGTGCGTAGGTGTGGACCAGGCGGTGCGTAGGTGTGGGCCAGGCGGTGCGTAGGTGTGGGCCAGGCGGTGCGTAGGTGTGGACCAGGGAGTGCGTAGGTGTGGGCCAGGCGGTGCGTAGGTGTGGGCCAGGGGGTGCGTAGGTGTGGACCAGGGAGTGCGTAGGTGTGGGCCAGGCGGTGCGTAGGTGTGGCCAGGCGGTGCGTAGGTGTGGGCCAGGCGGTGCGTAGGTGTGGGCCAGGGAGTGCGTAGGTGTGGGCCAGGGGGTGCGTAGGTGTGGACCAGGGGGTGCGTAGGTGTGGGCCAGGGGGTGCGTAGGTGTGGACCAGGGGGTGCGTAGGTGTGGACCAGGGAGTGCGTAGGTGTGGGCCAGGGGGTGCGTAGGTGTGGACCAGGGGGTGCGTAGGTGTGGACCAGGGGGTGCGTAGGTGTGGGCCAGAGGGTGCGTAGGTGTGGGCCAGGGAGTGCGTAGGTGTGGGCCAGGGGGTGCGTAGGTGTGGACCAGGGGGTGCGTAGGTGTGGGCCAGGGGGTGCGTAGGTGTGGGCCAGGCGGTGCGTAGGTGTGGGCCAGGGAGTGCGTAGGTGTGGGCCAGGGAGTGCGTAGGTGTGGGCCAGGGAGTGCGTAGGTGTGGGCCAGGGAGTGCGTAGGTGTGGGCCAGGGAGTGCGTAGGTGTGGGCCAGGCGGTGCGTAGGTGTGGGCCAGGCGGTGCGTAGGTGTGGGCCAGGGAGTGCGTAGGTGTGGGCCAGGCGGTGAGTAGGTGTGGGCCAGGCGGTGCGTAGGTGTGGACCAGGGAGTGCGTAGGTGTGGGCCAGGAGGTGCGTAGGTGTGGACCAGGAGGTGCGTAGGTGTGGACCAGGGAGTGCGTAGGTGTGGGCCAGGCGGTGAGTAGGTGTGGGCCAGGCGGTGCGTAGGTGTGGGCCAGGGAGTGCGTAGGTGTGGACCAGGAGGTGCGTAGGTGTGGACCAGGGAGTACGTAGGTGTGGGCCAGGCGGTGCGTAGGTGTGGGCCAGGGAGTGCGTAGGTGTGGGCCAGGGAGTGCGTAGGTGTGGGCCAGGCGGTGCGTAGGTGTGGGCCAGGCGGTGCGTAGGTGTGGGCCAGGCGGTGCGTAGGTGTGGGCCAGGAGGTGCGTAGGTGTGGGCCAGGCGGTGCGTAGGTGTGGGCCAGGGAGTGCGTAGGTGTGGGCCAGGCGGGGCGTAGGTGTGGGCCAGGCGGTGCGTAGGTGTGGGCCAGGCGGTGCGTAGGTGTGGGCCAGGCGGTGCGTAGGTGTGGGCCAGGCGGTGCGTAGGTGTGGGCCAGGTGGTGCGTAGGTGTGGGCCAGGGGGTGCGTAGGTGTGGGCCAGGGAGTGCGTAGGTGTGGGCCAGGGAGTGCGTAGGTGTGGGACAGGGGGTACGTAGGTGTGGGCCAGGCGGTACGTAGGTGTGGGCCAGGCGGTGCGTAGGTGTGGGCCAGGCGGTGCGTAGGTGTGGACCAGGGAGTGCGTAGGTGTGGACCAGGGAGTGCGTAGGTGTGGACCAGGGAGTGCATAGGTGTGGGCCAGGCGGTGCGTAGGTGTGGGCCAGGGGGTGCGTAGGTGTGGGCCAGGCGGTGCGTAGGTGTGGGCCAGGCGGTGCGTAGGTGTGGGCCAGGGAGTGCGTAGGTGTGGGCCAGGCGGTGCGTAGGTGTGGGCCAGGCGGTGCGTAGGTGTGGGCCAGGCGGTGCGTAGGTGTGGGCCAGGGAGTGCGTAGGTGTGGACCAGGGAGTGCGTAGGTGTGGACCAGGGAGTGCGTAGGTGTGGGCCAGGGAGTGCGTAGGTGTGGACCAGGCGGTGCGTAGGTGTGGGCCAGGCGGTGCGTAGGTGTGGGCCAGGCGGTGCGTAGGTGTGGACCAGGGAGTGCGTAGGTGTGGGCCAGGCGGTGCGTAGGTGTGGGCCAGGGGGTGCGTAGGTGTGGACCAGGGGGTGCGTAGGTGTGGACCAGGGGGTGCGTAGGTGTGGACCAGGGAGTGCGTAGGTGTGGGCCAGACGGTGCGTAGGTGTGGGCCAGGCGGTGCGTAGGTGTGGGCCAGGCGGTGCGTAGGTGTGGACCAGGCGGTGCGTAGGTGTGGGCCAGGCGGTGCGTAGGTGTGGAGCAGGCGGTGCGTAGGTGTGGGCCCGGCGGTGCGTAGGTGTGGACCAGGGAGTGCGTAGGTGTGGACCAGGGAGTGCGTAGGTGTGGGCCAGGGAGTGCGTAGGTGTGGGCCAGGGAGTGCGTAGGTGTGGGCCAGGGAGTGCGTAGGTGTGGGCCAGGCGGTGCGTAGGTGTGGGCCAGGGAGTGCGTAGGTGTGGGCCAGGGAGTGCGTAGGTGTGGGCCAGGCGGTGCGTAGGTGTGGGCCAGGGAGTGCGTAGGTGTGGACCAGGGAGTGCGTAGGTGTGGGCCAGGCGGTGCGTAGGTGTGGACCAGGGAGTGCGTAGGTGTGGACCAGGGAGTGCGTAGGTGTGGGCCAGGGAGTGCGTAGGTGTGGACCAGGGAGTGCGTAGGTGTGGGCCAGGGAGTGCGTAGGTGTGGGCCAGGCGGTGCGTAGGTGTGGACCAGGGAGTGCGTAGGTGTGGGCCAGGGAGTGCGTAGGTGTGGGCCAGGCGGTGCGTAGGTGTGGGCCAGGCGGTGCGTAGGTGTGGGCCAGGGAGTGCGTAGGTGTGGGCCAGGGGGTGCGTAGGTGTGGACCAGGGGGTGCGTAGGTGTGGACCAGGGGGTGCGTAGGTGTGGACCAGGGAGTGCGTAGGTGTGGGCCAGGGGGTGCGTAGGTGTGGGCCAGGGGGTGCGTAGGTGTGGGCCAGGGGGTGCGTAGGTGTGGGCCAGAGGGTGCGTAGGTGTGGGCCAGGCGGTGCGTAGGTGTGGACCAGGGAGTGCGTAGGTGTGGGCCAGGGAGTGCGTAGGTGTGGGCCAGGCGGTGCGTAGGTGTGGGCCAGGCGGTGCGTAGGTGTGGGCCAGGGAGTGCGTAGGTGTGGGCCAGGGAGTGCGTAGGTGTGGGCCAGGGAGTGCGTAGGTGTGGGCCAGGGAGTGCGTAGGTGTGGGCCAGGGAGTGCGTAGGTGTGGACCAGGGAGTGCGTAGGTGTGGGCCAGGGAGTGCGTAGGTGTGGACCAGGCGGTGCGTAGGTGTGGGCCAGGGAGTGCGTAGGTGTGGACCAGGCGGTGCGTAGGTGTGGGCCAGGCGGTGAGTAGGTGTGGGCCAGGGAGTGCGTAGGTGTGGGCCAGGGAGTGCGTAGGTGTGGACCAGGGAGTGCGTAGGTGTGGGCCAGGCGGTGCGTAGGTGTGGGCCAGGGAGTGCGTAGGTGTGGGCCAGGGAGTGCGTAGGTGTGGACCAGGGAGTGCGTAGGTGTGGGCCAGGGAGTGCGTAGGTGTGGGCCAGGGAGTGCGTAGGTGTGGGCCAGGAGGTGCGTAGGTGTGGACCAGGCGGTGCGTAGGTGTGGGCCAGGCGGTGCGTAGGTGTGGGCCAGGCGGTGCGTAGGTGTGGGCCAGGCGGTGAGTAGGTGTGGGCCAGGCGGTGCGTAGGTGTGGACCAGGGAGTGCGTAGGTGTGGGCCAGGAGGTGCGTAGGTGTGGACCAGGAGGTGCGTAGGTGTGGACCAGGGAGTGCGTAGGTGTGGGCCAGGCGGTGAGTAGGTGTGGGCCAGGCGGTGCGTAGGTGTGGGCCAGGGAGTGCGTAGGTGTGGACCAGGAGGTGCGTAGGTGTGGACCAGGGAGTACGTAGGTGTGGGCCAGGCGGTGCGTAGGTGTGGGCCAGGGAGTGCGTAGGTGTGGGCCAGGGAGTGCGTAGGTGTGGGCCAGGGAGTGCGTAGGTGTGGGCCAGGCGGTGCGTAGGTGTGGGCCAGGGAGTGCGTAGGTGTGGACCAGGGAGTGCGTAGGTGTGGACCAGGCGGTGCGTAGGTGTGGACCAGGAGGTGCGTAGGTGTGGGCCAGGCGGTGCGTAGGTGTGGGCCAGGCGGTGCGTAGGTGTGGACCAGGGAGTGCGTAGGTGTGGACCAGGGAGTGCGTAGGTGTGGACCAGGGAGTACGTAGGTGTGGACCAGGGAGTGCGTAGGTGTGGACCAGGGAGTGCGTAGGTGTGGACCAGGCGGTGCGTAGGTGTGGGCCAGGGAGTGCGTAGGTGTGGGCCAGGCGGTGCGTAGGTGTGGACCAGGAGGTGCGTAGGTGTGGGCCAGGCGGTACGTAGGTGTGGGCCAGGGAGTGCGTAGGTGTGGGCCAGGCGGTGCGTAGGTGTGGACCAGGCGGTGCGTAGGTGTGGGCCCGGCGGTGCGTAGGTGTGGACCAGGAGGTGCGTAGGTGTGGACCAGGCGGTGCGTAGGTGTGGGCCAGGCGGTGCGTAGGTGTGGGCCAGGCGGTGCGTAGGTGTGGGCCAGGCGGTGCGTAGGTGTGGGCCAGGGAGTGCGTAGTTGTGGGCCAGGCGGTGAGTAGGTGTGGGCCAGGCGGTGCGTAGGTGTGGACCAGGGAGTGCGTAGGTGTGGGCCAGGAGGTGCGTAGGTGTGGACCAGGGAGTGCGTAGGTGTGGGCCAGGCGGTGAGTAGGTGTGGGCCAGGCGGTGCGTAGGTGTGGGCCAGGGAGTGCGTAGGTGTGGACCAGGGAGTGCGTAGGTGTGGGCCAGGCGGTGCGTAGGTGTGGGCCAGGGAGTGCGTAGGTGTGGACCAGGCGGTGCGTAGGTGTGGGCCAGGGAGTGCGTAGGTGTGGACCAGGGAGTGCGTAGGTGTGGACCAGGGAGTGCGTAGGTGTGGACCAGGAGGTGCGTAGGTGTGGACCAGGGAGTGCGTAGGTGTGGGCCAGGAGGTGCGTAGGTGTGGACCAGGGAGTGCGTAGGTGTGGGCCAGGCGGTGAGTAGGTGTGGGCCAGGCGGTGCGTAGGTGTGGGCCAGGGAGTGCGTAGGTGTGGACCAGGGAGTGCGTAGGTGTGGGCCAGGCGGTGCGTAGGTGTGGGCCAGGGAGTGCGTAGGTGTGGACCAGGCGGTGCGTAGGTGTGGGCCAGGGAGTGCGTAGGTGTGGACCAGGGAGTGCGTAGGTGTGGACCAGGGAGTGCGTAGGTGTGGACCAGGAGGTGCGTAGGTGTGGACCAGGGAGTGCGTAGGTGTGGGCCAGGCGGTGAGTAGGTGTGGGCCAGGCGGTGCGTAGGTGTGGGCCAGGGAGTGCGTAGGTGTGGACCAGGAGGTGCGTAGGTGTGGACCAGGGAGTACGTAGGTGTGGGCCAGGCGGTGCGTAGGTGTGGGCCAGGGAGTGCGTAGGTGTGGGCCAGGGAGTGCGTAGGTGTGGGCCAGGGAGTGCGTAGGTGTGGGCCAGGCGGTGCGTAGGTGTGGGCCAGGGAGTGCGTAGGTGTGGACCAGGGAGTGCGTAGGTGTGGGCCAGGCGGTGCGTAGGTGTGGACCAGGAGGTGCGTAGGTGTGGGCCAGGCGGTGCGTAGGTGTGGGCCAGGCGGTGCGTAGGTGTGGGCCAGGGAGTGCGTAGGTGTGGGCCAGGGAGTGCGTAGGTGTGGGCCAGGCGGTGCGTAGGTGTGGGCCAGGCGGTGCGTAGGTGTGGGCCAGGCGGTGCGTAGGTGTGGGCCAGGCGGTGCGTAGGTGTGGACCAGGCAGTGAGCAGCAGAGGTGGTGAGAAGTGGCTGAGCTCTGGATATGAGAGAGGGGGGTAGGAGAGAACAGGGTCAAGGCCGAGCCAAAGCCGGGGCCTGAGGAACTGAAAAGGGAACAGGGAGGCTCTGCTTGCGGCTTTGTTTTGCTGGAAAACTATTTGAAAATTATACCTTGAGCTCTATTAGCAAGTTGTTCTACATGTCCTTGTAGTTTAACTTTACTTAGATTTTAATGTAGAAAAATGAAAAGTTGAGCTCACTTTGATATTTCATATTATAGACATTTTGTTAACCTCTACTAATTTTTGATTCTTCAAAGTTCCTTTCAGATTTTGGAAGAAGACGTTTACCTGGGGGTCGCAGGCAGGCGCTGACAAGCTGCTCATCCTAATCACTGTTCCTGTCATGCTTGGAGAATACAACATACCTGCCTGTCCTCTTAGTTTGAAGTCAAGAGCAGAAAAAAACAAAACAAAACAATAAAAGCATGCATTTTTAACTAACAGGGTTTGGGTTCTGAAGCGCATATTAATTATTTAATTCACACAACAACCCTACAGGATAGGTCCTATTAGCACCCCCACTTTAAAAATGAGAGAACTGGAGCCCAGAGGGTTGAGTGATTGCCCCAGACAGCAAAGCTACGTGTTGCCTAAGCTGGGATTTGAATCCCGGAAAGCAGAGTTCTTGGCATCATTGTGTTCTCTCAATGCAGTCTGGGTGACAGTCAGGAGCGGTACAACCCCAGGTGGCTTCTGGAACTGGGGAGGGTGGCTCTTGGCTCTTTCCGACGCCTGGGCGCACCACTGTCACCTGGAAGGGACCAGAGAGGTTAACATGTTTTAGCCAGTGGAACTATCACACTGTGGACTCTCCTTCCCAGAAGGCCTGTAGCATCCCTCCCCTTAAGACACACCAGAGGCTAGGACTCTTCACCTGTGCTGCCTGTTTCTGCCTTGTGATTGACATGCTTGGTGCCAAAGGCTGATGTTTAGCATCTGTGAGGTGAACCTCTCCTATTGTCTGCGCTCTGTACCCTGAATTGCCACTACCCTGACCCGGCTGCAAGAGTCAGACACATTCCATTGGTTTCAGGAGATGGGCAAACTCTTTGGGATGTCCTAAAATTCTAGTTATTAATTATTTCTCAGTGTAAATGGGACATTGATTGGGACTAAGTGATATTTTTTGTTTTAATTTATTGAGCAATAATATTTCCTTGGCATGTAAAACTAATAGATATAGGGCCTTTAAGATATTCCTGAATAGCCTGACCTGTGGTGGCGCAGTGGATAAAGCGTCAACCTGGAACACTGAGGTTGCTGGTTCAAAAAAACCCTGGGTTTTTCTGGTCAAGGAACATATGGGAGTTGATGCTTCCTGCTCCTCCCCCCTTTCTCACTCTCTCTTCTCTAAAATGAATAAATAAAGTCTTAAAAATTTTTTAAAAAAGGAAGATATTCCTGTATAAATATAAGGCGCTGAGTCAAAGAACAAGAGGTGAAAATAGACGTTGAAGACCTGCTTTGAGTCAGGCACTTTCACTGGCTCTGAAAGATCAAGGCCGCCCTTGCAGTGAAGGACAGAGTCTGGATCCAATGCCAGATGTGACTCTACAGCCTGTGCTTTTGACCCTTTGTCATTTTTCTTCCTGTCACTGGGAGTCCTAAGAACCGGGTTCAAACCCTGATCCTCCGAGTGACGGGAATGAAATCACGTTCCTTCTCTGAGTCTCCATATCTGCATCCATATCTGCATCTATAAATAAGGGCGGCCAGGGTACTCAAGTCTCTTCTGGCTCTTCTTGGCTTTATGGACTCTTGCTCAGTAATGGTTTCTCTCATTTTAGGAAAACAGATTTTGCATTCTGTTGCTCTTAACAGCTATAACTGCTTCACTGTAGAAGATATGATATTTGCCAGGCCATTCATGATGGGTGTGTAAGTCTCTGCACTTTGCCAGGGTCTACTATATAGAATTCCACTGGGCACCTGAAACCGCCAGGTTCTTCGTGACACCATGCCAGTTGCAGTTGGACTGGGATAAAGGTTGGCTTTTTATGCTTAGGAACCAGAGCTAGAGAGAGAGCAGGGTGCAAAGCCAGGGTCAAGAGGCATGGCTTCCTACCCCAATTCAGCCCCTTACTAGGCAGGTAGCCATAACCAAGCCTTAGTTTAGATGTCATTTTCTCAGAAAGGTCCCTGGGTTCTCCCAAGTTGGCTTCCTCCAGAGCACTGGTTTTTACCCCGTGGTAAATTCATCATATTCAACAGTACATAGCAGGCATTTAATAAATACTTTGAGAGGGAATGTTGAACAAATGTCAAATAAAAGATCACTTAACCTTTCTCAGTCTTGGTGCTCATTCATGTGAAGTAGATAAAGAATAAGACAGAAAAGAAAAGAAAAGAAAAAACAAAACAAAACAAACAAAAACCAGGTCAAACGCTTCATAAACAGCCAAACATTGTCACAATGTGAGATAGTATGATTATAACCTGAAATAAACTAGTTCAAAAAGCAAATCTCAGATTCCAGTGGGGCTTTTTCTAGTTTCCAACCTGAAGTTAGAGGGGGAACAGTGAGGACACTGACACTTACTGAGTGTCTATGATGCACCGGACACTGTGTGTAATAAGATGATACACATTTAATTTTTGTGTGAAATTATGAACGTGTGAATTTCCAGAGAAGGAACACAGGATCCTGACAATAGAAGGTTTACTCTGACTTTTCACAGACATTAGCGGGCCTTTTTTCTTCAAAATTGGAACTTCTGAGGCCACAAGTGTTAGAAGAAAAAAGCCAACGATGCTTATCTCGGTTCAGAACTAGAAAGATGCCCTCTTCCGCTCCCTCGGGGGGGCCCCGCAGTTGTTCAGTGCTGCCTGAAAGCAGACACCACAGGAGACGGAAAAGATGAATCCACAGATTGCTACACACCCATGCTCAGCGAGGTGAGGGGCAAACACTGCAGAGGTGGGTTTACCAATCAGACACTGTCCCCTTTCAGGATGACCACACCTTTCTTTAAAGTAACAGTTGAGGATATTAAAGGCCAGTTGGGTTCTTTGAGTTAGAAGATCCAAATTGTAGCCCAAGATCTATTACTGGCACATATCCTCATCAGCAAAATGGGCCAATGACCATACGCACATTTGTTTATTCATTTGTTCATTCTCTGAGTAAGCCTGCAGTAAACACTTGCTATATATGTCAGGAGTTATGCAACATTTGAACACAGGGGTTTAATCCCTACAAATTCCTGCAACCAAGGAGTCACCATCGAGTGAAGGAGAAGAGCATGAATATAAATGATGAACTCTGCAAAACTTTCAAAGATCCTTACTGAGATGTATGAGAACTGCAGCGTGATCTCAGGGAGAGAGAACAGCTCACTCTGTCCAGGGGCGTAGAAGCTTTCCCTGCAGTGGAGTTATTTGAGTGCCTCTTGAAATATGTTAGAATTTTTCATATCAAGTAAGTACATAAGCATGTTCCAGGCAGAGAATGCCCTAAGGCAGTGAGTCATGACATGGTGTTCAGCACAGAGTAGCCGCATTAAATATTTGTTTTATGAATGAATGAGTGAATGAACATTTAAAGAAGCACAAAAAATTTACTGTTCCTAGATGAGTGGAGTAAGATGTAGAGAAGATAGCAGCGGAGATATAAACTCTGGGAAAATTTGAAATGAACTTAAACATACAAATAAATAGTTTTGACATAATTGCGTTTTTCTAATTGAATCTCCTTACCAACTTCTGGCTTGAATATTAAGGAGGAGATGCAGCAAGGAGGAGAATAGCTTCCCAGTGCTAGTGGCCTCTAATTACCAAGTTCAAGGAGAGTGAAGATTATGGCTCCAGCCCGTCCTGCTCAGCATTAGCAATGAGGACGCCAGGGTGATCGCATAGCCCTCTGGGTCTCTGAACCCTCACTTGAAACGTGGAGTTACTGGACTGAGTGTCCTTAGCTGCCTTGTTTTGTTCTAATGAAATATAAATAGTCTTTATTAATTCTTTCATGCAACTAATATTTACTCAGTGCCTGCTGTAAACCAGGCGTGTTATGTCAGGAATTGGAAGTCAGGAGTTCATTTCTCCATTTAATAATACCTGTGATTTTTATCTTGTAGAAACAGAAAGAAAGATGGCATTACTCATTTGAGGCAAGGATGAACTCTACATTCTAGCCGAGGGGAAGGATGGGAGGGAGGGTTCAAGAGGCAACAGCAGCAGTGATATCCTGTCTCTCCTAAAAGGGAAAATAGCCCCAAACACAATGGATTAGCAAGGTTCTTATGTGTTCATCTGGGAGTCTGAGTATTTTTGAGTCTTTCTATTTCCTTCCTCCATGAAGAGTACAAAGTCACTGTCACGCCAGTGTGTGTCTGTGTCTGTGAGGCATGTGTTAAGGGTGCTTACATCTGTGATGAATGTGCATAGGTATGTATTTGAATCTGTGCACATATGTGCTATGTGTGCATGTATTTCTTAGTGGTTGTGTGCGGATGTAGGTATGTGTAATGTGTGTTTGTAAGATTGAGTGTGTGTGGGTGTACACAAAAGTTGTTCTGGACTTTATCTTACCCTAGAAGCTGAGTAATAACAGAAGAAAAGTGTGAGTCAGAAAGGTGAAGGGTTGTCTGTTAAATGCCTAAGACATTCATTCAGAAAACCCTGCTTTGTACCTGGTAAGAGGAAGTATTGAATTTTCTTGTAAAATTACAATGACCAGACCTGCGAAGGAAACCCCTCCTAGCTTGGAATTCCGGAGTGTTTTCTAGCATTTGAGAGGTGGCCAAAAAGGGACCACTTAAAAGAGAAGGGGATGAGTGGGGAAACCTGGAGTTGAGGACATGCATTCTCTTCCTTTCCCATTCACTCTTCCTTTCCCTCACTTTCACAAATTATTTAAGGAGGAAACTAGATGGCCTTTACTAGTGGGTTTATACTTCTTTTTTCCCTCATGCTCTGCTAGTGTGGCCCAAGGCACAGAACAGGAGAAACCCATAACCTGGAGTCCAGCTCTTCTCCTACTACACAGACTCAGTTTCCTCATCTGCCAAATGGGTACACTAATTCTTATCTCGAAAGCAGCTGCCATGAGCATCAGATGAGCATTAGCTTATAGTGTATAGTTTGTAAAGTGCGCAGAAGTAGGAAATACTCCTGGCTTGTTTACTTTTGTGTGCAGGGTGGGATGAAAGCAGGTTTACAGTTCTGAGTACGTGAAACACAGAGTTTGTTCTTGTGTTGTTATTTATTAAGTATAGTGTTGTTTTCCACACAAACGACACACACACATACACCCTACTTCTGCCCCAGCCTGTCTTTCATGCTCAGCGCAGTGTATTTAGTGACCCACTGAGGGCTGTTAGAGAACCATTGCTGATCGTGATGAAAGAGAAGTGGGGAGGGATGTCTCTAAGTTGTATTCTACAACGACTGTATTTTAAGAGAGGAGGGAAGAAGGAAGGCGACGATCTAGATGGGCGATGGAAGCTGGAGTCAGCAAGACAGACAGACAGACGACAGACACACACACATACACACACACACACACACACACACACACATACACCCCTCAGGCTTACAAAGACAGGCTCCCTTCCTCCTTGTCCGCACTCCTCCCTGCTGAGTCCTCGTACCTGGGGGCCTCTCACAAACACAGATCCCTCAGTCAGCCAACAGGGGGCGCTCCTCTAATGAGCTTGGCACGGGCACGCTGGGATCTGCCCAGCACCCTGGAGAAAATAGGAACTGCATGCACCTCAGCCACAGGCAGCTTCACAGTCCTACTCCAGTATACACACTGTCAGACCCTGGTACTAACAAGGCTATATTTATACAAGGGAAAAAAAAGGGTATCGGACACTTATAATTTCATTAACATACAATACATGGTGGAACATAGAACTAATGATCTGATGTCACAGAATGTTCCGGCAAGCCTTCCTACAGAAGGACAGAATGGTGGGAGCCTACCCCAGCAAGTACCCCAAATAGTCAGCACTCTTCCAGAGCATTTGCTGAGTTTGGGGGAGCAAGCCAGGCACCCACCCTCCCTCCCGTCCCAGGCACGGTACTGCTTGGATTCCAACAGCCGTCCGTATGGCGCCTGAACTATTTGCAATCAGCACAGTATGGCTTTTCTCTTGCTTGGGGGCCAGTTTATAATTTCCTGTTTGTGCTTCAAACAGTTCATCCCCAGCGAGCGTACGTCAGGCTTGGTTAGGAGCTCAAGGCTCAGGTATAAAGTAACAATTCTTTTTTCCTTCCGAAGCTCACCAATACAGTGATTTCTTGAGTGGAACAACTAGCAGCATCCTTTTTTTCTCGTTCTTCTAAACACTATGCAAAAATTCTAAGGTTCTTTATCTCATTTTGTCCCCATCACAGCTCTGCATGTCAGGGACTCTCATTAGACCCAGTTTAAATATGAGGAACTGAAGGTGGAAATGGTTACATAACTTGCCTAAAATCAGTCCCGTGACTGATAAGGGATTCAAATTCAAACAGTCAGATTTCTAAAATTGGAAGTCACTTCAGTGCTAGGAAAGAGACAGGAAGAAAATGGCAGCGAGCCATCTAAACGGCCACAGAAGTGCAGAGAGAGTGACCTGGAGTGGTGTCATTTTAGCGGGGTCTGGAAAGACGAATAAAATTACGCAGTTAGAGAAGCGAAGGGAAGGCATTCTAGGAAGAAGAGACAGCGTTGACGAGACATCTCAGAACTGCAAAATCTCCCCTATACTCTGGAAATGGGGTGCCAAAGCCATCAGTGGGCCTCCTGCCTCCCCTCGGCAGGGCTGGTGAAAAAGCACAGACTAGAATGAGGTTAGAACGGGTCCAAACTTTCTCAGTCAGAACTTGAAAGGCCATCTTCTCAGTGCCAAGGCTGGCCTCAATTTTTGTGTGTGCTTTTGAGTTGAGATACCTGGTGATTTCGAGTTGAGAGTATGGATAAGCTGGGTGAGGAGTCAAACCAGATGAATGCCTCAGAGTCATAAGGTAAGTTTTCTGGTGCAGCACAGCCGGGACCTTGGAACACGGCACCAAAGGTCCATCCAATGTGTTTTCAGGGAGCACGACAGAACAGCAATGATCCAGATGAAACTATGGATAAGAATGTGTCAGTTTCAGTGTCGCTGTTAAGGAGCAGTAGGGGAGATGGGTGACCTTTCCCAACTGTCTACATTTAATCATAAATGGGATTGTCTTCCCCTGCACAGTGGTGTGGAAAATATTCTTTCTCCTCTGGTTACCAAGGGATCTCAGGAGACGAGTCCTAAGCATAGTGGTTGTGGACAAGAAAACCATTGGCTTTCTTATCTGCTGCACTCCATACTGACAAAGGGGTAATCTGCACGTGGCACTTTGTTTTCTCTTTTGTTTTAAATATAAAATCAAATTATTTCATTTGCATGATAGAATGATTAACACAATCAAAATCACTGACACATGCATCACTTCACATGGTGGACATAGGTAACTCGTGTGTGTGTGTGTGTGTGTGTGTGTGTGTGTGTGTGTGTGTGTTAAGACTATTTAAGATCTCACTTGACCAGGTAGTGACACAGTGGATAAAGCATTGACCTGGGATGCTGAGGACCCAGGTTCAAAACTCCGAGGTTGCTGACCTGAGCATGGGCTCATCCTGCTTGAGTGCGGGGTCGTCAGCTTGAGTGTGGGATCATAGACATGACCCCTTGGTCGCTGGCTTGAGCCCAAAGGTTACTGGCTTGAAGCCCAAGGTTGCTGGCTTGAGCTCAAGGTTGCTGGCTTGAGCAAAGGATCACTGGCTCAGCTGGAACCCCCTGGTCAAGGCACATATGAGAAAGCAATCAATGAACAACTAAGGTGATGCAACTATGAGTTGAGGCTTCTCATCTCTCTCCCTTCCTGTTTGTCTCTCTCATTAAAAAAAAAAAGAAAGAAAAGAAAAGAAAATTTAAGATATACTCTCAACAACTTTCAAGTATATAATACCCTATTATTAACTATCTTCATAATGCTGTATATTAAATCCTCAGAGCCTCAGAACTTATTCTTCATCTAAATAAAAATGCATGCCCTTTGCCCTACACTACTGCACATGGCATGTTGAGAAAAGACTGCACACAAGGGACAGGGGTTAAACCTGGCTGGGAAACTGTGACAGCAGTAAAGACCTGTGGGTGTCCTGACCTCTTTGTTTCAAAATGTCCAGCTCTCAGGTTGAATGTTTTCCCCCATGAAATCCCCATTGAAAACAGAAACCAGAACTACGAACTAAAAAATACCTATTTGAATTTTTCTTCCGGTAAACAACCATTTTGATCTATTTTCGCATATTTTCTTGGTGACTGAAGCATAGCAAACAGAGTTCTTCTTCTTTCCCACAGACATCACAGTTCTTCGAACAATGCAGGGGATGGCACATATTACAGGGCATTTGACACACAACTTCAAAGAGAGGAAGAAGCCGTGGGTACCATCCCACTTGGGGACCATTACTCAGAGGTTACCAGGTAACCTCAGGTGATGTGTGAGAGTTTCATCCAGCAAAGCTCTTTGTCTCCTGCACGTTGACTGCCATTCCTGCATCCCACTCAGTCTGGAAGTTAACTGGGCGGGGCCCTCCGTGCGGAAAGCTGGAGAACCACGGAATTGCAGAGTTGAGGGCAGGACGTTAGAGCCCAGGTCAAGAGCACATCTGAGCCAGCCCTCTGCCTGGCAGTATCAGGTGGTGGGCTATGAGGCTGATTCTGGAGACCAGGCGGCAGGGGCCCAGAGGTGTTCAGGCATCCCTCTCTGCGGGGGTCAGCTCCAGGGGCCGGCCGCCGGCTCTGACGGGGGCGGAGGAAGGATTCTCCTCTGTTTAAGTCACACTACCTCCGCACTTTATCAACTTGCTGCTCAAATCTGGTCGTGCAGAAAAGCTGCATTTGAGCCTCCAGTGGTGGAAATAAGCCCCCCACTCTGTACACATACCTTTGAAGGATGGACTACAGGTGTGGAACAAGTCATCACTCCTGGAGGTTAGCCCTGGGATTTCCAAACACTCAGAGCAACACGAGCAAGACTGCCTCGTTTGCATGGCTGAACACAGCCCAGAGAGAAGTCACAGGGGTGCTCTGGTCTCATATTTTTAAATACTTTTTTTATACATATTGTAAAAATAATGCATGCGTATTGTGAAAATGAAAGCTACACATAATGACGCTTTTTCAAAAATATAGTTCTGTAATTACAAAAACCATTGTTAACCTTTTAGCATAGAGCAGCAGTCAGCAAAGCTTTTCTCTGAAGACCCAGATGGTAAGTATTTTAGGCTTCGAGGCCCTATGGTCTCCAGCACGAATACTCAGTTCTCCCATTGTCATGCAAAAGTGGCCATAGATGGTACATAAGCCCGAGTGTGGCCGTCCTTCAATGATTTACAGTAACAGGCGGTAGGACAGATGTGGCCCGCGGGCCGTGTTGGCCAACCCCGGCATATGGAATTTAGATATCTTTCCCCATGCCTACCCTATCCTGTCTGCAACTGTGTACCCTGCTCTTCTCACTTCGTGTTAGAAATACTTTCTCAAGGTATTGAACGTTTTCACACAAAATTCTGCCCTCACCTGTGGGGTATTCTTCACTTTATGAACCTACCAAAATTTGCATAACTTGGATATTTCAATGTTTTCCAACGTTCTTCCTATATTACAAAGTGTGAAGCACATCAGTGTACAGGCAGACCTCAGAGGTATTACGGGTTTGGTTCCAGACACAGCGACAGAGCCAGTATCCCAAAAAAAGAGACTTGTCTTCTATTTGCTGCTGGTGGTGGTGGTGGTGGTGGTGGGGGGTCTTTCCTTTAAATTGTTTAAAAAAAACAAAAAAAAAAATCCAGAAAACAATATCTGAGAAGCACAATAAAACAAAGTGCAATAAAATGGAGGTGCTTGTACATTAAACTTTTGTTTGAATTTTAGGTTAAAATTCCAGAAGTAGAATTTTTTAAATAATACTCTTGGAAAATATTGCCAAATTTTTGTCGCAAAGGGCGTCTCCAGTTACCCCCAGAGCTGTGTGTGAAACTGTTCGTGTCTCCATCACCACAACAACGCCGAGTATTTCCACTTTGTCAGCCGCTACCTTGATAAGAACCAGAATGCCTGAGCAAGGGAGGAGCTGCACAAACATGGTGCTCAGGTGGCTCAGCCTCCTCATCCCTCACTCACCCTGTCATCACTCACTCACCCGGATGACTAGACAGAAGGGAATGCTAGAAGAACGGCTCTCTCCCTTCCTGCGCCCTCTAGACCCACCCCTCCCTTGCTCCAGGCAGAGGGCAGAGAACGAAGCCCATTATCTCTCTCGCCGTCCGTTCCCTCTTCCTGCCCATCTCACATCTGGACCGAGTACAAATCCCCTGGCTTCCTGTTTCTCGCCTCACAAAAGGTCCTAGATGTCGATTTCAGATTAACCCTTTTCTTGATTTTTGCTTCTTTATCTCATTCAAACTCCAAACCCTTTACTGACCTTTTCTTATTGTCTAGAAATGAGTTTTAAGAAACTCTACTCCTTTAAGACACTCTATTGGACCACTCTTGGTTAGTTGCCCTTACTGGGATGAGCAGTTCACATATATGTGAAAAGACCTTGTGGACAATAAGGAGTAGTGGGGTCTGTGGCGCAGGCATTCAAATTCAAAATCTTTCAATGATGTACCAGGCTAAGAAGTTGGGTCTAGATCAAGCCTATGGGGTCTTCCTTTTGCAATCCTGGTTCTACCCAATGGCGTCTTCTACCCATTATGTCTTTGGCATTTTTTTCTCAGATACTAGGCGAGGATCAGCTAAATTGCACTCAAATTTTGACTGTGAAACTGATTAAGTGTGTGACCTAGAAAAAGTTACTTAACCTTCAGAATCTTCTATTTCTTTACCTGTAAAGCAGAGATAATAATACCTTTCTTCTGGAGTTGTGAGAAATTAATATGCATCCATAGTCTTATCACTCTGCCTGTCTGCTCCCTTTTATCCGCACTGCCACCAGCTAAGTTCTGGCCCAAACTATTGTAACTTAAGTCTTTTCCACACCAGTCAGGCTCACTGGTCCTCAACCTTCCCTTGTCCAAACTCTCACTGCTTCTTCTCTCCCTGAACTGTCCCAGCACCTCACCCCCTGCCACACTTCCCTGTCCCTTTACACAGTGAGCACCTGGTCCTTTTCCTCCCATCTTTTCCTTTCCAATATCTTTAATGAAGAAAAGCTCGTGAACAGAGGGCTGCATATATCTTTGTGAATAAATGTTTTCAAATTTTTCAGGTAAATGCCCAGAAGAGGGATTGCTGGGTCATATGGTAACTGTAGCCTTAATTTTCTTTAATCAATGGAATACTACTCAGCCACGGAAAAGAGGAAACACTGCCATTTGTGACAACATGGATGGATCTGGAGAGTATCGTGCTAAGTGAAACAAGTCAGACAACAAAAGTCAAGAACATATGAATTCACTCATCGGTGGGATACGAAACTGAGAGCAACAAATAAGCAAACAAGCCTAACAAACAAACAAACAAAAACTCATAGACACAGACGACAGTATGGTGGACACCAGAGGAGAGTTGGGGAAAGTAGTCAAGGGTGAAGGGGGTCAGACTTTGGTGGTGAGTATACAACACAGCATACAGACGCTGTATCATGGAATTTACACTTGAAACCTATATAATTTTATTAATTGATGTCACCCTAATAAACTGAATTTAAAAACTAAGTTCTTTAGTTGAAAACAAAGAAGCTCAAGTGTCACCTCTCTGATATCACCCGTCTCTCTAGCGTCACCGCCCGCAACCTGGCCCATCGTCCTTGACAGACGACTGCGTGGAGCACTCAGTCCTCTGGCAAATATTTACTGACCATCTAGTGTGTGCCAGGATCTGTGCCGGGCCCAGGGAGTGCAGCCGGGAGCCGGGCAGACCCTGGTTTTCTTCTCAGACCACTTACTACCCAAGTCTCTGCATTTGAGCACAACGTTAATCAGAAGCCAGGGGCTCCTCTTCCAGCCTGGGAGATCCACGGGGGGAAAGGATGACGTTCCATTTGTCACTTAGCTTTGTGCCGGGCGCAGGGTAGGTGCCAAGGGGATGTTTATGGAGTGACTGAATGGTCGAATGCCAACAGGATGTGGTGACCTCCTTGAGAACAGGACGGTGTCTGATTCACCTCTGGAATCCCCACAAGCAGCTGTAGCACGGACCTGGAACCATGGCCCCTACACCCCTAAACACAGGGGGGAAATGAGCAACGGACACCCGCTGGCCTCCTCACCCCCTTTCTCTCAGTCACACCGAGGACAACAAAACCCAGCCAGAGAGCTGCTGGCTCCCAAGCCTGCCTGTCCCCATCAATGAGAGGTACTACTCTATTTTATTTCCTGGAAGATGTGAGTCTCACAAGTTACAAAAAACAGATCCATCTGAACAGTAATAATGACTGCTGCTGATGGCTAATTCCTACACTCACCTCTGACTGGCTGGGAAGCTGGGGCGGAGTGAGGACCCCCGGGCCTCGGTTTCCTTTTCCGTAGTCTGGCGATAATCGCGCAGACGCAGGTGTGCGGAGGGATAAGGAAACTAAACGAGGTGAAATATGTTTTAGTGCCTGTCTCCTAGCTCAGCTAGGTATTCAAGAAGTATAGGGGTTTTTTGCTCTCCCTGTTATTGTAATAATTCAGTATGACAGCAAAATTGGAGCTTATTTTTAAGCAAAGGACTTTCTATTTCTTTTTCCTCCAGTCAAAAGTACAGTACAAATTCTTATTTCAAGTGAGTCATGTCTATTGCTTGACCCCCGAGAATTCTGAGTTTTCTCAGTGCACAGGGTGTTGACTGCGGGTTAATAGTTAAGTGTTAAGTCTACGCTGCCCTCGAGGTCCTTGGGTTGAATTCATTTATGCATTCACTCATCCGACACATTTTTAAGGAACTGGCCACGTTGCAGACACGGAACCAGGCAGAGACCATGTCCCTGCCCGCATGGAGCTGACTAGAGAATGAAAGAATAAATGTGTGACCCTTCTGTGTGAAATGAGGATGAGTGTGACGGAGGGAGGTAAAGGGTGAGCAGTTAGGCGGTGCCGGAGAAGGCTGCGGGGAGGCCAGGCCGGGCAGAGAGCGACTCTCTACCCAGTGATGTGTGGCTGGGACCCTGGGCACGACCAGCTGCGTCATTGTGGAAACTGTCACAGGACGAACAGGCAGGGCCTGCGGTTCAGAATTTCAGGTCGGCGCCAGTAGGGCGTTGAACACGTGTGGGTCAGGTCACATGCCCGTGATCTGGCCCTGCCCTTGGACAAGCCATGAAACTTTTCTCTGCCTCAGTCTTTCAGTGGGAAGGGAGTAGAAAATACTGACACATTTGATAAAGGGCAATAGATCTAAGGTGTTTTTTTTTCTCTAGGTACTGAGTAAGATATTTTTGCCCCAAAACACCTTGGATCAAGAGTTCCTGATGTAGGTCTCATGGAGCCCTAGAGAGGGTAGGTTGGCCAGAGTTCTAACAACGTTCAGAATGTTTTCTAGCAAGACTGGGTGAGTGCACGGGCATAGGTGGAGGGTGTGAATGTATGGGGGTGTTCATGTGAATGCATGTACATGCATGTGCATGTGTGACGTGCGTGTGTACACATGTGTATTTTTCCACTGGAAAATGGGCCCATAATCTTCATCATATTTTTAAAACAGCACATGAGCATGTAAAAGGATTACTTGAAGAAATGGAATCAGAAATGTCACTTCCTGATGGGTAGGCAATATTAATTCCTACAATGAATGTGCCCCTTGCTGTTACAAAATGTTCCTACATCATCTCATTTGAGCCCAGGACAATCCACTGGGCGAGACTGAGCAGGATTTGATTGTGATTTTTCTCACTAATTCGGAAACCAGCGCTCCTAAACATCCTCTCTGTCCATCAGAGGGCATTGCTGTTTCCCCTGTCGGTTTCAGCCATACTATTAAAGGCAGCCGCTCAAGGGCAGGACCACAGTCCGACCTTAAACTATTCACCCCCCCTAATTACCCATTGTAGTGGAAGCACATAAATACAGGATGTCCCCTTGCTCTGCCATTCTGCTTTGCATCATTATCAAAAAGACAAATGCAATTCATGTCCAATTACTCACTCACCGCAAGGTCAGAATATTTATTTTTATCATACATGTGATTTTTAGGATTAGGGATATCAGTATTTATTTATGGCTAACCTAAGTCAAACATCCTGTTGATATCTATAAAGAGCCATACACTTATTGTCGTAGATGTGCTGAGTCACAAAGCGCAGTTGGAGTTTATGGGCTGACAGGGAAAAGGTAGGGAGCCAGGTAGAGATAAGTCCTCGGGGTGATCACCAGGGGCTTGCGGGCTAGCCAGATGTTTATTTATACTGTCCATTCACTGAGCTCAGGAAGTGCTCGGAAACCGAAACTAGTTAGAAACACAATAGTGAGGATTTTTAAAAATTGGTGGTGGTGTTTTGTTTTGTTTTTTTAATTGATGGTGGTGGTGACTTTTGGGCCAAAGTCATGAAATATTCCTTTTAGAAATTGTTTTCTCTTTCCAGTGGAATTGAACCTTAACTGGCTAGAGGAAGACAGAGAGGTAGGAGAGATGCAGAATTAAAGTGGGCTTGGTGATGGATTAATTTAGATCTAAACTAGCAATCACTGCCGTCTAGCAATCACAGGTCCAAAAGCCCTGTGGTCAATTAATGAGATCCATTTAAAGTGTCGGTATTGAAAGGAAACCCAAGCACATGAAAGCAGCGGTATTCAGTGGACCTCTTTCTTACCCGTTCATCCAGCTGAATATACGTTATTGTCTTTGGCCACTGTCATCAAAGCAATACTTGCCAATTGCTAGAGCTTCTCATCAATTCTCTGTCTTTGCAGACTAGTATAGGTTGTGCCTGTTCCTCCATCTTTATTTCATTGATCTATTTATCTATCTACTACACTAAGAAACTCTCTCTATATGTATATTTTAACCCATTCCACTGTTCCTCATGTTGTCCTTGGACGGATCCATAGTCTGGGAATTAGGCTTCCAGATGAAATCTTACTAGGTTGCCATGAACCTTGGGCAAGTGTTTTCCCTCTGAAAAGAAGATATGAAACCGAACAGATTCATTGGTCCATTTTCACTCCATCACTCTGTGTCTCTATTACGGTCTCTCTAGTTTTGGGAGGGGGCACACCGTTATTAGTAATGAAAGTAATCTTTTCCTTAACCAGGCAAGCCCAGCTGCAAGGGTTGGGGGCGGGAGAGGGAGTGTCGGTGAACAAAGTTTTAGAGCTTTTAATTGACGGTGAATGAAATACGGGTCATGGATGCAATACAGTCTCCAAAAAAGGTGAGTTTGATGTTTGAATAGTTAGGACTCTGTGACATTTGAGAATCTGAGGTTTCCATTTGGGTTGATCAAAAATGATTGAATAAAGGCAATTTCATAAGGTTCACAGCCTGTAGAGTGAGGCAGAGGCAGAAAACACCCTGCTCTGTTATGTTCTCACACAGAGAACGAGAGCGGTAGCCGAGGAGAGAGACACACTCAGCAGATGGAGACGATGTGGGGAGGGGACCGAGAGGGTGCCTGGTTGATGGGAAAAAATACAAAGGGGGCCTTTAGCGTAGAGATGTTTGTTTATTTGATTGTTTTCTTCTATTTTTTTTCTAGTACCTGTAGTTATATAGTGCAGATACTGATTTTTTAAGTTTAGAGGCACAAAAAATAAATCCAGGTTGAATTTTGAAAACCTGATATGCCCC
This sequence comes from Saccopteryx leptura, assembly GCF_036850995.1. Taxonomy (NCBI): domain Eukaryota; kingdom Metazoa; phylum Chordata; class Mammalia; order Chiroptera; family Emballonuridae; genus Saccopteryx; species Saccopteryx leptura. Next base: position 361,065,031 of record NC_089505.1, read on the forward strand.
TGAGGACCTTACTGGCACATGGTCCTAAGAATAACAGTAATAGTAACTTCAATTTAGTTGGCAAGCTTGTGTGGAGATAGGCCAGCTAATTCACTTGCAGTCAGAATGTAAATTGTTACAACCCCTTTGGAAGACAGTCTGGAAATATGACTGCAGAGCCTTAAAAATATTCATAGCCTCTGACCTAGTCATTCTAATTCTGGGAAGCTAGCCTAAGGAAATAATCCAAAAGAGGCACAAGGATTTATGCACAAAGATGTTCATTTAATTATGATTTATAATAGTCAAAAATTCAATTTATAATGGCTGTAAATTGAAAACAGCCTAAATGAACAGAAATAGGTGAATGTTTAAACTAAATTATAATAAACCCATATGATGTCATACATAGCCACTGGAAATAACGTTTACAGTGACTGTTGAATGACGTGGGAAAATACTTATAATCCACAGCTGACTTTGAAAGAATGAGGGTCCAGAGTACATAAAAAGGATCAACCCCAAAATGTAAGTATTACAAAGAAGCAAGAATGTTTGGAAGGAGATATGTTAAAATGATAATAGAAGGTAAGCATTTTTAGGATGTGGGATATGAGTGCCTTTATTGGTTTTTTAATATTTCATGCCCTTTTCAAATTGCATAAAATGAAAAATGTAATTGTTATAACCATATCAAAAATGGGTAAGATTTCTCAAGGGCCCACTCTGAGTTCACTGCAGTTGTGCATTTAAGGATCGTTATCTTATTTAATGTTACAATGACTTTCAGGAAGAGAAAACCGAGGCGGGCACTATTCTCCATGTGTGATCTTAGTTAAGAAACCCTCCTTGCCCTCCCAAGTTCAACTAGGTTCCTTTCTTTGTGAGCTGTCTTTCTAGGTTGGTTTGTTTTTAAATACAGGTAGTGCCTAGCAAGTACATGTCACAATTTTCAGATTGAATGAATGGATAACGAAATGACTAACTTGCCCCAGATCGTGAGTGGCGGCGGCGGCCAGGTCAGTCTAACTTCAAAGTCAGTGTTATCACTGAATGCTCCGGATGACCGTGGAGGAGACCAAAATTCATTACTTGGCATCTTTCCCAAAGTCCAGGACTTATTGTTGGAACAGAGTGGAGCCGGCCTGGAAGTTATACATTTATCCAGCTCGAAAGGCCTGAACACCTTCAAAGCGCAGCATGGATTTTTCTCTGTGAACTGTGAGCGTTTTCGCAATGCTTAGCAGGGCGGCTGGTAATGATTATTGCTCCTGTTTCCCTTTGAAATTCCATGCTTGTTTACTTAACAGGGCATTAGTAATCTGGAGGAAGGGAGTGGGTGAAGAACCGCATTTTTAAAGAGGATAACAGGTTAATGAAAAGAAGCAGAGGTATGGATAGGTGATAGTGTTTCTACAAGGCTCTGTTCAATTGGGATGATTTAAGGGCAAGCCTTGGCTGGCTGGTCATAATAAGGGCCACATTATGGAGGGGATTTACGTGGCAATTACCATGTTCCTTGCTAGTGGGCTACAATGTTTTAGGGCTCCCTGGATACTAAAGATTAATGTCTGAATCAGTAGTGTTATTGTTGCAGGATCTTGGTGTGATGGGGAACCATTGGAGACAGGAATTTGTATCCCTATCAGAACATAAATGATCTCAGAGTCTGCAAGAGCACCAGTGCCCGCTGTAGCTGCCCTCCAAATAGGTTAAGCATCAGGTTGATTGAGTCCCCCCCACCACCTGGCAGCTAGAATGCATAAATCAGTCTAGAGCTACTTTTGCTCATCCAGGTAATGTGATTAAAATAGGAATTAGACCCGTTCAATCATTCAGAGACGAGGGACTGAAATCACCAACCTGAGCAAGGCAAATGATGATAGAGAATTTACTATGTAAATGGTAGATTGGGGCTGCAATTAAGGGGGTTCCCATGCCCTGGCGCACACTGATAGCGTTCTCTGCAAGCTCACCATCTTTATATCTGTGAGGATTTATTGGCGATAGCAATTCTGAACTAGAAGAAGTTGGGGGAGTTAATGGGTTAAGTACTAAATATACAGCTGACCAAGATTAATTTGGAACATTGGAAATCACACTGTGGGAGCTCGGAGAGGACTAACTGATTTCTTAAATAGTACGTTTCCTCTAGTCTAGACATCTAGAGGGACAGGAGTGTGATGAAGATGGGGCAAAGTCCCGGAAGTTTTCCTCCAAGAAAGTGGTCCAAATGAGTAACACCGAGTAATAACTCACTTTGAGAACCAAATCATCCAGCCTATGGGATCAATGCCTTAAGTCCTCATTCCCAGAACCCCCGCAGAGTAAGTCTTAACACCGCCTAAGCAGAAATGAGATGAGGACCAGACGTGAAGAATGTGGTTGTCTGGTGGCTGCCCAGCAATCCAACAGAACCTGGAGAGATGCTGTTGAAACAAGAAGTCGCGTTCGAGGGTGTCGGTGAGATCGGGATGTCGGTGTGGAAGGATCTCTTTGGCCAAGAACATGTGACGTCTAAGTCTAAATCCTGCCTTGGTCCATGACCCTTCCTCCCCACTATATCCCTGAGAGCAAAGAAAGAGTGGAGATATTTCTAGCTTAAGTTCCCAGATGAAAAAATGGAAATTTAGATATAGTGAGTTATATGCCTAAAGTTAGTCAGCCAGAGAGTGACAATGTGCAGATTCCAAGGAAGGTCTCCGCATCTCCAGAACTGACACACATAACCACTACACTGTAGAGTCCCTTACACTGTGGGCAAAAGGTGGGCTTAAACTGAGGACGTCAAACATCTGCCCTGTTTGGCAGGTGGGAATTTTTTTAGAGCCCCTGGTATTGCAGTCGAGGGGGTAAGGGCGGGTGCAGTCCAGGGGGTACGGGCGCAGCGTGAGGGGGGCGCAGCGTGAGGGGGGCGCAGCGTGAGGGGGGCGCAGCGTGAGGGGGGCGCAGCGTGAGGGGGGCGCAGCGTGAGGGGGGCGCAGCGTGAGGGGGGCGCAGCGTGAGGGGGGGCGCAGCGTGAGGGGGGCGCAGCGTGAGGGGGGGCGCAGCGTGAGGGGGGCGCAGCGTGAGGGGGGCGCAGCGTGAGCGGGGCGCAGCGTGAGCGGGGCGCAGGCGCAGTCGAGGGGGTACGGGGCAGCGTGAGGGGTAAGGGCGCAGCGTGAACAGGGCAGTGTGAGGGGTAAGGGCGCAGCGTGAACAGGGCAGTGTGAGGGGTAAGGGCGCAGTGTGAGGGGTAAGGGCGCAGTGTGAGGGGTAAGGGCGCAGTGTGAGGGGTAAGGGCGTAGTGTGAGGGGGTAAGGGCGCAGTGTGAGGGGTAAGGGCGCAGTGTGAGGGGGTAAGGGCGCAGTGTGAGGGGGTAAGGGCGCAGCGTGAACAGGGCAGTGTGAGGGGTAAGGGTGCAGCGTGAGGGGTAAGGGCGCAGCGTGAGGGGTAAGGGCGCAGTGTGAGGGGGTAAGGGCGCAGCGTGAGGGGTAAGGGCGCAGTGTGAGGGGGTAAGGGCGCAGCGTGAACAGGGCAGTGTGAGGGGTAAGGGCGCAGTGTGAGGGGGTACGGTGCAGTGTGAGGGGGTACGGTGCAGTGTGAGGGGGTACGGTGCAGTGTGAGGGGTAAGGGCGCAATGTGAGCAGTAAGGGCGCAGTGTGAGGGGGGAGGGAAGCTCATAGCCATGAAGAGCAGGCAGAGGCCCCCAGTCCACGGGTCCCCTGTGAACATTCCCGCAGCAGACTGGAGACAGCAGAATGAGGCAAGATTTCTGTATTCCCCTTTTTTCAAATGCACAGTCTGAAGGTTTGAAATCAACTTTTTAAGTCACTAAAGCACATAAAAATCAAGGACGCTTTGGATCCAAAGACTGAAATACACAGAAGGTGAAAGAATACGGTATTTCCTGAGCACTTACTATGTGCCAGTACTTTGCATATATTGTCCCATTTCAACCTCAAACCTCCCTGAAAAGAATTGTGTATATTCACCTACAGAGTTAAAAACTGGATGTTGGATATAGTCGGCCACTTGCCCAAAAGCCTGAAGCCACTAAAGAGAAGACTCTATGGCTGAACCCACACATCTCTATCCTCAACGCCAAGGAGTGGCCAGCACCTGTGGATGTCTCATTTTCTTCTATGCACTTCAACAGTGGGTGAACACCTGCAATTGATAACACAGGAGGGTTCCACTTAGAAGAGTGAGGGGCTGAAGAATGGAGAGAAACTTCCATCAAAGCTGTATGTCTTTCCAGGTGTGAACCATGTCAATCTAGTACCTGTTCAAAACAATTAAATGATCAACATGAATTCTAAAGTAAATTAACGTGAGCTTTAAACGATAAAAAAAAAATGCCTGGTTATTTCTGAGTTCAAATCCATATAATGGTCTAATTTAAGAATTATAGCCTGACAAGGCGGTGGTGCAGTGGATAGAGTGTCAGACTGGGACATGGAGGACCCAGATTCGAAACCCCGAGGTCGCCAGCTTGAGGGAGGGATCATCTGGTTTGAGCAAGGCTCACCAGCTTGAGCCCAAGGTTTCTGGCTTGAGCAAGGGGTCACTTGGTCTGCTGGAACCCCCCAGTCAAGGCACATATGAGAAAGCAATCAATGAACAACTAAGGAGCCGCAACGAAGAACTGATGCTTCTCATCTCTCTCCCTTCCTGTCTGTCTGTCCCTATCTGTCCCTCTCTCTGTCTCTGTCACACACATACAAGAATTATAAGATGACAAAGGAAGAAAAATGTCACAAAGAGAAGCATTTATTGAATATTTTTCTCTTTCTCTTCAATCCATTAACTTCAATAAATATTCATTGAGCGATTCCTCTATGTCAATTTGGGAATTATGTAACTTTTTAAAAGTAGAAAGTTAATCACAATTTAGTTTATCTTGTTTCACTTACAGGTTCATAAGCAATTTTGAAATTCTTTTCTGAAATAAGACAGGGAAAATAAAGATTAATAAAACAGATCTAAAAATATAAAGTGTTAAAATATCATCTTTCTTCAAAGTTAGAAAGTATTACTCATAAAGGTAACTTTTAAAATCTGCTACTGTCACCTAATACAAGTAGAAATAAAAAATTGGAGGAATCCCATTTACAGAATGAGTAGCTTTTGCTGTAAATATTAACAAACAGTACATGTGCATTTTCTATTTTTCTCTCACTTACTTTTGTTAATAGTAATAGATACAGTGTTGAATGAATACTGTGTGTCTGACACTAAGTGAAATATTTTTCATATGCTGTTATTGAATCCTTAGAGCCCTCTGGGAAGTAGCCCCATTTTAGAGGTGAGAAAACGGAGGCTCAGAGAGGACAGTCCTATAAAGAGGTCAAGCTGAACTTTGATTCCGTCTGTGCTCTTAATTATTACTTTTACCTGCCTTTTAAAAATAACTATAGCTCACAGAAAGCCCAGGGAAGGCAAGGGATCTGTGGTTTCTAACCAACACCACCCCTTGGCCACAACTTTCGGTCCCACGTGAGGATGGACTTTGACCATCATGAATGGAGAGCCACTTTCCTCACATGGATTCATTCAAAAGCACCCAGATTTCACAAGAGGAAATGATGGGGCGTTTTTCTGAGGTGTTGAAATCAATGCTTTTGTCCGTTACCAACAACAACAACAAAAGAAAAAGTGCTCTGAACATTCCTCAAAGGTAAAAGGTAGCCTTTCTTCTCCCGAAGTTCTGATAGGTTCCCGAAAGGAAATAGAAGTTGGCAGAATCCAGGCTTCAGTGGCCTCCTTTTGTTCCTAGGAATGACAAATCTTTGTCACATTTTTCATTGCTAATTAGCGAAATGCTTAAGGTCCTGAGTCACTGGGTTGTCTGCCGGTTAGAGCTTGTCCTAGCTCTTCCACCCTCCAATGGAACTCGCAAGGCATTAGGCGCTCCAAAGATCCCACGTTCGTGTCGTGAACACAGGCCAACAGTGAAATCAGTCACCGCCGAGAGGGATGGACAAGCATGAGCCTTAAGACCCACAATGCTGAGTCAAGGCCTTCAGATATGGTGCCAATGGGAAGAAGATAGAAGAATTCTGTTTATTCATTTGTAAATGTATGCATTCTTTCCTCCAAAGGTCCGGATTTCACACTGGTCCTCGGGTCCCTGTGACCTTGAAGAGCACAGCTGGATTTGACCTGCTGCGTGGGAATGCAGTTGAGCATCCCACCGGCTGTGATGGAGCTGGATGTGACCCCAGCCGTCCTGCCCTGAGTGGCTGATAGAGGCTCTCAGAGGCCAGAAGTTTGCCAGAGCCACATGATCTGAGAAAACCTACTATGCATTCCTTGAGGCAGGACATGAGCAAGTGCAGGGGGTGGGGACTTAGCCTTGTCTAGAAAATTCATGTCTTCAGCATAGATTATTTCAATCCACACGATTCAGTGCCAGCCGCCATTCCGGGCTCCTAGTATTTGCTTCCTGAGTAACTGCCATATCACAGGAAAAAGCTGTGAGTAGGGTTCCCTCACTGTATATAGTAACATCAACTCCTTAGTAGAAATACACAACCTTCCACGGCTTGGCCCCAAAACACGTTTTCAAAGCTTGCTCGCTCTTCGCTCAGCTGTAGTGTGGTCACTCTAATGCTCGCTGTTCCCAGAGCTGGACTCTGTCATGATTCTCTAATTTATATTCTCCATCCCTCCCTAAAAAGTCGAACCTGATTGTGTCGTGTGCACACACATGCACACACACACACACACAACCCACATTAATCCAGATTCCCTGCCTTTGGGTATAGAATGGAGTCCAGGCCCACGGACATCGTACAAAAGATTCTGCTCAGTTTGTCTCCAGCCTGCACTCCGGCCTCATCTCCACACTCTCCTTCTGCCTCTGTTCCCTCTTCCGGTGTCACCATAGAATCACCTCCCATGCCTTGCCATCTCTGGAACCCAGTCCCTTTATGCCCTCCTGCTTCTCCACCTGACACGACCGTGTCCTCTGCCTCCACCAAGCCAACTGCTTCTCGCCTTCCATGAGCCAGTTCACACGCCCCAGATGGAGTATGTTACACCCTGACTTCGGTGAGCACACCAAGAAAAGTCAGGTTTACTCACGTGCGTTGCTGTAGCTTGCCCACCCATCTGAACGTGAGACCGTGCATGTCTAGAAGGCAGCATTTTCAAATTAATTCTGACTCCCCAGAACTTAGCACCATGGATGTCACCTAAACGTTGCTGAAGACCTATTCCCAGAATAAGTAAGATGTGCGCCGGGTGATGCGGCATTTGGTAGGTCACGTGGACAGTCCTCAACAGGTTCCATGCAATCAGGAAGTCAGGCTGCCTTGCGTGGCCCCCAGGATTGTTATCATCTTTGACAACACCCTCCTGCCCTGGCCGGTTGGCTCAGTGGTAAAGCGTCATCCTGGCGTGCAGAAGTCCCGGGTTCGATTCCCAGCCAGGGCACACAGGAGAAGCGCCCATCTGCTTCTCCACCCCTCCCCCTCTCCTTCCTCTCTGTCTCTCTCTTCCCCTCCCGCAGCCAAGGCTCCATTGGAGCAAAGATGGCCCGGGCGCTGGGGATGGCTCCTTGGCCTCTGCCCCAGGTGCTAGAGTGGCTCTGGTCGCAACATGGCGACGCCCAGGATGGGCAGAGCATCGCCCCCTGGTGGGCGTGCCGGGTGGATCCCGGTTGGGCGCATGTGGGAGTCTGTCTGACTGTCTCTCCCCGTTTCCAGCTTCAGAAAAATACAAAAAAATACAAAAAAAAAAAAAAAAAAGAACACCCTCCTCTCCCTCTGAATATGTTGGTCTAACAACGATGGCAAAGTCCTAGAGGGCAGAAAACAGAAGTGTTAACCCCATGATTCACTGGTACCTCGAACTTGCTCAGAACAGTCGAGGAGACTAATGGGATGGCATTCGAAGCTGAAACAGCCATCTAGTTTCCTGTCTGTGGAAGTAGAGCGAGCAAGGTATTCTGAAAACCCTGTGTACTTGTGGAATTTGAAGAACTAACTCCATGAGCAAAATGATAGAATGCCATGGGCTGAAGGGTCCTCGATAGCAACCACTCTATTGTGGAAAGAAGAAAACTGAGAGAGGGAACATGGATGCAGATGATACATCAATAGTCATGCCACAGGTGACGGTAGAAACCTTTCCTTAGTAGAAGAAAGGGGATGTCTGTTTGAGGTACTAGCCTTTCTCTACACGCCCGGGAAACGGTCTGGCACAGCCCTGGGCCCCCCACTCTGCAGTGGGTCCCAGACCCCTCTGTACGGCAGAGCCAATCTGGGGACCTGCCAGGGGCCTTGGCAGCTCTCCCCGTGCTTGTAAAACATTGACATTTTTGTTCGGGGTGACTAAGAAAGATCTGCCTCTGTCAGAGATTAGTCAGATGGCGTTTCCTTAGGCTTCGCTTTCGTTTCTCAGTGAAAGGTTGAAACGCATGAGGCGTTCGGTTTTCTTGTCAGATTGTTTCATTAATAATCTTGTAGTTATTGCATAGATCCCAGGAGCTTAGGGCAAGAGAACCCTATGATGAAGGCTGCCCCGAAGGCCAGGGGGTGGCAGACAGGCACCGACTACGGGGCCTCTCACGGGAGCTCATTACAGGTCCCGGATCTTGACTTCCTTCCCTGTGGAATTCAGGAATTTGCCCAGGATGCACTCTGGGTCCCCTTCCTACTCCAAGAATCCTTAAAGGCTGTCCAAGAGTAAACGGCTGTGCCAGTCGTACCCAGGAAGCTTGAGGACTAAGTCCATACAGGAACGTTGCAGAATGTCAAGGCTGAAGGGACCCCCGTAGCGACCACTCTACTGGACTGTCCTTCACTGAGCACCTTTCTCTCTTATCTCTTGTGTGTTGGGCTCTGTGGTTGGTCCTGGAAGAGTGTGGTAACAAGACAGACCTAATCCAGACCTCATCACCCCTACCACAGAACTTTAAGTCTAGTGGAGACTTAAACCACAGACAACAAACCACTGCAACATGTGCACTAATGATTGTTACCAGTGGTTATGAGTGCAGTGAGTAATCCTGAGGACGGGGTATTCAGTTCCACGGTATGGGGAATTACATGGTGGGGAGGGGCCTCACTTTATATTGAGGGTCAGGAGTGTCTGCTCTTAGGAGAGGGCTTCTAAGCTGAGAATCAGAGGGAGAAACAAAAAAAAAGCTAGCTGTTTTTATAAAAGGCAGAGGAAAGTTCAAGTCTTCCAGACAGAAGGAACAGAATGGACCAGAGGCTGGGGTGGGGGAAAGTTTGACCCCTTTGAGAAACCGAAAGGAGACAAGCATCACTAGGGCACAGCGAGTAAGGGGACAGGGAGGAATTGCACAAAAGGAGGTGAGAAAGTCAGAAGTTAGTTTCAGTATCACTACGAGGGAGTCCAGTAAGCGGGAGGGGAGTGAGGGGAATAACCTAAGTTGGGACCTGCATAGAAGCAGAGGTCATTTACGGGCTACTGAGTGGACCTGGTACAAGATAACAGTGGTCAGCTCATGGTAGAAAGAGGTAGACGAGTTGGATTAATGTCCTGGAGAAGGCACCGATAGGACCTGTTGATGAACTGGTATTAGAGTCACCATTTAAGGGCGTCACTGAGTTAGGTGGTGGAGAGGATGAGTGTACGCGTGTGAAGAGGACCTGGTCCCACATCCAGACACAGTCTCCTGGTCTCCTTGCAGCGCTGTGGACTGTGAACAGAGCCAGCATGGTGTGCAAACAATACTGTGATTCAGGAACCAAGCACAGGGCTGAGACGGGGCCAAAGCAGAGGGTCTGTCAGGAAGAACAGGTTGGAAATGTGAGCTGAGGTCAGACTTGGGAGGGTTTGTGATCCTACGGGGGGATCTGCACTCCTTAAGAATTCCAGAGTGACATTACTCGTTCTAAAACTGGAAAGACTGTTCTGGGGATGAGACCCTTGAAGGTGTAGGGTTAGCCTAATCACTGAGTGACTTGACGTCGGAATGGGTCTGCAAGTCACTCTAAAACTCTGTTACTGGGGAGTGAGCGAGGAGCCAGCCCATGACACCTTTCCCGAGGTCTGTGTGCTGAGCCAACTGGCAACAGAACGAAAGGGGCAACGTTCAGATCAAACACTTCTAGAGCATTCACCTTGTGCCGGGCCCTGTTCTGAGTGCTTTATACGTATAGTCTCATTGACTCCTTACAACTCGGGTGGAGCAGATAACAGGAGGGATTTAAATCTCAGCAGTTTGAGGCCCTCGCCTGTGCACTGATCCAGAATATCTCTCTGACTCTGACAAATGTAAGATGAGAACATTATAGGAAATGCCACTTTGGGGAATGGACTTCTACCTGCAGGCCTGTGGACAGATGCTCCCACCAGGAGTTGTCTGCATATCCCAGCCTTCTGCCAGAACTGTTTCATAAAATTCCCTCTATGGCTGAGAACAATGGCAGAGATGTGTGCTCTGAGGACAGGCCAGTTCTGGGCAGTGAGGTTGGAACCGAAGGACCAGCTTTGTGAGCTTCGGTTTCCTTCCAGACTCATGAATGATATTAGGCATTCCTCCTCTGGGGAGAAATGAATGATGTGGGGAGAGGGGACAGGATTGTGAGCACGGTGGCAGTCCTTACCCAGAGAAGAGAACACCAGGAACGAAGAAAGGTTTTCTCCCCAACATCTGCCCTCTAGCTAGGTCAGTGCTGTTTAAGAACGATGTAACAGTTTTAGCACCGAGTGCTAAAATTATGTTCGAGGAAAATCAACAGTATGATGTGCTGTATTTAGTCAATGGACAACTATTTATTTGCCCACCAAGTGTCCACATTAGAGCCATCATTAAAAATAACCATGTCCTTTTTATGCTATCAAAGTATAAATTTTAATTAGAAGGGCGGGGCTTGGGAGGAGGTTCAGAATCTGTATTTCTAGCAAACCCCCAGGTGACCTCCACAGCCCACGCTGTGAGCAGCAAGCCTCTGAGCTCCAACAACCAACCAGACTGGGAGGAAGCAAGACGAAATACATTGGACATAACCGACCTATCGTAATGGTACCTACCCCATGGGGCTGTTCTGTGGATTAACCGAAATAAGCCGTACAGAGCTCCAAGCATGGTGTCTGGCACCTAAATCACATAAAGTTCTCATTCCAAGTGGGGGTTCAATTATTCTTAACCAACTCTCTTATTAATTCAGTTCATATTAAAACTTCAGACGACCCGGTGTGCAGAAGTCAGTTCTGGCCTGCATAGAGAACAAGGCTTCTGCACAGTGAGGCTCGGAGCTGCTGGTCTAGTCCAGTGTGCAGGGCCTCCAGCCCTGTCCGGACAGTGCAATCACAGAGGCCACCTGTAAAAGATCTGAATGCCAGGACCATACTCCCATCAATTAAGTCTGAATCTCTGGGAGTGAGGTCTAGGCTTCCCAGGGTATAGAAAATTCCCAGGGTATTTTATTTTATTTGTTGTTAGTATTTTATCTTTAGTATCTTTACTATGGCAGCCCATACTTATTCTAATCAAGACATAAGGAAGCACATGTAAAACTACACTGAATGACGTCGTTCTCATATCCAAACTGCTGGAAGTGACTGACGCCCCCACCAGCAATGTATGAAAACCCCCGTTGCTCCCCGTCCTACCAACCCTAGCTATTGCCTATTGTCCGACCACAACGGTGTCGCCTATTGTTCTTGCCTTGGTGGGGGAGAAGTCTTGTCTTGGTATTTTCACTTGCAAATGAGGGCTGTGAATCTTTTCAAATATTTTTATGTCATTCATATTTCTTTTTGCCCGAAATGAGTCTGTGAATCTTTTGCCCTCTTTAACAGTGAGTGGTTTTTGTTTTTGTTTTTCACTGTGGTCAAGTATATATAACATAAAATTTGCCCCTTTACCATGGTAAGTGTAACACTTCAGTGGCCTTAGTTACATTCACAATGTTGCCTATCTATTTATAAAACTCATCACCCCAGACAGGAATCCTACCTATTAAGCAACAACTCTCTGTCTACCTTCCCCAAAGACCCTGGTGGCCTCTAATCTGTTGGCTGTCTTGATGAATTTGCCTATTCTAAATATTTCAAACAGTAGACTTCTGTAACATTTGTCTTTTTGTGTCTGGCTTAAACTATAGGACACTTCTTGAATCTGGGTGGCATCTTTGTGCGGGGGCCATGCTAATTTCCGTGTCATCCCAGTGTTAGTGTATATGGATATGCGGCCACCCAGGGTATTTTAAATTGCAGTCAAGTTTGAGAACCACAGGCGTCAAGGAACCACACTACCTGGGTTGAATCTCAGTTCTGCTTGGGCAAACTTTTCATGCTTCATTTTCCTAATTTGCAAAGGATGATAGAAGTAACAGCAATGCCTACTGCAAAGGGTTGTTTTGAGAGTAATTTATGTAAAGTCCTTATAACAGATATCATTTATGGCTGCAATTCATGCCTTTCATCTCTATCTGACGGGTAGATGGTATGTGAGTTTTATGTTGGAGATCAAAGATCTGGTATCTCAGTAAGAATTAGCCCTTCTAGAATTCTGTCATAAAGTCTGTTGCTGTCCAGGATGCTGCACCTTATACAAACATGATTTTAGGCGTGGCGATATGACAAACTTACTGTGTCTGTAAGGTCACACTGTTTTTCGGGCGCTGTACTGTGTGAAAGGCAAAGAGCTCTAATGGGAAACAGATTCAGAAATGAACGTGTTGCTCTGCTATTTACTAAATACGTGACCTTGAGCAAGTCACGTGCCCGCCTCCAGCCCGTCTCCCTACCTGTCAATGAGGATAGTGCTACTTCCTACCACGTGGAACTATTTCACAGAATGAATGAGACAACCTCTGTGAGGAATCTGTCGCAGCAGATGGCACTGAACGGAGGCTCAGTGGTGCCCCTCTGCCACCCCACACGAGCGCAGCGGGGGAACAGGACTTCGTAATGACCCATCCCGGTTTTCACGGTCACTGGAGATGGGAAACAGAGACATACAGAGCACTGTTACGTTGCTTCTTCTTTAAAACCCGTGTGTGAGAGGCACGTGACGATAAAGAGCGGGCCTTTATCTACAGGAAGTTCATTGTGTTCAGGGTTCAGTTCCTTGAGAGGGCACATCTGGGGAACTTGAGAGTTTGCTCTGCACGGCTAGTCACTGTTGAGATGTTTGGTTTGTGGGGTTTGGTTGGTTTCATTTTGTTACGTTTTTTTTGTGTGTTTTTTTTTCCAGACATGATTTGGCAGATGTTGAGACTTGTCAGTATGCCTTGCTTTGGGTGTCTTTGGGAACACAGAGTCCTCAAGGGCTTGGATAATGTCTTCTTATAGGCTGCACTCTCCTGATGACTAGTAATGCAGCTCATGAGCATTAAACGGTGTGACTTCAAATTTTAAAAGAGGCCGTTCTTCAGGAAGCAGAGGGAGTTAGTGTGAGAAAAAAACAAAACAGTACATTCCACGTGAATTTTGTTCAACCCCACCTGACGAGAAGCAAAAGTGAGTGGGGAGTTAATAGAGAAATCTAAATTGTATCCTGTGACCTCCTTAAAAGAAAAAGAAGTGATCCTTCTTCTTTTAAGTTAATAGAGAAATCTAAATTGGATCCTGTGACCTCCTTGGAAGAAGTCTTAAACCTGGCAGTTCCCAGATTAATCAATGATGGTGATTTAAGTTTGATAATGATATGGTCCATTGGGAGTAGAAATGCTGACCTAGGACTCAGGAAACATGGCTGAATTCATTTCCATCCTGAACTACATGTTTCACTGCATTAACTGACACTTAACGTTGACGTGACACTATACTTGACAAAGAATATTCCCACCACCATCTCATTGGCTCCTCACAGCACTCTGTGCAATGTTCCTGTCCCCATTTTACAGACAAGGAAGTCAAGGCTCAGAGCGTGTTAAGTAATCAAGGCTTTAGGACTCAGCTAGTCTACAGCTGCAGAGTCTATGAACGCAGCTGTGTCTTGTACCCAAAGGCTAGGCTCTTCCCACTAAATACTCGCCATAGTCAACATTAGGCAAGTCGCTTTATCTGTCTCTGCCCCTGGTTTATCATCCCTTGGCCTTGCTTACCTCCCAGGAATAACATGATAAAAATAAGAGTTAATAATTAAAGGAGCTTTGAAATCATAACGTCCCGCGTAAGCCTGGAGTAGCAGTATGATGTTTTATGAAGTGCGGAAGTAGCCCAGGAGAGATGTGTCTCGGTAAACCCACCGCCCTCGTTGAAAGTTCAAGCCAGGCACTCTAAAGTTTTAATTGCTTTTTGGTTAACATGCCGCATTTCTAAAAGCCTCCTGGAATATTTTACTTTCACTTGCCAATTTTTTTTTTTTTTAAATCCTACTTGGGCTGAGTCCAAACTTGAAAAATTTCATGTGAAAATGGACTTTTTTTAAAAAAAAAAACTTTCATAGGTTCAGAGAATAAAGTACTCTTTCACAGGGAATAAAAACAAAGTTTACAGTGGAAATCATGGCACAGACAGGCCATGGGGCGCTTTGCTCCCCAGCCAATCGCCTGAGCGGGGTGAGTGGGGGACGGAGCCCCACCTCAGAGAATGGCCTTTCAGGATAGACCTGCCTCACCTCACACAGCTCCTGCTCTGGGCATGGTGAGCGCTCTGAGCTTGCGGTGAACTTAGCACACTCTTGGTTCCAGCTGATCATAGGGTTTAGGAGACTAACTTCTCCCATCACCCAAAGGAAATACGGGCCACTTATCAAAATGGGTCTAAACCAGCTGGACCTTTAAACCTGAGCTCCATGGCTGTTCCCAGGGGGAGCAGGTGGGAGCATGCCCACTGGTTTTCAGCCCCAGGTAGACCTCATTTAAACAAGGCCATGAACCCTTCCAGCGACCTCTCTCCTTCAGTGCCTTTTAGTGAATTGGAAACAGGAGGCCTCCAACCCACAGTGATGAATCCAGAGCTGCCATTACCAAACATACGGAAATGAAGCCTTCTCTTCTGTTGTCCCCCATCCACCCCAGATTATGCCCCACGTGTTCTATGACACCGACAGATGTCCAAATGCGCCCTTGTCTCAGTTGCCTCCATGCTTTTGGACCTGAGAACCACCCCCTCGGCCCCCGAATTCTCATCCTCACTACTCCACCCCCACTCTCACCCCTCTTTATGATTCAGAACACAGGTCCGTCAGATTTTTCCTCTTCCAGGAAGCCCTCCCTGATTCTTCGGACTGTTCTGTGGGTTCCTGGTTCGCACTTTCAGGGAAGTCTGTGTTTTCTTCCGTCCCAGCCTTTGTCTCCTCATTTGTGGCCTGTGTTCCTTTGCCTTCAACCGGCTGCGAACTCTCCCAACATTCTGACACATTCTTCTCCAAAACGTTGGCATACAGCATGACATGCAGACAAACCATTCAGTCTCTTTGAGGTGAAAGAAAACTGCTCGTTAGTTGTTAAGTTCTTTCGAGATGCAAGGCACCTCAGCACTTCAAAAACGTCTTCGCATCACGTTGTCCCAGATATGCCACGCAGCTGATATTATTCCCAACATCGCCATTTTATAAGTAAAAAAGCTGCCGCTGGGAGAAGCTATAGCATGAGTGGGGTTGTAGGACGTTCACACCGAGAGCAGCGTTCAGGATGGCATCCCAGGTGTGTCTGCCACCACGTCGCAAGCCGGTTGTCATCACGCTGCTGCCCTTATTTCTAAGGGAGAGCCTTGCTGTCGTGTTTTCAGATTTTGTTTTTAGTTTGAATCCAGCCAAGTCCAAATGCACTTTCACACTTCCTGGAACAGGGACCCGTGGGTGCTACGGGGTGGCACGCATTCCCCCCGCGGCTGGGAATGGAGGTGGCTGATGCGAACTGTCTTTGCCCTCTTTTTTTTTTTTTTTAATTTTTTAATTAATTATTTTTATTTATTTTATTTTTTTTTTTTTTACAGAGACAGAGAGAGAGTCAGAGTGAGGGATAGATAGGGACAGACAGACAGGAATGGAGAGATGAGAAGCATCAATCATTAGTTTTTTCGTTGTGCATTGTGACACCTTAGTTGTTCATTGATTGCTTTCTCATGTGTGCCTTGACTGCGGGCCTTCAGCAGACCAAGCAACCCCTTGCTGGAGCCAGTGACCTTGGGTCCAAGCTGGTGAATTTTTGTTCAAACCAGATGAGCCCACGCTCAAGCTGGCGACCTCGGGGTATCGAACCTGGGTCTTCCGCATCCCAGTCTGACACTCTATCCACTGCGCCACCGCCTGGTCAGGCATGCCCTCTTGATAGATGTTTTAGACCCCCTCCCAGGGGCCAGCCTAATTCAGTAACTGGTTGCTGTGGAGGCACAGAGGCAAGACCTCTGTGCTTAGGAACAATCTGCTGGGCTGTCCTAGGTCCGGAGGCCCCCGTGGGACGGGCTGAGGCTTCAGCCTCACCAGCATAAGGATCCGTTTCTCCCTCTGCCCAGTCCTGCTTCCCGTAATGTCTTGCAAATGTTGTTCCTGAAAACACTCCCCGATAAACTTCCTGCACGCCGGTCTCCATCCCAGAGCCCGTTCCTCCGGAAGCTCAGCCACAGATTAGACAGGAGGAAATCGCCGCTGACAAATTACTAATCAGAGTAAGAATTCAAGCAACCTTTTAAGAACAGGATGCATGGTTCAGGGAGGATGCTCGTCTAAGAGCGTACTCGCTGGTCTAGGAAGAGCCACAGAGCAAACTATTGGAAAAGCATCCCACCCATTGCTTTGGGGTGGGGCATCGGCCCCTCTGTGTCATCGCTGTGTGGCTTCATGCTGTGACTTGGTCCGGGTCCCCTAGATCCCCTAAGCCTCTGTTTTGCATGGAACTCGACCACCACGGCATTGGGCAAGAATCTCTAGTGTGCCCTATGGTTAGGGGAGCAGTGCCCATGGGAACCAGCATCTCCACAAAGTCAGACGAGTCCCACCCTTGAGATGGTGTAGCAGCGGCAAGCTCTGCTTTGAGAGAAGGACGACCTTCTCGGGGAAGTGAGTCATCGCTGTGCACATCAGGCAAGATATTTAAGTTGATATTATTTTAATCTGGACTATACTCAAATAAGAGTAGTGAGTTACGGGACTAAGGATGCAAACTCAGGCCAGATGCCCACTGAGCTGTCGCACCTCCCTGTTAGTTCTGACTGACACTCGCAGACTCAAGTATCTCACCTCATTGTCACAGCCTGAGTGAGATTATATGAGAAAAATATTTACAGCGTAAGCCTAGAAACGGCAGAGAGTTACATCTGAAAGCAGAGAAGGCTTAGTATGAGATATAATTGTAATTACCTTTAAGTTCTTTCTCCATGCCAAATGCCTGTCATTAAATCAACCTTAAAAAAACACTATTGTTTTCAATTCTGCATTTTTTTCCTTCAGATGTCACCAAATGCATTGGACATTCACTATCAGAAACCATATTGCTAAGCAACTTCCAAGGTTTGTCTCTTAAAACCGCTACACAGTAAGCACCGCCCCTTCCGCTCTATAGATGAGAAACAATAAGGCTTACCATGTTTACATGTCTTACTCTAGGCTACACAACTGGAGCCAAGTTTCACGTTTGTAATCAGTGCAGATACCCATACTGCCTACACCACATGATTCTCTTTCTCTGTGATGGGCTAGCATTTGAAAGACACAGGAGGATTGATCTGTATGTCCCTACTGAGTGGTCCTAGGACAGATGAGAAGGGATTCCAAGGTGGACAGATAGAGACTTAACATAAGTGTATTGGCTAGGACCCCACTCAAAGTGGTCAAACTTGAAACTCCAGGGACAGTCACATGCAGCAGGTTATAGGTGCTTAAACAATACGGGCAGGAATGTGTTCTCTTCTGCTGGCTTCATGCCCAGGGTTAGACAAAGATGGCCACAAGAACATCTAGGCTCACAAGCTATCAGTTTAGCGACCCCAGGAGATAGGACATTTTTTCTGTACTAATCACTCTAGAAAAATCCCAGGATTAGCCCTGAATAAGCTGGCTTTGACACATATCACCTCCAAACCAGTCACTAGGAATATAAGATGGTTTGCAATTATTGGCCGGGACTGGGTAATGTGTTCAATCTGAAGCTAGGGATCAGCCAGGAGGTGTTTAGAATCAGTACCTCCCAAATCAGATGGACTGAGCTACAGAGGAAAGGAAGGGAGAATCTCCCCGGGAAAGGTTCACAGCGCGAGAGGGAGGGATCCTGGAAAGGCAAAACGGCCGATGCCTTTTGCAATGAGGAACAGACTTGACACCTTGCAGCATACCTTGTTGAAGCCCTATCCATATCACCTTGGTTCTTATGATGTCTGGGTACAACATTCCAACCGACTTCCGGGGCTGGCCTCCTTCACTACAGGGCTGAAGAGTGTTCCGCAGTTCTGGTCTGCCATGTGTGTGGGCATGATACAACCAGTAATTGTGCATTCTGGTGGGAAATACCCCAGCAACTTCATCCCTCAGATAGGCAATTGTGATGTGCATGTTCAAATTTGTGTTTTAGAGGTCCTTAGTAGACAAGATGAATCTCCAGTTATCTGACAGAATAATTAATTAAAAATACAGCCTATATTCATTTCCCTGTCAATCCCTCACATCAATTCTCCGTGTCCCTATTATACTGACTAGGATAGCATTCCAAATAACCCAAGCACACTTGAACCCTTGTCTTACAAGTCAGAAATAATGAAACAGGCTGTCTCCTGAGGAAGTGAAATGTTCAGCCATAGAAGCATTCGATCATGAATGTAAGAAGGCATTTGGGGAGATTCAAGAATAAAATGAGTGATTGGATTGAAAAACCCACTGTTTTTTTTCTTTTTTAATTGAAATCTGTTTGACATATTACATAAGTTAAAAATGCACAAAGATGTGGTTTTGACACACTTACATATTGTAATGTGATTACCATTGTGGCAATAACACCTCTATCACATTATATAAGTTTGTTTTTTTATTTTTTGTGACTAGAATAATTAAGATCTAGACTTTTAGCAAGTTGCATGAGCATAATACAATATTGTTGTCTACACTCACCATACTGTTTGTTAGATCTTCAGGACCTATTTGTTTACAAGTTGCGGTACCTTTAAACACTTCTATTTCACCACCTCCCTGCCCCTAGTAACCAGCATTTTACTTTCTGTTTTTACAATTTTGGCTTTTTTACATTCCACATATAAGTGATATCATACAGTATTTGTCTTTCTCTGTCTGGTTTATCTCACTTAGCATAATGTTTTCAAGGTCCATCCATGATGTCACAAATGGCAGAACTTCCTCCTTTCTTGTGACTTCCTAATATTCCATCATCCATCTCACATCACCTTTATCCATCCCTCCATTGACAAATGCTTAGGTTGTCTCCATGTCTTGGCTATTGTAAATAGTGCTGCAGTGAATAGAGGGGTGCAGCCTATCTCTTTGATAACCTGCTTCATTCCCTATAGTTTCAAATTGAGGCTCAGGGACAAAAGTCTTGCTCATACCAAATGCCCCTGGATAGCCCTTAAATTGAATCAACTTCACAGAACAGCAGCTAAAATTTTGGGAGAACAACACTCAACAGCAGTTCCTCTTCTCTTTTGGGGTCCCATGTGCAGGAGCAAACCCAGCGGGTCTGACAGGGGAGGCTGTTTACCAGTCTCCGGGGCTCAGCGCTGGAAAGTGTTGCCAGTCCATCCCTCTGATGTATATCCAAACACTTTATTGCCACAAGAACTTTTATGTCCCAAGACTGACAGGGTGAAGATATCTTTCTTCACCCTGGTGTTGCTAAAAATACAATGCTTTATTTTGCATGCTCTTCTAAGCTTATATTTGTAAACTGTATCATTAAAAGAGCATACTAAAACAACTAAACTTTTGAAGGACATAGTGCCCCTTGGTTTTTTTTTTCCATATAAGAAACCATCATGGCCCTGGCTGGTTGGCTCAGCGGTAGAGCGTCGGCCTGGCGTGCGGGGGACCCGGGTTCGATTCCAGGCCAGGGCACATAGGAGAGGCGCCCATTTGCTTCTCCACCCCCACCCCCTCCTTCCTCTCTGTCTCTCTCTTCCCCTCCCGCAGCCAAGGCTCTATTGGAGCAAGGATGGCCCGGGCGCTGGGAATGGCTCCTTGGCCTCTGCCCCAGGCGCTAGAGTGGCTCTGGTCGCGACAGAGTGACGCCCCGGAGGGGCAGAGCGTCGTCCCTGGTGGGCGTGCCAGGTGGATCCCAGTCGGGCGCATGCGGGAGTCTGTCTGACTGTCTCTCCCCATTTCCAGCTTCAGAAAAATACAAAAAATAAAAATAAAATAAATTAAAAAAAATAAAAACAAGTCAAAAAAAAAAAAAAAGAAACCATCATAAGGGCTAAACTATGATAGTATTTAGCCCTTGTATCTATTTTATCTCAATATGATATCTATGTGATATATATATATATTATTATATATTATAATATATTATTATATATTACTATATATATTACTATATAGATATATTATATCTATATTATAGATGCTATTTATGGTTTTAAAGTATCATTTTCTGTTGCCACAAACTTACTGGTCTCATAATACTACACAAATCTCCAACTGAGAGTGTAACATAAGCCAGGTGGTTACGTACCTTAGGTGACTTGGTACAGGGATTTTGCAGTTAAAATCGAGGTTACTAATCAGCTGAACTTAAAATGGGCAGACTGTTCTCAGTTATCTTGGGGACCACACATATTACAGGAGCCCTCCACGCAGAAAAGAAAGGCAGAGAGAAGGGGTGGCGGGGGGCGGGGCAGCTGAAACCTGAGAGGGACTTCGCACACAGACTGCAGCTGGCTTTGAAGATGGGATATGGGTGGGTGCGCGAGGAAACTGGAGGAAGGAAGTGGGTGTGCTGCCAAGAATGTAAAAGATCCTGGAAGTGGATTCCTCCGCGGAGTTTTGAGAACCGAGCTCGGGGTGGCTGATGTTGGCTGGCAACGTCCTAATCGGAAGGCTCCGCCCAGTCACCCAGATTTCCAGTGTAAGAACCAGAAGGAAACGTGGGTTGCGTTCAGCTGTTCCACGTGGGGGCTATCTGTGATGCTGGTAAAACGAAAGTAGCACACAGGGGAACGAAATTAAGAGTAGAACATTTAAGCAAATTTAAAGTCTTCGTATCTCTCCCATGAGCTACAGTACGTTGATCTCCAGTTGTAACCGTTTTCATCCCTGAGTTATGCAGTCCACTTCGAACGAAGTTTGACAAGGACTCCGAAATTGTATTGGAAATTGTACTGTATCCGCACAAATGTACACACACAGCTGACATAGCCTGTTCCTGGCTCAGTCTCTCAGAGCTAGAGAAGGAAAGGGTTGCAAGTCACAAAAACACGGCATTGCAGGAGGGCAGAGAGAACAGAGCGCACGACCTGGGACTCGGTCTTTGGGAAGGGCCCACATTCAGACCTCGCTGTTCCTTCTCATGTCGAGTTGAATTACTGTTTGTTTTACTTGCAACTCCTTCATTCTTACAGAAAAAAGAAACTTTGAATTCGTGCTCTGTATTTTGAAACCTATTACAGAGATAATACATGGAGTCCTCGAGGGAGAAGTTTTTGTCTAGGGTTTGTTGTAAAGTCTGACATCCAGCCTCCTCTTGTCTGGCCACGTATTTTGTATAAAAGACCGTCTTACGCTGCTTTGCCCTTTGTCAGCTTAGGGAGGTCTCCGGGTTATAAGAACATGCATATCCTTGGTTCTGACTCGTTTTAAATCTTGCCACCCACCATCACCCAGGCAGAGAAAAAGGCTTCCCGAGCAAACCTATAAAACAAAGGACTTACGCAGTTGCCACAAAGGAGCAGGGGAGAGGGTGTTGTCATCTAAAGTTCTTTGTGTTCATTTGGACACGTGCCCAGTATACAGAAGTATAAAGGAAATGATTTCTCTCAAAATAAACATATCAATCTAAAAAAAAAAAAAAAGGGTGAAAAAATGCATGTCCTGTGGAATTTATTCTCAAGTGATGTCTTCATTTCCCCACTGGGACTTTTCTCCAGCTCACTCATAAACATGCTAATAACAGACAGAGTATGTTACGTGTTAATCATGTGCTGGGCACTATGAAAATGATTACACTGGATCCTCCCAAGAAATATAGAAGTGCGTATAATGTCAACGTTTTAGGTTCACACAACAGTGAGATGTAGGCCTCCCTGACTCCAGTGATCTATTAGTTAATAATTACTGCATAACAAACCACTTCAAAAGGCAGTGTTTAGAACAGTAAGCATTTATATTGCTCACAAGTCTAGGGGTCAGCAGGGAAGTTTTTCTGGCCTCAGCTGGGTTCACTCATGCAGCTGCCGGTAGCCATGGGCTGGGTGGACTTCACTGCCAATCTTGTTTGGACTCACTCACGCGTTCGGTGTCAGTCGGCAATTAGCTAGACTAGGATATCCTCAGCTGAGACAGCCGGGCTCTCCTCCAGCTAATCTTATCCTCCAGGAGGCCAACACAGATTTGATTTTATATGCACACACTGTCAACATTCCTCCCTTATGGGGGTCCCAGTGCCATCCCCACACTCTGAATGCTCCTATCATCTCCCTCAATTTGTGCACTCTGCTTTAATTTTTTGTTTTGTTTTGGTTTTGGTTTTTTAGGTGAGAGGAGGGGAGATAGTAAGAAAGACTCCCGCATGTGCCCCAACTGGGATCCTGGCAATTCTGTCTAGGGCCGATGCTCAAATATTGAGCTATTTTTAGTGCCTGGGGCTGACGTACTTAGACCAGCTGAGCTATCCTCAGCGCCTGGGGCCACGATTAAACTAATCAATCCACTGGCTGTGGGAGGGGAAGAGGGAGAAAGGGGGGAGAAGGATGGGGGTGAAGCAGATGGTCACTTCTCCTGTGTGCCCTGATTGGGAATCAAACCCACGACATCCATATGCCCACACTCTGCTTTCATGAACACAGCCCCACATTGGGGTTTATTGAGTGTTTTCTTTCCTCACCTCTTCCTTTTAATATTGCACCTTATTCTTTCTTTCAGTATTATAATCTTGTTTATTTCTATAATTATATCTCTTGCATTTCTTTATATATATATCATAACCTGATTTTATTTAATATATATGATATACAACTGCTTATTATATGTGTCAGATTATTTGCTTCCCCAATGAGACTATAACTTTCTTAGTTGCTTTTGGCCCTCAGCGGGACCCAAGCCCCTCCAACTGGAATAACAAGCTTGAACGTCCTGGCCACTCTGTTCCCTCCCTTCCAGCAGCACCGCACAAACCCTGCCACGTTCCAGGTTTCTCATCTACGCACATCCTCCCTCCTCCTGCCTCCCTGCTTCTCAACCCGGACAACCTTTACATCTCCATGATGATTTCAGAAGTGCTGTCTCCCCTGGAAATCTCCCCGTTTTGTCCCCTGAGGCTGGATGAGGAGCTCGTGGGCCGAGTCACCTCACTGTGGTGTAATTCTGTCACATAGCGATGCCTGTGCACCCCACCTGGGTCCTTTTGAGGACAGGACCTGGAGCTTTGCTCGCTGTCCTAACTGTAAGGGGTTGCACAGTCCCTGGCACGTAGCAGGCTCCCACTGAGCACTCCCTGAGTAAGCGAATGTCTTTCTGAACTAGCACAGGAATGCCCAGCACAATGGCGGCACGCAGGCTGCCCAGGGTCACGGCTTGCTGACTGCGTCAGCACTGATACCAGTACGATGCTTCTGGAGCTCTTGGTGAACCTGCCAACAGGAACGGCTTGACCTGAAATGAAGCCGTGAGTTCTGCGTGCAAGGGTTGCGAGGCCGCTTGCAGATGGCCCCGGTTCCCTCCGGGGTGTCTAATTGAATGTCACACCTGAAGCTTCCCTTCCGTTCACAAACATGAGCTCCCCTACGGCCAGAGGAACAACGGCCTGAAGTCTTAACATGAATAGGGTGTGGGCAAACCTTACTTCTAGATTATCACTCAAGTATGGCAGAGAAGTTGCTACAAGTCAAGGTATTTTGCCAGGAATTTTCCATTAATTTACATGGCTTTCCAGTCAGATGCCGACAAACACCCAGGGTTTATCAGTTCAGACATCGCCCTTCCCTTCCGCTCATGCTTTGGAACATCGCCATCAGGTACCTCAGCTCCCGCCTTCCATCCCCAGTGTCCCCTCCTAGTGTCCCCTCCACAGCCACTAGGAGTCCCCTCTGGGGTGCGTCACCAAGGTCACACCACGCCGCCCCTCAGACCCAGCTCCAGCCTGGCGCACTAATTGCAGCACCTTTGTGGACTTGGAACCTCCTTCCCCAAGTTCACATTTCTCAGCTCGAGGCCGATCTCTGGTGTTTCAGGATGAGGAATATAACACTTCATGTATTTCCATTTCCGTTCCAGTCTCTGCGGCAGCCATGCTCTGGGACAAGGCTCTGATTATGAGGCTGCTGCCTGGCAGGTCGGCGAATGACTAATTCTAACACAGTATTCAGTGTTAGTCAAACTCCGGGGGTGGGGGGATGGGAAGGAAAAATGAAAAATGGAAGCACCAGCGATGGCTTAGTTGAAATAAATGCTATCTGGGAAAATTGGGGAAATCAGATGTTAATGCCATGCTATTCAATAAATAGGTACTGGGGAAATGAAACCAGGGAGGGGACACCCTTCGCTGTGCATATGGAAGGATGGATGAGGACTGGACCCGCCCAACCGGGAGCTTTGGGAAGCTCTGGTGGGCCTCCTCTTCAGACTTGCGTGTGGACGCAAATGGCGGCAGTCGCACATCTTTTTTTTTTTACCACAAGGAATATCTCTTTTGTTGCTTTGGCCCCACGGATCCAAAGTTTTGAAAGGATTTGATCCAAAATTAAATGATGATAGTTTTCAATTAGCACTTAAGTCACTTCCCGGTTTTTTATTGATTGAAGGTAATCAAATTACTAATCAAAACTTCTGATCCACAGGAATCGGACAGTAACTGCAGCTTGAAGCACAGTTTATTTAACATTTTAGTCGGTTCATAAGTAATAACACAAATGAGTGTGGGGGTGTATTTTTAGGCTTTTTAAAATATTAAGAGCTGCTCCTGCCCTTCCCCCACCCGGATTGGTGTCACTCTTGTTGGTGGCTCGGTACGGGGTCTGCATGAGGCCCAACGGGCAGTGTGTTCGCTCAGAGATTCAAGTTGTCTCCTTGGTTCTTCTGTGCAAATGAAGTTATGAAGTTCAACTCCAGTCACTTGAATTTTTGCATTACTTTATTTGAACCGATTATGGGAGTCCTTTAAGGTTATGAAAACCAGGTTATTTTTATGGAAGTAAACCCTGTGTGTTACCCATGACAATGGAAGGCTCGAATACAGTACTGTCCTGAGTGTTGTCGGAGCCACCCAATACTCAGAACTGTATCAAAGCTCCCACTGTGGATGACTTATACAAACAACGTCACTGGGGAATAATATCATTGCATTTTAAATTTTATTGTAAAGTTTTCATTTAAAATTAAAATTTTAATCTAAAAACTAAAACAATTTTACCATTAAAAAGCTATTTCTAGAATGGGTCATACCCTTAAACAGAAGATATAAAACCTATTTAACTTTACCAATGGTCATTTTGAGCTCCACTGTTCATCTGTTTGCTGGAGAGAGAGAGAGAGAGAAAGAGAGAACCAGGTTCTGAAAACCCGACTTGGTTTCTGAGCTTGGCTGTGCCTAATCCAGTAAAACTTTCATGGGCAATTATACGAACCCATTACTTTCCTATTTCTTTCCAGAATGCGTCTGCAGTGGACTTCCGTCACTTACTGTTTGGAAAAGTTACTACTAATACCCTTCTCACAGGATACTAGTACAGTACAAACTACATTTCTACATTTAAAAGTATTAGGTTGAATAAAACAGCATCTGAAATTTATTAATATGAAAAATAGGCACTCACTAAATTAGTTGACAGAACAAATTATTCTGGAGAGATAATCAGCTCTACTTTTTTCATAAATACTTTATTTGGTTTGAAAGAAATGACATCCTGTATTAAAAAGTTACATTTTTCAATGGTGCTTCAGAGTTTTCAAGATACTTATACAGCTATTACTTTACTTCGTCCAAAAGTACCTCTCCACCTGTCCCAGGTATTTCCCAGACTATTGTCCAGGGAGCCAAACAAAGAGAATGGAGTTTGAGAAGAAGGTGTGTATGTAGGAAAAGGGATTTCATTCCAAAGCCAAAGAGAGAGATGATTATATATCAAAAAATATTTATTGGGTCCCTTCAATGCCAAGTCCGAGGGCGACCGTGGTGAATAAGACGGACAAAGTCATTGGCTTCCTAGATGGGAAAATGCCCAGACCCCAGGAGTCAGGTTCCTTCTGCCCAGGGCCAGAGAGAGTGGCGGGCGTCTGCCCTTCATCAACTCTGTCTATCCACAAATGAACACATCAGAATTGGGTGGAATGAAAAGGGCATGAGTTTTGTACAGACATCTTGAAGTCACCACTTAGTTTCCATAGGACTTGGGTCAGAGAGCTTATTTAACCTTTCAAAGCCTCTACTGGGACCTACCTGACAGTCTTGCTTGGAAGAATCAGGCAGGTAATGCATATCACTTAACATAACCGACAAGCCCAAAGTACCAAATGAAAGAAGGAACGAACAAGAAACCGAGGAGAACAGCAGGAGCCCACTGGCCTTTCTCAGTAGTATCTGTTTTGTGTTACACAAGCCATGCTGCAGCACTATGTACAAATGTATACAAACTCATCCATAACACTTCCACTCGCCTGGGTCCCTTCTCTCCCCTTGACCACCAGCACATGTGACATCTTGAGGAGTTATAATCAGTGTGGGCATTATCAGTTCTGAACTCATCATTTTCTTCTCTGAGTAGGGCACCAACAGTTTCCATGTTTACAAAGTGCATTTGTTATAGCTGTAATACATTATTTGGGCTTTATTTTTAAGTGCACACTTCCAATATTCACTGGTATAAATAGTGTGGCAAAGCAGAAACTAGGACTTTTTTTCACTCTAAAAATAGGTCCGTGGGATTATAGAATTTTATTAAAATCTTTCAAGGATTCGATTATACAATATTATTCTGATTCTTACTAAAATCCTTTGGAAAGCTTATGGAGATTGAGGGGGAGGGGCTCATTGTGGAGTGTGAAGTGATTGACAGGGGGAGGGCCCCGGCTCACCATGCCCTGTGAAGGGCCGGGAGGGGTGTGAGTGGCTGTGTGGGTGGGAGGGCTGAGGTCTGTGGTGGGGGTTTCAGGGACTGTGGGAGCCGAGGAAGGGGACTTACTGTAGAGTGTGGAAGGGCGGTTGGCGGAGAGGACGTGCGGTGTTCGTAGAGAGGAAAGGTTGTGGGTCGCTGTGGGTGTGAATGAGTGTGCACGTGCAAGGACTGATGTTCACGTGGAGTGTGAGGTGGTCATGTGCAGGGAGAAGGGAGGTTTGGCACGGAATGGGAACTGGTTATGGGAGGGAGGACTGGAATGGCTGTGGCTGCGGAGGGGCCGGAGGGAGTGGGCTGGGGGTGATTGCGCAGTGTGGTGTGGTTGTTGGGCAGGAGGACGGGGAGTAGCGTGGTTGTTGGGCAGGAGGACCGGGGAGTAGCGTGGTTGTTGGGCAGGAGGACCGGGGAGTAGCGTGGTTGTTGGGCAGGAGGACCGGGGAGTAGCGTGGTTGTTGGGCAGGAGGACCGGGGAGTAGCGTGGTTGTTGTGCGGGAGGACCGGGGAGTAGCGTGGTTGTTGGGCGGGAGGACGGAGGAGTAGCGTGGTTGTTGGGCGGGAGGACCGGGGAGTAGCGTGGTTGTGGGGCGGGAGGACCGGGGAGTAGCGTGGTTGTTGGGCGGGAGGACGGAGGAGTAGCATGGTTGTTGGGCAGGAGGACCGGGGAGTAGCGTGGTTGTTGGGCAGGAGGACCGGGGAGTAGCGTGGTTGTTGGGCGGGAGGACGGGGAGTAGTATGGTTGTTGTGCGGAAGGACCAGAGAGTAGCATGGTTGTTGGGCGGGAGGACGGAGGAGTAGCGTGGTTGCTGGGCGGGAGGACGGAGGAGTAGCGTGGTTGTTGGGCGGGAGGACCGGGGAGGAGCGTGGTAGTTGGGCGGGAGGACCGGGGAAGAGCGTGGTTGTTGGGCAGAAGGAATGGGAATAGCGTGGGGTGTGCAGGGGCGTTGGAGTGGGAAGCTGGTGTTTTGTGGAGCGTGGCTCTGTTTCAGGAGTTTCTGTGGAGTGTAAGATGTTGGAGGGAAGAGACATACGGTTTATTGTGGATTGTGAAGGGGTGTGAGGACACATGGCCTTGTGACTCAGGAATGTGGCTCTGTGGACAGGGAGGACTGGGGGTGAGGGTGGAATGTGAGACAGCTGTAGGAGAGAGATGGCATCTGGGTGGAGTGTGAGAGTATGTGTGCGTAGGAAGGGGGTGTGACACCTAACACAGAACACGAACCAGTTGTGTGGTGGGAGGATGAAGTGCACTGGGCACAGGCAGGACTGACAGGAGGATGGGGTAGGGGGCTTATCCGTGGTTCTGTGACATGTGACATTGTTGTGGGGAGAGAGGACCAGGCTTCGTGGGAGAATGTAGTATGACCGTGGCGGAGGGAGGGTAGTGTTTACTGAGCATGGGTGGGGTGTGAACTGTTCGTGGGGAGAGAGGGCTGGGAATGACTGTGGGTGTGACGTCACCGTGGGAATGGAGGACTGGGCTTTATGGATTGCCAGGGGACAGGCGGGAGAGGCTGGCACTTGCTCTGCAGTGTGGAGACTGGGGGCAGGGAGGACCGGGTCTGCTGGGCGTGTGAAGTCGCTGCAGTGAGGGACGGTGGCACTTCTAGTTGAACGTGACTGGCTTTGTGGAGGGGGATGGGACCTGCCGTGAGCGTGAGGTGGGTTCAAGTGCGGTGTGAGCAAAGGGAGTGGCCCTTTCCCTGACCTGGGACAGGGTAGCCCAGGGGAGACAGTGCTTTGGCGGAGAAAGCCCAAGGCTTGCCGTTAGGGTCACATATATGGGGAGGGAGGACTGAGGACTTCCCTGGAGCATGAGTGCTCTCCTGATGGGCGGACTGGTTGAGCCGGGAGTGTCAGTGTCTCCTGATGAGGAGGGAGGGTTTGGGCTTCTGTGCAGTGCGGCTCGGCTGTGGCAGGGGCTTGTCCATTACCGTGGAGTGGGAAGTGGCTGTTGGGGAGAGAAGGGGGCCACAGTACCGCATGCAGTGGCTGTGTCAGCGCGAGCATCTGGCTTCCTCTGGAGAACACCGTTGCCTTCTGTGATGTTCTTGGCCTGCTGCTTTGCTCTCTCTCCCAACCCGTCCCCCACCTTGACTACACATGTTCCTCCTTGGGGGCCAACTGAGAATCAAGACAGCTCCTCACCACCCATCCATTCCTCTGTGCCTCTTCTTCAGCCAGTATTGTCAGAGCACCTAGCATGGGCCCGGTCCAGTCCTAGGAGCAGGGAAGCCAGTGTGAAGAAGACGCAGGTTCATCCCTCCTGGAGCTCTGAGTCTGAATGCAGACAGGCCTGAGCCCAGAGCCGGCAAGCCCTAGAGCAGGGGTCCCCAAACTACGGCCCGCGGGCCACATGCGACCCCCTGAGGCCATTTATCCGGCCCCCACCGCACTTCTGGAAGGGCACCTCTTTCATTGGTGGTCAGTGAGAGGAGCATAGTTCCCATTGAAATATTGGTCAGTTTGTTGATTTAAATTTACTTGTTCTTTATTTTAAATATTGTATTTGTTCCCGTTTTGTTTTTTTACTTTAAAATAAGATATGTGCAGTGTGCATAGGGATTTGTTCATAGTTTTTTTTATAGTCCGGCCCTCCAACGGTCTGAGGGACAGTGAACTGGCCCCCTGTGTAAAAAGTTTGGGGATCCCTGCCCTAGAGTCTCGAGTCAGATTGGACCCCACAGAGCCGAAAGCACGCCACCGCCCGTGCGCACTGCAGTTCTTCAGGGTGAAATGCAACTGGCGCTGGCGGCCGACACGCTCAGCTGGATGGTGAACGTGGGTCCGGCAGTAACTGTGGGTGTAAGGTTCCTGAACAGAGCGTGTATGGTGTCACAGACCCAGGAACCCTCACACTGGCGATCCCTGGGTCCTCTGTGGCAAGGGCACGAGATTGCCATATGGACTAATATGGTTAAGAACGTGGACTCTAGAGTTGGTTAGACCTGGGCTTCAATCTGAGTTCTACAATGTGCTTGACATCTGTCATTCAGCTCCACATTCCAGTGGTCACCTAGTGTAAGTCTCTCCTCCCCAAAGTAGAATTCACTTTCCTTGTTGCAGGAGACAGCACAGGCTCCGTTCATCAGATGGGCCCTGGAGGACATTCTGGGGACAGTGAGATAGAGTCACAGAGAAGGAAGTAGGGTGGAGGGAATCCATAATGCGGACACAGACTGCCACAGAACCCCGTTCTGGGGTCCTCAGCTTGGGCAACAGCTCCTGGTTCTCCACGTGCCAATGGTGATGGGTCAGCCTCTCTCTGGCTGGGTCCAGTGTGGCTGGGAGTCTTTCCTGGAAGTTTAGCTTAAAAGCCGTTACTTCAACCTCTTCATCCATTGTGGGAACTATCTCCATCTTTCAATGGGCCTTTTCTTCTTAAAATAGCTAGATTTAATCATGTTGTTAGCAGTAAAGAACCACAACTACCACAGCCGCTAATTTGCCTTGGAACTCTGGGCGAATCGACCTGCACGGGCCCCTTAGAGGCTAAGGCTTAGCCTATAAGGGTGAACAGCATGGACCCTGGAGGGAGACCACCGGGGTTTGAATCGCGGTTCTGACACAGGTGATGCGAGCTTGGATAAGTTATTTCACCTCCTTGTGTTTCTTTTTCCTCTTCCATGGACTGAGGATAATGCTGCCTACCTCTTGGGGTTGCTGTGAGATGTAAATAGGCGAATCCATACAGGCACTGAGAAAAGCACCTATGATGTATGAGGCGCTGACGGAAGATTAATTATAACTGTCGCCCTCCCTGAGCCTCAGTGTTCTCTCTTCTCGAATTGAAGTGACAAAACTTAACTCCTAAGGTTGTAGTGACAGTTAGGTTTTTGGATGATGCCTTTGATAATTCTTGACTTCCTTCCTCCCTCCCTCCCTCCCTCCTTTCCTCCCTCCCTACCTCCCTCCCTTCCTCCCTCCCTCCCTCCTTCCCTCCCTTCTTTCCTTCCTCCCTCCCTCCCTCCCTCCCTCCCTTCCTTCTCTCCTTCCTCCCTCCTTCCCTCCCTCTCTCCCTCCCTTCCTTTCTTCCTTCCTTCCAGAATGGAGGAAGGAGGACACCACTGTTGACCAGAGCCTGAGGACCACCGAAGGCAACCCTGAGCTACTCCTCAGTTCTGCACTCTTTCCTCTCCTTTGCACCATCTACAATTAAAACTACACCCCCCCCAAAAGAGTGCATTACCCAGAGAGAGACAGAGACTAGAAGATATAATTAAACAGCTATGTGAATGATAAAGTCTACTCTAAGGAATCAAGCAATTGACATTTATTTTTTTCCACTGGGCACAGAATTTTCAACAAGACTTTTGTTTTTATTGCCTGGCTTTTAAATATCTTTAATGTACCTTTTTTTGTTGTTCATAGTTGTTGTTTTTTTCCATTTTAGACCTTGAATAACATCTTGTCATTAGGTTGAAGCTATTCTTTATTCTCAATAAACATATCTCCCATGAAGAAATCTAAAACTGTTAGACAGGATTTTTTCCTCGGGCAATTATTAGAAGCACACTGAGGCACCTAAAATTTTGGAGAGAACAATAAAGAGATAATTGATCAGCAAAATACTTGACACTTGGTCCACTGACCTCTTTCTTTTTCTCATGCAACTTGTATCATCTATATCATCTCTATTTTATTGCAAGCCATGGAAAAGCCAACTCGGCTTGGTTTGGGGACCGGAGGCAGTTGGATTGAGTGGTGGGTGCATCTATAGCTTGACACAGCCCATTGTCTTTAGTGAAAGTTATATTCTAAAGCAAGATGTCACGATGGAAGCTAGTGGTCATAGCCCTATATTCTTCTAGGTTCATATCAGCAGAGAAGGTAAATCTCTTCCCCCAAGATTCCCACAAATGTATAGGGCAGGGGTCCCCAAACTACGGCCCGTGGGCCAAATGCAGCCCCCTGAGGCCATTTATCCGGCCCCCACCGCACTTCCGGAAGGGGCACCTCTTTCATTGGTGGTCAGTGAGAGGAGCATAGTTCCCATTGAAATACTGGTCAGTTTGTTGATTTAAATTTACTTGTTCTTTATTTTAAATATTGTATTTGTTCCATTTTGTTTTTTTACTTTAAAATAAGATATGTGCAGTGTGCATAGGGATTTGTTCATAGTTTTCTTTATAGTCCAGCCCTACAACAGTCTGAGGGACAGTGAACAGCCCCCCTGTGTAAAAACTTTGGGGACCCCTGGTATGGGGCCTGACTTCCAATGGACTGACTCAGGTCACATGGTCAATCTCTGGATCCAGGACATTGCTCCGCCTTGCAGCAAGTTGTGCTGAAGAAGGATCCCCACCCCACCCCCCCACACACAGAGGTGGGAGACCCCGTGGTGGTCCAGCAGTGCTAGAGAATATATGAATAAATTAGTTTTACTCTGAAGGTTGGTATTAGGAAAGCCATTACTCAGTTCCCTTTTACCTCAGTCGTGTTTATCTATGATAATGATGATATTCTCATCTCCAGCTGTATAACCTCAATGTCTTTTTTTTTCTTAATTGGTTATGAACTCAGGGCGAAAACAAGAGGGTTCTTGATGGATCCCGCCGCCCAACATCAGTCTGTTCTGTTCTGATAGTGTTCATTCAGTGAATGGATGAACGCACAGGACACCGGAAAGATTATCCAGCCCTGTTTGCCCGTACGGAAACCCAGAGTGTGGCTGTGACTATTCAAAGTCACCTCCTCGGACAGCTCAGCTCCAAGTCTCTGCTTCGTCTAGCACACACTGCTCATGCCCTACGCAGGTGGCATAGGAAGCAATACCTGTTACATGGCACATTCTTTCCATAATCTTAGAGACCTTTCCCACAAGGAGGAGGAAGACTTCTAAAGAAGAGGATTAAACTCCTCTGAGTGTATAACATACTCTTCTTTTCTCTGCCAGAAGGTAGGGGGAGCCGTTAAATTGTTCATGCTCCTGCCCCCCCCCCCCACCCTCCACCCCCTGCTCCCACCTCCCAAACCATTGAATACTTTTGGGTGAATCATTCTCCATCTGAACCGATAATCCTTGCGGCGAACTTTTCTTTCTAGACCGTAAAACTGCAGCGGCTTGTTAATCATACAACTATTTAACTCAGTCCCTCCCTAGTTCTACAACTGAGCTCCAGGCCTATAACTTATAATCTACCCACCCACGTGTATTGAAGTGAGATTATTGTTCCCACAGAAAAGAACCCTGCAGTTGCACAAGTCCCAGCTTTGTTCCAGAGAGTGATAAAAGGACAAGGAAAGGGCCCGGAGTTCTTTGATAGGCTTCTCAGAAAGGCAGAGGAAGGACGAAAGATTACCATCCCGGGTACACAGTGTGAAAGTGTTCCTGCAAACATGCACAGGGCACCCCACTCCCCCGGGCATGCTCCCGAACTCTTTGATCTGGAGGCCAGGGCGCACTGCTGAGAGTCAGAGGGGTGGTCCAGGCGAAGGCCCTTACTTCTGCCCCGGAGTAATCGCAGCCGGGGAGGAAGACCGTGCAGGAAAAGACCTTGTGCTGAGCGAGAACCCGGGCTGAGGAGTTTGGCACAGCAGGAAAAGGCTTTGGGATCATGGAGATGTGGACTGTGGTCTCAGACCTGCCGCTTGTTGGCTCTGCGACTCAAAGCCGCAACTATTAATGGAATGTGCGTGCCAAGAACCATATTAACCACTGGAGGTGTAACCGTCTGTAGAAACTCAGCAGACCCTCCGTCACCTGCTTGAAGCGAGACCTTCCCTTCTTTAAAATGAAGATGCTAATGAAGATGAGCCAGCTATGGGAGGGCCAGCTCCAGCTCCAGCTCCAGACGGAGTCCCAGCCAAAGAGAGCTTGGGGCCAGAAACCAGGGTTGGAGCTGCAATTCCTCGACCATCCTGGACACCATGGGAGCTCCTGGATTATAACCACACATCACAGGGGACCCTTGGGACCTCTGGGTGGGGAAACTGGAAGTAGGGGTCACAGGTGAACTTTTACTAGGAGGCGGCTGGAGAGGAATTGGAAGAAGACAGATGTGCTTTGACTTTCCATCATTCTTTCTTAGGCAAACTGGAACAGAGTAAAACTCTGAAGACGAAGTTCTAGAGAGAGAGGAGCAAGGCTGGTGTTCTCTGTCACTGCTCCTGGTCCCTCCCGCTGCCCAGCAAAGCCCACAGCCCTTGGGTACACTGCCCCATGCATGGACCTCTACATGGAACCTGGAAATCCATTACGGAGATGTCTGTCTCCTCCTAAACTGGAAACACCTCCAGTGCTAGGGGTGCACTGTATTTGTGCTGTTACTAAGTGCCTCACACGAGTACATTTTTTAAAAAAATTAGAATAATATGTAAATTGTTTTGTGCCCTCCTTTTTGCTCTTGAATTTTAGTGTTACACCCCTATCTTTTTTAATGGTTGCAAACATTTCATCAAATAGCTATCCCACAATTAACAGAAGTATTTTGCTACCGGTGGATATTTGTAACTTTTCCCGTTCCTGCTACTTTCTCACATAAATCACCCATAGGCTTTGTCTGCGTGATTGATTATAGTCTTCGAAGTGGTCACCACACTGTCTTGTGTATAATGAAGCAGTTAAGTGGTAAGGAACAAGAGCTCGGAAGAACCAAAAAAAAAATAATAAATCGCCACATTGACTCCCTGTGTGACCGTGGCTAGGATATTTAACTCCTCAGAGCCTCAGTTCCCTTCCCTGAAACTGAAGCAGATAATAGTAAACAACAAATAAGGTTGTTTCCATGAGTAAATGAATGACTATATGTAAACACACAGAACAGTGCCTGAATATAGTAAGTGTTCTGTTATTATTTACATTTGCGTAGCTGTGTCCTTCAAGACTGAGAGACCCTCTAGGGCAGTGATCAGTCCTGTATTCTAAACCTCCACAATTTGGTGGTGAGAAGGAGCTCTGTGTATATTTGCTAAATAAATAAGAAATGCAGGTGTGTAAATCAACCACCAACCTGGTTGTTGCCCAATATCCACAAAGTGGTTCATTAGCTTGAATTAAATCTCTATCCCCAAATATATGTTTATACTTACCAATCCTATGCACTTGGTTTGGAATAAATATACTCATGTATACTTTCTAGAAACAGGATTGATAAGAGATGGGAGAAATACACAGGTATCCAGGCACCCTAGAGAAAAAGCAGAGAAGAGAAGTCACAGGTGGCCAACCTGAAGACATATGTCAATGGCTCTCCAATTTTATCCAAGGTTGGCTCTGCACCTCGAAATTATATATCAGAGTCAGACTCCTATTCACTTAACTGTGGCTGATCATTCCCATTTCCATCAATAGGATAAAGTTGAAATAAAGAAGCAAACAAGACAGGAAGCTAATGATTATTGAGTGCCTACTATACAACAAAGGCTTTAAAATAATGATCTTATTTGAATCCCGCAGACATGCAGAGAAGTCTGTACTATCACCCCCTTCCTATAAAAGAGAAAGCTGAGGCACAATCACGTCTGCTTCTACGGCCAGGAAGCACAGAGCAAGGATTTAAACTCTAATCTCTTTACCTCCCGGTTCTAACCCTTCCTTGTTTAAGTAGAGCCCAAGTACTCAGTCCCAAAGAGTAAAGCATTGCAAGTTTAGCATTCTGTCTTCCTACACTGGGCAGGCAAGGAGAGAGTACATTAACGTTAAATCACATCCATAAAACTGCCAAGAAGCAAGCACAGTCATTAGCCTTTGTTTCTGCTTGGGTACCATGGTTGGAAATGGGAAGGAGTAAAGGTGTTGAAACAGGTGGGTACAAATAAGCCCGCCTTGTCTGTAAGTGGGAACTTGCAGCACCAGGAAGCAGATACTATGGAACGTTCCATAACTGGAGGGAGTTCACCACAGTGGAATATCAGAGACAGTGTTCCAAGTTTTACATACATTTTCTTTCAATCGCCAGCTTCCATCTTGGTGTAAAGAAAGAAAAAGAAGAAGAGAAACAAACTTTCATTCTTAGTTTTTATTTTTGACTATGGCAAATTTGGTCCCAGTCAAAAAAAGCTGAAATTATTCAATTGTCATCCCTATGAGGGCTTGGTAATATTCTGGAGAAAAATGGAAATATATTTGGTATATATGTACTGCTTAGGCATCTGAATCATTCACATGCCAGAATGAAATCTTAGATTCATTTTCAATGTTGCTTCCAAGGGTTTCATAACACAAATATTCTCTTATTATTACCTCATGTGTTACCTTCTCTTAATGGTGTTAAATAAAATAGAGACTAAATAGAAACCCAAGAAATTAGGATTAAGTCATTCATCTAAGTATAGAAAAATAAAATGGCTTGACCTGTGGTGGTGCAGTGGGTAAAGCATTGACCTGAAATACTGAGGTCGCCGGTTCAAAACCCTGGGCTTGCCTGGTCAAGGCACATATGGGAGTTGATGCTTCCAGCTCCTCCCCTCCCCCTTCTTTCTCTCTCTCTCTGTCCCCCTCTTCCCTTCTCTAAAATAAATAAATAAAATGTTTTTTAAAAAGAAAAAGCATTTTTTTCAAAAGAAAGAAAAATTTATTATTTTTTGTCTCTAGATTTGCCTCTTTTGGACATTTCATGAAAATGGAATTGTACAAGATGTGGTCTTTTGCACCTGCCTTCTTTCACTTAGCATGTGTTCATGTTCATCCATGTTGTGGCATGTATCAGTGGTTCATTGGTTTCTATCACTGAAGAGTGTTTCATCATACAACATACAGAACCAGGAAGCTGGGTGTGGGGATGGTCTACAGATAGGCAGGCGGGATCTTTGTGGAGAGATGGAATTATTCTAAAACTGGACTGTTGTGATGGTTGCACAACTGTGTACATTCCCTAAAAATCATTCAATTGTATGCTTAGAGAATGTTATGGTATGTAAAGTATTCTTCAATAAAGCTGTTTAAAAAAAAAAAAAAGAAGGAAAAATTAACTATCCAGGTGCCTAAAATCATAAACTTCAAAGAGACCTTATTGGATGTCACATCTAATGTTGCCATAATATTGCCACCATTCCCGGGATCCTCTCTAATATTCCTGAGCAACGGCCATCCAGGCTCTGCTTCAACACATCCAAAGAAAAGATGATCTTTTTCCTCTCAGCGGGATCCATATTGCAAAGAAAATATTCCACGTGAGCAAAGCAGATATCTGGCAGGCACTGAGCAAGCCTGGGAGTGCTGGAGTCTATCTGTGAGGTAGTGTCAATCCCAAGTGGTTACTGATCAGTGACATGGCTAAACTGACGGTTCACTGAGGTACTAAGGAATTTGTTTCTTCAGTTACAGTTATGGATGGTGGCTACGGCAAACGCTGAGGCAAGACTTCACCGTTGCTCAGGTTGCAAACTCTTTAGCCTCAGTTTTCACTTTTGTGCAGGGTCTGTATTTACAACCTAAAAGTAGTGGATATTTACTGAATGCCGGTCACATACGTAGCACTTCTAATTTTAGCCTTATCTGTCACTCTGATGAAGGGTTATTATTCCTACTTTATACAGAAGAAAACGGAGGGTTAATTGCCCCGGTGAGGGAAACAGACCAGAGAAGCCATTAGCGGCAAGTGCTACATTTAGGAATTATTTTAGGAATATTTAGAAACAGGAATTCCAGTTGGTGGCAGGATGAGTGGAGGAGAGGAAGCCCTTACAAAGGGAATGCACAGAGAAAAAGCAGGGAGCTTTGAAAGAAGACAGTGGCTTTCCAATACTTTTTCTTTTCAATTACAGTTGACATACAATATTATATTAGTCTCAGGTGTACAACATAGTGATTAGACATTAATATATCTCACAAAGTGATCAGCCCCATAAGTATAGTATCAATCTGACACCATATATAGCGATTATAATATTATTGACTGTATTTCCTATAATGCTGTATTTTACGTCCCCGTGGCTATATTTGTAAGTGGTAATTTGTACTTCTTAATCCCTTCCTCTTTTACACACATCCCTCTAACCCTCCTCCCATCTGGTATCCATCAATTTGCTCTCTGTATCTGAGTCTGTTTCTGTTTTGTTTATTTTGTGGTTTAGAATCCCCATATAAGTGAAACCATGTGGTATTTGTCTTTCTCTGTCTGACTTAT
Organism: Saccopteryx leptura; assembly: GCF_036850995.1. Lineage (NCBI taxonomy): Eukaryota > Metazoa > Chordata > Mammalia > Chiroptera > Emballonuridae > Saccopteryx > Saccopteryx leptura. Next base: position 361,103,196 of record NC_089505.1, read on the forward strand.
TTCATTTAGCATAATACGCTCTAGGTCCATCTATGTTGCTGCAAATGGCAAAATTTCATTCCTTTCTTTTATGACTGAGTAATCATCTATATATAAAGTAGCTCCCCTGACTACCCAACCTGGCCCCTTCACTATACCCTTAGACAAAGCAGGTAGCTGGTGAATATTTATTGATTGCCTTCTCTGTGACTCAGATGTCTGACTTCACAGTGCTTTCCCCTGGAGATGGGTCCCCAAACTTTCAAGTGTGGGATTAGCTCTTAAGCCCTGCTTGATGTCATGGTGACAGGAATGGTACCAGCTAATCCCCCCACCCAGGCAGGGAGGGAGTTTATTTCAGGAACCAGGCTTGGATAGACAGAATGCCCAGGCCTTCAATGTCCCTTCTTATTAGGTAGAATGATTTCTTTTCCTTCAGTGATACCTGTAATAAAGTTTGACTTAAGGCAATAACTGGCTCCACTCACCAAATGGCAATTGGCTATGTTAACCCTCCAAAAATTATTTCTCTTTTAAAAAGAAAATTCTCATTTAAATAATTACACATTAGCCTCTGAGTTCATGCAAATTGTGGAATGCAGCCCTAGTTGGGTGGCTCAGCAGTAGAGCGTAAGCCTGGCGTGTGGAAATCCTGGGTTCGATTCCCAGTCAGGGCACACAGGAGAAGCGACCATCTGCTTCTCCACCTCTTCCCCTTCACCTTCTTTCTCTCTCTCTCTCTCTCTCTCTCTCTCTCTTCCTCCTGCAGCCATAGCTCAAGTGGTTTGAGCAAGTTGGCCCTGGGTTCACCTCAGATACTAAAATAGCTTGGTTGTGGAACAAAGGAGTAGCAGCCCTAGATGCGCAGAGCATCCCCTGATAGGGACTTGCCGGATGGACCCCAGTCAGAGAATTTGCAGGGGTCTCTCTGCCTCCCTTCCTCTAAAAATTAAAAAAAAAAATGTGGGATGTTCAACCAGGACTTATTCCAAGAACATATGAGATGTTATTTATTATATTCAATGCTTTTTGCTTTAAGCTATTAACCCTTCCTGAGCTTTAATGAGATCAGCTATGATTCTAGAACATTCTGAGATGATTGACACTGAGTCAAATGCAAGAAAGGTAGAATCAGAAAGACATAGCAAGGTCTTAGGAATGGTCATCACTAAAGCTTTCAAACTTGTCTTTAATCATGGAAACTCTTTTCTAGAAAGCACCTTAAATGCATCCTGAGGTAGGCATCTATTACTCCTAACTTGCCTCTTTCTTGAGAAAATATACCTAAATTTTCTTTGAGAAAATACCCTTACTCCACGTATCTTGTGCGGGATGGACCCCAACCCAGCTGCACTGCAGCTACCATCAACCTTCTAGCCTGAGGTCAAAGCTGGCACAGGAGGCAGATCTCTATGAAGGATGAAGAAATGAACCCCTAAGGTGAATATCATTAACCTGCTGGATCAAGCTATACCTGAAGCCAACTTTCTCTGACCTTCTTGGTTATCTATATATAACTACATTATCTTTTATGCTTCAATTAGTTTCAGTGGGATTTTCTGTTGCATACAACTGAAAACACTATAAAAGAGCCAGAAGCCGAACAATAGAAGGAAGATACAGCCGGACCCCCTGGAGAATTGAGGGTGGGAACTGAAAGCCCCACTCACAATGCATTCCCTCCATTTCCAAAAAGATCAATAGGTGGACTCTCCTGTCTAGTTCCATCCTTTTATTTGACAGACAGACAAACCATGGTTCAATAAAGAATGCTAAAAATATTGATATCACACTTGGAGTGATTAAAACTTAAATAGGTGGGATTTTAAAGCTAGTGTTATAAAATTAGATAGGATGAATAGTTACTATATTCTTAAACATTAGAAAATATTTTATATTAGCACATCACAATAATACAGCATACATAGTAACACTAAATAAGCCATCAATAATTGCACCATGATAAGTCAAGTAATATAAGCCTGTCTTACAATATCCATAAAAAACATTCACAGTTATTGCCCTACGGACAGTTGGCCATTCTTCAAAATTGCATGGTGGTATATGTAGACCTGTTTCCTACCCTGATCATGTTCCTTATAAACTGGCCAGAGAAATTTCTGGTCTGTTTTGGTAAAAATGTGTTTTTCCTTGGGAGCTGGCTCTATATTATGCAATGCATCTTGTCTCTTTACTTCAGCAAGTTGTACGCAGTGTCATGCTATGTTGTGTTACCTTGTAATGTCAACTTTCCCTCTGAAGGGCATTCCTGTTGCAGGATATATCCTTCCGGCAAAATAAAAGAAATTCAGACCAAAATTTGGTAGCACAATGTGAAAGGCACATGATAAACCATTGTGCTGTGATAGACAGGTGAACATCATGCTCTGTAAAGGCCAGAAGACTTGCCAAGTTCACGAGTCAAAGAGAAAAGAACTGGCTATGAATATGCAATGAATGAGTGAGTCACTGCTCTTAGTTTAAATAATGTTACCTACTTCGAGGGGCTTATTTCACAAACTACACTGCCTCATTTCTCTATCCAATGAGTGGGGGGGGGGGGGGAGTCTAGTGGTTAGATGAACAGATTCTAAACCAAAACTTGAAAGAACATCGTTTCCTCCTGTCTCATCAAAAGATGAATCATTACATGACCCCTTTCTGATGTTGAAGGAGTATTTTATAGAAATGTGTATGATTAAGAGCTTAGAACTCAACTCAGAATGACCGTTTTTATCCTTCTGTGTGATGGAATGGAAGCAGTGCTAGTAATAGCCACACCTTCTGGTGAAGTTACTTCTGGTGGCCTTTGCTATGTTATTGTTTGTTCCCTGCTCGCTCATCTAATATCTTTGAGTAAAGGAGAGTTTTAAAAAAACTTCATGTGATGTTGGTAGCCGAGTTGTTGAATTATTTGAGAAACACTCCAGAGGCTGAGGGTTGATATATAAAAATACAATGATTTATTCATGAAAATCCAAAGGAACGATCATTTTCCCATACACACAGAGAGTAGTTTTGCTGCTCAAACCTTCATCTTATTTGGGCTGTCTTGGGTCAGTGAAAGCTATCACTGACTAGTTACTAGAGTCAAGGGGTTATTAGAAATGCCAGTTTTAGTAAAATTTCAAATTATGCAGTATTGCTGAGACCAGCGAGAGGGCGAAAGAGACTGTAGCATCTCACGTTCCGCCACACTGCGCTGCAGGGGTAAACTGCCTGAATTCTTACCTGCTTCTACCACTTCCTGACTGTGTAAACTTAGGCAAACTACTCGTCTCTCCTCGGGTGACTTGCTCCTGTGGAAAATGGAGATATGTATAGTACTTATTTAATAGGGTTGTGGTTGTGAAGACTAGATAGGTTAATATATATTTCAGGCTCTTAATATAATTCCCGGCATAGGGTAAACACTCAGTATTAGCCTTATGAGCCTATGTGTCCAGTGAAACTGGTATAAGTTAGCAGTTTGAACCAGGAATGGCTTCCCCTTGAGAAAAACTAATGTAGAAAGACCATATCTCACCAGCCAGGTAAATGTGAGGCGGTCTGTCAGGCCAGCCTGGAGATTTACCGATGTGGTATACAGAATTCTGAGATGCTCCCAAGACTTCTGCCTCATCGTGTGCAGGGTTGTTGTTTTTGTTTTTTATAGCCTTATCCCCTTGAGTACAAGCAGAACGTTGTATATAATAGGGTACCACTCTTGTGATTAGGTTGCTAACCAGTTGACTTGGAACAAAGCAAAAGGAAGCTTATCCAGGTGGACCCGACCTAATCAGGTAAGCCCTTGAAAGCACCTGGTTCTCTCTGACGTTAGGTAGCGTTCAAGTGTGAGAAGCTTTTGAAAAGAGCTGGATAGCGCAGAACTGAAATGGAACCTGGACTGGTCCCTGGACCAGAGCCAGCAACAGAACCGAGGCCTTGGTCCTACCCCTTAAGGAACTAATTATGCCAACAACTAAGTGACCCCAAGGAGACCACAGCCCCAGCTGGTCCCTTGACATCCTTCGGTTTCACCCTGGCTGCGCACTGAGCAGAGAATCCAGTCTCGCTCTGTCTGCTCTCCTCGCCTACAGGACTGTGACATAATAAACTGATGTCATTCTGGGCCACTACATTTGCGGTAATTTGATGCCCGGCAATAGAAGGGTGATGGACTGTTAATAACCGAAAGTTGTGCCTCATCTACTTGGCTTCTCAGAGACTTGGAAGCTAGACAGTAAAAGCATATAGTCAGCATGCTGCCCCTGTGATAGAAGCATAATTCAGGGAATCACGGGCATCAGAGGGTGGATCTGTTTATTCTTGTGGTCCTGCCTTCTGCCAGCAGGCTGCTGTCAACCCCAAAATGCCTCCGGTACCCTCAGGTTGGCCCCCAGAAAGAGCCTCCTCTGGAACTTCATCATTTTTTAAACTACTCAATAAGAAATACAAAGAAACTGTCCTTGCCTGACCTGTGGTGGCGCAGTGGATAATGCGTCGACCTGGAAATGCTGAGGTCGCAGGTTCGAAACCCTGGGCTTGCCTGGTCAAGGCACATATAGGAGTTGATGCTTCCAGCTCCTCCTCCCTTCTCTCTCTCTCTGTCTCCCTCTCTCTCTCCTCTCTAAAAATGAATAAAGAAAAAAAAAGATTAAATTAAAAAAATGCAAAGAAACTGTCCTTAACCACTCACCGGGACTTGGCCACCTCCAGAGATGCCCCTGACATCACCGTCTGCCTGCTTCCCAGCACTGATCTAGGGCTATCTCGTCTGCTCACTCACCGGCCTGCTGTCATCCTCTCTGATTCCACAGTAACAACATGAAGACCAGGCCTTTCTCTGGCCTGCTCGCTCTTACCTCTCCAAAGCCTGTGCAAGCGACTGGTACCTCAGGAACATTTGCCACATGAAAGTATTACAGAGAAATGCACCCGGGGCCACCAGACCAAACACATGACACTGTTATATAGTCATCTGCCAGCCGTTCATATGCAACTTCATTAAAAGGTTCCCATAGCACTTTGTCCATAGTCTTGTTCTAACGTTTTTGCCACAATAAGGTCTTGAAGGACAGAGACCCTATCTCCTCATCTTTGTACCCTAGTACTAAACACTGTGGCCGAAGTGTGGTAGATGTTCAATACACGTATGTGGAATGTAATGGAATCTAAAATTAATAATCGAGCTCTAAAAATCAAGTTATCCTCCATATGACATACAGATAGATATAGACCTATAAATACATGGATATGGATCAGACTAAGTGTCATTCTTTTCCATTTTATGAGATATAGCAATTTTTCACTTTTTTCCCCAACTCCTAAGGCTTTTACAAGAGTGTCCTTTCAGCCCTGGCCGGTTGGCTCCGTGGTAGAGTGTCGGCCTAGCGTGCAGAAGTCCCAGGTTTGATTCCCGGTCAGGGCACACAGAAGAAGCACCCAACTGCTTCTCCACCCTTCCTCCTCTCCTTCCTCTCTGTCTCTCTCTTCCCCTCCCGCAGCCAAGGCTCCATTGTAGCAAAGATGGCCCGGGCGCTGGGGATAGCTCCTTGGCCTCTGCCCCAGGCGCTAGAGTGGCTCTGGTCGTGGCAGAGCGACTCCCCGGAGGGGCAGAGCATCGCCCCCTGGTGGGCAGAGCGTTGCCCCCTGGTGGGCGTGTCGGGTGGATCCTGGTCGGGCGCATGTGGGAGTCTGACTGTTTCTCCCTGTTTCTAGCTTCGGAAAAATACAAAAAAAAAAAAAAAGAGTGTCCTTTCAATACTCACTTCCTTTCCCCAGCCTCCCCCATTAACTAATCCCTAAGACCTGACTGAACAATCCTTCCGTTGGAAGCTCAGCCAGCGTAAGATTTCAGACCGGCTCTAGCGAGTGGACGAAACATATGAAAAGCTCCCTCCTGTTAAGCTAGAGTCAACGTGCATGGCATTACAACAGGTGCTCTCCCGTGCCCAGAGCCGATTCTGACCATAGCGTGCCTCCTGCAGCCATCTGCCCTGCTTGCTGCTGCCCCGTCCATCTCTGCACCGGCCCGGGCTGTCCTCTCCTAGCCCCCCGGTCCTGCACCTCTCCTTCTGGCAAGTGCCCTGTCCCTCTCCGTGCAGACGAACCTGCAGATAATATTCAGCACCCACCAGGCTTGAGTCTCTCTGCTGTTCACCCACCGTCCTGGAAGACTCTCCAGGCCTCTCATTGTCTGGGACGACTGCAGGAAACTGCAGCCCTGCAGATGGAGTGTTAGAGTCTCCTCCTCGGGGCTCCCAAAGCCCGCGTTTACCTCTCGTGTAACATGAGTCACACTGTGCTGTCTAATTACTAGTGCCTGCGTCCGTGCGCATAGCTGAGTTCCTTTGTCATTTGATACAAGGAGGATATTTGGTGCCATCACGCCCAGTCTTGGAAGAAAGGAAGGAGCAACAAAGATTAGAGGAGGTCGGTGAACAATAAAAGGTAGCAAGATTAGCCGCTGAACTTCGCTGGAGCGTTCAGATCGTCAGGATAGGGTTCTAAATTTATATGTTCTTAGTGTGAATGTCCTTTTGTTCATGGAAGTGCGTAAATGCTAATTCCTAGAACCACTTTGACTTAAGTCAAAACAGAAAGAAGGCGGTGAGTGACCATAAAAGAGTAAGTCTCTTCCTTAAGGAAGGACTTTGAACTTCCATAGATCATGAGATTGAGAGTAGAGCCAAGCTTGCTCAACTGTCTAAGGGACGAGGCTGTGGAGAACATCCCATGAAAGGGATGCCTAGCCAGTTACCGACACAAACAACAAGGGCTTCAATTGGAGGGGTGTTCTGTACACTTTCTCCTCCCGTTTTAAATGTATTGACTTTCCCGTTTGTTTAGATAGAGATGTGGGAGGCAGCTGATGTCTGAACTAACAGGCAAACAGTGGGGCCGGCAGATGGTGATAGCAATCAAGAGGTCCATTCCACCTTCAGGGCCCAGAATTCACCCCCTTTGCTCCCAGTCACCTCCCTGCCCTCTCGACCAGTACTACTTGCTGGGGAAGTCTTCTCACAAAAGAGTAGGTGGATTCACAGGTCCTTCATCTGGGTAATGAGTTAGACCTGTACCTGAAGCCAAGCCCAAGGCCCTTCTAGCTGCTACAGACCGGAAGTGGACAGGCAGCACAGTACAGTGAGGATGTGCACGCCCATATGCATTGCCAGGGAGGCTGACCATCTTTGTAATAATTCACACATTCATAACTATTTCCCTTCTCTTTTTTTCCCCCCTGTCTTTTTGTGAATTGTAACCATTTCTTGGTTCACTTGACTCCTTTATGAGGGGATGCAAAAAAAAAGCCTCAAGCCTACTTATAGGCAATCAGCTACCTCCTCAAGCAATTAACTTTATGCACAGTTTTCAAGGAAATGCTCATTGCCTTTTCTGTGGGAAAAGAGCTGAAGGATGACAGAGGGAGAGGCCCCTGAGCACCCTCCTGAGCTCAAGGAAAGGGTTATGAATTGCATTCTGGAGACAAAGAGAACTTTGACAGCAGAGAGTCAGACAGTTTTCACAAGGCAGGAAATATGGCCATTATCAACCCAGAGCAGAGTGTGCAAACACATCTGTATGTTTATATACCTTCTCCTGGCTTGAGGGCATTGTTTGAATGGGAGGGGAAGAAAGTGCAAGAAGGAAGTTCTCTTCCTTTTCAAAAGACACGCGCAGACCTTCACCTGCAGGTCTTTCACCTTCTGTCTCAAGGAACCAGTGACTCCTCCCCTGTGTTGGGTGTCAGAGTTCAAAATTCAGCATTGCCACCATCAACATCATTCATTCAACAGCCATCTCTTCAGCACTGAGTACAGGACAGTCGTCACTACAGTGGGTGCCAGGGTTACAACAGTGAAGAAAAAGTTAATGGGCCTAACCAAGTGGTGGCGCAGTGGATAGAGCATAGAACTGGGACGTAAAGGACCCAGGTTCAAAACCCCAAGGTCGCCAGCTTGAGTGCAGGCTCATCTGGTTTGAGCATGGCTCACCAGCTTGAGCCCAAGGTTGCTGGCTTGAGCAAGGGGTCACTCACTCTGCTATAGCCCCCTGGTCAAGGCACATATGAGAAAGCAATCAATGAACAACTAAGGTGCTGCAACAAAGAATTGATGCTTTTCATCTTTCTCCCTTCCTGCCTGTCTGTCCCTATCTGTCCCTTTCTCTGTCTCTCTCTGTCCCTGTCACACACACAGACACCCACAAAGTCAATAGCCTTCACTTTGTGCCTAAGGTTTCTGGTCCAGTTATTATTGCTATTCAACTTGTCATCATCATCATTGCCACCATTACTACCATCTCTCTTCCCTTAGGACAATGATGAAAACTAGTGTGCTTATAAAAGACCTAGGGATTATATACATACATATATATATATAGTGTTAAAAAAAAACATAAGACAGTGAAAAAGAATCACCTGGGGATTTCACTAAAATGCAGACTTCCCCGTGCATTTGCCATGCTGTGAATTTGCCCTTCTTGAGATGGGTCCCAGAACTCATCATTTCCAGAAAAATCCATAATATTCTGATGTGCAGTTCCTGGATCCTAGTTTAAAAATCTAGTCTTATGTTATAGCAATGTATACATTTTTGTCACATTTATTATGTTTTGAATGTCACAGTAGCCCAGCCTAGTAGACACAATAGAGATTATTCCCAGTTTACCGATGAGGATAATGAATACATAATATTGTCTATTTAACCCAGTGAAATAACTGGCATCTAATTTGTTAAACAAGCTCTGTGTTGGAAGCTGTAGAGAAGAATGAGACACTCAATGAGTTTGCATTAGGACAGAGAAGACAGGCACACAGATAGGCCAGGTGCTTTAAATGCTAGATTACCTGTAATTTATTCTAGTACATATCAGTATACGCTTACATATAAATGTATTATTATGTTAACTTTCTTCTGTACTCCGAGGCTGATAAATTCCTTCATTCGCTAATTTGCTCATTCATTGACCTAATATTTATTGAGCACTCATTAGGTGCCTTACATTGCTCTAGGTATTGGGGATACCATAGTAAATAAAATACACAAAAACATCTGCCTCCATGAAATTGGCATTCTAGTAAAGGAAACAGAGATTAGGAAAGCACCGCATGGTGTAACTCATCCATATTTTAAGGGACGCATCCAGGAACAGGCTGTATGATTGATTGGGGCCTAATTGAAAATAACTATACAAGTGGCAGAATTCCGCCTGAGACTTGCTTTCATCGAAACACGCCTCTCAGGAGTAAGGCCGTCAGGGCGCAGAGTCCTGGCCACCCACCCACCCGTATTGTCCTATGCCATTCTTCACCAACGTAACCTGACAGTTGTGAACAGCCAAGTTGACATATCAATTTGTAGCAGGTTGTCTCACTTAATCTTTTGCAGTAATTCTGTGGTGTAGATAATATTATCTTCATTGTACAGGCTAGTCATTTGAGACTTAAAGAAGTCAAATAATTTCCTGATGTTCAGTAATTTCCTATTGAGGAACAGAGCCAGGATTTAAACTGGTTTGTTTCCAAAGCCTATACTCTTTGGCTTCTCCATCCTGGTCTAAAGAGATCCTGGCATCACGAATTCTATATATGGCCCCCTCTCAACACTTCGTAAAGGCCTTTGGTTTCAGTTGGTCATTCTCTTTCACATGGCCACCACTCATCTTATCTTTTGCCTCCTATCCCCACTTGTTTCCTTGGTGATACAATGAAAAATTACCTTTCTAAAGAATTTTTCAGGATCGATCTTAATTGGTGATAATCATGATCACTTCTTAGTCTGTATTAAATCTTTTCTCCCCCAAGTAATTAGCTAAACCCTTCCTTGAGATTAAGGAGTGTTTCCTACTCTTCTCTAACACCCCACAGCATGTAGCATGACACCGTTCATACAGAAGGCATGCAACCTTCTAATTATGTGTAAATTCTAACTGCACCACTTAGGACACAGTGCCTAGCATGTAGAAGGTGCTTCATAAATATTTGCATTTGTAGGTAGATTCCGGCTACAGCAATGGATGTCTCTTTCAACTTTGATGATCAGTAACAGAAAATCAGTGAGACTTCAGTTTTCAGTTTAAGACACTGTAGATTCTAAGTAGTTTTTATTTACTTATTTGTTTTAATATAACATAAGGCTTAGAGGTCTCAGAACAAGAGGTTCATTTTCAATATATAATGTGTGTATCTACGAACCTGAGTCAGCAATGAGGTTATCTGAGACCAAACTGGAGAAATATTTGTAGAGGGAGGTCCTGCATAGAGTGCACAGGACGGACTTGGAAGACAGAATGTGGGAAAGGGAAAGTGGACACAGAGCCTAGTCTTTACAGATCAGGTTATTGCCTTTATATTATAAACAAGTGAGAGAAAGAAGTGGTGGCGAGCCATGTATTACCTAAGGGGGGGTGGGAAGTGTAAGCAACTTTCTACTTACTTTGGAAACACAAAACACATTTTACATCCTGTCACTCTCAACAATTAATACATTCAATTAATGCTCCTTGATAGCAATTGAAAAAGACATTACTGATTACATATAAAGTTGATAGAATCATAGCATTTAATATATACATATATGTGTATATAGATATATGGACCTTGTTTTCCAAATCCAGTTCAACAGGGAATTTCATAATTTATAAAAATTTTAAATTAATGTTTTACAGTGCAATACCAATTCATCATAATTAGGCAGATGTAGTTGAAAAGAATAAAATTATCTGAAATCTGGACCATTGCCGATATGGGAAATAGGTTGATTCTGAGACCAAGTGTGTACAATAGAATCACACCCCAAAAAAAGCAGTTGTCTGAGATTTACGTAGGCTATGAGTTAAAAAAAATTATACCAGTAAAAACTTAAGGAAAAAAGTGTGTTTTGTTTCTGTGAAACACACTCAAGTATGTACACAGGTGTGCATGCATGAATGTCGAACTCCTAGGAACAGTAGTTTTCTGATGAAGGCATTTCTGGCTGAGTCTGTTTGTCCTTCTGAGATTTAGTTTTCTTCTCTAAACCTGAAGATAATCCTAACTGCTCCTATCTCAAAGAGATGTCAGAATTAAATGAGATGGTAAATATAACAATGCCTCGCTTACAGGGGACTGTAATAGAGATTATTTATCTCCTGACTCTTGTCTCGCCTCTCTTCCTCCACATAATGAATCTAGCCTTCTGCTATCACCTTTGGAGGAGCCATAATAAGTAGATAAATCATACCTGATCTCAAGGACAATTTTGTTGAGAAAACAAAATTGTTGATAAACAGATTAAAGAACTTCAGAAGAGATGATACAGCCAAACATTTACTATGTGCTTCATGCTTTATGTGTAGACGGTAGAGGGTGGGAGTTTTTAAATGTGCTGGTGGAGTTTCCTAGGGTTTATCTTACTGGACCGTGGCCAGCAAGTATTAGAGACAGATCTCCAATAAGCCGGAAAAGTCAGAATCCAGGTCATTGTTACATTAGAGCAGCGGTTCTCAAACTTTTTGAAGTCGGGGCACATTTAAAATCCTACAAATAATTGTAGGCGCACTATATAGAAATTTCTGAGAAATATGTTATAATAATTAAGTCAAATATTAAAGAAAAGATATATAAAGTCCAAGCGTGCTTTTATGGTAATTAAACAAAATAAATATGACAAAATTAAATTTACTCTGACATTAAAAAACATTTTTATGTTACATTTTTTGAGTTATGCTTGTTAGAATTTGTAAAAAAAAGAGGGGTTAAAACATCTAAAAAATGACAAAAAAGTTATCTTTTTATATATATAGATACATTCTTAGTAAGATTTAGTAAACTTGACAGGTCCTGGCACGAATGTGTTAAGTTTTTTCATTTTTGTGTTTATGAGAAACATGAGCCTGATGTGTCCTAGCGATTTCTTCAATGTTTGGGCATATATTTGAAAGGCAAATTCTCATTTCCTCATCAATACATTGAAGAATTCCTCTCTTTTTACTCTTGCGTTCAGTGCAGAAAACCCCCACCTTACATATCATCTTAACTTTACACCAGCAAAAGATAGAAGAAACTTGTCTCCAGTCTTTCCGGGGAACATGAGGGGTAGTGTAAACAATCCAGCACCACAGCTTAATAGCCTTTTGCAACCTAATCAGGCAAGTGAGGTGGGGGTTGGGCAGACTGTCAGTTTACAGCCAATTCCCCACCCCTCTGCCCCCCCAAAATCTAAACTCCAAAAACTCTGTTGGGTTTTGGGTCCCCAACAGGCACATATTTCTCTGGAATACCGTAGGGAGCACCTGGAAATCTTCTAGGGCACACCAGTGCGCCCTGGCGCACACTTTGAGAACCACTGCATTAGAGAGATACTCTGAATGCAGGAGGTTCCCAAGGGACAATGATGGGTAGCAAGGAGCAGGAGGAAGGACCAGGCACACGCTAGAGCCAGGTGTAACAGTCAGGTGAGAGAAACAGAAAAGGATGGTGGCAAGAAAAGAATCTTCCTTTTGAGCCCGAGCCCTGGATGCACCCAAGTGCTGAGTTCCTGGAGGCCACTCCCTGGAGCTATTCCGCAGTCAGGTGCCGGGCACAGGGCAGGGCAGGGCAGGAGCACCATCCTTACCTCATCTTGAGAACATGGACAGTGACATCCTCGCCTAGGAGAGCAAACACTACACCAGCAGCCAGGAGACTCAGAATCAAGTCTCCCTCCCTCTTACCAGTACTCTAATCTACACTATGGGGCAAATAAGTTTCTTCAGTGTCCTCCTTTGTAAAGCGGCTATAATATTTGCTCTATTTCATAGATTATGTGAGATCCAAAAGAAATATAGATATAGATCAGCCTCAGTTACTGGTCAAGGGCACAGATAGCCTGGACTCAAATCCCAGTCCACCATAATTGGTAGCCCGTGATCTTAAGGTATAGCTGGTCTGTGGAGTCTTCGCCCAGAAAATGGGATAATGAGACGCCTTTCTCCCGGAGCAACTGTGAAGAGTGTTATCAGCGATACACGTGAAATGCTTGCCACAAAGCCAGACACACAGGATATGTTCATTAAAGATGATGTGAATTATGATTACTAATGAGAACATGGATTTTGAACAGGTGATGTGGGAAGCACATAAAACTTGGCTTCAGAGTCAGACAGAGTTAAGCTCTGATCGAAACCCTTCCATTATGAGCAGGGTGATTTGAAGGAAATTACTTAACTCTTCTTAATATCAATTTTTAATTTTTGCACACTGCGCATGATAACTCACTGTTTAAGGTAGTCTTATGAAGATTTGAAATAGGCTACTTCAAATAGTTATTATGTCTAATTATAGGGTGGCTAAATTGATATCACTGTCAAGTTCTTCCCTGATCAAGAAATGAGTTCTCAGATGCCAAGACAGAGACACTCTTGAGTCAGCGTGAGTGACGTGGACCAGTGACGCTGGGAAGGCTGGGAATTTCATCTCAAGCAAGCATACGTGTTCCTTCCTTTATAGAAAACCTGGTCACAACTGACTGATTCACATGCTTCATCTGTCTGCAGTGACTTGCATTAATAGTGGCACTTTGCCCAGCCCTCTCTCCTCTCGGGTCCCACACGTTGGTGAGACCGGTAAGGAGAACATCAAAACGTCCCGGGAGAGAAATGCCACAGGTAGCCTGAGGACATGAGCTCTGTGTCCCGTGGGCCTCAGACCTCAACAATGCTGCCACTGTCCTTCCCAGAAAGGCTGGGATGTGGACGAGGGCCAGCTGGACCAAAGTGACACTAAGCAGACCAAAGGGTTGCAGATGGGCCAGGAGGAAGGCTGGAAGATGGCTCTTTGAGAACGAGGCAGGCAGTGTGCTCTCACAGGGCTCTTCAAAGTGCTGGACTCTCCCCAGCCCCGGGCGTGCCAAATACCCACACGGAGCGAGCAACACACTTCTCATTCCCGGTAGGAAGTCCTGGTTCTGAGGATCCACAGAGAAGAAAACAGACCCAGTGATGATTCAGTTCTCTGTGTGCAGCAGGTGCTGTCACACATTGACCCCATTTGGTCCCTCTAGTACCTGTGTCACATTTCAGTCATCATCCCACTATAGTCAGCCTGGGGCATTATAAGTCTTCAGCAGGTATTAGCTACTTTTTGTTGTTGTCAGCATTCTTATGACCGATAACAAGGATAAGGCTCATGGCAGTGAAATCACCTGTCTGTGGTCACAGAGTTGTTGGAGACAAAGCTGGGACTCAAACCCAGTTGTCTGTCTCTAAAGCCTGGACATTGGGTATCACGTCCTACAGCCAGTATGGCTTACAGGATACCTTCCCGGCACCAGGGGCCACGTTAGGTGCAATGGCAGAGAGATAGGAAGTGCCTGCCTCCCAAAAACCTTCCGAGTCCAGCACTGTGTTTTTCAGCCTGTGAGCTTGGCCTTCAGTAGTTCACGAAACCACTTTGAGGCCATCACAAATGCACTTTTCAAAGAACAAAATTCAAATTCATGGAATAAGACTGAAATAAACAAGGCATCTTATATAATTCAGCTAAGTATTTAATAAAACTTTTAATCATGTATAAAAAGCATGTCTATGTATACACTAGATCATGATACATACAATTTATTTTATAAAAAGCATGGCCAGGTCGAAAGCCATCAATTCGGTAGTTATGTAAGCAGCAGGCACACAGATTTCTGTATACAGTTCCCCACTTGCTAAGTCTTCTCTGGGGTCTCTTTGGGATGGCATGGTGCCCTTGCAGTATGTGCAGTGGCAGGGAGGGACCATAATGACCCACACCAAGATAGGGAGATCACAGGCTGGGACTTCCGACCAGACCTCTGAAATCCACTGTGAATCTCAATATGCTGAATTCAGTTGCACGACATGAATTGAATTTTGAATCAAGTTGGGATCAATCCAATTTTGTTCATTCAACATTCAGCTAACATTTTTGTACCCCTCTCTGGGAACTAATCACTGTTCTAGGCCCTAAAAAGACAGGGTTCAAAAGAAAAATACACTATTTCTCTGACCTTGCAGAGCTCACAGTTCCTTCCACAAACATGTACCAAACACCTTCTATGTGCTAGGACCCGAGCCAGAAGCTAGGAACATCAGAGCCAGGCCAAGCCATGCTGAAGCCTGGGGCAAAAGAATTTTAATATAAATTTTTAATGGCTAATTTTTTCCAGAACACTAAAATGATTGAAAAAAATCAAAATGTAGGAATATGGAAACTCCACAATATTATTTTAAGTTTAAATATTGTATGTAAATCCCAAACTGAATTTATTATAATTTTACTTTCCTGGCTTTATTGGAAACCAACTCATCAAAGATATTTCAAAATCTTTTCTTGCTTACCTCATTTTTTTTTTTTGACAGAGACAGAGAGAGAGTCAGAGAGAGGGACAGACAACAGGAAGGGAGAGGGATGAGAAGCATCAACTCTTCGTTGTAGCTCCTTAGTTGTTCAGTGATTGCTTTCTCATATGTGCCTTGATCAGAGGGCTACAGCAGAGTGAGTGACCCCTTGCTCAAGCCAATGACTTTGGGCTTCAAGCCAGCAACCATGGGATCATGTCTACGATCCCATGCTCGAGCCAGCAACCTCTCACTCAAGCTGGTGAGCCTGTGCTCAAGCCAGATGAGCCCACGCTCAAGCCAGTGACCTCGGGGTTTCGAACCTGGGTCCTCCACATTCCAGTCCAATGCTCTATCCACTGCGCCACTGCCTGGTCAGGCTCTTGCTTATCTCATTTTTAACTGGGGGAATTGCCATGCATGACATTTTCCCTTGACCAAGTAATGAGCTTAAATGATTTTTAATTTAACTCCGTTTGCTGACCCAACTTTATTTATAAGTTTGGTATTATGTTCACCATGGAATTTTGATTTTTTTAGATAGTGCATTAAAATATTATTTATATTGATTTTTTGCCCACTCCCTGCCCAACAAACTTTGTGCCCAGGCAAATGCCTCCCGGAGCCTACTCTAGTCCTAGCACAAAAGGATACACACACAGGAAATAGGATAGAGTCCTGCTTCTTCAGCTTTTATAATCCAATGGTAAACTCAAAAGAGTAGACATGCACTTCTTGAGCCTTTAAGTGTTATTCTAAGTACTTTACAGGTATTAATTCATTTAATCCTTTCAACAACCCTTTGAGGGAAATTCTACTTATTATTCCCATTTTTTCAAAAAAAATGCACAGAGCAGTTAAGAAACTAGCCCAAGGTCACATGGGTCTAAGAGTTGAAGCCTGGTTTTGAACTCTATCAACCTGACTCTAGAGCTTAAGCAATCTACTGCGGAATAGTTTCTATGTTGGGTGGGTGACTGTGGCTTCCAAGTTAAAGGAGAACCTGTTAAACTATAGGACCTAAAGTAAACACAGCATTATGTCAACATAAGACTTTAAACTCAACTGTTAAAGAAAATAAAACAATAATGCTGTGAAAACATTGGGTAATTTACCTCGTACATAATTTTATTTCCTTCTCTCAAAGGAATGATCTTCCTTTCTTGAGACATATGCTTCTCGTACCCAAAGTGGCTGATAAAGACTCTCTCGACAAATGCTTAAATGAAACAGTTTCCTTAGGGTGACAGTGTGCTCCCAAAGTGGCCCCTCCTTCACGCCACACTGAATGAAACCCACATGTTGTATCCATGACTCTTGTATATTCCATCTATTCATTCAACAAACATTGATTAAGCACCTATTGTGGGTCCGTTTCAGAAGTTCATATTTTAAGAACATATAAAATGTTCTTAAACCATTCATGCATCAGTCTATTTGACTCTGAATTTCTCAGAAGCAATCCCTAAGAAGGAAGCAGTGCTAACATATGAAGTAATATCCTCAAATATGTATAAAACTATATATAACTCTCATCTGTATCATGCTTTTTAGGTTACAAAATGCTTTTGTGTGCATTATTTCATTTGCTATTTATCCTTCACAATGTCTCAGGGGATGAGTAAAATTAAAGACACTAATTTAAGATACTCTAATTAAAGAATCCCAAAATGCTAAACATTAGCAATAGATAAACTCTAATTTTGCCCCACTGAGACAGTTTGAAAAAATAGGCCATACATAATGTTTTGCCTGATTTAGAAAGAAAAATAAAATGCTTCAGCCCTGTCACTAATCACTTGGGTGATGTGAGGTTAAGTCATGAAACCCTGTGTTTAAGTTTCCTTATCGATAAAGTGAGTGTTCCATCACATGCCAGTTTATCTCATGCAGTAATTGTGGAGATCAATGAGGAGTCTCTCAAGCACAGAGATTGCTGATCTTTTCCTCTCTGTAGCCCTCATGCCTAGCACAGTTCAAGGTATGTGGAGGGTACCCAACATGTATGTTAGATGGATGGATGGATGGATAGATGGATGGATGGATGGATGGATGGATATATGTATGTATGTGTGTATGTATGTATGTATGGATGGATGGATGGTGGACGGACGGACAGATGGATGGATGGACATAAGTAACTAATTGAACTAGCTTCCCCTGCCATTGGCCCTTTAAATAGATTTGTATAACTTTCCCATCACATGACTCTAGTTCTGGGTACTATACTATCCTACCTATAATATTTTCCTAGGGCCTTTGCACTTGCTGTGGCTGCTGCCTGGCAAGCTCATCAACCAGTTTTTACCTTCCTTGTTTGTACTTGTCGTTTGAATTTCAGCTCAGATGTACCCTCCTCAGAGGCCTTCTCTGACTACCCCTTCATACTGCCTTGTCAGTACTATTTGACCAATCTTCCTGCTCCATTATCTCCAGCACCTGTAGTACTCTGAATGGCCTTACTAATTTTTGTTCACTTATGTATGTTATTGGTTTTCCCCTTGAATGTAAGCTCCATTAAGGCAGTGAGTTAGCATCTCTTATTCACTATTGAACCCTCATAAGACCATTTCTAGGAAAGAAACAGAATTCTGGGGTTTCCAAGGCCAGGTGATAAGAGCCTCTCAGCTTCTTCCCATGCTTCTTAGAATACATGCCGCCAGGGTGTTTTTTCTTAGAATGTGGTCTTTCAAATCCCAGCCACCATCCTCAGGAAACCCAAACCAATATGGCAGAGTAGATTCTAGTAGCCATCAGAGCCCAGCCAGCCTCCAGCAATTCCAGCCATTCTGGCCACAACAGCAGACACATGAGGAAAGCCATGCAGGACTTGCCAGGCCAGCCCATCTGCAAGCTGCATCCCACTGAGTGACCTCAGCCCGTGCCCCTTGGAGCAGAAGTGAGCAGCTGCACTCCAAAATTAAAAGGCACAAAATGGAGATGATAAAATGGCTACTTTTTAAGCCACTGAGTTTTGGAGGAAATTAGAACATAGCAATAGGGCCAAGTTCACCACAGAGACACCATGACCTTTCTGTATGAACCGAGGCATTAATACAGGTCCATCAGAATGTCTTAATGATTGCACAAATTCTGTCTGGTCTGCATGGAAGAAGACAGTGAAAATTCTATCATCCCTAGCAATCCTGGTAAGCGAGTCTGGGCTGACTTGCTAGCTTTCCTGGGCTGGAATTTGAATCCCTCTTCAGTGACCACTTCAACCAAAGTGAGGGACAAGTTTTCATACCACTTTCTCTAATTGGATGACTCCCCTTCTAGAGTGCACATAGAGAATCAGTTGTACCTCTGTGAAGTTTATGGACAACTTTTCATTGAATGGTGCCAGAGAGGTTTAAAGAATATTTCGAGCATGTGATCCCTCTGTGTACCTTGTGATGGAGGCATATGCAGAGTTGGCAATGAGTGAGCATAGGACATTTCTGGAATAGTAGTAATATGAGGAGACAATGTTACAGTGTTAGAAGTCCAGGAAGGAGTGTGAAAGATGGAACCCTGAACAGGGAAACCATTTGCCTTCACACGACCACACCCTAACAGCCTACTTCATACACAATGTAAGAGAGAAGCAGTATTGCTTTTTCTTCATGATAAATATTTTTCATTAATATTACTCTTCATAGTAAACATTACTCTCTCGGATCTCCTAAGGAAGACAAAGGAGATCATTAGCTGTTATTCTGTGTGTTTTCTCTGTAACCAAACTCTGCCTGCTGCTTATAATTTGCAATCAAGTATGGAGTTTTACACATTAAAATACAAAATAATTTTGTCGTATTTGAAAGAGGGCCAAGGTTACATTATTTATTCTCCTTACTATTACGAATAGTCAACCAAGAAAATAAATAGAAGAAGAATAATAAGGAAAAAGGAAGTGGAGGAGGAGGAGGAAGGAGGTCATTCAAAATGGAAATGCTTGCTTACAGATAATACTGTGTAAAGCAGGTTCCCCAACCCTTATTTAGAAAATTAACCTTGAACCACTTCAGCCTTTTCATTCCCCACCATTTTAAGTGCAAATAATCAAAATAAACCCGTGGGAAGCACAAAGGTAATTTTGAGCATAAAGACTGAGTTCAAAACAAACAAAAACTCTAAGCCTGCTGTGAATACTATTGTAGAACTAAGATGCCAGAATTGATTATGAGTGCAAACACACACACTCACACATGTACATATCCATCACTCATACATATCCATCTTTCAAATACATATCCATCTCAATAATTACCATAGTGGAAATCTGCTTCTATTCAACTGATCTCAAAGACCATGTTCACTCATTCTTATGTTCATTCTTATATTCAGTCACTTAGCAGATATTGATTCTACTATATGTCAAGCCCTGTGCTAGATGCGGAGGACAACATGATGAACAAGATAGGCATTGACCTAATTCTCCTCTATCTTAAGCTCTAAATGGTAGACAGAAATTAAAAAAATAAGTAAGCAAATGTGGTCATAGTTTTTGTCATTATTTGGATGTGAGATATCAAAAAAAAATTCAACCAATGGCATATGGGATTATAAGAAGAGCACCAGAACTTTCTAGAGGATCACAGAAGGCTTCCTTGGGCAGAGCTATAGGTTTCTCTTTTGTAGCATACAGTTTGGCTTCACTACATCTAGCAGTTTCGATCCATCTCTCCCTTTTTCCTCTCCGCCTTCACTAAAGAAGCTACAAATGGCCACTCACCAGTCCTGGCCTCCCATGCAGCTGGGGGTAGCCAACCATCTCAGTTCTAGCCAAAAAGACATTCAAGGGCCTTTGCTGGAGTCTCGTGGAAAATATTTCTCCTCCCTGGCTAAAGTAGATGAGCAGAAGAGGCGCGGTTGCACCCCAGTCTGGCCTCCCCTTTATTGGGAGACTTGAATTCAGTGGCCACTGGAGATCACCATTATGCAGCCATGACTGAAAAGGAGGGCGAATGACATCAGTGGTGGTCCAGAGGCCTGAGAGTCTTGAGCCACGGAGCCTGCACTACACGTCTTGCCGTGTGCAATAATTATGTCTTAATTATTCTAGCTTGGCTATTGTGTTCCTTGGAGCTGAAATTATTCTTAGCTTCCAGCTTCCCAGGGGGGAAAAAAAGGTTACGTATAAGCCGATCTTCCTGAACGACTAAAAATCTCTACCCCACTCTTTAAGCAAACTCAGCATCTTATTTATGTCTCTCCTACGATGTGCATTTCCCCATATTCTTGTAGAATTGTCATCTGGATGATTTTCTGAGTTTCTGGAATGGACTGCTGTTCTCCAGGGCAGGCATCCTTGCACTGTCTTCTTGACTTGTCCAGCCCTCGTGGAGTGCCAGTCTGTGCTCAGTGTCTAACCAAGTCCGTAACGGCTCAGTGAGTAGCTGCTGAATGAGAGGGAGGTCGTGAGGATGGCGCCACTGTTCGTGGTGGTGGCGGCGGCGGCAGTGCTGGTGCCGCTGTGATGTGGCTTCTGGTGATGGTGTAACTGATGGTGGCAGAGATGACACTGATGGCGGGGGCCGGGGGTTGGTAATGGTGGTTGGGGCAGTGCTAGCCATCGAGGTAATACAGGGGATGGTCCTGCTGAGCCTGGATCGGAGGGAGGTGTACTAAATTATCATTCTGACAATGAAGGGAAAGCTTGGTGACAGTCCCGAGTTTCGGTCTCTGCCACACTCGGCAGCAGGAAATAGTAGACTTTCTCAGACAGACTTCAAGATCTGACGGAGAGACTCGCAAAGGCTATGGGAAGAAGTTTTGTTCAACAGAAAAGATGGCCCCCGAAGAGTCCTTCTGGTGGATTGCTCAAATACCTCTCTGCCCCAGGACTTATGTTTTTGAAGGAATTGAGCAATGAATATAAAAGAAGAGAGATAAACAGTCACACCCAAAGTGACTTCCCACTCCTCATTGTCTCATGCAAAGAAAAGAAATTCAAGGAAGAGGGTTAACATCCAAAGAAAACATCCTGTGCACCTAGGCAGCCTGCTTGTGGGTCCCCAGTAGCCAGCAAGCTGACTCACTGACATTTGTGCAGCTCCCTGGAGCCACTGAATTCTAATGAGAACATTCCAGGCAATCAAATTACTGGGGCTGGAGCAAGTGAGGAAGTAGAGGTTGCCCACATAGGTCACTTTCTAGAAAGCAGGCTCTGAGAATGTCTTTCTGTGCGCGGAGAATTAGATCTCACTCTCCTAACAGGATATGTTCTGCCCATAATATACACAGGCTGGAGGAATTAAACAGTTTTGGGTTTCGTTGGAAGCTTAGTGTGCTTAAATCCACAAAAATTAAGTACTTTTCAAGCTTATTTACCCTGCACTGTATTTAAACCACCTCCCTCCTGCCTTTGTTCTGTAAATAACTGTTCCCAAATCCAGGCTGCCTATCGAACAACAAGCCAATGATTCAGTTAGTAATTACAAACCCGAACAATTCGGCACACACCCACATGAGAAGGAACTAGATATCACTTGCCTGAAGTATTTGATGATCATACCAGAAAGTAAGTGCGGCTGCTAGAACACAACAGTCATGTTGGGAGCTGTTGGGGAAAGGGTAGGAGAGAGAGGATTGTTGTGTTTTGAATGAAGCTTCACCGAAGTGGTTCCAGTTGATTCTTTCCCACACAAGATCAAGCCTACCTCTCATAGAAGTATAAGATCTCTGCACTTCCTTGTGCTCCGCTCCAAGAAATAGTGAGTCATGCCAAATTCTTAACAGAGGTGCTACCAGGGAACAAAAGAAAACAAAACGCCTCGTTCTTTTTATTCATCCTTTGAAAGGAAACTCGGGCAGAAACATTTGTCTAGCATTCCATTTATATAACGGGAAGTATCAGCTGAAGGAAGGAACAGACCAGCTGAGGCAGGGGGGCACGTGGGTTTTCTTTTTACACTGTTGCACCCCCTCCTCACCTCTTTGGTGGTTCATAAGCCCTATCGCAGATCCTGGGCCAGGTAGAAATGTGAGAGCCCATCATGGGAGGCAGGAGGTGGAGGAGAAGACAGCAAGAGAGCCCAAGTCAACCATCAGGGATTAGGAAATAGTGCAGTGCAATGTTTGCAAGCTTGGGCTCCAGAGTCAGGCAGCCTGGGCTTAAATCCTGTTTCTCACTGGCTGTGTGGCTTTGGGCAGGTTGCTGAATGTCTCTGAGCCTTAGTAGGTCATTAGCAAATAGGGATAACTAAAATCTGACTCCTGTAGAATCTATGTGGAACTGTGTCTGATATATAAACCATATTTAATAAAGCGCCTAAGGTCCAATTCTGGCTTCTCGTCTTGGACTGGTCATTTTGCTTCTTCGTTTTGGTTTCTTCATTCCACTCATTGTTATCTTCAAAGAACTAGCACTTGGGGGGGGCGTATTTTATTTTATTGAATTTATTGAGGTGACACTGATTAACAAAACCATGCAGGGTTCAAGCGTACAGCTCCACCAGACATCATCTGCACACAGCATCGGCTGCCCACTGCCCCCAGAGCAGTCTCTTTCCATCTCCACCCCCATCTAGTCCCCTCTGCCCTCTTCCAGCTCCCCCCACCCTGATCCCCTCTGGCTGTCACCACACTGTGGTCTGTGCCTGTGGGTTGTCCCCCTCCCCTCTCACAGCTGTCTGTCTATTCTCTGCATCTATACTTCTGTTTCTGTTTTGTTTGTTAGATATTTTGTTCATGACATTCCATGTGTAAGTGAGATCACACGGTGCTTGTCTTTCTCCGACTAGCTTGTTTCACTTAGCGTAATGCTCTCCAGGTCCATCTATGCTGTCGCAACAGGCAAGATTTCCTTACATAGAGCTAGCGTTTGCTTTTTCATATCTTTTCTACGATATTGTTTTTATATCATAAGTTTCATCGTTTGCACTTGTCGATCCCCACGTGCACTCTCACGATTCACTTTGTGATTCTCTTCCTAGATACTTCATCGGGTGCAGACATTCGTTTCAACAATAAAATAATAAAAGCATTTTAGGCTTTTACATTTTCCTCTGATTGTGGGTTTATAGCCAATAGAATTTGATAACAAGTAATTTTTTTTTCACTGATTCCTGAATAAGACGAAATTTCTATTTTTATTTTGCCTTTTCTCCTGGGCTTATATTGAAGAGTATTTTTATACTTTCCCAGTCTTTAAACATTTTGTTTATTTGTATTAATTTATTTGTTTTGCTTTTTCTATTTGTTGGGCATATGAATTTTTAATCTTTAATTTTTAAGTCTACTGAATTACAATCAGGAAATGGCAACTTTAGACATCACTAATTGGGAGAATTTTTAAAGTCTTTTTTTTTAATGTGACTGAATACAGTCTAGATTTCTACAATTGATGTTTAGATGTAGGTTCTTTTCATATATTAAATCAAACTTATTTGAGTCATTTAAATGACTTATCTCTTTCTGAAGTTTCTGTCAAGGTTTTTTGTTACACCCTGAAACAGGCAGCTTTGTCTACCTGTATTTCCAGGATGCTTTTCTGTTTAATGCAGAAAGGTTTATGCCCCATCTTCTTCCTGGATTGCTAATCTTACGGCTACATAATAAGGCTCCAATTGAAAGCTTTGGATTTTGAATTCATCTTGACATGATTGTTTCACTGTCTGTGCCTCAATTTACTCATCCATAAAATAGAATAAATAATGCCTACATTGCAGAGTTGTTATAAAAATATACAATGGGAGAAACATTGTGAGGTACCCAGGATAGCAGCCATAATGGCCCCATTTTAGTCTTCTTCTTTCCTGCCCTATAAATCATTATTTCTTAGTCCCAAGACTAAAGTCATGGAAATGGAAAAAGACCTCCAGATTTCCATTTAGGAATCCTTAGAGGCCAAGACATTGGGATTCTTCTTTCCTGTTAACTATTTGAGTGAAGGGTTTGGATGAAGTATATAATAGCATCATTCTAGACAGAGGCTTGGAAACTGGTTTTCTAAGCTGGATCAGTGGTTGCTTTGTGGAATAAGGCAGTCATTGTTCTCCACACTCTTGTTCCAACTAATCGAGGACACACTGGTGTATCAAGGGTAGCGATGGGCCTGGGGATTTCCCCGTTAGCACAAGAGATGCCGTCGGTGTGAAATTCCATGCCTTGTGCCGATCTTTTGCAACCCATTCCGCCTCTCTTCTCTCCCCTGGTTTCTTCAGAGTCTGCCTCTACAGCACACCTGGCTTAGAGCGCTGGAGCTCCCGTAGGAGTCCCTCCTTAAACTCCTCAGCAGCTCTGACTGTTCCAAAGGAGGTGGGATCACTGTTGTGGAAAATGAACACACGCCATGCACAAGGCTTATGAATATCAGAGGAATTTTTCTGTGTGACTCACCCATCAAATGAACCTCCTCATTTTAAATTATATGCCCTTGCTCATTAAATATTCACATAGCTTCTTGACTCCCCTCTCCTTTCTTTCTCCCCAAAGTGTTTAGCAAAGTGTTTTCTTTTCCTTGTGACTTTCAATACCTCTCCAAAGTTAGGTCTTTTAACAAAGAGAAACGTCACTTAGTACAATAGGCACCATATTGTTCAGTTGGTGCCTGCATATATCAGCACCTTGAGTTTTCACAAAAAGCCTGAGAGGAGAGATCCTGTGTGTTTTCCTGAAGTCCAAACTGAGGCTTAGAAAATGAACCCAGCGGAGTTCTCACCTGGAAGACCTCGGTGTCCGAGCCCTTTCTTTTAGGCTGAAAGCCATGATCTTCCTATTTGTGCTGACCTCTCACAAGTCTCCTTGGGCTTTAGGGGAGCACAGAGTGAATCAGGAATATTTGTCTGAGTTTCCTCAGTTAGAATTGGTCAATTCGCCACTTCTCCAGTGATATGAGAGGGCACAGAATCCCGTAAATTCCCTATTCCCTGTAAGACAGCCATCGATGATCTCAAATGCTTGTCTGGTCCAAATGGACATTGTACACTGTTTTGTTTGGTAGAAAGACTGCCAGTCTTCAGGGGCAGGGTGCTATGTTTCAGATTCCTGTTCGCTAGCAGATTGGTGAGCAGGTAATGTGGTCAGCAGTCTCTAAAGATGACCCCATCAATTCCTTCTCTCCCTATAAACACATGTCCCTCTCCCCATCAAAGTGTCCAGTCTCTATCCTGAACCCTTAAACCTGGGCTGAAGCAGTAGAAGTAGTGTTGGGCCTGTTCCAGAACCAGCCCTTCAGAACCCTAGCAGCTTCCGCTCTTATTCTTGAAGCCAGCCGCCATGTAAAAAATGTGATTATTCTGAGGCCAGCATGCTTTGAGAAAACCCAAACTATCTACATCTAGAGGCCATGGAGGAGGACGAGGCTCTGCACATGTGAGTAAAGAACTTCTCAGATCTTCCAGCTCAGCCAGAGACCAGCTGAATACAGTCAAACAGGTGACTTGGCTGATACTGTCTGGAGCAGAAGAACCATCCAGCTGAGCCCAGGCCATTTATAGAATCATGAGAAATATTAAATAGATTTTACTGAAGTCATTAAGTTTAGGGGTGTTCTGTTATACAGCCATGAATGACTGAGTGAATGTTTAAGTCAAGAATAGACAAAAGAAGAATGTGTTGCAATATCCCATAATGATTCACCAATAACCTGGAGATTTCAACTCTGACTGTGCCTCAGCATCCCCTGGAAGACTTTCTACACCAGAGATGTCCAGGCCGAATGTAGATTTTTCAATGCCCCAAATATGTGTAATGAGCAGTCGTTAGAATAACCCATAAAATTAAAGACTCATTTTACTTTAGGAAGCTCCTTTCTTAAAATGCAAATTTCTTCTCAAGCAGAAGGGATTATAGCCCTAATCAGATTGTTTTTCCTCACTTCTGGCAAGGATGAGCAAATGTAGAGTAGAGAAGACCTACATATGGAGCAGGCACACACTTGAGCCAGGAGTTACTGATTAAGGTCCCCAAGTATGTCATTTGAACAGTCTAGATAGGGTCAATTTCAATCTAATGGGTGGCCAGAAGCCAGAAGACAGATAGAAGGATAGTGGAAAATTGAAAATGCAATTTACGAGTATTCCAATGGAAAGTCACTAAAAATCACCCCTCTCCCAGCCCCATACCTTTGGAGCGTGTTACTCAGAAGCCTGAGAAATGATTATGGAGGTTCCCACAAGGGACGGGTAAAGAGCCATCCAGTTTATAACGCCTGAGTTCCCATCTGATCTCCCAAGAGGCCAGCCTATGAACTTGTCCTGATCCCTTCATCCTAAATATATAAATGAAACGTGTCTAAAGGTAAGTCCAGCTGGACTCAGGGCTTGGTACTGAGAGCAGAGGGTGTAAGGGGCAAGGTGTGTGTTGTGAGGTGCGAAGTAGCATGGGGAACCTGTTTCTCTTTTCTTCTTCTTTGGCTTGAGGTCCCCCCCCCCCCCCCCCCCCGCTTGCTTCAGCTTCTTCCCTTCAACGCCTTGCAGCTTGGCTGCTTTTCCCCCGGAGGAGTGTGATTCAGCTCCCTCTGAGAGCTTCGCATTTCCACTCCCCTTTCCTCCCACCGTCCTGTGCTAAGGCGCACCTGGGGGTTTCATACCCTCTCCCCCGGAGAAAGGAAGTGAAAGGCACAGCACTTCTAAAAAGTTTAACTCTCCTTTCTAGATGTAAAGAGGAAAAGAAATCTATAACCCCTGACACTTCTTGACTTCCTGTGTTGCTGAGTCAGTATGTAGAAAATTAGCATGTGTGAAGCCTCTCCTGCATACTAATTGCCTGACTCACATCATCATGTGGCATTCTCATGTCCTGGGAGTCTTCCTTCTGGAGAGCCATTTTACTGTCCCATTTTACAGATGAGGACACTGAGGCAGAGAGTTTTAAAGTACCTTGCCGAAAATCACATGGTTAGAAAGTGATGGAGACAGGATGAGAATCCATGTTTTGTTGACCTAAATCCTATTCTCTAGCAAAAACAATACCACTGTCATTTTTTTAATCCATTATTTTAGGGGGTGGGGTGAATTTTTTTTTCAACACATCATTTGACATTATACAGACATAGGTTAATGATCTGCTACTGCAGGTGTGGTTCGTGGTCCTGTATCGTGGGCCTCCCCTGGGAGTCTTGACCAGTGCCATTCAAGTGTGGTCCCCTGGCTGGTCTCATGGACATCACTGGGGAGCTTTCCAGAAATGCAGTGTGTCTCAGGCCCCAGCCCCCATCCTACTGAATCAGGTCACGACTTTGAACAAGATCCCCAGGTAACTTAGTATGCACGTTAAAGCTTGAGAAGCGCTGACCTGAATTAAAGTGTTCTAACTGTGTGACCTGGTGCCTCACTGAACCTCAGCCTCCTTTTAGACACGATGCTCCTCAGGTACTTGAATTCCGAGCGTCAACAAATCTCACATCAGCAGGGCCTGGAAACCCGAAGAGGCAAGGGGCGTCCCTGGAAATCCATGGGAGAGTCAACACTAAAATAAACCCTGCCTAATTCCTGTCACGTGGTCCAGCTATCCTGTGTTCAGCTCCTCGTCTGCTCTGATCACCTCGCTAAGCACTGAGTGTTCAGAGATAGCAGGAACAATCTGTGTCCTCAAAGCACTCATGGTCCCGTGGAGGAGAGACACGCACCCGGACATGTAGAAAACAATGTGGCCTGACCTGTGGTGGCGCAGTGGATAAAGCGTCGACCTGGAAATGCTGAGGTCGCCGGTTCGAAACCCTGGGCTTGCCTGGTCAAGGCACATATGAGAGTTGAGGCTTCCAGCTCCTCCCCCCTTCTCTCTCTCTGTCTCTTTCTCCTCTCTCTCCCTCTCTGTCTCTCTCCTCTCTAAAAATAAATTAAAAAAATTAAAAAAAAAAACACAAAAAACAATGTGGCAATCTAGTAACACCAAGAAGTGCACAGTATTATGTGTCACCAAGGAGAGACGCTTGGAGCCCTTGGGCTTCTGGGAGTAGGTGCCGGCTTCCCAGCTCCTTGTGCTCTGCTCCTCTGTGAGTAGGAGACCTACCTTCTCCCTCCCCTCACTTTGCTCTCCTGCCCTTCCTCTGGAAATAAGTCCACCCCGCCACTCAAATTTAGATGTTTTCCTTCAAGCTTTTCCTATCTGCCCACCCTCATCCACCAGTGGTCGTTTCTCTCAACACACACAACTCCTTTATTTATTAGCAGCCACCAAACCTGTCTGCATGCGAGCATCACCTGGGCAGGTTGAAAAGAAGAAGGGGCTAGCGGCCCCTCCTGAGTCCGCGGAGATGACGCCGTGTCATCCGTGTCCGTCAGAGCATTTCACGGAAGTCCAACAGGCAGCAAGGCCGCAGGTGAGCCACTTCCTGGACACTTACTTCCGGTAGCTGGTGTTCCAGGGAGAGGCAGAGTTTCCAAAATGCCTCCACACCCATCATCTCTTTCAATACCCATGTCACCCCTGTCAAAGAACAAGGGAGAGATGCTTACCCCATTTTACGGGTAGGAAAACTGAGTTCTAGAGAGCTGAGGTCCTGTGCCTCAGATGTGGGGCCCACACCTTCCGACTTGCCCTGTGCCATCTTGGAAGTAGATCTACCCAGGTAGGGAGGATAGAGGAGGGGCCCTGCCTTTCTCTTTGAAGGCCCCCCACCAGGAGGCGAACAGGTGAAACTGGGCGAATGGGTGGATCTCAGTGGCCCATCAGAGGCCTGTGTCACTTTGAGAAATCACAACGAGTCCCCCCCTGAGAAAGAGGAACTAGGACTTAGTGTAAATGAGAAGCCATATGACCAGACATACTTGAGTGATCTCTGAGAAAACGGAAGGAGG
The DNA here is from genome assembly GCF_036850995.1 of Saccopteryx leptura. Taxonomy (NCBI): domain Eukaryota; kingdom Metazoa; phylum Chordata; class Mammalia; order Chiroptera; family Emballonuridae; genus Saccopteryx; species Saccopteryx leptura. The sequence continues at coordinate 361,132,202 of NC_089505.1, forward strand.
CAAAGTGCCCGGGGTGCTGAAACTTTCCTCAAAATCAATCAGGAGTCACGTTCTGATCGGACGGGCAGATAATAGGTTCATGAGGACCCAGATGGTCTCGGTTCCATTTCTTTCTGCCCTGCTGTCACCTGCTATTTTGGCTTACGGGGGGGTTCATGGGGACGGGCCCCTTCTTACCTGTCCTTGCTTAAACAGCCAACGCGGAAACATTTGTTAAGCTCCCCTGTCTCTGTTTCTGAAAACAGCCCAGGAAGTCAGGCTGACTACCAGAGGCCTCAGTGAACGTGAACTTGGGCAGGAAGGGGTGGGGGGGGGGGGGTGGGGGGGTGCTGGTGGAAAAAATATTTTCTTTAAATCTCTTCACTGCGTTTCTTCCAGGCTCTGCTTTGGAAATAGACCCACCTGCTTGGGAATGGGCCCTATGTATATTTCATTCCTTTCTTCTCGGCAAGGATTTTCGATTCTCAGAACAGAGCAGGAGGGGAGGGGGAAGGGCGGGCTGCCCCACCCCCGGCTGCTGTGAGGGAACAGGGTCCCCAGAGGAGTGCACAGGAGGGTCCATGTTTCCACAGATCAGCATTTCTGGGGCAGCAGGACGGTGATTCCTAAGAGGAGCCTGTGTTACAGCAGCAGAAGATAAATGCCGCTTCACCAGCAAGAGTCTCAGGCTGTGACTTTCCCGGGTCACAGAAGCCCCCGGGCTTGCGCTTCAGCGTCCGCTGCTCCCGCCCACGCGGGCTGCTGCTCTAACAAGCTTATTTCGGAAGGCACTGGCTCCTCGTTTTCGTAAATAAATAAGCCTCCCCACCCCCAGCCCTTGGGAATCTGATTATATTTGGAACAAAACTCCTAAATAGAGGGCCATGATCATAAACCATGTGATCAACCCCAGTCTTTTAACCCAATTTTGCCTATTAGACAGTGGCACCTATCCAGGGCTGTGATAGGACTTTCAGCTGGTTCTCAACAAATGGCTGGGGCCCTTGTCATTTGCGGGGAAGCAGTGGAGACCAATGACTTTCTCCTGATTAGACAAACCAGTTACTTTAACTTTCACCTAGAGATACTCCCTCTTTGTTGGTGTTTGTCATTTGTCTTGAGTAGGACGAAGTCCTATTTTCACAGAAAAGCCCAATACACTCATCCATCTTTGGTGCTGCCAACTGGAAAAGAGGTCAGGTTTCTGTCTTAGAAAATGGGCCCATCCCCGACTTGATTATGTTAAGTTCAAGGGTAAAGGCAACTCTATTCATTCACCAGTTACTGATCTCGTGGTGCCCAAGTCCAAGTCCGAGGAGTAACTCGGTCAAGCAGCCCGATGTCTTTCCTGCTCTTGTGAAGCTGTCAGTCTAACGGGTGAGGTCGTAGGTCAGGGGTTGTACAGGCTGGAGGTTCAAGAAGAGTTTTTCTGAGAAAATGATGTTGCGAATAAGACATAATGAGTAAGAATGGGCGGGCGAAGAGAAGCCCAGAGGGCAGGTGTTCTGGGCAGCGGGAACGGCCAGTGTGGGAGCCCTGAAGGAGGGCCAGCCTTTGCCACCAGGCCCTGCATGGAAACTAGAGGTGGCATGGCATATGATGGGGACACAGCAGAGGGAGACCGGAGTCCACGGCTTCCTGGAGGAGCCACACCTGAGCCAGGTGAAAGGGGGCAGGACGCAGCACCTTGCCTGTAGGGGCAGAATCGGCAGGGTGAGAGAGGTCACAGGGACCCGGGAGTGAGATGAATGGTAAGCTGACGCTTGGTTCAGGAGCAGGAAGCTGGGTAGTGAGGCAGAGATGTGAGACCAGCTGATGGAAATGTGGAGGGACTGGGGCACACCGGAGGGTGAGTGCAGAGTGACAGGACAAACTGGCCTGTCCCAATGACTTTGAGGTGACCAAACTGGCAGTAGGGATTCCTGCTAAAATGAGTTGAAGAATCATACTTCAAACTTTCCTAAGCTTAAAAACGTAGCTTTAAAACAAGTGAATCTTTGTCATTGAGATTTTTTTTTTTTTTTTGAGTATATGTTTTATCTGCACTGTCGTTACGTACCTCCTCTGACCTTGTCATTTCTGCCGGTCCCATTTGCCTTGCTGGCCCAGTGCAGAGATGCTGTATATTTTTCTGTGGTGTGTGACTAAACTGCAAGGCAGTTGTGAGAAGGATGGGCCCCTAGTTTGAGGACACGCGTAGTGTGGAAAGGCTTTCCTGGAAAGGACTGTGAGTGGTGAGATCAAGGAAGGGGGTTACGGATTACAGGGGTCTGTCTTCTCTTCCCCCCTTGTGTCCTGGCAGCCGGAAACTTGGGGAGAAAATCCAGGGACCCGGCTTCCCTGACCCTTCACCCAGCACAGCCACGAAGTCAGTAATATGCCATCTCCTCCCCATCCCAATGGCCCCTCTGTCGACGAGGTTTCCAGGAAGTTCCCAGGATTACGGAAGGGATCTTTCCAATGATGAGGCGTAATCACACCATTTCCCTGCTCAGTCTTCTTCAACAGCTCTTCATCACTAGTTAGCCAAATGCCAAACCTCTGCCAAGCCGTCAGGACCTGGCCCCTGACCACTTCACAGTTTTCATTTTCCGCTTACAAATAAACAAACAAAAACCCCTTATTTTCCACCTACCGTCTCTTGGAGCATTGGCACCCTTGCCACGCTGTATTATTTCTGTTCACCAAAACATGGCACCTTCTCTCCTCTCTGAACTTGACACCTGTCTGGAACAAATTTCCATTTCCACCCTATTTATTTCTCTCTCTGCTGGTGTCACCATTTGCCAAGAAGACTTTTGACTAGTCTTAGGTCGAATGTCGCCTTCCTCCAATTCTTCCAGTCACCCTCAGGGGCTCCGTTCCTGCACTCCGGGTATGCCTTCCTTAGAGCAATGCCATGTTGTCACGAAGTCAGAGAAAGGCCCAAGTGTGGGGCATGAAGCCTTCTGCAACTTTAGGAGAGTTCTCTTTAAGGAAGAAAACAGACAGTTAGAATTACAAAATTGAATGCAACGTATTTAGATTAAAATAACTTCCCATTGCAAATTTTGCAAGAACACGTGGACAACAGAACTTATTACCAGGACTGTGGAAGAGGGTCCGTGAATCTGAGGGGTCCCGAATCCTACGCTTTATAACTACCCTGTCAATCTGCCCCTGATTGTAATTGGGGGTTATCATGCCTGGCTCCCCATGAGACTGTGAGCTCCTTAAGGTCAGGAAACATGTCTTCTTTCTCTAAGATAATTCTTTATAAGAGGCCAGCTATTCCCATGTCGTATTTCACAAAGCTTGTATGTCCCAGGTCTGGCATCTTCATGAACCATCCTTCTTTGGGACTGCAAGTCACTCTTTTCCTAAAAGTAAACCATTATGTCTGTAGGAGAGACTTGAGTTTAATACCTGTGGTGGAGAACCAAGTTTAATACTTGTGGGAAGAAAAAAAGGGAAGTGCACAGGAGAACTTTCATTGTTCCCAAGAAAGGAGAACTTTAGGACCTTCCCTCTCATCGTAAGGACTCAAAAATATCAGCCGTTGACTGTTAGCTGGCGGGCTAGCAGTAGCTTCTGGAGACGTCGCTCTCTGGGTTATCATAACCGGTTTTCTAAAGCAGGGCTCAGAGGACCGGCTCTATAAAGAGTAAACATCTTCTGCTTTGCAGTCCACAGAGTCTCCATTCCAACTCTCGAATGCGAGACAACCATAGACACTTCACGAACCAATAGACACTAGATCATTCCAACTCTCGAATGCGAGACAACCATAGACACTTCAGGAACCAATAGACACAACTGTGTTTCAATAACGCTTGACCTACAAAAGCAGGTGACAGTAGACTGGATTTGATCCCAAGGGCTATAGTTAGTTGACCACTGTCCTAGACACAGACTGGAGGTTCAGAGAAGAAGCACGTGGTATAGACTCACCCTAGTGTTATTTTCTTTTGGAAGGGAATTCATTCAAGTGACACTACCTTGCCAACCTCTTTTTTGTGTGATCGTTGATGTCTTGCAGTTCAGAGATGGAGTGAGGGACTCCGTCAACAACTGTTTCCTAAGAGTCTGCTAAGTGCCAGGCCCTGTGCTAGGTCCTAGAGAAGCAGTGAGAACAAGGTCTCTGGGGCAGCTCTCTCTCTGTTCCATGAGCAGGTATGTGCTGATGGTCCACCGTGTGCCAGGCTCTGTCTGAGGGCCTGAGAATTCGGTACTGAACAAAGCTGGCGCTACCTCTGCATCTCCATCAGTCTATCCATCTACCTGTCTCCTCAACAAGCAGTTAATGCATTTCTACTATTATGAAATATGTTGGCAGAATGCTGAGTATAATTTATCAGCAACCAAGCCACGGCTCCTGCCTCTAAGTTGCTTTCCTTCTAGGGAGGAGATCAGCAATTTGCGTGACTATCCGGGACCGATGTGGAGAGGGAACTGTGCTCAAGACCAGCCCAGATGGAGGGCTGTGGGTGCTCAGGGCTGAGCGGGTTACTTCCAGCTGCAAGAGATCAGGGAGGCTGACAAGAAGACATCTAGTTTCCTGTTAACCCCTTCAAGTGACACACGAGCCTGTGCGAGGATTGCCAGCAGATTCTGAGAAGACAGTGCTCTTTTGTACATCTCACCAGCCCTCAGGTCCCCGTGGGACCAGCCTTGTCACACTCTTTGTGAATTCAAAGTTCCTGAGAATGGCTCCCCTCCCCCACCCACCCCACTCGAAATTCCCTGGCCTCTCATTTTGACGATTTGCAAGGAATTTCCATACCTGTCAGCTCTTGAGTTGTGTGTGCTCCAAAAGGAGTTGTTATTATGCAACAGAACAATATAATAGTGATTCTCACAACTACACAACAGAGTAGTGTTGTGTCTATTTTGCAGATGGGACAGTCGTGGCCAAGAAAATGAATTAGCTTCTTCAGTAGAGAGAACAGCGAGCCCAGAACTTAAGCCTCTGCACTCTCAGACAATCTCTCTTTAATCAACTGACTAGTTGCCAGTCTCCAGATCAATAACCTGGAGTTCTTTTTGACTCCTTCTTTGATCTTCTTCCATCCAGGTCAGCTCCTGCTTGACATTTCCTTTTCCACTCTCTTTCTCAGAAACGTCCCTTTCTGTTCACACCCGGAGCCATCACACCAAGCTAAGCTCCACTGGCATCATTTATTGGGTCAACAAACATTTACCCTTCCCCAAAAAATCTAATGTTTGGGCCTTTAAATTGGCCTTCCCAACTCGTTCTTGCCCCTTTCCAGTCTACCTTCCAGGCAACATTGATAAGGCACCCAATTACTGTAACCTAAGACACGGTCACTGATTATATATATACCTTGTGCCAGGCACTGTTCAGGGTTCTGAGGAATAAGAAATACAAATTTACAGACCTCATAGTTTGCAAAGCATTTTACTTAAGTCCCAAAGGCTTCAAGACAGATCACAGATCTCAGTTGAATTTGATGTAGGGAATCTGGACAAAAGAAACATTCAAGAACCAAGAAGAGGCCCTGGCTGGTTGGCTCAGTGGTAAAGCATCAGCCTGCTGTGTGGAAGTCCCAGGTTTGATTCCTGGTCAGGGCACACAAGAGAAACACCCATCTGCTTCTCTACCCTTCCCCCTCTCCTTTCTCTCAATCTGTCTCTTCCCCTCCCCCAGTCAAGGCTCCATTGGAGCAAGATTGGCCTGGGTTCTGAGGATGGCTCCATGACTTCTGCTTCAGGCATTAAATTGGCTCTGGTTGCAACAGAGCAACGCCCCAGATGGGCAGAGCATCGCCCCCTGGTGGGCTTGCCAGGTGGATACAAGTCGGGCACATGTGGGAGTCTCTCTGCCTCCCTGCTTCTTGCTTCTCACTTTGGATAAATAAAAAAAAGAAAAAAAGAAAAAAAACCCAGAAAAAAGAAAAAAAACGAGAAGAAAGCAAAGGTGGGTTTTCTGAAAGAGTGTGCGGCTGCTCACGGAGAAAGCTTTGTGGGTCAGTCATCAACCCCAGACCCTGCGATGTCCATGAACCAACAGCAGGAGAGGGAAGGCAGAAGGAGCCGCTCACGGGCAAGGATGGCTACAATAGAGCCGCAGGGAACTCCAGAGCTCGGTGGATGGGGCTGGCCTGTCGACTGGGCCCAGGAGTTTAATGCCCTTGATCACCTTCCGTACTCAGAGGCCACTCAGCCAAGGTGCTCGTGAGCATTAAACTGTTTTTGAAATAAGAGCAATTCCAAGAAGGCGGGTTGACCTTTGGGAGAATTTCCAGGAGCAATCACTGCATGATTGATTGGGAACGTCTGCAAAGACACGTGTCCTGAGAGGTGAATAAGAAACGTGTGTGGCTGTTCTTTGTCCCCAGTGAGTCCTTTCGCCCCTGTGGAGTAATTTAACGAGAGCAGTACTCCGGAAACACCAAGGGCCTGGGGGTCTGGGAGCTCCATCGGGGACCACTTTCCAAGGCTCTAGGACTGAGGGGCCTGGGAGAGGGATATAAAAATGCAAGTAGGAGGCTGGACGGACAAGGAGAGTTCAATGCTAGAAATGATTTCAGGTCGTTGCTCTGATTTTTGGTAGAAAGCAAGTTAAGAAAAATAGAAGTCAGTGTTACTGATCTTGAACTTTATCTTTCTAAAAACAGTGCTTCTGTGGGTAGAGTTCATGTGCTAGCGTGATGAATCATAATGACACCCCTCGCTGTGACCCCAGGGAGGATATCTGTGCTTTCTTGGAGGTTTCGGGCAGATAGATTCTTTTGACATTCAGAGAAAAAAAAAACACACAAGAAGAGAGGGAAATACCCTTTTTTCCTTTACGCTCTCTGACCTGCAACCTGCTTTAGAAGCTACGGTCTATGACAAATACACACATGCAAATTTTGTGCTTGCATTTGCCCTTCGTTTCTTCACCATGTGGCTGAGCAATATGGAACAGGAAGGGGCGTGTGGGGAGGAATGAAGTGGCTGGATTAGATGCAGGTCACCTTTAAGTAAAGAAAAGGAAAGTTAAACCATGGTGCCACTGGAAAGAATTATTGTAGAATTTTTACCTGAGACTGAGGTGGCTGATTAAGATGGTGTTGCCTGAGTCTTACCATCTTGGAAGTAGGTATTTCTGGAGGTAAAGGGAATAGTATAGTGTAGTGCAGAGGTCAGCAAATGGTGGCCCATGGGGTGGCCGGCGGGGTGGGGGGACAGTAGCCCGATTTGGTTTTCTTTGCTTTTATGGTCCTTGAGCTAAAAATGGTTTTTCTTTTTTTAAAGGGATACCTTTTTAATATTTTGAAATTCTTCCATTGATTTAGAGAGAAAGAGAAAAGAGAGAGAAAGAGAGAAGCATCAAGTTGTTTAAAAGGCTACCTTTAAATAGTCATAAATAAGCACCCACATACTAGCCTTGATTGTGCCTGTTAACCCACAAAGTCTTGAACATTTACTGTCTGTTCCTTTAGAACTTTATTGACCCCTGATGTGTTAGATGAGAATGTGTGAGCTCTTGGGTCACAGAGATCTGGATTTGCACACTGTCCTTCATTCACTTGACAAACCTCAAGGAGGTGTTCTCTTCCTCACCTGCCTTCCAACGTGCCAGCCTCCCCTGGTTTGTTGCCTTCCTCCCTCACCGCGTCTCTCAGTCTCCTTTGCCAGTTGCTCCTGATCTTCCTGACCTCTGCACACCAGGTCCGGAGCCCCGGTCCCTCTCTTCATCATCTGTCCTCCCCACGTGCTCGGAGTGCGCTCTTTCCCGTGGCACGGGCCTGTGTGCTGATGACTTCCAAGTTTATGTTTCTAGTCCAGACCATTCCCCTGAACTCCACAGTTGTAAATACAAGTGTCTTTTGTCACCTCTCCACTTGGCAGTTAAAGGCTATCTCAAACGTACCATGTCCTCAAACCTGCCCTTCCTGGGTTCTTTCTCATGGGAGGGAATGATAATTACTCCATCCTCCAAGTTATGTCAGACTAGGCAAGTCACCTGACCTTTCGAGTTTCAGTTTTGTCATTTGTAGAATGGCCAGTGCACCCGTTTCAAAGTTGATGTGAAGAGCAAATGAGATAATATATATAATGCAAAAGCTTCTCATAGTAACTGCCACCACTGTTAGCATTCAGTAAGAATAAGAGATTAAAGTATAACCTTTCGTCTCTCTTATCCTAATGTCTCTTAGTTCCATCTTCTCTTTCTTCTTTCAGGCCCTTATTGTATTATCCCAGGACCATTACAAAAGTCTAACTGGTAGCCTTGATTTAATAGTAGAGTAGTAATAATATATAATATTATTCTCCCCATTTAAAAATGAAGAAATGAAAATCAGCCAAGTGTGACCAAGGTTCACAGCTTAACAAGCACTAAAATTGGGATTTAAACCAAGACCCCTGAAAAGCCAGCACTCTGAACTCTCCAGGTCACCCTCCACGACGCAGTCCGACCCCAGCTCGCTCCCCAGTGCAGGGCGGGACCTAAGAGGCACAATGTGACATCCAAGGAGGGCAGCTGGGGCATGGCACACAGAGGGCAAGTCCCCAAACTGGGCAGAGGGGCCAGAATCCTCTGCGTTTTTATGCAGATTCCTGGGCCTGGCCCTAAAGTGACTAAATCAAAATTTTTGTGGGCAGGGCTCAAAAATGCATTATTCGCCTGACCAGGCAGTGGTGCAGTGGATAGAGCGTTGGATTGAGATGCAGAGGACCCAGGTTCGAGACCCCGAGGTCACCAGCTTGAGTGCGGGCTCATCTGGTTTGAGCAAAAGCTCACCAGCTTGGACCCAAGGTCGCTGGCTCGAGCAAGGGGTTACTCGGTCTGCTGTAGCCCCACGGTCAAGGCACATGTGAGAAAGCAATCAATGAACAACTAAGGTGTCGCAACAAAAAACTGAATATTGATGCTTCTCATCTCTCTTCGTTCCTGTCTGTCTGTCCCTGTCTATCCCTTTCTCTGACTCTATCTCTGTCCTTGTAAATAAATAAATAAATAAATGCATTATTCTTACAAAAGCTCCAAGGCAGTTTTTAGCAGTCACCTTTGCATACCTGTTCTCTAGAATCTAAAAGGTAGATTTCACAGTATTTAGAGCCAAGGAATAGGATGCATAACCTCAGATCTCACAGGAGACGCCAGAAAACAGGCACTTCATTATGAAAATGGGCAAAGGGCTTGAAAAGAGAATTCACAAAAGAGGAAGCAAAACAGTTAATAGAAATATGTTAAGTTGTCAAGCCTATGCATATGCAAATTATTGCACACTTTTAAAAATTGATGGCATGCCATTTTTTGTATCTATTAGCCAAGTTTCACTTTTTTTTTTAATGCAAATACATAATGCCTGTGAGAATATGATGATATGGGCACCTTCCTAAAACTAATGAGAAAGTAACTATTGAAAACCAACATTTTGAAAAGAAATTTGCAAACATGCATCCAAGGCTTGGAAATGTCAGTAATCTTTATTCAGAGATTCCCTTCACCTGATGTATATTCGATGAAATAATCCGAAGGGATGGGGAAAAAAGACTGCGTGTGAAAGATACTTATAATGAAAGCAAAACTAAATGAAAATATAAACCAAATGTTCAACACCAGGAAAAGTGAATTATTTGGCATCATTAAATTATTAAGGAGTTATTAGATCTTGCAGAATGTGCTATGTTATTTCGTTTCACACAAATATATAAATATGTACATATGCCGGGTAGGGGACGCCTGAATGTCCTTCCACCCAAGTGATTATGGAGGCTGTGAGTGGGACATAATATTAACTCCCTCTTTCATTTTGTTTGTGCATAAATTGTGCTAATTCTGGGACTCAGACCATTCCCCCTTCTTGCTTAGACGATCCCACACAGTTTTCTACACTAGAAAAATGCTTTAATTTTAAGAACTAATGCGACCCTGGCCGGTTGGCTCAGCGGTAGAGCGTAGGCCTGGCGTGCGGGGGACCCGGGTTCGATTCCTGGCCAGGGCACATAGGAGAAGCGCCCATTTGCTTCTCCACCCCCACCCCCTCCTTCCTCTCTGTCTCTCTCTTCCCCTCCTGCAGCAAAGGCTCCATTGGAGCAAAGATGGCCCGGGTGCTGGGGATGGCTCCTTGGCCTCTGCCCCAGGCGCTAGAGTGGCTCTGGTCGAGGCAGAGTGACGCCCCGGAGGGGCAGAGCATTGCCCCTGGTGGGCAGAGCATTGCCCCTGGTGGGCGTGCCGGGTGGGTCCCGGTCGGGTGCATGCGGGAGTCTGTCTGACTGTCTCTCCCCGTTTCCAGCTTCAGAAAAATACAAAAAAAAAAAAAAAAAGAACTAATGCAGGTCTGTCCCTGGCCATTTGGCTCAGTGGTAGAGCATTGGCCTGGTGTGTGGGTTTCCTGGGTTCAATTCCTGACCAGGGCACAGAGGAGAAGCATCCATCTGCTCTCTTTCGCTCTCGCTCTCTTTCTCTTCACCTCCTTTCCTGCAGCCAAGGCTCGATTAGAGTCAAGTTGGCCCCAGGCACTGAGGATGACTCCATGGCCTCTGCCTTAGGAGCTAAAAAATGGCTCTGGTTGCAATGGAGCAAAGGCCCCAGATGGGCAGAGCATCGCCCCCTATTGGGCTTGCCAGGTGGATTCAGGTCAGGGTGCATATGAGAGTCTCTCTGCCTCCCCTCCTCTCACTAACAAAAGAAGGAGAAGGAGAAAGAGAAGGAGAAGGAGAAGGAGGAGAAGAAGGAGAGAACTAAGGTCTCGTCTCTGCTAAGAAATCTCCTTTGCCTATTACCCGGGCTCTGCCCTGTCTACTTCCTCTATTTCTAACCACAGACCTTTCTCTTAGTGAACACTTACTATTTAAAAATTGTCTGTTGTTGCGTTTATCCCTCTTAGCAGACTATGAGCTGTTTGAAGGTTAGATTAGCACTCAAAGTGCTGATTGAATTAAAGTCTGTGGATGACAGAGAGAAAGCCCAATGGGAAACTCCCGTGTGGCATCTGTGACTCCATCGAGGGGAATGCTCTGAAAGGCTTCTGTCTCTTGCCCAGGGTGCTGGGAGTGTGATGGAATGGCCCTGCCACGGAGACTGCAAACACAATGCTAAACAGTCTGCAAATTCACAATGTTTTGGAACCAAGCATAGCACTGAAGTCACAGGACAACCCACTAACCCTAAACCAAAGGAAAGACAGATGCGGTCAAGAAGAGCTAGGACGTGAACTCCTGCGGCAGGTGCCACCAGGAGCCATAAAAAGTGTTAGTAAGAACCCAGCTACAATTTCTACCAAGTTGCTAGAGGCCACATGTGGGCTAGTGTGAGAAAATTGAACCCCTGGCACTGTGGACTCATGGGAATTTCCACCCAACCACGGTTTCCTCAGCAGATAACAGACCTCATCAGGTGATCACAGGAAGAAGCAGGAAGGAGTGTGAGAATCTCAAGAATGTCTCCCTCGTTGCAACATCATCAGATAGAAGACCAGCAGCCACTGTGTGAAAGGCGCGAGGCCCTACCTGGGTCCTTCCACTCGGCCTCTCTCTTACAGAATGACAGTGTGGGGCTTATAGGGGACACAGTTAACTGATGGCTTTGGGACAGTGCTGGCAGCTCACTGCAGCTTAGAAAGGAAACAGAAAGAGACCATCCATCTGGAAGAAGTACCAGAACACATCCTGGACCGAGACCACTAGGTCTCGTAGCTTAGGGAAGGGAAGGATTATGGACAAGTCTTGTGTCCCAGGACTTGAAAACACTAATCTACCCATGACTGAGACTCAGTCAGAACCGTGGGGAGCAACCCTCTCCCCTCCGCCCAACCAGCAGCAGTTTACTGCTGAGACAGAGCAAGAGACCATAACGAGATTATGGCAAAGATTCGGAGAACAGAGGAGACCGAGGGCTGAAAGTTGGAGCAGATCTTGAAAAAGCCATTCTTCAAACCAGTGTCCACCCTAAACACAAGGCAACACTGGGCCTGGAAGCCTGTGGCGCAGGGATGGACGGGCGGGCCCAGCAATGACAAATGTCAAAGCGAGCAGCATTTCCGACTCGGTCCACTCAAACTGGCGCCTTTTCCCTGAAAGGCCTAGCAAAAGATAAAGCATACTCATTTCCAGACATAAAAATTATACCTGTCTCTATTGTCATCTAAAAATACATTAGGAAGCACACAAAGAAATAAGATAAAATGGTACACGCTGTCAAATATCAAAGCAATCAATGGAGCCAGACGCAGACACGAGACGAAGGTTGAAAAATGTCAGTCGGGGGACTTAACACAACTAATTAAGACGTTAAAGACTCCAGAGGAAAAGATCCAGGAGACGCATGATCAAATGCATCATTGCATCGGGGAGACGGGAATGTTAAGAAAGAGTCGGATGGAGACGTCAGATGTGAAACGCTCTGTAAGAGATGCAGGATGCCTCTAATGAGTCCGCAGTCAACTCAATGCAGCCAAAGAGTTAAAGAACTTGAAGGTAAATAAATATAAATTCTACCACCTGAAACACAGAGAGAAAAAAAATAGGTCATCCGAGAGCTTTAGTATGTTGTCAGGAACCTAACGGACATGTCATCGGAATTTCAGATAGAAAAGAGAGAGTGGACGGAAGGAGTATTTGAAAAGGTCATGGGTGAAAATTTTCCAAAATTAGGAAAATATTCCAAACTGCAGATCCGAAAAGCTTAGAGGGTGTGAAACAAACTAAATACCACAAACACACACACACATGTGCATACACATAATCTTTACGTGTAATATTCAAACTGTGAATACCAAAGACAGAGAGGAAATAAGCCAGGAAGGAAGGGGAAAAACACTACATTGTAGAAATGAAAACAAAGACTGTTCTGTCTATGACCTCTCTGATAGGCAGAATAATGACCCTCCAAAGACAGCCCTACCTCAATCCTAAGAACCTGTGAATACGTTACCTTACGTGGCAAAATGGAGTTTGCAGACATGACTAAATCATGGATCTTAAGATGGGTAGGTTATCCTGGTTTACCCAGGTGGGCTGAAGTAATCACCAGAGCTTTGTCAGGGAAAGAAGGAGGCGAGAGAGTCCGAGAGGACGGAGGCGGAAGTAAAGAACGACGGGCTTCAAGGGGAGACGGAAGGGTCATGCCATGAGCCCATGCGTGCAGGCAGCTTCTAGCTGGAAAAAGCAAGGAAGTAAATTTTGTCCCAGCGCCTCCAGAAAGAGCAAAGCTCTCCAACACCTTGATTTTAGCCCAGTGACACTCACTTCAGCTCTCTGATCTCCAGGACTGTAGACAATAAATCTGTGTCATCTTAAGCCAAGTTTGTGCTAACTTATGACAGCAGCATTAGAAAACGAATATAGCCTCCAAAAGACTGATTGTCTTAGGGAAGAAAGACACTTCAGTGAGTGGGTTTTTTCGTCTTGCTGCATTGTCAATTTTCCTGTCACCACTATCAGTACTGGGTAAAATAAGGGCTTAGTAAATTAAGGGTGATTAACCAATAAATAATTGGATGGTTCTTGGACAGTTCTTGGAAGCATTGAACCAAGGTGAAATGAGGCGATGAAGCTACAAACGCAGGGTCAGAAACCAGAATTACGGTTTTTAGATCCTCCACCTGCGTGGAGATGAATCACTCTTTGAATATCAGCTTCTTTACCTACAAAAAAGAAACAAAGGTATTTTTGGTTTCCATGGTAACTCCAGCCGTAAGCCTGTGTGACCATATGCCAGGAAAGTTTTGGAAGACATGCCTGAACTGGGTCAGGGTTTGGACTAATGACCTCAGAGGTCTCCTCCAGCTCAAAGATTCTATGACACAGACACAGCGGGACACCTCTGGTGTAGGAAGTAACTGGAATACAGCTGATTTTTCAGAGCCTCCTGGGGTGAGGGGAAGTCCTCGGAGAGTGAACAAAGGCATCGGTAGCTTTGGGTCAAGCTCTGCTTCTGGTTCAGGCCAAAGGCAATGAGCATGCCACAAAGAACATCAAAGGGCAGAATTTGGCCCTGGAACAAGAAGACGGATGGAGGGGAAGTCATGATCTGCAGTAGAACAAATAAATAACCTTTAAAATCACATCTGCAGACGGCCTAACGTTTTTAAATGCTTTCCAATAAGCTTCCCTGGTAGCCTGCCACAAAGTCTGTCCAAGAGGATTTATAACAGATGGAGGCAGGGGACTGCAACCCAGCCCTGTTCCTGCTCTTAAGCATTTGGGTGACCCTGGACACATCATTTCACCCCTCTGGCCTGCACATTTCTCATTTGAAAGTGAGGGGACAGAATTAGATGACTTTCTGACCTCCCCGCTAGCCTCAAAATCTTACCATCTCAGCCCAAGCCCTGATCCCGGATCAGTGGCTAGTTTTATATTAAATAAGCAGACATTTACAGGATTCTGCAAAGGAACCCAATTTGAATTTAAATCCTAGCCTTGGGTGGAGAAAGGGAAAGAAGAGAGAAGATAGGGAGGGTTACAAGATGGGTTGTATTTTTTCTTCTTAAACCATTTTCTTATTGTTTCTCCCTGTTGATACAACCGCTCAATATCAGCCATGACCAATGTCCCTGTAAATGACCCTGCTGTGACTGCAGTTGTATAGCTCAGGCCTAGAACTGCTGTTAGCTCTCTGAGCTAGGCAGGACTGCAGGCTGGGGCCTCCCTGTCATGAAGCTCCAATACCAGAACAATGTTTAGGACACTTAATCGTCTTTAGTCCGCAGCTTTCCAGTGTAAGAATCCAGCAAGATGGAGCCCTGAGCTATCTCCCAGATTTCCTATTTTAGGGCAAGTCTTGAAATAGTTTCTGACGTCACTGTTTCCACTGTACTCATTTCAAACCTCCTCTTATCTCAGCCAACGTTGTGAGAGCTTTTCATTTTTTGAGAAAGGCCCAAATAAAAATCAAAAGGGGGAAGGGTTTACATGTGCCAGATGTTAAATGATGTTCTGAGTTTGAACTTCAACCAGTTGATAATTTTACCAAGACCAGTCCTGCTCCACCTGTTCCCCAGCCACCATATAAATATATAGCCAACTGTACTGTTGGGGTCATTTTGAATTCTTTGACACCAGGATAGATTTGCTAGGGAAGAATGAGGAGAAATGTAAATACAGAGTGTGTTCGAAAAATGAATAATGAATAGTGCCATATATTTGCGGAATACTTTAAAACAGTGTTTCCCAATAACGATACCTATACAATGGTGGTCCACACTATACACAACAATTTCAAGTTGGACAGATATGATCCCTTGACTATTTGGCTGTTGATCATGGGCGTCCCTGTTCTCAGAGTCCAGCCCCAGGGGGGAAAATAAAACTATAAGACTTAAAATGATGAGGACACATATTCCATCACCTCTTCTCCTCAATAACACACCCACTTCCAAACAGGTACCCTGACGAACCTTGCTGCAGCATCACCATGGTAACCTCCATCCCAGAAGTCCTACTCAGTATCCCTCATCACCTTTCATCAGATCCCTTCCCTTAACGCTCTCAAACCCCTTCTTTCCCAAACCAGCCTTCCCTTCCTTTAATGCCCTCCAGCCCCTTGCCCCTGACCTTTAGCTGACCTCCTTACATTGGCCCTTTTCCTAACCCCCTAGCTCTTCTTCCTCCGTTACAGCCTCTTCCTATCAACTGTGCTTCATCCTGCCACTGTCACAGGCATAGACACCCTGCCTCTCAGCCTCTCTATCCCTTCCTACTGAAGCCTTCCCTTTCAGGTTAGATTTCTTTTTTTTCAATGGGCCAACCTGCTGCCCGAACTCTTCCTCTCCCTTCCCCTTCCTTCCCCTCCCTTCCTCTCCCTTCCCCTCCCTTCCCCTCCCTTTCTCTCCCTTCCCCTCTGTTGGGCAGATAGAGTATATTATGCTCACTTTGTTAAATATGACGCTGCCCACGTGAGGCCATCGCCCAGGTGATATTAATGTGTGTTGAGAATCCTTGTAGCCTGGGGCTTGGTTTTGGGATTAAGCCTTTCCCACCCTTTTTGATGTGGGGTGGTACAATCCAATCATGCCTCAGAGAAGTGACTTTGTATTAGAGACTTCCCTATTTTGTATATTGGATTGAAGGTTTTAAATCTACACTATAAAATGGGGGCAGAACGAGAGCTTGCTCTCTTGGTTCCTGGGATGATTAGCATGAGAGAGCAGAGGGAGCAGAGCAGAGAGCAGAAAGAGGCCATGTGGCCAGGAGAAGCAGCCAAGATGGCAGAGTGCTGAGTGAGATGCCAGTTTGTGTAGTGTTTGTATCTGGGATAAGGAAGGAGATGGGAAACTGAGGAGAATAAGGCTGGTGAGCTAGAAACCTTTGATTCTAGGAAACTCGGATAAGTCAGTGGCTTTGTGAGCACTGAATGTGAGTGGGTTTTGGAGCCCAGTGTGTATTTTTACTTGCCCGCCAGGTGCAAGCTAGAATTAAAGACTATGCCCCATCAGTTTCTGGCTCCATTGTTTCTTTACCAACTGTCCAAATCCAATGCAAACCTGCATGGGCCAGGATGCTGCTTTGATGGTGGCCCTGGCCGTGGCTGCTGGCTTTACACCCTCCCTTCCTCTCCCTTCCTCTCCCTTCCCCTCCTTTCCTCTTCCTTCCTCTCCTTTCCCCTCTCTTCTTCTCCCTTTCTGCCTTCCTCTCCCTTCCCCTCCTTTCCCCTCCCGTCCTCTCCCTTCCTCTCCTTTCTCCTCTCTTCTTCTCCCTTTCTCCCTTCCTCTCCCTTCCTCTCCCTTCCTCTCCTTTCCCCTCTCTTCTTCTCCCTTCCCCTCCCTTCTTCTCCTTTCCTCTCCCTTCCTCTCCCTTCCTCTCCCTTCCCCTCCCTTCCTCTCCCTTCCTCTCCCTTCACCTCCCTTCCTCTCCCTTCCTCTCCCTTCTTCTCCCTTCCCTTCCCTTCCTCTCCTTTCCTCTCCCTTCCCCTCCCTTCCCCTCCTTTCCCCTCATTCCTCTCTCTTCCCATCCCTTCCTCTCCTTTCTCCTCTCTTCTTCTCCTTTCCCCTCCCTTCCTCTCCTTTCCTCTCCCTTCCCCTCCCTTCCTCTCCTTTCCTCTCCCTTCCCCTCTCTTCTTCTCCCTTTCCCTCCCTTCCTCTCCCTTCTCCTCCCTTCCTCTCCCTTCTCCTCCCTTCCCCTCCCTTCCTCTCCCTTCCCCTCCTTTCCCCTCCCTTCCCCTCTCTTCCTCTCCCTTCCCCTCCCTTCCTCTCCTTTCCTCTCCCTTCCCCTCCCTTCCTCTCCTTTCCTCTCCCTTCCCCTCTCTTCTTCTCCCTTCCCCTCCCTTCCTCTCCCTTCTCCTCCCTTCCTCTCCCTTCCCCTCCCTTCCCTCCCTTCCTCTCCCTTCCCCTCCTTTCCCCTCCCTTCCTCTCTCTTCCCCTCCCTTCCTCTCCTTTCCCCTCTCTTCTTCTCCCTTCCCCTCCCTTCCTCTCCTTTCCTCTCCCTTCCCCTCCCTTCCTCTCCCTTCCCCTCCCTTCCTCTCCCTCCCTCTCCCTCCCTCTCCCTTCCTCTCCCTCCCTCTCCCTTCCTCTCCCTTCCGCTCTCTTCTTCTCCCTTTCTCCCTTCTTCTCCCTTCTTCTCCCTTCCTCTCCTTTCCTCTCCCTTCCCCTCCCTTCCTCTCCCTTCCCCTCCCTTCCCCTCCTTTCCCCTCCCTTACTCTCTCTTCCCCTCCCTTCCTCTCCTTTCCCCTCTCTTCTTCTCCCTTCCCCTCCCTCCTCTCCTTTCCTCTCCCTTCCCCTCCCTTCCTCTCCTTTCCTCTCCCTTCCCCTCTCTTCTTCTCCCTTCCCCTCCCTTCCTCTCCCTTCTCCTCCCTTCCTCTCCCTTCCCCTCCTTTCCCTCCCTTCCCCTCCCTTCCTCTCCTTTCCTCTCCCTTCCTCTCCCTACCCTTCCCTTCCCCTCCCTTTCCTCTCCCTTCCTCTCCCTTCCCCTCCCTTCCCCTCCCTTCCTCTCCCTTCCCCTCCCTTCCCCTCCTTTCCCCTCCCTTCCTCTCTCTTCCCCTCCCTTCCTCTCCTTTCCCCTCTCTTCTTCTCCCTTCCCCTCCCTTCCTCTCCTTTCCTCTCCCTTCCCCTCCCTTCCTCTCCCTACCCCTCCCTTCCTCTCCCTCCCTCTCCCTCCCTCTCCCTTCCTCTCCCTCCCTCTCCCTTCCTCTCCCTTCCGCTCTCTTCTTCTCCCTTTCTCCCTTCTTCTCCCTTCTTCTCCCTTCCTCTCCTTTCCTCTCCCTTCCCCTCCCTTCCCCTCCCTTCCTCTCCCTTCCCCTCCCTTCCCCTCCTTTCCCCTCCCTTACTCTCTCTTCCCCTCCCTTCCTCTCCTTTCCCCTCTCTTCTTCTCCCTTCCCCTCCCTTCCTCTCCTTTCCTCTCCCTTCCCCTCCCTTCCTCTCCTTTCCTCTCCCTTCCCCTCTCTTCTTCTCCCTTCCCCTCCCTTCCTCTCCCTTCTCCTCCCTTCCTCTCCCTTCCCCTCCCTTCCCCTCCCTTCCCCTCCCTTCCTCTCCCTTCCCCTCCCTTCCCCTCCTTTCCCCTCCCTTACTCTCTCTTCCCCTCCCTTCCTCTCCTTTCCCCTCTCTTCTTCTCCCTTCCCCTCCCTTCCTCTCCTTTCCTCTCCCTTCCCCTCCCTTCCTCTCCTTTCCTCTCCCTTCCCCTCTCTTCTTCTCCCTTCCCCTCCCTTCCTCTCCCTTCTCCTCCCTTCCCCTCCCTTCCTCTCCCTTCCTCTCCTTTCCTCTCCCTTCCTCTCCCTACCCTTCCCTTCCCCTCCCTTTCCTCTCCCTTCCTCTCCCTTCCCCTCCCTTCCCCTCCCTTCCTCTCCCTTCCCCTCCTTTCCCCTCCCTTCCCCTCCCTTCCCCTCCCTTCCTCTCCCTTCCCCTCCCTTCCCCTCCTTTCCCCTCCCTTCCTCTCCCTTCCCCTCCCTTCCTCTCCCTTCCCCTCCCTTCCCCTCCCTTCCGCTCCCTTCCTCTCCTTTCCTCTCCCTTCCTCTCTCTTCCCTTCCCTTCCCCTCCCTTTCCCTCCCTTCCCCTCCCTTCCTCTCCCTTCCCCTCCCTTCCTCTCCTTTCCTCTCCCTTCCCCTCTCTTCTTCTCCCTTCCCCTCCCTTCCTCTCCCTTCTCCTCCCTTCCTCTCCCTTCCCCTCCCTTCCCCTCCCTTCCTCTCCCTTCCTCTCCCTTCCTCTCCCTTCCCTTCCCTTCCCCTCCCTTTCCCTCCCTTCCCCTCCCTTCCTCTCCTTTCCTCTCCCTTCCTCTCCCTTCCCTTCCCTTCCCCTCCCTTCCCCTCCCTTCCCCTCCCTTCCTCTCCCTTCCTCTTCCACCTGCCTACTTTTGATCTGGGAAACCGGAAACCTGGTTCCCAAGCCAGAGACTCAGCTTGTCTCATATACCTTGAGCAACTCTTTTTCTCTGGGTCACGATCCTTCCGACATTTCTTCCATCTCTATTTCCTTTCCAAAATTTCCTTTATTGAATAAATACATATAAGTGAAAAAAATAATAAATTGACTCAAAGAAAAGATATTTACTAAATACTAAATCAAATAGTGATTATGTGAATGAGGTCAAAATTTTAATCATTGTAAATGGCGGACATTTTAACAAAGACAGTGTAGAATTCCAGACTATTTCCCCATATAATTTTGTTTGTCCTTGTGACATTCTTAACAGCAGGGAGGACAGGAGTAATTAACCCACTGTTGAGACAAGGAAGCTAAGATTCAGAGACATTGGATGAATTACCCAAGGTCAATCACAAATAGCTGGTAGATCCAGGACTAAAGTGAGAATCCACTGACATCATGTCTCCTGCCTTATGCACTTCCTGATGGTGACACTCTTTTCTTCTATGTGTAGTTATGTATGAATACTTCTTAATTCAAGATGTAAATGTAAGAAAGAGACCTTAGCAAAGATTATATCCCAGGTGTAAAGCAGACATTGTTAAAATTTGTCTTTTAAAAGTAGTGTGAACATGTGACAAATTCAGAAAAAGTATGGTTTATAGCCAAGGAAAATGTAAGAAATACCTAAAAAGTAAATAAGAGCCCCTTATAGAACGTGGTGAAAAATACGGAACACAAATCTAACTCGAGGAAAATAAGTAAGACGCCTGCATTTTCAAGTATCAGCTGTTTGTAAAGAGATATCACTAATAGATGGAAAATGCAGATTCTGAATGAAGTCATTTTCCAGGAATAGCATGGTCCCCAGGCCCTCCGCCGCAGCTCACACTGAGACAGCAAAGGGTCTGGGAGAGAGGAGTGAGGTGAACCGGGCATTCACTGGGCGATGAGAACTGCCCCAGCAGTAGAACTGGACCCTGGGGAGGGTGGCCATAAACTAAAATGGCCTTAGACAAAGCATGGTGCCAAACTTGAACATCATGGGGAGTCTTCAGCACATCCTGATCAAGAGTACAGGTGCTGAAGTCAGAACTGGTTCAAGTTTAAGTCTTGCTCCCCTCACCGACTTGCTGGGTGACATTAGCAACGTGACTGACGTCTCCCTGTCTCATTTCTTCACCATTAAGAAGGTGGTGGCGGCACTACCTGTTTCCCCAAGCTGGTGTGGGGACTGAGTGAGATAATTCTCCTGAGAATATTGGCACAGAGAAAGTCCAGTTAGCTGCAATAGAGGAATAAAAAGTTACCTAAAGAGGATGAAGAATTAGAATGACATTGGGCTTAAAAACAGCACCCAATACTGCAAGGCAGTAGAACAATATCCTCAAACCCCCAGAGCAATGATGGTTCCAGAATCCCATCACCTTTAAACTATCAGTCAGTTGAAGGAGGAGGTAAAGGTATTTTTAGACATTCAAGATCCCAAAGTATTGCCTGCCAGACAGCCTTGCCCAGGGAGCTGCTGGAAGCCCTCTTCCACCCCCACCCCAGTGAGGGAGTCAGCCCAGGGAGAGGGTCTAGGAAGCATGAGATCCAGCTCGAGGCAGAAGAGAAGAGAATTTCAGGAGGACGCTAACGACAAGCTCCAAGGACACAGTGGTGCAGCCGGCGGAGAGGGAGAAGGAGGGAGCCAGGAGACAGCTCCAAAAGAAAAAAAAATAACCACAGATTACTTGATGTACTTGACAATAACAAGCACAGTTTTGCCACATGGAAGAGAGTTGGTAAATGCACTTGCAACAGTTACATGGAGCAAATAAAACACATAGGGCAACTTTTATCTCAAAAAACACGCATCAAAATGAAAGAGAGAGAGAGAGAGAGAATGTCAAAATAGCAAACTTGTGGCTCAGCCATAAAGAATATATCATATGTAAACATTTAAACACTGAGTATCAATATAGCAGAACCAGGGGGAGAAGTGTTTGGTGTTGCAGTATGATAAATTCTTTATCTTCCAAATTGGAAACCAAGGACAACTATCTAAAATCACCAAATCAAGAAGTTACAACCTAACCATGTTATTAGGACAAAGGCAATAAATTACTGGTCAGGTAGTTTTAAAAATACTGACCTCCGTGTTTTACTGTAAACCTTATAGTATTACATAAATATTAAAATTATATATATTGATATATATGCATTGTTTGAATTTTAAAAAGAAAATGAAAAATAGAGAGCTTAGTAGTTTCTGGAATAGAGGAAATGTTCACTAAATATTAAATATTATTGTTGTTATTAATATATATCAGGAGATAAGTTTATGAACTCGCTGAGAACTGACAGGCACACTAGAAATCCAGTCCCTTGCCTATACCAGCTGTTAGTTAACTGTTTGAGGACAGGAACCTGTTTCTCCCCTTTTAGGGTATCCCACTATCCCCAGCCCCACTCCAGTATAGCAGAGAGCTGGCACATAATAGGTATTCAGGACCGACTTATCTGAATGAATGAACAAGAGAATGAATGAGTGCACAAAATAATATTCAACTGCTCATGTGAGGGTAACTCAATCTACAGGTACAGAAAATAAGGCTGGACAACTTTACGGGATTTGGGGTATTAATTGTGAGTGACCTTAGTTCACTCATTTATGGACCAAGCACAAGAATAAATGACAGTTTTAATTCTCATATTTGATATTTAATTTTAATATGAGAATTTTGATTCTCACATTATGTCCCACCAACTTGTCTTCGAAACCTCCCCACCCCACCCTCCTTTCCGAATCTGCAATTTCCAAGAAGTTATCTTCTAGAGACCAGGAATGGGGACAATGACAAAAAGACTGAGCATGAAAAACATTTAGATATAAACTAGCCAAAACTCTCTGAAAAGAAAAATGTAATGTGATTTCAACTATTGGGAACATGATAAACTGGGCCTGCCAAAGTTTTCCAGGAATATCCTCCCAGGGAAAAGGACATTAGGACATTCTCAGCTCGATGTGTGCAGTAGTCTGTGTCACCGGCTGACAAATAGATGTCCCCGAGCTCTTTCTATCTGCGGAAGTCATGAGGGGGCCAAGTGGGAGGCTTGGCAACAGCCAGCTTTCTGAAGCGTGCATCTTGTAGCAAAGAGGGTCTAATTTGTGTGTAAGATACTTTCTGCCCTCCCCTTCCAGTCCTCGTCTGCACCTTTTCATCGGGCTAATCCGGCCACTGTAGACACAAGCTTTTCTCCATCTGGCTTCTGACGGTGAGAGAGAGACAGAGATCAGGAGACAGGAAGGAGCCAGGGCTGCCGCTTCCCAGCCTTGCCCCAACCCAAGCCCACTTCTCTCTGCTCTGTTTGCTCTGTTCTTCTACCTGCTCCATTCAGATCCTTTCTGGGGTTCAGGCGGTGCATTGCTCCCTCCCCTTGCTCCTCAGATTTGGAGGTACTGACAGCTCACTGCTCTTGCCAAGCCTTGGAATTCTGTACCTTTCATGTGTATTTCTCTATATCTTTGCCTAGAATTGCTTTACAAAACTCACCCCTGTTACCCTGGGTGAGCGGTATCTCCCACGTGACTATTATACATTTGATACGTGTAATGATTACACACTTAACAAAGGCTACCACGACTTAGCAGATTGGGGGATACTTGGCAAGTACAGCTTTTGCTGAATCCCCGTTCCTTTGGGGATACTGGCTTGACTGGGGAGTGACAGTACTCTGCAAGTCCATCGTGAAGTCCTGCCCAGCACCACAGAGGCCCCAGTGAGATTCTCTGATACTTCTAATCACTCTGAAATTCTAGGTAGACAAATAGTGTGGATTAATTTCCTATTGCTGCCTGGCAGAGTAACACAAAAATATAGCTGTTTAGAACAACTGTCTGTGAGCTCCCAGTTTATGTAGGTCAGCAGTCTGTAGGTGACTTAGCTGGGTTTTATGTTTAGGGTGTCACAAAAGTACCCTCGTGGTGTGGCCAAGATCATGCTCATCTCATCTAGGGTGGAGTCTTTATTCAGGCTCATATAAATTTTGACAAATTCAGTTCCTTGCTGCTATAGGACTAAGGCTCTCATTTCTTTGCTGGCTGTCATCTGAGAACCACTCTCTGGAGCCTGAAGACACATTCCTTGCCATGTGGCCACTCTGTCCTAGAAGACAGCAATGGGGAGCCTCCATATGTCAAATAAACCTCCTGATTTGCAACTCTGACTTCCTCTGTCTCTGACCTCTAGACCCAGATTTTAAAGGGCTCACTGTAGGTCAGGACCACCTGAATAATCACCCTTTGGTTAGCTCACTGATTAGGCATCTTGATTACATCTGTTAAATTCGTTTTGCCATGTGTCTTCATAGTCACACGTTCAGCTCACCCTCAGGAGGAGGGTATTATAAAAGGGTAAGAGTCATTGGGACCATCTTTTCTTTTTTGTTTTTTTAGGTGAGAGGAGGGAATGTAGTAAGGCCGACTCCTGCATGCACCTCAATCAGGATCCACCTTCTCCTGTTTTCCCTGACCAGAAATTGAACCTGGTACAGCCATATGCTTGACACTCTATTCACTGAGCCACTGGCCAGGGCCTGGGGGTCATCTTATAATTCTGCCCATCACACACTGCCCTTAACTAATCTAGGGCCGATGCTCAAGTACTGAGCTATTTATAGTGCCTGAGCCTGATGTGCTCAGACCAACCAAGCTATCCTCAGTGCCCAGGGCCATGCTCAAACAAATTGAGCTGGCTGAGGGAGGGGAAGAGGAAAAGAAGGGAGAGGCAGAGAAGGAGAGAAGCAGATGATTGCTTCTCCTGCTTTCCCTGACCAGAAACTGAACCTGAGACAGCTGTATGTTTGGCAGACACTCTATTCACTGAGCCACCGGCCAGGGCCTGGGGGCCATCTTAGAATTCTGCCCATCACACACTGCCCTTAACAAGCCAAGTTATCTAGCTCCAATACTCAGGACCTGGGTCCTGCACTTCCAGTGCCATCTTACTGCACTGGCTAGAGGTGGAGTAGGTCATAGACAAATGTAGTCACATTGCAACTAGGTGTGTAATGATCAGGCTGTGGATTTGGGCAATGGTTTAAATTCTAGAAGAGCTGGGAAAGGCAAGACAGGCTGTAGTTCACACTTTTTTTTTCTGGTTGTAACTGAAGATATACATTTGCAAATCACTAATACATAGAGATAGTATCTCAAGCCATGAGCTAGATGAGGTCATAAGGAAAAAGGGAATAGAGAAAAGAGGAACTAGGATCAAGTCTTGGGTACTTCAACATATACAGTTCTGTTACTTTCCAGGAAGATGCATATCCAACAAGGGTACTGAGAAGGCCCAGCTGGTAAAACATGAGCAAACCCAGGAGAGTCTTCCGTCACAGAAACGGAGCTGTAGCTAAAGAATGATCTTATCAGGTGGGATTCTGACAGAAGACAGATGGCCCCGTCAGATTAGGATGACTCTGGGAGAGAGTATTTATAAAGGCACCGTGTGTGGAGATACGGACAACCTCAAAGAATGACACGGTAACTCTCCGCTTCAAGGGAAGCGGGTACCCTGGCCCTCGTCTCTCCTCCTGCAGTCTCCTGTGAAGGCTACCCATTCACCACACCCACCCAGCTCGCGGAGTCCATTCACGCGGGACCCAGGGTGGAGGAAGGTCAAGAGTTAGATGGAGAGGAGCCAGGAGAAGCTATCTGGCATTGTGACCTAGGTCCAAGTCAACGCTTTTATTTTTCTGGTAAGAAAAATGATATTGAAAGATGTCTGTGTGCTAGTGGAATTGATCCCACAGAGAGGGAGAGGTTAACAGAGGAGAAAGGGGGTCCTTGGAAGAGTGAGGTATTTGGAAATGTTAGGGGGGTGAACCCAAAGAGCAAGAGGGTTGGCTTGTCTTAGAAAGGGGTGGAGACAGGTCTGTAATTGTTATAGGAGGGAAGGTACAAGTGAAGGCGGGGTTGGGGGATAAATAGAGCGAGTTGGAGGGAATATTGGAGGAAATGTCTGGTTTCATCCAATTTTTCAATAAAGTATAAAACTAAAACATCAGCTGGCGGGGAGGGCAGCTGGAGACTTAAGGAGAGGGGAGGTGTGTAAGCTTTACCTCAAAGAATGAGAAAGCGAATTTACTTAAAGAAAAGATGGGATCATCTGATCTCTTGTACACACCCGGACTTTGTGGTCACATATTTGAAGTGGGCCCTCTAAGCAATATTTTGATGTTTCAACTTCCCAAGGAGCAGGCTCACAGTAAGTGACTTATTGGAGCTCAATCCAGTGTTTTTCTAGGCAAGAATGGCCAAAAAAAAAAAAAAAAAAAAAAAGAGAGAGAGAGAGAGAGAGGAAGATAAGAGGTTTTGCAAGGAATTTATTTTAATGATGAACCATAAAATATAAGCTGGATGAGGAGAGAAGTGAGAGGGAGGGGGGAATAGTGACGAAGTTGTGGAAGGGTGGGTGGGTTTCAGGTCAATGACGTCAGTCTCCAGAAGGCACGTGCTGGAGTGAGTAAGCTAGCAATCCAAGCGGGAACTGTAGGCAAGTGGGATGTAAGACATCAAGATTTGAGAGCGAACACGATTGATGGAGGTGACAGAGACTAAGGCACGAACCTATGAGTAGGTGGCTGGTGTGGAATGGAGGAAGACCTGGTCAGCGCTATGGAGGCCAAAGGCTGAAAGGTCAGTCATAGATGACCCATCTCAATGGGTGCTGAATTTGCCAAGAATGATAACAAGCAGAGGAGGAGAGGAAGAAGTAAGCCAGATGCTCAGTTGAAAGATGAGGAAACTGAGTATCAAAGATACTTATTAACCTGCTCCACTCTCACAACTACAAAAGGGTGGAGACTACATCCAACCCAGGCAATTGGACTCCAAAGTCTATGTCCTTAACTACACATTTCCTCTATTGCTCTTAAATAAATAAATAAAAACGTAGTAAGATATATAATCAAAGCCAACACTTTGGAAGCACTTCCTCTGTGCCTAATATGTTTGGGTAAATAAAGTCTCACGATATGTTTCAAAGCAGCTGGGATGTTTTGAAGGAGGAAAAAAACAGCATGGGAAAAGGAGAGAACCCCATCATCCTTAAACCCTAAGTTCTCTGGGGTGTGAGAGTTGAAACAACCACCAATCAGACTTGTCCCAGAGGACAGAAAGTCTTCAGTTAGATCCTGGAGGTCATGGGCCTTTCACAGAGAAAGTTTGCAGAACAGGGGCTTTGTTCGCGGCTCACTGTGAATTTCAGGGAAGTGCAGGGGGTTAGGAGGGCAGGGAGAGGTGGGAGAGGGTCTGATTTAGGAGGTCTAGAGCCATCTCCATTGGAAAAGGACTAGCTGGTAGCATTGACCTCTGATGGCAACTGAGGAGGAAAGGATGGATTGTGTAATGGAACACGTCCCGGAAGTCTGGGAGTATCAGTGATGAAAGTCTTGGGTGGGAGAGGAGATTTGCACATACAGCCAGGGGAGACCTTCAGGGCACTGGTCTGGTTCGCAAATGTGTTTTATTTGTATGGGTCCAGACCCCAACACTGTTCCCAGTACCCAAGGGAAGACAAAGTCCAGCATTATCTGGCCCCTTGCCTATGTCTCTTACTCAGCAATTTTTTTTTCTTTCTATCTCATGGCACATATAAACTAACTACTAAACATCTATGGCAGGCCAAAAATATATATATATATATATATTTGCAATCTGACAAAAACAATAGGTATAATTTTGATTCATTCACACCAGACGGCCATTGTGGTGTGGGCTGTTGTCACTTTTTTGTTTGACAATCTAAAGGAGAAGAGGTCAGCACCCCTGACTAAACAGGTATTGCATGTCTTAAAAATTCTGGGGCACACCAGTTGAAAGTCACTGCTCCTACTTTATCTTGAACTACGATGCTCCATGGTCACCCAACTCCAACCACATTGGGCTCCATCGCATTCCCCACCCCAGCCAAGCTCTAGCTTTTATGTTTACTATCTTATATCTTCCTAGATACCCTGACCCCCCAACCAATTGCTCGCATGCCTGTCTCTTTCTTCTCACTCCAGGAACTGCTCAGATGGCATCACTTCATTGATGCCTGGGTGGACTGCCTACCTTTAACTCCACACCGCTGTCTCAATCTTTCATCGACTTCATTTCACTCAGAGCACTGGTTAGTATTTGTGTGTTTATTTGTTCGTGTGCAAGTCCCTCAATCATTGTGTATTTGTCCCTGCAGAAGCATGGTCTATATGCCTTGTCTTCAGGCCCTAGCTCTTAAAATAGAAAATGCAGTCAATATTAGTTGGGGGGAAAATGAATTACTGACTACTCAAAAAATTTTTTTTGTTGAAATATCTTTAAAAAATTTTAACACAGGAATCATGACATATCAGAAAAGCCCCCATAATTCATGAACAGCCCTCGATCACCCAGCAAGATCAAGATCTGGCTTTGTACCCCAAGCCAGCTCATCACACTGGATCTGCATCGAAGTGTGTGTGTTCAGTGGCCGAAGCTGAACGGCTCATAAGGGGCTTGAGCAAATATTTGGCTGGCTCATTTGCCAGAGTCATTACCACTGATTAAACAGCAATTAATTATGAGAATTATAGGAGGAGAATGGCCTGCGTGTCCCTGGCCACCTTTTATTTTTGAATGACTTGTGCTGTGTAGGGCAAGTCAGGACATAAAAGTAAAAATAAATCATGTGCTCTGAAGAGCCACGCTGAGGCTTGGACATTAAACCGATGAGATGGTAGGTCATAGTTAAGGTGACCGGACTAGAAGATCCCAAAGAGCATGCCTTTGAACTTCAAACGAACAGATGAAGAAAAGGGTTGTTCGAATAAAAAGAAGAAAAAAAAAGTACTAATTTTTAAAAGAAAAAAAAAAGCATATGGGTTAAAAAATATATAAGATTTACTGCGCTGGGCCAAACAGGGACAAGGCTGCGAAGTGCATCCCGGGAGGAAGCGAGCGCGATAAGCCCCGTCCAGCCCTGAGTAGAGCAGAGGGCAGGGGTTCGGAAGCGAAGGCGGCTTGATCTCTGCCACGCGGTTCATCTGCGTTTCTATTTTCTGGTCAACTTGACCTGTGAGTATTGCTCAAGTGATTTTTGACCTAGTTGTGATGGGGCCGGGGGGGGAGGGGCTGAAGCTTTACAAAACAGAGCTAGTTCGTTCGATTACATTAAAGTTTAGCCACTGTGAAATTCCTTCACATCTGCCCTATTTTTAAAATATATTTTCCCACCTCCATTCAATCAAACCAGTCTTTTCAGTTAATGGCTACAAACCATAGCTTGTTGTTTTGGTGCCTTCCAAAATGAAGAAATGAGTTCAGCAGCCGTTGCCAGGAGTTTGCAACTCTCCACCCATTCTGTGGATGAGCAGAGTAAGCCACAGAATGGTGAAGGAGCCAGCTCATGAGCACAGCTGCCTCGTGGCAGGTGGCAGGGCAGAGGATCTAAGAATTGAGTCAGAAGACCCAAGTTTGAATCCACCTCCCTATTTGCTACTTATGTGACAGTGACCATACCTCCTCTCTCTGCAATAAACAAGATTCTTTCTTCTGATGGAAGTAGTCCTCATCTATAATATGGTGGGAATTCCATAAATTGCATAGACCTTTATCATTCACAAGCTCTATATGAGGACCTGAGGCTACTGTACAGATACAATGCAAAATAGACACTGGAGCCCTGGCTGGGTAGCTCAGTTGGTTAGAGCATCATCCCAATACGCCAAGGTGGCGGGTTCAATCCCCAGTCAAGGCACATACAAGAATCAACTAATGGCCTGACCTGTGGTGGCGCAGTGGATAAAGCGTCAACCTGGAAATGCTGAGGTCACCAGTTCAAAACCCTGGGCTTGCCTGGTCAAGGCATATATGGGAGTTGATGCTTCCAGCTCCTCCCCCCTTCTCTCTCTCTCTGTCTCTCCTCTCTCTTTCTCTGTCTCTCCCTCTCCTCTCTAAAAATGAATAAATAAAAAAATAAATAAAAAGAAAAAAAAAGAATCAACTAATGAATGCATAAATAAGTGAAACAACAAATTGATGTTTTTTTTTCTCTCTCCTCCTCTCTCTCTCTCTCTCTTTCAAATCAATCAGTAAATTAATAAAAGAAACAGATATGTGCCATTCACTCTCAGCAAATTGGTAACTATGATTATCTTACTTAATTAGAACTCAAATATTCTGAGCAGGGGAACTGGGGGAGAAACAGGGCAATTTCTCTTACCCATTGCTAAGGCCGTGAGCATGTTACATCAAAAGGATCAGCAGGCTTTTCTAGGTCCATGTTCTAGGGCTTGCTGTTTCTAAGCTTGAAAATACCCTGAGACAGTATGGAAATGGATGGCTGTCACTATGTTCCCATCATATTTGATTTACATAAACAGGTTCTGGTGTGGGTTTGGCTCTCTGACTGTAGTTTGCCAAGCCCTGGCCTATCACAAAGTAAAAACTCCATAAATCCCATCACTGGCCATTTTTTTAAATCTACAAATATTTACTGAGCACCATCTATGTTGCAGACCTCGTCCTGAGTGTCAGGGCAAAGTGTTGAGAGAAAGGTTCTTGCCGTTCCTAAATGAGTAGTTACCAATATGAAGCCGCGTGAAAGAAACAAATGCGATTCTGAGATTGAGAACAAGCAGAATCCCAGGTCTTCTGACATCAAAGCTCGAGTACTAACACTGCTTATAAGCTACTTGAGGGTGAGAAATACTCTCTCCTGACTAGACTGTATTTTCAGGCACAGTTCTGGGCACATGTGAATCACTTCACTGATAACGGGCTGACTTTACTGTTACAGTCGGGATTTGCGTCGTCATGGAGACTATTGCATAGCCTTGCCTTTTCCTACCTCTGCCGCCTCCTTTCTCTTTGCAGATATAGTGAGAATTAGTAGAACGAGCAAGCTAATTGACATAACTAATTTTGTCTTTGGGCTCAAGACCATGGGCAATACTAAAACCACTTGTTCAATTTCCAAGTCTCAAATGACATTGAGAAAATTTGGGAATAGGCCCTGGCCAGTTTGGCTTAGTGGTAGAGCGTCAATCTGCCACGTGGATATCCTGGGTTTGATTCCTGGTCAGGTCACACAGGAGAAGTGACCATCTGCTTTTCCACTCCTCCCTTTCCCTCTTCTCTCTCTTCTCCTCCCACAGCCATGGCCCAATTGGTTTGAGTACATCAGCCCTGGGTGCTGAGGATGGCTCCATGAAGCCTCCATCTGAGGTGTTAAAAATAGCTCAGTTGTAAGTATAGTCCCAGATGGGCAGAGCATCGGCCCCAATCGGGGGTTGCTGGGTGGATCCCAGCCGGTGCGCATGCAGAAGTCTATCTCTCTATCTCACTTGGAAAAAGAAGAAAAAAAATAAAAGGGAAAAAAAGGAAATTTGGGAACAAATAGAAGGAACTCATCCCAAAGCCTTGTCTTCACCTAGATGCCCCAGGAAAAGTAGAGCCTGAACAAGGACCTGCAGAAAGTTCATTTTGGAGAAGCGATCCCAAGGAACAGAGGAGGGTTGTGAAGAGTAAAACAGAAAGTGAGGGGAGCCTATCTAGAGTGCACTTTCTAGCTGATCACCACTGTGGGCAACCAGGGCTCAGCCCCATTCACAACCTTCTGAAAAGCCGTGTAGAATGCACCACAGATTGCTACCTGGGAGATATAAAGGGAATAATTATCCGCCTGCTCCCATCCCCCATTGTTATCTCTCCCATACTGTAAGGGCTGCATATACCTCAGAATCTCTACACAGGCTCCTTTAGGTACTTTATATCAAACATGTCGTAAAGGCCCAGGGAGAAAGTAAGCATTACTGGGTGTGGCTAGGGGCAGATGCTGCTAGGTCTGACCTGCATGATAGTTGGTTACTGCAGCAATGGCTGAAGTAGGAAATGTGACCAAGAAGAAAAATGGGGTGAAAGAGGTGTCCAGTCCAACCCTGTACATACATTCAGCCAAAATACAGCAGGTGCACTAAGGAAAGATCTATTCTTTACCCAGAGCAAATGATCGGCTCTCTGCCTTCCACCAGTACTCCTCTCCAACCTTCCTCCCCCGAACACGATAATGATAATGTACCACCTCTGTGTTCTCATGTGAGATAACTGAGGCGATACAACCAAGGACTGACTCTTTATTCTCCCCTTTTCTCAGATAAGGAAACCGAGCTCAGATAAGCATGGAGGATCAATTGTCTAAGGCAGCACTGGCCAATGGGACTTTCTGCAATGACAGAACTGTGCTCTACTACACGGTCCAGTCCAGTAGCCATTTGCCATATGTAACCATTGGCACTTGAAATATGGGTCATGCGACTAAATAACTGAATTTTTCCTTTTCATTTTAATTAAATGAATTTAAATCTTAATAGCCACATGCGGGCAGTGGCTACCCTATGGGACAGAGCAGCACTAGACACGGTGCCATCATGTCTTATATATATTGCCTTCAGAGTATTTCTTTTTTTTTTTACTGTTGAAGGCAGTGGGAGATATGCGTTGACTTTTTGCCTCATTCTTATTTACATATCTAGTTCTAAATTTAGATATTTCACATGCATTGTTGCTACCACCTGGTTGTTTTCCAGTCTTAACAGTGATGTGAAAAGGAGGAACTCACCCCGCACAGCGCAGAATTACTAATGCAAACTGAGGCCGCAAGGGTCCTCTCAGGCACTGAACAAAGAGCAGCTTCACCTCCTCCGTCTGCCTACCTTGTGTTCCTGTTTTCAGTTTGCCGTGGGACACAAGACTGTTCTGTGCTCCTCCGCATGGGGGGGGGGGGGACGAGCGGCACACCCACCATTACAGCCTGCGCCCTGGGAAACCACCCTGAGATACCATTTGTGTAAAGTGAAGTTCGCACAACTCGGGAGAATCTGTGACGAATGGATGGGAGGTGGAGAGACTCAGATGCAAGCCCTCTGAGCTAAGCCCGGGACTTTTCACTTTCTGCTGTACCGCTTCTTAATTCAAGTATGATAAGTATGTCAAATCCTGGTGCATTCGATAAATGATTCAAGAGCGACTAAGTTACGGTACAATTGTTCTTTAAATATTTATGTGTTGTCAGGGAGGAAAGAGGCATTTTAAATCCGAGACAGTAGCAGATCATCCATCCTGCGTCGTTAGAGAACCAGGCACTTCTCCTTGTGTATTTTTCAGAAAACAGAAGCCGATCTGAAGGTTTCAAGACGGAGGTTGCTAACATCCCACTTACTTTGGCTGGTGATATTTCTGAAAGCACTCTCTCACTTTCTTTAACAGAATATCTCAAACATTTTTAGTGTTTCATCCATTTACCTATTCATTCATTCTTTCAACAAATATAAAATAAACTCTTCCCATGGGCCATGCACTGGGAAAATGAAAGGCTCTGGCTCAGGGGTAGATCAAGCAAATAAGTCATTCTGCTTTCACGGCACTCAGCAGTCTCAAACCGCCGGCCTCTGGCCTCCCCTTCGTATTCGGAATAGCACAAATATCCTGCAAACACTGTCATACAAGGATAGGTTCCAGAGCTGTGCTCTCCCACAGAAATGTAATGTGAGCCCCTTTAAATTCTCTAGAAGTCATGTTTTAAAAAGTGAAGGAAGCCCATCAATAGATGACTGGATAAAGAAGATGTGGCACATATACACTATGGAATACTACTCAGCCATAAGAAATGATGACATCGGAACATTTACAGCAAAATGGTGGGATCTTGATAACATGATACGAAGCGAAATAAGTAAATCAGAAAAAAACAGGAACTGTATTATTCCATACGTAGGTGGGACATAATAGTGAAACTAAGAGACATTTACAAGAGTGTGGTGGTTAGGGGGGGGGGGGGGGGAGGGGGGGAATGGGAGAGGGATAGGGGGTGGGGAGGGGCACAAAGAAAACAAGATAGAAGGTGACAGAGGACAATCTGACTTTGGGTGGTGGGTATGCAACATAATTGAACGACAAGATAACCTGGACTTGTTATCTTTGAATATATGTATCCTGATTTATTGATGTCACCCCATTAAAAAAAATAAAATTATATAAAATAAAAAAAAATAAAAATAAAAAAGTGAAGGAAAGAAGCAGGTACAATTAATTTTAATAATATATTTTAACTTACATCTTCAATGTTATCATTACACCATGTATGCAGTATTTAATAATCACTAATGAGGTGGTTCTGGCCAGTGGCTCAGTGGATAGAACATTGGCCATAGTGTAGATGTCTCAGGTTCAATCCCCGATCAGGGTACACAGGAGAAGCAACTATCTGCTTCTCTCCCCTTCCCTCTCCCCCTGTTCTCCCTCTTTCCCTCCCGCAGCCGCAGCCAGTGGCTGGACTGATTTGAGCATGGCCACAGGTGCTAAGGATAGCTCAGCTGGAGCACATCAGCCTCAGGTACTAAAAATAGCTCCATACTCAAGCATCAACCCCAGACAGGGTTGCTGGGTGGATCCCAGTTGGGGCACATGTGGGAGTCTGCCTCACTATCTCCTCTCCTCTCACCAAAAAAAGATCACTAATGAGGTAGTTTACATTCTTTTTTTATTCATAGTATTCAAAGTTTCATGTATATGTGCATTTTATAAAAAAGCACACCTCGGTTCAGACTGGCCACATTTCAGGTGCTCAACAGCTACATGTGACTTTTGTACTGGACATCAAAATTCCAGAACTGATAAAGTATTAACGATCCATCGCCCCTTCACTGAATGGGAGCAGGCACTCCACTAGTTTAACTTCACCCCCTGCTTCCCGTACTTTCTCACCTTCCTCCTCACTCTCAGACGGCCCGTTCTCCTTCACTGTTGGTAGAAATGTTCTCATTTCCAGCAAATGCCAGGGCCTCCTGTTGTTCATTTATTCTTACAATCCGATGTAAGCTGGGAACGTTGATAATCAAACAACTCTGTCTAAAAAACAAGTCTCTCTTATTCGGTCAAGGCTAAAGAGACTTTTTGGTGAACACATGGTATAAGCATTAACGTGTGAGATTTCTAACACAGCTCTGACTTCCCCAGAACGCTTGTGCATCTTCGTCCCAGCCTCCGTCCACTCACTGCTTTCCCGAGGGCAGTCCTCGGATCAGCAGTCTCGGCGTCGTCTGGGGATTTGTTAGAAAGCAGAGTAGTGGGCCCCCGCCAAGACCTGCTGGATCAGAAACTCTGGGGACACGGTCTAGCAACCTCTGCTTTAACAAGCCCTCTGGGTGACTCTGGTGCCACTAAACCTTGAGAACGGCTGTTCCAGAAAATTCAGACTGCTATATACACGGACTTCAGGTGGATAAGTATCCTTTACTCTTTTTAAATTTAGTGTTCTAATTACTTAGAGAAACATGAAGATAAAGAATACTTTTTTTTTTTTCATGGAATTTGGTATTAAAAATTGTGTTGGTTAACACAGTGGTCCCCAAGCCCCGGGCTGCGGACTGGTATCAGTCCATGAGCCATTTGGTACCGGTCCACAGAGAAAGAATAAATAACTTACATTATTTCCGTTTTATTTATATTTAAGTCTGAACAATGTTTTATTTTTTAAAAATGACCAGATTTCCTCTGTTACATTCGTCTAGGACTCACTCTTGACGCTTGTCTCGGTCACATGATACATTTATCCATCCCACACTAAAGGCCGGTCAGTGAAAATATTTTCTGACATTAAACCGGTCCATGGCCCAAAAAAGGTTGGGGACCACTGGGTTAACAGACATATTTGTTTTCTATTGTTGCTGTAATAAATGACCATGAACTTTGTGGCTCCAAACGACATACATTAATTTTCTTGGCACACTGGGAGTCAGAAGTCCCAAATGGGTTTCGCTGGGCTAAAGTCAAGGTGTCATGTCAGCGGAGCTGTATTTCTTCTGTGGACTCTTAAGGGAAGCTGTTTCTTTGCCTTTCCAGCTTCTAGAGGCCTCCTGCAGTCCTTGGCTAGTGGCCTCCCTGTCTTCAAAGCCAGAAACATCTAGCTGAGTCTCTCTCACATCACATCTCTCTGGCTTTCCTATGTTCCCTCTGTCTTTCACTTTAAAAAGCCCTGTGATGACCTTGGGTCCCCTGGATAATCCCAAATAATCTCCCCATGATATGGCTGATTAGCAATGATAATTTCACTTGCAATTCCCCTTTGACATGCAATTTAACATAGTCACGGGTTCTGGAGTTTAGGATGCTAGCATCTTGGGAGCCATTAACCTGATCACCACACCATATGATTAATGAGTTACTGATGTACCTTCATGCAAGATTTCAAAAACTTATGTAGCCCCTGCACATTTTTAGGTTGACATCTAGCATTTTTCATTAGGGTTGAAAAGGATGTGCTTATACTTTGTAAATCTCAATATCTATCCCACTCTTAAAACTACCTAAATGAATTTAAATGTCACGATGATTTGATACAGCCATTATCTGTTTAATTTCTTTTGCAATGCGCATAGAACCTTCTATCCAGCAGCTGAGATTATATATCATCCTTTTTGTCCTTGCAAGAATGTTCTCACTTTCTTCTCCCAGAATCAGAGAATGTTATATATTTTCATATTTCAGGGTCTTTCATTGATAACCCCACCATCTTTGTCTACAACAAAATTATCAACCTAAATAAGTAGTTATAGGTAAATAGCTAGACAAACAAATAAATAATGTATACATGTGTGTGCATTAAATTTCCTGTGATCACTAGGCTTTGTGAGTGCAAATATTTTCCTCTATATTGAGTTGTCAATACAACTAATATGAGTAAGACATATAGCTAATAATATTATGCACTTCATACATTTTTTAAACTGAAAGTAAAATTTTATTGATAAGACACCTCTTTGTTGTGGATGGGGTGGACCCTGCTAGTGGAAAGACTAAGGGAACACCCAGTATTCTCTAAAGAAAATATTGATGGGGGGGGGGGGGTCTGGACGAAAGAAGGTGAAGGGATTAACCACGTAGACACACACAGTCGCGTGGTGACAGCCAGAGGGGAACAGGGAGCATAGGGACAGACAGGGACCTCGCTTGGAGTGAGGGATGCACAATGAAGTGTGTAGACGGTGTTAGATTGAATTCACACTTGAAACCTGTATGGTTTGGCGAACCATGTCATCCCAATGAATTAAAACTAAAATTTCAAAAATAATAAATCACAAATTTTAAAAAGAAAAGAATATTGAGCAGTTCTTGTCATCGGGAGGGGAGATCAAAAGGTAGGCAGCCCAACAAAGTAAGAAAAGGATTACAAAGTGTTTACAGGTGAATTATTTAAAATATTTTAAAAGATTTTTCTAGCCCTATGTCAGCTTTACTAATGGTGTAATTTGCCGTGCTCTCTTTTCTTATAAGATATTCATTTTCACAACTAATTCTGTATTCATGACTCTGTGTGCTTTTTAAAAAGGAGCCTCTTGAATTATTTTTTTAACCTAAAAATACAACTCAATAAGTGCTTGTCAGGCTAAAAGGAAAGGGACTCATTCCATCAAATGGAAGACAATTAATATTAATTAATTCCTCGTGCATGCCAGCCCCTTATTAAGACTGTTTGGAAACAGTGTTAGTTACATTTACCTCTCACAAAACAGGCAACCGAATAAAAATATGCAAAGCCTTATGCGTGTACATTAACATCCATATTTTACTGCATAAAACAACAATGCAGAATTAGAGCCCAGGAGTTTCTGACAAGGAGTGGTAACTCCCACCAAGTCATTATTCATGTAGACAGGGCTTAGGTCATGCATGGTGTGAAATTGAGCGGAGCAAGGAGTAGGTGGAGGGCTCAGCACCGCGGCGGCCGAAGGAAAGCTTGTTCCGTTTTTACACGGGGTGGTCAGGGTGCCTCGTTGAGGCGGTTCTTGAGCAGAGAGTTCAGAGGGACGTGAGAAATTGGTTCTGCCAACATCAGAGGCAAGAGCGTTGAAGGCAGAGGGACGGTAAATGCAAAGGTTCTGGAATGCACGGACCAAAACGAGGGCTCTAAATAAGGGCTGCACAGGAGAACAGGGAGAGCTGGGGTTGGGCGTGGTTTGCAGCTCACAGAGGCCCCTGTGTGTCTCTGTAAGAAACTTCGTTTCTCTTTTGAGCAAATTGCACAGCCGTGGAAGGAAGGATGCACAGGAATGACCTGATCTGACACCTAACCTCCAAACTGACCCTGGTGGCTGGATGGGGAAGAAGCTGAAACCGGCACGGGTGGAGGCGGGGGCCACGGAAGGAGGCAATTCCCGTAATCCCGGTGTGATTAGGAGGACGACGGCACGGGTGGGGAGAAATGGCCCCAACACGGACACCTCCCGCAGGCGGAACCATAGGATTTACTGGTGGTTGGTATCTGTAACATATGAGGCAGTTACTGTTCCGGGTTCTTCACACAAATCATCTGTAATCTTCATGTCAACCCAACCCTAGAGGCAGGGTGGCAGAACCCAGAGTAGAAACAAGATCTTGCCTGCCCCAAAGCCCTCTGTGTCACCGCCATTAGCAGTTTCATTCCCTTGGGCAACAAGAGTTTACTCTGGTGAAGGAGTTGGCATGTGCCGGAAGAGCAAGAGCACTCAGAATGCTAGAGACAGGTGAGTAATCCAGCGAGAACTTACAGAGGTGAGAACGGGGAGAGTGGGTGGTGAGAATGCGCCGAGCTGAGGCGGGAAGAGGCAGGTGGGCCCTCGGACGGCACGAGAAGAATCTGGACTCTTGTTCTCCATCCTCCCAAAAGTAGTGGAAAGTCATCAAAGAAATTTGATCAGAGAATGACAAGGTCAGATCTGCCTTTCTAAAGATCACTCACTGTCACCCCCAGAGGCAGGGGTGGGACGCGGAGCTTTGAGGAAACCCAGTGGGAAATACTGAGAATACAGAGGGTTGCAGTAGGGCAGTGTGGTGGGGAGGCGGGGGGAAGAGCAGGTTGGAATGAGCTGATAGACCTAAAATTGTTTTCAAGTAGAGGGAATCCCAATAAAAATAAATCAGTATTATTCTCATTTTCTCTCCATCTGCCTACCATTCTTAGAACTAACAGTAACACCATCCCAAGTGTGTATGCTGGTAAATTTCATATTTTTGGTCTTGCATACTCCTCTATTCCTTCTACAGCATTAGAGGACATTCCGACAGGAGGCTTTTCAAGTTCTATCTGTTTGGGTCTCTTTCTCATAACGGTACCCTTGTGCACTCTGGACATTAACTTCCTCCAGAGCTCAAGCCCTGTTTAGGGAAGTTGAATGGCCAGAGCTTTGTTGAATCTCCAAACAACTTCTTGGACTGAAAGGTCTTGAAGAATACAGCAAGGACTGGTATAGAACCTGGCTCTGTCACTTACTAGCCCCAGAAAATCACATCAACTCTCTAAACCTCATTTCCCTAATCTGTAGATTGGGAATCCCAATACCCAACTCATGGTAGATGATTTGCTAGCATGGGAGAATGAAGTCTGTAAGATGCCTTGTGTGAAGCTCAGCTCACTTGCATGCAAGGTCCCCAAGAGAAGAGATTGATTAATACTTGCCTGCCTTGTTGTTTTTTGTGTGTGTTTTTGTTTTTGCTTACTCCTTATATGAGTGTCATGATACCCACTCAGTTCTGCTCTATAGAGCCCTCATGGGAATCAGAAATCCTGAGAAAGCTCAGTTACGAATTCCATACACAACACTGGCATTAGCATGTGCAGTTTCCCAAAGCCTTTCATTTACATGAATGAATTGAGCCTTCTGGGAAGCTAAGGGATGATTCTGACCACACCACCATCACCATCACCATCACCACCACCATGACCACCATCACTACCACCACGACCACCATCACCACCACCATCACCACCACCACCATCACCACCATCACCACCACCATTACCATCACCACCACCACCATCACCACCACCACCACCACCATTACCATCACCACCACCACCATAACCACCATCACCACCATCACCACCATCACTACCACCACGACCACCATCACCACCACTACCACCATCACCACCACCACCATCACCACCACCATCACCACCATCACCCCCATCACCCCCATCACCACCATCACCACCACCACCATCACCACCACCATAACCACCATCACCCCCATCACCCCCATCACCACCATCACCACCACCACCATCACCACCACCATCACCACCACCATCACCATCATCACCACCACCACCATCACCACCACCATCACCACCACCACCACCATCACCCCCATCACCACCATCACCACCACCATCACCACCACCACCACCACCACCACCACCATCACCATGATCACCATCATCACCACTACCACTACCACTACCATCACCACCACCATCACCAAAGAGGAAACTGAAATGGAGGAGGCAAGAATAATAAAGCTGCGACTGGGATCAGATGTATCCAGTGATGTAGTGTCTGCTTTCCTGAGCCGTGGAGTGATAGTAGGGTAGTCAGGACTCTCCCTTGGGCATAGGGGAAGTGTTGTGTTGGGAAAGAGTTGGGGACCATGCCCTCAAGCACATGGAAGACAATAGGCAGTATGCCAAGCTTCTCCCTGGTTCCTGGTGGGGCAATTATCCCATTTTAGAATCTGCATCTACATGCTTACTGTCTCCCTAGAGTCTTGCCTGGGCCACAGCAATTCGACCTCTTCATTGCATTTCTTTCTTTCCTTTTGTGCCCCAGTGCACGTTGTCTCATCCACTGTCCTTGCCATCCCTACACGCCTGGCCGTGTCATTTATAAAGGCATCCACCAGGCCCGAGGTGCCTCCTTCTCCTTCATTCCCTTTCTGTCCTTCGGCTCCATCCTTCCCCATGCCTGAGTTAACGAGAGAAGGAAACAAAATAAACCCACCCACATGATTTATGCCACACAAGCAATTAAAATTTAACATCTTTTTCTTCCGCCCAGGACAAAACACTTTAATTATACTGAAGCGATCTGAGTGCTAAAGGCAAACCTGTACTGACAGAAGCCAGAGCAAATACACCCTCATCCTGAGCTGGCGATAACAGGAGACAGCTTTCTGTAGAGTGAGGGCCTGAGGTCAGGAGAGGGGCGGACCTAGGTCCCAATTCCAGTCTTCCATGTTCTTCTTAACTCTGGGATCCTGTACAAATAACCATCTTGTCTCCCAGGAAAAGTATTGCTGCTACTGAGATACTGAAGTATTACCCCCTTAGAGATGAGACAAATCATATAACTAATTGCATTTCGCTCTTTGCCTTGGCCACTAGAAGGCTCACAGCTTTGTCTGTAACTCAATTTAAATAACAATAGAGGATCCCATGAATCTACATCAATCCTCACTTAACCTCTGGTTTTCATCTTCTCCCTTACTCATATTTTTCATGATTTTGACTTATTTTATGTTTAATATACATAAATTTCCTTTTTATTAAATGAACATGTAAATGTATTTTATTGGTGTTCAATAAACCATAATCTTTACAAATCAAAGCAGAGATCAATCAATAAATAATCTCTCTGCACTTCCATGTTCAGACCTATAAATGTGAATAGATTCCCCTGCCGCCTGGCATTGCTGAAGATGAAATGAGATGACTTACCTTCAGTTTTTAGCAGAACCTTGAACATAGATGATGCCTATTAAAGATGAGACTTCGTCCTTAGCTGAGATGAGAAAGAGTTGGCAGCCTTGTGTGGCCCATTGGCACACTTTCAATTAGATGTGGCATATCTGAGGTGTGGGAACAGGGAAAAGTTAAAATAGCCCACAGAAACATGAGCGCCCCACAACCTGTCCCAAAACTAGGTGCAAAGATTCCATTCTTCTTATACTCTAAGATTCTCTCAAGCTTCACTGCAAAATCATGAACGTTTCTGTGAGGTTGGTGTTCAACAGGCCATGAGTGTGGGCAAGTTCTTAATCTCTCTTAAGCTTCAGTTTACTCATCTGGAGAGTGAGAATAATATCACCTTCCTCTTTAGGCTCTAGGGAAGAGTATGTGACATGAAAAATGTCAGTTGCTCAGATCATACCAATGGCTCGATTAAACTTACCTGCTAACTTTAAGCCCAATAATTAGTACTGTTGTTATTCCTTGTGATTTACATGAACTTATCCTCGAATCTGCCCAATTTAGAAAGGAAAACATTATCATCTCCATTTTGCAGATACGGAAGTTGAGGCTCAGAAATGTTTCATGACTTTCCCAGTTTGAAGAGTGATAGAGACAGGTAGGAGAATTTTTTCTTGCAAAGGTTTTATAGTCACCTGAAGTTATAGGATAAACTTCAGAAATATTATAACTTTAGGTCCAGTCGACACCAAACTTGTATTTTGAACGCAAATAATGCGACGACAGGATGTCCATCATGTGGACAAGACAGGCTCATTGCAGACATTCTGGAACTGCTCCTTTTTAACAGCTTTATTGAAGAATAATTGATATACAAAAAATGCACATATTTAGTGTGTACAATTTGATGAGTTTGGACATATGCAAATACCTGTGGTATCATTACCACAATCAAGGTGATAGATCCAACACTTCCCAGTTCCTTATGCCCCTTTGTTGTTGCTGTTTTGTTTGTGGTGTGTGTATTCATGTGTGTGTCAAGAACACTCAACATGAGATCTACAGGGGGTCCTTGGTTTACGATACAGTTCCATTCCTACGACAGTGATGTAACCCGAATTTTGGTGTAGGTCAAAACACACCCTAGCCTAAGTGACTTACATGTCCTAACACAGTTGTAAAATTATAACCTAGAACATAAAAACACAACTAAGCCACGGAAAAAGGAAAAGAACATAAATATATTGTACTGTACACGTTACTGCATGTTCTTCCGCGTGTGCAACCAAACTAATTCACCCACATGGTCTGCAAGTACAACGCTAACAGCAGTGTAAACAGAAATACTCGCATCTCAATTTTTTTAAGTTTTTATGGGAGTGAGTGTTGTAAACTCGAAACATCATATATTGAGATTGTCGTAACCCGAGGACTCCATGTACTTTCTTAAATATTGAAGAACACAATACTGTATTGTTAACCACAGACAATACATTGTACAGAAGATGTCTAGAATTTATTCATTTAGCAACGCTGAAACCTTATACTGGTTGAGCAACAATCACATGTCTCCCCCATCCCCCAGTCCCTGGCAAACAGCTTCTTTGATTCTGACTCCTCTACATATCTCAGATAAGAGGAGTCATGAGGCATTTGCCCTTCTGTGACTGGCTTATTTCACTTAGCACAATGTCCTTCAGGTTCATCGTGTTGTCGCAAATGGATTCCCTTCAATCTTAAAGCAGAATACTATTCCAGTGTATGTGTATGCCATATAGTCTTTACCTGCCCACCCGGCCTGGG
Source organism: Saccopteryx leptura (assembly GCF_036850995.1). Taxonomy (NCBI): domain Eukaryota; kingdom Metazoa; phylum Chordata; class Mammalia; order Chiroptera; family Emballonuridae; genus Saccopteryx; species Saccopteryx leptura. The sequence continues at coordinate 361,174,725 of NC_089505.1, forward strand.
CTCTCGGGTTGTTTCCATAGCTTGGTTATTGTGAGCAATGCTGCACTAAATATGGGAGTGCAAATACAAGTGAGGGCTGCAATGCAAAAGTGAAAACAGGAGGTTCATGTGGAGTCACACGTGGGGGACAAACTAACCCCTGTTAGGCTAAGGGGAAACTTACATTTACAACTGCTTCCCCCCTCATAGAGCTCTCGGTTGAAAGGTAAAGCTCTAGGTGTCACTGAGACTTGGGGCCTTTGCAGCCAAAACATAACTGGGGTCAAATCCCAGGCTTTGGCATTGTTCACATATTAAATCTTTCTGATTCTAATGATACCTACCGCCTAAGTTTAACCCAGCTACTCCAGTCTTGTCTGAAGGCTGGATGAAACTCTGAGTCAAATAAATAAGGCTTACTCATCAAAAAGTCTGAGACATTTTCTTGTTAACACAGGATAATTTTCAAGGCAGCTGCTGGAGGATTCAGGTTACTTACAGGGGCAGATGCGTAAGTGAGGATAAAAATGTCTTTTCTGACCGAGAGGGGACTAGTCCACTTTGCATCCCATAGGATATTCACTCACTTCATCCATTTTCATCAAACCACCACATTCTTCTCTCTTAAAAAGAATGACATTCAACTGATTCCATGCTAAAAGAGGCTCTCATAGGAGCTGCCCTCTCCCATCAGGGAGATATTGTAAGGATTATATCAACTTCCATTTCTGCCCATTTTTCATGGGGATTCTCACATTACCTACTCCTTGGAGATTTGGAAGATTTGCATTGCCTTCATACACCCCCAAAACTCAGCATGATCTGTTCAAAATTTTACTAGTCAGCATGGAAATAAAAAAAAAAATGGTACATCATGTGCAATGATAAACTACCCCATGTGGTTTGGATAAATTAAATACTTTAAGCTTTCAGTCTCCCTAATGATTTGGAAATGAAACAGCTGTGATTTATGGCTCTAGCTGATAGGCTAGATCTGAAGTTTACACTTTGAAAAATGCCGTATTTAAGTTCCCCTATAAATAAAAAATCATATCACTCTAAAAATCCAGCCTAAGATATGTCTGTAATAAATTAGAAGTCCTCATATTGGGTGGGGACCTCTCCAGGACTGATGTCTTTCTTCTTCTAGAAAAACGCACTGAGTGAAGCAGACAGACCCAGGCTGTGTCTACCTGCTGCTACCTAACCGACAGTCACATCCCTTTCTGTCAATCATCTGTCCACTCACCTGAATGATCACTGTCAGACCTGCCTGCATCATATCTGATGTGAAGACTTCATGTGACTTTTAAGCCCAGATTCACTGTCAGATGGTTTTTCAAAGGCTTGTTCTCTTGTTTCTTGTGCTTTTTTGTTTGTTTGTTCATTTACATGTCAAGACTGCCCTTGGCTCTAGTTTGTTTTCCAAAATAATAATAATCACAACAGAACAGAAGCAGGTAAGAACAATGATGCATACTGGTGAGGGGGAAGCGGTTGCAGAGAAGTCTGCTGACTCAGGATCCAGTTTGACTTTGAACTCTTTATCTATGACCTTGTGCTAATTCCTTGCCCTCCTTAGATCTTTACATTAAAGGACTCCTAACTGTCCTTCTTTTGCTCCCAATTAGAGCCCAGGGTGTAGAGTGGAGCAAACCTAAATTCAAACCGTTCAGCAAGTTACTTGTCCACTCTGAGTCTGAATTTTCCCAGGTAGACTATGGAAATAATTATCCCTACTCCACAGAATCCTCAGGAAGATTAGACCAGAAAATATATGCCAAGCGCTTACCACCATTCCTGGCAGATAATCACTCCATAAAAGTAGTTGTCATTATTATTTTTATTATTACCAAGATTTTGATTATTCTGTTAGACAATCACCTCCCACTAAAGGAAAAGAAATAATCATTAGAAGCTTCAGGGAAGAGGTGACATTAAAACCACAGTCTTCTCTCGTGTCTGTGTCATAGGCACAGCACCCACGCCAGTAAGGGGGGAAGGAATTAAGAAGTATCCCGAGTCTTCATGAGCCTCAACGCTCACTGGAAACCACCGACGTCCTCACAGGCCTGGACCCGAATTTCTCTGTCCCTAATTAGGCCGCAGGGATGGGCAAGTCTTCTAATCTTTCTGAGCTCAGTGTTGGCATCTATAAAATGAAGCCGTAATCCCTACTTTACACATGGTGGTAGCTTTACACATGGTGGTAGTGAGCCTTAAGTCAGTGTTCAAAAAAATAACAGTTGCTAATATTACTATTATTGTTTCCATTGTTGACTTTCTGGGACTGCTTCCCTGCCCCTGCTAAACGCGAAACCACCTGGACCCCGCGCTGGCACGTTTCCTCCGGAGTGCCCTTTCTCCCTCGGCTTCGGCTTTGGTGTGGCGCCCGCTCGGCAGGCCGCGCCCACTTAGCCTCTTCCAGTTCCTCTGCTTGGTTTTCACAGAAACCCTCAGCTCGCTGAGAAGGCCCCTTGTCTCATTTATGATGCATGAAGCCTTGAGTATACAGATGGTATTATATAAATGTTTAATAATCACCATATGGTTGCCCCGGAAATTCTGTCACTCAACGAGGAACACAGACTGCAGGCTTCTGGTGTGTGGAGTGGGTGGAAAGGCCGACCTCCGCAGCCCTGTTCCTCCCGCCCTGTCGGTGCCGCGTCGTAAAACCCAGAGAGCCAGCGCCCGCCAGCCTGTGGGTGTTTCCGGACCACACTGCGGAGGGCTGGGAAAAACGAAATGCCTCCTACGTTGGGTATCACTCTTCTGTGTCAAAGACTGCTCAGGTGCTGCTGTGCTACCCCAGTGCCTCTTTTAATTGTCCTGCTACACACAGTGCGTTGTTTTTATATGACTGAGTGACCCCGGGCTTCTCGGTTGGATCCACATCCATCGCGATCCCTTCCTCAGGGCCCTTTCCTTAAAGGGCCTGCGGTAGCCATTTATTTGTAAGATGCTGCACTTGGGGGTGGAGTTGCATCTGTAATGGGGAGAGACAGTGCATTTGACAAATGGGAATCATGATTGTCTGGCCTCCTGACAGTTGTTGATGTGTTCTGCTGACCTGTAAATGTCGCAGCTGACTGATTACAGTAATTGATTGGGAAAATATTTGTCCAGAGCTTTCTAATGAAAGAGAAAGCGGAGAAGGCAAGATTGTCGGAGCTCCTGGGAGCTGGATTTCAAAGAACGGGAGGAACACTGAGCCACGTTATAGACAATCACTGAGTTCCAGACCCCCAGCTGCAAAATGAAACTGCAGTTCCTCTGGCCGACATTTGCAGAGCCCTACTATGTGCAAGGTCAGAGATCAAACACTGATGATTTACGAGTAGACTGTGACCCTTAGGCTTGGCTGACATGTCCTCTTTAGCTGACTGGCCCTGTCCTGTTGTTACAATTGGAAGCAAATTGCCAATATTTAAAATCAGGCTATTCACATGAAATTAGATGTTTAGCATCTCTTGGAAAACTCAGTATTTGGTAGCACTGAGCCAGCATGTCTGCAGAGCAACGTTGGTCTCAATTTGGATAGTTCTGCCTCTTGGAAACGGGCTGTGTGCTCCCAGTTTGCCCGTCCCTACCTCTTCCTTACTTTATTCGTTAGTGTTAGTCTTCTGAACCCTGGAGGGTCCCCAGAGTGAGATCTCTGTTTTAGGCTTTGATGACACAAACGTGAACAAAATATGATTCTGGGCCTTGCCTTAATTAGTCTAATTGTTTACAACAGTAAATACCAAATTTCTGGCAAAGAAGGACAATTAGCTCTCCTGGTTAATTGAAGATCTTGCACACTAAAGCCATCCTATATCTGTTTGGATGGCTACCATATGCAAAAACCAGTGTAAAAATCTTTGCAATCCTGTCTCCAGTGGTGGTGGGGATTGTAGTTGAAGGGGGACTAGAGTTGGAAGTGGCACGCCTGGGCATTGATTTACAGTGAGTCACTAGATTGCTGGTGACCTTGAGTGAGTAGCTCACTTTTCTAGCAATCCTGTCCCTCTAGATCCAACAGGGTAAGAGATCAGAAAGTGTGCTAGAAACTGTAATGCTCTCTCCCCGGGGGCAGCGAACTAAAGCAGCCTAATTCTGTAAATAAAGTTTTATTTGAGCACTGCCACATCCATTTCTTTGCATATTGTCTGACTATTTTCACATTTACCATAGCAGAGCTGAGTGGCTGGAACCGAGACTTAGATATGTACAATCAAGCCCATGACCCCTGCTCTATAGAGAAATTTGGTATAAAAATAATAATGTACCCTGTCATGAAATGTAACTTTCTCTGCCTTGAGAAGGCATTTCAATATTTGCAGAGCCTACCAATCACTACTATGATGCTTACTTTCTCAGAGATTTCAAATAGGCTGACGTGTGTTGATGAGCTTTCTGCTTGATAGAATCACGTTTCCTTTCCTAGGGGGCATAGACGTCCTGAGTTCTTCCACAGCTGGACCACAGAGTGTGCATGGCCTTAAACGAAACTTGGCCCAACCCCCAAACCCCCAACCGGACTTCTCTTCCTGGAATGACTTTCGAGGGAGTTGGAGCCCACTTGTGCCCTCTGAGACACCAGTGAGTAGGAGACGAAAGGGTCCTTCGAGGAGAGATAAGAAGTATGACTTGTTTGGGACTCTACCGAGAGACAGGTTACAGAAGGTGAGAGGCAATGTCACCCCGTGATGAGGGGTTCAAACCCAAGCAGAAGACTACGGGAGTTCAAATCATTTTTCTTTCTGTTACTTACTGGTTACGTGACATTAAGCCAATGCTTAACCTTGTTGTGCCTCATTTTCCTTATCTGCAAAATGGGAAGAATGGAAAGACCCATCTCACAGAGGTTTAGAGGATTAAGTGGGGGCAATCATCACAAGACAGTGTCAAAGTATACGTTCTGGATGCCTTGGTACACGTGAGCACCAAGGTCTGGTTGATGTGGTCAGCATCACTATATCTGAATATGAACTCCAGAGCAGTGGTTTTCAAAGTATGATCCCCAGGACACCTGGTTCAGAAATACCTGGCCTTTCTTATTAATACAGATCCCACGGTCTTGCCCCAGACTTCTGGAAACAAAATTGGTTGTTGGGGGAAGAAAGGTGGACTCTTTAACAAGATCCCCAGATTATTCTGATAAACCCTGAAAGTTGAGACTCTGCCCTAGGGAAAGCAGCCCTGTCTCTCTGCACACTGTGCCAGACACAAATCCTGAAAGAGGGAATTTCTGTCCAGCACAATGCGTGACAGGCCTGGTGAGAGCAAGCGGCATGAATTATGAATCTCCTCTTGTCAGAAAGAACCCTTCAGGCAAGTAAGACCTGCTTTGGCTTTTATCGGAGCTGAAGAAAACAGGGCAACCCCGAGAGCTGTTCCTCTGGACAGCTGCCCCAGGAGGCCGCTTGGAGATCACTTCCTGCTCCGATGCCCAGACCCGCACTCCAGCTAATTGAGTCCGGATGGATGCCCGCCCACTGCCATTACACAGGGGTGTTCTAGTGGGCGTTTCCAGTACAACTGTAGTTCTTCTCTCACGGGTTCTATTTTAATGGATAAGGGAACATGTGTAATGAGCCCACTAAACAACAGAACTCATAAGCTTTCATCATAAAATTGGAGGGGGTTGTTGTCCCAGTAACTGCCCTCTTAAACCTACTCAATGCGGATAATAAGCATCTCCTGACACTGCGTGAAAATTCAGGTCATCCCACGGTCAGATCATTATTATAAGTCTCTATTCAGGAAATAAAATATCCAGTCCAATACCTTAATAAAAATGTCTCTCTCTATTCAAGGATACCTCTCTCCTTCCATCTGGTCTGCCCCATGACCGGAGCCTGTGGGAGGCAGGAAACCTGCCTTGAAGAAGGGACACTTCTCACTTTTTCATTTGCCATCTTTTCTACTGGCAAGTTGTTTTTGATCCTTCTTCTCTTTTACGTGAGGATGGAAGAGGGAAGGAATAGAGGAAAGGGGAGAAGAAAGGCCTTGCTCAGCTCGTACTAGTGTAAAATAGCTCTGCTCTCTCTGAGCCCAATGGATGAACCCTATCAACGCTACACCTCTCAGAAGACCAACTCCAAAATGGGCTCCCTGTCCTAGCTGAGTCTGTCTACTGCAACCTCAGTTATATGGGATATGGATTCACCCTTGACCATGCATAGAGTTCTGTATCTGCCCCCAGTGCATACACTCACACTGAGGTAGTCCTATGGATAGCTAGCAAAAATGCTTGAAGCCAGCTCTCTGTCTCATATGCCCATGTCTGATCCAGAGGACACGCATGCACTATGCGGGGAGATGGAGTCACTTCTCTTTCAGGCTGGAGTCCCTGGAGGGAGTTAGTCATTAAGCCACAAGTCACCTACAGCTCCTGGGAACATACATCACGCTCTGAGAGGTCTCATGGAGTCCTCCCTCACTTGGCTTGAAGTGCGTCCAACTGCTTTATATGACTTTTCACCAAGTCCTCCATTCACTCTGTGTCTCACAGTGTTTTGTTCATCTTTTGAGCCAAGCATTTGTCATGCTCTGTTATGGGTAGTTCACAAATTTCTGTCTCTTTGAGACTCATCTCCTGAGGGGAAGAAATTTTGTCATATTTGTGAGAAATTTGAGTACTTAAAACACACAGTTTTTATTAAATGGATGGGCATTAATATTTGTTGGATATATGGAAGAATGAATGGGTGGGTAGATAAATGAATGGTTGATAGGTGGGTGGATGGGTGGGTGAATGGATGATTGGATGGATAGATTGGATGGATAGATGGATGGATGGATAGATGGATGAATGGATGTATGAGTGAGTGAATGGTGAATTTATCTCTTGCATTGCATATTTACTATGTGGAAATTAGAACCACCTCACATTCATGCTCCCCTCAAAACCAGGCAGTGATCAGAAAGAATCTGTAAACAATATTATTCCTCATCACTAGCAGTAGCAATATCTCATAATGGCATAACATTTTGAAATGTGTGTGTGTTTACTTGAGTTATTTTTATATTGGGCTTTCCTTAAGATTAGGATGTAAGCTATATATGTGACTATTTATTCATATGATAAAGCACCTTTTATTTTTTGATTTAAAAACACTATTGAGTTTTCTATTTAAAAATCTGTTCTTAGGTGAATCAAATGAATATCTTTTGTCAGTAGAGTATTGTTTCTACTGCCAAGCACACAATTATTCTTATTCAGATAACCTGAATGCTCTGATTGCTGATTGTCCCCCAGGAAACCATGCCCCATGTGTCTCAGCCCATGTGCCTGGGGTGAGGTATCCTCATCAGCCAAACCAGTCACAATATTTCTTATCTCAGCCCTAGATATTGATTCAAGGATGGATATCTGATTCAATCAAAGCCAATGTGATATGACAAGACTTTCTTGGACTTCTGGAGGACTAGCTCATTCTGCTTAACTCAAACCTGAGAGGATATAAAATATGGACCCTCAGCAGGGTCGTATCATATTTTGATATGATGAGGAAGGCTACATTTTTCTGAGGCTGATTCTAACTTATAAAGAGAAAGCTGACTAGTTCATGGTAAACATTATATGAGTCTCTGAATAATGCGTATCTTAAGTGTACTCTACTCCCAGACAGTGTGTGTGTGTGTGTGTGTGTGTGTGTGTGTGTACGTGCGTACATGCACGTGCACACAAGAGTCATCTGATCCACTTAGTTTAAGGGGAAAAATTGTTTGTGTATCTATACATCAATGATTCATTGGTTCCAATGGGTTAATTAATCTTAGAAAATAGATGTAGTGAACCCTCAGATTTTTATAACTCTAATTACAGGTAGGATAGACTAACTATAATAGTTCAAGAAGCCTGTGCTCAGATCTTCCACAAACAAGGATATGCATCTACTAGTCATCCAGGCACTTGCCAGGCCCTTAAAAAACAAACATACATCTTTTCATCAAGGAGTTCAAACTTTCAATGGGGGTTAGATTTGTAATCAATTAAGTATAATATATTTGAATGGACTATGTGGCAAAATAGTGTAGTGATAGCTTGAATAAAGAAGCAATTACTTCTGATTTGCAAATAATTTTCCTAATTTATAATCACAAAATGACTCAGTAGGGTAAGTAGATCGATAAGTAAGAAGGTGGGACTTTTACCATCCTGGCTAATTATTTTAATCAGCTGGGGGCTTTTAAATAAATCTGATGTTGAGAACCCCTACTTCAGAGCAGTTACAACAAACTCTTTGGGGCCCGGGCTGGTTGGTTCAGTAGTAGAGCGTCAGCCTAGCATGTCCTGGGTTCAATTCCTGGTCAGGGCACACAGAAGAAGAGACCATCTGCTTCTCTAAATCTCCCCCTCCTCCTTCACTCTCTCTCTCTTCCCCTCCCACAGCCATGGCTTAAAGGAGTCGAGTAAGTTGGCTCCAGGTACTGAGGATGACTCCACTTTTGCCTCACGTGCTAAAAAATGGCTCAGTTGCCAAGCAACAGTGCAGCAGCCCCAGATGGGCAGAGCATTGCCTGGTAAGAGGCTTACTGGTTAGGTCCCGGTTGGGATACATGCAGGAGTCTGTCTCTGTCTCCCTGCCTCTCACTTAATATATAAATATATATAAAATATATGTATATATGTATAACTATTATATTATAGTTAGTCTAGCCATACTTATATTTTAATACAAGTAAAAGAGGTATGTGTGTGTGTGTGTATATATATACACGCACACACATACACCTCTTTGGGGGGGGGTCCTACTCACTAGTATTTTCTAGAAGCTCCAGAGGTGATTCTAAGGTAAAGCCAGGGTTGCCAATGAATTTCCATGGCAATGGTGTTCAACACCCTTGTGCATCCAAATTACCATATGGAGCTTATAGAGACTACAAATGCCAGGGCTCCAACTGCAGACCTTCCAATTCACTTGATCTAGGATGGGATCCAGGGATCAATAAGTTTAGAAACTTCCCCAATGACTCTAATGTACAGCCAAGGTTGAAAAACATTGCTTTGCAGGGAACCCACCATTTTGGAGGTGCCAGCCAAGCACTAAGCATCCTGTGTGTGTTTGATTTCTTTTGCTCTTCATAAAAATCTTTCAGATAAGAACCACATTTGACAGGTAAGAAAGTAGATATTCTGAAGGTAAAATAACTTATTCAATATGACTAATACAAGTAAATGACAGAACTAAAATTTGAACCAGTATTGTCTGGCTCCAAAGTCCAATTATTTTTACTACAGCATTCATTCATTCATTCATTCATTCATTCATTTATTCATTCTTTGTCACTCAGTCTATTATTCTTTCAATAAATGTATAGAGCAGGGGTCCCCAAACTACGGCCCGCGGGCCGCATGTGGCCCCCTGAGGCCATTTATCTAGCCCCCGCCGCACTTCTGGAAGGGGCACCTCTTTCATTGGTGGTCAGTGAGAGGAGCATAGTTCCCATTGAAATACTGGTCAGTTTGTTGATTTAAATTTACTTGTTCTTTATTTTAAATATTGTATTTGTTCCCGTTTTGTTTTTTTACTTTAAAATAAGATATGTGCAGTGTGTATAGGGATTTGTTCATAGTTTTTTTTATAGTCCGGCCCTCCAACGGTCTGAGGGACAGTGAACTGGCCCCCTGTGTAAAAAGTTTGGGGACCGCTGGTATAGAGAAAGTGTGTGGCTTAGTTCCTGGGATACCAGGTGTCTCCAGAAATTAACAGTGACCACGGGGATGTCCGCGCACCTCCCTAGGAACACAGCCCTGTGCACCTGGGTGGGAAAGACAAATTCCCGTGGAACAGGCCAGCTGTGAGTCATCTCCAGTACCTCTGGCTGCAAATAGAGTGGTTGGTTATTTAGACCTCTTTGTTCTGGGTAAAGCATGGTCCCGGTGACTTCACAAGACAGGTCACATAAATCATGCTGTGAGAAGTCAATTCCAGCCTCTCACGCAAAAGGCAAGCTCCATGCAAAGGCAGGGGGTCAGGGGCAGGTAGGGTTTCCTACTGGGGAAGGTGTGCCCAGGAGAGACAGAAAGGCAGAGGTAGTCTTGGTGTAAGAAGCAAGATTTTCCTCCTGGGCACAATGAAAGCAGTGTCTTTGTCTCGCTCAGTCCCAAGAACAACTCGCCCTTTGTGATCCGGCCTGCCAGCAGTTCCTACCTGAAGGAGTGGAGGAGCCTGTCATCTCCGCAGATAGGGGGAGGCCTCCAGAGCCGGAGGCGGTGCAGTCAACGGAGGGGAAGAGAAAGGCCGCCTTCCTTCCCCTCACCTCGGTGGCCTCCTGTTACAGGTGCATCCTGCCCTTTCAGAGATGAGTGCCATCCCACCGTCTGGCCTGCCAGCGTTAGTATTCAGGGAATTCTGTATTCATCTTGCTGTCCACACCCCAGATTCTTTGCCCAGCTTGGGGCAGTTTGGTTCCAACCTACGTTTCCAGCGTCCTCACTGGCCACCACCTGCGGCTAATGACCCTTTGATGTGGGTAAAGCAGGCTGCGCGCACCCCTGGGCTTTCTCTCCTACAGTTAGTTGCCTCTGCCTGGAATTCTGTTTTCACTTCCTTCTCTTGGAAAACTCCTACACAGAAGTCAGCTCTGCTAAAGAGGACTTCCTACTGGATGAGGAAACAGAGTCACGTTTATTTGTTTAAGAAAAAGAATTCTGCACTCTTTGTTTTTATAATTCTATAATTCTACTATTACGATATTGCATTCGTCTCAAGGGTTTAGGATTAAGTTATTTTTACATCCTTGTTTCAAGTGTCTCCTCCTCCAGGATGTCTTCCAGTGCCCCTACTTTTTATCCTGAGTCTGAGGCCAGGTTACTCCCCTTCTTCGTGCCCCCACAATGTGATGCCAGTAGCTCTCAGATGTTACAGTGCATCAGAAAAACCTGCAGGACTTGGTAAAGTGCAGTTTGATGGAAGCCGTCCCCAGAGTTATGGCTGAGTAGGTTTAGTGTGCGGGACCCGAGAATTTGCCTTTTATTACATCCCAGGGATGCCTACCCCGCTGGCCCAGGGCTCACACTTTGAGAACTGCTGGCCTTTACTAACCTCACATAGATTTCTCTCATTGTGCTCCTAGCATGTGTTGTAAATTACTTGTTTATGATTCCATCTCCCCCGCTCATTTCATCAGTCAGTAAGGGAAAAATCAGACAATAAAAAGCCTTACAAAGAAAATAAATCACAGCATATTACCTGTTGCTGTATAAAAAATCACCCCCAAAACTTAGCTGAAGACAACAAACAGTATCTCATAGGGTCTGCAGGTTAGGCATCTGGGAACAGCTTAGCTGGATGGTTCTGGCTCAAGGTCTTACTCCAAGTTGCAGAGCGACTGAAAAGCTGCAGCCTCATCTGAAAGCCCAACAGAGGGAAGATCCTCTTCTAAGCTCACACATGTGGTCGGTAGCAGGTCTTAATTCTTCACTGGTTGTTACCAGAAACGTCAGGTCTTCTCCATGGGATGCATTAATGTCCTCAAAACGTGACAGCTGGCTTCCCTAGAGCAAAGGATCCAGAGCAGACAGCATATACCAGTGGTTCTCAAACTTTTTGAAGTCGGGGCACATTTAAAATCCTACAAATAATTGTAGGCACACTATATACAAATTTCTGAGAAATATGTTATAATAATTAAGTCAAATATTAAAATATATATATATAAAGTCCAAGCGTGCTTTTATGGTAATTAAATGAAATAAATACAACAAAATTAAATTTATTCTGACATTAAAAAACATTTTTATGTTACATTTTTTGAGTTATGCTGGTTAGAATTTGTAAAAAAGGGGTTAAAATTTTTTTAAAAAATGACAAAAAAGTTATCTTTTTATATATAGAGATACATTCTTAGTAAGATTTAGTAAATTCAGCAGGTCCCGGTACAAATGTGTTAAGTTTTTTCATTCTTGTGTTTATGAGAAACATGAGCCTGATGTGTCCTAGTGATTTCTTCAATGTTTGGGCATATATTTGAAAGGCAAACTCTCATTTCCTCATCAATACATTGAAGAATTCCTCTCTTTTTACTCTTAATTGTGTTGAGTGCAGAAAACCCCCACCGTACATATCATCTTAACTTTACACCAAACAAAGGATAGAAAAAACTGGCCTCCAGTCTTTCCGGGGAACATGGGGGGTAGTGTAAACAATCCAGCACCACAGCTTAACAGCCTTTTGCAACCTAATCAGGCAAGTGAGGTGGGGGTTGGACAGACTGTCAGCTTACAGCCAATTCCCCACACCTCTGTCCCCCAATAATCTAAACTCCAAAAACCTTATTGGTTTTTTGGTCCCCAACAGGCACATATTTCTCTGGAATACCATAGGGCGCACCTGGAGATCTTCTAGGGCGCACACTTTGAGAACCACTGGCATATACTGAAGATGGAAGCCAGGCTGTTTATAACCTAATTAGAAGTGATATGCCATCCCTTTTGCCATATGCAGCCCGTCACACAGACCATACCTAACTCAATATGGGTGTCACAGTCGTGGGTGAGGTTCATTGAATGCTGGCTACCAGACAGGATAGTGACAAGGGAGGGAGTTGATTCTATTTACATAGAGTGTCTAGGAAAGGCTTTTCTGAGAGTGTGCTATGGAAACTGAGACCTAAATGAAGAGAAACAGTCATCTGTGTAAAGACATAGGGATCTCTTTTTCCAGACAGAGGACAATCGAAGGTCCTGAGGCAGAAATGAGCTCAGTGTATTTGAAGAAGAGAAAGTAAGCTAGCGTAGTTGCAGCAGAACCACCAAGCAGTTAGAGGGTTGGCCATCATCACATCAACATCAGTGACATTTTAAAAACCTACTGGGCTCAGAATCTTACTGGAAACAAATAAGGGAAAAAAAATACATCGTTCTTAACTTCAAAGAACTGGCCTTCCAGTTGGAGAACACTCCATGTTTTCAAATTAGGACAAAAAGAAAGTTTAGCCTGACCAGGCAATGGTGCAGTGAATAGAGCATTGAACTGGGATGCGGAGGACTTAGGTTTGAGACCCCAAGGTGACCAGCTTGAGCGTGGGCTTATCTGATTTGAGCAAAGCTCACCAGCTTGGACCCAAGGTCGCTGGCTTGAGCAAGGAGTTACTCGGTCTGCTGAAGCCCCCCAGTCAAGGCACATATGAGAAAGCAATTAATGAACAACTAAAGTGCCACAATGAAAAACTGATGATTGATGCTTCTCATCTCTCTCCGTTCCTGTCTGTCTGTCTCTATCTATCCCTCTCTCTGTAAAAAATAAAATAAAATATATACCAAAAAAAAGAAAGTTTAGATGATTTGGTATCAGTTAATTCCCATTTCTTCCTTATGACTTCAAATAGTGTTCAACCCACCTAGGAGCCCAGGTTTGAAAAAGAAAGTACCAAGTAATCAAGTGATACTGTAGCCCAGGGAGCAGCAAACTCCATCCCCTGGGCCAAGTCCAGCCCACTGCCTTTTTTGTTTGTATGATCCGGGAGCCAAGAGTGGTTTTTATATTTTCAGATGCCGAAAGTCAAAAGAAAAAAAAATGAAAAGAAAAATAACATTTTGTCACATATGAAAATCAGATGCAATTCAAATCTCTGAGTCCATCAATAAAGTTAGAACACAGCCCAGCCATCCACGAAGAACTGTCTGTGGCTGATCTGTGTGCTATCCTGGCAGAGCCCAGTGGCTGTGACAGGCCACGTGGCCCCCAAGCCTTACACGGGCTCTTTACAGAAATGTCCACAGACCCCCTGGTCCAGCCAAGGTCCCACACAGGTCTTCATCCTTCTTTCACGCCTTCCTTCTTTCTCCTCATCTTCTTCCTTCCCAGCAGCGCTGGGTTATAGGTTCGTCTTTAGACCACAGTTAGCTGGGGCCTGTAGGCAGTGGTGGGATCCAGCCGGTTCGCACCTATTCGGCAGAACCGATACCTAATTTTTCGTTGAGTTTGGCCACCCGGTTGTTAAAATGGCACTTGTCATTGGGGTTCTCTCTAAGGTGGGCGCCTGGGCAGCCGCCCAGTATGGAAATCACAAATCTACATTCCTTACTCTTTGTTAACATTCACGTGCACAACAGCGAATTCTAAGCTCCCGTCCATGGGTGAAAACATTTGGCGGAACTATGCTCGTTATATGTATTTATTCATTTCGTAAAACTCATTGTACTTTTGATGAAATACTACATTTTAATTGGTTTGTTACTTCAGTAAATGAACATAGAACATAAAGAGAAAAAGTGTCAACCAGGGGGTGACAAACTGTTATCTTCAATAACAGTTTTTATTGGGTTTTTTGGTCAGGTGTTATTCAATATTTTTTCATTAATATTTTAAAACCCTTTCTTATAACATAATCTATTTTCTGTACCTCTTTTATTGTTCATATTTAAGTATTAAATGCATGAAATAAAAAACTACCTTTTGGTATGTCATTTCTTTATATTTAAACCCGTCATTAGGGCAGAGAACCAATTGTTAAATTATTTTAATCCCACCACTGCCTGGAGGTATATTTTTTTGATGCTAAAGTGTTTTGGTTTGTGGTCTAGGGGCACCTAACATTATAGTGTCAGGTTCTGATTCAAACCACCCCAGCTCCTAATTGCATTTCTAATAATGTCCTATTGTAATAGAAAGAACTTCAACGAAGGGCGCACCAGTCCCAATGGAAGGAAATGCTAAATGATAGGAGTTGCTCTCTTCCTCTTCCTTTGGGCCATGAAAGTCTGTGTTACAGAAAAAGCAGAGCTAGAGCATGACAACTCCACTGCCCACAGCTGTTGAGCTCCCAAATAGCTCGCTGGGAGGGCAGAAAGAGGAAGATGTCATGAGCTCTTCTTGCTGTGGGTGTGGGTAGCTAGACAGGGTTCATTGCTAGAGGTCACCTGGACTGAAGCACAGACCATAGCTGCCATAGGCCTCAGGAGCATGAAGCAGGATGATGCATTTTAAAGGTGTTTCTTCTCACTACTAACCAAATATATGCCAATTAAGACTGTATTAGCCCTGGCTGGTTGGCTCAGTGGTAGAGCCTTGACCCAGCATGTAGAAATCTCAGGTCTGATTCCTGGTCAGGGCACACAAGAGAAGTGACCATCTGTTTCTTCTCCTCTCCCTCCCCCTTTTCTTTCTCTCTCTCTTCCTCTCCTACAGCCATGGCTTTCATTTCAGGAGCTAAAAATAGCTCGGTTGTGAGCATCTGCCCAGTATGGGCAGAGCATCGGCCCCAGATGGTTGTCACCGGGTGGCCAGGTGGCTTAGTGGATAAAGCATTGACCTGGCACACCAGAGGTTGTAGGTTCAATCCCTGGTCAGGACACATAGCACATAGGAGAAGCAATCAATGAGTACACAACTAAATGGAACAACTAAGCAAATCAACGAGTTGATACCTACCTCTCTCTCTCTCTCTCTCTCTCTCTCTCTCTCTCTCTCTGCCTCTCTCCCTCTCCCTTCTCTCTTTCTTAAATCAGTAAGGAAAAAAAAGACTTTAAAAAAAAAAGACTCTTAGGGTATCAATTTTATACCCACTAAAATAATTTCAGAGAAAATTTAAAATTATAAAGCTCAGTGTTTGTAAGACCATAGGGGAAAGGAACACAAATATATTAGGAAAATCATTTTAGATATCAAATCAGTACCATAAACTGCGTCAGCGTACTCATGCCTTCGACAAAGGAACTCTCCTGGCGATTAACCTGAAGGCACAAACTCCAAAGAAAAGAGAAAGAAAAAAAATTTTATTGCAGTATATTTACACTTTGTTATTTAAAGTAACCACAAAAATAACCCCAAACCTTAAATGCCCAATAAAACATTCTGATTAATTAAATCATGGTAAACTAACCCAATGGAAATATTTTGCAGTCATTAAAATGACCACATTGGAGCATAAAAATTTCCTTTAAAAATAATATTAAGGTAGGCAAAATAGAACAGAAAACTTTATATACGTTGCATTTAAGGTAAAAATTAAGCGGAGTTTCTCAGTTCTTTTTCGTGAGGCACAGTATTTGTTTTAATTTCCATGAAAGTTGTAATGAAACCTTGCAGTTTACTTTTAACCTCACGTGTCTGAATAAAAGACAAGGAAAAAGAAGAGTAGGGACCAGTGTTTAGAACGTTACTTTTAGGGACACTGAGCCAATGACGTTTTATTGGAGGAAGGCCGGATCGGAACCTCCGCGAGGTCCCTCGCAAGCTGGCGGCGACGCAGAGAGGGAGTCCCAGGCAGGCTCAACCCAGGAGCTCTGGTGATCACGGCATCGACAGGGGCGGGTGCCCCTGACGGGAGGTGGCGACGGGGCCCCTGGAGAGAGTGATTCCGTGGGTGCAGACGGCATTTATTTAAGAGCTCACTGATTTGGACCAGCCAACGTATGAAATAGCAGGGATTCTGATGAGGGCCTGTGATGCGACCTCCTGTCCTTGATGGTCAATCGAGGAGCAGCAGACATGCTCTCCGCCCTCCAAAGAGGGCCTGCGAAGGCCGACAGAGGCTCAGGAGTGGCCAGGCCCTGAGCAGAGTCCAACTTCCACAGGGCTGAGAGAGAGAGATAGGCGTCTGTTCTCTGTCTTGGGTTGCACTGTGTCCCCTACCAAGAGAAAGGGATAGGATGAAGTCCTAGGCCCCAGTCCCTCAGCATGGGACCTGATTCAGAAACAGGGTCATTGCAGGTGTAATTAGTTCAAGTGAGGCCACACAGGAGCAGGCAGGCTCCACTCCAATGGGAGTCGTGTCTTTCTAAGAGGATGAGAGCCCACCCAGAGACACACAGAGAGAATGCCATGTGACGGTGGAGGCTGAGCATGGGGCAGTGTGCCTTCAAGCCAAGGGATGCCAACGATGGGCCAGGGGTCACCAGGAGCTAGAAAGAGTGGGGAAATATTTCCCTACACGTTTCACAGTGACCCTGTTGACACCTTGGTTTTCAATTTCTAGCCTCCAGACAGTGAGACAGTACAAATTCTCTTTGTGCTATTGTTTTAAGACACCTCATTTATGGACCTTTGTTACAGCAGTCTTCGCTAGAAGAGGAACCCACCCTGAAGAAAACCCACCCTGTGGCCAGCTGAGTGGATCTGAGTCACTTACTTTTCCTTGATTGTTTCTTGGGTTGCTGGCAACTGGTCACAGCTTGGGTCTTAGGAATACAGAGACCAAGCATAAATAACCTGGCAATTGCAGACCCAATTAAAGGCCAAAACGAGGGTGGGCAAAGCAGGAATGTGGGCTATGAGCCAGCCACCTTCTCCACGGAGCAGCATGTAGCGTTTAATGGCAGAGGGCAGAGGAATAAAGCAGAGGAGGGAGGCAGGCAGATGGACATGGTCCTCAGACACTAATAGGAGTGTGTGGTATGTATGATGGTGGTTAAGCATGTGGATCTGGTGTTCCAGTCCCAGCTGCACTGCTTAACTAGCTAGGATGCTAGGATGAGTTACTTGACCACTCTGAGCCTCAGGTGCCTCCACAGGGTTATTAAGAGAAATAATTGACTTAATACTTACAAAATGCTTAGAACCGTACCCAGCATATTGTAGGCGCCTACTCAACGTCACCTCCACCCGTCCATGGGTGCCATCACATTTAATCTCTCCACTCTTCTGTGATGGAGGTTTTATTGGGTTTATGAATACATAAAGAAACAGAGGCTTCGAGAGGTTAAAGATCATTCCCCAACGTGAAAAACGAAATCAAAACAGGTTGGCCAATGGGAGATCCAACTGAGGCCAGAAGGGGACAATGGAGGAGGACAAAGCAGGAATGTGACATGGAGTCAGGAACCTTCAGGAAAACTGGTCAAACTGGTAGCAGGGTTACCTTGACCCATAATCTATTCTTCCTTTCCTCCTTCATGGTACCGGCATTCTCAGTCCCGGTTGACCTGCCACCAGTTGGCTGTACAACCTTCAGGAAGTTACTTGCGTCTATTAACCTACGCCAGGGTATTTCAACCTCAGCACCATTGACTTTTCAGGTCAGATAATTCTTTATGTGGGAATCTCTCTTGTACATTGAAAGGCATCCATGCTGTAGATGCCAGTAGCACGCCTTCCCCAGTCTTGATAAACTCAAATGTCCCCAGAAGTTACTGAATGTTCCCTGAGAGGCAAAACTGTCCCCAGCTGAGAATTATTGAGCTCCGCAGTAGGATTACAGTACCTGTGAAACTGTTTCATTGAGCCATTGTGGGCAGCAAGTTTGATAAATACATTTTCAATCTTTAAAAGGAAGCAAAATGCATTTGCCAATGTAAGATATTATAAGACAAACTCAATATTATTTATCAGTTGTCAGTTGCCAAGTGCAAAAAATTAGCACAAAACAATCTTTCCCTTAACCACCTAGGGGAGGAAGGAAACTTGTAAAGGCAAGGAGCATTCTTGGGGTCAAAAGGCCCAGAAAGAAATCACCCTCAATTGAGTCAGTAAGAGGACTGTATAAAGAAAATAGGATATAAGCCACTTATTGAAAGATGGGAACAATTTCTGCAGACCTAGATGGAACCTCCCGCACAGGATGAATGTGCCTATACTCAGTCCGCAGTAGAAGCCAGGGGAGGAGAAGACAGGAGCTGAACAGACTCGGGTCTCCTGAAATAGCCTTTTGTGCGTTTGTCTCTGCCCAGAATGCTTTCCCACGTTGATTTACAAACCAGATCGTCATCCTTCAAGACTCAGCATGAATGCCACCTCCTCTAAGAAGTTATCTCTAAATTCCCAGATTTGGCAAGATGTCCCTTCTCCTTGTTCCTCTTTGTCCCCATCATTGTGTCTCTTGAAGCTGCTCTTGGCATTTGGGGTGGGACAGTTCTTCATGGAGTAATCCCATAGGACCGTCTCATGCGTGGCAGGACATTGAGCATCTCTGACTCCCACTCCCTAAATATTCTGGGTAATCACTGTGACAACCAGAAATCTCTATCGAAACTTTTCAGCTATCTCTAAGTGGAAAAGCACATCTTCGTGCTTGTTTTGTCTGAAACTGTGTGTCTTTCTCCTCCTGGCCATGGTAAGCTCTTTTAGAAGAGAGAGTGTTGATTTCAATGCATTCCTGCCATGCAAAGACCCAGCCCAGTGCCTGGCTTGCAGCTGGCCCTTGGTAAATATTTGCTGATCTAATTGAAGCAGAAGGTTCATCTGGGGAAATATTTGAAACTCCGAATGAAAAGATAAATTGGGGCCAGACAGTAAGAGGCTTGGCACAGGCTGAGGAACGTGGGTTTTATTCTGTTAGGTGAAACACAGGTAGTCGCCATTTCTCATCAGTCAAAAATGGCCGATGATCAGCAATTCCACGTGGCCCATCATAATAGAAGCTAGTATTATTACTTAGTTAACGGTTTCCTTACATTGAAATACTTGGTTAGCTTAAGGACCTAACTTTGGTCTCTTCTGAAACACTAATGTCCATGAAACAGTGAGTTAAAGATACTGAAATTTTTCTTAAGAAAAATTAAAACTTGATTATTATGATTCCTCACCCCTAATAATCACCCAGGTGCCCCCTAACGTTATACCACAAGGAGACAGACGCAGATCGTGCTGTTAAACGCTGTGCTGTAATGGGCACGGAGCGACCCGTGCAGGAGAGGGGGCGGGGGCGGCCGCGCTGGCACGGCATCAGAGGGGAGGAGCAAGAACTATGGAGAACAAGGAAGAAGTGGAGAGATAAAGAGGAGTAAGAAGAGGAGAGGGAGACATAGGAGCACAGCGGGGGAGACAGGTGCAGGAAGAGGAAGAGAAGCAAAGCAGGAGCAGGCGATGGTGGCCTCGCTCTGTCCCTTCCCGGGCTCCACGTCCCGCTGCAGAGCGGCAGGATGGCCTCACTCTGTCCCTTCCCGGGCTCCACGTCCCGCTGCAGAGCGGCAGGACAGTCAGCCCAAAGCCTGATCGGCTGGGCTGACCTGGCCTCGCGCCTGCCTATTTTTAGATGAAATGAATCATTTTGGGGGGTTATTTTTGGTTCAGGGAATGGCACAGGACGCAGCAGCTTCCCTCTCAGCTGCCAGCAGGAATGTAAACAAGGCTGCGTCTCCCCTTGGCGGGTTCTGGCTTCAGCTCTGGCATCAGAAGCCGGTCCCCAGAGGAGGCTGACGCACCCGCAGCCCGTGAGGGGCTTCTCCAGCCAGAGCGGGAAACGGATCGATGGCATCGGAACTGCTTTGACCCCGGTGCTCCTTTATTCAATTTCCCTTTAGTCAGCTACTACATATTATTTCAGTCTGCCCTCCTGACATTTGGGCCAGGCCATTCCCTGTTGTGGGGGGCCGCCCCGTGCATTGTAGGGCACTTAGCTCCTCTGGCCTCCACCGCCTAGATGCCTGTAGCACTCCCCCACCCCCACTGGGACAACCAAACACATCTGCAGACATGGCCAAATGTCCCCTGGGGGACAAAACCGCTCCCAGTTGAGAATCAACTGAAGCCATAAGAGAGCATGTAACTCAGATGCTGGGAGCACGGGCTCCTAACCACGCCATTGCGGGGAATGAGACGTCCCAGCTGCCTCACAGCCGTGGAAGAGCACAGGGCTCTCATGTTTTCCCTCTTGCCGCTGGGTCGCTGTGGATGGCCCATAAAAAACAGCCTCTCCACTGGGCACGGGCTCCCCAGCTTCCCACTGGTGGCGCTTCCACCACCTCCTCTCTGGCCTGGGAGGAAGCCACCTCTCTCCTCACCTGCTTCGTCCCCAGCATGCACCTGCTCCTCTTCTGTAACTCCACACAGCACGTCAGAAATACACACGCGCTTGTTCATTAGTTTTACTGAAAGCCCGAGGACGCCCTGGCCGGTTGGCTCTGCGGTAGAGCGTCGGCCTAGCGTGCGGAGGACCCGGGTTCGATTCCGGGCAGGGCACACAGGAGAACCGCCCATTTGCTTCTCCACCCCTCCGCCGCGCCTTCCTCTCTGTCTCTCTCTTCCCCTCCCGCAACCAAGGCTCCATTGGAGCAAAGATGGCCCGGGCGCTGGGGATGGCTCTGTGGCCTCTGCCCCAGGCGCTAGAGTGGCTCTGGTCGCAACATGGCGACGCCCAGGATGGTCGCAACATGGCGATGCCCAGGATGGGCAGAGCATCGCCCCCTGGTGGGCAGAGCATCGCCCCCTGGTGGGCGTGCCGGGTGGATCCTGGTCGGGCGCATGCGGGAGTCTGTCTGACTGTCTCTCCCTGTTTCCAGCTTCAGAAAAATGAAAAAAAAAAAAAAAAAGCCCGAGGACACGACTAGGAAGTTAGAGTAGCAGGTAACTGACACCCTTGACCCTCCCTGGCCAGTGCTGGGCTGGCTCTCAGCATCGCCCTGAGCCTCTCTGCATGGGACCTGTGTCAGCACGCTCTCCCACCAGAATCTCTCTAAGTCCATTTCATTCAAATGTGTCCAAACTTTGTCCCTGCCTTGCACCCAAGGCTCACCAAAGGAGACGTTTTTCTCTAAATCCTGACTCTCTCTGACCTCCCAAGTCTTCCTCGCTCCCTGCATCAGGGACCACCTGCTCCCAGGATAACTGACAGTGGGGGCACGTGCGAACACCTGCTGCCATCACATGAGCGTAACCTGACGTTGCAACCTCAGAAAAAATAATCGCTCCTCAGGCTGACACAGAGCTCTTCCTGAGTCTGGGCACGTGAGGCAGAAATGGTCCAGCATGAGTCCATGCTCCCTCAGTTTCTCCCAAATGTGGCTAGACTGGAACACCGGGAGATACCGCCCGAGGTATCTCATCATCATAAAGCATGGCGAGGCTTCATGGAAACCCAGAGAGAAGCACAGGGTCCAGGCCGAGCTGGTAGAGGAGGCATTCGTGGTGGAAGTGTACTGACCAGAAGTTGGCCAGAAAGAGCTTACGAGGGACTGGGAAGGAGGGGATGTAGGGGTTGATTTTCAAAGCAAATGCACACGAGGGCAGAAAACAGCCAGTGGATTTAGAGAGATACAACAGTACAGATTTTCAAGGACGTCAAGTGCAGGAGAGACTGGCCGGAGATCCGACTGGGACCAGGTCAGATTCTAACCTAAGAAGAGGAGAAGAAACCAGGATCTGATGACTCGATTTTAGAAGAGGACCCCGAGACTCATGGCTGAGCCCCACTACCATGGCCCCTCTGACAGCTGGTGACATCTCAGACAGACTGGCCACACTCCCCTTCCAAAAGGGTCACCAACTTTAGTTTTCGATCAGAGTTACTCTTCATTTTCCCAACCATGAGGGTGAAATCAAGAAGAACTTTTTTTCTTGTACGCATTTGGCCATTGCGAAATGAGAGTTTAGCATGGGAACCCAGGCGAGGGACTGGCCAGGCACAGAGAGGACAGTGCCCCCAACTGACTCTATCGGAATTTCCTTTAAAAGACTGTGACTGCAGGACTTGTATTGATCCACAGCCCTGCACACACTCAGACAACGGCAAGGAGTGTCGGCTTTCTCAGACCAGTCTGGATTGCAGGCTCCCAGCTTGTTCTTTGTAGCCTGAACATGAGGAAGAAATCGAGGGAGAGAGCCGCTGGTCACCCTGTCAGACATATGTCTGGTGTTGGTGTTGTGGACTTCTCCCTGGTCACAGTCTCTTGGTGGGTGGTGGCTTTGGGGTAGAGTTTCCTAATCAAAACCCCATGTCAGAGGCTGATAACAGCCTTAAAGAGATCCTAAGGAAAGATCAGATTGGGTTGTCATCCCAGGAGGCTCGTGGGGAAGAACTGTCACCCTCCCAGACGCAAAGCGTTCCCTGCAGAGGCTCAGACCACGACACGGGCTCATGAAAGGAAACCTCCCTGGAAGGGAGGCCGGGAGGGAGTGCTACCCAGAGTGCATGTCCTCTGCGCAGACAGCTACCAGCTCTGCACCAGCTCCAAGGAGCCTCTGTAAAAGCAAGTCTTTCAATCTAGGAAGCATGTTTCAATACACACTCAAATGGGAGCCGGAAATGACAAGTGCCTTCCATCCATGTCCCAACTCCTTTTAATCAGTCAGAGTTGACAGGGTCATCATGTTGATTAGAGTTCCAAGACTCGGGAAAGTTTCACTGGAAAGAAAGCCAGAGAGGGGAAGGTTGATAGTCAAGATTCTCTGAGTTCCACACATCAGAAAGTCAACTTGAATTGATTTAAATAAAATGGCAGGCAGTCACTGGCTCCTCCAAAAATAACTACAATGTTGGGAGATGGTCTTCAGCCACACGATGAATTCCAGCCAGAACTGAAATTCTATCAGGACCATCTCCTCTTTCATTTCTCAGTCAATGTGCTGACTTCATCCACTTCCACTGAGACTACTTCTTCCATGCAGTACAGAGTATGGCCAAAGGCTAACTCAGAGCTCCATTCTCAGGTAAAGAGAGATGGGCCAATTTCCTCCTCTGGTTCCTATTTGAAATAACCACAGAAAAGATGCTGATTGGCCTAACTTAGATCATGTGCCCATTGCTGGTCCAATCACAAAAGCCCAGAGTACAAGACCTTATAATTGGCCCAGGCTGGATCAGGTGCCCACCTCTGCAGTCAGAAAGGCAATTTTTGTGTGTATGTGTATGTGTTTGCACCAGCATACCAGCATGTGTGTGTGTGTGTGTGTGTGTGTGTGTGTGTGTGTGTGTGTGTGTTGGGGAAGCAGAGGGGAAATATATCCATACCAACTGCTGCAGATATGCACAATTTCCAGCCCTTTCAATCGAAGGAAAATTTTGAAACTTGAGAAATTAAAAATCTATTTTCTAAACTCTCTTTCAAAAGCAACCTCTGTTCCTCCTTCTAATTTCCATATTATTTAATCTGGAATCCCTTTATACTCTTTATCTCCTTGGCAACTTATTTGAGCTCCCCTACAAAGTCATGAGTGCCTGGAGATCAGATCATAAAAGAACAACTAAGTTCTCACCAGCAAAATTTAACGTGCTTGTTTTTGTTCCTGTACACTTTACCTTCCTACCTGTTGACATACACAAATAGCTCCCGCTTTTGTCTCAGTCTCATAACTTAGGCTCTTGACCCCATACCCTCGTATCTACTCAAGGATTCTGCATTTGCAATCATCTCACCTATCTCTTATATAAAGTATTCCCACCCCCATCCCCTCACCCCTGCTTCTTGGATCATCCCAATTATTATATTAATATGCTATAATTTTTTTCATCTCAAAAAGAAAATCTCTCCCTTAACCCCATGGCCACCTCCAACAACTGCCCCATTTTTTTTCTCTCTTTACAGATCAACTTATTAAAAGGGGAAAGTCCACTATCTGTCTCCAATTCTTCACCCCCACTTCTCTCTTTAACCTATTTTTATCAGGATTTTGTCTGCACCACCCCAATGAAACGACCCCCATGAAGCACACCGACATCCTCCAATGGGTAGTTCCCCGTCTGTGTTTTCAGCTTCTAAGCATTGCTGAACACCTCCTTCCTCAAACACTTTCCTTGCTTGGCTCTGTGACAACACATTCTACTGGTTTGGCTCTAACCTACCTGACTGCTCCTTTGCTGGCTTCTCCTTTTGTTCATGACTTTTAAATATAGTGGTGTGCTTGGCTCTTTTCTCACTCTACGCTCTACGGCCTAAAATAAAATGTATACGCTGACTATTCAAGTTCAGAACTCGCCCTTGACTTCCAGGCTTGTCTTTTCAACTGCCTACCCAGTGCCTTCTTTAGCGCGCCTAACCATTTTGAACTTCCTAGGGCCAGAACAGAACTTGCCCACGCCCACTTCAATTTGCTTCCCCCCAATCTATCCCATCTCAGTTAACGATCCTACTATTCACCAGTTTCTCAGTCTGTAATTATAGGAATTATCCTGTGTTCTCCTTCCCTAACACTCCACATTTAAACCATCAGCAAGCTCTGTTGATTCTGTCTTCAAGATGCATGCTGGGTAGGAGCTTCTCTCACCACCCTCCCTGCTACCAGCCTAGTTCACATCATTACCAACTTTCTCCTGGACCACAGCGACGGCCTCCTGATGGTCTCCCTGCTCCCACTGTCCCTCCTTAACTGTTCGTTCTCCATACAGCAGCAGGAGTGATCTATGGGGAACACGTTCAGATTATACGATTATACTCCTCCCCTGCTTACACCCCTGCAAGAACTTCCCAGTATGTTTTAAACTAAGTTCAAAATCCCCACGATGGCCCACATGGTCTTGCTTCCTTCTATTTCTCCATTCTTTCTTCTATTCTCTCTCTTATTCAAATGTTCCAACCACATTGGCCTTTTTGCTGTCAACCTTCATACCAATATTGTTTCCTTTTCAGGGTGTTTACTCTGTTTCTCTTTGAAGAAATGCTCTCCTCAACCCAGTCCTTCAGCCAGCTGTCTCCTTGCCATTCAAATCTCCATTCAAAGGTCACTGTCTTAGGGAAACTTTCTCTAACAGTCCCTCATACAAGAGTCACACTTACCTGGTCTCTCAGAAAAATTTTTATCCCATAAAGGTGTTTTATTTCCTTTATAGTACTCTTCTAAAGGACACCATTGTTTACTTGGGTATCTCTTTATTTCCCCTTCTCCCCCACCAGGTGTGAGTAGGTCCCATATCTGTCAGATTCCCTTGATTTCAATTTTTTTGCCTACCAGTCTGCAAATCCTTGATTAATATCTGGCAGTAGTAAATTCTAAACAAATACTTGTTGAATGAAAAAATAAACTCGTGCCTCTCGCTGTTCTTTTCACAGTAGATGTTTAGTAAATGTCAGATAGATAGTTGGATGGATAGAATGGTAAATGACGGAGTGGTTGGATGAATAATGGATGAGTCAATCAATCAATAAATATATATATATAATCAATCCATTTAATATCTCCCCATTACTGGCAAATATAGAGTAACAACCGTGTTCTTTTCCTTTTTCTCAGTTATCTACTGACTTACAATAAACCAGCCCAAAACTTAGTGACTTAAAACAATAGTTGATCATCTCTCATAATTCAGGAAGTTGGTTGGATGATTGATCTTCTGATGCACCTGATAGTGACTAGGATGCCAGGGTGGCTTCAAGCATCTGAGTGGAGATTATACAGGAACATCCGATAGGACACACTGTCTGGATGGCAGTTCATGCTGGCTGGTGACTGAAAGTTCAGCTAGGACTATCAAGCAGAGTACCTACGTTTGTCACTTCCATGTCACTTGAGTTTCTTCTGGCATAACGTTGGGATTTATGGCAACCCAAGGGGGAGTGTTCTCTAAAAGATTCACGTAGAATTTCTAAGGCTTTTTCTAACCTAGCCTTGAAAGACCCAAAGTATCATCTCAGCCACATTCTATCAGTGAAGCCACCGCCAATGCCAGCCTAGATCTAAGGCTCCACCTCTTGCAGTGAGGAATAGCACTGGTGGCAGCCATCTTGCCATCTACCTAAGACCCCTATAAACGGGCAGCCCACTGTGTTCTGCAGGGAAATCACATTGATTGGATCCTGATCCTTCCATACTCTTTCTGGAAACTGCTTTGTGTATATGGATCTCTGTGTTTTATTTTAAGTGGATTAGACCCTGCCAATCATAAATGATTCAAGAATCTTTTATGAGTCAAGCCTTCCTAAACCAGGATCTGCATATTCATTATCTAAAACACTCACTCTTCAGAATTCCTTGCCTCTTCTTACTTCAAAAATACAATCTCGTTTCACTTTCTTTCATCTCTTCTGTGAATTCTAAGCAGGGTTGTCTGTTTTTTCCATCTCTGTGTTTCTGTCACCTGTTCCCTTCCCCGCCATATCTTGATAGCTTGGCTAGGCTTATACCAGAAGAGAAAAGTCATTTTTAAAATAAGAGCTAAGAAACAGATTCAAACAACCAACTGCAGGTATAAAGCAAGGCAGAGGATTGATAGTTAAATTATGAAATTAAAGATTGGGTTCCATTCAGCTGGGGTGCAACTGTCTTTCTTTCCAGTGATTCTCACCAGCTGCACGTGAGAGTCATATGTAGAGCTAAAACAAACCAAAAGAGATTTGGGCCATCTTTTTTTTTTTTTTTTCTGAAGCTGGAAACGGGGAGAGACAATCTGACAGACTCCCGCATGCGCCCGGACCGGGATCCACCCGGCACGCCCACCAGGGGCGACGCTCTGCCCACCAGGGGGCGATGCTCTGCCCCTCCGGGGTGTCGCTCTGCCGCGACCAGAGCCACTCTAGCGCCTGGGGCAGAGGCCAAGGAGCCATCCCCAGCACCCGGGCCATCTTTGCTCCAATAGAGCCTTGGCTGCTGGAGGGGAAGAGAGAGACAGAGAGGAAGGAGGGGGTGGGGGGTGGAGAAGCAAATGGGCACTTCTCCTATGTGCCCTCGCCGGGAATCAAACCCGGGTCCCCCGCACGCCAGGCCAACGCTCTACCACTGAGCCAACCGGCCAGGGCCTGGGCCATCTTTTAAAACTCAAGTTTTCCGGGAAGTAAAGCTTGTTGAAAGCGAAAAATGCAAAAAAATAAATAAATAAAATAAGAAGAAGAAGAAGGAAGGAAGAGGAGGAAAGAAAGAAAGAGAAAGAGGGAAACAGAGAAAGAAAGAAAGAAAAAAGTAAGAAAGAGAAGGAAGGAAAGAAGGATGGAAAAACAGAAGGAAGGAAGAAAGGGAAGGAAGGAAGGAAGGAAGGAGGGAGGGAGGGAGGGAGGGAGGGAGGGAGGGAGGGAGGGAGGGAGGGAGGGAGGGAGGGAGGGAAGGAAAAGAAAAAAATCTCAAACTTCATCCAGACCTATGAATCTGAAGTGTAAGGGGTAGGGCTGGACAACTACATACTTCTAAAGCTCCACAGGTGACTGTTATTGTCACCCTGAATTACTTCTCTTAGGCTTCATGACACCAACCATATTGAATGGAAAACCTGGCTTGTTGGCAGTGATGCTTTATCTTATTAGAACACATTATTTTCCTATTGACAAAGTGACTGGAAATATCTGCTATGTTTCCCAAGTGTGATTTTAGGTCCCAGTTTCTGGGTGAGCGTATTTGTACACTTATAAGGGAATTTAAGAAGAAACTAGCTTTCAATTTGCTGAGAGTCACTTTCAGGCATCTTTTCAACATGCGTCCTATTCTGCAAAAGACATTAACCTCACAGGACACAGCTCCAGCCAGGTCCCCACTGTGCCGAATTTCCTGAAGTGCACCCCTGTAAGTGGGCTGCAGCTGCAGCCCACAAGTTTCACACTTCTCCTCTTCCTCCTGAGGACAAACTGTACGGAGGCCAATAACCTAGTGAATAATTCATTTTCCCGAGAAACAATTTGTTAGCCTCTGAATTGCTTTTGGCCAAAATAAAGAGCAAATTCAAAAGATAGTACTGTCTGCATGTATAGAGCCTTCTATCATTTTTAATCACCCTCCTGACAATGAGGATAGTGACCAGAGTTATTATTTGTTAAGAGCCCTCAATGCGCCAGGTTTTGCATTAACATAACAACAAAGATCATCTCATTTAAGTTTTGTAACATTTGAGAGGAAGAAACTGAGACTTATGCGAGTTAAGTAATTTTCCCAGGGCCAAAAAGAATTTGAATTCACATTATGGTCATCATGCTACACTGCCTCCCACTTCCATATGTCCCCATATCTCTGTCTGTCTATCTTGTCTGTCTGTCTGTCTATGGTATATCAATAGCTAGATTACTAGATAGAGGTAGATTTATTTGCTAGTCACAAAACCCTGGGTGGTAAACAGAATCAAGTATTATGGTTTGCCTTTATCCATGCGAAAACTTAAGCTACAGAGTTAAAGTCACCTGCCCAGAGTAACACAAAAGCGGTTTTCCGAACAGAGGCCTGTGGTCTTCCCGCACAGCCCTAGGGCAGGGCCAACAGAGCCGAAGGGGTTTCTCTAAATATTGTTTTGCAGTGTAAATGGAGGAGGGGTGGTGTGTGGCAGTATACTGAGCCCCACGGTGACATTTTCATTTCAGCCAAGAAGGATGCTTTATCAAATCCCCATCAGCCCAAGACTAGATCGTACCAAGATTTTGCAATACGAACATAATGTTCCCTACTGTCCGGTGTCTAATCCTTTTTCATCGGGGAGCGCATTTGCAAACAATGGCTCCTAACTGATGAGAATGGGGTCCAAGTCTTACTCCACACACCAGGACCTTTACACTACGTTGGAGGGAACAGCCCCGAGGTTAAAGGGCTGTTCCGTGTCTAACCACTGAAGCGCTTGCTTGAAGGAAGGTTTCCCAGAATGAACCCCCAAAGAAACTGAAAATGGCATGAACGTACATCCTGTTACTCAACACTCCCTGGGTTTCATAACGTGAAGTCAGGAAGAAAAGGTGCCAACATTCCTGAATGTTATAATCATTAAGTAGCAAACTCTAATGTTCCCACACTTGAAAGTTAAAGAGACGGGGTTATTTGCTCTCCTCCTCACTATGGAATCGCTGCAGAACCATATGGGCTGAATTAGGCCTCCAACTGAATGCTCCCTACCATTCCCTCTGGGGCGCCTTGGGGCTCATCCCAGGCAATTGGCTTTAAAGACAAGGATATCCTATTTGGAAACATAGTCATGAGCCCTGATATTAATAAGCACTTTCTAACTTCAAAGCGTTTTAATTAACAATTGCCCTAATTCAATCTTGTAATCTCCCAGAGAAGGGGCAGGCCTCCTCATTTTTACCTTACACATGGAGAAACTGAGGCAGAGCCCTGTATAGGAAACCATGTTTTACTAGTTTGTGGAACTTGCCAAAGTAGTTAGTAAGTTTTATGCTAAATTAAAATGTTGAAGTTGAAGTTTTTCTGTTTTCATTGGGTGAGAGCAAAAAAGGCATTTAAGACTGTGTACTATGATGGTGAAAAGCACCAGACCTGGTTATATGGTCTTGACCTGGGGATTTAACTTCTCTTTTTCTTTTCTTTTTTTATAGTTTGGCTCCTGTTTTCTTTCTTTTTTAGATTTTATTTATTCATTTTAGAGAGAGGAGAGAATGCGGGGTGGGGAGGAGCAGGAAGCATCAACTCCCGTATGTGCCATGACTAGGCAAGCCCAGGGTTTTGAACCGGCAACCTCAGTGTTCCAGGTCTATGCTTTTATCCACTGCGCCACCACAGGTCAGGCAATTTAACTTCTCTAAACTTTAGTTTCCTGACCATACTGTCTTGTTATTTGGGTCACATAGCCTAATGTATGTTAAAGTGTCTGACACACAAACATACTCCATAAATTTTAGCAGTTCTTATAAAGGCAGCTCCTCTTTCTACAGCCATCCATTGATTGCACTTATTGATTCACTAGTGTATATTGATGGCCCATTGAGTGTCAAGGACTGTGCCATTCAGAAAGGATGCGGCAGTAAACAAGACAGACAAGCTCGTTTCCTACACGTGGAATGTCTCTTATTTCTTCCTATAAATGCGTTCACGCAAAATATTGGCCATCCTTCACCACCAGCTTTGCTTTGATCTCGCCCTTCACAGGACTAGAAGGTCTTATTGATTGTTCTCCTACCTGGGCTCCCACAGTTGTTCTGTGGGCTGGGGTAGCTTTGATTGAGTTCTACGAACAAATGCTGGACAATTTGAAGACAGTGTTCTGATCTCGGCCTTGTAACTCAACAGACCGAACAAAGTCTTGTAGAATTTGACACCCGATTATTTTCATCTCAGTGCACACAGCTGGGGATCTCTGGGTTGGGTTTCTGTGGTCGCAGACACTGTGAGGGGACCTGGGTTGGGAAGGAGGAGCTGGAGGGGAGGTTCGGGCCACGCTTCTAGGCTGCCTGTGACCATGTAGCCTCAGGAGAACTTTCAAAAGCAGTGTCGGTAGATGTGGTGGTCCACGGCATGGGTACACAGTGAGCCAGCACAGGGAGCTCCTGTTCTCGGCCTTATTGTTTGAGAACCTCCGTGGTCTCAGCACTCTAACTCTTCTATGCCTATCTAATCACTACATTTATCTATATTTATATGTCTGGCGTCTCCACATATACACATGCATAGATGGTCAACAAGCAAATGTCTGCTGAATAACAACTAAAGACATATTTATTGAGCTTTTATTCAAGGCCAGAAATGCTCATGAATGCCCTGACTGAGGTATCTTCACTTATTTAAACTCCCTGAGACTTCTAGGGTACAAGAATAAGTAATTTTCTTGCGGAGGAGGGGCTGATGTGTGGAGACGTGAGAACTTGTTTATTGCTTCGGAGTGGCAGATTTGGTCTTCGAAGTCAGTGTGGCTCACAATATTCAAGTTTACCATACCAGGAAGGATGAAAGTGAGAGGAGGGAGGAAAAATAAGAAGTGAGAGAGAAAGGAAAGAAAGAAGGCAAGGAGAAAGAAAAGAATAATTCAGGCAACTCAAATTTAGCGACTCCAAGGTCATGGCAAAACAAACCAGACAACTCACACCCATGTTTTAAAGCCCAAGAGTTTAGTGTTAGGACCCACAGAGAGAAGAGGGGGAAGAACCAATAGGAAGAAGATACGCAGGGCGGAGGGGGGGAGAGATGGTGAAAGTAGAACCGGAAATGCAGCCCCTACCCGCTGAAGACTTGCCCAGGAGAGCCCACACTCCAGTTCGGTTCATAGCACTGACAATGGAAATTATTTCCCTGAGCGACCAGTGCTCTGAGCCATCATCCAAGAAGAGGTTTTTAAGCATCAGTCCCAGCCAAGGAGTCTTTTCTACCCAGCCAAATCTTCTCATCCTTCAAAAGCTCAGTTAAATTCCTCTTTTTCCAAGGAGTCTGTCATGAAGATACCCAGCCCACCTCACCCGCAGCGCGCGCTCCTTTGTCTGAAGCTCTGTAATTACAAATGCGACAATAGCCCGTGTTTCTGCGTGTTCATCGTGAGTACAAGACACTGTGTTCAACCCTTGGCCTATTTTTATCATTTAGGCAGCACATTTTGAAGCATCCCGGTAATCTTGGGAGGAAGTTGATATTCATTCCCACTTTCGCAGGGCCATTATGATTAAATAATTTCTCGACATCCTCTCGCTCCCGAGCGACACAGTGAGGTTGCTAACCCAAAGGCCGGCTTCTCTCCTCTGCAAAGCGGCCTTCCTCGTGGCGGACTGCTTGCAGACCTGGCCTAGGTGTTCAGTGCGCAATGACGGAAGAGGCTAGTGAGCAGTCTGAGTCGGTTCCAGAGAGCATTGCAGCAGCAAAGAGGGGAAAGGGTGCCAACCTCCGTGCTGGAAGCTTGACCTGCTCTAGAATGGGCCCAGCTCAAAGTATGATATCATGGGGGCTGTCAACAGGAATCGGAGACGCATATCCAAGGGCCAAGTCTAATTTCAATTCCAGGATGTTTCATGAAACAGGGTGGAAGGCAACAATGACTTGCTAAATAGGAAATTAAAGGCATAAATAAAGTCACAGCTTAAACCAGTGAGGCAAAAAAGAAATCACATGGACTCCGATTTCCTTCTGCCACTGGTAGCTGCCAGTTTGCGAAGAAGAAATCACGGAGATAGTAGAGAACACAAGAGCAATGGACCACAGTTGATAGATGGAGATGCCTCTGATCCCACATAGCCCTCACCCCAGGACTAGCCCTTCTCCACCCACTGCCAAAACCCAGACAGCTGGATGGAGTCAGACCTGTGAGAAAGAGGCCCGCTTTCTCTCCATAGGAACTTTGCTTTCCGATGAATGAATTCAGCACTGAGTGAATTCTGGTAAAAAGAGCTTTATTTCCCTAGACTCCTTGTCCCTCCACTTCTGCCAAAATACATTTCCTACGTTTTTTAACCTTAAACACACACACACAAACAACTTCTTGGTACTTTATAAATACTGATTTTGCCTCTTCTCTAAAATTTGGCTTTCTAATAAGGCTTCCTGTTTGATAGATAATTGGTGACATATGTCAGAGTATAAGTGGTCTGCGCTGTTGTGTAAGACACCGGGTCACATGTCAAATGCTCTGGGTCATAGTTTGTGAGCCACTGCCTGATGAGATCAAACAGCGCTCGTGACTGCCACCTCTCCTGTGTCATCTCTGTTCACTCCTCCCCTTTGAATTCTTTCCCACGAGAATCTCTGAAATCGTTCCCTTGCTCTGAACCTTTACCGCCTCTCTTGCCTGGACCACTGCAGAGTGGAACACCTCTATTCCACACTCCCTACAGCTGCAAGGCTGTGTTTCTCAGGTTTTCTAACTCATAAATCAGACTGTATTTTATTCTTTTTCAAAAAGTGCAATGGGTTTCCCATTGCCCACAAGATGAGAACCATCCTCCTTGGCCAGACATACCGGGACCTTCGCAGGCTCTTACCTCCCCCACCAATGGTGTCGTCTGTTTATCTTTCATTCACTCATTCAAAACCAGGAAGCACCAGCCATTCTGGACACACAGCCATGCTCAACTTCTTGTTCCCAAAGTCACCCTGCCCTCTTGTAGTTCTGCTTCTGCTCACAACACTCGCTTTCACTAGACATCCTTTCTCCCCCCTCCTCCCTCCCTCCCTCCCTCCCTCCTTTACTCCCTCTCTCCTCCAGCAAACTCTCATTGGCCCATCAGGACCAGGGTTCCATGGTGTGTCCTCTGTGAAGCCTTGCCCGCGACAAACCTAGACACGTGCACGCACACAGACGTGACTTCTGGGCCAGTGCTCGTCTCTCTGTCCCCACTCACCATTAGTTCACTGACTGACCATGACTTGTATCACATCAGCTCATCACTGCTGGCTTATCTATTTCCCTTATAAGGGGAGGTTCTATCCGCCTCAAGGACAAAGGAACAATCAATTATATTTTGTGTCCTTAACTCATTGCCTGGTACATAGGAAGTACCTGTGAACGTCTGTTGATTGGTCCCTACCTTTGCCATGTCCCAGAGAAGCCACTTGGCCATTCCAGGCTGTACTGAGGAGTGGGCAGGGTGAGTGGCTACCGACCCAGCAGCATTTGAGAGGGATTCCCCATGACAAAATGTTGCTATGGCCCCCGCCGTCTGCCCTGGTAGCAGAAGCCGCACCGCTACACGTGTGAGTCCCAGCAGCCACCAGCCCCGTTTATTTGCTCAGCCCACATGAGACCATCCTTACAAGCACTGAGTCTGGAGCTGGGCTGCCAGTCTTCACTCACCAGCGCTGACGCTGTAGCTGGGCAGCCCGGCATCGTCTCCATTCTCCCTTCGGGGGACAGGCGTCTGAATAGCACCTGCCCTGCGAGGGGGCTGAGAGGAGGAAGGCACGGTATAAAGTGTGCGGAATAGTCACCGGCACCCAGTGAGTGAGAGCTATTTCTAAGCTATCCGCTATTGTGGCCGTCAGCCTCATGGCCACCTCTCATACTAAGGTTCTCATAGTCCCCAACTTCATCTTTCTCACTCAGGCCTCCCTGCTCTTTCCCTGGCCTGAATACCCCTCTTTTTTGTCTATTTATTCTTCAAGATGAAATTCCAGTCCCCCTCACAGAGCCGCTCCTGTCCACTCCTCCCTCTGGCAAGGTGGATCCCATTCCTTCCTGTCTCACACTGAAGCCCAGGCATGCCCCCCATGCGGGTCTTCTGGCTCTGATTTACTGTCTGTTCCCCTTCTTAAATGCAGAGTGCCCCAACCCAGGGGACAGTGTCTGGGCTACCAGCACGGCCTTCCTGATGCCGTGCTCTATGCACTGCTGCGTAGCCCCAACACAGCCCCCACCCTGAGACACGGCCAAGAAAACAACCCTAAACTCCGTGGTAGTGACAAATGGGATAGTACACAGGCACTTTGGAGGGCTCCTATCCCCAGCAGAGGCCTCGGCAGCCCCTCAGAAATCAGGGAGAAAAGAAAAAAGAAAGACCAGGAACAAAAAGAAAGCAGGAAAGGAAAGGGAGGGAGGGAGGGAGGGAGGGAGGGAGGGAGGGAGGGAGGGAGGGAGGGAGGGAAGGAAGGAGGGAAGGAAGGAAGGAAGGAAGGAAGGAAGGAAGGAAGGAAGGAAGGAAGGAAGGAAGGAAGGAAGGAAGGAGGGAAGGAGGGAAGGAAGGAGGGAAGGAAGGAAGGAAGGAGGGAAGGAAGGAAGGAAGGAAGGAAGGAAGGAAGGAAGGAAGGAAGGAAGGAGGAAGGGAAAGAGGGAGGGAAGGAAGGAAGGAAGGAGGGAAGGAAGGAAAGAAGGAAGGAGGGAAGGAGGGAGAATTCTGCTTTTGCAGAATTAGATGCAAAGTTTGGGGAGTGTAACTTGTGGGGATTGGAGAGTCAAGGAAAAGGACAGGTGTCACAGGGAGGGAGGGAGGGAGGAAGGAAGGAAGGAAGGAAGGAAGGAAGGAAGGAAGGAAGGAAGGAAGGAAGGAAGGAAGGAAGGAAGGAAGGAAGGAAGGAAGATGAAAGAAAGAGAGAGAAAAGAAAGAAAGAAAAAGAAAGAAAGGAAGGAAGGAAGGAAGGAAGGAAGGAAGGAAGGAAGGAAGGAAGGAAGGAAGGAAGGAAGGAAGGAAGGAAGGACTTGAGAACATGGAAGTACTTTAGATGTTTCACCAAAATACATTATTTCAACCACCACAAAAAGAAATCACTTTCACTTTATTGAGAAACTTCATCACTGAGGTCTCGAACACCGTGTCTCTCAAAGAGGGGCAGAAACGCCAGGAGAGAGCGTTTTCTACTGTGTGGACAAATCCTTGAAATTTAAGTAGTTCCATATTTTAACATGTGTTAGAATTCAATTTCCAGCCTGTCAAACCTGTCCTTCCACAGAGATTATTCCTTTGTTTAGGGTGGCAAACTGATGACATGTGAGTGACATCGGGGAGGGTCTGAGTTCAGGTCTCACCTAGGGAGGAGCTTCTGTGGAGAAACTGCCTTGGGCCACCTCCAAGCAGAGAGGCAGCAACATTGAAGAAGGTAGAGGCCAGAGGCACACCTGGTCCTCAGTCCACCTGACCAGTAACTGTCAATATACCGTATTTCCCCATGTATAAGACGCACGTTTGTTCAAAAAAATTGGGGTCTAAAAACTGAGTGCATCTTATACAGTGGTTGTAAATATTTTTACTTGCATTTCTGCTTTTCGCACTAGTTGAGTTGTATGAATTTTATGATGAATGAAACTTGTGTTCAATAACTTTATGTAATACATTTTTTTTTCAAATTTCAGGCCCCAAAATTAAGGTGCATCTTATACATGGGGAAATATGGTATGTACCCACTTTCAACAGTGAGAAAGGGCCTCTTGATCCCCTCTTGGTCTATGGACTGCTGAAGTCTCACTTACAATCATGGTCCCAGTTCCTACATGGAGAGACTGAGGCCCAGAGGCATGAAATGAGTCGTTAATATTTTGCTGATTGAAACCAAATCTAACTGTGGAAAAGGCAAACCAAGTGCAGTTTTTAAATAAACTGTGTCTTTCTCAAGACAGAACTGGTATCAGAAAATAATAGCTGTGTGGGTAATTCTTCTCCAGCCTAAATTTCAAACCCCCAAGGAATCTCATTTGGACCCAGCAATGCCACTTAAGCCGTAGAGGGGGAAATGGTGCAATACCCCATTAATAGCTCTCTGGGTGGATGTGCCTTCTAAACACACATATATATCAAGTTCCAGTCATGATGGGATCACACCTCATTCCAAACAGTACCTGGGGCTCTGCTACCTGTGGGATATTAGCCCTGGGAAACCAGCAGCTTCCAAAGAGAAAAATGTCCAACCTGCTCATTATCTTACAAATAAATGACTTTGTTCTCCTCGCTCTTTTTCTCAGGTTTACTTTTCCCTCGCGCTGTGCCAGGCGTCCTGTACCCTGTTATTGTAGGCGATTGTCCGGGCATGCTACAACACAACACAGTGCAGACCAGTGAATACCGACACAACCCGGGTGCCACAATCATGGCAAAAACATATGTCATCAGTGATTATTTTCGTACTCGTCCCTGTGGATGAGAAATGTAAAAACTGTGGTTGGTGTTTTCAAAACAGACAGCACAGCCAAGTAGGAAGAGAAGAGAATGGTGTAAAAAGACAGCTTCCAAGTGACTCACTAGCAGCGAGACCCTGGCAAAAGGATTTCACCTCTCTCTTCATTTGTTAAAAAGGGGTTTATGTCTGCAACTTACAAGTGCTGTAAGGCTACATGATTCAGTGCATGTAAAAGGGCTGGTGAGAAAAAGAGACAAATATATCATGGATTATGACCAAAGGTTTCGCATGCTTTTGCAGAATTAGATGCAAAGTTTGGAGAGTGTAACCTGTGGGGATTGGAGAGTCAAGGAAAAGGACAGGTGGCCCTTAGAGTAAGAAATAACTGCTGATCCCAGGGCAAATGTGGGATTCTAATGGCAGAGGCTAGAGTGACTTAGAGGCGATCAGGTAGTGTTTCCTGGATGCACTGGTTCTTAAACTGAATACTAAAAAAGAAGTGAAAAGTCATAAAGAAGGGAAAAGCTACTACGAGACTGTCAGATCATCATCAAACATTTTTTTTGAACACCAGTTAAGTTTGTAGATACTCAAAAGTTTTCAAAACTGGTGTAGACAGAGACTGTAGCACAGTGAGATACAAACCACCTTGGACAGCAGAGCCAAGATTGTAGACTCTGCTCTATAATTAACTACATATTTGACCTTGGAAAATCACATCAACTTCCCAAGGCTCATCTCCTCATCTGGGAAATAAGGGCATTGGCAAAATAATTCCAAATTTATTTTCCTGATAATAATAAGTAATTCTATTTCTACATTTCTCCAAGGTCCTCCTTTACTTTTTACCAAACCGCATCTCTCACTATAGCCTGCAGGGGGCACTAGACTAGGAATTAGAAAACCTGATTGCTCTGCCCAGCTCCACCCTGACCAGTTGTGTGACCTCGGTCAAATTGCTTCACCTCTCCATATCTCAGGTCCCCATCCATAAAAAGAAGGACAAGCAAACTCTCCACCTACAACTAAGGGGTGTAGCCCAGAGTTAATATCCTCATCGTCCTTTGAGCTCAGCAGATGAAAGGCACTGAAAAAAGTACAAAGAATTTTTATGTGCTATTGACTTTATTTTATTTTCTGTGGGGGAGGGAGTCTGCCCCAGCTGGAAAGCTGCTTTCTCTGAATCAAAGGGCAGGAACCCAGCAAGTTTCTCAGGATCAGGGTATTGGGCTGGGATTGGCTGGCTTGTACACTGGCAGTGCCAGCCAACCCTCCGGTTCAGTTCCCTTTACCCTGGTGCCTCAGGCAATAACTGTGCCACTCTGCACCTTCACAATGTGTTCTTTGTCCCACAACAGTCCTCGTTTCGCAACTGCCCAGGTAATGTGTTTGAGCCTGTAGGAAGAATCAAATAGTTAATAAGGGAAGGGCTTGGCGTGCCTTACATAGGCTCTTCCAGCAAGTCCCAACAAGAAGGCATTTTCTCTCCCCTGCTTTCCGAACTACCCCCAAAATATACAAGTGTCACTACCAGGAATGAGCCTTCTTTCCCAGCAGGCTGTAATACCAGTTTGGCTTTTATCAATGCATTGGTGAGCTGTGTTTTATTTATGGTTTTATGCCATCTATTTTCCCAGGGGTATTATGTTTGCTACACAGCCCTTGAGTTTGCGTCAGCTTTTAAAGCTACCAGCACCTTTTCAGTTCTTATTAAGCCCTTAATATGATATGAATAGGGGAGCTATTAGACTAAAGGGCCATAATCGCCCCTGAGGAAAACATCCATCACCAACCTTTATGTGGTCCCTGAACCTCTAAAAGGTGTCATCCTTCTCCAGGGTGTATCTGGTGAGAGCGTTCTCTGGGAGATGCCAAGAAGCCAACGCATTAGATGGGACTTAGAAGGGCATTTTCTAACTATTACAAATTGCCTAGTCTAGCATCTCAATTTCACCTACGTGATGAGCCTTAATTACATGTGTCAAGGCTTGATCCTTTATCCCCAGATGTGGCACTGACAGAGAACACCAACATAAATAATGTGTGCTCCGAGTGCCTGCCAGGCTCTGGGCTCAGCCAGGACAGCTGTGGCTTTTTAAGTGTCATTCCCAAGATATCCTGGAGGTGTTCAGCTTCCCTCCTTCTGATCTGGGGAGGGAGCTATGGGCAACATCAGCCCAGATGACACTAATGCATCTTGACAAAAGCATTCCTGCTGGACAGATGTGCTACCTGCAGCCGCCTCCAACAGAGAAGGCAGCTGTGGTCCGCAAGGATGGTCTCACTGAACCAAAGGCATTTCTCACCTAAGTCTTGAATCTGATCTGCTTGGCTAGGTGTTCTTTAAAACAACACACACACACACACACACACACACACACACACACACACCTGAAAAAGTTATGAGTGTTTGCCTTATTAGACTGTGGTATTCCAGGAAATGGTCCAGGTAGCAAAATCTTCTCCCAGCTGCTTCCTGGTTCTTCATTCCTGACTTGTTCTGCTGCCAACTGGAGCCAGCAAGGGAGGGGTTCCCATGGTGGTTGGCTCGCTCTGCCCCAGGCTGATTTCAGCTGGCTCTGGGTGGGCTTTATTCTTAAGGCTGGCTGGGAAAACCCACAGCAAAGCCTCCAAGAGGGCACGTATCACTCTCGTATATATTTCTGCCTCTATCTGGCTTGAACTTCGCTGACAGCCCAACCTCTTTGCTCCGAGGAGCTTTTACTGTGGGTGACATAAAGGAGTGAAAAGAAGAGGCATTCAAACCTGGCAGAACCGGGCTGGCATCTGACTCTGGGATTTACTCACCACAGACCTCAGTACATTGCTTCATCTCTGGCCTCAGTCTCCTCGTCCGTGACCCTGTGCACGGGGAGCTTTCTCGCTCCTCTTTCGTGGGACAGGGTGAGGCACTTGCGAGTTCACCATCCCTGCATCTCAACTAGCAGCCGCACAGGGACTGGGGGAGCCCTGGGCTGGCCTTCTCGCAAAGGATCACAGAGCAGCTACAACGGGTCTGAAAAGCAAGAGAGAGCTTTTGCAATAATAGTAGTAGTAGTAGTAATAGTAATATAGGAAAGCTATTCTTTTTCTGATAGTAATAGTAGTAGTAGTAGTAGTAATAGTAGTAGTAGTGGCAGTAATATAGGAAAGCTATTCTTTTTCTGATAGTAATAGTAGTAGTAGTAGTAATAGTAATAGTAGTAGTAGTAGCAGTAATATAGGAAAGCTATTCTTTTTCTAATAGTAGTAGTAGTAGTAATAGTAGTAGTAGTAGCAGTAATATAGGAAAGCTATTCTTTTTCTGATAGTAGTAGTAGTAATCGTAGTAGTAATAGTAGTAGTAGTGGTAGTAGTAGTGCTAGTAGTAATAGTAGTAGTAGTGGCAGTAATATAGGAAAGCTATTCTTTTTCTGATAGTAATAG
Source organism: Saccopteryx leptura (assembly GCF_036850995.1). Lineage (NCBI taxonomy): Eukaryota > Metazoa > Chordata > Mammalia > Chiroptera > Emballonuridae > Saccopteryx > Saccopteryx leptura. The sequence continues at coordinate 361,214,870 of NC_089505.1, forward strand.
TAGTAGTAGTAGTAGTAGTAGTAGCAGTAATATAGGAAAGCTATTCTTTTTCTGATAGAAACCCAGTCAAGGAGAAGATGATCGCCTTTGACTCCATTAGCCACCGTCATGCCAGAAGCTGGGAGAGGAACATTTGCCCAACACCTTCCGGTTTGCAAGGCAGATTCCAACAGCTGAAGCCATTTGAAACCCTGGCTCAGTTGGTGGGACTGAAGACCACCCCTACTTCACAAACAAGGAAACTGACACTCAACCAGGGATGATAACAATCCAAAATTCACAGAAGCCTAGCTGGTGGCGCAAAACATGAGATCATGTGCTGTGGCTCCGAATCGGGCTGTGTTCCCGCCTCTTGCGCTGCATCGCTTGCCTGATTGGCCTCTGGGTATTCGTGAGATCCTTCCACTTGGTAAATGTTAGGTGGCATCTGTGGTAAGTCAACTGCTAACACAAAACAAACAAACAAAAAGCCCAGGACTGACATCTTCCTAGCACAGGAAGGCTATCCTAGCAGAGGCAAAGCCCTTTGCAAGCAGGCACTTGGCTGCATTGTTAGCTCTTCGTCTCCCTTCTTCCTTCCCTCTCTCTCCTACACCCACATCTCCCTTGATGGGTCTACTCGCTGGCCACAGAGAATGACCGGTCATTTTCCGAAGATTCCATGCCTCCTGGACTTTTCACTTTGTACAGCCCGGACGTGCTCTACCTGGAATACCTGTCACCCCTCCCATGTTGGCACATCCCATCCTTAGCCTTCGGCACTGCTCAGTCTCCATGGGAACAGGTGCAGTTCCAGACCCTCTGGCAAGGCTGGACAAAAGAGCCGAAGCTTCTGAGCCAGACAAATGCAACTTTAAGAAGAGCTCTTAAGTGAAGGCAAAAATTAATGAATGGGACTACATCAGACTAAGAAGTTTTTGCTCAGCAAGAGAAACTGATAACAAAATAAACAGACAGCCAACTAAATGGGAAATGATATTTTCAAACAACAGCTCAGATAAGGGCCTAATATCCAAAATATACAAAGAACTCATAAAACTCAACAACAAACAAACAAACAATCCAATAAAAAAATGGGAAGAGGACATGAACAGACACTTCTCCCAGGAAGAAATACAAATGGCCAACAGATATATGAAAAGATGCTCATCTTCTTTAGTTATTAGAGAAATGCAAATCAAAACTGCAATGAGATGCCACCTCACACCTGTTAGATTAGCTATTATTAACAAGACAGGTAATAGCAAATGTTGGAGAAGCTGTGGAGAAAAAGGAACCCTCATTCACTGTTGGTGGGAATGTAAAGTAGTGCAACCATTATGGAAGAAAGTATGGTGGTTCCTCAAAAAACTGAAAATAGACCTACCTTATGACCCAGCAATCACTCTACTGGGTATATACCCCAAAAACTCAGAAACATTGATACGTAAAGACACATGCAGCCCCATGTTCATTGCAGCATTGTTCACAGTGGCCAGGACATGGAAACAACCAAAAAGCCCATCAATAGATGACTGGATAAAGAAGATGTGGCACATATACACTATGGAATACTACTCAGCCATAAGAAATGATGACATCGGATCATTTACAGCAAAATGGTGGGATCTTGATAACATTATACGGAGTGAAATAAGTAAATCAGAAAAAAACAGGAACTGCATTATTCCATACGTAGGTGGGACATAAAAGTGAAACTAAGAGACATTAATAAGAGTGTGGTGGTTAAAGGGGAGGGGGGAGAGGGAGAGGGACAGGGGGAGGGGGAGGGGCACAAAGAAAACTAGATAGAAGGTGACAGAGGACAATCTGACTTTGGGTGATGGGTATGCAACATAACTGAACGACAAGATAACCTGGACTTGTTATCTTTGAATATATGTATCCTGATTTATTGATGTCACCCCATTAAAAAAAAATAAAATTATTTAAAAAAAAAAAAAAAAGAAGAGCTCTTAGTCCTAGCTGTGAGACTCAGGGAAGACTGCTTTACCTCTCTGAGAATCAGGGGGAAATTATATAGTCTCTCCCGCAGCGCTCTGAGGATGAAACAAGAATTCAAGAAGCACAATATTCGCTGCTCAGCAGACACTCAGAAGTACCACTCATTTCTCCGCCTTCCCGCGCTCCAGAGAATTGTGTACGCCCATGATTTGCAGGGCCAATCACACCGCAATGCAGTAATTCATCTGTGCCCTTCTCACTAGGCAACTAGGAACTTCCTCAGAGACCGGAGTGCCATTCTTATCTCTGTGCCCTGTACACTCAGGCTGGTGTACATTAGGCATTCGAGATACGTGAGTGAAGGACCATGCAAGAGCAGGAAGTTGTACAGAAAATGTTTGCCTTTCTTTGCCTAGGAGAAAAGTATGTTATCTTCGATTTCCCCACCTCCTTCAACCAGCCTTATCTGACTTTTCTGAACTTCAGATGACTTCAAATGTTAATTCTGAACTGGGTAGTTCAAGCTAGCATGGATATGTTGAGCAAGAATTTCCCTTCTCCGTTCCGCAAACACCTGTGCTTGTGCACAAAGCTGAAAGGTAAACATCTGAGTAGAATATATCCTTCCTGCATTTGGAAACCCAGCATGCACGTGGCTGAGCAGCTCTTCTGCTTGGCCAGGAACCCACGCCCTATAAAACTGACATGCAAATCGCCAGCAGCCAGGTGGAGTGGAAGTCAATCCCTGGGGCCACGGGCAGCAGGGAGTGGAAACAAAGATACAACTCTCTGCCTCCCTCGTCCCTTTCTCTCCACCTTGTAAAAATCTCAATGTATTTGAGGTTCTGAGAATTTGAGCAACCCCCAAGTCACAGATTATTTATCCTTCCTTCACATTCATTTTCTCATCGATTAAGTGGGAGAAGAACGCTTTCCGCAGAAGAACGATCTTGTATGAAACACCCTCACCCCATCAAGCATCTCTTTGGATCGGGCTGCCCCTGTGCAGACCCAGCCTTGAGAAACAAATGCTTTAAGCTGCCTAATAACTTGGAGACAGTTTATGAATAACATTAAGCATATGGGTCAGCCCAGGCTCTGGCCTGGCCCCATGAACAGGACAGTTCAAGCTGGGTGTATCTGTGTTTGTGTTTCTTACCCTGAGATGCTGGTTACATTCTGCCTACTGTCGTCATTAAAGCTGTCATGAAGTAAAGATGTACCCACCTCTTTGATGACTGAAGAGTGCTTGATTTGTTTCTAGGACAGTAGCATTCCAGAGATAGGGGTCTCCAGGTGATGTTAAAGAATATAGGAAATTGCCCTGACTGGTGGGATCAGTGCTAGAGCGTCGGCCTGGCTGTGGAGGTCCCAGGTTTGATTCCCAGCCAGGGCACACAAGGGAAGTGTCCATCTGCTTCTCCACCATTCCCCCTCTCCTTCCTCTCTATCTCTCTGTTTCCTTCTTGCAGCCAAGGTTCCATTGGAGCAAAGTTTGCCCAGGTGCTGAGGATGGCTCCATGGCCTCCACCTCAGTCACTAAAATGGCTCTGGCTACAATGGAGCAAGGACTCCAGATGGGCAGGTCATCACCCCCTAGTGGGCTTGCTGGGTGGATCCCGGTCGAGTGCATGCAGGAGTCTGTCTCTCTGCCTCCCCACTTCTCACTTCTGAAAAAAATATAAAGATAGAATTGTTACAGGTGCTAAGTCACCAGTGTTTCAGAAAAAGAAAAACGAGTGTCATGGTTGGTTTGTGATTTTGGGGGATGCTTAGTGACATTAGGGAGGATGGATTAAAGGAGGGAGACTCTGGTTGCTGAGAGATTAATTAAAAGACTATTGCATTGATCAGAATGAGAGATGATAGGGTCTGGACCTAAGCCATTGACAATGGGAAGAGAAAGGAGACTGAATACATTTTGAAGGCAGAAGTCGCTTGAGTTGGGCACCAATTATACAAATGGGGATAGAAGAGGAAGAGAAGGAAGACAAAGATGGCTTCTATTAATACCATTAAATGTTGTTAAGCCCTTTTCTCCATAAAAGCCAAGATACACTCATCTATCTGTGATAAGAGCTTTGTCAAAATAATATTTTATTGGTGCAATGTTCTTCTTAAGATGTCTTGTTTGATCACTTAAATCACCCCTCCCCAAGAAAAAAAAAAACTGAATTAAGTAGTGAAGGTGATTTGGTCATTAATTAAAGGGTTGGGTTGACCGTTCCAGCCCTTGGCACTCATTTCTGTGGTTCAGACCATGTGAGTTTGACTCCCCCCACCTTAAATGGTTGAAATGATGGTAGCACCCCCTGCAGGAAGACCTGGCTGCATACTGGTTCTCCACGGTTGTAATCCTGAGTCCATGGTTCTATATACAGCCTGTCTAGGACAGATACTTTGTGGGACTCCATTCCTCACCCAACTGGCCCATCTCCCGGCAGCTGGTCCATGATCAGCTTCTATTCTACGTTTTTAGAACAACAGTTGTCCAGTCTTTGTGGAGTTCAAGACTTCTGTGAAGACTAGGTTTGCAATCACTAGAGTTGGTGGATAGAAAAAAGAATGTATTCTCCCAGAGTGCCTCACTAACTCTATATGGTCTCTTGGTCAATAAACCAAGAAAAATTAAGGGAATGAAGTCCTCATCAGGCATATTTGGGAAACATGGGGCTTTGTAAGTTGTACAATGTGATGTATCTGTCAGGGTCCCTACAGGCCACAGAAGACACACTCACATCAGGGTACTTTGAAGACAGCTTTAAGCCTTACCACACGATGGTGCAGAGGATAGAGTCACACTGGGATGCAAAGGACCCAGGTTTGAAACCCCGAGGTAACCAGCTTGAGTGTGGGCTCATCTGGTTTGAGCAAGGATCACCAGCTTGAGCCCAAGGTCACTGGCTTGAGCAAGGTGGTCACTCAGTCTGCTGTAGCCCCCCAGTCAAGGCACATATGAGAAAGCAATCAATTAACAACTAAGATGCCAAAACGAAGAATTGATGCTCCTCATCTCTTTTCCTTCCTGTCTGTCTGTACCTATCTGTCTGTCTGTCTCTCTCTCTCTCTCTCTCTCTCTCTGTCGTCTCTGTCACAGACACACACACACACACAAAATACACTATTTAGACCCTGGCCAGTCGGTTCAGTGGTAGAGCATCAGCCCAGCCTGTGGATGTCCAGGGATTGATCCCTAGTCAGGACACACAGGAGAAATGCCCATCTGCTGCTCTATCCTTCTCCCTATCACTTCTCTCTGTCTTTCTCTGTCTTTCTCTCTCTCTGTCTTTCTCTCTCTCTGTCTTTCTCTCTCTCTGTCTTTCTCTCTCTCTCTCTCTCTCTCTCTCTCCCTCTCCTGCAGCCATGGTTCTATTGGAGTGAGTTGGCTCCAAGCACTGAGGATGGCTCCATGGCCTCTGCCTCAAGTATTAAGAAGAACTCGGTTGCTGAGAAATGGAGCAACGGCCCAGATGGGCAGAGCATTGTCCCCTAGTGGGCTTTCTGGAAGGACGCTGGTTGGGGTGCATGTGGGAGTCTGTCTCTCTGCCTCCCCTCCTCTCACTGAATAATAATAAGAAGAAAGACACTATTTGAAAGATGTAAATAGGGTATCAAGAATCTCTAAAAAATACTGCAGTACCCAGGTTAGTTATAGACTTAACATCCCAAAGTCAGAAGGCTCAGGGACGAAGAATATTTATTGGAACCTGGGTCAAAGGCATCAAGATGAGCCTGCAGGGAAAGGGCCAGAGGAAAAAGATCTTCTCCAACGCAACTCTCCCACCTCCCTCCAGTCTTCTTCAGTGCTCACCCCTGTCTGAGCCACTAGACACCGGACGCGTGGGAACCTGGTCACTGAGGCCACACAGCTCAGTCTCCTGGGAAGGGTCTCCGGATGGAGGCTGGTGGAGTTGGTGCCCAGAAAGGTGAACGGCAGATGTGCAGCTAGACTTATCCCGAGCGCCCTCCCCTTCTTTAGCGCGCTAGCTGGTGTGAGCGGGGGCCTCCCGGCACCCCGCTACAAGGCCGCAGTCCCCAACCCGCTGCGATTGCAACGCAGTCACTGGGCATGTCGAGGAAAGTGCTTGGAGAGATGCTCCTTAGCCTGCAGATGTGAGGATCTGCTGTATCGGACTAATGAACGACCAGGGCCGACTGTGATTTAGGGAGCAATTTGCTTTGGTACCCGCTACCCTCCCCCCACCCGTGGTTTGGAGCAGAGCTGTTTGGAGCCTCCTCATTTTCCCAGTGAGAAAACAGAGAAGGCTCTTTGCTCCTCCTAGTTCACCTCACTCGATGAAAATTTGTCCCTGGGCCCCTTTGGGGTCTCCAGACTCCCATGCCACGAATGCCGGTGGTCCGGGTCGGCATGCTCGCTGCCGTGGGAGGGAGAGGTTTGAAAAGGGGCGATCTCTGCTGTAGACAGAGTGTTTGCATTCCCCCAGAACGCACATGCTGAACCGCAGCCTCAATGGACGGTATTAGGAAATGGGGCCTTTGGGAGGTGATGAGGTCACGAAGGCCGAGCCCTTATTATGAATGGGATTAGTGCCCTTATAAAAGAGTGACCCCAGAGAACTTCCTCCCTCCCTTCTGTATCAGGACACAGCTGTGTGCCAGAAAGTGGGCCCTCACCAGGCACCAAGTCTGCCCACACCTTGATCTTGGATTTCCCAGCCTCCAGAGCTGTGAAAATACAGTTCTGCCATTTTAAGCTGCCCGGTCTGTGGAATGCTACTGTAGCATTCCTAATGGGCTGACAGTCTCTTAGAGGATATAAGAGCTCAAGAGCCTTAGCTTCAGATCCTCGGTGAAGACTCCGTGCTCTCACTCAGCAAACCCACCCATCAACAAACAGTTCTGAAGCCCCCCCCCCCCCACGCGAGGTCCTGGGCTAGCGACTGGGAGGACTGAGATGGCGAAGAGCGTTGGAGCTCGGGTTGGAGTAAGCACATGGTCAGATAAACTCGTACCCTGCCCTATGAGAGTTTGCTGCCCAATTTACAGTGCAACCAGATGCTCAGAAGGACGAGGAAAACAAACCGAGATGCACCATACAATGAAATACTAGCCAGCAAGAAAAGGGAACAAATTGGTGATGTGTGCTACAACATGGGTGAGTCTCAGAAATCAACCCAGCAAAAGAAACCAGAAATGCAGCGTCTATACTGGATGACGACTCGATGTATAGAAAGTTCAAGACCAGGTAAACTAACATACACTGGCAGACATCATAGCATCAGTTATCTCTTGGCAAGGAGGCTGACAAGGAAGGAGCATTGAAGAAATTTCTGGAGTGATGGAAATACTCTGTATCTTGAACTGAGGTGTGATCACACAGGTGTATACAGCTGTAAAAAGAATGTATCGCTGATGCGATGTAGGTTTATAAATCAGTAGCTTTTATTAGTTTTTAAAAGGTAATAGGGAACGTTACGGTGAAAATGTGCCTAGTCTTACAATGCTGACCTCCCAGCAGTTTTTCCCCCATATGGACACTCTGGGAGCCCTCACACGTGTGTTTTAGACCAGACTGCATGGTTGTAAAGAGCATTGCTGAGTGACAGATCTAGGTTCAAATCCCAGCTCGACCACTTCCTGATGTATGACTTTGAACAGGCTGCATAACCTCCCTGGTCCTGATTGTCCTCAGACCCCCATGTCCACTGTGGTTGTGAGAATTCAATGAGAACACGCATAAAAGAACTCAGCAGACTTGCTGGCACATTGAAGGTGCTCGGTAAAAACAGGCTATTATCATTATCATTATTGCTGCTCATCTGCTCCCCCCTCCACTCCACCTGCAGTGAGATAAATTCAGAGGGAGAGAAAGAGAGAGAGGGAGAGGGGGAGAGCGAGAGAGGTAGGTCGGCAGAAATGGGCAGTGTCTGTGGGCTCTCCCTTTTGCTCTTTGCCTCTCAGCAGTCTCTTGCAGGCGAGTCTGAGGCTGGTTTCAGTGTGGCTTGTGGCTGAGCGGACGTGATGAGAAGCCGGGCAGCCGGCCTCCCTGGCCCGCCGGGCCCCTTAGTGTGCCGGGCAGCGGCTGCCCCGCTGCGCCCCTGCAGCACACCTGCCGCCCTGCAGGTGTGGGCTCTGGTGGGCTCATTAGTGGCTCCGTCAGCCACAGCCCCCGTGAATCTGACCTGAGTCCTGTCCAGAGACACTGTGCCTTAAGGCAAGCGGTGAGGCCCCTGTGGTGTCTGCCAGCTGGCCGCCTCCAGAATAGAATATCGATCTCCACCAGGAGAGCTGCGAGCCCGCTGCGCCGGGCATTGACCCTTAAAGGCAAGCCCTCTGCAGACGGCAAATCCATCCGCCATCAATCTGATATCAACAAGCAATTATAATGCAGTCCCTCTGTTACTTTCACTCGGGGACATCAAGGAGATTGTTTCAAGAGGAGAAAAAGAAAAAAAGAAAAAGAAAAAAAAAAAGAAACGTGATTGGTCCAGAGCGCTCCTCCAGAATTCTGTCTGATGAGGCTGAAGCTTGATGCTATACTGTAGCAGGGTAAGCACCTATAAAATGAGCCTCCGATTTCAGGGCTACGGTTTCCCGATAACCAAATGAGGTGAAACATTACAGGTGTCCCATATGCCAGGCACTGTTTCAACGGTGTAAACACATCATCTCCTACTTCTCCAGCATTCCCATGAAGAAGCGGAGCTGAGACGTGAAGGTAGTTGGGACAGAAGCTGGCAGAGCTAGCATACTCCTCCGGCCGGAGCTGGCGTCTACATCCACGCTCTGTCCACTACGTGGTGACTCCCTGAAGGTGTTCTGGGAGAGCCATTCGTCTGTTTCACTATCTGACAACCCTACTGGAAATCACTTATTTTCATGTGATTAGGACGCATGCGTTCAGACATCGCAAGGCTTTGATGTGGCTGAAATGATATCGAGGCACTTTGGCAACACAAGTTCTCTCACGCCCATTAGAACCCCAGCTTGGCAGCAGCCTCTGCCTCAGATTCACTAGAAAGAAGAGAAGATAATTGCTTTAGAATTTCTGTGTATTTGGCACCTTATCAAAATACGACTACCTGGGGGGCGGGGGAAAGAGTAATAAAATGGGTCCTTGGGGGTGCTGTTCCCACATCCTGCCGAAACCATAAGTGTACGATTGCACATCTGAATGCCAGCCTCTGTTCCCACAGGATGCTCACTTGGCTTCTCGGTGCGAATTCTCAACCCCATCCGAGGCTCCCCGGGCAATCTAACCTGCTCGAGTACCTCTAAACGGCACATGCGTGCTGGCTATGGCCGAGCCCGGATCTGCTTTCCTCAATATCACTTCATAGCACTAACAGATATCCATCTGCTTGTGAGACGCCTGTACCTTCCTGCTGAACATGTCCGAGACCAAACGTGTCTCCTCTTTCTACCACCTTGTTTTTCCTCTTGTGCGTCCTTCCTCCATGAGTGGGACCACCACCTGCTCGGTCGCCCGAGCCGAGAACCTGGAAGCGTCCTCTGACTCCATCCTCTCCCTCACCATCTCTGGTCTGGGACCACCACCTGCTCGGTCGCCCGAGCCGAGAACCTGGAAGCGTCCTCTGACTCCATCCTCTCCCTCACCATCTCTGGTCTGGGACCACCACCTGCTCGGTCGCCCGAGCCGAGAACCTGGAAGCGTCCTCTGACTCCATCCTCTCCCTCACCATCTCTGGTCTGGGACCACCACCTGCTCGGTTGCCCGAGCCGAGAACCTGGAAGCGTCCTCTGACTCCATCCTCTCCCTCACCATCTCTGGTCTGGGACCACCACCTGCTCGGTCGCCCGAGCCGAGAACCTGGAAGCATCCTCTGACTCCATTCTCTCCCTCACTATCTCTGGTCTGGGACCACCACCTGCTCGGTCGCCTGAGCCGAGAACCTGGAAGCGTCCTCTGACTCTATCCTCTCCCTCACCATCTCTGGTCCTCTTTCCCATCTCGTCACTCCCCCGTCTTCCTAGTAGGATTAAGACCCGCTGCCTATCACAGAAGACATAAGCAAACAAATAAAACCAACGACTTAAGTAACTCGGCTCTTGAACAATCTTCCCGAGGTGGGAAGTCTGTGCTCGATATGGTGGTCCAGTGGTCACCAGGGATCCGAGCTCTTTTATTCTGCTTCCCGTGTACCTTGCAGCTCCGTCCCAATGTCCAGGATGTCTAGCGGAGTGCCGCCAGGACATCGGCGTTGTAGGCCAGAAGAAGGCCAAGGGCAATGGGGTGGAATGTGAGGGGCACTTCCAGACAATTCAGTTTCCTTTAATCAGCCTTCCCCAAAAGTTCACACTAGACTCCTGCTGACTCTCATCGGCCACCACTTAGTGCTGTGGCAGACGAATTAATATACTCCCTCAGCTGGGTGGCCTGTACCCTGTCATACATGAGGTCATGTCACTACGACAGAAAGGGAGAACAGATCTTGGGGAGCAGCTAGCTATTCCTGCCATTCCCGGTGCTGGTGTTTCTCGGGGCTGTAGCTGTAACATGCCTGCCTGCTTCTTCATGGCACCGTCCTTGTTGAAGCCCAACCCCAGAGGAATAGCGACTTAAATGACAACTGGAACAATGTGTTACCAGGCAAGGAAAATGGTCTTAGACTCAAGTTGGAATGACTTTTTCCAAGTTGCCTGCTCCCACTGAAAAAGCTCTCTGTTGGAAAGAAACAATGATGTACGAAGGACTAATGTTTCCACCTGCCCCTCAGTTTAATAGCAAGAGAGTCCACATGTCAGACAGGAAAGAGGGCTAGGAAAGAGAATGTGCATTATGATAAATAATTGATGTTAATATCAACTACGAAGACAAACAATGGTGATAAATGACACGGCAGAACCCAGGAAATTGTCCCACAGTGATATCTTGATTTCAAGCAGATCGACTCTATAATCACCCAGCAGTTTCATCAGGAATTCATCAACGTCGAAGAGCCTGGGCTGCCAGTCTTTGGTGGTTAGCACCAGTGGGTGCCCAAATAACATCAGCTGGCACTCCATCCATCAGCCTGCTCGCTGGGGCTCTCTGCCTGACATTATCTGCAGACAAAAGGAAACACGATAACGGGCTCTATGCCTCTCCTCTGCCTCCGTATTCCCACAGAACCCCCTTACCTCTCTGCACCCCATGACCTCGCCCAGTGCCTGGCTGGTAAGATCTCCAGAAATTATTATTACACTCAACTAAATTAAACATGAAGCTCGATCCAACGCGATCAGTGAGCAGCCATGCAAGTCACAAAGCTGTCCCTGCCGCCCTGTGACTGCCACTGTCTAAACGTAGTCAGGAAAGGAGAGCATCATCTCAAACAGCTTCTGAGGACCAAGCCCAGGTGCTTGTCCTCATCAGCCGTGAAGCTTAGGCCGACCCATTACCCTCCCGTTTCCTTACCGTCTAACTGGGAATACTAATATGGACTGCACTCTATTTTTGAGAGGAATAAATGCAATCATCTGTAGAAAGGGTCAAGCACATTTTCTGGTCCTTAAAGGTATCACACATGCCACCCCTCAATGTACACACACTTCTTCCAGATGGCATTTTAAATATTTTAGACCTTAAATGAACTGAAGGTAACCATAAATATAGCTTCTGTTAATCGAGAAAGTGACACACATTATCTGACTTAAATCCACAACACATTTGAGAGGGAGCTCACTCCTTTCAGAAAAGGGAGCTCACGGTGGTTAAGGTGAGACATGGGAGAGCCTGGATTTACTCCCATGTCTGTCTCATTGGGAATACTCAGGAGCCGCCAGTGAGCATGAGGACTTGCTCAAGACTTAGAGAACATTTACGCTCCCTTACCAACTCGGGTCTCATTTCTGGAATCTAATTTTTTGTGTGACAAGAAACTATATTCCACAGCACAAAAGTGAAGATGGCTCCATGCCAGAGCTGGCAGGATGGCATGGTGGCAAGAGAATGGACTCAGGAATACGTGTGTGTGTGTGTGTGTGTGTGTGTGTGTGTGTGTGTATAAGCGCGAGCGCGCATGCGTGCACGTGCGTGCGTGCGTGCGTGCGTGCGTGTGTGTTTAGTCTCCTGACTCGGTCATCTGTGAGGAGTGGGGCTATGGAGTGTTGCCTTGTAATGGAACAGAAGCGAGCTCTTTGCTGGGCACTAACTTCATGCTAGGCATTGCCCTAACAGCTTTATTTCAATTACCTGTAATCCACCCAACAAACCTGTTGTATTGGTTTCATTCCATCTTTGTTTCATGGTTGAGAAACTAGGCTTAAAGACATTGAATATTAATCCAGGTTCCAAACACTGGTCTGTCTCATTCCCAAGCCCTTTAACTTTCGACAATATCTGTGAGGAATGGAAATATAATATTTGAGTGGCAGATACAAAACACGGCCTACCTAACCCATTGTGGTGGTTTTAAAATATGTCCACCAATTCAGTGATACTCCTCCCTCAGAACGTGAAGCCTAATTCCCCTCCTCTGGAGTATAGGCTGGGTTAGTGACTTGCTTCCAATATATAGACAATGGTAAAAGTGAAAGTGTGTGACTTCTGAGATCCAATCCTAAGAAACACTGTGGTTTCTTTTCGCTCTTTCTTAGATCGTGCTGGGGAAACCAGCGGCCATGTTGTGAGGGCACTCGAGCAGCCGTATGGAGAGGTGCACGTGCTGAGAAACAGGCCCCCTGCACACAGCCAGCACGGAACTAAGGCCATGGCCAACAGCCATGTGGGGGGCGATTTTGAAAATACACCCTGCAGTCAGTCCCTGTCAGGCTCTCAGACGACCACATCGCCAGTGGACATCTTGACAGCAACCTCACAAGAAATCCTTCAGCCAAAACCAGGCCGTTAAGCTACTCCATAATTCCCAATTTACAAACACACTGGGAGATAAGAGATGCTTGATTTTTTCAGCCACTAACGTTGGGGCTGATCTATGACACGTGACAGAGAACTAATATACCCATCCATCAGTCAAGAGAGTAGTCAGGGAAGAAGGAGAAGCAGCACCACTACCTCCTCACGCCACGTTCTCTCCTGTGCTCCCCCACACTGCCCACCAGCAGTAAAGAATGAGGCCGGGGCCCTCCCTGTCTGAACCCCTCTGCCTGTGGTCGTCCATGGGAGAGCCATCTCCCCTCCAAGTGCAGGAAATCATAGTGGGAAAGAAACACCCACCGTTTTAGAGCATAAAACCCAAGGAGAGATGTGTTTCACAAAACATCTGGTAACATGTGATAGAGGAAACAGAGTGGGCTCAGGAATCAGGGCACCTTGATTAGAATTCCAGGTCTGTTGCTGATACAAACGACACATTATTTAACTTCTCTAAATCTTTGCTGTTCTCATCTATGAAGTGAGGGTAATAATTTCCAATTGACAAGGTGATTATAATGATGTAAAAGGATGAGCACTGTAGCACACTGATTCATTCAACAAACACTTCACAATGTTTTCGGCACCGTGTTGACTACTGGTGAGAACAAGACACACAGAGCCACACCCTCGCAGAGCTTTCAGAGGAAAATAAACGTGATCGAGTAATTTCTCTTTTAAACGTAGGGCAAAATGTGTGGAATGCAAAGACTGTTCACTGAGTGTGCGTGTTCTCCTCCCTCTCGCCTTCGCCTCGAGTCCGACTTGGCGGTGGTGATGGCAGTGTTTCCTCGGCCCTCTTAGGACAGAACCTCCGGACCGCTGCAAGCAGAGTCGAGTCCTCCTTCATTCCCCGGCTTCCCCCACAAAAACCTGAGTGGAAACCATTCCCCATCATCCAGCCACTTCATTTTTAAAAGAACATAATGTTTTATCTTTCAATTCACTTATAACATTTGACACTAGAGTCATTATTTATAGTAAATATTATTTGAAATTCAGTCCTTTAAGGATGTGCTCATCTTCCCCCCGGAACCTGCCTCCTGGAAGAACACAGAAAGGAGAATGAAAAACAATTCTTTTCAAATTTGCACCAAAAAAATATAGACAAGTGGGGGCAACAAAATCCTGAGGCCACCGTGAAACCCAGGGCGCCGTTGTGGGTAGGCTTCCCGGGGCCACCGGCAGACGCCCACATTGGCAGTGCTCTCCAGGGAGGGTCTACAGAAGGCTGTCCTGTGTCTCCTACTGGCTCGGCCTTCTGCCGTCTGTCTACCGGTGGCACTTGTATATGAAATGGTGGCGCCCCGGCCAGGAAACCACAGAGGACGTCAGGAACCCTGGGTGCCACGAACTAACAGGGTGGCCTGTGTAGGGTCATGTTTTCCTTGTCCTGAGCCTCAGTTTCCTCGGGCATAAAGTTAAAGCAGTGGATTCCACAGCCTTTTCCCTAGCTCTAAAGTGGTACGATAATTGTCCGTTTTTAATCATAGTTGCTGCCAATGCTGAGCCTTCTTCCTTACGGAGTGCTTCAGACTCTATTTGCATTGTTTTTCTAATCTTCAAACAAAATCGGAGCTAAGTAGCATTGTGATGTTCATTTCAGAGGCACCGAAGGTTTGTTGAGTAATCTCGAAGTCAGAGGCAGGGCTGGAGCTGGGACTCCTAGTCACTGCTCCCCACTGGGGTTCGCAACAGCCTAAGCGAGTCTGGATCCGGGACTTCCCAGCTGACAAGTCATTCCAGAACTGCTCGGGAAAAAGCTGGTCTCCAATGTCACACATGGTAGAATATAAAAATAGAAAATAATGTTCAGCCAAAAGTATATTTTAATACGATTTTCATGTGATTTGGTAAGATTTTTAATGTGATTTTAATATGATGTTTTTCCCCCTCTCATCTTTCCACAGCAGTATCTCAGAAAATAGACTTGATATTTGTGGACTCTATTTGCCCCAGGGGATAAAAAAAATTTAGGAAGGCTTTTAAAAAACTATGTCAACTAGAATTAAGAATATACTTTTAGCCTGGGAGGACTGAGTATTTGTGGGCCCAGAGCACATTGTCAGCTCATTCATTTTTTTTTTTTTTTTTAGCTCCAGTATAATCAGAATTTGTGAATCCCCACTGGAACTTCAAGATTTTGGGGTTTTTCTACGAGAATTGCTGAGTGCCTGCTATGTGTGGAGCAAAGTGTCTGGACACCTATACGTGCCTATTTCATTATCTCCCCGCATCTCACCAGTGAGACAGGTGCAATGAATCCCGTCTTGCAAAGGAAGAAGATAAAAGGTCAGAGAAAGGGACAGAATTGCTCCAGGTTATACTGTAAGTCAAAAGGAAGGGGAGGGGCCCTGGCCGGTTGGCTCAGTGGTAGAGCGTCGGCCTGGCGTGCAGAAGTCCCGGGTTCGATTCCCGGCCAGGGCACACAGGAGAGGCGCCCATCTGCTTCTCCACCCCTCCCCCTCTCCTTCTTCTCTGTCTCTCTCTTCCCCTCCTGCAGCCGAGGCTCTATTGGAACAAAGATGGCCCGGGCGCTGGGGATGGCTCCTTGGCCTCTGCCCCAGGCGCTAGAGTGGCTCTGGTCACAACAGAGCAATGCCCCGGAGGGGCAGAGCGTTGCCCCCTGGTGGGCAGAGCGTCGCCCCCTGGTGGGCGTGCTGAGTGGATCCCGGTCGGGCGCATGCGGGAGTCTGTCTGACTGTCTCTCCCCGTTTCCAGCTTCAGAAAAATACAAAAAAAAAAAAAAAAGGAAGGGGAGGGATTTGAACCCAAGACTGCTGGATTCCCTTCCTTAGACCAAGCCTGCCTCACAAAGGAGCTAATCTCCCACCACTTGGTCAGACAAGCCCACTCCTCCCTCATTCACGGAGAGGTAGCTCCAGCCATCAAACCCAGAAGCAGACGTGAGACCTGAGGTGATGAGACCCAGTCCGGGAACTTTGCACGTGGCTGCTGGCTGGCGGCACGGCCATGCGAGAAAACAATGAGTGGCTGACACGGAGAAGGAAGACTCTTCCCAGGACCCTGAAACTGGATATTTTCTCAAGCCCCACCTATGACCAAAAATAAATTATGAAGAGTTGAAGATGCCAACCTCCAGGAAACACCGGCGTTAAACTCATGCTGGAAATCACCTGGCTTTAGGCAGCGTGTCAACATTTCTGGGAGATTAAAGCAAACCAAACAACAACACTGACAAAAAAGAAAAACAAGTCAGTGAGCAAAAGCTATTTTCGTAAAGGACCTGCGGACGATGGCTCAGCAGCAGATGGCCGAGAGAAATAGGAGCAGTATTTTATTCAGTGCACGTCACGTGGCCCTCTTTAACTCCGGGGCGGCCTCTATACGGCTGGTGATCAGGGCTCCCAATCTGTGGAGAAGGAAACTGTGTTTGAAATTCTTCATTTGCCCCTTCAGTCTTCTACACCTGGCTTACACCCTGGGAAGCTGACATGTATGGACTATATCAATGAGCTCCTTGCCTCTGGCTTCCAGTTGGGTTTAGCCAAGAGGAGCCATCAGCAGGAAGATTGGAAGGTAGGAGAAGGACATCTGGCTTTTTATTGCTCCAAATCCTTTCCTGCCAGAACCTAGATTGGCTGCAATCTTCCCGTGAAAGTTACAGCTCCCTCTAGGCAACGCTTTCCTGCATCTATAACATCTCTCCAGACCCTGTAAATGATTCTGCTCCTTGCCCTCAACCCCAGGTTTAAAGTGATAATGGCTCTCTGCTGTCCCTCGCTCTAAGATGCTACACCATGCCTTGTGAGTGTCCCTTAGCTCTGTCTGCATCTTCATAAATAGTCTTGTCATTGAACTGTCTCAGTGGCCTCTATTAAGTATATATGGTTACTTTGGAAATGACCCTGACAATGCTGAATCTAAAACACAGAAGGGCTAAGTCACTAGCACTAAGTCACACAGATAGGGTGTTATTTAAACCAATGAGAACTGCTATAACATATGAACACCTAAATCTCAGTGACTTCAATCAAGATCCATTAATTTCTCACTCACACAAGTCCAACACCGGAGTGACAGACAGCTCTCCTCCAAGTGGTGATTCAGGAAACCTGGCTCCTTTTACCTCCTGGCTCCGCTGTATTCAACGTGTGATTTCCAAGATCTCCTCAATCACTGGCATCAAACCAGAAGAAGGAAGGTATGGGGGATTGAACACGGAAGGGTCTGTGCCAAGCCTGGGAGTGGCAGACACCTCTACCACTCATATTTCGTTGGCCAACCTCAGTCACAAGGCTATCCAATGGAGAGAACCCAGAGAGGGCAGGTCCAGGAGAACAGAGAAAAGGGTTTGGGACAGAGCTGGCCAGTGTCACCCTCAAGGAGTGAGTGTGAAAGCACCGGCTGGAATCCGGAACTTTCCTGCTCAAAACCCAAGCCCTCTAGTTCATGGCATACACATGTACATAATGTGTGCATCAAATAGCAAGAGTCAAATAAGGCCCTGGCTGGTTGGCTCAGTGGTAGAGCATCGGCCTGGTGTGCAGGAGTCCCGGGTTTGATTCCCGGTCAGGGCACACAGGAGAAGTGCCCATCTGCTTCTCCACCCCTCCCCCTCTCCTTCCTCTCTGTCTCTCTCTCTTCCCCTCCCGCAGCCAAGGCTCCATTGGAGCAAAGTTGAACCGGGCGCTGAGGATGGCTCTATGGCCTCTGCCTCAGGCACTAGAATGGCTCTGGTTGCAACAGAGCAGCGCCCCAGATGGGCAGAGCATCGCCCCCTGGTGGGCATGCCGGGTGGATCCTGATCGGGCTCATGCAGGAGTCTGTCTGACTGCCTCCCCATTTCCAACTTCAGAAAATACAAAAAAAGAAAAAAAAGACAAATAAGATTCGACGATGTGTGTTCAGGGAGTTGAACAGCTAGGAGAACAATTTAAATAACATGATGGATTCAGCTCCTGATTCCACCAAGAGAGTATCTGCTCGGGAAAGGACCCGAGAAGGGAGATGCCAAACGCTGCCTCCACCTGTCTTGGTGAGGAGCCCTTGCCCTGCCTTGTCTGAGCGTCTCACTGCACGTGGTCCTATGATCCTCTGATCCTACCACTTAAAGACACATGTTTTTCTATCACTCAGCCTCTTTTTATTATATATATATGTGTGTATTTAATCATAAACATTATTATAACAGGATTATGTGAACAGAAGTCCACATTCTATGATTTACATTCCCTTTGAGATGTCAAGAGTAATTTTTTTGATTATACACCCTGTGTGCCTTATCCAGTGAATTGAGCACCTGCCCCCATGTGTCCGGAATAAAGTCTACCCAGACTGCAAGTCCCTCGCCCCGTTCGCACCTCCGTGAGTTTCTCTCTGCTGTGTGTGAGCTGCTACTGCTAGCCCACACCCTCTGAGAATACGGAGAAGGGAAATTTTTGCATCACTATGTAAGTCTGCAGATTCACTACTCAATAAGTATTGACCTGTTGACTTTGCCTTTTTTCCACTTTGTAGGCATTTCCAGTGATCCAGGAATTTAGAGAAAGAACATGCCACATGAAGGTAATTTTCCCCTTAACGAGTAACCTGGGGATGCGTGCAAAAATAAGCTGACACGGATGTTACTTCAAGATTTACAAAGAGCGTGTTTGAATCCTGCCTCAGTAAGTAAAAACCGCACACCCTTAGTTTACTGGTCATCTCCGTCTCTCCGTGGCGCGCTTGCTAATAATGTTTTGTTCAGACTGTTCTAATGGAAAAAAAAAATGTGATGGAAAAAGAAATTTCAAACACTATTGCATTATCATAGTTATGATTCTATTGATCTTATTCCTGCACGTGAAATATTGTGTCCTTAGCAAAAAAAGAGGCCCCGGCTTTGGAGGATGGGGCTGTGGCAGACAGATGAGGCATGCACCAGCAAAGGAAGAAGGACGATCGTCACTGATGGCAAGAAATGATGGTGTGTTGGAAATTGTCCTGAGATGGGAGAAGCGTATATTTCTTTAAACAGGTGGTCAGAAAAGACCCAAGTGATGAAAAGGACTGGGCAGGTGGGTGCTGGGGGAATAGTGTTTATTGCAGGCATGAAGACCAAACAGTGCCTTTGCCTTGAGATCAGGATGGTTTGTGGCAACTCGCACAATAGCGTGAGGCTGAGGGGTTACAATGGAAATGTGGGACATAAAGTGGAAAGGTGGCTGGGGGTGTGTCCATGGCTTCTTGAGCCTGTAAGTCAAGACAGATATAGTTTGGACTGTGTTCTAAGAGTAACAGAAAACTGTTGGGGAAAGAGAGTGAGCAGAGGAGATTGGCGATCTGTTTGGGGTTGTTGTTATATTTGTTTTGCTTGATGTACTTTGTTATAAGGATGACTGTTGATTGCACGCAGAATAATCTTTGGGGGGTGGAAGAGAATTGATAAGAGTAAAAGTTAAGAGACCCGTAAGGAGGTAAGAAATGACCACTGGGACTATGGAGGTATACTTGGAGGTGGGGGAAGCGGTCAGACTGAGGACACATGTAGCGGGTATGTCGGGATCTGTTGATGGATATGGTATCTGAGAAGGAGAATGAGGAGTCTTAGATGACTCCCAGGTTTGGAACTTTGACAAGTAGCAAAAGTGTTGGCTGTAGCCAAAATGGAAGCAACTAGGAGTGCCGCTCTGCCCTACCGGTGGGGAGTCCACCGCCAGCTCTTTCCTTCCGAAGGGGCGTTGGATGAGTGGTGAAGAAAACATGGCCCTACCAGTGGGAAGTCCACCACCAGCTCATTCCTTCCTAAGGGGCGCTGGATAAGTGGTGAAGAAAACATGGCCCTACCAGTGGGAAGTCCACCACCAGCTCATTCTTTCCGAAGGGGCACTGGATAAGTGGTGAAGAAAACATGGCCCTACCGGTGGAGAGTCCACCACCAGCTCTTTCCTTCTGAGGGGCGTTGGATGAGTGGTGAAGAAAACATGGCCCTACCAGTGGAGAGTCCACCACCAGCTCTTTCCTTCCGAAGGGGCGCTGGATAAGTGGTGAAGAAAACATGGCCCTACCGGTGGGAAAGTCCCGGGCTGGATGGACAAACAGACGTATACACAGATCATCATGCTGACAGAGACAGTCCACAGGGCATTCTGGGGATAAAGGGAGAGAGACAGTGAACCCAGAATATGGGCTCAGAAGGGCTTTTTGATAGATGGCACCTAGCAAAAGCTTTTATTTAG
Organism: Saccopteryx leptura; assembly: GCF_036850995.1. Lineage (NCBI taxonomy): Eukaryota > Metazoa > Chordata > Mammalia > Chiroptera > Emballonuridae > Saccopteryx > Saccopteryx leptura. Next base: position 361,234,832 of record NC_089505.1, read on the forward strand.
TAAATAAAAGCTTAAGAAGCTGGGAGGAGCTATCAGGCAGAGCACACATGATGACCGAATGCAGAGGGCTGGCCCAGTGTGACAACAAAGCACAGCATTTCACCAGGGCAACCCGTAAAGGCAGAAGCGGAGGGTGGCCAGTGATGGGGTTAGCCCCGTCAGCAGGTCCCCATCACAGAGGGCTGGCACAGCGTGACAGCAAAGCACACGCATTTCACCAGGCAAAGCGTAAAGGCAGAAGCGGAGGGTGGCCAGTGATGGGGTTAGCCACGTCAGCAGGTCCCCGTCACAGAGGGCTTTCATACTGTCCCACGGAGCTTAACCTCTCTCCTGTAAGCCTAAAGAGGGAGAGACATTGAAGAGTTTGAGAAAGAAGCGCCAGAGTCAAACTTGTAGAATCATGAACTCAATTCATGGTCCAGATGGTGGCAAAAGAGAAAATGTCTTTGTCATTCATTACTATAACACTGATTTTGCCCTTGACTTTGGTTTCCTTGAGTTATTTCCCCTACTGCATATCTGTCATCCCATGGTCTAGAAAGTGTGAATTCATGTGTTTTTTTTTATTGAATCCCAGTGTTCTCCCAAACAAGACCCAGCATGAAGTGGGACATCTATAGTGGTCCCCGATAAATTCCCTGGTTAGGTTTAAGCAAGGTATTCAACACGTATCTTGGAATCTCAGGGCTAGAGGTCAAGCCTCCAAACCCAGGCACCCCTCTGCATCCCTCCAGTCATTTAATATCAACTGGCTCTTTATCTTAGAGTCAGTGACAATGGCTAAGTGAGAAATTTCAGTGGCTGTTCTATGATGAAAGGCTTGACACCATGCTGGGCATCAAATCAAGTACGATCTTTAAGACTCTCCCAAATACTAAGAGTTACCACTCACTGAGTGTTTAGCTCTATGCCAAGCACTAAACTAAGCACAATTCATGTGTTAGTTCATTAGACTCCACATATAGGTGAAATCATATGGTACTTGTCTTTCTCTGACTGGTTTGTTTCACTTAGCTTAATGCTCTCCAGATCCATCGATGCAGTCACAAAAGGTAAGATTTTCTTCTTTTTCATGGCTGAGTAATATTCCATTGTGTAAATGTGCCACAGCTTTTTATACACTCATCTACTCATGGGCAGTTGGGCTGTGTCCATTTCTTGGCTATTATAAATAACACTTCAGGGAGCATAGGATGCATATATTCTTTCAAATTAGTGTTTCAGGTTTCTTTGTATATATTTCCAAAAGTGAAATTGCTGGGTCATAAGGAACTTCCATTTTCAATTTCCTGAGGTAACTTCGTACTGCTTTCCACAGTGGGTGGGCCAATCTGCATTCCCACCAACAGTGCACGAGGGCTCCCTTTTCTCCACATCCACACTAACTCTTGTTGACTGTTGATTTATTGATGATGGCCATTCTGACAGGCATGATGTGATATCTCATTGTGGTTTTATTTTGAATTTTCCTGATGATTAGTGATGTTGAACATCTTTTCATATGTCTATTGGACATTTGTATGTCATCTTTAGAGAAGTGTCTATTCAGATCCTTTGTCCATTTCTTTTTTTATTATTATTCATTTTAGAGAGGAGGAAGAGACAGAAGGGGAGGAGGACCAGGAAGCATGAACTCCCATATGTGCCTTGACCAGGCTTTGAACCGGCGACCTCAGCGTTCCAGGTCGATGGTTTATCCACTGCGCCACCACAGGTCAGGCTGCCCATTTCTTAATTGGAGCAAAATTCATATACTAGTAAGTTCTCAAAGAACTCTAAGAGATATTCCACTTGACAGTTGAGAACACTGAGGCATGATTAATGAACTTGACCAGGGTCACACAACTAGCAAATGGAAGAGCCAAGATTCAGCTGCAGGCTGTTCAACCCTAGTGCCCACTCATTTAACCATCTCACTGATTCTGGTCCTTCAGTCTAGAACCTGATTCCACCAGGACTAAGTAGTCACTACCCACTTTATCATCAAAAATTTCTCAGGAACCTCCTCTGTGTTCAGTACCTTGTTAATATTCTGAGAACAACAGCCAAAGTTGACCCTTAGCACCAGTTCAAGGAAGTCTTTGTTTATTGTTGGCCACAAAGTATACATCCCTACCTGTACCTTTGCTTGGAAATCACTTCCCAAAAGATGTCTATGGACTTCATAAGATTGCATATAAATTGTGGATGTGTGTCTGTTCTTTATTTTCTGGGAGGACAGACCATACCTTTCTTCAATGATTCACAAACCTTATAAAGTATTCATTTTACACCTTCTAATACATTGGTTCAGCTTGTGACTAATTTGACTTCTAATCTGCTTATTCTACATAGTTTTGAAAATAAAGTATGTTCATGGTGGCAAACCTTTTTATAAAAAACACCCACTTTTGCAGTGCTGGTCAACCTGGTCCCTCCCGCCCACTAGTGGGCGTTCCAGCTTTCATGGTGGGCGGTAGCAGAGCAACCAAATGTGCTGTGAATGGCCCACCATGAAATCTGGAATGCCCACTAGTGGGCAGGAGGGACCAGGTTGACCAGCACTGCAACAGTGGGTGGTTTTTATAAAAAGGTTCGCCATCACGGAAGTGTGTTACCTGTCTACAGTAGGTGACTGACCATCAGCCTCTAGAGTTGAGGCTTTTAATCCCACCTGCATTCCTCATTAGTATAGTCATAGAATTGATGAAAAGATCAAATTCAAAGGTCTCTTTTATCCTAGAGAAGCTATGTAAAACCCAGAAGAATCTCATGCCTTGCCCAAGGTTACAGAGTAAGTTTATGATAAAACTAGACCTAGAACTCAAAACTTCTAATACCCAGCCCACTGACTCTCCAGAAACATTTATTGGGTGCATATTAATGCCCCAGAGTCTATGGATGCAGAGATGATTAAATCCAGTCCCTGCCCATAAATAATTTTTGCAGTCTAGCAGATTTTATTGGACCCAGCGAGTGCCCAATTGCAGTGCTCGCTAACCCGGTGTGAGCTTGGGTCTGAGAGGAAAGGTAGATGCATGCATGGGCGGTGCTTTCCCAACTCGGGCTTCGGGAGAACTGATTCCCAGCCATTCTCTCCACAATCTGGAGAGCTTTCTAAACCTTGACCTGTACCAGTTCCCAGCAGAAACTTGCACACTCGAAATCCTCACATGGAAGATGAGGATGCTTCTAAGAAAGAAAAGGTTAAAAGTAAGAGTCATCAGACCAATGATTTAAATCTAAAGGAAAGATATTATGTATTCAGCAAGATGTCTAGAGGTCCCAGGCAAGCTCAATAGCTTTGTGACTTCAAACCATTAGATTGATATTGCTTACCTTTGCTTACCTTCTCTCAGTCTGTCCTCATGGTATCAAACTGGTTGCTCTATCTGTAGGCATCACAATTTTACATGACCATATTTAAAGCAAGGAGCAGGAGGTGACCAAGGTGTGGGGATCAGAGGAAAAAAAAAAGAGAGACAGAAAAAGAAAGAGGGTACAACCCCCATGAATCTCTCCTTCTACAATGGAGGAAATATCTTCCCTGGATTCCCAGAAGACATCCTGTTACATTTCACTTGGACAGAAATAAGTCAAGTGGCTGTCCTACCTCAAAGGAAGCGAAGACAGCACGAATCTGCCTCTGGCTCTTTCAACTTAGGTGATTAGAGGAGGTAAGGGGAACCAACTTTGGGATGATTATTGGTAGTCAAAAATGTCTGCCATGCCCAAACTGTGTTCAAGGGACACGTTTGTTCAAGGGATACATCAACCTCCCTTGAGAATTCTAAGCAGCTCTACTTGTGGAATTAACATCCAAGAGTTTGCAGATCTCTGGTCCTGGCCTCGAGAACACTTCCTAACCAAGTTAGAAGGGGAAAGCAATCATCCAGTCAGGTCTCCAGGACACCTGCCGTGCTTCCCCAGACCACACTGTCAGATTTCAGCTCCACACCTGGGTCCTCAGTGGCCTAGAATAAGGGGACCCCTGGACTCACTAAAACATGGAATTCTGCCTATTACTAGGGCTCAAAAGTCTCCTGACCACTGATACCAGACTTCTGCACCCAGCAGATCTCTGATTCAGCTGTCACCCCGTCCTCAGAATCTTGTCATCCCCAGAACCAGTGTCCAAACCCCTTTTATTTCTGAGAACTTGAGGACAGAAGGAGCATTTCACATCCCATAGTGAGAATGGCCTATCCAGTACATCAGCGTAGTTGACTCCTAGTAAATTGTCAGTTGCCAAACATCCTTCCAAGATAGCTGTAATTAAAAACCAAAGTTCTCAAAGCCGACTTTGGGTCCACCCATTACTGACTCTGTCCCCTCCTCCCTGGCTCCTCACTTGGGATCATTCCAAGAGTCAATGCCATGCGATTCAGCCTTCCCTATGTGAGTAATAACTCCTACCAGGGGCGAGTCAGAAATGTCCGGGCAGGAAAGTCTGGCTCCCTGCCAGAGGGACCTTTCACTTTTTTTCTCTCCCTCTCCTTCTCTGCTTCCTTTTTCCTCCTACAGGGAAAATCTGTAGGTCGCTGTTCCGCTTAGTCACGGAGGGTGAGCCGTTTTGACTTGTGTCGATGGTAAATACTGCTCCAGCCTAACTCTCCGTGACTGATGTACAAGCATGTTCTTTCAACATCCCTCTCTGAAACCTCCCCCCGGAGACCTCAGGGCAGCATGACATGGCTTCCGTGTTTCTGTCGGGACAGAACGCTCTGGAGCAGTGAACGCCAGTGGTCCTGGGGTCGCTCGAATCGACTTAGACCCTCCAGTGCGCTTCTGGGTCTTCTCTGCAGAATGGGGTTAACAATACCTAAGTGAGATTAAAAAAAAAAAATCACATAAGCATAGGGCCTATCCCTATAAGGGTTCCTGGGTCACAATTAGTTATTTCTTAAAAAACACATAGGACGTGTAGGGTATGTATTATTTCTGTGTGCGTGTGTATGTATGTGTGTGCACGCACAAGTATATTCACTTATTCATATATATGTTCAATAAGTATCTTCTGTCTATAAATGCCTGTACTTAATGTAGGTGCTGGATATGTAAACACTGAACAAAATTGCTCCAGTCCCGTCTATGTCCTAGAGTAGTGGTCGGCAAACTCATTAGTCAACAGAGCCAAATATCAACAGCACAACGATTGAAATTTCTTTTGAGAGCCAAATTTTTTTAAACTTAAACTATATAGGTAGGTACATTCCTTATCGAGGTAGCGCCCGCATGTGGTATTTTGTGGAAGAGCCACACTCAAGGGGCCAAAGAGCCGCATGCGGCTCACGAGCCGCAGTTTGCCAACCAACGTCCGAGAGTGAAGACAGACAATAAACAAACAACATATACAATGATAGGTGCCAATGTGAGCTGAGAAGGAAAAGAAAGCCTGGTGCTGGACTAAGAAGTGTTGGAGGGGCCAGTGTGCTAGTTTAGACAGAGTAGAGTGGTCGGGGGAAGCCTTTCTGGGAAGGTACTGTTTGAACAGAGACCTGGAAGGAAGGGACCATATAGATGTCTGGAGGAGGAGCCTTCCAGACAGAGGGAAGAACATGGATGTCTAAAGGCTGGGGGGACAGGTGTGGGGGCGAAAGAAGGAAGTCAAGAAGGACAGTAAGGTGTTTGACCTGAGAAACCCCGAGAATGAAACTATCACTTACTGAGGTTGGGAAGATTACAGCAGAGGTCATTTGGGGGCGGAGCAATGATTCATTCATTCATTCAGTAAACATATTATAGAGGCTCTCTCCTTGCCAGGCACCATGCTAAGGGCTGGGAAGATGGGGATGACTAGATAAACCAGGTTTTGCACGCATGAAATAAAACTCAAGTTGCAAAAATAGACATTTATTGAGTCCTTTCCAGGAGCCAGGCACCATGCTAATTATGTTTTATTTAATAAACCTTACTGTCTGCTGGGAGAGGCAGCCATTAAACAAATAATTACTGAAATATTTATTTAATTATGAGTGAGAAAGTACAGGGCACACCCCTGGATATGACCTGGGAGAACTGCTCCCTGGCTTCTTCGGGAAGGTCACGCTGGACCGGAGTAGAGGAGAGACAGTTCTGAGGGCCCAGGCATCATGGAAAGATGCTGCGTCATACTCAGATTGGAGACCACCCATTATTTTGCAGGTGCATTCCCTGCCCGTGTATTCCTGGGAGAAGAGAGGGACCCGCTGCCCGAACCCAGGGATCACATGGTCTGACCACTCTCGCACTTCTGCTTGAGCCATTTCTCAGCATGACCAGCCATCTTCTCTTCTCCTTGCATCCCGATCTCGATGGGCCAATCCAAGGGACACATCTCTGGACAGTAACGACCTCTTCCTTGACCACCACCCTTCTGCATGTCCCCATTCCTGGCCTCCAGTTCTCCTCTCCAACCTCGTTTGAATGTGTTCCGTTCAGCATCTGATCATGTCTTGCCTTGTACAATCCTGGCATTCATCTTATATATTAATGCTCATTTTTCAAGGAGACTACAAACTCCTTGAAGGCAGGGACAATGCCTTGTCTTGCTTTTCTATCCCCAGCAAGACATGTTATAAGGCAGACTGCTCAGAGCTCAGGTCCTTTGAGAGACAGTGAACTGAAGACCCTGACGTCAGCTAGGGGAGGAGGTTTGGAAAGAAAGCCGCCTCGTCAGGATGCGAAGGTCAGCCTGGCTTAGGCTAACCGAGGTGCCCTTGAGGCTGAGAGACACACCAGAAAGTCAGTGTGTTAATTTCCTGTAGGAAAAAGAAACAGACTGAAATGTTCTGGTTGACGTGGTCTGAGTTGGTGTGATTCCTTTCCTGGGGCCAAGTCACAGGGGAAGTAAGTCATGATTGGCAAACATTTTATTTTATATTATTGCTATGAGAAGTCATTTCTGCAGGAACCGGAAAATAATTGCGCTCCTTACAACAGAGTGTAGTTTCTGTGAAAGGCGTCATGGCAGCATAAATTGCCATTTACAACTAATGGAGTTATTTCTCCAACCTGGGGTAACCTTATGACATTTTCCACAAATTTTACAAAGTCCAGATCGCTGCCTAGCTGGAATTGTTATACCACCCACTGGAGCTTATCAGCTTGGCCTCTTGAATCTGAAAAAGATGCCCAGTAAATGATAGCAAACGTACACCGGGACTCCCCCGGCTGTGGGCACAGCCCAAAGGGGCTCACTGAGATCTCCCTTCTTTTAGGATATGTAGGAGGAAATCTACCGCTGTGTTGATTTCTGACTCAAGGAGGAGAAATTGAGGACCGGAATGTGCTAGAAAACATTTTGTGTATAGATAGCTATGTTTCCGAGAGCTGGTTTCAGAGACTAGTGGGAATACTTTGATATCAGCATCATCAAGAAACATTAGAGGCATTTAGAAATCATGGTGATTTCAGTTACAATCCAAGAAAGCAATGATTCAGCCCCAAAAGTACGTGTTGCGTGTCTAGAACTGCTCCGAGTTGATGGCTCTCTTCTCTGCCTTGTCCTGCACAGTTGAGAAAGTCCTCTCACAAAGGTTGAGTAGAGAAAGGAAACTGGCATTTAGGGGCCAGGTTTTGCGCTTAGGCGTTTACACGCGTTACTGTGTGTGATTCTTGAGATGACCCCACGAGCTATGAGTTTCATGTTACAGATGAAGAAACCAAAGCTGGAAAGTGTAGTGAGTTGCTTCTTATCAACAGTTCTAAGGGACAGAGTCAGCAGTTGGCATCAGAGAGGGGGCCTCTGTGGCCCGGCATCTCCCCAATCCCTGTTCTGTGCCTCCTGGTTCCCGGCGGGCTGCCACTCGGCGGTCTAGAGTCAGCCAGGCTTGCGCTGTGGATTCCAAACCGGCTACACATGAAGATGGCCTGAGAAGTTGGTCAGCAGATTCTAGCCTCACTTCAGAGGTTCTGGTTGCAGGGGTGTGACGTGGGCACCAGAGGGTCTGGACTTTCGCATCCAGCCCAGACCAACCCCAGGATTGGCAGCCATACATAACGCGCCATCAGATAACAGGCAGGAATACCGTAAGTACGTTTCCACAGAGCTCTGCTATGGAACGCTGCTCTGTGGTTCCCTTTCTGCTCCTAAAGGCTAGTGACAAACACTACTCTCTCTGAACGCAAGATCTTAATCCCCACACGTGACTGTCCAGTGAAGGCATGAGGACATGTCTGCAAGGACTTCCTTACACTCAAACCATGCTGTATGCAGAAGAAAACGTTCATCCCCAAAGGCTATGGGGTCCAGCCAGTGACAGAAAAATCAGCGTTGAGAGAGACCGTCCCAGATCGAACCGGTGGTTGACAGAACGCTCACCCTCTTGTCTGGGCTCCCGTCTCCAGGCTGCTGAGTCCGAAAGAGAGTGGTCTCCTCACTCTGCCCTTTCAAAGCCCAGCGCCTTTGCTGGCTGCCTGAAAAAACTGGCCCTCCCACAGCCACCGATTAGATTCTGATGTCCCCGATTCACAGAGATTTCTTGGAAACGGAGCCAGCCCTTCCAGTAAGCGCATATAACAGACCAGGGACTGCAGAGCATGGAGCCTGGTGGGCACAGGACCCAGACATGTAAAATCCGACACCTGAGCTGACCTAAGTGCCCACACTCCCTCCCAGTTCCCACTCCCTGCCCCACCCCCGCCTCCAGTGCGTCCACACTTTTATTTGGGGGGGAAACCACAACCAGCACTTCCCACCAGCAGCCAAACTCCCTGGCAGCGGCCACGCTTTCCAAAGGGAGAGTTAAAAAAAAAAAAAAATTGTCAAGACCTGTGGGGATTTCTCACACATGAGAAGGGCCCAGAAAAACTGTGTTACACCAAGGATAATATTTTATTTTTCTTTAAGAGCTTTCTTAATTGGTTCCATGCAAAAGGCTCGAAAGTAATGAGTTTTAAATAAATAATAATTATATTTTACCATCATGTCTGGCCAGAAAGGCACAGTCCTTTGCCTCGACTTAGGTAAGTGGAGGGGGAGAAAGGAAGCCTGCGTGGTGAGTGTGGGCCTCACCTCACAAGACAGGCCCTCCGTCCTCGGGCTCAGACAGAGGCAACTGTGACCTGGACGCCCGGTTCTGTCTCCGGGATTACGTGGCGGACAGAGCGCTAGGGATCGGAGAGATGAGGACGACGGGCTGTGGAGCAGGGTGAGAAGGATAATTAAGATGTGGGGGTCATTGGGCCTCGACCTCTCTGAGACATTGCAGTTCCAAGGATGAGATCTCCGGTCTGAAAAGACTCCCCTTCTGTTGCTATCCTGGGAATGGACATAAGGCTCTTCACTGGGGTTCAGAACCCCTTCCCTCTGGGCCTGTGGGTCACATTGCACCTCTCCGCCCACTTCGCTGTGGAGCTGTGACTGGACTGTGGAGTTTGATCCGGTCAATGAAATGTAAGCGAAAGCATTGTCTGTCCCTTCGGGCAGAAGCTGTGCGAGCCAGCACTTAGTTTTGTCTTTCTCTCTTGTTCTTGCCTCTTTCTAATCAGTAAAGGCTGCCTCCGCCTGAGTTCTGGAGTAAAGAGATATAAAGTGACATCCTCAACTGACAAATGATGGAAATAGCATGAGAAAGAAATAAACCTTAACCTGTCTTTAAAAAACTTTAAATCTTATAAGATCTGGGAACTGCTTGTTACACTGTGTAGCCTAGTCTCAGCTGACTGATACATGCCCACTCCATCCATTCCCACTCAGTTGGCTAACTCTAATCATTCTTTAGATCTTCACTTCATGGTTACTTCTAAAGAGAAGACTCTACTAGCCACCCTTCTCCCCAGTTTTATCTGATGCCAACAAGCTGGTTCCCATAGTCTCCAAAGCCCTCAAACCTAACACCTAACACATCATCATGTTATCAAGAGTGTCAATTCATTTACCTACAGTCCCTGGTAGGCTATGAACTCCTGACGCAAGAGGCTATGCCTCATACACCACCCCCAGTCACTATACTAATACTGCCAACTATATGCCTGCAGAATCTCTGACACGCACATCAATGTACATGGGACATATATACAATAGTAATGAGTATTACTTTAGAACTAAAGGAAAGAATGGTGGTTGGCCTTCAGAAAAGCAGTCCCCAGGCCTGGGCCTTAGTTTCATTGATAAATTCAGCTGCTGGCAAAGACCTGCCTGGGCTCTGGAATCTAGCAAGCCCTTGTTCAAATCCCTGCTCCACGGCTTCTCAGAAGTGTGATCGTGATCTCTTGGGGCTTTTGTTTCCCTATCTACAGAAAGAGGAAACCATGCCTACTTCTTTCAGTTATTCATGAAGGAAAAATAAGATAATGTGTGACATCTGCATCATCTGGAACAGCGGAGATAGTCAATAAAAGACAGGGATTGTCAGCACTGTTAATATGATAATAATGATCTGTCGACAGACTTCACTCTCTTGCTGTTTGCTGACAGTTACCCGAGGGCATGGAACTTGTCTTATTTATCTGTGTCCTCTCCTGTTTCTAGGCGGTGCTTGTACAAGGCGTGCTACATAAATAAATAAATAGATGATATGGCTTGTGGAGTGAAAAAACAAAAATTGTCCAAATACCTTTGCCCCTTCTAAGACTACAGTGGCCTGACAAATAAGATGTATACTCTAACGGCATGAGTCACAAAGTATTATTCCCTACCACAGACATCCACCTATTTATAAAAGGCTTTCGCGTGCAATGCCTGGTACCCAAAGCTATGCTGCAAGGGATAACAGTAGAAACACTAGTGAAGAGATGGCATACCAGCCTATTATCTTGCACATGGTGAGTATTCTGTAAACATCTGTCAAATTGAACTGGATTCAACTGGATAAAAGTAATTTGATTTTGTTTGAATTGAGTCGCATTGAATCACGACTTCATAAACTTGATAGAATATGAATTCTTTAAAGGAGAGACGCTGTTTTGTTTTCTGCTCTTTATTTAGTGCTTAGCACAGAATGAGTCCTAAAGGAATATTAATGAGTAAATGAATGAATTAACAGCTAGAGTAGCCACCCTGTCCACATGATAGCCCAGATGTCCTTGGAGAACAAGGGTTTCAGAAAGTTCTTCCCAAGAAAAGGATTGATTCCTTTTAATCCATCTGCATTAATGAACATTAAAAGAAAGTCAAGGACAAATGGAGAAATAGGGCAGCTCCATGATCACTGACTTCTTTGGAGCAATTAGGAGCCAATCAGCCCTCTGGGCTGTGTAATTGTCATATACTAAATAGTTCCACACCTCTGAAAAGTATGATCTCCAGATTGCGCAACATCTAGGTGGTTTGCCAGGAGAAGAAACCAAACTCCAAGAAAATCCCCTACCTTTGCCCCTTGATAAGCTAGCTCTCCAGGGCCTGCTGACTCTGCCCTTCCAGGGGTCTCCAGGTAACCGAAGAGGGAGCTGCTCTACCAAGGTTATGCAGAAAGAAAGAAGACTCAGAATTCCCACCCAGACCAGCCCTAACTCCAGAAACCAAACCCTCCCCACACCTTCACACTTCAAAAGATGGGAATTGGTGAGAAATGATTAAGGGCAGAGCAAGAGTCCAAGTGCCATTCAGCACCGTTGGTGAAGGGCACTCGTCCCGAGGCCACATCTCAGGAACTAGAGATCTCTGCCTCGGCTGGGCTAGAGGTGGTAGGCAGAATAATATTAGCCTTCCCCAAAGACGGCACTGTCCTGACTCCCAAACCTTCTGGGAGGAAGCAGGAGGCTCAGGGTCAGAGAAGAAGATGCAATGGTGGAAGCAGAGGCCATAGGGACATCGGCCAGGAGGCAAGTAATGCAGGTGGCCTCTGGAAGCTGAGACAAGGAGACAGAGTCTCTCCTACAGCCTCCCAAAGGAGCGTGTTCTCTGGACCCTGAAGTTAGCCCAGTGAAACTAACTTCAGACATCATACCTCCAGAACTATAAAGACAGCGAGAGAGAGAGAGAGAGAGAGAGAGAGAGAGAGAGAGTGTGTTTCAGCTACTACAGATATGGTAACTTGTTACGGAAGCAATAACAAACTAACATACTAGGGTTCCCACATATAATGCAGGACACAGGTTAAATGTAAATTTCAGAAAAACGACAGATGATTGTTTTTAGTTTAAGTACGTTCCATGCAGTACTTGTTTGCCCTGTATTTTCATGTGCTAAATCTGGTCATCCCACTCAATTTCCTCCCCTCCCACCTCGCCCCTGAGTCCTCACCACCCTCCTTTCTCCCCTTCTGCTCCGTCACAGTGGTACTGTTACACCCGTCACTCGGGGTTAGTCTATGACTCAACAGAGCGAAATCGTTAAGACCTCAGACAAATAGCTCTGAGGGAAAGTTACTATTCTATATCATTGCCTATCAATTATTTATAGTTTATAATGCAATGTCATTTGTAATGGGTAATATGTTTCTCTACTGTGTCGTAATATCATCCTAATCATCAGAAGGACCATTGAGGAGATGGATTGGCCTGGTGCAAACAAACAACAGTGCCTCCTTTTCTTTTTTCCTTTTTTAAACAAGATTTGTGCATTTTTCGAACCTGAAAAATCATTGCTATTTCAGATTAGAGAAAACTTGTCTTGGAATTCCAAGAGAAGGATAGAATCCACCTTGTCTGAAGAATAGATTTCCTAAGAAACAGGGCAGGAACCAGGGTGAAGCGAAATGCAGTGCCTAGGGCCCAAATCTTAAGGAGGCTCTTTGTTTTAGTGCCAATCCTGCCTTTGCATGACCTGGGGAAATGAGTGCTTCCTTAACATTCCTCAGATCCTCAATGGCCTCTCTCTAGCCTGGCGCTGCTAAGAAACTTCACTTCAAGGCATCAACAAAAGCCAAAGCTAGTCTGGCCTCTTGACCTGGGGACACTGAAGCCCAGAAACAGGTGGACAGGCCAAGATCCCCTTGGCTGAGCGACTGCTGTGAGCCTTGTGGTGGCCACCCCACCGTCTTTTGTGCCCTTGTGCCCGACGGGGATGCGGGGGTGGGGGGAGAGACACGCTTGAGATTTGCACTGCACCTCTAGCTCCAGGGTCAAGCCCCATCCTGACTGGATGAAGGCACTGAACTCAGGCCTGAACCAGCCAGGAGACGGTGTGTCCCTGCTACCGTGGTCAGCTCCAGCTCCACGGCACACACGTGACACCCATGCCTTTTGATCCGCGGACGGAGAAAAAGATTCCTCTTTCTGGAAGGTGTGGATACAAATGAAAAGCCTGGAGCGGTTTCAGCCATTTTATTACCATGAAGCTGTCACATCTGAGAGGGCGGGCAACAGTGAGAGAATCATGGGAAGGAAGCCAGAATTTTCATCAATTCTCACCTACGTGCAGGATCAGCTCCCGCTGGACGGGACTGTTACATGCACAGATAAATTCTGATTCGCGTTTCATCCGGTTTGAGCTAGGCTGTTCTGCTCACTGCAAGGGAAAGTTTCCTGGCTGGACAATGACCTTGAAAGAGCCGAACTCAACAGCGTTGTCCAGTAGAACTTCCCACAAAAAATGGCCGCGTCCTATAGCTGTGTCGTCCAAACAGCAACTGCACATTTGAAATGTAGCTGATCTGACTGAAGAACTGACTTTCAAATTTTTCCTATTTAATTAATTTAAATTTAAATAGCAACAGGTGACTAGTGGTTACCATATTGACAGTGCAGGTCTAGAAGCTTCTTCTCCTTCATTTCAGTTGTTGCCTCCTCCAGAGAGCCTCCCCTGATTCTTTCCCTTCTGAGATCTCATAGCAATCAGGCGTGCCTCTAAAACTGCAATTACCTCTCTTGGGATAATTATTTCTGACCATGCCTAGCGCCCCCTTTTGGCTGAGATTTTGGAAGGCAGAGTCTATTTTTATGCAGGAACAGCGCAGCAGTAGCCAAGACACTGTACCTTGTAACACTGAATTGGATGAGCTCATATGTGGTCTGCATGTGCTTTGGGTGTTGAACGGGCTTTGCGGCTTGTAAGGCTTTAAGACAACATAAAAAATGCCACCATTACTTGCCATTGTTGGTATTCCTGGTGATTGTCCTTGATCCACTTGCCCATTTGCTGAGGAAGTGCCAGGAGCTGCCCTTGAGCGACTGCTCATCCCTGCGACAACTGTGGCCACTGATTTCAGACCCCGGGGCTTTTTACCCCACCATCGCCCTGATTTTCCAACTCGCCGAACTGTCCTGTTTCCCTAACCCACTGGTTTGGGCCTTTTGGTCTGCTATCTGCAAACCAGTGGGTAACGGAGGGGTTGCTGGGTAATGGAGGGGTTGCTGGGTAACGGAGGGGTTGCTGGGTAACGGAGGGGTTGCTGGGTAATGGAGGGGTTGCTGGGTAACGGAGGGGTTGCTGGGTAATGGAGGGGTTGCTGGGTAACGGAGGGGTTGCTGGGTAATGGAGGGGTTGCTGAATAGATAATTCAGTTGAACTTAGGGCCATAGTAACTTGCTGGGTTGTGGAGTATGAATTTAGTATGCTGAGAAGCCTTTTTTTTTTTTTCCTTTTTCTTTTAGATATGCATCCGAATCCTAGGCCTGTACACCAGGGGATTCATATAGCCATTCATTCCGTCATCAAATGTCCATTGAGTTTCTAAAAAGTGTCAGCATGCTACCAGACACTGGGTTCTATCCTCAAAAAAGCCCAAATCCCTGTCACTCTGGAGCTCACATTCTTATATTGAGGAGATAGACAAAACTAATACACAAATAAATGTATATGTATATAAAAATAGGTGCAGTGAAGAATAATAAAGCAAGGTATGGAAACAGAGGATCATGAGATGTTAATTTAGATTTCAACAGAGATATGAATGGAGTGAGAGAGTGAGCCATGCAGATATCAAGGGGAAAGGCATTGCAGGCAGAGGAAACAGCTAGTGCAAAGGCCCTGAGGTGGGCACATGTTTGTTGTATTCTAGGATCCACACAAAAAGGTCAGTGTGGCTGGAACAAGGACAAACATGGGGCAGTGAGCAGACAACGAGGTCCAATGGGTAGCAGAAGCCAGATCATGTGGGGTCTTGCTGGTGGTACTGGGTTCAATAGTTTCCCCCCAAAATTATGTCTACCGAAAATCTCTGAAAGTGATCTTATTTAAAAGTAGGATCTTTGCAGATACAATCCAGTTAAGATATCAGACTGGATTAGGGTGAACCCTCAACCCAGCATGACTGGGTTCATACAAGAAGAAGGAAGTAAGAACAGAGAGACACAGAAACACAAGAAGAAGACCGGGTGAGGACCAAGGTAGCAACGCTAAGCTCTGCTGGAAACCAGCAAAAGCTAGGGGGAGGCGGCGCAGAACGGACCTCTGCTGGAGCCGTTGGAGACAGCGTCCGTGGTCCTGCGTCACCCCGATTTCAGACTGCCAGCCTCCGGACCTGGGAATCCATTTTTGTTTTTTTAGGCATCCAGTTTGTGTTACTTTGTTACTATAGCCCCAGGAAACTAATACAGTGGCCTTGGGGTTTTATTCCAGGTGTCCAAAAAAGTCATCAGTAGCGTTCTGAGCAGGAAATGACATGATGTGGTTTGTATTTAAATGGACCAACTCGGTTACTGTGCGGAAAATAAGCTTCAGAATTTCAGGGGGAATTAAGGACTTTCGTTAGGCAGGCTACTGCAGCGGTCCGGGAAAGAGAAATTACGCTGACAAAATTCAGGGCGGTAGCAGAGGAGATTACGGGACTTCATTAGATTAGCGGTGAGAAATGGGAGGCTTTTGTTTTCCTTTGTTCTCACTCTCACTCCTTGATTCCTTTGAGCTCTGTCCCAATCAGGTCCTGGGCTTCCCCCCACCGCTGCCGCCCCCATCCTCAGTACCCTCTGTAACCTGACAATAAATATCCTGTCTAAGGGGTAGCGTTTACTCACCCTCTAGGTTCCCAGTTCCTTTCATTGAATAAAAGCCCCCCTGGCTGCGCCCAGTGTCAGAGCCAGAATCAGACAAAACTGAAGAGACGGGAGTCCCTCCACCCCCGCCCCGGGGTCTGCTCTCCTCCTCCTGTGCCGGGTCAGAATTCGCACAGGGGATTCTCCGGGCCGGTTTATAAGTGTAGCCTAAGGTTTGGTGCAATCAAATAAACCCCCCCCCCCAAAAAAAAAACAAAAAGGAGGAGGAGGAGGAAGAAGAGGAGGAGGGAAGGAGGAAGAGAAAGAGGACAAGGCAGCAGCAGCAGCAGCAACATGTTTTTGAGGCCGAGATAAAAATCCCTCACCACCATAACCCCGCCTGGATGAGGCTGCAGAAACCGCCACGTGAAGAAATACGAACGTGTAAACCAGCCCGTCAGTCCCAGGCTGGAGCAGCATGTCCCTCCGCCTCGCCTGGAGGCGCACTCAGAAGGGATCCCAGGTGTTCCCTCGGCCTTCAGTGAGACCCCGGGCATTTTAAGAAGCAGCTAGGCGGGTGGCCCAGCCAACGTCCTTGTTCCCAGGGCCCAGCCTGAATGTCAGCGCCTCAAATCCCACCCCAGCTCTGGCTCTCTGCTTCCCTCGTCAGCAGGAGCTTTTCGTCGCTCGCGGTGTCCCGGAAACGATCGCTCCCATGTTCCGGAGACACACTCTGCCCTCACGCTCGAGAGTCTGCCAGCCATTGATTTTTATGAGTGGTGCGTGCTCTTTATCGTATTCCATTTCATTTAGGCTTTAAAAAAAACTCGTGGGCATGGACAACAGGGTGGTGATTGCCAGGAGAAGGGGGGTGGGGGCATAAATGGTGATGGGCTTGGCTGGAGCGGGCGAACACACAGTACGGTGCAGAAATGTGTCGGAGAATCGGGCACCTGAAATCTGTATAATTATGTCCACGAGTGTCACCCTGATAAATTTAATTTAAAAAAAGAAATGTACGTTTACAACCTATTTGATCTCATTAACCAATGCCGCCCCAATAAATGTAATTTAAAACCCTTTACTGATGCAGCTGGAATCGGGGGAATTTTCTCACTAAGAGGGAATGTAGAAGAATCAACATTTCAGATGATTTGGGTGCAGGGTAATCTATTGCAAGATGGGCTCATAGTCGAGAAAAAAAAATAGTGTATACCCCCAGAAAGACTTGATGGACCAGTGATAACAAACGAATTAACTTAGTCTGAAGAAAGAGACGAGGAATGGCATCACCCTGGTCTGTCACACTGGGCCCAAGAACAAGGACACGAGTGCAGAGTGTGTTCCCAGGTGCCCTGGGGTCACCAGCCTGGTTCCTTAAGGGGCGGCATGAGACCCCTACGGAGACCCCCATGAGGCGCGGGAGAAACATGACATTGCTCCCAAATGCGCCTCGGCCGGGACAGTGCAGATGGTAATGACAGGGACAGAGGCCTGCTGCCCCCTCCCCCACACTGTCCTAGGTGGGCCCCACGGTGTCCCTCCAGCAAGGGGCTGCAGCCTCCTTTCCCAGCTAAAGAAGTAAGACACCGAGTGAACACTGGCCAGAGCCAAATTTTCTTATTTTTCCCACCCAAACCAATCTGATTCCTTCTCTGTGGTGCAGGGCTGCACCCTGATTGGGAGCATTCCAAGTTCAAAGTCCCCATATAGTCAACAAAATATTCATAACAGGAGTAAAAACACGGTCCCTGTGAGGAAGCCATCTGGTGCCCAGCAAACACTGTCGCACTTACCTTCCCCTTTGATTCTCACGGCAGACCTTGGGGTAGATACTCCATCTCCTCTGTGCATGAAGACATTGAGGCTTACGTTCCAGGCACCGGGTCAGGTGGCCCAGGACACAGCTCGAAGGCTGCTCTGGGCTCAAACAGCCTTGGATTCAAGGCCGGCCTTTGTCACTTTCCAATCTGTTATCTCAAACAGGACGCCTGTTTTCTCTGCATCCCGGTTTTCACGTGTGGTCACTGGAGGAAGAGGTACAGCAGGTTCTCCAATCACGCCGTTTTGTTGTAAAGTGGATGAGATGCTCTAGGAGCTTAACTCCGGTTTCTATTAAGTTGAGTTCTTTATACATTGTTTCACTTAACGTTGCAGAACCTGTCAGCTATGCTAAGTGAGGCCTTACTGTGCCTGCCTCATAAGGAAGCTTCCTCATTCATTCGATAAGTGTCTATTCAGCATCTGGTATATTCTAAGATCTGGGAATTCAATATTCAACAAAACAAAGGTCCCTGCTCTCATGAGGTTATGTTCCAGGGGGGCGGAGGAGACAGAAAATAAACTCTATTATGTTTGAGTGTAATAAGTGCTAAGAAGAATAAAACAGGGAGGGAGAATGGGGAGCCATGGAGAAGGGGTTCAGTTTAAGACAAGAGTGTCAGGAAAGATATCACTAAGCAGGTGACATTTAGGGAAGATCTCAAAGGGGTGAGGGAGCGGGCCCTGTTGATATCTAGAAGAACTTTCCAGGCCGAGGGAACAGCATGTGTAGAGGCCCTGAGGCAAGAGCAGGGGTGGGGGTTCCATGACCCAGGATCGGGGAGACCATGTGGGTACACCATAGTGAGCCAGGGAGAAGTAAGTAGGAGAGAAGTCAGAGATATAACTGGAGGCACGGAAGGTGGGGCCAGAACTCTGCAGCGCCTAGTTCTGCATAGTCCTACAGGCTCATTACCAAGACTTCGGTATGTTTCTCTAAGAATAGCTGTTAGCCATGGGGGTAGGGGGGCTGTTGACAAGGAAGTGCCATAATCTGACTTCAGTGGACCAGGATCCTCCAGCTACTGTGCTGGGACTAGACTGAGCGGGGATGGGGTAGTAGAAGTGAAACAGCCGAGTAGGAGGATGCAATGGTTATATAAGAGGAGGATGGCATCTGGACCAGAGCCATAGTGACAAAGATGGGGAAAATGGAAGGAATGGGGGTTTATTTTGAAATCGAGCCCACACGATTTGCCGACGGATGGTCTGAGGGGTGGGGAAGATTCAAGAATGGCACTGCAAGTCTTCTGGCCTGAGTACTGGCAGCGGGGGTTGCCTTTCACTGAGAAGGGGAGACAGTGGGCGGAGCAGCTCTGGCAGGTGAAGGAGGATCGAGGAATGAATACATTTTCCCAGGCCCAGTGCCTGGCACAGAGTGTCTACCTCATAGCAGTCAGATATGGTTAATAATCTTGAATCTGCCTTATCTGGTTAAATAATCTTCTGATCTTTGCCCCGCATCCAAGCACTCTCAGAAAGCACACGGCCAGGATGTTTTCAACCAGTGAGTAAAATGGTACCATAGTGGCTTTCAAAGGCCACTGTTTACCCAAAGCCCTTTTGACCCATCAAGTGTGTACTGAACCCACCTGCCAGTGCATCTTTGCCCATGCTGACCTTTCTCCACACCCAGATAAGCCAAGCCCAGATTCCTGGCCCACAGAAACTGAGATAATAAGTGTTTCCAGCATTAAGCCAGACGTTATGGGGCGATGTGTTCCTCAGCGACAGGACTAAGACACCCCCTCAGAACATTGTTTCTGCTGCTCCTCAGCTGGGCATTCTCTTATCACCCACATCTGCTGCTCCAGGCTCCCTCGTTCAGCCTCTCAGCTCGGGTGACAAGGTCTTCCTCAGATTCTTGTCCTGACCGACTCCATACTTAACCCATTACTCCATTCATTGTGCTTCTCCACTTTTAACTAGCTGCATAGATTCTGTTTATTTACTGGAGTGTCTACCTCAGGAGTCCCCAAACTACAGCCCTGGGCCAAATGCAGCCCCCTGAGGCCATTTATCCGGCCCCCTTCTGGAAGGGGCACCTCTTTCATTGGTGGTCAGTGAGAGGAGCATAGTTCCCATTGAAATACTAGTCAGTTTGTTGATTTAAATTTACTTGTTCTTTATTTTAAATATTGTATTTGTTCCTGTTTTGTTTTTTTACTTTAAAATAAGATATGTGCAGTGTGCATAGGGATTTGTTCATAGTTTTTTTTATAGTCCGGCCCTCCAACGGTCTGAGGGACAGTGAACTGGCCCCCTGTGTAAAAAGTTTGGGGACCCCTGGTCTATCTCCTCATCATAGGGACCTTCTCTGGTTTGTATACAGATGAATCTTGGCTCCCGAAATAGAGAGTGCTCAGTGAATGAATGAATGAATGAACAACTGAATGGTGAATGAAAAGAGACAGAGTTGTAAAAAAGAGACAGATGCAAGGAAGAGGCTCTAAGACATGATAGTTGGAGAGCTCTTGGCCAAGCGGCCAGCGTTTGTTCTCAAGTATCCATCCCATCGGTCCTCTTGAGACATTTCAAGATTGAAAGATCCCGGAGTTGTTTGTTTCTTTCAAAAAAAAAAAAAAGAAAAAAAACAACCGGTAACTTTAAGGTCCTTACTTGAATTTCCTGCAGATTTCAGCTGAATTTCAAGGTGGCAAAAACCCACATCCTCTTCCTTCTGCCTCCCCTCTCTCTTCTCCTCCTCCGTAACCCACCAACCAGTTTCAACACATCTCCCCTTTTAAGCAAAGAGGATTTAAAAGAGTGTAAATCTTATTGAACTCTTACAACACCGCGTTTATATTCCTCTAGGGCCAATGACTCAAAAACGGATTAGTGGCTCCTGAAATTCGTGTGGTTTTGCAAATTAGGGAGAAAGTTCTAGGCTCTGAGTAGATTGTCAAGTTGTAAAAGCTTACTGTGTACCTCTGTAAAGCTCTGTGTTCTTCCTTCCCACCTACTCTAACCCTTCAGTCTGTAACGTGAAGCAACGGTGTGAACTAAATCCCCAAATTCTCACAGGAAATAAATAATTTAAAAATTCATCTGTTTTTTTTTAAAGGCACCTCCCCTAAAAATTTACTTGAATGCAAATTGTGAGGATGTCCATCAATTAGATAACAAACTATCTGTAACACATCTAGGAAAAGGCATAGACTATCAAAACGTGTCAACGACGCACAATCTTCCTTACGTCATCTTTCAGATCATGCCTACAAAAAAATATGCAAAATACAGTCAAGGATATTTGTCGTGCAGTATTCAGATTCACATAAAATGGGATCTCATCAAAACGGCCAACAACTAAGGATTATTTAAGTGCGTGATGTGTGTTTATATAATAGGATACGCTATAGCCGGTTAAAGTCACAATCTCAAAGATTTAGGAAAAAGGGTCCTGATACCTTGTCAAATTGGTTTCATTGAAAGTAGAGAGTATAAACGAAGCCTCGTTTCTGCGTGCTTCCGCCTTCTAAAGTGGCGTCTGTCCGTGTTTTCTCTCTTCTCCCCTCCCGTCTCTGTACTTTCTACCCTCCCTACGCCTCCATTGCTCTCGTCCTTGCCAGTTGTGATTTCTGGCATTCCTGCGAGAGGGGATCAGGGGACTGGGAGGAGAAAGACTGGGATGGAAGGTGGGCAGCTGGAGATGAGTGTTTCTGCTGGGTATGCGGCAGGTTCTCCTCTGGGATGGACATTCCAGATAATAAGCACAGAAGAGAGACAATAAGAACGGAGCCCAGAGAAACTGCAGCAGACTGACTACACAATAATGTGCAAAGAGATCGAGTTAGGGATGTGAGGGAGAGATAAGGAGGTTGTGGGTGGTGTGGGGGGCGATGGGGAGGGTGGTCGGATCTCTAAGTTTTTTGTTCCCCTCTTTACTGAATTTGTTGGAGTGATGCTGGCTAACAAAATTATACAGGTTTTAGGTGCCCAGTTCCACCACACATCGTATGTACACTGTATTGTGTGTTCACCACCCCATGAGATCTGTAAGTTCATATACAGAGTTTGCACACGGAAAAGTAGAAGAATACTAGCAGTGAAGATTTCAGGAAGTTTCACCATGGGTTATGAGTTGAATCCGGTGTCACATTTTTTGAAAACCAGAGGTAAAGCCTGTTTTCCCTTAGGAATTATCTGTGGCTCGCAGACCGGTGACTCTCTGTGTGTGAGTTGAGACGGGGCCGCATGGAGGCCTGGGTTAGATTAGGTGCAGAAAGGCAGAAGTGAAGACCGTCAGAAAGACTAGCCATGAACCCCCTAACAGTGGTCAGTTCTCTGCAATGGCACTAGAGATCATTGATATTTTGTTCATTATATTTTTTCTGATCTCTTCCCCAAATTTTCTGTAATGTAAACCATTATTTACATAATCAGAAAAAGAATGTAATATTAGAAAAAAAAACTTCCTATGGAGAGGTATATGGAGGTTAAGTGGTGATGGATAGAGACTTGATTTGGGGGGTGGGGGGGTGAACACACAATATGGTGTACAGAGACAGGTTGTAGAGTTGGGCACCGGATACCTATATGATTATGTTAACCAGCGTCGTCCCAATAAAATCCAATTATAAAAAAGAAAGAAAGAAAGAAAGAAAGAAAAACCTTCCCACAGCATACAGTTGTTGGTCCCTGAAACTGCGCTGGAAGGATGTTTGTGAGACAAGCACAGAAGACAGAGAGAGAAAGGGCCCTCCCTCTGAGCATGTGGAGTGGAGCTGGGGGCAGCCACTGGACCTGCCCTACCATGACTTTGGTTTTATTCACATGCAGACATCTTGTCAATTGTTTTGTAGCACGCATTAATAAAAAAATAAATTTAAAAAGTCACATCAGTAGAACAGCCCTTGCAATAGAAATAGCAATGGCAATCTAGTTTACATATAACCAAGAGACCTGGGCACAGAATTGTGTATGAATCTACAGAGAGGCAGGAACTTAATTAAGGGCAGTGTTTACTAGACGGTCTGTATTTTCATAGCGTCTGACCCAGCTACAGGGAGACCCTGGGCTGGGGAGGGCAGACAAATCCACTGAGCACCCCAGCCTCTCAGTCTGGCTGCAGCAAGGTGTGGCCATGGCTCAGATCCCCTCGCCCTAACCAGACACCTCCCCGGAGACTCCAGGTATTTTCAGGGGCTGTGATTCTTCTCATGCTTGGTCCCCTGATACTGCACATCTTCCCCCAGGAAGGAAGTCCCTGGGCCTCTGTCCTGGGCAAGGCAGCAGAGGGAGTTGGTTCTGCTCTAGTTTGATGACAGGGGCATGGTCGCAGTTGGGATGTGAGACCCCAGAGTGAGGGCTACCCAGGGCACAGTCCTGCGGCTGCCACCCAGCAAGCTGCAGCAGGCACTGCAAAAGGCAGAGACTTGGGTGCTTGGCACTAGGCAAGCCTGGATTTGAGTCTCAGTTCTGCCACTTACTGGATAGATGACCTTAGTCAAGTTACTTCATCTTTTTTTGTTTCTGTTTCCACATTAGTAGTATAGAGTCAACTAAGCCCACTTCACCCAGCTGCTTGCATAGTAATGAAGAAACGAGATTGGATATTTAAAGCACCTGGAGAAGTAATAGGTGCTAGATAAGGTGTATGCCCCCTGCCACCTGACATATAGTGTCTGTCCCCTACATCCCTTCTTTCTGTGCCTCTAAGCTCTCAGAGCATGGGGTGGGACGGGGGCTGGGGAGAGAACTAACTGAAATGTTTTTCTCATGGAAGAATTTACCCACCCAGCTCCTCACTTATCTCTGGGTTTATTTGTCATTTTATACAAAGATTGTTAAAAGGTAAGGGAAGACTCTTGTGACCAAACTGCGTTAGTGTATCAGTTTTTGAACTTCAAGACCTTTGTGGAAAAAAAAAAGTCATCCACTATCATATTACATCGGTTCTCACACTCCATGTCTCAGTGAGGATTCAAAACACCGCTGTGTCTTAGGATGTACACACCCTTTATCAAACAATCAAGGGATAATAAAAAGCAAACTGATACCATCTTTATGAAGTACCAGGAACTCATCTAAACTTTTTACATATCTTAACTCTTTTTAATCCTCCCTGCCGTTCTGTAAAGTCAGTGCCATGATTGCCCTCATTTTGCATATGAGGAAACTGAGGCACAGAGGGGCTCAATGACCCAGCGAAGGTTATCATCCAGCCAGCCAGGACCAGAGCAGATGAGAGCTCAGATAACCGAGCTGCCAGGCTGAGTCAGCCAACGATGGATGACTCTGGCCTTGCGAGCCAAAGCCAGCCTTCCGGTATGTGTATGGCTCATGAGTTAAAAATATTTCTTACATTTTTTAATAAATACATGTTAAATAGCTATGTAAGTCTTAACATCAAGTTCTCAGCATTGTCTCTTGGCCCTCAAAACCTGCAAGATGTGTGACTTGGCTCTTTGGGGAGGAATTATCTGTTCCCTGCTCTAAAGTGTCTTAGCCACTGTGAGGTGGTCCCTCCCTATCTGAAATCATCACGTGAGGTTTAAACACAATGTGCAGCCTGCACCAAGGAAAGCTTTTACTATCAAGCAGGACAGCATGGTCCTCCTACGCTGCCACTGCTGCACTTGGTTCTGGGTAACACCTGTGAGGTAACACACGTGGTGTTGCACACAGGCAAGGCCTGCCAATCAGAACCATGAGTGCCCTGGGCACTGCGCGGGCACCAAGCCCTGGGATAGGGGCTGAAGCAAACACAGTGGTGTAATACACCATTTTCACCCTGGGGATCAGCCATCAGAGTCTCCTGAAATAGGGCGAGAGCTGTCAAAGCCTTTGGGTGGGCCTGGTCATCGACAAAAATGTTTTCTGGTAGATTATAAAGTCAACTGAACAGGGTAAGTCAGGGAGGCACTTTATCCCCATGTGACTTGGGGAAAATGTTTCACCTGCTTTGTACCCCCATTTCTTTGCTGTACAATGAATGGGGTTGGTGATGGTATCAGCCTCATAGGGTCATTGTGAGTTTCAACTGGGATAGTACCTGTGAACTAGTTAGACATCACCTGACATATATTATGCTCCAATGAATGAGTATGTATAGATGATAGATAGATAGATAGATAGATAGATAGATAGCTGATAGATAGATAGATAGATAGATAGATAGATAGATAGATAGATAGATAGATAGATAGATTATGATCCCAGAATTTCTTAACATTGGAACAAAGGAACCCCTGTTGATGGGCTTCAGCAGGCTCATGAACACTCAAAATTGCATGCCAATTTTATATTTCAGATGCCTTTTCCTGGAGAGAGTTGTCCTGACTTACTTCAGCTTCTCAAGGGATCTGGGACTCAAAAATGTTAAGACCCAGGATTCAAAACTAGACCAACTGTGTCAGTAGAAAGGCTGCACCCTTGGGACGCCCCCTCCAGGGGCACGGCAGGAACACGTCGGTGCTTCCTCTCTGTCCTCCTTGCCCTTCACACACACACGTCCTCTTCCTACTGCCCGGATTCAGGGAAGGAGAGAGGGCAGAGGTTGGAGCTGCCCCATTGAGTCACTGCGCTCAGGAAATCTGCTCAGAGAGAACGTCCCTGCCCAGCCTTACGTCCCCAACATCCACTCATCATCGCTCCCTGTCCCCTGTACATTCATTCCAGTGCTCTGTCTCATAGCTGTCGGAAATGATCTTATTTCTATATTCACCTACGTGTTACCTCTCTCTGCTCCCTGAGTGTACGTTCCGTGAGGACGGTGACTTGGTCTGTCTTGCTCATAGCCGAGTTTTCAGCATTTGACTCAATGCATATGCAGTCAGCTAATAAAGGGACCCAGAGGTCTCCAGCAAATTTAAGTTCAGCTTGAACATAAATCTCAAAGGGCAGCTTGGGGCTCTTGACTGTACTCAGCCTGCCAAGCTTCCTCCTTGACTAAAGTTGCTCAAATTCAGCTAAAGGAGGCGTCGGGGTGCTATTGTGCAGGGAAATGGAAAGAATGAGGGTGAGTCCGTTGTGAAACTTGTGAGTACAGTACTGCGTGTGTAACGTCCAGGATGTTCTGGCACCTGGGCCTCTTCAGTCTGACTGCAGCTACCCTCAGCCAGTGCAAACCTTAAAGACAGAATAACCATACTTTTGAAAGAAAAATCCTAGCTTAATGAAAGGACAGAATATCTAAATTGACACTGCCCTAAAAGAGAAATTGGATTTCTTTTAGTTTTTCATTTATTCCACCAATATTGATTGAGCATTCCTATACACTCGGCACTGGGAACTGAGTATGTACAAATCCTTATACTTATGATGTCTATATTCCCGGTGGAAGACTTACGAGAATTCCCTCTTCCCCAGTCCCATTCCATACAGCCCCTCATATCTGAATTAATCGACTTTCCCTAAAAGACTTAGCATAAGGGTGAGCACACACATATCATACTATTATGTACACAGTGCACCAAATATCTCATGGCTTATAGCCCTGGTTCTTGACCAGGGACAATTTTGCACCACAGGGACATTTGGTAGAGTCTGGACATATTTTGGGTATCACAACAGTGGGGTGTGCTGTTAGTATCCAATAGTTAAAGGCCAGGGATTCTACTAACCATCCTACAATGTTTAGAACAGCTCCTCACAACAGGGGATTATCTGGTCCCAAATTTTAAGAACACTGACGTTGAGAAGCCCTGGGCTCTCGTCTAGGTCTAATAGCCAGAGCCAAGTGGAAGTTATATTTCCCTATGGGTTTATTTTTTGTTTTTGTTATACATATTGAATATATATATAATATATATATTTATATTTTTTGTTTTATATATATGTATATATGTGTGTATGTGTATATATGTATGTATATGTGTGTGTGTGTATAACAAATATATTATCCAGCACTAAAAACTACGTAGACTTTTGGCGTCACTCATGTTTGAGAAATTTCCCCCACCATTCCCATCCTCCCCTGGGACCCCTGCCCTCAGCCCCACCAGTCACATGCCCTTATAAGAGCTTCATCTGAGAAGTAAGCAAGATGAGAAAGCAGAGTCTGGGTGGAAACCACTTCTTGCCTAGAAAAGGCTGGCTCTCGGGAGCAGCAGAAGGGAGATGGCCGGCATCCTGAGTCTGGATGTGAGCTCTGGTCTCTGTGTTCAGTGGCGGTGATAGGCTAGGTGGTTCGGAAGTGGTTCTTGTCCACGGAACCTTCAAGTTGACTCTACTCTAGTTCACGTGTGACTCCAGCCTCTCAGAGACCCCGAAATGATCTAATGCACTTTAATAAGTTCTTTTTTTCCCTACCTGTCCTAAAATGGTTCTGTTTTCTGTTTTTACTCTTTGATAATAAATAGAAAAATGTTCGCAGCCAATCTGTGATCTGAGAGGGATATCATTTCGATCTCATTCACTGGCTCACACTAGTCACTTTGTTTTGGGGCGAGAAACACCTTGTCTGTTAACTCACATGTTGCGCGTGGTATGGGGGGAAAACCACTCCGCAGAGCTTTAATAACTTCATCAACAGCAGAAGGAGAAACCTTGTTCTCAGCCCCATAAAGTCACCAATGTCTCCATCCGGCCAGGAATTTTCACTGGCTATAAAGACAACTTACGTGAGTGTGTCTCTGTTTTGCAAGCACAGGACACAGGAATGCTAAGCCATTTATGCAACCTTCCATATCAAATTAAAAAGGAGGCAGGGAGAGCTAATGAAAGAGTGAGCGGAAACAAGAAAACCTCCATAAAGATTTTAAAGCCAAACCACCTTTGAGCTCCCTTGAAGGTCAGTTCAAAGCGACTTCTCACACCCAGTTTGCTGAGCCTCTGCCCTCCCTACCACGGGAAAGGAGGGGCGCCAACCCCAGAAGGGGCCCCACCTTCATCCTGACGTATCTGTCCCCTCTGCGCACCAGCTCATCTTCCTCTAGGAAGGAGAATGGGGATAGAATTTTGCTCCCTGTCCATGCAGAGCTAGGAAAGTTGCAAAGGTTGTCAAGTTGTACAATTAGTCTCCCAGCGGCAATCCAGTTGCCCAGTAGGTCTTAAAATCCCATTCATACTCATCACAGTGGCAACCTCTTATCTTACGGCTCACGTGTGCCAGATACTGTCCTTACGTTCTCCCTCGTCTCCAGTGGTGACCCTACAAGGTGCATTAGCACGGTTTTGTCGGGAGGAAGCAGGGGCAGATCCCACAGCCCCAGATCCCACAGCAGTACCTTCGTGGAGTCTGTCTGAGCTCAAAGTCACTTATCTTTTTGCTAGATCATGATTTCTCACCCCTGTCCTCTAACTTCATCTTCTCAACCATCACCTCACCCCTGTAAAGGTGAACGCAAACACCACCCTTTCAGTCAAAGAACCTGGACAATCACCATCTCTCTGTCACTCGGCCGCAATCACAGTGCTTTGAATGTGATGGAAGATCAGTAAGAGCTTGTCCACTGCGTTCCCGTTTCTTGTCCCAGCCATGCCACCAGGCAACCAGATAAACATGTATTTTGGGCCTGACCAGGCGGTGGCGCAGTGAATAGAGTGTCAGACTGGGATGCAGAGGACCCAAGTTCGAAACCTTGAGGTCGCCAGCTTGAGCGCGGGCTCATCTGGTTTGAGCAAGGCTCACCAGCTTGAGCCCAAGGTCGCTGGCTTGAGCAAGGGGTCACTCGGTCTGCTGTAGCCCCCCAGTCAAGGCACATATGAGAAAGCAATCAATGAACAACTAAGGTGCGGCAACAAAGAATTGATGCTTCTCATCTCTCTCCCTTCCTGTCTGTCACATACACACACACACACACACACACACGCACATGCACATGCATGCACACACATACATCATGTATTTTGGACACTTGTTTCACTTTCCTAGACCTTAAAGTCTTCATCTATAAAATAAAGGCATAGGACTAAAAGTCTTGAAGGCCTTTTCATGGAGCCCACTTCAAGTTTATTTGTTTGTCTAGTAAAAGGCTTTTTACGAATGTTGTTGATCTTCTGCCCCAAACACACACCCAAGGAAAAACACACATGCGCATGCACATGAGCTTTAGCCATTAGCTCCATGTGTAAAAACTTCTGCCCTCTAGAGAATTAGTAAAAATAACTGGTCTGTAGAGAACTGCTTGTCATCTCTTTTGCCTAATTATAAGGCAACAGCAAGAAGTTAAGAGAGCCAAGAAAATACAAGCATAGTAAATTGTATTTATATATTTTTTCCAAGTATTTATTCTTTTCCTTCCTAATATATAAGGGGATTACCCATACCCACCCACAGACATGTGCCAGCACTGCCTCCCTAGGAGAAGTACACCTTCCCGTCCCATTAATAATGGAGCAGTCACATGTCTTGCTTTGGCCAATAGAATGTGAGCAGGCATAATTTTATATGCAAGTCTGAGCAGAAGCCATAAAATAATTGCCTGGTTCAGCTCTATCTCTGACAGGAAGCTGGCATGTTCTGGATGGAGTTTGAAAGCAACCTTGACCCCATAGAGAGAAGGCACCTGAGGCAAAGCTATCGCTGAACTGCAATTGACATATAACATAAATAAAAATAAAACCTTCAGACTGTACGCCCCTGAAATGTGAGCGTTGCTTGTTACTTCAACCTAACCTATCAAAGGGTGACTGATGAAGGAACCGTGCTCCAGATACAGTCAATCCGCATTATGCACAGCGGTTACATTCGATGAAGTTGCTATGAATACTGAATTAGCAAACATTGAACCATTGCTCCTGGGAAAATACAGTGTTAGCAAGTACAGGTTGAGCTTCCGGTCAAAACGTTTTCACCAACCATGCGATCCATAAGCTTTTTTGTTTTTAATGTGTATTTCTACTTAAAGACAACTTGTTTAACATATGTTGTTGACTCATTAACATTGAGTTCACAGACCACGGTAGTATAACTCACGCCTGAACAAAGCTAATGTCACAGTTAACACGCGTATTTCTTCCAGAAGTACATCACAGCCCCTTGCTCTTAGGAATACCAGATGGCACCTCAGTGCTATACTTGCAGGGGTCATTTTATTTTTATTTTTAATTAAATTTATTGGGGTGACATTGATGAGTAAAATTGTATGGGTTTCAAGTGCACAGTCCTGTAGGACCCCATCTGTGTACTGCACTGTGTGTCTACCACCCAAAGTGAAGTCTTCTTCCACCATCATATATCTGACCATACACTTGACCTCCTTTGTCCTTCACCTCCCCAACCCCTTCCCTCTGGGAACCAACATACTGTTTGTTGTCTATGTCTGTGAGATTTTTGTTTGCTTGTCTTATTTGTTTGTTTGTTGTCTTCTGTTTTATATCCCACACAGGAGTAAAATCACATGGCTCTTAATTTTTTCTGTCTGACTTACTTTGCTTAGCATGATATTCTTAAGATCCATCTGTGTTGTCACAAATGGCAGTATTTCATCTTTTCTTATGGCCCAGTAGTAGTCCATTGTATATATGTATCACATCTTTTTACCCAGTCATCTACCGAGGGACACTCCGGTTGTTCTCATGTCTTGGCCACTATGAACAATGCTGCAATGAACAGAGGGGTGCATATGGATTTACAAATAATGTTTTCAAAATTTTCAGGTAGATCCCTGAAAGAGGGGTTGCTGGCTCACATGATAACTCTATTCTTCATTTTTTGAAGAACCTCCATACTGTTTTCCATATGTCTGTACCCGTTTACATTCTCACCAGCAGTGAATGAGGGTTTCTTTTTCTCTACAAGCTTCCCAGCACTAATTATTACGTGTCTTGTTGATTCTAACAGGTGTGAGGTGGTATCTCATTGTAGTTTTGGTTTGCATTCCCCTAATAGCTAGTAAAGTTGAGCATCTTTTCATATATCTGTTGGCCATGTGTGTGTCTTCTTGAAAGAAGTGTCTGATCAGGTCATCTGTCACAAATTTTAATTGGATTGGTTAATTGTCTGTTTTTGTTGCTATTGTTGAGTTATATAAGTTCATATATATTTTGGATAGTAACTCCTTATCTGGTGGTTTTATTTTCAAAGATCTTCTCCCATTCAGTTGATTGCCTTTTTGTTTTGTTGATAGTTTCTTTTCTTGTGCAGAATGTTTTAAGTTTGATATAGTCCTATTCATTTATCTTTGCCTTTACTCCCCTCACTTTTGAAGTTAAATTTATAAAATCTTCTCTAGGACCATAGCCCATAACTTTAGTACCTATGTTTTCTGATATTTAATTCATTGTTTCAGGTCTTAATATTTAGATCTTTAATTCACTTTGAGTTAATTTTTGTACATGGTGAAAAATAACAGTCTAGTTTCATGTGGCTTTCCAATTTTCCCAGCACCATTTATTTATGATATTTTAATTTTTTAATTGAATTTACTGGGGTGACACTGGTTGATAAAATGATCCAGGTTTCAGGTGCCTAATTCTACAACACATCTCTGTACACTATATTGTGTTTACCCTCCCATGTCAACGCTTTATCCATCACCATTTACTCCCGCCACACCCATCTCCATCTTCCCCCACCCCCCACCTCAGCAATCACCACACTGTGGTCTGTTTTCATGCACCATTTATTAAAGAGGCTTCCTTTCCTCCATTATATGTTTTTGGCTCCTTTTTGAAGATGATTTGCCCATATACACGTGGTTTCATTTCTGAGCTCTCAACTCTGTTCCATTAGTCTGTGTGTCTGTTCTTCTGCCAATACCATGCTGTTTTGATTATTGTTACTTTGTAGTATAATTTGAAGTCAGGAGGTGTGAAACCACCAGCTTTGTATTTATTTTTCTCAGGATTGCTTTAACTATTCAAGGTCTTTTGTGGTTCCACACAAATCTGATAATTTTTGTTGGGCCATTGTAAACAGCAAAATCACCACCAACAAGCATAAAAATGCAAAAACTGTGGCACTAAGTAAACAGCGAAAAGGACACTCATTTACAACGTGAGAGTTAAAGCAGGAAGACAGAGCCTTAGCTGGATAACCAATATTCTGCATCACTCCCTGCATGTCTGCAAAGGACCGTGCCAGCACAGCCACTGCTGATTTGGGGGTTACAAGTAAATTTTAGCAAGTAGGCAAGTTCACAAAAATGAAATCTACAAACAATAACTCATATGTGCAGCACGACCACGTTCTCATAACAACCCCAAAAGGTGGGTGTTTTTATTGCCATTTTACACGGCAGAAAAAGAAAAACAACAAAAGACCAAGATTCTGAAGGTGACATAATAATTTGTGCACAAAGGCGTAACTGATTAGTGGTAAAGCCATAATATAAACCCAGGTCAGCGTGGCTCCCAAGACATGGGGTTATCTATCTCTGAGCTGCCTGTGGCTCCCAGAGGAAGCACAACCTATGTGTGGCCCTAGGTCTAAACTTTTCTGCCTGGATCCCAAGGTTCTGCCTCATCCGATTGCTCATGACCGCTCCCCCCCATCATTCCTTAGTCCAACCTCACCGACAACCTCCTTCCTCGGGAAGAAATTCTCTCCTCCTTATGCTCTGCCAACATGTACAGTTCTACGTTCACACCTCATATGCTCTTTGAACAGGCATCTGGGTCACATTCAGTTCTGGTTAGAAACTTGGGGATGATCTAGTCTAAATTCCTTGTTTTTAGATCAAATCCAGAGACAGCCGTTGATGTGCCCAATGCAAGTGAGAGTTGGAGTCAGGACTTGAACCCAGACCAGCTGTCCATGAACTATCCCTGTGATTGCTTCATTTTTCCTCCCACCCCAAAGGCAATTACGTTTAACCTCGGAGCAACCCAATGAAGTAGAGGAGGGATGGGAAGAACTAGAAAACAAAGCAATCCCACTCAGAGGTGCCTTCGCATCATTTCAAAGGGCTCTCAGGGAGGAGACAGAGCTGACAACTCTGTCTGCAGGTCAGGCAGCCTCCTGCTCTAAAAGAGTCCAACAAACCACGGACGACTAATAGCATAGAGCTCTGGGCTTTGAATTCATATAGCACCTTTCATCTCTGAAGCTCAAGTCTCCTTCTGAGACATTATCTCATTCTTCCTGCCAGAACAGTGCGAGAGAATCATTGCAAGCATTATACCCATTTTACTGATAGCAAAATAAACCTCAAAGGCGGTAAGGAATTTTCTCAGTACCACGCACAGAAAGAACCCCATTCTGCAGAACCAGAGCCTAAGCTTAGAACTAGTACCAAAACATAGCCCTAAGGCACATAAACAGTTGTCTAGAAATAAAACAGAAGCAACAGGAGAGGACCAATGTTGATTGAAGACTTATTATAGGTCAAGCGACTTACATTAAAAATATCATCTCTCCTTGGTATCCATCCTGTGAAATAAGAATTGTTGTTCTCATTC
Source organism: Saccopteryx leptura (assembly GCF_036850995.1). Lineage (NCBI taxonomy): Eukaryota > Metazoa > Chordata > Mammalia > Chiroptera > Emballonuridae > Saccopteryx > Saccopteryx leptura. The sequence continues at coordinate 361,267,694 of NC_089505.1, forward strand.
TGCAGATAGGGAAACTGAGTCTAAGGAAGATTAAGTATGAAGGTGCTCAAAGTGGCAAGCAGCAGAGGTAGGATTTGATCACAGCTCTCCACGACCATAACGCCAGCATTATTTATGAAATGTATTAAGTGTCTGATGATTTTAGCGAGCTGTGCTGGGCACAGTGGATAGACAGTGAAGGATGGGATGAACACGTAGCAAGAACTTATTATGTGCCAGGCACCAGACACCTAAAGAAAACTAGGAGGATTTCCTACTGGAGCTTACACTACACATGAAGACAAGAGAAGGGCATGAAGAATAATTTAGCAACTTTTTCTTGAACACCTTCTATGTTTTAGGTGCTGTACTTGATGCTTGGGTTTCACCAAGGAGCAAAAACTCAGACCTTGCCCTAGTGTAGCTGGCCACACGCGACTGCCAACATATCCAGCAGTTCGGAGGAATCACAGGAGAAGGAGGAGGACTTGGGCTTGATGTGTTTTATCTCAACATTCATGCAAATCTGACGTTCTGCCCTATAACCTATCAAGGTTCATTTTAAGATGATGATATAGTTCCTTATAATTCAAGGTTAAGTTCCTTATCTTTTCTTGACCAATTTCTTGGGAAGAGTTGAGATTTGGGGATGCTGTCCATGTTGACTTCAGAACATAAAGGAACTTCAGGCACACCAAGCTACTCCACAGGGATGCATAATCCTAATTTAATAGCCTCATGATCGCAGTTTGGTTCCATCGAGGCTATTTTGACTGAATGTCTTCAGTATCTATTATATGTTATGTACTGGAGAAGAAAAAATCCAAAAAAAAATAGTATTGTGAAAAGACAAACTCAAATGACTTCTATCCAAAGAGGTAAGAACCATACCCAAAATCATCACAGGGACCAAAGGAAGAAAAACAGGGGACACCCAGCCCAGGCTAAAAAGCTTTGAGTTCCTTTCACATTTGCACATTATAAGCACACAACAAATGTTTCTGGCTCATAGAGTCATGTCAGTTTTGCCATAAGCTCACAGGATACTTGTTTCTTGCAAAGCCCATGATTAGAGCTAGCCTTGCAGCGCCATGTGAAGACACAGCAGGGAAGTCTGTTCTCTTGACCCCAGCCAGCAGACTGTTTCTGTTCAGCCAGCCCAGTTTGCCACCCAGGCTTCTCCTCCACCCACCACCTGAACCTGTCCTTTGTCAGCACCCACAGGAGTGGCCTCCCTCCTACTCCCCAAGCAAAGTGAGTTTCTCACACTGTGATGGATGGATCTCTCTGCTCTTGACTTCTCTGGGGGCTGATTTTATTACCTTCTGATTTGGAAAGACAACTGTCAAAGAAGGAATTCCTCATGCCCCTGGGAAACAGATTCACTGGCTGGGAACTCTCTCTAAGTTACCATACCCCGAGCAACTTAAAACACAGCCAATGAGTCATAACATTCTACCTGTATCCAGATTGTTTATTCTCCCTTCCCCAAAACTTTGGTCTCTCCGCACTTTCTACTATCACGCGTATTCAGATTCAGCTGACAATTACTGAGCACCTGCAACATGTCTCTCTTGTGTACAGATATTATTCAGTTGCATCCTTGGAAAGCACTGGGAGGAAGATTATTGTGGTCATTTTACATAGGCCCTGGCCGGTTGGCTCAGCGGTGGAGCGTCGGCCTGGCGTGCAGGGGACCCGGGTTCGATTCCTGGCCAGGGCACATAAGAGAAGCGTCCATTTGCTTCTCCACCCCTCCTCCTTCCTCTCTGTCTCTCTCTTCCCCTCCCGCAGCCAAGGCTCCATTGGAGCAAAGATGGCCCGGGCGCTGGGGATGGCTCCTTGGCCTCTGCCCTGGGCGCTAGAGTGGCTCTGGTTGCGACAGAGCAACGCCTGGAGGGGCGGAGCGTCACCCCCTGGTGGGCAGAGCGTCGCCCCTGGTGGGCATGCCGGGTGGATCCCAGTCGGGCGCATGCAGTAGTCTGTCTGACTGTCTCTCCCCGTTTCCAGCTTCAGAAAAATACAAAAAAAAAAAAATAGATTCCCTGATGCTTAAAAATAGTAAGTTACTATTCCAGTTACTAAACAGTGGTAGAGCCTCCATCATTCCAACCTGGGTCTCCAAACTTTATAGTTCTAGTGGTCTTCTTTCTGCACTGTGTTGCCCAAACTTTTGGATGACCTGGTAAAATGGATAGGTGGATGGATGGATGGATGGATGGATGGATGGATGGATGGATGGATGGGTGGATGGATGGATGGATGGGTGGATGGATAAATTAGATATATAAATAGATGATAGATAGATAGATAGATAGATGGATAGATAGATAGAATCTATTTTTTATTTTTTATTCCAGGGTTCCACCCCAAAACTAGTGAGTCAGAATCTCTGGAGATTCTCAGGCAGGCAGCCCACCAGCTGTTTCTGCCAGCTGGGATCGTGAGCCTCTGTAAAACCCCTCACGCAGTTTTGTCTGCAGCAAACTCTTCTTTGTGAGCACACAGAGTGGGCATTGCTTTGACTGCACAGGAGGGAACATCCTTGACTGAAACTCTCTCTTCTCCCAGCCTGGACTAGTGTCCTTTGCAAAGGGAGGCACCTTGGGGTGCTAGAATGCACAGTATCCTCCCCTGACAATTCAGTCTATTCCACAAACATTCATCTGTGCAGGTGCATGCCAGCCCCTGGTTTAGGGGACGGGGAAGAGGCACAGTGCACTGCAATTGAGGACGTGTCTTTGGGAGAGACGTAAAAGGCGCTATGAGGGTCGGGGGGTTTGATAGAAGGAAATCTTTAGGGAATGTTGGCCTCTTTTTTTTCCAGAACAGAGCATGGGACACAAAAAGAATGTCTGAGTGGGAAAGAAATTCAAGTCAAGGGCAGAGACTTTGTAAAATTCTTTGCGTTGGCTTTTCTTCATTCTGTTTCCTCCGGCACAGGAAGACATTAACCAGATAAAAGAGATTCCACAAAGTCAGTGAACAGACAAGATGTGTTTATTTTTACACAAGGAATTTTGAATGATTTGCTGTTTGTCCCCACCCTTTTCCATCCAAAGTCCTTTTCAGTTGCCACACGCAATTCGGAAAGAAACGGAGGGGCGTGGAGGTTAAATACCTGTCTTGAAGTCGGGCGACGGGGAAATGATGGGGCCAATTCCCAAGCCTGGCTAGTGTCCATTCATTCATTCCGCCGTGCATTTCTTTATTGAACACCTACTTACCGAGCGCCTACGAGGCATTCTTTCCAGACGTCGACACTTTGGAGCGGAATAACTCATCTGGCAAACATCACCAGTTCTGCTGTTTAGACAAAGTGAAGGCAGTCAGAGGAAGAAGGTCAGCAGAGATTGCCGACTAATTGACTTAGAACAAAGCAAGGCAGGAAGGGGGAAGATGGGGGGGAGCCCATTTTCAGTTTCAGGTGAGCTCAGGAAGGACAAAATATTTTAGGGAGTCGCTTCCCTCCCCCCAGGGTTCCCGGTTGAGAGAGTTCCCTGAACAGTGTCAAGACTTGTTTTACTGGTGTTTACAAAAGTAGGTTTTAAAGGATCAGCAATTTGCAGATTCCACTTGGATGTGTCACCCGTCTTTCATTCATTACACCCAGGAGAGCGGGGAAAGCGACGACGTGGACGTTGAGAGCCCAGATGCTGTAAAGGGGGAGGCCTGGGAGGCCAGGGAAGGTTTTATCCACGGCCAGTGCCCTGGACAGAGATTTCTCTCTCTCTTTTCCATCTTGCAGACAACTAGGGGTTTTCAGGCGGTAGACAGTCGGGGTTAGTGCTTAACAAAAATCACCTGCGTTTGGAATCACCTTCCTACCTCTAAACCCTCTGCTTGCCAACTCTTCATAAACAGAACTTTCTCTATTCGTTTCTCACCCAGTTCAGTGCCCAGCATGGCACCTCGTAGCACCATGCTAATAAGAGGTTTTAGGAAACAAGGGAAGGAGGGAAAGAGGAAAAGGGGGAAGGAGAAATAGATGCCACAGGTGTCTGTCGGGCCTGTAACGGCGTAGTATGCGTGGAATGCACTAGAATCCCGCGGTCTGGGTTTCGATTCCAGCCTGGGCGTTCCTGAAATAGGTAGCTTGCTCTCAAAATCTCAATTTCTTATTCTGGGAAGTGGAAAAAAAAATAGTACTTACTTCATCAGAACCCCTCAGAGGACTAAAGAAAGTCACGTGTCGGGCAACGTTCTCTAGATTTGTCCAGCTGTATATGTGGAAATTGTTCTAGAAAGATGATTTGATAAGAATGCAATACTACCCAAGACTTCATGGCATTGCTGTCAGAAGTTGAAACTAGAGGCTATCACCCGGGTGTTGCTGGCTTACTGAGGGCTAGGTATGCTTTCGAAAGGACTTAGGTGACCGGTAAGCACATTCCCTGCAGGGGTGGATATTTAAATAAGGCAGACTTGGAGTGTGGATCAAAGAGAAAAGATTTCAACCTACCATTGTCAGCAGCAATTCTGCTCATGAGTGACAGTGCGTGAATTCTTGTACTGCCACTGAACATTTATTGAGTGCCTGCTGTATACAGGGCATCCTGAAACACAGCAGTAAGGAACAGAGGACAGAGGGACTCAGATTCACCTCACCCCCCAGGATGCTCAGTCTCCTTCTGTGTGAAACAAGAGCTTCAGGAGAGCCGTCGCCATATCCTTTCTACCACAAGCTTTTGTGTTTCTTGCTTTTTCTTTTTAATTCTATGTATGTGTGTGTGTGTGTATGTGTGTGTGTGTATGTGTGTGTGACAGAGACAGAGAGAGGGACAGATAGGGACAGACAGACAGGATGGGAGAGAGATGAGAAGCATCAATTCTTCGTTAAAGCATCTTAGTTGTTCATTGATTGCTTTATCACATGTGTCTTGACGGGGGGGGGGGGGCTACAGCAGACTGAGTGACCCCTTGCTCAAGCCAGTGACCTTAGGCTCAAGCCAGCAATGTTGGTCTTTAAGCCAGTGACTTAGCTCAAGCCAGTGACCATGGGGCCATGTCTGTGATCCCACACTCAAGCCAGCAACCCCATGCTCAAGCTGGTGAGTCCACGCTCAAGCCGGCAACCTCCGGTTTCGAGCCTGGGTCCTCTGTGTCCCAGTCTGACACTCTATCCACTGCGCCAGCACCAGGTCAGGCATGAGCTTTTGTGTTCCTATAATTCTCTCATGCCAGGGTTCAAGGGTAACTGCAATGACCTCTTTCTGGATGATTGTTTGGAGGTAAATTCTCTGCTAAGAGTCCTAAAATGCCGTCACCCCAAAACAACGGCACTTATATCTTCTATAACTCACAAAGCACTCTCTGATACATTGGCTTGCCAAGCCTCACAACCACCTGCAGGCTCGAAGACCTATTCACAAAAGAAATGAGTCTTTAAAAGGACGAAATGATTTGCCCAGGCCACTGAGAAAGGGATCCGCCGGGCCATAAACCCAGCTTTTCTATTTCCAAACAGAATTTTTTCCATCCCGGCCACACTGCAAGATCTTTTGTGATCAAGCGATGCAGGAGCACAGACAGGATTGGGGACATTGAATTGGACCCATGCAGCCAGGAAGACCTCTCCAAACAACCGCGGTCCCCCCTCAGGCACACGAGAGCCTGGAGTGGGTTAAGTCGTCCCTGGCTCGGTCCCAGAAGACATTAAATTCACCTGTGCTTGCTCCGAAATAAATTAGTGTCCTTTTCTGCTGCCACTGTTGTCTGGAAATAATGCAAATGCAATGGGCCCGCACTGACATTGCGCTTCCTTGGAAGGGTACCCGTAATAAATTGTCCCTTAATACTGTTAAAGAGACATTTTCCTCTTACTCAGGAGTTTTTGAGGTGGGACCGAGCTACTCACCCAGAGGAGGAGGATGCGATTCCTTGTCGCTGCGCCCTATTATTCATGTGGCTTGTGGCGACGGACGGCTCTCCAGCTCGCTGCATCGCTCAATTTAAGAATATATTTCCCAGCCCCTTGTGTCAATCACAGGGCTTGGGGAAGGGGGGAGTAACCGACAGTGTATTTCCTCTCTTATGATTTCAATTTATTTTATTTTATGATATGCATTTGTATGTTTACGTGTTTGGATGCTCCGGAGATGAGGGAAATGGGTCCCCCCCCCCCTCCCCAGTCCAAACCATTCATCATCAGGAAGAACAAGCCGCTTCTTCACAGCGGAGAGAAGGCATCGGTCTCCCCCCTACAGGAAACCACTGCTGTTCCTTAATTGTTTGCTAGAGGAAGAATCAAGGGTAAAATTTTAAAGTGAATGGCTGGCCGGGTTGCACTAATTCATCAAAGCATGTTTCAAGTCGGCAGTCAGAGCATGCATCAGCCCAGGGCGCGCCGCCTCCTAGCAGAGTGGGGAAGGTGGCAGACCTCCGAGCAGATGAAATCATTAGGAGGCGTGCCGCAGGCGCCGAGAGCAAGGGGAGAGGAGGCGGGGATTTCTGCGCCTGCTCCCCTCAACCACGGGGGAAACCCCGGTGGTCTGTGACCTAGTTATCTGGGAAAGGAAGCAGGGAAGAGAACCCACAAAACTGTTCACGGCATGGGAACCCCAGCCTCCGTGGCTCCCTCTGTGCTGAGAAAACAATTAGAACCTCCCAATTTGACTCGATTTCTTTTGCTTAGAGATTTTATTTTATTTTATTTTATTTCTTTTTTGGTTGCAGTACAGACAAACCCACTTGCTTAACAATAGAGGGCTTTTACAGGGATGGACCAGGGACAGGAAATAAAACCCAGGGTCACTGGGAATTCTTCGCTCTGCTACCTCCCTGTGAAGTCTCCTTGCCTTTAGGCCAGAGGTCATTGGATTCTTCAGTAAATATTGAACCCTACCATGTGGCTGGCACTGTTCAAGATGCTGGTGAAACAGCAATGGACAAAACAGGCAACCCCCCCCCCCCCGCCCTTGTGGCATGAACACTGCAATGGGAAGCCAGACACCAAGCGAGACGAAAGAATACAGGGTGCCCATGAGCAGAAAGTGCTCAGGCACAAAGACCAAGACAGGAAATGGGATGTTGGGAAGGAAACGAAATCTTGACTAGGATGACCACGCAAGAACCCACTGAGAAAGTCATTTTCTCACAAAGACCTAAAGGAGGTAAGGGAAGTAGCCCCACAAATAATGAGCAGAGCATGTTGGACAGAGAGCACAGCAGGTGCAAAGGACCTGAGGTGGTTCAAGAAGCAGAAAGGAGGCCAGTGGGGTGAAGACGAATGAGTGGAGGAGGACAAATGAGAGATGATTTCATAGGTCGGGGTCGGGGGGACAGACCACAAAGGCCTTGTAAGTCACAGTGAGGACTTTGGCTTGTACTGAGTGAGACTGAGGGGTCCAGAAAGGCCACCTCAAGCTGAGTAACCCCATGGTTCACCCAGTCCACTGTCGTTTCTTGCTGCTAACTCATTACAGGGTCAAAATCTCTTTGTCTCCTAAAGAGAGCCTGCAAGAGGCAATGGCCCATGCTCAGTCTGCTTCTAGAGTTATCCTGAGTCCTTAAGGGTTAACTAAATATCAGTCCACATAACTAGGCAGAGGCCCCACCTAGTGATAAGCAGTGATCGCCAGTTTCCATGCAGGAGGGCGTCATTTCTGCCCGTTTCTGTCTAGAATGCAGAGTAGAGTCAAATAGCCAGAATTCGGGGCTATGTATCAATAGATGTGAAGACCAGCTATATCTCTTAATCTATCTTTCTCTCTGTCTATCTATCTCTCCCTTCCCTTTCTTCAACCTCCTCAAAATACTTGCGGAACAGAAGGGAGTACAGAAAAAGTCTTAGTTTCTCAAAGTTCCCATGCTATGTATCCACTGAATCTTACAGAGTCTCTGTAGTGAGCTAATATGAATGCTAGGACCTTGGGAAATAGAGATTTCTTTAGAAAATTCTGATTCCCAGAAAAATGTCCGCATCGGAGCTTCACACAAAGATACAATCAGTACGTGCATGCTCTCAGCAATCCCTGTCATCCCCGAAAGCCTCAGATGTGGCAGAAGGACACACAAGAGTTGTCATGAGCAGTTGTGATGGGGTGCCAGTCATGTTACTATTAATAGGTGCCCTACTGAAGTTGGCCACGTTTTTGAATAATTTGAAATGAATTAAATATGAACCTCAAAAATATCGTACTCTCACTCCCAAGCATTCCTACATGCTTTTCGAGTAGGAGAGGAAAGTCCAGCAGCAGTGGCTGGGTCATCTGAGCCGCACGTAAGCCAGGATGTGTGCCCCATGCTAACATCTTCCCTCCTGGGACTCTTGGTGGAAAATAATATGGGAGCCACTCCCATGGGGAACAAGACTGATGCCAGAAGATATTTATTATCAGCAGGACAACTGTCCTTTCTTTCTCAAATGCCTGCCACGAAGACAGGCATATTCTAGAACTTTCTTGTCTCCATTCCTAAGAGCATTGAACCTCATGAAATGACCCAACAGACAATGATCTTTTCCTAGAAACAATTTCAAAATGGCTTACTGTGCCATTCTCATAATTATATGCAGGAAAGTTACCATCTGTAGTTCAGCCGCGGCTCTTCACATGGAAGAGGAAATGACTAAATGTATATTTACATAGTTCTCATGAATATGCATTTTGTAAATGCACAAATATGTACAATTACTTGATAGACTGTTTTGGCTCCTATCTTTCGAATATTTAATACAACTATAAATGTTTAATTCATATTTACTGGGTTGACTGAACAGTTTCAAAATGATGCCAAGTCTTGCTAGAAACAAGACTGAAGGTTTGGAGACTATTTCTGCCGCAAGATCTGGCCAGCAGAGCCCACACTGACTGGCTCAACGGTGGTTTTCTTATAAAGTGTGTCGCATCAAGCTGCTCATGACAATGGACTTGCTGGCTACGGCCCCGAGGAATGGCACGGGGTTTCCGTCCAACAGTGGCCAGCAGAGCCCTTGTGGTTTGGCCTTCCTGCTTACCCTTCTGTAACTCTTTTCACCCTGGACCTCATCACTCAGCCACATACAGTTCAAGTTCCACGTTCGGGCCCCTGCACCCGCTGTCCCCGGTACCCAGAATGCTCCTCACACAGACATGAGGATTTTGCTCTCGCCACCCTTTCCCACCGAGGTTTATCATCACCAGCCCACGTACAGTTCAAGTTCCACGTTCGGGCCCCTGCACCCGCTGTCCCCGGTACCCAGAATGCTCCTCACACAGACATGAGGATTTTGCTCTCGCCACCCTTTCCCACCGAGGTTTATCATCACCAGCCCACGTACAGCTCAACTTCCACGTTCGGTCCCCTGCGCCCGCTGTCCCCGGTACCCAGAATGCTCCTCACACAGACATGAGGATTTTGCTCTCGCCACCCTTTCCCACCGAGGTTTATCATCACCAGCCCACGTACAGTTGCGGTCACCATGCGCCCCAACACTCTTGATGGCCCCTTCTCCTCTACTTTGATCTTTTGTCTGTAACACTCACCTCTCACTTACAATATCATTCACTGATTTATAATGTTGATGGTTTGTGGCCCATCTATCCCCTCGCGGAGCGTCAGCACCAGAGGAGCAGAAGTCTGCCTTGTGCACTGAGGCATCCCCAAGAGCCTAGGACGGAGCTGCTGTGCCACAGGTGCTACTGTGGAGGGAGGGAGGCAGAGAAGGCAAGAGAGCTGGGTTCGAATCCAGTGTGGGGTTGGGGCAAGGCCAGAGCAGGAGAGCAGCAGAGATCTCCCCTGCACGCAGGTGGAGCACGCCTGGCCGGCTCTCTGCGGAGCTGGGTCACACCTTGTTTAAAGGACAGCGCCCAGCCGTGTGGGAGCATTCTGTCGTCACACGGTGTTAGCATCTCCTCCGGAGAGTGATCTGAAAATTAAATAAGATAAAGTAAAATATGCCCATGTATTCGGTAGAGGAGAAAGTAAAAAGGTCATGGAAGACTTCTCATTAAGTAAAAAGGGATCATTTTTAGGGTAATGCTTCCCCAGAAAGAGTTCACATTCAGCCAAAAGCCAGGAGAAGCTATCAAACATGGCCCCTGCAGAAGCAGCGCAGAGACAGAGCCCTTCCAAAGGGACCTGCAGCAGGTGTATTTTGCAATAAAAGTGTTAGGGAAGGCCCCATCTCCTTGGAGTAGTGTTGCCCATACCCAACAATAGCAAGTAGGAAGAGATATCCCCACAACTATAGAAAAAGAGTAGACGGAGATATTAGATCCAAAAGTGTGTATTTTGAGCAGTCTGTGACAGATTGAATCATACTTATGACCCAGTGAAAATTAATCCAGTATATCAACCCAAACCAAAAACCAAGGGATCATTAAAATGTGGAATAGAAAGGTATACGCAATTGAATGGCAATGTGAGAATAAGAGGCAGAGGGAGAAGAATAAGAATAAAAAAAAGAGGATCCCACTCCAGAACCAGGATAGAGACGCCTTCCTACTTCTCCTGTCTACAGATGTCACCAATGCCCTGGTGAAGAAAATTGGTGATAATTATCAGAGCCACACATTTGAAGTGTAAACAGATAGTATTTATAGCTTGTCATACGTGAGCATGAATGTTTAAGGGGATGTCTAGTGAACTGTAAACATCATGGGCTCAGCTCTGCCTGACGCCTGTGTGTGTCGGAATTATGTATAAAGCCTCAAGTGAATACAAACCCTTTCGATCTCAAGAGTGATCAGAAACCAGTGGAACCAAGTGACACTAATAGTCAAACTGCCCTTGCCCACAGGGGTGGAGAGACAGAAGTACTCTCATGCCCTCTGAGCGGCATCATAAACTGGTTAGAAAAAAAGAATACTTCGGGGAAGTCGTTTTGCAATGATTTCTTAAAGGCTGTAAAAATGTTCCTAACATTTATCCCTCTTCTCCTCTGTCTCCACTCTTGCAATTCAGCTTCTGGGGATACGGTCTGCAGAAGTAGTACAGGGTCCCTGCACAGACAAAGGTGTTTGCTCCCGGGTATTTATGAATGCAGTTTTAGGTCGTGACAAATGAAAAACAACATAAATATTCAATTACTACGGGCATATTATCATGCTTCCTTTTCATTTTTATTAAGCTGTGTTTATGGAGGTAGAATTTCCATAGTTTTATAAGATTTGAAAATGTTTATGGCCCTGGTCGTTTGACTCAGCAGTAGAGCGTCGGCCCAGCATGTGGAAGTCTTGGATTTGATTCCCGGTCAGGGCACACAAGAGAAGTGATCATCTGCTTCTCCAGCCGTCGTTCCCTCCTTCCTTTCTCTCTCTCCCTCTCCCTCTCTCTCTCTCTCTCTCTTTCTCTCTCTCTCTCTCTCTCTCTCTCTCTCTCTTCCGCTCCTGCAGCCATGGCTGAAATGGTTTGAGCAAGTTGGCCCTGGGTGCTGAGGATGGCTCCATGGCCTCACCTCAGGTGCTAAGATAGCACAGTTGCCAAGCAACACAGAGCAGCCCCAGATGGGCAGAGCATTGCCCCTTAGGGGGCTTACTCGAGGTACGTGTGGGAGCCTGTCTGCCTCCCACTTAATAAAAAAAAAAAAGAAAAGAAAAGAAAAGAAAAGAAGAAAAAGGAAAGAGAAAACATTTACAATTGTGCCATCACCATAGATACAGATAGAGACCACCTGCATCACCCCCGAATTTCCCCTGAGTAGCTAATCTCAGCCTCGGGAACCCACTGATAGTCTTCTTCCCCTATACAGTAATTTTGCTTTCTCCAGATTATTATATAAATGGAACAACAGTGGATATAAATTTTGGTATATGCTTTCTTTCATTTAGCATAGGCATTTGAGACTCATCTAAGTTGTTGCTTAGTCGTGTTCCATTGTATGGATACACAAAAATTCATCTGTTCACTGTCCATTTCATTCTTTGAATTTATTTTATTTTGAAATGATTATCGATTGACAATCTATAATTATTAATTATCTATGTGACAGATTTGAAAGATAGTGCAGAGCGGTCCCGTGTACCCTTCATCCGGGCTTCCCCACTGGTTAAACCTTATGTAGTAACTAGATCAAACCATTTTGAACCGTAGTGAAACCAGGAAATTGACAGAAGAAGCAATGTGTGTGTGTAGGTCTGCGCTGTTTATCTCAGGCATAGATTCCTGTAAGCACCATCGCAATCAAGGGACAGATCTATTCCATCACCGCAAAGATCTCCCCTTCCCAGCCCCACACCGCCACCATTGCTTCCTTTCGCCCTCCCCCTTCAATAACGTAATCCTTTTAAATGCTTCCTGCTTTGACATACTTTGATAACCACATCAGACAGTGCTATAATTTTTGCTTCAACCATCAAACACAACTGAGAACTCTCAAGAGGAAAAGGAAAGTCTATTGTATTTACACATACTTTTACTTGCCACTATCCTTTCTTCCTTCTTGCTATGTTAAGATTCCTTTTTGTTGTTGTTGTTGTTGTTGTTGTCATCGGCTTTTACTTTCTGTTTAGAGAAATTCATTTAGACAATTTCCTTGGCTGGTGACAAATTCTCTTAGTGGTCCTTCACCTTAGAATATCTTTATTTCCTCTTCATTGTACAAGGCTATTATCTCTGGACATAGAATTCCAGATTAACAGTTCCTGTCTTTCATTGCTTAGAAAACACTGTACCACTCATTTCTGGCCTTGAAGATGGTTTCTGATGAGAAATATATTGTCATTCACATTGTTTTCTTTCCCTATAATTAAATGTCATGTCTCTCTCATTGATTTCAAGATTTTTTGTTTGGTTTTCAGATGATGTATCTTGGCATGGATTTCTTTGACTTTATCCTGTTCAAGGTTCACTCAGCATTTTGAATCTGTAGGTTTGTCTTTTGTCAAATGTGAAAAATGTAGCCATTATTTCTTCAAATACTTTCTCAGCTCTATTCTACCCTCTTTCTCCTCTCCTTCTGACATGAATGTTAGATCTTTTATATTAGTCCCATGGGTCCCTGAGGCTCTGTTCATTTCATTTGAGATTTTTATTTTAGATATTATCTTTCTTCTGTTCTAACATTGCCATTTGGTTATTCTTTATATCTGATGTCATTGCTGAGGCTTCCTATTTTTTCTTTTTTTCAACCATGTTCATAATTGCTCATCGAAGAATTTTTGTAATGGCTGCTTTGAAATCCTTGCCAGATAATTCTAACATCTTGTCATCTAGGTGTGGGCGTCTCCTGGTTGTCTTCCTCACTCAAGATTTTCCTTGTTTTTTGAATGATGAGTGGGGTTTTTTTTAAATTAAATTCTGGATATTTGGAGTTCTGAGATTCTGGGTCACTTCTTCTGATACCCAGCCAGGGAGAGAAGAGGGGCACCACCTCATTACTTCCAGGTGCCCCACCGCTCTCTGTTGACACTCCAGAAGGGGGCGGGGCTCCTTGTGGATGTGGGTGGGAGTTCAGCTCCTTCCTGGCCTCTGTGGCTACCCCTGGCTGGGCCTGGGGAGGTCACAGGTGTGGGAGGCAGGGCCTCACTACTGCTTAGCAAGAGTCAAAGTCCCAGGTCCCTACTTTGCCTTCTCTGACACCAGTCCAGCTAGGGCTCTGGGTGCTTCCCTGCAGCTGGATGGGAGTGGAAGTCCGGGCCCCCCTGAAGCCCTGGCCAGTAAGGTGGTCTGGGACTGCTCTCTTCCTTGTGGTATCTGGTCATCAATGTCTAAAAGTTTTCTTTCTTGCTAGGCTGCCTTTTTCCGGTCCTCTGGCCAGGGGAAGCAGTCTATCCTTGGGGTTTTGGGTCTGAACACACTGGCAGCCAGGATGCCAGCTTCTCCAGTACCCAGTCTGGGCTTTGTGAGGAAAAACAGAATGCAGAGACTCACCGAATGTCACTCCCCGAGTCCTAAGGTCCCTGGCTGCTCTGTCTTCTTCTCTCTGCCTTTCGGAGTCCTCTTATGACGGTCCGGAGTTTTCAGCTACACTTATCCAGAAAAACAGGGGGAAGTGCCAATCCATTTCATTTCCAGAGGTTTCTCAGAGGACTATTGTGGTGCTCAAGAAAATAAAGAAGTACCATTAAGTAAAGAAAAAAAGCTATCTCATTTTCGGCCTACTGTGGTTACTAGTTGTGTGTGTGTGTGTGTGTGTGTGTGTGTGTGTGTGTGTGTTTAACTCACATGTGCAAGAAAAGAGACTGAAAGGAAATACAGGTGGTCCCTGGGTCATGAACAAGGTAGGTTCTGTAAGTCTGTTCTTAAAATGAATTTTTGTGTAAGTTGGAACAGGTACATTCACCTATTAAATGCAACTTAAATGTGTGTCTTAACCTAGTGCTTATTTTTACTTTCCTGTGCATATAAATACTTAAACATTTTCAAATACAAGCTTAAAGAATGCTGGATGATGCAGATGGTGGACTTGTTGGAGGGGACGGGACTGGTGTCAGAGTCCGGGTCTGATTCTGCTGCTGGAGTCCGTTCCCTGAAGTAGGCGTCACGGGAGGTTTGCACAGAGCCTTGCATCTCGTCACAGACGGCCCTGCAGCATCTCAGGCCTTCGGTAACGGGACGGTAAACTTCGGTGACCCTCTCTGTGTCGGGATCTTGCTCCTTTAACTTTAAGCGGTCCCTGCTTCCATGAGACGAAAAGCATCAGCTCTTTTGTAGAAAACGTCTTTGGTTCTGGAGTTCCTAGGTCCCTGTTTTCTCCCCTAAATGCTGTCATCTGCTCTAGTTCCATAAGGTCTTCATTGTTAGTTCTTTGCCACGGGACTCAAGGATATCGTTTCACTAATGTCCACCTGCAGTTTATTATCAATAGCCCTTATGGCAGTCCGTTCGTAAGTATGAGTTGTATTAAGGCAGATGTTTGTAACTCGGGGACATTCTGTTTACTAAGTGTTAATGGATACTGAGTTCGTAAAAACAAAATGAGAGCTGAGGTTTTCTCCTCTATTTCCGAAGTTCTACACTATAGCAATATGACATTAAAATATAAACTAAGAGAAGAGTAAAAATGACCCTGTCTCTCGGACAAGTAGGAACGGAAGCTCTGGAGCAGTGGGACGTGCAGCGTGCTTCCTGCCGGGCGGCGGTGTTACACGTTCACAGAGCTGCGCTGTAATCCTCAGTGTCCGCGGCACGGAAAGGTAGTTCCGGTTGTTGCTTTACATTGGACAAACCCTGCAGGTGTTGGAACGCGGAGAGTCGAAGGGTCAGCGGAAAGCACTTGTGCAGAATTAGTAGGGAAAGCAGTGATGTTCTATACTGAGGCACGTATTTTCTGGCACAAGCCCACAATAAATTGAAATTGATACCGATGGTTGGCACAATAATCAACTACAAATATGCCCAACCTATAAGCCTTCTCGCCGACAGAACCACAAGGCGTGCTCTGCATTGTTCCTAACAGCTCTTTGGAAGTCACGGATGCAGTTCAAGCTAAAATAACAGTGAGGTACAAGTTAATTTCATGGTTTCCAGCAAAATCACAGGCATTTTTGGCAATAATAATGTGATAAATAAATATACCTCACTCCCCGGGAAATGGTGACAATTATCAAGGGCCCATGTTCACACCGTCGTATCGTTTACAATAATTGTGCAGCTAACCAATGGCAGTGTGCTAACAGGAATATTGATGCTTCTCTGCACTTCCGATGCTGGGTGGGGTGCCTGGGCAAGGCACCTGGGGGGCTTCGAGGCTGAAGCTCAGTCCCCAAACATCCCCAGAATGCAGCTTTCGCTTCTGAGTCATGTGCATCCATTTTTAACTGATTGCCTCGCATACAATGAATGCTCAACAAAGTCTTTGTTAAATTAATTCATAGAAGGCCGTCAAGGATTGGTGTGATAGGAGTAATCCAGAAGGAACCAGGAAACCTGGGCTGCTTTATGTCTGCGCTGGGGTTTCCGGAAGGAGCTTTGGATTTGGAATCAGAGGCTTCTAATCCAAATACCAGGTCTCCTGAGGATCGACGAAGGAATTCCAAACAAATTACTTCCAACCTCTGAATTTCAGTTCTCTTAACTCTAAAAGGGAAGTAAAGAGGTTTGTGATGTGGCTCAAATGAGATCGTGTATGTGCAAACACTGTAACCAAACAAACGGTCTACACACAGCGGCCGCCCTGCTAAGGTGCTGTTATGTCAACAGCAGCAAATCCAGACCCGTCTTCAAAGAAGTACTTATTCTCTGAGGACCCTTCAATGGGGGCAAGAGAAAGAGAGTGAGTCAACACAATTATTAATCAGGAGAGTGAGGATTAGCATAAAACTAATCCGTCAGGCGATCTGCAGCGTACATGACCCATAAAACAAATTCTGGGCAGAGTGACTCAAACTCCAGAACCAAGCCTACGATAGGAAGCTCCTGAAAATGTAAGAGCGGTGAGAGTTTTGTGCATTTTCCATAGGTCTTTGACATACACTTCAGCTCAAATAACTTTTCTCATTTTGACTTACTCATTTGGGAGAAACAATACCCTTTTGCAAAAACTAATAATAGGAGGAGAATTTAAAAAAGTGGAAATTTACTACTTACAAACCAATTTCTCTACATCTCTAAATTTCTGCTTCATGCTCGCTGTCAATAACACACTGATCCTTAGGCCAATTGCAGTCAGAGAAAATGCCCCCTATCTAGAAGGGGTTTTGCGAGTGAGAAAGAAATAACCAAGCTTGTATTTGTTGCAATTCATTCACAGCATGGAGCCCCTTTATTCAATATGAATGAATCCAAAAGTTGGTTGGCTCTTTGAGAAATGTGTGAACAGTCTTTTATGAGTTTGATTTTAGTTGAAATATATATAGCTCTTCATTTAACCAGCGATCTTTTAGTTTAAGGACAGGGATTTCTATTTAGGGGTTCAATGATTGGAGAGTGAATCACGTTTCTTGTGTAATATTCCCATTATGCACTGTACACAAGTCCTAATTTTTCCCTTGGAGGGGAATGATAACTTTAAACCTTTGGAAAGAAATCTAAATACAGACTCCACATAGACTCCTATAAATTTTTCTCAATCACCTACAGTTATCTCAACCACACCCAACTCAACAGCAATCTTATTAGCAAGTTGTCTTTATCAAGTCTTCCCAGAGCAGTTGGTGTTAATTTCATCGATATATCCACTCTCTTTTTGCACTCATACTTTATCAGACTATATAATAATTAAGTGATACAAGTCCCAGAAGTAGTACACCTGACATAAACAGCTCAAGTACAGCATAGGTCCCGAGTGTCTGCTTTGCCTTCTCTGACAAGTACAGGTGTACAGTATAAGAAGGGAGCTTTTCTTAAATGCCAGTAAATAGAACTGAATTTGAAAAGTTCTTCCACCTCCCAAACCCTCTACAACTTACTGCCAACATCAGGGATAGAGTCGCTCTCTTCATCTTCCCTACAAGGTGCCTAATTTTATCTTGTTTCTGTGATAGCTAGCTGTGCAACAGGCCTTTTGAGTTCCTATCATAAGACACATTTTTCTATTGGTTGCTAGTTTTTTAAAATAAATATTTATTTTATAGCAGCTTCAGATTTATAGGAGAATCGCAAAGATAGTGTCACATTTTCCTAGACCTCACACCAGGTCTCCACTCTGTCATCAGTGGCTGGCTGTTTGATGTCACAGAGCAATGTTGCATTTGGAACAAAAGGCTGCCATTTTATACAAGGCGTCAATGTGTTCAACGTTTAGTTAATCATATTCTCATGCCTTTTTGTATTCCTCACTGCCAACCCATGCCACAGGGACGAAGGCTGTGCAGCCCCTTCATCTGAGCTGAAGTGTATGTCAAAGACCTATAGAAAATTCACTGCTCAGCACCCCTTCCTTCCAGTGGGGTACACGCACCCCAATTCCAGCATGAGGAAGCACCCCACCCCGGCTCACAATTCTTGCCGTTCATGTGGGGTGTTTCAGGGGTGAGTATGTAACCTCGCCTAGCTCATCATAGCACCCCTCACTCTAGCCCCAGTTCACAAGGAGCTGTTAGAGGAGGTGGTTGCCATCTTGTGGGAGCAGTTTGGCTGAGAATGCAAAGGGACACGAGAAAGAAGGGAAGGGAGGGTGGGAAAAGGGAAGGAGGGGAGAGGAGTGGAGAGCCTTCTGATGGTATATGTTTCCAATTATTGGAACAAACTTTGTTTTTATGGTGATTGATGACATTTTCCTCCACCCTCAAAAGCAGTAAGCACTGCAGTCAACCTAAGAAAGGCCCTGGACACGTCTGTGCATGGAGTCAGTTGCCTCTCTAGTTATATAAATCAAGAAATACATTTTGGGAGGAGGGAAAGAAGTTTGGCTCAGAAAAGTGTGATAAGCAAAGAGTGTCGCTTGCCCTGTTCCTTGCCACATGCCATGACGGCAGTCACAAAGTCACCCGCATAGCCTGCAGAGACTTGCCTGGAGCATTCCCTTAGAAGTAGTATGTGCAAGAAGCTGGAACAATGTATTTCAGAGAGCTAAGGGAAATCAGCAGGGAAGTGGGAGGGAAGACATGGAGCGGGACAGGTGAGTGGGGTGCCGGCCAAATTGCTAGGCTGATGTAGGAGCTTGTGCTTTGCTCTTTAAAGTACTTTTTTTTTTCCCACACTGGCCACATAGCTCAGTTGGTTAGAGCATCATCTGGAAGCACAGAGGTTGCCAGTTCCATCCGTAATCAGGGCACATATAGGAGCAGATCAAAGAGATCACTCTTCCTGTCTCTCTCCCTCTCTCCCTTCCTCTTTCTCTAAAATCAATACAATAAACATTAATAAAATATTTTTTTCCAATTACCATTGACATTCCATATTATTTCGTACTAGTTTCAGGTGTACACCTAGTGGTTAGATATTTATATCATTTACAAAGCGATCACCCATCATAAGTCAGTGAGAAACCAGGAAAGGTGTCAAGCCCGAAGGAAGGTCGTGATCACATGTTCCCTCTGCCCCTATAGGGAGAATGGAAGGGAGGTGTGAAGGTAAGCAGCTGACCCGGGGGCAATGGTGATGTCTTGAGTTGTGGCCATGGTAGGGGCAATGGGGAGAAGTTGATGTCTTGGAGAGAAGCCTCAGGGCTTCCCCCACATCAAGCTTGGAGTCCCGTTTATGAAAGCCTTGCCCTAGCTTGGTCTCCTTTCACTGTTCAGACCGAACTGCTGGGGTCTGGAATACAGTCTTGCACAAGTAGATACATGGTCAATTAATGAATCTCAAAGGTTTGGGAGTTGAGAAGAATCGAAGAAGCAAGGCACATTAATATTTATATTATCCCACAAAGTAATTGTGTCTAAGTTTCCGGGGATTATACACTCGTGGGGAAAGTAATCAAGTATTACATATAGATCGTTCAATAGGCAGGATTTTCTTGGGCAAAAGCAGATACTTCTAAGATTTCCAAGTTCTTTATTAAGGGTAAGGATTCATGTTCTCTTGCCCTCCAAACAATATTGAGTGAGTATTTTCTCGGTTCCGTTGATACTAGATAGAGCTATTGACTTTCCTTCGCTTTATGGCACCATAAAATGTGTTGTACTGAAATAAAGGTTTACTTTGCAACCGAGAATTCATGGGCAAGACTTCCTGCTGACTTCTCAGAACCCCAGACCAGGGTGCCGTGGCTTTTGATAATGGAGGTAGTTTTAGAACCAATTAGCCCCCTTTCCAGAGGAGTCTTAATTAGCTGTGTGCACGGGTGTGTGTCTGTGTGTGTACCCATGCGTGTGCTGGGGAAGAGGAAGTGTACCGTGTATACATGAGTAATCAGTTTCTGCTAAATTAAAAATTTGCCGAAGTCATAGTCCACAATTAGGCAAAGTTTCCATTCTGCTCACTTGCTGACCATAAACCATCTTGCTTTCTTATTCCACAGAGGCAAGAAGATTTTTTTGTTTTTGTTTGTTTTTGTTTTTTCTTCTGAAGGGGGAAGGTACCCTTGCTAATTTCCTCCTGTACCTGGAAAGAGCAGACAGACATTTAGCCTAAAAAACGTTAGTTCAAGACGTTGATCACACAGTTCTTCATCACTTAAACTAAAAGTAGAACATTTGAGCTTCAGCATCATCAGACTGTGGAGCATAAAGGGACCTTTGTGCTCAGCCGAGCAGAGAGGGGTCGGCCGCGGGCAGGAGATGGCTCTGGAGTCCGAAGCTCTGGGCTTCAGTTCTAGAGGGATCACTTCCTGTCTGTGTGGCTTTGGGCAAGATGCTCTATCTCCTCCAAGCCTCATTTTCCCCATCTGTAAATTGGGGACACAAATGTTAAGGTAATAATGATACCTTCCTCTGAACTGTCATGGAAACGGCATGAGATAGTGACATAAACAGGTGTCTGTGCACTGAAAGAACTAGAGAAAGGTGTCTTGTTATCGCTGCCCAGTTTTGCTTTTTCAAAAGAAACAGGGACCCGGAAAAGAAAAAGGACCCATCGAGGTCAGCGATCTGACTACCTTTGAGAGCTCTGCGCCCAGGCCAGGGAACGTGCACACCTGCAAAGGACATCCGGGTATTCCAGCTCCCTGCCTGGGACTTGTTCATCCAGCATGTCAGAGTCAAGCCTGGGGAGCCACCCTGCTCAGTGGTCGCAGTCCGCATTTAGCTAGAAAACCTCAGACTGCCCACACTTCTAATTTCTTATTTTAAACCAAATCACTTAACCGAAGAACAGAAGCATTTCTTTGCCCCAGCTATCTCATTCGCAGAATTACAGTTCCTGCTCTCACCCAGGGCACCGGCTCGTTCCAGTTGGAGATATTCTGTCTTTTAACACTGACAGGCCCCCCACCCCAGGAATCTCTTTAGCCCCAAGCAAACTGAGATAATCACCCTTAATTTCCACATGAAACTGAATTTCTACAATGCTACAATGTGCCAGACACTGTACTCAGTTCTCTATTGTCAGTATTCTGCTTATTCATTTAAAAATATATATATGACCCTGACCAGTTGGCTCAGTGGTAGAGCATCAGCCTGGTGTGTGGAACTCCTGGGTTTTATTCCTGGTCAGGGCACAAGGAGAAGTGCCCATCTGCTTCCCCACCCCTCCCCCTTTCACTTCTTTCTTTCTCTTTTTTCTCTTTCTCTTACTCTCACTCTCTCTTCCTCTCCTGCAGCCATGGCTCAATTGGAGCAAGTTGGCCCCAGGTGCTAAGGATGGCTCCATGGCCTCTGCCTCAAGCACTAAGAAGAGCTCAGTTGCTGAGCAATGGAGCAATGCCCCAGATGGACAGAGCATCGCCCCCTAGTGGATTTGCCAGGTGGATTCTTGTTGGAATGCATGTGGGAGTCTGTCTCTCTGCCTCCCCTCTTCTCACAGAATATAAAAATAAATATATAGATGAGGTAATTATGATTACTTCCAATTTATAAGATGAGAAAACCCAGTTCTGAGTGATCAAGTAACTCACCTGGGGCCACACGGCCAATGTGTTGGAGACAGGAGCCAGGAGCCAGGACCTGGGTGCATTCTGAAGCCAGAGTCTGCTCTTACCAGCTCATGGCCCTGACCCCCAGCACGCCCCAAACCTTCTCAGGAAGAGAAGCGGCAGGTTGCTTCTAAACGAGATTATTTTATGAGCATTCAGTTATGATGGCTCTGGACCGATTGAAAACAATCCTAGGGTTTAAATGTGGGCGTCAGTGAGACCAGTGACGAAGCGGTCTGCTCAGCTGGGTTTCCACCGCTCCGCTTCCCGACTTTACTTCTTGAAGTCTCTTCTTACCATGGAAAACAGAGATAACAGCACCACCATCGAAGTGATACTGTGAAACTTAAGCATTATGAAAGCACTTTGTAATGTGAAAAACCTAATACATTATTAAAAAGGGTTCATTTATTCACATAGGTTTAAACATGTTAATGAGGATTAACATGGTGTCACTCTAGCAAGCTAAATACTCTTTCAACCTCGACTTCTTAATTTATTTCCCAAAAGGCATCCCCACCATCGGTATCTTGCAAGCACTCACTAGCAGATGCCCGTGGTTGGTCACTCAGTAGACATGCCTCTCTTCCCCATCCTAACGGTATCCGGATTCTAAGTGGGACCATCAATTACCTTTCCCCATTTCAGTGACAGGCTTCAGCCTGTGAGCATGTGCCGGAGTCAGTGAGATGTTTGTCAGAGTTTCTGAGAAGCAGAAGTGCCCTTCACCTTCCCTGGGCAAGTTTCTTTCTTTCCTACCAGATGTGGACAAAGACAGCTAGCTTCTAGAGCTAACAGAGGTCTTAGAAGCATTGAGGGAGGGAGGGGAGAAAAGCCCTCACAATGTGGAAACAGGACCAAAAAATAGAAAGACAGATAAGATATTAAACATGTCAGTTTAGCCTAAAATCAAGTCACATACAAATTCCAGGTATACCTCTTAATGGCCAAAGGACCTTGGAAATGGCCATTCACTGATCTGACCTTTTACTTTCTCATCTGTACGAAAGTAATAACTGAATACTCCTCATAGTGTTGTGGTGAGTGTGTCATTAGATAACAATTGCCACTTGTCCACTTGTCTAGAACAGGATCTGACAAACAGTGAGTGCCCAGCTAAAGGAGGCTTCTGCTCGTGGCCCTGCCCCGAGAAAGGATGGCTGGGCAGTTCTGACACAAGGAAAGACGTGGATGGAAGATTCTTGTTTGGAGTTTGATGAGAGTCAAAGAATTCTGCTCATGCAACACCTCTGTAAAGGGGCGTGGGGTGGGGAATGCTCAACTACATTATTTCTTACTGTCTTATTTTCATATCTGTTTGCATAATCAATTTGCATTTTCATTTGCATATTAATTTACTTCTCAAGAACAACCTTGGTCCAAACCCAGACTCAGTGTAGTGTGTGTGTGTGTGTGTGTGTGTGTGCACGTGCATGGTGAGGCACACATTTGGGTAGAAAGCACCCAGGACCCTCATACGCAGCCTTCTAGAAGACACAGTCCTCACAGTCACAGTCATCCTGAACCCCCTCATTCTCAGTTGCTTTGACTATATACTAAAGTCCTGGTCTCACTCAGTCTAAAGTTGTCTAATTTTGATGTAAATTTGAGAAAGAAGAGAGACAGAGAGAGAGAGAGAGAAATATAGCTTTATTATTAGGAGAGACTAGATCTTCTCTTTGCATTCAGATGTGTTCTTAGCATCAGCAATAGATAAGGAAACAACATGTCTGACCCACTTGAACATCATCCAAGAGGAAACACTCTCTCTCCTCCTGCCGGAAGCTCCAAGCCTACATCTGGCAGGAGAACACAGACAACAGGAGGCAGTCACGTTTGAGGACAGGAACACAAACCAACAACTGGCAGCCAGCTCTGCCCCACCGTGTGCTTCCCCCTTATAGGGTCCTTCCTGCTAGAACGGCCGTCAGAAATAATGGGGAGTAAGAAACAATGTCGACACCAGGTCTGCTGCTCCCAGCAGGTGCCCTAGGCTCTCAGGGCAACAGGGGGAGTGAACCCAGCAGGCATACAGTGAACACCCTGTATGCCTTCAAAAACTCCCTTCTGTGTGGCAGAATCTTTTCTTCCCAGCAAAAGTCTTCTTCATCTCCCAACTCTCTGTGGTGCCTTCACAACACTCTTTACCCAGGGAGACCCAGTCATTCTCTGCTCATGTTCCCATAATGCCCTGAAAGTCCCCAAGACTCTGAAAAGATCCTGATTCCTTGTTGCTTTCAATAACTGTCTCCCCTGCCAAGTTGTGACTCTTCAGTTGAATGTTGCCACTAAAAAAAAAAATCTAAGTTGAATAAAATGGAGAGCCTTCCCTGGAGAAACTCACACCCGAGGGTGAGTCCAGAAGGAAAAATGTCATTCCAAAAGAGACCAAAACCAACATAAAGCACAGAAGTAGCAGAGATGGAATGTTAGCTTCAGTGGGAAGGGATGAGAGATCTAGGGAAGCTTCCCGAAGGTCAGCATCTTCTTACTGTAGCATCTTCACAAGTGTTCTCCAAAAATGCTTGTTGAATGAATGAATGAATGAATGAATGAATGATATCAAGACAATTTTTTTCCATTCCGTGAGCATTCTGGACCGTAGGGACATCTTAGGAAGTTACTCACAGCCCCATTCAGCTGCTCTAGCCACAAACATCAACTGGGAACTCCACAAATCTGTGCTGGCATTTGCATTTTAGACATGAATGGAGGGTGTCAGCCATGTGGTCGAGATCAGGTCTAATTCAGTGTTCATCCCTGAGATTGATTCATTATTAAAGAATGTTTTCGCTTTGTTCTCTGGAAGTTGGAAGTAGCATTATCTATTCAAAGACTTTTTTCAGCTCTGCCCACCATTAATTCATGTATTGGTTCAACAGGAACTTATTGACCACCTACCAAGTGCCATTCTAAACGCAGGAATAACTATAGGATATGAGAAAGTAAAGTCACTAATCTGATCTAGTTGGGTTGAAAAGCCTTTCTTTGCCCGTCTGCATGCCACAGAAACTCCATGTAGGTTTAGATATTCCTGGTCTGACAATTCATAGTACTGCTCAAAAGTCACTGTAGTGCCCTGCACACACTAAGTGGGGCATTGTACTATTTTACCCTTATTGTTCTCTCTAGCTAAATGCCATTCCCTCTTCTGTACCCCATCACCTCTTTCTTCCTTGAGCTCCCTCCGTGTTCCCTCTGGAGTCTAATAGAAACTCCACAAAGACAGAAAACTTGTCTGCTTTGTTTGCTGCTGTATCCCTGACACCAGCCCTGAGCCTGGTGTAGTAAGGGCTCAGCAAGGATTGACTCTGGATGGTAAGGAATGCATGAATATCAAATGATAGAGAATAAGATGGAGGCACGTCCTCCTCCAGAAAGCCCGTGTAAGGGGCTCCCTGGCTGCTGCCACAGCCTCTCCACCAGGCCCAGCAGAGCACATGTCCTTCCCTCGTTGGTTTCCATCTCCACGGCTAGGCTGTGAGCCCTCTGAAGGGAAGGGCCATGAGTGACTCATCTCTAATTCCCTGGCTCTGGCAGAGGGACACACACAAAGGGGTGCCCAGACAGTAGATAATGGTTCGACTCAATGGGAACCCCTTGACTCTTAGACAACTGAGAGCTGACTGGCCCTTGATCCCTTCTGAGGACCCACTCTAGCCTCATGCTTCCCTGGTCCCGAAGAGCTTCTTCAAGCTAAAAAGCACCAGCAGGGTGGAGTTGGAAAGTACACTGAACTGACTGTCAAAGGTCAAGGGTCCAGTCACAGTGTGAAAATGGAAGAAAGGAAGAATCGTAAGACTGGGATTATTTATTACGATTAAAACTGTGCATGAGAATTACATGCACTCTCCAGAAGTCAACTGACCTAGTCCCAGCGGTAGGAAGCACAGGACAGTGCGGACTGCAGTAGCAATAGCACGTAAATACTGTGCGTCTGTCCCGGGGAGGTGCCTCGGGGCTCTCTCCACCTCAGTGCAAGGCAGAACTACCTGCTGCTCGGGACATCACTGCAGTGAGACTGTCAGCAGCCAGACCCCTTCAGGGCTCTCCCCATTCGACAGTGCAGTGCCCAGGCTGCTTTGTCCTGATGGCAGAGCTTGGCCTGGGGAACAAAGGCAGATGTGGTTCCGTATCTCCCTGACTTCCTCCCCGTCATGCCATCCATACCAATGTCCCTTATTAACCACAGAGGCGTACAATCCCAGCAGCTATCAACCTGCTGACACATCCTCGAGTTACTCTCCATTAAATAGATACTCCTAAGTACATGGCAGAAGTCTCCGGGCGGCCGTGGGGCCAGCCTGTCCAAAGCAGGCCATCATCGGCCCGTCCCTCTCACTGATACCCAGCTGCGCTGAGAGCACACGTGGCCGCAGCAACCTTCCCAGCCACAGCTCCCTTCTATGCTGGAGCCAGGGTTGCCTGGACAGAACATCTGGTAAACCACAGGATCTTTCTCTCTCTCCGCAACCTCACCAAGAATTACAAGCATTATAGAAGAGTGTTAACATCTCTACTTGCTAGCCTGCAAAATCCCCCCAAAGTGGCACCATGTCCAACACAAAGCTAGTTTCCATCGGAGCCAGTTGTCTAACCCCTCCGTGTCTCACTTCCTTCATATAATTAAAGACGGGTAATAACACCCACCTCCTTCCAAAGTCGTAAAGAAGAAGGAGCAGCTCCTGTGGAACACATGATGCCTCAGTGCTGTCAGCCAGTAGGTGGAGATGGATGATCTTGCCAATGTCAAGAATACTATGGACAACCTAGGGAGAGTAAAAGTTTTTGAAAATTTAACTCCTGTGCCAGGGAGTGTGCTAAGCACTTAGGTTGTTATTACGTTTAAGTTTCACAATAAAGCCCTGAGGCAGGTTTTATTATTATCGCCATCTTAGAGATGAGGACACAGGCTGAGAGAGACTGAGCACTAACCCAAATCCCCATGGCTAGGTATATATAGTAGAGCCCAAGTTGAAATCCAAGTGGTCTGACTTCAGAGCTCAGGGTCTTAGGCAATAATCCAGGTTGGGGTAAGAAAAATAGGGAGATGTAGGAGTCAATGACTATTCCAAGTTAAAAGAAGCTTAAGGAGCTTCTCCCCCACTGCCTTGACTTTGCAGATGGGGACAATTTTGAAATTGGAAACTCCTTAAGGCTTATGCAGTCATCAGCCAACACCTTGGCAAGAATGAGTTCTTTCAAGTTTTGTTTTGTTTTGTTTTTGCTGTTCTGACAGCTAAAGGTGCAGACGCGAGGAGCACACTTCGCACAAGGTAGTTGATCAAGTAAAGGTAATGGTCTTTCTCTATATAAAGAAATAATAATGCTTTGACTTAGAGTGAGACCTAGATCCAGATCTACAATTCACCTTTCATCTAGACACCTTCTCTGTGGTCATTTCTTCATGTATAAAAGAAACATAGCAATTTCTGCTCTGCCTTAACATGCCAGAACAGGTGTTCAGATAAACACACTGAAGTGTATTCCCAAAATGCACATTTATACAGATCTTAACAGTGTTCTCTGAGGGGTGGGGAAAGAAAAGCCTTCATAATAACAACAAAGAAAGGATAAATGAAACTGTCCATATTGTTGGCAGACTGAAGATTCCCTGAGGCAGAGGCCATGTTTGCATTGGTCACTAGTGAGGTTTAATGCTCAGTTGTGTCTGCTGGGCGAATATATTTGGAGAATAAAAGAATATATCACCAAGAATGTTTAACCCTTTGAGTAGTGAGGTTTTCGCTCACTGACCCCCGGGAGTATTTTTTTTTTCAAAAAATGAAATTAGTTCCAGTTACAGTTTATTAACTAAAAATCATGTTTGTTTAATAACTAATTTATGGAAACAAGAAGAACATATATCTGCCTTTCGGTAATGTTGCCTTACACGTTTTTAAAATAAAAATTTTTGTACGATCGTCCTCTGGATGGTCAGGAGGCACAAGGATGTACATGAACGTTCGCACTACTCAAAGGGTTAAAATGATGGAGAAGTATTTATGAGGCAAAAGTAGGTGGGGAAATGTGGAATGAAAAAAAATGAACATGAAGTATAAACTCACCCAGAGCCCTACTTAATAACTCGGGTCCTGGCGTAATGAGGAGGTAGCGCAGGGTCTGAGCAGGCTGTGTGGGGAACCTCAGGTGGGACTGCCCCACCTCGTGCTATGAGAGCAAACACATCCTCCTGGGACTGCTCCGCAGCCAGGCTGTGCGCCGTGCGTGTCTTCTCCAGCCCAGCAGGCTGCACAGCGCACTTGCTGAAAGCCCTAGATGCCTCTTCATCCCGGAGGTCCGTGCCAGCACTGTCAGGAAAATCACAGAACAGGTCGGACCTGCAGGCGCACACCAACGAATATCCTCAGCCTTGACTACTTACTGAGCGAAGTCGCATCTAAAGGGATGAACAGTCTTAGATGCAGTCACCTTGTGTCTTCAAGTAAGGGCAGAACGGGAAACTCGGTGTAACTCAGTGATACCAAGTGTCTGCTTTGTGCTCGGTGCCACGGAAAAAAAAAGACAAAGACATACCTGTAGGGGCCTCGTTCTGTGTGTGAGACGCATAAATATAGAAATAACAAAGGAAGCATTATGTCTGAGTTCAGGAAAGGGGGAGCTTTATCTTTTCATCAGAGAAAGAATATACCATGAGGCCTGGGGTAGTTGAGATTCACTTCCTGGAGAAAAAAATAATAATAATAAAAGCCATTGTGATCTCTACCGATTTTTAGTAAAAATTAAATAATGAAGGTTGATAAAATCTGAAAACTGCTTTACAACCTAGATGTTATTCTCACTATGTAATCTCTTTTAATATTCTTCAAAATCCTTGAATTCGGTTATATCCCAACTAACTCACTTCTACTGAGAACCGGTCAGAGGTTGTGATTTTTCCTAGGAGACGCACTTGTGAGGGGGGAACAGCAGCCCTGAAAAAGCGTTGGATTTTTTCCCCCTTTTTTCCCACTGATTTCTAATCTGGGGCTCTTTCAACTCTATCCCACTGTCATTGACAACAACACAGTGTCCTTTGACAGACAACACTGAGTAACCACGAGAGAGCTCAGGGGTGCTCCAATGCAAACAAGGCAGAGGAAAACCCTTTCCACAGGAGACAGTGAAATTTCTGTTGGCTCAAGGACAACCAGCCAGGGGCCAGGGAAACGACGCCACAGGCTCCACACTCTCCCGTAAGGTTGCTCCAACCAGTTCTCACGTTGAAGGCATCTTTGAAGTGAAAAACACAGCCATCGCAGCTTGTAAAGGAAGGCCAATGGTGAGGGCTATCGGTTTCATCACGTTCAGCAATGAATTAGACAGATTATAGTTGATTGAGAAGATAGCAGCCCTTTGTACATGGCTCTGAGGAATTCTGGCTCCTACATGGGGTGATGTCCCATGACCCCCACCAGAGCTACTGCCATCTTGACTCACAAGCAGTTGGCACAGTAAGCTCCTGAACAACAGGCCATATGAATATGTGTCCCATGTATGTACACAGTGTTCTGCCTATGTCAGCAGCAGGCTCTCTGAGGTCAGTGGAGCTTTGTGTCACGGGTGAAT
This sequence comes from Saccopteryx leptura, assembly GCF_036850995.1. NCBI lineage: Eukaryota > Metazoa > Chordata > Mammalia > Chiroptera > Emballonuridae > Saccopteryx > Saccopteryx leptura. Next base: position 361,296,558 of record NC_089505.1, read on the forward strand.
AGAGATCTGTTGTGGCCCATTTGAACCAACCATTTCCATAGCAGCAGTCACAAGGACTGATTTGGCAGGAGGGTTTCTCTTTGGGGAAAGCTATCAATGGAAATGGGAAACAAAATGTAGCCAAATTTGCCTTGACCCCGAGGGATAAAATCCACAGCCCTGGATGACATCGGGGCTATCTGTATCCTGGTCCCTATCCACCTGAGCAGTCTTCCTGCATCTGCTCCCTTCTTCTTCATTATCCACCAGCATGATTCTCTCAGCATAGCACTCATCGCGTACCTGCGCTTACTCTTGAGTCCGGTTACTGCTTTTCAGTGTGCCTCTCTCGCTTTCTCCACCTGACTAACTCCTGTCCATCTCCCATCCTCTACTACTATTGTCAATTCATCCGTGACAATTTCTCCAGATGATCCTTTCAGCCATCAGGAAGCCACTCCCTTGGCTTTGCCACCATAACCAGTTGTATACATCATTGTCAGAGCACGTGTCACATTCTGTTAAAATCATGTGTGCCTTTGTCTGTCTCCCTGACTGGTCTCCACAGTCAGGTGAGAAGGCATGATGTCTAATTCTTCTCTGTTCTCTCCACACACCTACCATATACCAACAGCCTACCACACAGTAGGCACTTAACAGAAGTTTGTTGATGATAGCAAATCTCAGACAACAATCAGGCTGGAAGGAAACTGTGGGGAAGTAGAAGAAGCCTAGAACTGAAGCCTGAAGTATCCTGGACCCACTGCTATCTGCCCTGTGGGATGCTGGACAATCAGCAAGCATCTAGAAAATGAGGGCATTGCCTACCTCACAATGTTAAAGTCAAGGTTAAATGACAGAAGGTTAGGGGGAAAGCATTGGCTAATTGTGTCAACAGTGCATCAATAAAGATATGAAAAGAATTCTCAATATGTACTTTGGCTGCCGTGGTCCATTACTACAGAGTGTCGAGTCAAGAAAAAAAAGAAGATGGTATGGAGCTCATAAGATAAAAGGAGGGTCCTTCAGTCAACGCACTTAACAATAAATTCAGATTTATATTCAAATGATCATTTAGTCCCAGAATGATGAAGAAAGGAGACACAAGAAGGCAGGGAACCCACTGAATGAAGTCATAACCTCTCTGACTCTCCTTATACTTTGGGAGCTGTTGAATCACACCCTGTTAGAGTTCACATTTGTTTGTGAACATTCGTTTTCACTCCCAGACCCACACAGCTCTCTCTCAAGAGTTCAGCAGCTCCCACGAGATTGGTTCCGGTGTAGGTGCATTTTTTTCTTTCCAACCGGCACTACCGCCTTAGAGTAGAGAGTGCTGCATCCGCCTTATTTAATAGTAGTAATAGTAGCAATGGTAGAGGTACAAATTGATAGCAAAGAAATTCACATTTACTACAATATATAAGTTCACTGACAGCCATGTACCAGGCAGTCACTTAACCCACACCTTACTTAACCTTCAAAACAATTATTACCTGATGGGAGAAGACAAAAGATGACAGACAAACAGGGATCCCCTCACATGGTGAGGTTTGAAGGAGTTGCTGGGACATGGAGCAACTGAAAGGTGGTGTTATGATAGGTACTAGGGAAATGCTCATTCGTCTAATTTTACCAGTGAGGAAATAGAGGCTCAGAGAAATTTAAGTAACTGGTTTGAGATCTCCCAGCTACACGATGACAGAGTGAGGTATTAAACCCAAGTCTATCTGAAGCTAAAGTAATAAAGTAGCCCACACAACAGAATATAGTCAAGAATCAAATGTATAAATATCAATAGATATGGTATTACAGTAAGTACTTAAAATGTTAAAATAAACAAATAGCAAGGCAGATATTTAATCATTTTACAGATAAAGAAACAGATTCATGGTCATTAAGTGACCTTCCAGGGTGACCCAGTTGGTGGGTAATGAGACTGGCCATTAAGTATGTAGGTAGGATTCGGCACTCCTTGCAGACCCAGGACAGCTGTCCCTGAGGCTGAAGTCTATACTGGGGATTTTGAGGCATGTAATGCAGTGGATGAATGACGGGTGAGACCATTTAGAGCACATTCAAGGAAAGGCAGCGGAATTTGCGATTGGCATAGGCAACAACAGGGGGCTTTAGCAGGTTTTCCATAATAAAGTGAAATTCAGAGGTAAACATTGGTGCTGTCTCTAACCCTACTCACTCCCCTTGAAGTCACCACTTCCAAGTCTGAGCTCCAAAGATGTTTGCCTCTCTTACTTATCAGAATGAGCTATATGTATCTCCTCCCTGTAGGCCAGGCTTCTTAAGGACACAAACTATGTCATTCTTGTTTCTTCGTCTTCTTGGCTTGGCACAGGACCAGGCACAGAGCGTCCAATTCCAGTTGGCAACACCCATTTCAATCAGGCAAGGAGACTAGCTGGAAATGATGGAAAAGAGGGCAGTTGTAGAGAGCTCTGGTGCCACATCTGACCAGGAAGAGACGTGCCCAAGGTGGCCCGAGGCAGTGGAGCCAGAGAGGGCTGCATTGGACTCCACTCAAAGAAGGAGTCAGGGTTATCACCATGAAGGTGGGGTGAGCCATCAATTCTAGGTGTGAGTGAGGCGAAAAGAAAAATAGGAAAACGAGCTAGTAGGTGAGAGAAGGACCAAGGGCGGGTGGAACACAGTGTGAAGACTGAGTTGGTGTAAGAGTCTGGGACCAAGGGCAGGTGGAACACAGTGTGAAGACTGAGTTGGTGTAAGAGTCTGGGACCAAGGGCAGGTGGAACACAGTGTGAAGACTGAGTTGGTGTAAGAGTCTGGGACCAAGGGCGGGTGGAACACAGTGTGAAGACTGAGTTGGTGTAAGAGTCCAGTGTGAAGACTGAGTTGGTGTAAGAGTCTGGGACCAAGGGCAGGTGGAACACAGTGTGAAGACTGAGTTGGTGTAAGAGTCTGGGACCAAGGGCGGGGTGGAACACAGTGTGAAGACTGAGTTGGTGTAAGAGTCTGGGACCAAGGGCAGGGTGGAACACAGTGTGAAGACTGAGTTGGTGTAAGAGTCTGGGACCAAGGGCAGGTGGAACACAGTGTGAAGACTGAGTTGGTGTAAGAGTCTGGGACCAAGGGCGGGTGGAACACAGTGTGAAGACTGAGTTGGTGTAAGAGTCTGGGACCAAGGGCGGGTGGAACACAGTGTGAAGACTGAGTTGGTGTAAGAGTCTGGAACTGAGACCCTGAGCAAGGAGATCTTGCTGGAGCTCCCTTTGTAAGTTGCTGGGGACCAGCAATAGGGCAGATGTGGTGATTTAAGGGCAGCTCACAGGGACGGGCATCTGTTAAGCACACATTAGAAAGAAGATGGAAAGAACATAGGCAAGAAAGGATATAGGAGTGAAGAACATAGAGGAGGGGAAAAAATGAGGAGAACGGGAAAGGGAAATCATATAGAGTATTTTCAGAAGTGGTTTATAATAGGTCAGCCAGCTATACAGCTCTCAAGCCAGATCTGGCTCCTTGAATGTTTTTATAAATAAAGTTTTATTAGAACACAGCCACAGCCATTCATTTAAGTAATGTGTGTGATTGCTTTCAGACTACAGTAGCAGAGGTGTTGCAGCAGAGTCTGTCTGGCCCACAAAGCCTAAACTATGAACTGTCTAGTCTTTTACAGCGAAAGGTTTTCCAACCCCTGATTTGAAGTAAAGGAGCGTGGTACCATGGCCACAGAAGTGAATGGCTAAAGATAAAACTACAATTCTTGATTGAAGCCAGAATTTTGAACACCTTGCTGAGGAGATTGAACTTTTTTTGCAACAATGGGGATCCCTCCAAATAGCCTAGAGTATAAAACCCCCCGCTCTCCATAAAAAGAATTCAAAGCTATTCAAAGAGCTCAAACGCTTCAACCAATCAGAGAAACCGTTGCATGTGTAGTCCTCAGAGTTCTGTTCTCACTTCCATTAAGACTTAGATACTGTGTGCTGGTCACCCACCTGCTGTCACTGAGCATCATATCACCTCTCTGGCCTTAATGTTCCCACATCCGAAGTGGGGGAAATCATCCCACCCATAGCCTTGTTGTGAAGATCAAAGTTAGATGACAGAGAAGAAAAACATTTGTTAAATGAATGAAATGCCTGGCGAAGCTCCAGGATTATTCATTCATTTGCTCGCCAAAATAATGTATTGCAGGCCTGTTGGGTGAAAGGAGATTCAGGAATGAGTGGGGTTAAGACTCACAGTCTAGAAAAAAAGGTGACCTCCAAACAACAGTGTTGCTCAAATAAGTTTGTAAATATGATATATATGTTTGCTCGCTTATAGTTTGCTTTGGGTGTGGGAGACAGGCTGTAAACTGGCAAAGTCATTATAGCCTAAGGCAGGGGTCCCCAAACTTTTTACACAGGGGGCCAGTTCACTGTCCCTCAGACCATTGGAGGGCCGGACTATAAAAAAAACTATGAACAAATCCCTATGCACACTACACAGATCTTATTTTAAAGTAAAAAAAAACAAAACGGGAACAAATACAATATTTAAAATAAAGAACAAGTAAATTTAAATCAACCAACTGACCAGTATTTCAATGGGAACTATGCTCCTCTCACTGACCACCAATGAAAGAGGTGCCCCTTCCGGAAGTGCGGCGGGGGCCGGATAAATGGCCTCAGGGGGCCGCATATGGCCCGCGGGCTGTAGTTTGGGGACCCCTGGACTAAGGTTTAGTTTTAAAACTAAGCTTTTCCCCACACCCTTGACTGTTGCATGATGTGGGGTGGTGCACTCTCATGAGAAATCTCATTATGTCTCAGATAAGTGACTTTGTATCAGAGACTTCCCTGTTTGTATATTGGATTAAAGGTTTTGATTTCTACACTATAAAATGGGGCAGAGGAGCCCATGCAGGAGGAAAGCAAAGAAAGGCCATGTGGAGGGAGGAGAAGCAGCCACGATGGCAGAGTGCTGAAGGAGAAGCCAGTTTGTGCAGAGAGAAGGAGATGGGGAACAGAGGTGAAAAAGGCTGGTGAGGTAGGAACCTTTGATTCTAGAAAACTCGGATGAGTCAGTGGCTTTGAGAGCCCTGAATGGAAAGGGAAGTGTTTTCCCACTGTGTGTATTTCTCGCCCACCGGGTGCGAGCTAGGATTAAAAATGGCCCACCAGTTCTTGGCTCCATTGTTTCATTACCATCTGTCTGAATCCAATGCGAACCTGCATGGGCCAGGCGGCTGTGATGGTGGCCGTGGCTACTGGCCATACAGACAGTGACAAAGCACTCGCCTGACATCACATGTAGTCCAAGGCAAAGAGAAACCACTTCCGCTTGAGCAGAAGCAGGGCTGCCAGGAAAATGTCAAGGAGGGATCTCTAACGAGGAGGAGACGTTCCTGGGCTGAGGAAGGAGATAAAGACCCTATGCCAAGATCCAACGTGGTTTGCATGAGCAGCACCCAGGAGCTGACTGCGGGCGTGAACAGAGAGGCAGCAGAAGTAGCAGGTAGGCTGACAAAGGTGTTCATGTGCTATGATAAGGAACTTGGACTTGATCCACAGGAAGTGAGGAGCCAGCCACTGAACGTTTGGCATCCAACAAGGACTTGGTCAGAGTGGGAACATAAATGGCTCGATTGATCAGGTTATTAGTTGAGTTTCTAGCTTCTCCTCCCTTCCGTGAGGGGCCTGCCATATGGCCCAGGGAAGAACCATCCTTGGTCTCTTCTTCCCAGGCAAACCAAGATTCCCGCTCACAGTCATTGTCCTTGCAGCCACTAAAAAAAATAAATAAAAAATCAGCTGGACCAGAGACAAGAATGATAGCACATGAAAGACCCTGGAATAATCCCCACAACATGACCCCTGGCCCTGGGACACCTGCCCACAAGAGGAGCTATGCCTACATCTGGGCCACGTTCCACATTCCCCGGGCCTGGACCTCCTCCAGGCATGATCTGTGCGGCCAATACATCCCCAGCAGGAGAGATAACCAGGTTATGGCGGAGAGGGCGGAAAGAGGAGGAGAATTTCCTGATTTGGACTTCCCACATGGGTCCGGGCCTTTGTTGTTCTCTCGCTTCCCCAAACCTCAGTGATACCTTCTTCACCTTGAGGGGGCAAAGGAGGGTTAGGAAGTGATTCATCCAGAGAGAATTGCCGTGGGATAGATGCCCATGTGAGACCGTGCCAGAACTCTCTCTTTCTGATTGGCCCCTCTGCTAATGGGACCACTTGACCAAGGAGGACAGTTTCCTATCTTTGTCCTAAAACCTCTAGGTGTCATGGAAGAGGAAACAGGACCGGGGGGTAGTCTGACATGCACAGAAGTCCCAGGAGAGCTCATTGTCGCTTAGAGGCAGGCTCATCTAGTAGGAAAGTGTGGGTCTTACTGGTCTATAGACACAGGTTCAGAACGCCATTGCAAGCTCCACTGCCTGTGTGACTTCAAGCCACCTGTTAAAGCCACCTGAGTCTCATTTTCCTTATCTACAATGTGAGGATAATAATTCTTATGCTCCGGCAATGTTGTGGAGGTAAGTTAAGTAAAGTGTTCTAAACCCTAAGCACAGTATTTAGCATGTACCCAACATATGGTATCTATTCTTCAAATTATGCCTCCGCCTGAGGTGAATTCCCAAGTTCATCATTGAGTCAGGTATGAGCCGTTTTATAAAATAAAAGTAAAAACACTGCAACATGGAAATCTTAATATTCAAGATTTTTCACAGATCCTTCCTGGCTTGCAGATAGCCATCTTTGTTGCTGTGGGTTCACTTGGCCTTTCCTTAGTACATGTGCACAGGGAGAGAGAGAAAGGGACAGACAGGAAGGGAAAAGGAAGAGAAGCATCAACTCAATTGTGGCACCTTAGTTGTTCATTGATTGCTTTCTCATACGTGCCTGGGCCGAGGAGATCCAGCCAAGCCAGTGAACTTGAGTTCAAGCCAGCAACCATGGGGTCCTGTCTATGAGTCCACGCTCAAGATGGCAACCCTGCTGTCAAGCTGGTGAGCCCGCATTTCAGCCCGTGCTCAAGCTAGTGAGGATTTTGAACCTGGGTCCTCAGCATCCCAGAACCTCAGGATTTTGAACCTGGGTCCTCAGCGTCCCAGACCAATGCTCTATCCACTGCACCACCACCTGGTCAAGTAAGAGCTCTCCTTCTTCTTTTAATATAAGGCCACCAATTCCATTAGGATTGGATTTCACCCTTTTGATCTCACTTAACCTTTACTACCTCCTTAAAGACCCCATGTCCAAAACCATCACATAGGCTTTATCATATTAATGTGGCAGGGACATGATTCAGTTGCTGATCAAAGAGAACACATAATATTCATCCTCCAAAAACTGGAATGGAATGCTTTTTACCTATGATACACTGAAATCAAGGATTCTCAGTTATGGTAAGGTTAAAGTTTTGGTCTGAGTTTATAAGCAAAAAGAGTCTCAAAGACAAAGAGAAAAGAGTGAATTACCTTTTTTCCCAGTACAATTGAGGTGGAAGGTATCACTCTGAAGAGATATGTTTACAATAGCATTACATATCAGAATGTGAATTGCATCACATATATATGTGAGTTGAGTTGTATGTGGGTGACAAAGGTCTGAAGAAAGGCAGTAGGATGAGGAGCATTGGAGAGGGGTGGCAGCAGCCCTCTGAGAAGTGACGAGTTCCTTAAGCTCCATGGTTAGGTGCCCAAATGTTCTTTGTTACTTAAAAATGTGAGTGTGATTAATTATATAATTAAGTAAACAATGAAAGAAAAATAAGGTCTTTTACATTTGCCTGCAACTTGGGCAAATAAAAATGGAGCAGAGGGCCCTGGCCAGTTGGCTCAGCAGTAGAGCGTCAGCCCGGCCTGTGGAGGTCCAGGGTTCGAGTCCCGGTCAGGGCACAGAGCAAAAGTGCCCATCTGCTTCTCCACCCTTCCCCCTCTCCTTTCTCTCTTATCTTTCTCTTCACCTCCCGCAGCCAAGGCTCCAATGGAGCAAAACTGGCCAGGACGCTGAGGACGGCTCCATGGCCTCTGCATCAGGTTTTAGAATAGCTCCACCCGCAACGGAGCAATGCCCCAGAGGGGCCGAGCATCGCCCCCTGGTGGGCATGCTGGGTGGATCCCTGTTGGGCACATGCGGGAGTCTGTCTGACTGCTTCCCAGTTTCCAGCTTCAGAAAAATACAAAAAAAAAAAAAAAAAATGGAGCAGAGGGCAGGGGGTGTGGGGGAGGGGTGGCTGAGGAGGAGCAGGGGGAGGGGGGAGGGAGCAGGGAGAGGCAGATAGCACATCAAAGGCTTCTATCTTCCAGTGAATGCCCTGATGTCTTCTCTACTGAGCTCCACATGAGCCCGAATCACCTCTGCCCTAGGCTCTGGGGATTTCCATCTCCTTGTTGACAAGGATTCCTCAAAGCACACCGTTCCAAAGGGAAAATGCTATTTGAGAGGAATAAACCTGTTCCCAAATGTCACTCTGCTCCAAGCCCTCCAATCACTCCGCCCCCCTGGCACACGGTGGCCTGAAAATGGAACAGGACGTAAGAGACGAGTCGGGTGAAGAAATGAACTTCCAAGCAAATAGAGAAAGGGCGATCTGATGTATACTTTACCCCCCTATGCACCGGTGCTCTTCTCTTGCTCTGTGTTTCCATGGTGTCTCTCATCGCAGCTCCAGGACCATTAGACAGGGAGGTCGAGCCCGGGAGAGAACTGTCAAACAAATGGGGCCTTGGAAAGCCTGGTGAGAGAGACTTTCCATGCACAAAAGGCCCTCCGAAGGAGGGAGCACCCGTTTACAGAGTGATTCATGCACAGAAGCTCGGTCCGTGCCAGGTTTGTCCGCGCTGGGTAAACTCATTTAATTCTATATTTATTAAGAGTGGGTTAATAATTTCCGACAGTCTTACATGCTGGCCACAGCACCGGGCAGGGGAGCTAGAAGTCAGTGCTGGGCTAAACACTAATTCAGCCACCGTGATACTTTGGGCAAACCATTGACCTCAGCTCCCCTGCGTGTAATCATGTACAGTGGGTGCCTGCCCCACTTGGCCTGTGTGTCTGTGCGTGTGTCCAGTGCTTTATCACGTGGACGAGTGAACAGGTAGCAAAAAGGCTCAGGGCAGTTTAAACGGGCGATGATGTACATGTAAATTCTGAAATCTCAAGCCTGACCAGGCAGTGGCGCAGTGGATAGAGCATCGGACTGGGATGCAGAGGACCCAGGTTTGAGACCCCGAGGTTGCCAGCTTGAGCGTGAGCTCATCTGGTTTGAGCAAAAAGCTCAGCAGCTTGGACCCAAGGTCGCTGGCTTGAGCAAGGGGTTACTCGGTCTGCTGAAGGCCCGCGGTCAAGGCACATGTGAGAAAGCAATCAATGAACAACTAAGGTGTCGCAACAAGAAACTGATGATTGATGCTTCTCATCTCTCTCTCCATTCCTGTCTGTCGGACTCTCTCTCTGTCTCTGTAAAAAAAAAACAATTCTGCAATCTCAAAACAAAAGTTAGCGTGGGTTCCTTTACCCTTCGAAAAAAACAACAAATATCCAAGTAGTAGAGACTAAGAATTTTGTGACATACCCCGTGCAAAGCAAGATCAGGATCATATTTAGGCTGACAGCACTGAAGATCTCCCGTGTGGGTCTTATTGAACCCAGTCAATACCATACAGATGATCGACTGCATTTCTCTGGGCCCGACGGGGTGTGTCACGTCAGGAGCTCAGAAACAGAGATGCCACAAAACCAGCAATGCAGGACCGTGACCCACACAACAACATCGGGGAGAACAAAGTGACCAGAGGAGCATGAGAGATGAGTGTCCCGATTCCACCTCGAAGCAAAGGCTTCAGAGAAGGGGACATCCGAGGGCTGAGGAGAATTTTGCAAGTACAGAGAATGAGAGAGCACCCACTAGCCCTTAGTGGCAAGAGTTGATCATCCCCTGGAATCTCATACCTAGTAGATTCGGACCAGCCTTTCCAATCCCCTCCCAAGGGGGCCACTTACGTCTCCAGATCTCACCAGAGTGCCTGGGACAGCCCTGTTTTTGCCCCTTGGCCCAGGACAACCCGAGGCTGATTTCACAGTTACATCTTCTCTCCCAGCAAATGGAGTTGATAGATCTTTGAGCCTTAAGGACAAGCTTTCTGGCCTATCACCTGTCTTAGGACCGAAACTCTAAAATTCTACATTAATGAAGACATTACACCACTCAACATGTACACGCCTCATTAGTGTTCAGATATGCAAATTCCATGCAGGACCAGGCACACAGCCCCCTCGCAAGCACAGCTCCAGACCGTGAATACGGATTGAAGCCAGCTCTTCCAGAACCTGGAAGTTCCCTCCCCTCTGCTTCTTCCTCCCTACCAGGTGGATGCGACTCAGTGTGCTTCCACAGCCAAGAGTGTTAGTCAAAGGTAAGGCGGTCTAGGGCTCTAAATGACCAGCACACTGAACCTCGTGGACGATGAAAATGGCCACTGACTGTGGGCTGAGGATTTCTGGAGCTGCTGCGAGTTCATCCCAAGGTCCCTACACCAGAAGCTTAAGCCAAACACGAGCGCTGGTGACCTAGTTCCCAAAGAGACGGAGCCGTCTCTCCTATGGACCTCACAGTGAGACGGACGCTATCATTTGGCTGCATGTAATCCTTTAATTTTTACCCAGGGAATAGTAATATTAGTGTAATGAACTTGGCAGTTGTTTTGGACCCGTAGCAGACTATGGTGCCAGAGCTTGCGTGTAGCCTGAGAGTCCAGCAAATGTCGACTTAATTCCCTGACTCACCAGCTGACCCTGGGCAAGCCACTTAACAAATTTATTCCTCAGTTTCTCCGGCCATAAAATGGGGATAATCATAGTTCCCACCGGAGATAATCTTTTCCGGACCTTTGATGGCAGTTTCCACAGACAAAAAGCTGTTATAATTACGCTGGGTGCAGTGGTGAGGAAAGCAAGGAGCCCGACTGATTTTTATAAGACTTCCCAGGTGCCTGTTTCCGACTGCAGCTCATGAGTCATGTTGGACGATGGGCCCACCTTGCTCCTGGTGTGCGCAGACTCAGACCAGCAGGGAGCAGAGCGGAGGCTGGAGGGCTGGGTTTTTTTCGAGGGTTGAGGGGTACCATGAATGCGTGGAGACCAACGCAGGCTTCGGAGCCTGACAACTGTGCTGTCCCACCGCCCGTTTGTATTTCTATGACCTTGGACAAGTTGCTCAGACTTTCTGAACCTGAGTGCTTTAATCTGCTGCTCAAGGCTGTTAAAAGGATCAATGAGATAGTGTATGCAAAGTGTCTGCCACAATGCTGGGACGCTGTAGGTGCAAGAATTGTTAATACGTAACTTCTTTTAAAAAACAGACTTTTTGTGTGTAGTTTTAGGTTCAATGCAAAAGGGAGCTGAAAATACAAAGTTCCCATACACCTCCTGTCCCACACCCCCACAGCCTTCCCCACTACCCACTGCCTATACCACAGTGGGACATCTGTTATAATTGATGAGCCAACATTGGTACATCATAATCACCCAATGTCCCGATATTACGGTAGGGTTCACTCTTGGATTTGTACACTCTGTAGTTTTGTTAAATGCGCAATGACGTGTGATTGTTATTATAGTATCATAAAGAATAGTTTTTCTGCCCCCCACTTCTTGGTACTCAGCCTATTCATCCCTCCCCTCTCTCCCCAGTAACCATGGATCTTTTTACTGTCTCCAAAGCTTAGCCTTTTCCTGTAGGTGACATTGTTAGAATCATACAACATGTATCCTTTCCAGATTGGCTTCTTTCACTTAGCAATATGCATTTAAAGTTCCCCCACATCTTCTTTGGCTTGATAGCTCATTTCTTTCTAATGCTGGATAATGTTACGTTGTCTGGATGGACCACAGTTTATTTATCCATCATCCACTAAAGAACATCTTGGTTGCGTCCAAGTTTTGGAAATTATGAACAAAACTGCTAGAAACATCTATGTGCTGGTTTTTTGTGGACATAGATTGTAAACTCCTTTGGGCAAATACTAGAAAGCAGAATTACTAAATCATATAGTAAGAGTATGTTTAGTTTTGTACAAACCTGCCAAACTATCTCCACAGTGGCTGCAATGTTTTGCATTCCCATCAGCAAAGAATGAGCGTTCCCATTGCTCCACATCCTCACCAGCATTTTGGTGTTGTCAGTGTTCTGGATTTTCACCACTCTGACAGGTATGTACATTTTCTTGTTAGAAATCACAAGTGTTAGGAGATCAACCTGAGAATCTCAAACAGACTAACATTAAGCCAAGACATAGAGGGCAGCAGTACCCCCAAATTTTAATAAACCACCATGCTCTACATTTTACAGAGTATTTCTCTTCATTGTTCAATATATAAGAAACTGGACTTATTACACCTCCATCCAGTCTGTCCTGAGGGTGTTATGAATCTATTCTAGTTGCAGAATCCCTGTCTAGCAGCAGCAGGCACACTCTGCCCATGCCCAGAGCCAAGAAAAGGGAACAAGTTTGCTACAATGACAATCTTAATGAATGAATCAGAGTCCACACTGCTGATCTGAGGTGGTTGAGAGGCCAGATATGGGCTGCGGTCAACACACTTGGCATAAGAACACCTGTGACATCTTCCAGAACACACTTTAATCTCATTTGTTACGGTGAGTGGCTTTCATGAGCCTGCAGCAATTGCTTTTGAAAGCATATTTAAATAAAGTAAAAAAAAAATACCAGACTTAATGTCTCTGCAGTTACCCTAAAATATAGGATGATCTGGGTGGCCAGCTAGTTGAAATATTTGGCATTCAACTTCGGTGGTTTTTTTCTTTGTGTTTTTTGTTTGTTTTGTTTTGTTTAAGTTTCTCTAAAATATGGATATTGGGGAGAAAAAAATCTCTTAGGTCCTTGTTTTCTACACATATATGATTTTGTCCTAAGACAGGATAAAATAATTTATCTCACTTGACTACCCAGTTATTGTGACTGTCATCTTAACTACTAATTAAGATCAGCATATCTTTCAAGGTCGCAAAGGAAGTGTGTGACACAGCTGGGGAAAGGACACGGGTCTCATGCTCTCTGTCCAGGTTATTGGCCATATTGAATACTACTGTCAAAAATGAACAATAAATTATAATAGGAACAGTAACGGATTTTGACTTCAAAAGAGAGAGAGAGATCGCTGAAATTCATCTTTTCTCCCACCACGAGAGTAATTTGCCAACCATTATTAATGGGCATCTTCACATCCTTAGCAACCTTAATTGCTAATTAATTAAAAGATGATTGGGTAGACAATAGATTGTACTACAAAATGAAGAGAGTGAAATTTACTGCCACGATGCCTAATGAACATTCGTTATCCTATTGCCTTACCAATCTTTCAGCTCCTTGATTTCTGAAATAAAGAAAACCAAAGACCGTTTCCTGAAGATTAGACTTCAATCAGATCAACATTAAAGGACTTCTGGGTCAAACTGTGTTGAGGGCCGGCCCCAGGCAATCATAATTTAATTAGAGAGGAATAGGGAAAAAATAGTCGCAGCAAGTGAAATAGTCGGGAATGCTGACAAGAGCCTTGGTCTTAAAATCAGAAAACCTACCTCTCAAACGTTTATGACTGTGGGCAGTGTAGACAGCTATGCTAATTTTCTGAGGCTCATTTTTCTCATCTGAAAAATGGAGATAATCAGTTCAGCTGAATGTAGCAGAGGCTCAAAAAAAATAACAGTGGTGTAAACAAGATAGACACTTACTTCTCTACCTCGTAAAAGATCTGGAGATAAGATTTAGTCATGGACTATGGCAGCTGGGCTCCGTGGAGATTTGAGATTTGAGGTTTGAGGTTTCTCCTATCTTATTTTTCCTCCAGGCAAGGGGCCTTTATTCCAAAGACTGCCTCATGGTCTAAGAAGACTGCTTCAACACCAGCCTTCATGCTCACATCCATGCCACAGAAGTAAATGCATAAAGAAAAGGGAGCGAAGCATCCCACCAGATCCCTATTGAGGAAAGTTTTTGTAATCTTCCAGACAACATTTCAGCTTTTTTCCCACTGGCCAGAACTTAGTCACATGACCATTTATAGCTGCAAGAGAGGCTGAAAATGTTAATGCTATTCTGGACAGCCAAGTCTCAAGGATGGGGAATTTTAGCACTAAATGAGAAGTAGGAAGTAGATATTAGGGGATACCTAGCTGTCTCTAACCCAAGATATAACTCAAAGGGCTCTCATGAGAGACCAATGAGATAACTAATGTGAAACTACCTAGCCGATTATCTGGCTCAGAGAAGTTGTTAAACACCTGTGTGCTGAATCTAATGGACAAAAAGAGAGAATTAAGTTTTCATGAGAATCTTAAACCCTGTAGGGAGGAATGGGAGTGTGCTCCCATAAAGCAGGCATCTACAAAGGGACCCGAATTCCTCAGGGACTGATAAAGCATGGACCGGCCTGTCTTTGAACCAAGCTGCTGTTCAAGTCTTTATAAGGCCAAGAAGTGCTAATCGTCTTCGGCATCCCATTGCTCCATTTCTTTGATTATAGTTTTCTCTCTCCACAATCCTCTCTTGCCCCTCCTTCATCTTTCCAAGACTCAGTTCACCTATCACTTCCTCTAGGAATCCTTTCTAACACCCCAAGCTGGGTTAGGTATTTTCTTGCTAAATTATCAAAAGAGTCAGTATATACTGTTGTCATAGAAACATATACCTATTGAAATTCCTATACTTGTATGTCTCCATCACTGAACTGTGAGCTCCTTGAGGGAAAGCATAAAGCCTTATACATCTTTGTATTCCCAAAATTTATTGAAATCCCACGCCTCAATCTCTTATGCTCATCCAGGGAATTAGAATATTTGTTTAATGAATTTTACAGGGCATTGTTGGCCAAATTATGATCTAAGGTTTTTGTGCATAACGTAGGAATAAACTAGAAAAAAATTATCTTCTGTGACTCACTGTGTGCTTATGAGCAGGACCTGGCACATGCTGGGTCTTTGGTTGATGAACTTAAGACAAAACCCCATTGAGAAGCCAGCATTCCAGAGTGAATGCTGACAAGTTTGGCGAAGAAGGAACAGGTCTCATGTAAACTCTGTGTGCACAGGCACTTGGACAAAGAGAGAAGGATGGGAGAAACTAAGTCAAAATAGGCACGATCATTTTACCCCTGAAAGCAGGATCTGCCGTGACACAATATCATTAGCAGGACGACAGAAATCAGAGGCTGAGTTGTTGAGAGCTCTGTTTCCACCGCTGCTGAGCATGTTGCTTTAAGCATTTGTTTCCTTTTTCTGGTCAATGTGTGGAGATGGTGGTGGTGGACTTTGGCTACTAAACAGGATTCTTCATTTCAGCACTATTGATCCTCTGGGCCAGGTAATTCTTGGTCCTGAGGGCCACCCTGTTCACTGTAAAATGTCTGGCAGCATCTCTGGCCCCTACACACTAGGTGCCAGGAGCTTCCCACACACACTCACACACTGTAACAACCAAAACTATCCCCAAACATCTCCAATGTCCTATGGGGGACAAACCTGTTCCCCCTTTTCACACACACACACACACACACACACACACTCACACACTGTAACAACCAAAACTATCCCCAAACATCTCCAATGTCCTATGGGGGACAAACTTGTTCCCCCTTTTCACACACACACACACACACACACACACACACACACACACACGAGCCACTGTTGTAAAACAAGAAGAAAACAAAATGAAGAGAGGGAGAGAGAGAAGAAGAGAAAGGGAGAAACTGAAAGATACTTTCAAGAGAGCCTTGTATGTAACTATCCATCCTGAGATGGGTTGTATCCCAGATTTCACCACTAATGAGACCTAAAAATTTTTTTTTTAATCTTTTTTTTTTTTTTAGCCAGTTAGTTTAGGATAGCTTTGTTGTCATTTGCCCCACAACCACCAAAGAATTCCTATTGTGGACATTGGGTAGAAAATTCAAGCATAAAATGAGAAGTGGTTCCTGGCCCAAGGAGCCATGTCAATGAAGCTTTGAGACCAGTGGATTTTGATAACAGTTGGACACTTTTAGGTTTAGAAAAAAAATCAAAAATAATATTTGATATGCTATAAAAATTAAAATAAACCTGGACAATAAAAGTAACACAGAGTCCTTTGATGGTAATGGTGCTTAGAGAGTTGACCAAGCACCTTTTAAAGCAACGGAGGTGAACATGTTTCTCTATTGGTTCTGGTGATTATTTTTAAAAATCATACTATTTCCTTTCAAAAATATACTAACAAAAAGAAAAACAAAACAGTAAAAATTTTCCAACCTGGAACAACTGAATTGGAAAAAAAAATTCAAAATACCAGAGGCAGGTTTTAATTCTAAACACTTTAGACCTTACAAGCATGATAACGTTCTAGTATGCATCTTCCTCACCTAGGAGGTGTTACTTTCTTCACTGTTGGTACATTTATTTACATTTTTAATAGGGGGTAGAATCTCATTATATGCTCTAGTAGTCATCCAGATTACAATCTTAATTGCCAGTATAGGCAGTGGCGTAATGATATATGCTTATCCTTTTATTGTAACAGCATAATTAAAGAAGAGCAAGAAACTTTTTCTGTAAGCAAGCCTTCTTGGCTTCAGGCTACGCAGACTTTTTCCCACTTTTAAATGTGCTGTTTATGTGATATCTATTGGAAACTATACAGTATTTTAAAGATTCTCTCACATTTTAAGGAAGCCATGATGTAGCTCACCCTGTCCCTCTCTAAATATCTCATCTCTTTTCCTCATTTTCTTCAAATGTTTCTATGTATACAATGTCAAGAGAGTGATCTTTGGAAACAGAAGGTCTGTGCTCAGGTGCTAGACTTCTGTTGCTTCCTACTTGTGTTGAGTAAATCAGTTAATATCTCTGGGACTCAGTCTTCCTCATTTATAATATAGGACTGTAAATACTTACTACATATGTGGACCAAATTTTTAAAATGTGTAAATTTCTAAACTATTTTACCATTTTTTAAATGAATTTTTTACTGAGTGTTTGCTATGAACAATGCACTGAAGCCACAGGTATTACCTGTTTTTAACTCTTCTAATATAGAAACTCAACATTGGAAGGCATCATAAAGACTTGAGTTAAGCTGACCAGTCGGTGGTGCAGTGGATAGAGCATCAGACTGGGACGCGGAGGACCCAGACTCGAAGCCCCGAGGTCGCCAGCTTGGGCATGGGCTCATCTGGTTGACCAAGGCTCACCAGCTTGAGCCCAAGGTCGCTGGCTTGAGCAAGGGGTCACTTGGTCTGCTGCAGCTCCCCTGGTCAAGTCACATATGAGAAAGTAATGAACAACTAAGGTGCCACAATGAAGAATTGATGCTTCTCATCTCTCTCCCTTCAGGTCTGTCTGGCCCTATCTGTCCCTCTCTCTCTGTCTCTCCCTGTCTCTGTCACACAAAAAAACAAACAAACAAACAAATAAACTTGAGTTAAGAAGTCATCCTCTCCTGGTTTCTTTTTTAAAGCAGGTGTCAAACTGCCATGGAGGAATGGATTTGAACAGGTAACCAAGAGTCATATGACCAGGGATGGATCCCAACCTTAGAGCCTTAGACAGCAAGGTATTAGAACAGATGGGTGAGGATCAGAGGAGACCACACATGAGTCAACTGTGGGACTAAAATCAAGATAGAAGAATAAACATGTGCTCAATATAGAAGGTAAAGATGAGAACCAGAGCTGGAATCAGGTAACAGGGCGTTAGTGGAAAGACAGCAGCAGAATCCAAAGATCTAAGCAGAACAATCAGACCAATTGCTAAATATGATAAAAATCCCAAGTGCGGTTTATGTAAATGGGGACTTTGTGCTCATAGGTGAGGGTCAAGAGATTTGGAGAATAGTCATGGATAATCTTAGACAGGATTCTGCCTCACAGGAGGGCATGGCTCCTCTGTTGTTCATTCATTTGAACTCTCCGGGGGCTCTTTGTCTCACTTTTTTTCCTCATTGGCTCCACTTGTAAGAAGGGACACATTTTTGCCTATTTACTTATATTTTCTAGAGGCCGACTTTTTCCGTGAAAAACTTGAGAATGCTAATAGGAAGTACACAAATTGAAACCAGGACTGAGAGAGATGTCTATTGGCACATGAAGGGATTATAGGAGGTGAGGAGAGATCGATGGGACTGGGAGGGAAAGAGACCACAAACGACACCGTCATAAAGTCCTACCTGTTTGCTATAGTTGAGCCGGGATGTGTGTGCTGAGCTCCCCGGGGGCAGGAAATGAACAGAAAACACAGAATCTACACTTTCCATCCTCAGTGAGACACAGAGAGACTGAGGGGTTCCTTGAATATACCACCACAGGAATTTTCTCTTGAGAAATGCTCAGAAGAGGTCCTAAGCCATGGGATGGGCAATGTTCTACAGCATCTCCAGTTCAAATGAGAAGCAGGCTTTAAAGATTGTTTCCTTCAAGGAATTTCCAGTCAAAGTGTAGAAGCCAGTGCGGAAGGGAAGAATAGGACAAAATCTCCAGTTCCCACCAGGCCCATCTAGAGAAACGGACTTTTTTCCAACAGCTATGGCGCCCTCATCCCTTCTTGGAGCTCTCCATGGTCCTGACCCTCGCCTGTCATCCACCCTAACCTTACGACCCAGGTTTAACTCTCTGATATGTATGCCTTCACCAACTTTGCCCCATCCAACATAAGTTAACATCTTTTTTTACTATCTTAGATGTATGTAAAATTATCCAAGGATAGAACTGTCTTAGCCTTCAAGCAAAGAATTTGATCGTGTTGGACGTGCTCTAAAAGTGCCAATTCTCATTCTTATATATTCATTTAATCCTATTCTCAAGAGCATTGGTTTAGCCCATTCTGAAATATTCAAACTCTATACTCAGTATGAAACAAATAATATAACAATAATATTAATAACACTTATAAAGTGCTTATTATATGGCAGGCATGTTATCTCATTGAATCCTCACTGCAACCCTAAAAAGAACTGCCATTGTCATCCCTATTTCAAAGATACGGAAATTGAGACAGAAAACTCAAGTGACTTGCTTAAGCTTTCCACAGATAGTGGTCAAACTTGAATACTACAGAACATATGAATGAGTATGCAAATACATAAAACATGGAAGAATGATGCTTAGTAGAAGGCATATTCAACAACGTGAAAAAAATTGAGTATTTACTGGTGTTTTTATGTATCAGGCATCCTGCTATGTTTCTTAAACACAGAACTTACTCAGTCTTCCCTAACCCAGCAAGGGAGGCATCTTCAGACTCAGTGAAGAATCTGGACTTTTATTTAGATGGTAGCTGTAGAAGAGCCAGGGGTCACTAAATGACATGAGACCCATGAATCTGCACCAGAAAGCAAGTCCTCAAGACTTGGTAAAGCTGTGGAACCTATTTATGTTATTAAAGCTTCCCTCAGTGAGTAGGAACAAGTTGTCAGAGTCATTACTACTTTCTGTAGATCTCTACCTCAGGAGGGATTCACATGACCCAATTTGAAGATTGCACAATTTCTAGTAACATAATTACATATGACTTTGAACTTCTCTAATTGTAACTACTTTTCTTGTTCTTTCCTCCTTCTGAGTGTATTATCAGTACCTAATGAATAGTCAGGATTGAGCATAGCCCCTATCGAAAGGTTACTAAATATGAATTTGGAGCTTTCATATGTCAGGCACTGAGCTTAGTGTGGGAAACGCAAAGTTTAAAAGACGTGCATGACCTCTTGCCCTTGGGAAACTTATGGTGTGGCCATTAAGACAGGCACTTGAAAGCCATTCTTCAGAGCCCTTCCCTCGGCAAAGCGCTGAGAGTGACGGGGAAGCGAACACCAAGGGGAGGTGGTGCAGAAGTCGGAGGAAGTGCCCGGTCAGAGAACACACCACTCAGGAGCATGGCAAAGTGGTCACGTTCCAGTCTAGCCGGCGGACCTGAGAAAGGGGTCCTCCAGGAAAGCGAGGGAGATGCCAGTGTGTAAAGGCGCAGCTGAGCAGAGCCACCACAGATGGTCACATCAGTGTACCAGCGCAGCTCCAGAGACCTCCATTCACAAAGACTGCGTGGCCGTGTAGCCAAGGCAGCAAGAGCAGCAGATGTGTACGAGGTTAGCCAAAGAGGTGTTTCTAGGATAAGGCGTGGGGAGGAAAGTGAGATCAAGTTCCATCCATGGCATGTGGTCGTGCATGGAGGGTGCTCCTGTGCAAGAATCAACAAGAAGCCTGGCCGGATAGCTCGGCTGGTTAGAGCATTGTCCCGAAGCACAGAGCTTGCTGGTCCAATCCTCGGTCAGGACACATACAGGAACAAATCAATGTTCCTATCTCTCTCTCTCTCTCTCTTACTCACTCTCTCCCTTCCTCTCTCTAAGATAAATAAACATTTTTTTAAAACCCTGAAGTATTCATTAATCTATAAGAAGCTGATCATTTTTACCTTCTTTTTAAAAAAAGATCAACAATAAAAACATAACAAAGATTATCTGGACACCTAAAATGTCCTCAGCACTATTCTAAGATATACCTGTATCTTAAAATAGAACATTCATTCACATGTGTGTTTGTGCATGGATGTGAGTAGCAATATTCTATTTAATCTTCACAGAAAACTTATACGATTCATGCTATTTTTGTTCCCATTTCATAGATGAAAAAATTGAGGCTCAGAGAGGTCGAGTGAGCTGCCAAAGGTCACCTAACTAGAAATGGGGCTGGGGTGTGACCCAGGCAGCCTGGCTCCAGAGCCCATGCCCCAGAGAACCAGTACCCCAGGAAGGAGGAGATAGTCAATCCCCAAGGACCCCCCAGTGGCCCAGCAGAAGGGAGCTAACAGAGGCACTCCTCTGCCCACTTTAGGGACCAGTACCTTTTGCTCTGGCTATTGAGCCTGGGACCCTCAGCCATCTTCTCAGGAGTAAAGCAACAAAAACCTAATTCTAAGGCCACCAGATCATGACCCCAGGGCTGCTGATATGGTGGCCTCTGTCAATATAGAAAGAATCAGAGTAACCTGCATCTCACTGGGTCCTCCTGAGGACCAGCTGGGCTGGGGACAGCTGACAAGAGCCTCAGGCAGCATCAATAAAAATAAGAATTCTGAATTGGAGGGAATGTGCATTGAGCACTGGTCATCTGTCCCAGAAATCAAATTCAGATCCAAAACCTCTTACCTATATTAACCTTTTATGTTTCCTAATTGCCACCTTAATCTCTTTCCATCAGCTAGCTTACTTACCATTGCTTCAGAGAACTCACAAACCTATCATTATGCTTCTCGGAGGCCCTGAGGCCGATCATCTGTGTGCCCTGTTAGTTAAGTGGGGAAAAGGCAAGAACCTTCCTCATCACGGTGCTGTAAGAACTCATCAGGTTCCTGCACACTGCACTTTGAAGACACATCATTCCCTTCAAAGAAAACTTGCCCCTTGATTTTCAGGATGCGCAGGATGTAGGAGGAGAGGGAAAATCAAGGTTCAGCACTGATTCTGGCTGCTGTAAGTCTCTCGTTTATCATTCAGAAGAGAGTTATTGGACCCTAACTGTATGCCAGGCGTTGTGCCGGGTGCTGAGGCGTCAAAACACAGATCCCCCGCCTAGCAGCTGGCGGTCCTGCATCCGGACTGCACATTGCACAATACCCGGGGGGCTGGAAAGACCCGCCCCAAGCCGAGCCAATCAAGTTAAAATCTGTGATAGTAGAACCCTGGCATCTGTTTTTTCGACGTTTGTGTTTTTTTTTAATCTCCCCAGAGGATTCCAATCTGCGAGCTGAGATCCACTAGTCTAGGATGAATGAATGACCTCCTTATTCTTGCCCTCGGCCCAGTCTTTGTTAGAACACCTCCTTATCCTTATAGGAGACCCTTGGCACCTGCAAGAAAGACCCTTGTCATTTGGTTTATGTGAAAGTCAGGTGGTAGCTTCTCTGAGGCCCGGGGTGAGACTTCTGCACTGGAGGGCTGGTGTATAAGTGAAGTCATCAGCTAGTGACCAGGCTTTGAAGGAAGGTGATTAACATTAATCTCTGCATTCTCTTTGGGTAACCCAGAAACTAACACTTAAGTAGGAATCAATTAATATGTGGGAGTGAGAATGGATACCTTTTTTTGTTATCTACCTGGATTTTTTTTTTCCTTTCAATAATTCCTCTCTACCATTTCAAGAGTCAATTCCCCCTCCCTCTCTCTAAATCCATATGATTTGGGAGAAGGATACTCCCAACCTCACGATTGGAAAAGGTGGTACCTGCCCCAGATGAGGTCCATGTGGGACACTGTACACTCTGTGCCCATGACCTGCTCCAGGCCCACCAATGTCCATTGTGAGCCTTTCGCTGGAACAACCGGTCACCATCTTCCCCGCGGTTACTAAGCTGGCATGTGTTAAACTGAAGCTGCACACGCACCTCTTCACTCCCAACTGGGGAGCCGCTGGCTGAGGATGAACTGAAGCTGCACATGCACCTCTTCACTCCCAACTGGGGAGCCGCTGGCTGAGAACGGGGTCTACACAGACTCCTGATCATCCGGCGTGAACCTGGATCCAGTGGGACCTGAACAGCTGCCCTTGATCGTTTCATTCTGTGGGTTAATATTTCCCCATTTTTAACTTCAGCCTATTTGAATCAGATTTCATATCTTGTAGTCAAAAGAGTGTTCGCTATTATAATGAATAAATAAATGGGGGGAAAAAAGGTTTAGTTGCTCCCCTTGCCCTCTAAGTTGCCGAGAAGGCTACGGTGACAACAGTCAACACAGCCCTGGATGTCTAGTACTTTTCCCAAAATGTGCTCCACGGAAGGTGAAATTTTCCCATGTTCGAATAAGGTTAGGGTTAAACTGTTAAACATATGTTTAGTGCAGAATTTCTCAAACCTTAAGGGTATCAGTGAGAACTGCAAATCTTTCACAAGAACCGAAGGACACTGCGTTTCCCACTGATTTCAGCACAGGACTCTTTCTGTGCTGCATCTCCTGGGACTAGAGTTTGGGAGGAAATGTCATTCAAGCCGCAACCTAAAGAATGTGTTCCCTCACCCCGGATCCCTCTTCCAGCCCACTCCCAAGCCTGTCCCATTCTTGCTCAACTTCATGCCTCAGCTTAAAAGCCATTGTTTCCAAAAAGTCTTCAACGGAACCACTACTGTGACCCTCCCCAACCCCAGAGAAGGTCACGTCCACTTATCTTGTGCTCCTTTAAGCTCTACACTTCCTGTGTTATGGTATTTATCACACAGAAGTGTCCTTATCCGTGTGTCTCCTGCTTGGGTCATATGGAGGTCATTCTGCAATATGGCCCCCGATGATTCTCACCTACTGATGTCCATGCCCCTGTGTAGCCACCTCCCACACTGATTCATGGCTGGCCCAATAAAATATGGCACAAGTAATGACATATGATTCCCAAGGTGAGGTCACTTAAAGTATTGCAGCTTCTTCCTTGGGCCCATGAATCACTCACTCTGGGAAAAACAAGCCACCGTGCCATGCAGTCACCCAGGTATCCTTGTGGAGAGACACCAGTCCCCCTGATCAGTAGCCAATACAAACTGACCAGTCACGTGGGAGTGCCATCTTGGAAGCAGGTCCTCCAGCCCCAGCTAACCTACGGGAGAATAAAGCTCCAGCCAACATCTGGCCGCAATCCACTAGGAAAGCACAAAGGAGACCTATCCAGCTAAGCCCTTCCCAGTTTCTGACCCACAGAAACCATGACAGTCGAATTCCCTGCGGGTTAAAACTGAGTTGCTTATCACCCAGGTAGGTCCTTTTTCCGAGGGACCACTATATGGAACATTAC
The DNA here is from genome assembly GCF_036850995.1 of Saccopteryx leptura. Classification (NCBI taxonomy): domain Eukaryota; kingdom Metazoa; phylum Chordata; class Mammalia; order Chiroptera; family Emballonuridae; genus Saccopteryx; species Saccopteryx leptura. Next base: position 361,320,335 of record NC_089505.1, read on the forward strand.
ATAAATGTCTAAGCACTATGCTATCCACCTGATACTAATATAATGAATATCAACTGTAATTGAAAAAGAAAGTAAATAAATAAATTTTAAAAGAAACATAGAAGACACCCAACATTTATGAAGTGGACAAATAATAAAGTAAATGATATAGATAGGTAGGTAGGTAGGTAGGTAGGTAGGTAGGTAGATAGATAGATAGATAGATAGATAGATAGATAGATAGATAGATAGATAGATGAAAGATAGATAGATAGATAGATGCATTTTTATATATACACATATAAATATGTACAGGAATAGGGACTGGCTGAAAACTCAGCTTATGAAGCAAGAGGGGAAAAGTGTTCCTTCTAGGTCATTCAGTGCTTAAATCCTTAGAAAACTGTCAAACAAGAATTCAACTATCTCACCGTGACTTTGGCCCCAAACTTGGAAATTCAGGAGGCCTGACTTCAGCATGAACGCCCTGTGGTCTCAGGCACGCGTCACAGCCTCCCTGGGCCTCGGCATCCTACGGTAGAAAACAAAGGCACTAGACTGGGGGGTCGGCAAAGCCTGTGTCAGCTCTCACTCTCTGTGACTCCAAGATGGCAAGCTCAGCCGAGGTCGTGCTCCAGCAGGGGCCAGGGGACGAACTCAGCCTGGCTGACCCAGGTCCTTCCGAGCCAGAACCGAGGGAGCAAGCCCAAGTCACCTCCTGAAACTCTGCCTTCTTCTGTCCCCCTCCCACTGTTTCCCTCTTGGGTTGGGACGGCTGGTGGGGCCCCAGTCTGTAGGGAACAGGCAGAAGCTCTGTCAGGACAGCTGTCAACTCTTTGGCGCGCACACGAGCCCCCCAGGCCTGTTTTGGCGCTGGTGCTGGACTTCGGCCGTGGAGATGGCGGTGGTCATGTCGTTCACGGGCTTTCGGGCCCTACGGCTCAGGGTCAGTCCTCAAGAACAGCTCTGACATGTCACACAGCCAGCTCTTAGCAGATACAACAGCTGCTTTCTAAGAACACAGTGTAGCTCTTAGGCAGTCTGCCTAGAAATTCTTTTCCTTTGAATTCCTGGAAGAGGCTACTTCACTTTTTTCCACACCCAAGAGTCAGAGGAGCCCAGGGGGCCAGAAAGCCAAGAACAGCCACACAGGGCACCTAAAGACATTGTATCTGCACGACCCAGGCTCGGGTGGGCTGTGGAGGCGCAGGGAGGTGTTCTGCAAGGAGTTGGGAAACGCAAAAGTAAGGGAAGGAGTGACCCTCACTCTGGTTTCCCATGTCAGGAGCAGGATGGATATTGGAGCTGGGGATACAGTATCACTGAGCACTTACCACATGTTATATTTGTATCTCATTTAATCCTTAAAGGAACCCTAAAAGCAATGCATATTATTTTTATACTCTTTTTACAGTTCACAGAACAGTAGGTAGAGTACACAGAAGGAAGGGTCTTGTCCGTGTGTGTGTGTGTGTGTGTGTGTGTGTGTGTGTGTGTGTGTGGCATACAGGACAAAGGTAGAAAAATAAATCCATTCTAGAGCGGCGGTTGGCACACCATGGCCACAGGGCAGAGCGAGCACATTGCCCGTTTCCATAAATGAAGTCGTACCAGAATGCTGCCCTGCTCGCTGGTTTCTATACCGTCCATGGCTGCTTCCGATCGGCTTGAGAAGTGCGGCAGACACCACGTGGTCTGCAGAGCCGAAAATCTTTACCATCTTGCCCTGTGCGGTAGAAGTTTACTGGCCCCCGTACGGGAAGGCTGCACTAACATAAGTTATTACTGCGACCGCAGGTCCCAGGCTAGAAGAACAATCACGAGATCTAATTAGCCTGACTTAAATACTGAAAGAAAGAGAATGTGAAATTGATAAAACAATGTTCATAATGTAATGTCTGTTTACAGTACAAACAGGACCAACATTGTCCTCGTAGTCGGGAAGTCACGAATCAAGGTGAAGCCATCACCAAACTAGACCCGGATGTCACGTGGCATGTCACTCTGAGTCAAGCTGACCTCTGAGAGGTTCAGTCCCACACTGTCCTCTGTATGACGTGGTGGCATATTGGTTCAAAAGAACTGTCGCCCTAACCCTTTCTGTGGGACGAGTGAACCCGTCACCCAGGAAGAAAGAACACAGATGAGGCTGAATGAGTGGTCACCTACCCACTGCCCCGACCCCCACACCCAGAGCATGAAGCCTCCCACCCCCAGCCATTAGAATTCTTGAGAACAAAGGCCAGAGGGAACGGGACAGCTCTGAAGAAATGCCAGAACTATGAAAGGACACCGGAGCCTGACCTGTGGTGGCGCAGTGGATAAAGCGTCGACCTGGAAATGCTGAGGTTGCTAGTTCGAAACCCTGGGCCTGCCCGGTCAAGGCACATATGGGAGTTGATGCTTCCTGCTCCTCCCCCCTTCTCTCTCTCTCTCTCTCCTCTCTATAATGAATAAATAAAAATTAAAAAAATAAAAAAGGACACCGGAGATTAATGCAATGCAGCAGAATAAACAGAAGCTCTGAGCAGTAACTGCCCAAGGGCGCACTGCTGTGGTGGAGCGGAAGTTATTACCCACGTGTCCAAAACAGCCACTGCACATCCTACTGCGCTGGGAACCTGGGCGGTGTCCGCAGGCAAACGAGAAACTCTCCCTGGTGTTCGGAGAGCTGCCCGAAAAGGACAGAGTTGCCTGGGTCAGGGTTCCCCGGACCTCAGATGTGTCCAGAGCACCTTCACAGTGTTATCAGGCCTGTGAACCTCACACACTATCACTGACTTAATATAGTTCATTGAGTCGCTTTTCATTTATTGCACAAGGAAACATGTCTCATTACCATAAATGGGAAATCAGTTTCCATGACCCAAAGTAGAAAATAATATATGACTATAACAATATGATTATCGAGTTCCAGGTGGAGAGCATTGCTCACCGAAGGCTCTGTTCCTGAGCCCCCCCCCCCCCGCCCCCCGCTCCCCCTTCCTTCAGAAAGACCGGAGCAAATATTGGAACGGGCTTAAGGAGTCACACCAGATTGAGAATCTCTCCGGCGGGATAGAAAGGGAATTAGGAAGAGAATAACTTTCTCATAACCTCATGCCATTAAGTAATAGTCTCTCCAGACATGTGGCAAGCGCTGAAACCAGACAGTCTGATTTCATGAGAATTACAAAACCAGCCAAGGAGTTGGGAAGAGGGAGTCCAACAGAAGAGAGATTCCCTTCCTAAAATGGACGAAACGCCTCGAGCCTCCTTGCTGGCCTCCCGTGCAGAGCGGACACTCGATGGATGTCTGCGAACCCTATAGAAGTGGGTGGCGTCGCGACCTGGAGCGTGGGCATCAGTCAGACGTGGATTTGGACCCTGAGTACCCTGTGTGGACTGGAGGACTTGGGGCAGGTTACACCCCCTCGCTGAGTCTGTTTTCTCATCTATTCAAAAGAATAATAGGCAGGAGGAATTAGTGATAGCTACCGAACAGAATTAAATGATGGCACATGAGAAAGTGCCTGGCGTCTAGTTGGCACCAAATTAGGTTCAGTTTCCTTCCTTCTTCCCTGGGACTTCCCAGCCAGAATTGATTTCTCCTGCTTTTGAATTTCTTTGCTACTGTCTTTCCTCACCTGTTCTCAGAACACTTAACAAATGAGACGTATTCTAATTTTGGAAACACATGAGCTATTTTTTGAGACAAGCAAGGACATTTAGAAGTCCCTCTCCTACAGGGCCCATAAGCTGCATGACTAGGGGGCTGGGTCCTGTCGTTAGCGTCTGAGGGTCCCTAACTGCTGCAGGCCACCACGTAGTGTCTGCCCCCTGTGAAATTCTAAGGAGCTGGAAGAAAATGTCCTTTTTTCCCATCTTTAACTGAGATCGGGCACAGTCCCAGGGCAACAGATATTCTATATCACATCCTACTCCAGACAGCCTTAAGATTGAAATTTTATTTCCATTTTAAGATGAAAAAAAGAAAAAAAAACAAGGCCCGGAAGAACTATTAAGGTAATCTACTCATGGCCACAGAATTTGAAGGTGGATGGGGGGAGTTTGGACGGAGGGAGGTGTGCTGCCTGCCACAGCCCTCTTCTTCCCTCAGCCCCGGAGCAGCTGAACGCTGTCTTCTTCATAGTCCCCATTGTGCTGCCAGAGACCAAGCCCCTCCCCTCAGCTAATGAGAATAATTGGGCCCTGCCCTCCTTTCATGTGTCTCCGCAGCCTGAACCCTGGCCTGGCTTAGCCCTCGCTGTCGGCTCGCCGGGCCCCTCTCTCTCTCAAACTCCTACATAAATCCACCTCCGGCTACTTTTTATCACTCTCCGCCACTCTCCTTTGAACTGCCTCCAAACCCTCAGTATCTGCTCATTAAGTGGGGTGTCCAAGACCCACAGCAGTCTGCCTGGTGACCCTGAAGCCACCCCAGCCTCAAGTGGAATAATTACCAGATGCCTGGTGAGCGAGTTTTTTACCGATGCCAGCAAGAAGGTGTGAACTAGTGGATCAGGGCAACGAGGGCGGGCACACGGGCACCTTCGAGAGACGAAGGGAGTGTCACTCAGTCAGTGGCAAGAAGAGACGGGGGTAAGCTGGCCCTGGCAGAAGTATGGAAACGGGGACTCAGATCCACTCATCAAGGGCACCAAACGCCGAGCAGATCTAGGCACAAAGATGAGGAAAGGGGAGATACCAAAAAAGAAGAAAAAACAGATGCTTCCTATCCAGAAACTCACTCTCTAGCTCTCCGCCGTTGGACCGAGGAGCCGGTTGTCACGTGTGGTTATGAGCACTTGTGATGTAACGCCTCGAATCTGAGGTGTGCTATAAAATACACACCATAGTTTGAAGACAGTATGAGAAAAAGGCTGTGAAATATCGCACTAATAATGTCTACATTTATTACCTGTTGAACTGATAATATTTTAAATATATTGAGTGAAATATATTATTAAAGCTAACTTCATCTTTTCTTTTTACTTTATATATATATATATATATATATATATATATATATATATATATATATATATATATATGAGGCCATTAGAAAAACCTAAACTTACATATGTGGCCCTCACTGTATTTCTGTTGGACAACACTGGTCTCTTCAGCAAAGTAGGCATGGAGTCAACACACAAGGCAACTCCAACGACAGCACGTGTGTAAGAGACACAGCTTCCCATGTTGGGGGCAAGCAGCGCTACAAGGGAGGGGAGCGCACAGCAAACACTTTCCTAAGTCACATCATTTCCACAACATCCATTTCCTGCTGAGTTTTTTTTTAACTCTTTTCTGTTTCCCTTAGGTATGAAGAGATCAGAGAATAAACTCTTCGTGCAAGATGGCGTCGTCTCCCTTTTTATAGTCATCTACCACCCCCTCCCAGAAGTTATGACAATCATAGCCACATAAGGAATGCCTATAGAAGTAGATAAATCCAACATGTGTTTATCCAGACCCTAACCCACATGATCCAGGTTCAGTTGGACAAGTATCCAAATAGTAGAGAGAGGCTATTGACCTGGGTGTAGAAAGAAGAGAGCCGTGAAGACCGACAGAGGGAGGGAGGGGCACCAGGCTCTCAGCCGGGTGCTTCACATAAGGCATCTGTCATAAGCGCCAAATGACCCTATAAGAAAGTTAATTATCCTATTTCACAGGTGAGAAAACTGAGGCCCCAACAGGTCACATAACTGCCCTAAGTTAACACCATTAACAAGGAGGCAATTCTGAGAAGAGATTTTGGTCTGCCTGGCTTCAAAGCCCAGAGAGTTTTCTTTATGAGGCGCCCCTCCATAGAGATTTCAGCTTCTACTTTGAATAATATTGCTGACTTTTGTACAAGCAATTTGTCTGAGGTTTGGGGGAAAGATGTGTAAGTACGTGTCCTGTCTCGGTAGGAGACAAATCCAGGGAGACTCAGAGCATGACTCTGCTCCTTTCTCAGCCCAGCTGCCAAAGAGTAGCCTTCCTTCGTGACTCTAGATTGAGTCTTAGCCCTTAGGTTCATGCTAGTTAGACTCCCAAACCCATAAGCTAAGACTTGGACATCTGCCAATGGAGGAGGGAGGGAAAAAATTTTTTTGCAGTTGCTACAAGAACTTTCCAAGAGCTATTCCTGGAACTAGGGAGTGTTGACACCAGGCTGTCAGAGAAAGAACAGGGAAGGACTCTAATTTGGAAACATTTTATACTGTGTGCTTGACAACGTATACTATGTGGTAAAAAAGAAAAGAAAAGAAAAGAAACAGTGGCAGAGGCTCTGATTGGGTAACTGAATATGAATAGGATCCTTGTAAGTACAACAATCCAACCTAACAAAAGGTGAAGTGGGATGTTGGTGGCTGGAGTTCAAATCCCAGCTTTGCCACTTACTAGTCACATAATTTTGAATAAGTAAATAATAATTCCTATCTCATTATGAAATTGAGTTCAAGTTCATGTATATAACAGTAACATACTTTCACCAATGCAGATGGTAGCTGTGATTTTTATTATTGTTTTCAACGAGCTAATCTCAGAAAGTAACTCTGTTCCAACATCTTTAACAAAGCTAGGGTGAACACTTCTACTGATGTGTAGAAATGGTGAAGTTTTCTTTTTCTGTCTACGCTTAGCAGGAAGAGAAGTCGAAAATGTTGGTAGACTGAGGAAGACAGATGGGGGCATACAGAGTTAGAAGGGAAGGGAAGGAGTTATTAAGAATGGAAACTTGACGTGCGGTGGGCTCTCACGTTTTCTAGGTTAGTGTGGCCACACCTTTCCCTGTCTTTGTAACTCTTTTGGTAGTTTTCTCCCCTGTACACCAGGCTTTGAGATATGTATCCAGTCATCGCTTATTAAGTAATAATTATAAAGCTCTAATGACATAGATTATTTAGAGATGAGACTGATTGCCCCACAGAGCTCCTGAAAAAATTAAAAGTGTCAGGTTATCTTGAGTTGAGAGAATTCTACTCTGAGGATATGTGGTAGTGTGTGAACAATACAAAATGCTCAGTGGGCCCTTTAAGAGTTCTGAAGCCCATTAAATCCATCAGACTGATTATCAGAGTGAAACAGAGAGTCAGGAGCCACCATATCTGAAGCTGGACAGCAAGGTTCAGCTAGAGTCTAGCTGACGATGTTTTGACCTAAGCTGTGAACTCTTTAGCGTGCAATATTCTTATAAAGATCAGCTCTTTTCTTATAAAGTAATTTTATATTACATCTCACTTGGTTTTACTACTTGGGAGAAAGATGAGCAGAAAGGGACCAAAAAGCAATCCCACTCCCCCGAATTTCCCTCTGGGTGTGTGTATTCCTCTTCTGTGTGAGTAGTGGTCAGCGGGCCTGATGGGAATTCTGAGATGAAACACCACCGCCGCCGCTCATCACAACCTGGCCATAAAATGTTCAGTGTCACCAGTTATAAAATGAAGCTACAGGCATTCACTTTTGCTTTGACGTTTGTGGGTTAGACTTATACCTCCAAGTTCTTGCTCGTTCTTTTCCTGAAAACTGCAACAACAACAACAGAGGCAGTTTTGGTTGAGACCAATTGGCTGTTCAACCAACTTTCAGGTCTGGATTCCGGCTCCATCATCTCATAACTGTCACCCTGGGGAAGTGAGCCCTCCGAACCTCCGTGTCCTCATCCCTAAGGTGGTGCTCATGAGAGCACCTCCCTCAGAGCATTGCCGTCAGGACTTAGGGGATGGCACACGTTAAGTGATTGGCACGATGTTCGAGAAACGGTGAGCAGTCCATTCCTGTCAGCGACACCATCATTTATTTGTATTTAATGAATGACGCTCTGAAAAGTCCAACGGGTCTTTTGTGGATGTCAGTAGGAAAATAAACCAAAGCCTCCAAAGGCCCAAGGCGGTGCCCCCAGAGTAGAAGCCCTTGCCCCAAATTCTTCCGCGTTTGAACCAGGTCTCCAGGCTGTGTGGTGAAAGCATAGCACAGCCTGCATCCTGGCCCCTCTTTCCTGATCTTCCCCATTCCGGCACGTGGAAAGGAAAACCACTCCCAGTTCCTCCGAAGCCTTCAAGCAAGTGTGCTGGAAGGGGGTAAGCCGTCTCCTGCAGCTTCTCCCTGCGTGACCCTACTTAGCCGAGAACCCAGGCACCAGCCTCTCCCCCTGAAGAACCTGTTCTTTGTTCAGCCACGCCCCCTTTCCTGCTTGAAGGAGGAGAGGAGCAGAAACACTATTTAGCCGGTACAGGGGCACCCACCAAAGGAGAGACCTGCATCAGGCCCCAGAGGCTGAGTTACTGTCTCATCGTGGAAGTGCTGGATGCAAAGCGGGCCAGCCCTGATCAGGAGATGGCACAGGAGTCACCAAGGCAACTGTGAAAACAATCAGAAAGCCTGACACTAGAAACCCCTCGTGCTCTGAGTCCGCACGGAGAGCCAAGTCACACCTGGGCGCTGATATTTGCAATTGGTATATCTTCTCTGCAGAGCGCTAGGGGGGAAACTGGGTGGAATTATTCCCAGAAGCCATAGAAGAGGGAGTTTCTAAACTCTTGGGACACAGAGTCAAAAGCTCAGAACTTGGGAGAAGGCAGAGGAACGCCACTGTCGTGTCAGTGGCCTTCGCATGGGGGAGGTTTGCACAGGGGTCGGTGGCAGGATCAAAGCCACCCTGTGTGGTCTGGTCCAGCCCAGCCCAGGCTCTCTGCTTGCAGGAAACCTCATTCGATCTCTCCCTACTGTGAACTCAGCTCATTGGGACACAAAACACAGGCAGCTGTCACTTGGATATAATTTGAAAAGTCAGGAGTTAGCCTTTGGAAAAGTTGCTTCAGACAGCAAGAATATTTTAGCTCAGGGAGAAATATATTCCGCTGATGAAAGGGACGGGGACCAGGGACGGGGGGGAAGCAAGACTCCCTTGGTACCTCCTGGAGCCTCTGCATCTGTTTTATTTTCTGTGGCGTCCCTGTCACTTTCTGACACTAATTGCGTGACTGTTCAATGAATATTTAATCGTGGCGGGCTCCTCTTGCCTGAGCTCCTTTGGTCCCCTGGCCCCAGCCTTTCTAAAGTGGTAACTCCACTCATCAAACACCAAAGAGGCACCTTCAGTCTGTATGCTGGGACCATGGCTTAGGCTAGTTTGGGTTCTGAGCCACAGGTGGCTGGTTAGACAGCAAGGGACAGCTCCAAAGCTACCAAATGATGGAGAACTCGATTACCCCGGGGACAATCATTAAAGCCCAGAGCCATTTGGCAGTTCTACCAAAGCACCTGGAGACAGAGGCCGCTGCCAACAAACGCATCTCCATGAGGCTGACACACAGTGATTCCTCCCTGCCGCGCTCGCTGGTGCACAGGGGATGTCAGGGCCGAGCAGAGCGCCTCGGAGTGACAGAGACAGGAGAGAGCTTGGGGAGACTACCGGGGAAACCTCCCCTCCACCTCCGCTGGCCTATCCAACCTTTTCCCCGTGGCACTCCATGCCACACCCACCAGGACACGCTGGGCTACTTTGGTCACATTTCAGATACGTGCACATGGAGGCTTAGCAAGGCTAGGTGAGCTTCTAGAGGCCCGAGGATGGGTGATGAGAGGCAGCACCCAGGTTCCAGTTCAAGCCACGTCTTTCTGCCTCCAGGGCTGATGTGGGTACTCACCACAGTGCGTAGCTTCTTGCAGAGTCAGGTGGCAAGATCGCCTTAAAAACAAGAGCTCTGGTGTCGTCTTCCTTGTCATTTTATCTGCCCACATCCCCACCCACCCACGAGGCAAGCGCAGGGCCTTCTCTACGCTGAACCGCCATGTGGAACTGGGCCATAAAAACACCTGCCACATGACTCCACAAACTCCATTGCATCTCCATGAACACAGCAAAGGCTGTGTGTGTGTGTGTGTGTGTGTGTGTGTGAAAGAGAGAGAGAGAGAGAGAGAGAGAGAGAGAGAACTGAGTGAACGGTGTGTCTGCTGGGCTGTGAGTGGCACAGGTGGTGTGAGTCGGACCCTCAGCCGATAGAAAGGCAGCGGTGTGCCAACGCTACGGAGTGTTCACACTGGGCTTGCTGCTGTGCTGGTTGCTTTGCTGCCATTATCTCATTCATGGGGGGGGGGGGGTGTCTGTGTGTGTGTGTGTGAGAGAGAGAGAGAGAGAGAGAGAGAGAGAGAGAGAGAGGGAGAGTAGGGTGCAGGCCTGGCTGGATAAACAGCAGGAGCAGAGGTACCATGGTAAGAATATGCAAAGCATGTAGAGGAGACAGAGTGAGTTCACAACATTCTGGTGCTTCTTTGCTTAACGAGTATCTGCTGACCTTATCTGTGTGCCTGGCACTGAGCTAGGCGGAGGGAAACAGAGGGCTGTGAACCAGATATGATCCAGGAGGGAGAGTGATAACAAACACGGACATCTCCATAACTGTGATGACACGACCATGCTAATGAGCAAGGGCACAAGGTCATAGCGCTACAGGGAAAGCGTCCCTGGACAGAAGCCAGGAGAACAACAAGGAGTGGAAAAGCAGGGTGTTTCCCGGCCTGGATTCGGGGTCAGTGTGAATTCACCAGCAAGCTCCTCGGGAGGTAAAGCTGGGGATCGAGCCACATCAGAAATGAGGGCGGGAGGAGGGTCAAAAGCAGGAACTCGCCTGCAGCTATCATTGCAGCAAGAAGAATGGCCTCAACTAAACGAGACTCAAAGCACGATTGGGACAGGATATCTCAGGCAAGGGCCAAGAACAGGGCCCCCAGGAAGGTGCCTGCCTCCTCCCCCCCCCCAAGAAACTCTGAACATTTGCATAGCTCTGGCCCCTCTTCCAGACACTTTAACCACAGCGGATGTTTAGTTTAACATGCATTATCTCATCTGGGCCTCACAACAAACATGGAGAGGTGGGCGTGGCCAGAAATATCCTCACCTGCCCCGCAAGGGAACTGGGAGGAGGGCGTTCCTGAAGGCTCCCAGCTCCTGGCATTAGACACTGGACTTGCCATCCTCGACCCAGACCCCCTGTACAGACCCTGGCCATCAAGCCAGGCCCCAGTGACACTCACCTGCTCCTTATCTGTCAGTGCATCGTCACCATACAGAGAACGCTTGCATGGAGTTTTGTTTTTGTTTTCCCAAGCCCTTGCCTTCCCAATATCTCCCTGGAGCATCTCAGCATCTGTTCAAAAAACCAACAACAAAAACCCCACAAGGCTCAGAGATGTCACTTGCCTAGCCTAGCAGTCAGAATAATGGAGGAACCAGATCACACACTCAGCGTTCTTCACTGTGCAGTTAGAGCAATGGAGGAACCGGATCACACACTCAGTGTTCTTTGCCGTGCAGTCAGAACAATGGAGGAACGAGATCACACACTCAGCGTTCTTCGCTGTGCAGTCAGAACAATGGAGGAACCGGATCAGTGTTCTTCGCCGTGTAGTCAGAACAATGGAGGAACCGGATCACACTCTCAGTGTTCTTCGCCGTGTAGTTAGAACAATGGAGGAACAGGATCACACTCTCAGTGTTCTTCGCCGCGCAGTCAGAACAATGGAGGAACCGGATCACACTCTCAGTGTTCTTCGCCGCGCAGTCAGAACAATGGAGGAACCGGATCACACTCTCAGTGTTCTTCGCCGCGTAGTTAGAACAATGGAGGAACCGGATCACACTCTCAGCGTTCTTCGCCGTGCAGTCAGAACAATGGAGGAACCGGATCACACTCTCAGCGTTCTTCGCCGTGCAGTCAGAACAATGGAGGAACCGGATCACACTCTCAGCGTTCTTCGCCGTGTAGTCAGAACAATGGAGGAACCGGATCACACTCTCAGCGTTCTTCGCCGTGTAGTCAGAACAATGGAGGAACCGGATCACACTCTCAGCGTTCTTCGCCGTGTAGTCAGAACAATGGAGGAACCGGATCACACTCTCAGCGTTCTTCGCCGTGTAGTCAGAACAATGGAGGAACCGGATCACACTCTCAGCGTTCTTCGCCGTGCAGTCAGAACAATGGAGGAACCGGATCACACTCTCAGCGTTCTTCGCCGCGTAGTCAGAACAACGGAGGAACCGGATCACACTCTCAGCGTTCTTCGCCGTGTAGTTAGAACAACGGAGGAACCGGATCACACTCTCAGCGTTCTTCGCCGTGTAGTTAGAACAACGGAGGAACCGGATCACACTCTCAGCGTTCTTCGCCGTGTAGTTAGAACAACGGAGGAACCGGATCACACAGTCAGTGTTCTTTGCAGTGCAGTTAGAACAACGGAGGAACCGGATCACACAGTCAGTGTTCTTTGCCGTGCAGTCAGAACAATGGAGGAACCGGATCACACTCTCAGCGTTCTTCATTGGAGTCCTTTGCTCTCTCTGAAACCCCATGCCATCTCTATTTAGTCAACACATTCACCAAGCACGGGAGATGTAATTCTTACAAGGCATTCACGGAAAGCGAACAGCCTGACACCCATCAAACCACGTGATCAAGGCTGTACCCAGAGTCGGGGCACTCAGAGAAGGAAGCAACAAAGGCTGGGTGGTAGGGTGCAGAGCAGCAGGGAGGCTCCTAAAGGCGCGGGCATGGGGCTCAAACACGGCGAGTGAACGGCAAGACCAACCTGGCAGGGCGAACGTGTGAGGCTGAAGGAACAGGGCACAGACTTGGCCAGGCCTGACACTTCCGGGGAAGTGGCTGCAGTGGGGACAGGGGAGGGGTGCGTGAGGAAGCTAGAAAGGGAGGAGCCGCACTGGACGCCAGGAGCAAAGACAGGTGTGGGGGGGGGGGCGGGGGCATGACAGGGGCGGGGGGTCTCCAGGGGGCGGGCCATTCAGCTTTGTCATTGAGGAAGCTGGCCAAGGGGGAAAGACCCTGAAGACTGACAACTCAGGTAAATGATGGGAGTGGCGGTACAGAAGGGATATTGCATCTGACAGAAATCCAGGGCTGCAGTTAGCAGGACTCAGTGACTTATGGGAGCAGGTGCTGAGACAGAGGTGAAGGATGACACCACACCTGCTACCAACGGCAAAGACATGAGGGAACCTGTTTTCTACACACACACTACAAAAAGACCAGACAAAGGGAAGGAAGAGCATGTGCACGTTAGCGGTATTTAGCCTTGAATAACAAAATACGTTCCTGGGCCTGACCAGGCGGTATACTACAGTGGTTGGAGCATAGGACTGCGACCCAGAAGACCCAGGTTCAAAACCCCAAAGTCATCAGCTTGAGCGCGGGCTCATCTGATTTGAGCAAAGCTCACCAGCTTGAGTCCAAGGTCACTGGAATGAGCAAGGGGTCACTCGGTCTACTGTAGCCCCCGGTCAAGGCACATATGAGAAAGCAATCAATGGACAACTAAGGTGCCGCAATGAAGAATTGATGCTTCTCATCTCTCTGCGTTCCTGTCTGTCCCTATCTGTCCCTCTCTCTGTGTCTCTCTGTTCAGTCACAAAAGAAAAGGATTTGATAAAAATAAATAAATAAGTAAGAGCAGGATTAGCAGCTCACCAAAATGGTAGAGTCAAGAGAAGGGCTTCTTTTCTGGGAGAAGGCTGAGTGGAGGGAGTGGACAAGAGAGCAGGGTCGGGAAAGAGGGGAAACAAGCCGAGCGACAAGCCCCTGAGAACGTGGGCGGGGCGGTTCCCACGCGCACTTGCCGGGCTGCTCACATGCAGTCACGTGATAGTCCAGTTGCAAAACAAAGCGGGGCCAACGGAAAACATGGTGGGAAACGACCGCCCTGTCCTGCTGTCCCTGCTTCTGCGGGGCAGGAGCGCGGACAGGGCACAGGGGAGGAGGCTTGTCTCTGCTCCACGGTGCTGGGGGTCTTATTGGGGATGACTCCAGTAGCTAAGGGGGACGCAAGTGGCTGGGGACTGGAATCGCTGGTGGAGTTTTCCACTCATGTGGCTGGCGCCCCGGGCTGGGGTGAATCCCAGGCTGGGCGTATCCGGGACTGTCCACACAGCATTATGTCTCCATGTCCCTTGACGTTCCCACGGCACAGTGGCAGGGTCCTGAGCAGGTATACTAGTCCTTCAGAGAGCATCACTCCTTTGCTGAAAAGAACAGTAGCAATAAATAACTAAAGTTCCGGAAGGCCTAGCCACCTGCTCAGTTTCACAGGGCTTCACAGCATGATCTCGATTTCATTTGAAAAATACATTCACACCCCACAGAGGGAAAAACATCTGGAAGAACACGTTCTGGAATCGGCGGTGTAGTCATCTTTGAATAGTGTGGCCTTTCTCTTCTGTTTGCTTCTCTGTATGTTTTGTTTTCACTTTTTCAGCAATGATTGTACGTTGCTCAAATATTGAAAGGGTGTTTTGTTTTTCTTTAAATAATGCATTCTCAAAGCAGCTTAATTACCTCTTGAACTTGGCTGTTTCAAGGGCAAGTCCAGGGTGACGACGCTGGATGGGAACAAACCAACATCTGCCAGGCACGTACCGAGGGTTTCCGAGTTGGCACCGCCTCGTCTGAGAGGTGAGGTCCCCACCCTGTGGGACAGAATGAGGATCGTGCCAGGCAGAGAAACTGGCGTCGGCTGAGAAGGTCCTGTGTGTGCGGCATCCCAGGCGGGGGATGAGGAAGCCAGAACGTTCTGGTAACTAAGCATCCAGCCTCACATTTGGACCAACAGAACTAGGTTGGAAAGCCCCGTGTCATAAGCCCACATGCCTCTCCTGACACAACAAACCTCGTTCTGGACAGAGGTCCTTTCTGGCTTCTGAAACTTCTCCAAGATTTTTATAAACCAACTCACACCCTGAACACGTCAAGGGCATCTTGGCACACAACCGCACGTCCCCTGAAATCACACCTCCGGCTCATGCAATTTACAAATTGCGGGTTCTGTTCACGAAAACGGACATGTAAGCATTTTAATGTCGGTTGAAATTTTGAAGTGGCAGTTTTTGAACTTGCTTTCAATGAAACATAAGCAAAATGTCGGTTCAGATGCAACTAAACCCTCGCTGGGAACGGTGTCTGGCACCGTGCCTACTTCTTGGCCGTAAACATGCACTTCTGTCTTTCCGAACCTCACCCTGCCTTCCTCTGTCAACCCAAGACCGGGCGGGGCCCGCGCGCATTGTCTGAACTCAACTGCCGCCCTCCAGCAGCTGGTCGGCCTTGGCCAGGCACCCAGTTAGCGCCAGACGTCAGGAGACCAGCCGAGGGGCTTGGGGTGGGTCCTCCACTTCAGCCACCGGTAAAAAGAGAAGACGAGGACCAGGATCCAGACTAGAACATCTCCAAGACCCTTCTAGTCCTCACGTTCCGTGTCTCAAGTCACGGATGCAGACATGTCTCCTGTTACATCAGAGCCGCCCTTCACCTGTCATCACATGGCCACACACCCACAAATTACCCACCGGGAGACACACAAACACACCTCCGAGCACACATCCCGAGCCCGCGCCCCTGCAGCAAACAGCCCCCCCTGGCTCCCGCCCCGTGGCACCTCGCAGCCCTGGCACCTGCTCCTCTGAGAGGTCGTCTCTGCACACGCAAAGACAGTTTTGAAGCCCCCTCCACTCTGGCCTTCACTCTGTCTGGAATTTCACCCTCTGGATTGTAGTTACCTATTTGCATATTCAATCAGACTGTAAAACCTCATGAGGAAAAAGGCTGTGTGTCATTTTATTGAGTGTTTTGGCTCCAGGCAGGAGCTCAGCGCTGGGTACAGAGGACGTGTGGGCTGGGTTTCCGTGTCACCTGTCTGGGTCCTTCCGTGTGGTGGGTAAAAGAGGACCGCATGTTCTCTGACACCTCCTCCTATTGAAGGGGGCTGTCTATGTCCCCTTCCCTTTAATCCGGGCAGGCAGATGCTACTCTTTGTTTCTAGCATACAAAGAGGAGGCAGGAACTCAGGGGTGTGGAGCAACCTGTTCAAGTTCACTCCGCTAGCAGGTGGCAAAACGAGATGAGAGCCGACTCTGTCGACCTCTGAAGTCCTTGCCCTTGGTCACCACGCGTGAAGCTCTGAAAGCAAAAGAGAGATTCTCAAAAATGGACTTAGTCTCTACAGCCCCGGGGCCAGAGCCCCCGGAAGGGAGAAAAGACTAGAACAGGGTCTGCAAACTACGACCCACGGGCCGAGTCTGGCCTGCCGCCTGTTTTGAGACAGCCCGTAAGCTCTGACTGTTTTTCAGTGCTTCAATGAATTAGTATTTCATGGCATGTAAAAATTAGATGAAATGTGAATTTCGGCCCCATCAGAACAGTGTTATTGGACCACGGCCAAGCTTGTTTGTTTCTTTTTAGTCTTTGGCTACTTTCCCATTTTATAAGAGAAGAAACCAAGGTCCAGAAAGATGAAACAAATATGTTATTCCCACGTCCCGCAATATGTAAGAGGCAAAACAAAGATTTGAGCCAAATCTGCCTGTCGACAAAAACGTCATAATTCAGAGACATCCCCATCTTAAAGGAAACAAAGAAGCAGGCCCTTGGGGGAACGGGGTGCCGAGACATAACTCGGTTTTAGTGGGTGAGCGTGGCTGGCTAGAGCAGGTGTTCAAACAAACACAGAGAACTCAGTGGAAGCAGACAGAGATACTGAAAATACCCCATGTGCACTGTTAAGGCGGGGAGTCTGAGATCATGAGAGAATTTGTCCAAGATGGTGCAGTGAGAACCGGATGTAGAAACCACCACATCATCAACACCAAGAGATGGAGTCAGAAGACAATCCCCTCGCAGTCCAGAGCTCTGGCTGGCAGATTTCTGCGCCCCTGGTATCCTGAGGCGAGGCCAGAGACAGTGCGTGAGTCAGGAGCCAAACCAAGACTGAATACACCTGCCCTTATTTCCCCAAAGTCCCGGAAGACAAAATCAATTCGTATTTGGCCAATGGAACAATATCTGCGAAGCAAATTACACGTCGAGAAGTGGGATCTGTTTGAAAAGGCAAGAGCATGTCAGGAGAAGGGCCCAGCTCTGGAGCCCGACATTTGCAGTTACAATCTGAGCTCCTTCCTCTTACTAACTTCCTGTGTTTGCCGTACTTCCTTTTCCGGTTCCGACCAGATAACCTGAGACTGGAGCATAGGGAAGAGAACCATGTGCAGAAGTCACCAAAACCGGACTGAGCGTCTGTTGAACGTCGGGCTCTCTGCATGTACTTATCACTGCTGACCCTGAATGAGAGGCAAAATGATTCTCCTTTTGCTCAAAGGGAAACAGACTCAGAGTGACTACAGGACCTCTGTACGTATTGGAGGGTTAAGCTGGGTCACTATAGAAAGGTCTTCTTATCCCCGGACCAAATAGATGCCTCTTAGCCTTGCGGATATGGCCAGATCTTGCCTCCCTGGCATGCTGTCCCGGGGACGGGGCACGGGGGTTCTGTCCAGCTCTGACCACTGAAACTTGATTATTGGTGGGACGCTGCTACCCTGGGGAGTGTAGTCTCAACAGACACAGATAAAAGTGCCATAACTGCCATCAAATGGCCTGGATTTCTCCCTGAGGTCAAAGGCCACCACAAATGTCTTTTTGATACAGTCCCCAGGAGCTGATAATGTGAACTTTAACAACCAGGGCAGGGCACTTTTCATCTCCTTGTGAGGGACAACACTCGTCTCAGGATGAAATGGGCCGCGGGCAGGGTTTGTGGCTGGCTCACAACTCCAAAGTTTCCCAAAAGATAAGCCCACACCTTATGCAAAGTTATGACAGGAAGCCCCACCAGGCCCTTGTGATAAACTCTCCAAGCCCACGGCTGGGAACTGACAATTGTTTAGCAAAGGGGTGGTGTTCCCTGCTTTAACTCTGACTTTGGACCAGAGAGTTGTAACAGACATGCATGCTGTGGCTGTAACAACGCTCTATCTGGTGTGAGGGCCAGGCTGAGATTGCTTCAAGAGGAAAGTCCACGCTGTTAAACCCCTGCGTGGTGTGAGTGACGGCCTAGTGGCAGGTGATAACCTGGATACATATCAAAGAGATGAGGGGACACCTGCTGAACCAGGGGGCAGTGAGTATCGGGTTAGGGGAGTGGTGCATCTGAATTGAGGACTGGAACAAGGCTTCTGCTGAGTTTCAGCTCCTTTTCTACAGAACAGAGGACGCTCTGCCACGCTCAGATAGCTGTCCATATAGCCAACCATCTCAGAAAACAACCAGGGATACACTCCTCAGAGCAGCCTGTGGGATCGGGGCCCATGCCCTTTGGAAAGCAGTGACACAGGTCACGCATCCCAGACACATGCTGAAGATGCTGGCATTGTGGGTTACAGAGATCTGCCCAGCCATTTCTACAAGGCTGACCTAGCAGCTTCCTAGTGCTTTGTCCTATGCTCCAAGAGTACCAAACTGCTAGGAGTTCCCACACATTTATAGCATGCTCTTTCCTTCCCCTGGGCCTTTGCACATGCTGTACCCTCTGTCCAAAACTGTTTCCCTGCTTGTCCATCTGCCTATTCCTACTCCTTCTTCATACCATGGCTCCAATGTTATCTCTAACCCAACCTTTCCCTGACCCCCCCAGGATGAGCTTGTACCCCTCTGTTGGGTAGATAAAATATATTATGCTCACTCTGTTAAAGATGGTGCTGCCCACATGGAAGTCGTTGCCCAGGTGATGTTAATGTATGTTGGGGGCGGGCTGTGGGCAGGCAGGATCCTTGTAGCCTGGGGCTTGGTTTTAGGACTAAGCCTTTCCCACCCTTTTTGATGTGGAGTGGTGCAATCCCATCATGTCTCTGATAAGTGACTTTGTATTAGAGACTTCCCTATTTTGTATATTGGATTAAAAGTTTTTATTTCTACACTATAAAATGGGGGCAGAACGGGAGCTTGCTCTCTTGGTTCCTGAGATTCATATTAGAGGAGAGAGCAGAGAGGAGAGCAGAGAAAGGCCACGTGGAGGAGGCCAGGAGAAGCAGCCAAGATGGCGAAGTGTTGAGAAGCCAGTTTGTGCAGAGTTTGTGCAGGGAGAAGGAAGGAGATGGGGAACAGAGGTGAATAAAGTCCGGTGAGCTAGAAACCTTTGATTCTAGGAAACTCGGATAAGTTAGTAGCTTTGTGAGCACTGAATGTGAGTGGGTTTTGGAGCCCAGTGTGTGTTTTTACTTGTCCGCCAGGTGCAAGCTAGGATTAAAGATGATGGCCCATCAGTTTTTGGCTCCGTTGTTTCTTTACTGACTGTCCGAATCCAATGCGAACCTGCATGGGCCAGGAGGCTATGATAGTGGCCTTGGCTACTGGCTTTACACCCTTTTCTGTGCTCACATGACTCCCCACTGTGACCTCTGTCCCTCAGCACTTCTGTGGAAACAAACTGCTTCTAGGTCAGTCTTCACCACCAGTCAAGCCCACTGGGAGGAGAGATTTGGTCTTTACCGTCCGCACAGCCGCACGGCAAACCCTCAGCACAGGAGGTGTTCAGTAAACGCTTCCTTCATTAAACAGCAGGAAGAAGAGAACAGAAACCACTGACCTGAGCCAGAGCAGCCCCTCTGAGACATCGCTTCGTTCATTCGTTTGTTCAACAGATGTCCCTGCACACCTGCAGGGGTGAGAGCAGGCACAGCAATGGCACAGGGGGGCACAGTGGTGAACAAAGCAGACCTTGGATGCAGGTGACTCAGACAAACAATGGCACGATTATTTCATCCCAGTTGTGGTAAGCATCACCAAAGAACAGGGTCAGGATTAGGGTCAGGCACTTGCCCAGGATACACAATTTAAGGAAAAAACAAAAAAAATAAAAATAAAAAGCAAAAAGATAGAGACTTTAAGGATATAGTTTTTAAAATCAAAATTAACACAAAAAAAAAATCCTTGCTGAAAAAAAATATCCAAAAGTTAAGCAGACTTGCATCATGTTGAGCCATTTTGGAGCCTAAGGCAGAGAAAAAGTGTTGTTTCCCTATATGCATGTATTTGCATATGTTAATAGTTCCTTTTTCCCCAGAACATTAAAGTTATTAAAAACAATATTGAAAATTTAGAAGTAGGTATATTGAAACTCACATTCTATTATGTTTAAATATTTTACTTATTCCAAAACAACATTTATTATCATGTTATTTCATCATACATTAATATAAAAATCTTGTAAGGTTGCCACTTGGTCACGAGAAATCGACAAACGTGGCTGTCCCCTCCAATGAAAGCAAGACAAGCAAAGAGACAGACACCAAAAATGTCGTGGGAGTTTGTTCTCAATAAAAAAGCCAGGTCAACACATTTTTCCCTCTGACTTTGGGCACCAACTTTCTCTAAAATTCGCTATTTCGTTCACTGTGGAGTTTTTTTTTGTTTTTTTGGTTTTTTTTTACATTTTTTTTTCTGTATTTTTCTGAAGCTGGAAACGGGGAGAGACAGTCAGACAGACTCCCGCATGCGCCTGACCGGGATCCACCCAGCACGCCCACCAGGGGCGACGCTCTGCCGCGACCAGAGCCACTCCAGCACCTGGGGCAGAGGCCAAGGAGCCATCCCCAGCACCAGGGCCATCTTTGCTCTGATGGAGCCTTGACTGCGGGAGGGGAAGAGAGAGACAGAGAGGAAGGAGAGGGGGAGGCGGAGAAGCAAATGGGCGCTTCTTCTATGTGCCCTGGCCGGGAATTGAACCTGGGTCCCCCGCACGCCAGGCCGACGCTCCACCGCTGAGCCAACTGGCCAGGGCCCACCGTGGAGTTTTTATTGCATATTTATTTTGATACGTTGAAGTGTTGCATTAGAATATTATTTATCTTGTACACCCGAAGGGAGTGCCTCATTCTTCTTGCCCCAATCCCAGCCTTGTCAAAGATTAGAAGAGCCAGCCCTAGGCCGGGGTGTTAAGGAAGGCTCCCCCAAAGACGGGACAGTGAGCCCGAGGCCTGCAGGCAGCGAGGCTATAGGTTTGGGGAGAGCCCTGCCTACCGTTAAGCCCTGGGCAGGGAACACTCTTATTAAACATAAAAATAATAATGGCAAAAGTGTACAGTTGGCCTTTAGCATCTGTGAGAGATTTGTTTCAGGACCCCCGTGGATACTACTGTCCATGGGGGCTCAAGTTTCTTACACAGAATGGTGCAGAACAATGCAGACAGTAGGCCCTCGGCACCCCTGGATTCCCAACCAGGTCAAAAATATCATTTTTTTTTATCCGTGGCTGTTAGTTGAGTTCACAGAGGCGAACCTGACAGATCAGATATGCAGATACTCTATTTCATGAAATAAACACTCGTGTATCTCATCTTCACCACGGACCCTACGAGAGAGGTACATAGGGTCCCCATGAGGACACACTCACCGGTCCTACGCTGCTGGTTCAAAGTCACACAGCCGCCAAGTGATGGAGCTGGAATGGGAGCCTCGGCCACGCCGCGCCCATTGCGTTCTGGAAACCCTTCTGCTTTCTTGCGTGGAAAGATGTTCTGGTTGCCCGAGTGGGGTGAGCCGCCAGGAGGTGAGCTATGAGGCCAGATCTGAGCATTAGGAAGGTCCCAGCAGAGATGCCCAGCCTGAAGGGGCAGCACATGGTGCCATACTGAGGCTCTGTTATTTCGCCCCTTTGCGCCCACCCCGTCATCACGGGGTCTCGTACCTTCATCTTTGAAATTTGGAAACATTCTGCTCAAGGGGTCCCTGGAAAGAAACAGAGGAAGGGCACTTTGTTATCACTTATTTTTTAATTTCAAATGAGATATGTCTCGGCCAAGTCAGAGCGGATTCCACGCTCTGGTGACACAAAGCCCTGCCCACACAGCCTTGGGGACAAGGGACCTGCCCCCGATAGGACCCTCAGCATCTTTAGTCACTGCCGACATCCCGTGATGGAGATGTGTGGTCAAGGGCACAGGTTCTGGCATCGGATTGTGTTTTTACTCTTGACTTTGTGACCTTGTGTGAGTCACTTAACACCTCTAGCCCTCAGTTTCTTCACCTAAAAATGAGGTATCGTCACAGAGGCTAGCTTAGCTGGTCACAGGCCTACATTCCTCTCCTCCAGGCTCACAGGTAGATGAAATTTCAGTGTCCCTTGCAGTGAGGTGAGGCCATGGCTAAGTACTGACCAACAGAACGGGGGAAGAAGCAGTGGGTACCACTTCCAGACCTGACTCGCCCACCCTGCTCCGCCATCCTCCTCTCTCTTTCTCCCTTCTCGGTCGGCTGGCGGGATGGGGACCCCCAGGGTGACTTTAAGAAGCCGTGTTGAACACAGAGCCTCCATCAGCTGGAACCCCTGATTAACTACATGCAACAGAGAGAGCTCCTGTTTGGGGCCAGGTCCCCGCAAAGCAGAGGCTGAGACAGGGGTCAGAGTGATTCCCTGAAGAAGGGATCTCAGGGGAAAGGGAGCGGGAAGAGCAGGCCCGGACAGGGAATGGAGTCAGTGAGGATGTGGTTTCTGCCGAGGACGGGCTCGGAGGCAGGAGTTACACCTGAGAGCTGGTCCCACCTCCAGGTGGCCTCAAGCATCCTCTGTGCCACCAGGGACCGAGGACAGGCTCGGAGGCAGGAGTTACACCTGAGAGCTGGTCCCACCTCCAGGTGGCCTCAAGCATCCTCTGTGCCACCAGGGACCGAGGACAGGCTCGGAGGCAGGAGTTACACCTGAGAGCTGGTCCCACCTCCAGGTGGCCTCAAGCATCCTCTGTGCCACCAGGGACCGAGGACAGGCTCGGAGGCAGGAGTTACACCTGAGAGCTGGTCCCACCTCCAGGTGGCCTCAAGCATCCTCTGTGCCTCCAGGGACCGAGGACTGTCAGCAGCACCGCAGGGAGTGGAGGCTGGGACTGACCAAACAAGGACTGCTCCTCTCCCCCCCCATTCCACAAGGGCCAGTTTTCTGGAGGAGGGGGCAGCCATGAACCGTTCCCCAACCACAGTAGCTGGGGGATGGGCACCAGTAGCGTCCACGACAGCCCCCCCACACCACCTTCCAATCAGGAATTTCTCGTGGATTCACGTGAGCAGCCAGTTACCTTCTGCTGGGTTATGCCCCTGTCATTTCTGGGTTTCTGTGCATCGCCGTGACGAACACCAGGATGTCTCCCTCGTGCAGTCCTGTGATGATTAAGTAAGATGCATTTAATCATGGTGATGGTTTAATAGGTATATGCCTAGGTCTGAACTCACCAAATTACATGCATAATATATGTACAGCTTTTTTTTTGGGGGGGGGGGGTATCGGTGTAACTGCCAATAAGGCTATTTAAAAATCTTTGAATAGAAAATGGTCAGAAAAAAACTCTAAGTCATAAAAACTTCCACTAAAAAAAGAGTATTTAAACCCACATATTGAAAGAGACACCATGGCCGTGGCCGGTTGGTTGGTTCAGGGGGGTAGAGTGTCGGCCTGGCAGAGGGATATCCCGGGTTCCATTCTGGTCAGAGCACACAAGAGAAGCGGCCACCTGCTTCTCTTCCCTCTCTCTCCCCCTTCTCTCTCTCTTCTCCCCTCACAGCCAGTGGCTCTATTGGTTCGAGCATCAGCCCAGGAGCTGAGGATGGCTTGGTTGATCTGAGCGTCAGCCTCAGGTACTAAAAATGGCTCCATTGATTTGCGCCTCAGCCCCGGATGGGGATTGCGTAGTGGATCTCAGTCAGGGCACATGAAGAAAAAAAGAAAGGAAAAGATACCGTGTGTCTGGAAAAATAGACCCAAAAGAACCAAGATAGTAACATGTTCTAATAAAAATACTCCAAGAAAAGGCAAAAAAATATTATTTGGGCACTCCCTCCCCCAAAAAATGAGACACTGCTCTCAAATTCCTTTGTACATGGTGTGTGCTGAGTGACTGTTGCCACTTTTTTTTTTAAGAGACAGAGAGAGAGTCAGAGAGAGGGATATACAGGGACAGACAGACGGGAACAAAGAGAGATGAGAAGCATCAATCATCAGTTTTTCGTTGTGGCACCTTAGTTGTTCATTGATTGCTTTCTCATATGTGCCTTGACTGTGGGGCTACAGCAGACCGAGTGACCCCTTGCTCAAGCCAGCAACCTTGGGTCCAAGCTGGTTAGCTTTTTGTTCAAACCAGATGAGCCCATGCTCAAGCTGGCGACCTCTGGGTCTCGAACCTGGGTCCTTCGCATCCCAGTCCGACGCTCTATCCACTGCGCCACTGCCTGGTCAGACTGTTATCCACTTTTAGTGATTATTACTCTGCAGCAGGTACTAGAGGTGCAGAAAAACTCACTCTGTTCTGCTCTGGAGGGCCTCCCAGTCTCAGGGACACAAGACAGATGGGACTAGGTGATTGCAGAAATGTGGTAAGGGACATGGCTGAAATATGCACAGGAGAGCTACAGCTAAATCCACCTCCAAGGTGACAAGGATGCTGGAGTTGACCTCCAGGCCACGCAGGTGGGGAGAGCACTGCCCACAGAGAGACCCTGCATCTGCAGCGATGTGCGGGCCCCTCCTCTGGGCTCCCGAGCTCCCTGTAGGTATTCACACAAGCATTACGTTACCTGTTAGACCAGACCTCCAGAGTTTGGAGTCCCATCGCCACTTGGCTGTGTGATCCGGGACAAGTCATAAAACCTCGTGAGCCTCAGGGGTGGCAGGTGTTGTGGGGCGATGGTGGCACCAACCTCTCAGGCTTGGAGTGAGAGTTTGTTTCCAGGACTGAGCAGTACAATACCTGGATTAACGTTCGCCCCTTCTCCTTCTCTGAGTCCTCCCCCCTCGCTCCATCCTGGGCCAGGGTTGCTCCCCGGAACCCCCACAAGAGGACTGGCCTCAGGAGCCACCTGGTTGAAATAAAAAAGGCCCGCCTCCCTGCCTTCTTACAGTGCTTCTATTCCACCCAAACTAGAGTCGGAAATGGGCCGTGCACCCCCCCCCCCCCCCGCCCTATCAGCACCCTTTTGTTCCCACCGGTCCCTGCTCCCTGCTCGCAGCCAGACCCAGACCCTCCTTCCCCTCTCTCCTGCCCTCCCGGACACTAGTTTGAGGACAGGTTTCTGCACCAGATACAAAGTGGGCTCCGGTCCTCAGGCAGCCTGCCTTATTTTTAGCAGCCCTCAGCCTCCTGCAGCCTCTGCTGAGGCCCTTGCTGCCGGTTCTGTCCAACGGGAACGGGGATGTGGCTGGATACAGTAAGATCCATCCGCGCTCCCTTTCACCTGAGGATGCGTGGCTCCCAGCCAGCCAGCCAGCCAGCCGGCTCCCCGGTGCAGCCTTCTCTCTCTGCTTGTTTCTTCTTTGCTACCCCCAGCCCTTCCTCTCGCCACTTCTGGTTCACTGCCAGGAGCAATCACTTCCACTTCCCTATTAGCCCGGGGGAGAGAACTCCCCTCTCCAGACGCAGAGATCCTGGACCGGACCGGGAGGGGCTGCCACACTGTATTAGGCAGCTCAGCTCAGCTACGCTCCTTCAGGACCAGGGAAGGATGAAGTGGTGGGGGGGACAATGCGCGCGCGCGCGCGCGCACACACACACACACACACACACACACACACACACACACCGTTCATCTGCCTGCAGCCCGTGTCTTTTCACCATGCCATGACGACCCTGAGCCGCCTTGTTCACAGAACTGACCTGGAGGGACAGGGAGAGGCATTGCAGGTGTTTTTCCGAGGAGTGAAGAGGGCTGAGTGTGCGCACATTGCAGAGCAGGTCCAGCCAGGTGCCAACCTGTGCCCTCTCATCGAAACAAGGTGCCCTGTGTAACCGCAGGGTAACCTTTGGAATCTCTCGGCTGGTCCTTCATCTGTTTACTCATTCTCTCGTTCGTTCATTCATTCATTCATCGAGGATTGACTGCACACCGTGGCGCAGAGGAGTAATGAGACACGGGCTCTGCCCACCTGTAGCTCAGTCTACCGACAGACGTGGGCCTGCCAATGAGGGGTCACGGTATACAGTGATGTGGGTTTTAACGGAGATTTACCCAGGATCCCCCTTGGGAGATGATGAGGCGAGAGGTCTTCACTGCTTCGGGGGCAAGAAGGAGGGCCAGAGAGGGTTCTGTCCGGAAGGCAAGGCGGAAGCTGGGAGGGACTTCCTGGGTGATCGGGAGGGTGCGGGTGTCCCCAGCAGAGTGACAGACAAGGACAGGAAGCAGTAAGAACAGCAGCGACGGTGACGAGCGGGCATCTAGAGCAGGTCAGAGCCGTGAGCTGACTCTGTGGAGCTCGTGGAACATCCCGAGCTCGAGCCACATTGCCCAGGGGTGCATCTCGTGCCATCAATTGCGATCTGTGTGCAAAACACTCAAAATCTCTGAGCCTCAGTTTCCTCATCAGTGAAATGGAAAGAATAACAATGCCAGGCTGAGCTGTGAAGATTAAAGGGGGGTGTTTCCTAGGGTTTCCACCGCACCCCGGTGGCCTCGAACAGCAGAGCCTCCCTCCCTCCCTCCCAGTCTGGAGACCCGGAGTCTGGGATGCCGGCTGGCAGGGCTGCACTCCCCGCAGAAGCCGGAGGGGAGAGTCCGCCCCTGCCCCTGGTTCTGCTGTCTGCAGCCTTCCTTCCCGGCGCTGCAGCACCCTGGTCTCTGCCCCATCTTCACACGGCCTCCTCGTCTTCTTCTCTCTGCCTCGAATCCCTTCCGCCCTTTTCTCATAAATACATTTGGCGTTGGATTTGGGACCCGGGTGGATCATCCAGGATGATCTCATCTCGAGATCCCGACCTTAAGTTTGTATATCTGCAAAGACGTCTTTTCCAAATAAGGGCTGGTTCACAGGTTCTGGGAATTGCACCACGCACATATCTTTGGGGGGGCCCACCGTTCAGCCCATTGTGGGAGATAACCCAGGTAAAGTGTTGAGGCACTTCGTGTCAGATATTCCGTGCTTGTCATCGTGGTCATCACTGTCACCAATGTCATTATCAGGATGACCTAGGCCAGATCGGAGTCTCTCTCTAGGACAGTAGTACCACGTCCAGTTGAAATCCCCCACTCACAGGGGCTCCTCTCGGGCCACAACCTTCCACCTCCTGAGTCAGGAAGCTAGAGGTCTCCTGGTGACCCCGTGCCCTCAGCCCCCTTTCCTCCTGGGCCGTGGCAGCTCTTCTCCCTCCTTGCCACCAACCACGCAGAGCCACCCGTTTCTGGGCCCCGCCCACCAGGCCTACATTAATCTGGGATCCTCACCTGGTTTCACCCCTCAGACCCCCCCCACATCCTAGGCTGCCCGGATACATTTCCAGAGCTGACCCTTCGCCCTCACAACTCCCTCAGCCGCGGTCCTGCCATCCAGCCTCCTGCCTTCATCCGGGTCCTGGCTGCGGCGGAGGGACCCGTGTGCCCCCAGTCCTGAGCTAGGGAGCTTATAAAAATAAAAAACCCAGGCTGCATCCCCACACAAATGAGAATTTCTTGGGAGCAGCACACAAGCATTATACTCTGCTCAGCGGTGCTCAAGAATGACACCGCCCCATCGCCAAGCACTGGAAGTTCCCAGCGTTGACCCTGGGGCTCAATCCCCTGTGCCGACTCTCTAAGAAAGGGGCTGTGCGTGCTAGATAGTCCTGGGCCGGGAAAAGATGCAATGAGAGAAGCCTGGGTGTGGGAAACAGACTTGGCATCAAATCTTGCCAGTTACTAAGCTGTGTGTTCTTGGCCACGTCCCTTAACCTCTCTGAAGCTCTGGGTTCTTGTTCTGAAAAACAGAGGTACTAATCCTCAACTCAGAGCTGGTGTGCATAGGTGGTGGATGCCAACATCTAGCACCGTGGCTGGCCCATCATGGAAGTGATCAAAAGCTCTTCTCCTTCCCGTCCTGCTAGAATCAACAGGAAGTTCCAATCTACGTCCCAACACCAAAACGAGAACCTTTTACAGGTGCCTCCTTGGCCCTGGGAAGGGTTAATTGTTGAGCTTCGATTCTTTAATGCATGTTCCCTAGATTAGAGGCAGTTCCAGAAATTCACCCCTGATGATAAGCACAGGGCGGGGCAGGCGGTGGGGCTGGCTTGGCTGTGGCCTCGAGCCGCTCTGTGGTCCCTTGGCTGGGTTGGCACAGGCTGCGGCACCCCGCCCTGACCCCACGACGGGCCTCGGAAGCCGGCGGCTGCGAAGGTTCTAGGTGAAATCCTCCATCTTCCTGCCAACGCAGATAACCAGGAGGCTCTGGGTCCGAGCTGCCTGGTCTCCGTGAGGAGCCCCGGAATCCCTGCTCCTCCTGACCATCCAGTGTCTTCTTCTTTCTCCCTATGAGACGGGAGCAGGCTCCCCTGGGAAACCAGACACCAGAACCCGCCAGGCGGCGAGGCAGAGAGTTCAGACCTTCCAACGGGCCCCAGCGCTGTGTGTGCCTTCCCCGGGACATCCCAGGGGTTCCTGCTGCCCAAACCAAAACTCACACCAAACACCCTTCTTCTTGCACTTCATCACTTTCTTTTTTTTTTTTTTTGCACTTTTCTAGAAGCAGTTTGCAAATAATCCCATTGCAGTCCTCCAGTAAGAGAGTAGAAAGAGAGCCATCTTTCTGTCTTCTACCCACGTCTTCCCCAGGGCCCAGCGGACCCTTGACACATTCATGTTCGTCCACTTGTTTATCTAACAATATGTATTGAGCACCTGCTACATGCCAGCCACAGTGTTTTACCCTCTGTGCACACCTAGTGCCTGTCACATAGAGGACAATTCACCACATAATTGTGGGGATTTTTTAAGAGTTTATTTATTGATTTTAGAGAGAGAGAGAGAAGAGGGAAAGGAGGAGCAGGTAGCATCAACTCGTGGTAGTTGCTTCTTGCATGTGCCTTGACCAGGCAAGCCCTGGGATTTGAACCGGCAACCTCAGCGTTTCAGGTCGACACTCTATCCACTGTGCCACCTGTGGGCCGCAACGTTCTCATGTGTCTTTTTTTTTTTTTTTTTTTTTTTTTTTTTCATTTTTCTGAAGCTGGAAACAGGGAGAGACAGTCAGACAGACTCCCGCATGCGCCCGACCGGGATCCACCCGGCATGCCCACCATGGGGCGGCGCTCTGCCCACCAGGGGGCGATGCTCTGCCCATCCTGGGTGTCGCCATGTTGCGACCAGAGCCACTCTAGCGCCTGGGGCAGAGGCCACAGAGCCATCCCCAGCGCCCGGGCCATCTTTGCTCCAATGGAGCCTTGGCTGCGGGAGGGGAAGAGAGAGACAGAGAGGAAAGCGCGGCGGAGGGGTGGAGAAGCAAATGGGCGCTTCTCCTGTGTGCCCTGGCCGGGAATCGAACCCGGGTCCTCCGCACGCTAGGCCGACGCTCTACCGCTGAGCCAACCGGCCAGGGCCTCTCATGTGTCTTGAGCAAAACGCATAACCCCCTAGGAAGCTCGGCCAGTACCTCGCATCAGCACCGTGGAAGGAAGCTTAGCACTCAGTCCATTGGAGCCCAACTTGGGGTCGCCAGGGGGTTCTGATGTGCCATCTGGTCCAACCTCTCCCTCCAAAATAACATGTCCCTGCCATGCCCCATGTCCCCTTGCCCGTTTTATTAAATCCCCTACTGCCTGGCCGTGCTCTGCAATGTCCTACGCGGCCTGGCCCCTGCCTGCCCTCAGCTCCCGCCGCTCCATCCTCTGCTGCCCGCTCCAAACCGCGCTGGCCTCTCTCTGCTCCAGAGAAGACAGCGTGGGTCTTTGCTCTCGCTGGTCCTCCTGCTCACTCAGGACCCCCTGAACGTTATCTCCTCGGATGCACATTCCCTGACCACGCGATACGGAGGGCAACCCACCAACCGCTCATAGGCAGACACGTGCTGGTACAAACGCACAGTTCTTCCTGCACATCCTTTATTACTGTGTTGCTCACGCCCATCTCTAGCTACAATTATCTTTTTAACTATTTGTTCACCCCTTTCTTGACCGCCTCCCCCACTGGCATGGAAACTTCATGAGAACAAGGCTCTTGTGTGTCTTTTTCACTCACACACACACACACACCCGTTCAAGTACCTAGCACATAGAAGATGCTTGACAAGGACTGGTTAAATAAATGAGTGTATCAGCAAGTCATCACTGAACTGGTGGAAGGGGGTCCTTGAGCCCCTACTGACCCACGACTACCGACAGCGGGAAGGATCTCTCTCCCGCCCAAAGCGATCTTGTCCCAGTTGTGGCCAGCAGAACCAGTTAGAAAATGTTTCCCAGTAGCCTCGCTGATGCCTGCCTCCCTGTCACCTTCCGCCACCGGCCCTACCTTTTCTCCCGGGGCCTGGCCCTCCTGCCACATGATGGTCCTTCAAATATTTGGAGACCGTTCAGTTTCCTCGAAGCTCGCTGTTGTCCAGGGGATGAATGACTTCCGGGAGGGGTTGTCAAGAAACACGGCTGTGTTTGCCTTTGATGGCTGTGTCCATAAAACACTCCAGCTTCCTGAGCCTGCAAACGGCCAGTGTTTTTATTTTCCAGAACAGCTGCCGACTCACCACCAGGGTGGGGCCGGCACTTGCCTGTCCCCATCTCCGAGCTGTCACTGGTGAGAGGCCAAGTGTCCTCTTTAGAGGTCCGGGAAATATGCTTCCGGCCATTATCCATTTCTATGAGAGGTTCTTCTTAGAGAATGAAGGAAAAGGAGAGGTTTGCGGGGAAGGCAGTCCCGACAGGAGCCCCGGCGGTGCAGGTGCGGTGAACAAGCATAGAAGCTGTCTTCCTTTCAATTCTGCTTTTCCATCCGCTCCCAGCCTCCCCCGCACACCCTTCCCCAGGGAGTGCACGCACCCTCCATCCCCCAGGTCCATGGCTTCCTGCCAGCACATGGCCCTGTTTATCTACAGTCCCTTGTTTACTGTCTGTTCCCCAAACCAGAGTATAAGCTCCGTGAGGACAGGGGCCTCGCCTGTCTTGAGCGGCATGATATCACCAGCCCAATGCAATGTCAGCGCTTAATAACCAACCAACGAGTGCACACCGGAGTGGTTGTGAGCTCTTAGACCACTCACCTGACGTGTCTGAGCCTCGGTGTCCCCGTCTGTAGAATGGGAGTAACAATGCTGTCCTCTCCAGGCTGTTGTAAGAATCAACCTGGACAACGTCTGTGGAAAGGTGTCACCAGCTCTAACTCCGTCAGACATTCACGATGTCGTGACATACATTTCCACAGGGCTGCTGCTAGGGGCAGGCAAGGTCAGTGGCTGCCCCTCGAGTCTGCTTTGAAGGGTCTGATTGCCCCCCTCAAAAGGGTCTTCCTTCTTGCTTTGCTGGCTGAAAATTCCACCATCGGACATCCCTTTCAGTAAAGACATCAGGGTGCCACTCAAACAGAAATGCTTCCCTCGGTGTGAAGATGACCAGACCGAGATAACGGAGAGGAAGACAAGAGTCCTTTCTCTCCATCCCAACGACTTTCATGTCGGCCCTTGAGTCCTGCTAATTTTTACAACACTTCAGATGCATGAGCCTGGATTACTTTTACTGCCAACTATTTTCTAAGCGAAGGGACGGACCCTGCTATCATCGACTTATCTTCCCAGCCCAGCTTAGGACTTCAGAGGTGTCTTCCATCTGGCTCTCAGCCCTGTCACCGCGCACATTCCGTAGGAGGGGAACCTCCCTGTCCAGCGTTTCCGGTCTCAGTCTCGTCCTAAAGCTAAGCGTGCCGGGCTGCAATGATACAATTCAAGGCAAGGCGAGGCTCGCTGATATGGGTCTGGGGGATTTTCACTGTCTGGAAACAGAGGTCGGGTATTCCCGAGCCTTTAGGAATGCTAAGAAGAAGTGAAAATGTGGGAGAAGCATTATTCCCACTCCCCGTGGTGACGCCTCCACTCCGGCCAGCCCCGCTGCCCCCACCCGCCCTTCCCAAGTTCCCTCCTCCCTCTCCCCCATTCCGACCCAAAGGCAGTCGCCCCTCAAAATCCAGTCACTCATTTAACAAGCAGGGGTTCGGCTCTGCTCTGAGCTGGGAGCACATGTGACCACTGTCCTCCGAGACCTCAGAACCAACTGAGAGGAACAGAAGGAAGCAGCCAGCGGAATGCAGAGTGACCCATCTATACCCGGGCGCTGGGGCGCTCTCAGGAGGGAAAAAGAGGGTCCTCATTTCGTAAGGTCTTAGAAGGTCTGGGAACGCTTGTTTGAGGAGGAGGTCAGCAAGGGGGTCAGTTGAGGAAGGGGTCACTGGGGACCCAGGTTTGAAACCCCAAGGTTGCCAACTTGAGTCTCATCCGGCTTGAGCTCAGAAGCTCAGACTCTCCAACTGGAGTGTAAGGTCACAGGCTTGAGTATGGGATCATCAACACGATCCCAAGGTTGCTGGCTCGAGGCCGAGGTCACGGGCTTACTGGAGCACTGCCTTCTCTATCAAGGCACATATGAGAAGCAATCAATGAACAACTAAAGGGACACAACTGTGAGTTGATGCTTCTCATTTCTCTTCCTTCCTGTCTGTCTGTGTCTCTCTAAAAAAAAAAAAAAAAAAAAAAAGTGAACCCACCAGTGAAGCAGCATGCTGTAACCCCGGAGACCAGAATTTGCAAACTGAGAGCAGGGCATCTTCAGGGAAGCACAGGAGGTCGGTGTGGCTGGACAGAAGGTGAGTGGGAGGCAATAGCCAAGAAGAGTCAGATAACAAAAGCCTCATCCTGTGTGCTGAGGGGTTTGGGTTTGGTCATCAGTGTCCGTTATGCCCTGAAGAGGGAGCCACTAAAGGGATTTAAAAGTGATCGGGGCCACATTTAGATAAATTACGAGAGCTGCAGTTTGGAGAATGAGGAAGGAGATTTGATAAAAGAGTGGAGAACAAATAAGAAGCTCTGGTGACACCCACCTCAGTGGTAGTGACGCCTGTAAGGACGCAGTGGCCGGGGAGGAGAGGCACTCAGTCAGGGGTGTGTTGAGTCCCAGGGCTCTGGGGTCAGGTGGACCGGGACCCTGATCTTGACCATGCTCTGCCTACTGGAGTGGCCCTGGGCAAGGCAACGGGCTTTCTACCCAGTCCCTTTCCCTGCAAAAACAAGACACTAATACCCAGCTTGCCAGGTGGTGAGGATTGAACTACAGATGTCAAGTGCCCCGTACAGAAGCAGGCACACAGGAGGTTCTCCACATTTTTGTGTTTATCCCCACTAGTGAGGAAGGGAAGACCACGATGCTGCAACCACCAGCCTTCTGCATCAGCAATGCCACGTGCAGGGGTTATGGGCTACCCGCGGTTGTATCAGGCTCGGAACATCGCATCTCCTTTTCAGAAGCTCATTGCCTTAAGAGGGATGAGAAGTCACAGGAACCGGAGTCACCCTCAACCCGCAGGTGTCTGAGCAAGGCCTTCTGCAGGCCTAGCCCCGCACTAGGAACTGTGAAGACCCAAAGAGCACAGCGAAGAGTTGGATGTAGCTCTTGACCTCAAGAAGTTTCCTATCAGGCTGGAGAAATTAATTACAAACCCATGTGCTCCTGGAGAACAATACCTCTTTTCATTCCTTATCTAAGTAGACGCCTTTACAGCGTTTGTCCCTTGTAACCTTGCCCTCCTTCCTGACTCACTTCACCCTTCATTTCCACAGCACCTCTCTATGCTGATGGATTCTTTTCATTCTCTTTTTTTCCTGGTTCTTCTTCCACCTGCCTTTAATTGTTGGTGTTCCCCCAGTTCTTCGATTTCTCGTCTGTCACCACACACAGCTCCTTGGCCACAGCACCCAGTCCATGACTTGAGCTCTCTAAACCTCTGGATTGAGCTTAGAGCTGAGCTGCTATCCACCTTCCAGGCAATGCACCTGCATTCCCCACATACACATGTGGCAGATGTTACATCTCCAAGGCTGAACCCATCGCTTTCCCCTCAAACCTGCTTGTTGGTCAAATGTTTGAAAATTTATATATATATATAAATTTGCAAATATATATATTTGCTCGCTTATAGTTTGTATTGGGTGTGGGGACAGGCTGTAAGCAGGCCGGGTCATTATAGCCTAAGGCTTAGTTTTAAGACTAAGCTTTCCCCCACACCTTTGACTGTTGCATGATGTGGGGTGGTGCACTCTCATGAGGAATCCCATTATGCCTCAGATAAGTGACTTTGTATCTGAGACTTCCCTGTTTGTATACTGGAATAAAGGTTTTGATTTCTATACTATGAAGTGGGGCAGACCAGGAGCTTGCTCTCTCTCTGTTCCTCTTTAATCATTAGAGAGGAGAGCAGAGGAGGCCAGGAGAAGCAGCCAAGATGGTGGAGTGCTGAGGGAGAAGCCAGTTTGTGCAGAGGTTGTGCAGAGAGAAGGAGATGGGGAACAGAGGGGAATAAGACAGGTGAGGTAGAAACTTTTGATTCTAGGAAACTCAGATAAGTCAGTAGCTTTGTGAGCACTGAATGAGTGGGTTTTGGAGCCCAGTGTGTGTTTTTACTTGTCCACCGGGTGCAAGCTCAGATTAAAGCTAATGGCCCACCAGTTCTTGGCTCTGTTGTTTCATTACCAACTGTCCGAATCAAATGCAAACCTGCAGAGACCAGGCAGCTGTGATAGTGGCTGTGGATACTGGCCATACACGGCTCCTCCTTAAGGACATACCCAAGTTGATGACTTTCCTATCCACTCAACTGCCCAAGGTCTCTTACTCAAGTGGGAGTGTTTAAAAGCACAACTGTTAGAACTGGAAATTCCCAGTTCAGGTCCCAATTCTCCTGATCTGCTCTGTGACTTGCCAGTCACTAAACATCTCTGTGCCTCAATTTCCTCACCTGTAAAATGGGCATGTCAGTAGTACCTACTTTACAGAATTGTTGGGAGGATGAAATGGGTTAATATTTATACCATTGTGAGTGACATATAGGGTTTGCAATTATTATCTTTGATTCCTCCTATCCCTGCAAATGACTCGTTTTCGACTCCAGCAAATTCATCCTGTGTAGACTCTCACGTCTCCCCTCCAGGTGCTTTCTGTCTGTGTCCAGATCGTCACTGTCTGTGGCAGAGGTTCTCAAAGCAACTGCGCCTCATTCCACAGCTAGAGAGTGACGGTCCCCAGGGGTTGAGGCCCAGGCGTCATCTGGGTGACGACCATGAAGCGAAAGCCAAGACCTTCTCATTCTCGAGCTCCCTGGCACCCGTCCCTGGTATCCAATCCAGGTCAGCATGGGTGAGTGTAGGGTCAGAAAACCCTGTCACACTCATTCACGCCCAGAACCCCATTCCCCTGTCCGCGTTCTTTCTCCTCGGCCCTCCTTCCTGCAGTCCTTCCTTCTTTCCGTCCAGAGGTCCAGAGACGGGTGGAAACAGAAACCAGCCTGGCCTTTTGACTCCCACCCTTCTCCCCTAGGGTCCCTCCTTCTGGGTTGATAAGGATGAGAACATGTAAGCCCCAGATAAGACCTCAGCTCCCAGCTCCTGTCCCTCCACTCCCTCTGGCTCAGCTTTGAAGTTTCTAAACCCCTGCCTCTGTAACCTGATTGTGTTATCTTCACAGCCAAGGTGAGAGAGGGTAGAATGACTTTATGGTTTCCCGTAAGCAGCCCTGACTTCTCACAACAGGAGAGAAAGGAAGTGTGTAAGGGGGGGGGGGGGTGCTTGCGAGGGAGACCAGTGGTTTTCCAGCATTTAGAGCACAGTCCAACACAGCAGAGGGACCCCATGCGAGTTTAAAGAATAGACGACTCGTCCTAGCCTGGTGGCTCAGTGAATAACGCGTTGGCCAGAGGTCACAGGGTCTACCCCTGGTCAGGGCATATAAGAGAAGCACTCAATGAGTGCACAACTAAATGGAACAACTAAGTAAACGAGTTGATGCTTCTCTCTCCCCCCTTCCACCTTCCTTTCTTTCTCTCAAATCAATGGGGGGAAAAATAGAAGACTCACAACAGGTACTCAATTGGCATTTAGGACAGGGGTTCTCAGCCAGGGGCGATCTGCTCCCCAGGGGCTTTGGCAAAGTCTGTAGATGTTTGTGGGTGTTATAATTCGGAGGGTTTGGTGCTACCGGAATCTGGTAGGTAGAAGCCTGGAGTTCTCCTAAACCCTTACCACAGGCAGGGAAGCCCCCACAGCAAACACTATTCTGGCTCGAAATGCCAGTAGTGATGAGGTTCAGGAATCCCAGTTTAGAGACTGGACAAGGGAAGGAAGAGGAAGAGCAAAAGGTCCTCACTCATGTAATGGACAAGGCACCAGGGCCGCTGCATTCTGCTATGTTGTCAACTTCAAGTCCCTGCAGGACGACGAGGTCTCCACCCCCACTCTGATTCTACAGAGGGTGCAGGAAAAGTGACATTTCATGTATTTTCTGTCCCACAAGAGCCAACACACTCAAGTAGGAGAGGACACATGTTCATGGTTCCTAGGCACCAAATTCTGTCCCAGCTCTGCCCCTGATAACCAGCCACGCTGGACAAGTTGCCTCAGTTGGCCTTTGTGCAAAAGGCCTCCCTTGGGGACTCTGAGCTCCCCAGTTCCAGGGCAGAGCTAGGGGACTGGAAGGGGGTCAGGCAGGTAGGCTGGAGAGTATACCAGGCCTCAAGAAAAAGAGGCTCCTGAGCTGGACAGGACAGGACAGGACAGGCGTGACTTGGCAAATCGAGGAGGGACAGAAGGCTTTAACTAGAGAGAAGCGCGCGAGCAAAGGTGTGGGGCGGAGAAGAAACAAGCGCCTGGCCCACTGCAGTGGCTTGTGAATGCTGCCCCTGCCCCCTTCAGAGAAAGCAGGGGAGCGGAGGGAGCTAAGGAAAGGACCCTAATCAGGTCACCTGGCAGTCACCATGATTACTGCCGTGTCACAGGTTGTTCAGTGACACCTGAGGGCGAGAAGCCAGGAGAGCCTTTCCAGACCACCGCTTCCGGGACGCGCCCCCTTTCTGGGTGAGAGGGCCCCTCCAACGTAATTCCCCACCCTTCTACTCCTATTTATATTGTCAATTTTTTGGCACATACTGATTTTAAAAATGTTTTTTAATCCTGTAAAATGTAAATAAATTTGTGTTTCTGTCATCACAGTGCCCATGTGATTTATTTATTTTTTTATTTATTTCCATAACCTTTTTTTTTTTTTTTTCAGGAGTGTAAGATTCACAGAAAAATTTTGGGGACGATACATAGATTTCCCATCTACCCCCTGTCCCCTTTATCAACACCCGCCACTAGAGGGGTACCTTTGTTATAATTGATGAAGCCGCACGGACACATCATTATTACTCAAAGTCCATGGTTTCCATCAGGGTCCCCTTTTGGTGTTGTTCGTTCTACTGGTTTGGACAAATCTATAGTGACATGTATCCCCTATTATGTGTCATACAGAGTAGTCTCACTGCCCTGCAAATCCCCTGTGCTCTGTTTCTTCATCCCTCCCTTTCCCAACCCTGTAACTGCTGATCTTTTTACTGTCTTCACGGTATTGCTTTTGCAAGAATGCTGTGTGGTTGGACTCATACAATGTATATGCCCTCTTCAGATTGGCTTCTTTCACTTAGCGGAATACAGTTAAGATTCCCCCATGTCTTATCATGGTTTGATCATGCATTTTCTTCTTAGAGCTGAATCCTATTCTATTGTCTAACTATATCTCAGTTTATTTATTCACTCACCTATTGAAGAACATCTTAGTTGCTTCCAGTTTTGGCAATCATGAATAAAGTTACTATAAACATCTGAGCACAGGTTTTTGTGTGGACATAAGCTTTCATCCATGTGCTTTTGAGAAACGGCCATGTATTTGAGAAACACCATCACTGTGGTCTCTGGGAAAGTGCTCATGGGAGGAACAGATGGCTGGTCTTTCCAGAGAGACCCTGCAGACCCTATAGATTCTTGCTTGGCACATAATAGCTTATTAATAAATGGTAGCTAGAAAATAAGAAGTCATGTTGCTCTTGCTTGTCCAGTATTGCCGTTAGCTGGTTTTGTGTTCCCTGAGCTTGGCAGGTATTTCAAGCTGACTTGTTTTCTTGAGGGATGCTTTGGTGAATCCTTTGCAGACCCCTCTCCAGTTGGTGGGGTTTTCTGACCACAGTCCCCTTGATGTGACGATGCATGCTTCTATTCTAACGAATGCTTTTCTCCTGGGAATGTGGCCATAGCCCCAGCCGAGGTCTGAACCCAGATCTAGGCAGCCCTCTGCAGCAGAGTCAGTTACAATCCCACACCAGCAGTCATGCACATGCATCCATGTCTGGTCCATGAAGTAGTCATGCATCCTCATGCCTGACACACTCCCAGGAGACAGGCTCCCAGTACAATATCTGCCCCTTGGATCCTCCATCAGCCCGCCTCTCACCCCCTAGATGTCCCAGAAGGGAGTCACACCTGGGTCCACAGCAACTTCCAACCTCCAGAGATACGTTCTGTGCTCTCTGAGTGGCCCTGCTGAAGCTCCTCTCCATGCATTCAAGGTGAGGGACAAGCACCCCACCCCTACCCGTTCAGAGTCTCAAAGAACCCAGCACACAAGCTTCCTCCTCCGAGAAGTCCTCTTCCCACCCAGGCATCTCTTCTCCCAACACTTGCACATCCTGATGTGGGTGCAGGGGCTTCAGAGGTAGCCAACTAGCTCCTGACCACCTAATTTTTCCCAATCTTTCTTGGTGGTCCATCTCGTTCCCCATTGTGATGTGTGATAATCTGTTTGCTTTAGGCTCTCAGCCAAACTTCCATGTTAACATCCTTCTTTACATAACTCTTTCCTGTTCTGTAACTTCCCCATGAGCGAAGTTCTGATCTTTGCATCTTTGTAGCCCGGCCTCAGACACAGTATCTGAGAGTCACTGGCTGAGGGAATGTTTAAGATTTTGCTCCCAGCCCCGTGTTATCAGTTTGGCTCAAATAAACTCTTATAAAAATTTTAAAAATAAATGGCATTAACCAATGAATGAATGAACTGATGAGTGTTAGAGAAATGTACAAACCATGTTCCTAGAACATTAAAGCATCAAGTTGGCTGGAGTAGACAGTTTGTTTAGGAAAAGATAAGAAGGTAAGTCAGAAAGAAAGGCTCAGAAATATGTAAAGCAGAAAAACCATAGAGACTAGGGACCAGAGGTGGAAAAGCACGGGCATCAGGAACGGATGGATCCAGGTGACCCTCGGCTCTGCCACTACCATCAACTGTGGACCAGAGTCAAGTTTCTTAATCATTCTGGCTTTTAGCGTTCTCGTTATAGAAGAAATACTATCACTTTTATCTAGTAAAGTTGATATGAAGTTTAATGGCAACAATGGACATGAAACTCCTAATATGGGACTTATCCCACAGTAGGTGATTGACATATGGCCACCATAATAATTTAAAATTATCTCTGAGTGTAGCCTATGGATGAGGGACTGTGTC
Organism: Saccopteryx leptura; assembly: GCF_036850995.1. Taxonomy (NCBI): domain Eukaryota; kingdom Metazoa; phylum Chordata; class Mammalia; order Chiroptera; family Emballonuridae; genus Saccopteryx; species Saccopteryx leptura. Next base: position 361,359,399 of record NC_089505.1, read on the forward strand.
AGATGCTTTGGAGGCACTAGACATTTAATGGTATTATTCATTTAATGCTTATATGTATACAAAGCCCATGAGACAGGAGGTAAGTTAGCCTGATTTTAGCACAAGAAATTGAAGGTAAGTGTCTTGGTCAAAGTCACAGAGCTAGTGAGAGTTAGACTCAGGGTTTGGACCTCCATCTCTCTTTCTGCGGAGCCTGCCATCCTCGTGCATCTTTAGTGAAAAATCACTGCACGTCTCACAGTAAGAGGCTCCAGAAGCACATGAGAAACGGTGCCAGATCTCAAAGAGCAAGCATGCTTCCGTGACATGCCAAAGGCAATCAGGAACTCTCTTTTCTTGACTAAAGACAAACAAGTGATGTTGGAACAGAAATCGTTTCTGAAATTTCTAAGAAAATGGGAGAATGGATCTTTGGGGCCATCAAAGAGTTACCCTATCCCTGGTCGACAAACTGCGGCTTGTGAGCCACATGCAGCTCTTGGCCCCTTGAGTGTGGTTCTTCCACAAAATACCACGTACACTACATCGATAAAGAATGTACCTACCTATATAGTTTAAGTTTAAAAAATTTGGCTCTCAAAAGAAATTTCAACAACAGTTGTTGTACTGTTGATATTTGACTCTGCTGACTAATGAGTTTGCTGACCACTGCTAGGTGACCTCCCCGTTTGCTTCCAAATCTGAGACTCCATCATCCTTTGACCTGGTACCATGGGCAGTTCCCAACAGGTAGCAACAATAATGGCTCTAATTTGCAAAACTCTTTGCAGCTTACTGGTCTCTTTCAGCTGCATTATCTAGAACAGGGGTAGTCAACCTTTTTATACCTACCGCCCACTTTTGTACCTCTGTTAGTAGTAACATTTTCTAACCGCCCACCGGTTCCACAGTAATGGTGATTTATAAAGTAGGGAAGTAACTTTACTTTATAAAATTTATAAAGCAGAGTTACAGCAAGTTAAAGCATATAATAATAATTACTTACCAAGTACTTTATATCAAAGTTTTGCTAAGTTTGGCAAATAAATCTTTATAGAACAACTTACTATAGTTAAATCTATCCTTTTATTTATACTTTGGTTGCTCTGCTACCACCCACCATGAAAGCTGGAATGCCCACTAGTTGACGGTAGGGACCAGGTTGACTACCACTGATCTAGAAGAACACTCTGCAAACTTGCAACTCCTGCAAAGAAGAATCCTTTCATGGCTTGACTTATTGACTCATTCAGCAGATTCCTCTCTGCAAGCCTGCTACATTCCAGCCATTGTTCTAGCTGCAGAGGATACAGCTGTTTAAAAATAAAACAATCCCTGCCTTGGGGGATTTATAATATAGGAGCTGGAAATAAGTAATATACACTTGTATCAGGTTGGGTTAGCCTCTCCATATAAAAAATATAAAGACATGGAGGAAACTTTAGTGCATAGGACAAAGTGAAAGAAGTCAATCTGAAAAGGCTACGTATTGTACAACATGGCATTTTGGAAAAAAGCCAGACTATGGACACATTAAAAAGACGAGTGGTTGGGGCTGGGGGAAGAGACCTATAGAAGGAGCAGAGGGAGTATTTAGGGCAGTGCAATGGCTCCTCACAAGACTATAATGGTGGATATATGTCATTATCCATCTGTCCAAACCCACTGAATGTACAACAGCAAGAATGAACTCTAATGTAGACGCTGGGCTTCAGGTGACTGATGTGTCAGCGCAGATTCATCGGCTGTCACACACGTACCGCTCTGGTGGGGGATGTTGATAACGGGGGAGGCTGAGCATGGATGGGAAATCTCTGCACCTTTCTTTTCATTTCACCATGAACCTAAATCTGCACATCAATATATGCATACATGCATGCATGCATGTAGACATACCTACATACATGCATACAGCAGGAAAAGGAGACAGACCATGACAGAGAATAGAGGAAATTCTTTCAGGCGAGCGTTCAAGGGGGGCCTCCGTGACAGTGACATTGAATGAGTCAGAGAAAAGCCACCCACACAGAGAGCCAAGGGAAGAGCATTCCAGGAAGAGGGAGCAGTACATGTTAGAGCCCCGGGGAACAGCCAGGGGACCGTGTTCTGGGGCAGAGTGAGGGCAGGAAAGAGCCACAAGTGACAAGGGCACAGGTGCAGCTGGGACCAGGCGTGCATCAGCCTTGCAAACCACTATAAGAATTTTGCATTTTACTCTGAGTGAGATGAGGAGCTCCCAGAGGAGTCTGAGCTGAGGAATGCAATAATCTGATGTATATTTTTAATGTGTCACTCAGAGAATGGGCTCCAAAGGGACACAAATGAAAGCCGAGGAAGAGTTAGAAGGCTACCACATAGACGGGGTGAGAAGGGAGTGTGGCTTAGAACACGTGGTAACAATGGAGGTGGGAGAAGTGGTCAAATTCTTTAGTCTTTGGCAGGTAAACCCACCAGAATTTGTTAACGGAGCGGATACAGAGAGGACAGAATTCAGGGTGACTGTAGATGTCCAGGTGGATCACCTGGAAGAAGGGGATAGTCACTCACTGAGAGCCGTCTTGGGAGAGACCAGTGCAGTGTTGATTATGTTCCATTCCAGATGCTTAGGAGGCAGGTAGCTCAGTGTAAGAATCCAGAGTCCAGGCGTGAGATCCCGGTTTGTGATAACACCTTGGGAGTCATTAGCATACAGCTGATGTTTAAAAACTGTAACTTCTTGGAGACAGGGAAGAAAACAAAGACAAGCTCAGAGTTCTGCCGGGGCCTTCCAACATATAAAGATTTAGAAGGCCAGGAGAACCCACCACGCAAGACGGAGAGTGGGTGGGGAGGTGGAGGAGGACCAAAGGAGAGGGAGGCTCTGGCCACCAAATGAAGGAATGATTCCAAGGGGAGGATAGTCGGCTGTCTCAGGTGATGCACAGGTGGCCGAGTGAGGATGAGGATGGAGGATGAGAATGAGGCTAAGGGCGCTGAATTGGTGACTGAATTTAGCATCGGGGAGGCCACTAGTGGTCTAGATAGAAGGTGGTTTCACGCGTAGACAAAAGCCTGCTTGGAGTAAGTGGAGAAAGAGTGGGGAGAGAGGAAATGGTGACCCCAAGTCTATAGAATTCTTTGGAGAATTTCCTTCTAAAGGTTTGTAAAGAAATGGGGTGGTTGATGGTGGGTGTCCGGACTCAAGGACAAACCAATTCCTTTTAATCCTGTTTTCCAAAGGTAATAGTTGTAGAGAAGAAAGGTTAATTTCCGAAGGTTAGAAATGATCTGTTGATTGATCCATGCTGACTATTTAATTATCTAGGAGTCTGTATTAATGAGACACTTCCCTGGATCTGACGCCCTGGACCGCCCACAGAGGCCATGTTGAAAGTGTCCCACACTGAGGGGGACACACAACACGGGTTACCTGCAATATTCTAAAAGAGGAATTCAGGGGGTTGGTTTTTTTATTTTTAATGGAGCAAATACGTAGGACCGGAGAATATCGTGATTAAAATTCTGGCGATCTTATCATTTGAAAAGACGCATTTCCTCAGCAATCCCTCCTTTTAAACTAAGCAAAGGTTAGAGTCGCTTAAATTTAAAAACTTTTCTTACATTTAAATCCATGAGCTCAGGTAAACCATGTAGCAGCCTGGTTACTGTGTAACAAATAACCACAATGTCTGGACAAGACAACATCTATTTTATTACGCCAACAGTATCGGTGGGTCAGGACACACGCGGCCGAGGAGGGACGGCTCATCTCTGCTCCATGATGTCTGGGGCCTCGGCTGGAAGACTGGAATGGCTGGGGGCAACTCTCAGGGGCTGGGGGCTGGAATCATCTGCAGTGTATTCACTGGCATGCCTGGCCCCGGCCAGGGGTGCCTTAAAGGCTGTGGGCCAGAGGCCTCTGCAATGTGGCATTCCCACCAACCTTTTGTCTGTGTCTCAGAGCTCCGTGAACAAATCATCCAACAAAGGAGGCAGAGGCCGCGTGGTCTTTTTTAACCCACTGCAGAATTCCGCGTCACTTCGGTCCTACTAGGTTGGTCAAAGCAATCACACCCAATTCATCCAAACTTAACTCACTCAAATCAATTAAATCTCACCCAAACTCAAAGGGAGGGGGACAGACCCCCCTCAGAGAACTTGCAGCCATGTTTGAAATTCACCACCCTCGATTTTGCGGAAGGGGGTTAAGTGACTTACCGGCGGACATACAGCTCATCAAGATGAAGTCTGGCCTGACCAGGCGGTGGCGCAGTGGATAGAGCATCGGACTGGGATGTGGAGGACCCAGGTTCGAGACCCTGAGGTTGCCAGCTTGAGCATGGGCTCATCTGGTTTTAGCAAGGCTCACCAGCTTGATTCCAAGGTCGCTGGCTCGAGCAAGGGGTCACTCGATCTGCTGTAGCCACCCCCCACCCCCACCCCCGTCAAGGCACATATGAGAAATCAATCAATGAACAACTAAAGAGCTGCAACAAAGAGTTGATGTTTCTCATCTCTCTCCCTTCCTGTCTGTCTGTCCCTATCTGTCCCTCTCTCACGCTCTCTCTGTCTCTGCCAAAGAAAAAAAAAAATGAAGTCTGATTTGTCTGCCACCGCACGCTGCCCCGTCCTGCCCACCTGTGTGAGTCCCAATCCCATTCCCCTGCCCGGCATGGATCCCGGTCACAGCGCTTCATTTTCGCTGTGATACTGACCGCCCCTGCCCTGACCTGTCAACACTGCGGCTTTGTCTCACTCACTCTAACGCCCCTGTCCCCTAGGACAGAGTCTGGCATGTAATGCTCAAAAAAAATAAAAAAGAATCTTGTTTATTTGATTACTTACTAAATATTTAAAGAAATTCTAAAACTCCCAATAAGTCAATCTTCAAAAAACTAAGGTCTGCTCAGCCACAGGCCTTAAAGCTGGACAGCAGCAGCCCTTCAACATTCAGCCATTTCTCTGCAGAGTCTCGGCCTTGTCAGGGGTCATAGCTGGGTTCTGCTCTCCTACGGCATTTGAAAGGATGCATAGTTAGGAGATGGATATTCTTCTGCTGATGCAGGACATAGAAAAGCCACCAAGAATAATACTCAGACCTGTCCTACACCTGCGAGCCAGCCTTCAGAAGAGCCAGCTCTTTCAGGTCCGCCTGCTCGGGTCATTGCTGAGACCGCCAGCCTCCCGTCCCTCCCTGCACACAGCCTCAACCTCTCCTGCTTCCTGCTCAGGCCCTAGGCACGGGCCGTCCCGAACGCCTTGCAGTTCCACCCTGATATATCACGTCTCCTCCTGCCTCTGTTACCTGGACTACAATGGCTCCCTCTACTCTTCCTTGTTTTCCTGGTTCACATGAAGCCTAGCCTTGTGGACAGAAAGGGACCCCCAAGGATAACGGCTCCTGACCCCTGGAACCTGGGTGTGTCACCTTGTAGACTATTACCTCTGCAAGTGTGAGTGAGTCAGGGATCTCAAAATGGGATTATTCCTGGATTATCCGTGTGGGCCCTAGATGCCACCACAGTGTCCCTGTAAGAGAGGCAGAGGAAGAACAGACACACAGAGAGAAGAGGCCAAGGGATCGCAGAGGCAGAGATTGGAGTAACGTGTTCACATGACAAAAATAGTAGTAGTGGTGGTAATAATAATAATAATAATAATGCAGGCAAACACCAGAAGCTGGAACAGGCAAGGAAGGGTCCGCCCCAGAGCCTCCGGCAGGAGCACAGCCCTGAGGACACATTGATTTCAACCCAGTGCAACTGATTTCCAACTTCCGGCAGCCATATTTAGGGAATAAATTTCTGGTGTGTTAAGCCACCAAGTCTGTGCACACTTGTTACAGCCACCACAGGAAACTGACACATCATTTCAGAACGCTTGCCCTACCAACTTGTCCTGCAAGTCTCAGCCAGATGGTCTCGGCCGCAGCCTGTGCCGCCTTCCCTCCCCTCAGAACTCCTCTACCAGGGGACACAAACTCACCTGTACCGGGGGACAGCAAGTAACACCAACGTGTGAACTGGCTGCGTGGAGAGTCGTACAAACCGAAGGACACGTGACCCTGCCAAGCACCCAGAAGAAGATAGGAACCGCATTAGAAAGACGGGCAGAGAGTATGAGAGAGATCTCACTCGAGAGGGTACGTACGCAAAAGGCCAGGAGGCCTAGAAGGGATGTTCCAACTCATCCGTCATCAGAAGAAATTAAAACAAAAGGAGATGTTCGTAAAGCTGGGAAACTCCATGAGTTGGTGGGACTGAGGATTCCGGGACATCCACACCCCGCTGGTGGGTGTGGAATGCCACAGCTGTTCTGGAGAGAACCATCAGCTACATGTGCAGCCGTGTGACCCAGCCCTCCCACTCCCGGACGTGTCCCCCAGAAGGATTCCTCCCACGGGCCCGCCAGGGGGAGGACACGGGCTGCTCCCATGATCACAGCAGGTCGCCGAGAATGGACGCCTCCGTGAGGTCAGCACTGGGGCGGGGCATAGGACGACACAGGGGACCCTGGCCCCGGAGGACCAAGCGCCAGCAGCAGTTAGAAGCTACTACACACAGACACACACACACACACACACACACACATTCAAAACAACAACCTGATGAATCTTAAAACCTCAGGCTGAGTCCAAAAAGTAAGATCCAGAATGAGATTTGTGAAATAACACTATCTATGGAAATTAAACTCTGCACATGCAACGCACCGTGTACCATACCAGAACACCTACAGAAAGAAAGATAAATGTCCGATACAGCAGGAGGTTTCCCGGGGGAGTGGAGGGTGGGCATTAGAAGGAAAAGTGGATAAACGGAAAAATAGATGCCAGCATAAATGGGAAGGTTGATAGTGTGCAGTTCATCGAAGAATTTAACTCAGCCGTCTGCATTGAGGAGCAGGTTAGAAGACACAAAAATAGCTCACACTCTTTGGGGACTTGTGGGAAACAAAAGTCTTCAAATTCCTTGACTCCTTCCGTCAATGTAGCAGAAATGATGCCGTGCGACTTCGGAAGCTGGGCTGTGAAAGAGGTTTCCCTCCCAGGACCGTCCCCCTCAGCATCCAGCTGACATGCACGGGGTTGGGAGTCAGGCCACGTGGAGAGATGGCCTGGGTGCACGGGGTCAGCAGTCTTCCAGCCAAGCCCCACCCCTCAGTCATCCCAGCCCAGGACCCGAACACGTGAGTAAAGAACCCAAGTTGAACATGGACCCCAAACCACAGTAGACTGCCGGCCCCCCGCTGTTGGAGTTACCACCAGAAGGCCTTTCCAACTCAGGCCCCAGACATCACGGAGCAAAGACGAGCCATCCCCTCTGTGTCCTAGTCAAATTCCTGAGCCACAAATCTGTGAGCCTAATGAAATGGGCGCTTGGAGCCACTAAGTCTGAGGGTGAATTGTAACTCAGCTATAGGCGACCGAAACGTGCCTTATCTACAGGAACAACTGCCACTCGAACCAACTGCCAATGAAGGGGCACCTAGATTAGCTAAATATTCTGATTTTTTTTTTCAAAAGAACTGGAAAAGTTGAATTTGTTTTACTTTGAAATTTAGTCAATTTGCTAACTATTTTTAATTTTCTGCAATCCATTGCAGGGGAACCAAATCCCATCTGCACCTCCCAACTGGGCTGTTTGTCCCCGGTTCCCACATCTATTTGAGATGATGAACAAGTCTCAGGCATGTACAGTGCTGATGACCACACAGTGTGGCGAATATAAAGTCACTGAACAGCACATTTAAAATTAAAAAAAATATATTTAGAAATATCAAAACCGAATCTGAGTATTTTATTTATCGGAAAAGCAGGAGACAGAGTAACGTGTTAAATGACAACACTGGGATGCAATAAAAAAATTTGCAATTTCAGAAACTCAAAACAATAAGCAACCTGAATTCTTCAACAACAATAATTCAAGAGAGAGAGAGAGAGAGAGAGAGAGAGAGAGAAATGAAGGGGAAGCCTATAAAATGAAAGAAACACTACAGATAGATCCACTTTGGCCAGTTAGTTCAGTCAATATGAGCATTGTCCCAAAACGCCAAGGTTCTGGGTTTGATCCCCAGTCAGGGCACACACAGGAAGCAACAAATGAATGAACAACTAACTGGAACAACAAATGAATGCTTTTCTCTCTCTCTCTCTCCTTTCTTTTTCCTCCCTCTCCCTCCCTCTCACTTCCTTTCTCTTCCTTCCTCTCTATCTCTCTAAAATCAATTAAAAAAACACACTAAAAGATAGATCCATATTGCCTGACCTGTGGTGGCGCAGTGGATAAAGTGTCGACCTGGAAATGCTGAGGTCGCTGGTTCGAAACCCTGGGCTTGCCTGGTCAAGGCACATACGAGAGTTGATGCTTCCTGCTCCTCCCCTCTTCTCTCTCTCTGTCTCTCTCCTCTCTCCCTCTCTCTGTCTCTCTCCTTCTCTCTCTCCTTTCTAAAATGAATAAATAAAATAAAAATAAAATGAAAAAAGATAGATCCATATTGAATCTTAATTTGCATAAATGCAGTTGAGGTCATCTGAACCCTGAATCTTTGAGTATCTTAAGGAAGTACTCATCATTTATCTTGGCATGATAATGATCTTGCAAATATGTTTTAAAAGACTCTTTACCTTTCAAAGATGTGTACTGAAATGCAGGTGAACTGATATGAAGTTTAAGTTTTGCTTAGCAGCAATTGGGGAGGGGGAGATGCAATGTCATGAGTGAATAGTAGGCAGTCTTCACAAAACAGGACTGTCCTTGAGTTATAATTGGTGACGTTCCTGTAGGGGATGGGTTTGTGCAGGTTCATTATGCTAATAGTCTCTCTGCTTTTCAATAAATTAAAAGTCTTCCATAATTAAAAGTTGGTGGGAAATAGACTATGTTGAGATGAAACCAGTAAGAAAATATTTTAATGGATAAAAAATATAAATCCTATGCTTGACCTCAGAATGGGGAAGAGAGACTCAGAGTCAAGAATTTATAAACAAATGGTCAGGGGATTTAGTTTGCCCCAAGACTGACATAAGCCAGCCAAGTGAGGCATCTGCTAGAAAAGTTAATCCTGCCTTAGGCCAAGACCTCAATAGGATCCTCTGTGTCTAGGTCTTCTTGGGCATGTCTAGGGTAGTGTGCTCAAGTCTGGGCCTCAGAACTTCCAGGGACAAGGTCAAAATGTATGCTACTTACTGCCAGGCTCAGCCTGGAGAAGCAAAAACTCAGTTAAGGCCACCTTGGTGGACATTCCAGGAAAGTGCCTTTTGAATGAATACAGGGTTTTTTCAACACCAGGAAGTAGCCTGGGACATCACAGTGTTTTCCAACATGTTCTACTCCATTATCCCTAAGAGCAAAGTAGGAGAATAAACCTATCCCCTGGGGTAGCAACACAGACGAGAGATGTCTCAGAAACGTGTCTGGTCTTTAAAGACTATGGGCATGTCCATTCTATGCACTGATACCTTGAACTGGCAAAGATAATGATCTAGGGAAGGATGCACTCACAAACTGGTGGTTTGCTCTGTCTAGAACATACTATGCCTTATAGGGGTCTAATAAGAGCCTTAGCCCGGGAGGGAACTCGTACAGGTGTCCAGAGCTCCTGCCCCTTCTTAGGCCTGTGCCCTTGAGCAAGTGGTTTCACCTCTGTGAGCCTCAGTTTTACTCATCTGTAAAATGAGATTGTTTAGACTTACTTTACTGAGCTTAATGCATGGATGAAAGATATTCTCCGTAACTATTACAGCTCTCTTTTCTTGTGCCTTGGCCGTGAATCCTGTAGAGCCAGTTCTGCTATAATGATTATTTTGAAAACGGGAATTTGTTCCAGCACTGCTGAAATATGAGGGAATAATTTGAGCATAACGCAGATAGATTCCATGTTTGCTTGTGGGAGATTCCATCTGTGAGAAGCACTAGGTGCGCCCAGGCGACCCAAGCGAGGTGAGAGCTCACGAAATGCAGTACAAATACCGACCAGCCAGCTCAGTGGGAAACGCGGGGCGTGTGCGTGAGCCACGCCCTTGTACATCTGGCATAAGACTTTCCAAATCTGATTTCGGATAACCCTGATCACACGGCCGCACGGTAACTCACAAGCTGCAGTCTTTCTGACACCCACTTACACAAGTAAACTCAAAGTCTCGCTCAAGATCAAATGCCATGTTTATTGTAGTGTTTATGCAATTATTAACCGTTTAATGGACAAGACTGTGCTATCAGGTTATTGGGTCCTTATCATAGGTATAGGTCTCACTGTTGATGTTTTTGAGCATTCTGCCCCTAACCCCATTTCCCTCCGAAACCTTGTGGTGTCTAACATGCGATTTTGCATAGCACAGTGATTTTTAGGAGCACATATGTTGGGTTATAGCAAATCTGGCTGTACTCAACAATTTACATGCTTTCAATTTCCAATAACTCAACGCAATGGGTGTTGTTATTATCCTCACTTTGGGGGTCCTCAGGAAGTGACAGCTGCTGCTGTTACTAATAGAAACAAATAAGTGCGTTCAGATTTGTATAACAGCCCCTTGTCACCTCTGCGGCACTTCTCCTTGTGGATGGTCAGGCAGTTGACGGAGCAGTGATAGCTCTCTGTTTGGAATGGTGGGGACCCTTCTGTTTCTTACAGGCTGCAATTCTAGAGTCCTTGGGCCAAGGAGACCTCAGGAGAGACCTCAGGGAGCCAGTGCCCTGTCTGCCACTGACCCGCCGGACGGGTCTGGCAAGCCCCGGGCTGGCAGCTCCCTCCCTGGGAGATGCCTTCCTACAGCACCCTTCCCTCTGTGACTCAGTCTCTTCACTAAAAGATCAACTGATCGATTTGTGGGAGAAGCTTATTATAGCTCAGTCAAATACTTTCCATAAAATCTGCATGATGACTTAGGGCCCAGATGTCTGGAACGTCTGTCACTTCCTGTCCTGTGTTCTCTGTGAAATGAAGGCTCGACATGAGTCATGGGGAGGTTCGGGCAGTGGATCAGCACTGGCTCCAGATGCCCTCCCTGGTCCTGGTCATTCCTCTGGGTCGCTTTTTTTTTGGAATAAGGGACCCCATGAAATCAAAAGCCAAGAAGTTCATTTCTTCATTAGTCCACACATTTGATTGGCAGTCTCTTATGTGTCAAGAGCCACGCAGGGCACTGAGAATAGAGCTGGAGCCCCATAGACACAGACAGCCCCATCCGCCCACATGGTGTGAGTTCACAGAAATAACATAACACAGGCCTATGCATTTTAGACGTGTTTGCATATTACATTGTCGGGGAAATGCCCATAACTCTTCACTCCGATTTCCAGAGCAAAAAAAAAAAGAAAATGGACAAGTTAAAATCCCAACTTTGTCACTTTCTAGATTTGTCACCTTGAATAACCTGCTTTCTCTCCTTGGGCTTCAGTTTCCTCATCTGTCTATGGCGACCCTTTTCGACTCACACACCAGCCTGAAGGGTAGCAAGCACTTAGCACAGGGGCCTCCGAGCCCGGGTTTTCTGAACGCTCCCCGATTGAGGGGTGCTCGGTTACCCCTGGAAGCCTCACTCGGGTTCAGAGCCCCTGTGGATGGGGAGGCAGAACATCGGGAAGCCCTGGCCCGAGTCTAGAAGGCACAGTTTACCAAAAGGTCTTGGTATAAGATAGTCTCCCCACTCTGCAGACCCCAGCTTGGCCCCCGGGAAAGCCTGCTGGAAGCCGACTAGTCGCTTGGATAAAAGAAAGAAGCGAGAGAGGCCATAGGCCCTTCCCCACCCACGTCTCCTCTGAAACTGAGTTTTCTTTATCCTTCTTAAATGGTAGTTTTTAATCCATTAATCCACTTCTTGACTGGGTATGACATAAATATTTAGTTGCTGGCTCATTTTTCGCCAGGGGCTGAAGAGGGAGTGATTCGGATATCAATCAAATTCATAAAAGGGTTGTTTTTTTTTCTCTTTTTCCATTATGAAAGGTAATAACACCTTACTTTCCCAGCACTGTCAAGAAGTGAGTGGCAAGGAACCAACTGTGTTACCCGAAAGCTGTGACTTAGGTTTGGGTCTAGGGAAATTAGTATGCAAGAGAACGCCAGGACTCAGTATCGCCCACGCAGTGGCTTTTCCTGAGGACTTAACCGAACTGCATTAAAACATACTGAGTGTGCTATGTGCTGGAAACCTTCAATATATTACCTCGAGCCTCGCTACAGCCCTTGGAAATAAGAATTATTCTCAGCTTACAAATAAGGAAACTGAGGCCCAGAGGTTGAGGCCAAAGAATGCTTGTTGGCCCCTGTCTCAGGGTGGCTTTTTTTGGCTTTCCTAGGTCCCCGTAGAATGTGTTCCCAAATATGTTCACGTAATTACACTCATCAGAACTGTATTCAACAGTCCATTCCAATTTTTGTTAAATTCTTATTTTCCGCCCAGTGCTCACAGGTAAGGATGCTGCTTTTCTTGTTCATTTGGTCAACAACCACGTGTCTCTCCCGGGTGCCGAGCTCCAGGCAAGACATTCGGTAGTGACCACGATGGCGTTAGGGCTTCCGGAACGCAGAATCCAGCACACAACCCTGCGTCCCCAGCTCCCGCTCAGGGCCCAGGGCCCAGTACGCAGCAGGCATTCCATAGATTCCATTGACCACACGGATGCCTGAGAGGTGGGCTCCCGGCTCCCAGGTCCTCCTGGGCTCCCGGCTCCCGGGCCCTCCTGGCTCACACCTCTGCCTCTTCCTGCGTCCTTCACAAGGTCCTTCAGGATCTGCCTATTTCCTCCTGCTCTGTTCTCACCATCTCAACTGCCCCCTTTACAACCCAGTCTTGCCAAACCAAACAAACCTTAATCAAACAAAGCTCCCTCGGCTCTCCCTGCCTTTGAACGTACCACTTCCTCCGCCTGGATGGCAGGGCCCATCTGATTCCGAGCTCCACCCAAAGCCACCTCCTCTGGGAAGCCTTCCCGTCCCCTCCGTTGCAGACCGAGCTCCCTCCCCTGGGCCATCCTGAAGCACCTGGCTTATACCTATCACATTACGGCATGCGTCACACCGTGAGAGTGTTCTTTCCTGGCTCCCTTTGCAGCTAGGCTGTGAGCCCTTTGAGGATGGATAGGTGCCACGTGTAGGTCACGTCTGCATCATTTTGTATCTTTTCGGAAGCTTCCAACTATAACTAATAGTCAACGCAACTAACTGGTTAGACTAATGAAGACATTTATTATCTTACAAGATAAGATGCCTGGGGGTGCAGAGACCCCAGGACTGCTTAATTCAAAACTTCCATGAACGCTTCATGTAACCAGCACTTTCCCTAGTCCCACTCTGTCCTCCTTGTTAGTGATACCTCTGTGTAGCGGTTACAAGATGGCGGCCACACACATTTCCAGCATCACATGTGGACACAGCAATGTCAACACAGGAAAATGTGCAGAATGGAAACCATGTAATCTCTGATCACTCTGTTTAAGATTAAAACACCCGTTCTCAGTTATCCAAGCAGATTCCCCTGTCGTATCTTACGGTCCAGCCATGCGACCCATGTCTGTACCCACACCAGTCCCTAGAAGGACAAGGAGGCCATGTGGACGGCAGATACCCATTCCTCCTCTCCTTCTGAAAGGCACCGCTGCAGAGAAAGGTGAACGAAAGCAGGGCCCTCTCAGCAGGGGAGAATGGACGAGGCAGACACAGCAGTAAGCATCCGCCAACTCCTTGTGGCTTGTTTCTGTACAGACACTAGCCTCCCACAGAGCACAGGTTCACTGCCTGCCTGCCCACCGTGGAACGATTGCTCGTGGTAGACCGAAGGCAAAACTGGCTGGTTTATTGATGGAAGTTCCCAGGTCACCTCTAGCTGGTTTTTCACTATGCTGGCCCAACTCCTTCCAGTCCCTACTGCTCACTTTGCATTGGTGCTGTGAATTTATTCATGCACTCATTAAAACTGTGTCGAATTCCATCCTGTGAACCAGGTGCTGGGAACACGGGAAATAAGCCACAGACCCTGTCCTCAAATAGCTCAGTCTGCTGCTCCATCTCATTTGTTTTCTTTTTCTTTTCTTTTTTTTTTTTCTCGAAAATATGAGACAAGCAGGGAAGATAGCTCCCTTGTACAGATTGAGAAGTCAAAGTACAAATTAGCAATGTGATGTTCCCGCCAACACAAAAACTCTTCTCGGGACAGAAATAATCAGCCAGTCACAGGCCAGACCGATTCTCATCAGCTTACAGACAATGGCCTTATCTGAGGTTGACTCTGGGGGGTAACGTGGAAGAAGAAAGTGTGTCATCTGCGGAGATGTTCCTGGGAAGAAAACAAGGTCCAAAGTCAAATCATTTTGTGAAATGCTGCCCACTAGCTCTGACTTCCCCTGATGAGTCATGGTTTACTTTAATGCAGTGGTCCCCAACCCCCGGGCCACGGACCGATACCGGTCCATGGGCCATTTGGTACCAGTCCGCAGAGAAAGAATAAATAACTTACATTATTTCCGTTTTATTTATATTTAAGTCTGAACGATGTTTTATTTTTTAAAAATGACCAGATTCCCTCTGTTACATCCGTCTAAGACTCACTCTTGAGGCTTGTCTCGGTCACGTGATACATTTATCCGTCCCACCCTAAAGGCCGGTCTGTGAAAATATTTTCTGACATTAAACCGGTCCGTGGCCCAAAAAAGGTTAGGGACCACTGCTTTAATGCATTGAGGGCCCTGGAAAGTCCTACACTAAATAAGTTAGTTTGGCTCAGCAGGTCAAAATTTTATCATCTCACAGTGCATTTAATTTCTCATTGTCTCACCCCTCCTAGCACCATTTATTCATTAAATAGTTATTGAGCATCTACTATGTGGCATGCACTAAAGACTTTTCAGCAAAACAGATGTACCTTCATGGAGTTTTTAAAGCCATGGGACAAAATTCCACATCACCGAGAACAATGCTTACTGGGGTAATGAATATTCATAGGAAACGTGAAGAAGATTGCATTGAGGTGGGAGACAGCAAGGCAGGGAAATATATGATTGGGTTACGCGGTAGTTAACAAGCTCGCGTGCAACCTCGAGGGTGATTACGCCTCTGAAGGGTCTGGAAAAGTGGATTTCTTCGGCATTTCAAATGTGTGTTCACCTAGGTACACAAGAACAACGGGCAGGGTTTGCTCTGAGCAAAGAGAAACCTTCTACAGGCCTGGAACTGACTCCACCGTCCAGTTAGGAATTTAAGATCAGATCAGCCCGATGAGGCTACTTGCGGTCACTGAACTTGTCAGATGAATTCTATAGCCCCTTTTCCGTTCACACCCACTCCCTGGCTCCTCTACCACACTTTCCACACTGTTGCTGTTGAAAAACAAACCAGACGCGCATACATACATTCACATAAACAGGCAGTCTCCTGCTTTAAAAAGGTGGGGGACTTTTGATAGTATCTGGCTCAGTGTTTTTCAAACTTGTTTAATCAGAAGATTCACCTTATGGCACTTGTTGAAAATGCAGGTTCCTCGGCCCCACCCTCAACCTGCTTACTAGGAATCGCCTAGGGAGGGGCTTGGGAATTTCTTTTTTTTTTTTTTTCATAAATACTTCAGGTGGTTCTAATGATTAGGCAAGTTTAGGAAACAGTGACATAGCCTACTGTTTAGAATGAGATTCAGCCGTGTTAGCTGTAGGTACACAGTCTGGACCTAGAGGAGCCTAACTAATACACAGTTTTCATTATCTCACACAAAGGGAAGTCTGAAGATAAGTCACTCCGGATTGGTTTAGCGGCACAGTAATGTCACTACATTGGCTCGGCATCTTTGCAATTCCCTTGGTCTTTTCCTCATAGTTACAGAATGGCTGCCACAGCTCCAAATATCCCATTCTTACCCAATAATATCCCAGGCAGAAATTTTTTTTTAAATGGAGGGAATGGGAGAAGAAAAGAATCTTTCCTTGTGCCATTATCTCTTTTAATCAGGGAGAGAGATTTTTTTTCCCCAGAAGTCCCAGGGGAGTGGTCAGAACTGAGTCACATGCTCACCTCTAGTCTGGACCAACCACTAGCAGAGGAAAACGGAATCGCCATGATGACATTAGAGCAATAGGGATTTGGCCCCCTACAGCTTGGCACACTGCCACCCTAATAAAGTCGGGGTTCTGTTCGCAAGGAAGAAGGGGAAATGGCTGCTCAGGGCCCTGGAAATCATCAGTGCTGTTCACCAAATAGTTCTGGTTCCCCACCCCTCCCAGATACACATGGGATTGCCCTTCCCGTTTCTGCTTAGTGGAAATGTCAGCAAGAGTCATCTGTATCACTTCCAGGAAAAGCTTTATGAGCCAATGCAAGATTTACTACGTTCCCTCTTCCTGCCTGGAAATTCATGGAGCCAAATCCATGGAGCTCTATCAGCTGAGTCCCTGAGTGACAATCGGAGCATCCCCCGCCAACCCCCAGCGGACAGGTAGCATGCATAAGCATACACCTTCATCATGAGAAGCCACGAAGATCGGGAGGAGTTCTTTGTTCTGCAGCACAGATCCGTCTGCCCAGCTGGAAAGAGGACCTGTAGACCACACAGGCTGGAGATACAGCTCGGAAACACCTGCTGGGGAGACCGCACAGAAGCACCTGCAGGAAAATGGAATCTGCAGTAGCTGGAGTAACATCTGGAACATCCCTCTCTTGACTGCTGTCTTGCTGTCCTGCAAAAAAAAATCTCCCTTTGAAAGAAGTAAATGGTACCCATCGAGAAAATCGTGCCATTTTTCATTCTCTCCCCTGCCAATTCTCACAAAATCCAGAAGACGGTACTCCCTGTGACAAAAGCACTTTTGCTAAGTGTTTATTAGGTGCTGAGCCCATGAGATTGCTGCTGTTAGTATCGCTCTCATTTTTCAGTAAGGAAATTGAGGCTTGACGCATCTAAGTAACTTTCTCTAGATTGTATAGATAGTGAGTATCGAAGCTGCAACACAAAGTCAGCCCGTCCGACTCCACTTCTGCTTGTTGTACTATCAGGTCTGCATCCCGGGGCCAAGGAGAGCTCCAGCTGTGAAATCAGAGAATGTGCTCCAGGTGCTCCCTTTCTCAGGGACCAGGTAAGCCCATGGTCTGAACAGAGCCCGCCAGGTCACCCAGGTCCATCAGAGCTGCACTGAATCACCAGCAAAAGGGACAAACAGCAGAGAATCGGCCTCCTCCCGAGTCATCCTCGTGCCCAGGCTATTCATCTCCATTTCACCTTCATCCCCCTCCAGCAGCTACACGATGATACCATCAAAACAACAGTATCTGTCAGGATCCTTGAGATGGGCCCCACCTGGGCTGGCCGAAGTCATAAGGGATATAGAGGCTCAGGTCCTAGAAAGGCGGGTGGAGTCTAGACAAACACGGCAATGCTCACAAAACAAAGACGACCCCTTAGTTGACGTTCACCAACCCTGTCCCTGTACCTTGTCACAAGCTCCCTTGTCTATATGGGATCTTCTTCCCAATACCACCTCTCCTTGTCTACACGCTATACATCTGTCTCCCCCACTGGACAGAAAAAAGTGTGAAGCACAAGAAGTATGTTTGATTCATCTTCACATCCCTATACCCAGCCCAGTGCCTGGCACATAGTGTATGCTCTATGAAAACATAAAGGAATATTATAGCCCAAGGCGGGCCTGGATCGTTGTGTTTCTGCAGCACTTGACTGCCTCGCAATTCTTTGGCTTTTGTGCTTCTCAACAACTCTCGTGAGTCAAGCTGGGCAGATTTCATTCCCCTTTTCATGGAGGACAAAACAAGGCTCCAAGATTTCAAGTGACTTGGCCAAGATCACCAGTGAGCAAATGGTACAGACTGCATTAAAAACATAGCAGGAGCTCCATAAATACTCATTGGGGAGGTAGGAAGAGAAGCAGAGAGGGAGGAAAGAAAGGTAATTTGGATCCAACCCTAATTCAGTGGTCTGACCATCTGCCCAAGATAATTTGGCAAGACCAACACTGAGGGGCTGAATCAATGATTGTTTTTATAGCCAGAGATAAGTGGACACATTTTCACATTGAGGAGTTATCAAACGGCAATTTTAGTTTTGCCGTTAGACTGTAATAGAGATAGAATGCAATTTAGATAGGCATATCCTCTTTCTAATCATCACTCATCCATCAGCCTTAGAGGTCAAGTTGAGTTTAATCTTCCTCAGTGGCTGTACTTTTGGTTTCAATGTTCCCACACTTGCTCTGCTTCCTGTAGTTTCCATTCAGCACCTAATGGGAAAGGGCGTGTGTCTGGAGACTGGAAAAATAGGGTGCTTCTTCTTCGTTAAAACAAGACAAGGAAGATTTGTTGTAATACTGGTTTTCCATGGATACCCAGTCTTGTTTGCACCTTCCCAATTACACCCACTTGAATACACTGTTGTATATTTTAAGAAAGTCCTGATGATTCTACAGAGATGACTCTTTGCATGGAGGGTTTTCAGCAGCCTTAGCAAGCATGAGGTTTGAATCCTTGAAGTCATCTATTTTTTATGTGTAAATAAACAGTGGGAGGAAAGGAGATGGCGTCCATACAATTTTAATGAACAAAATTCCCATCAGTCATCAAAAGAAAACAAAAGGTAGCTTAAGGGGCACAAAGAAGCTATTTTCTTGCTGAATTTTCTCCTCAGCTTTCCTGGGAAGAGGAGTGGCTTCTAAATTCAAAAGAGAGAGAGAGAGAGAGAGAGAGAAAGAGAAAGAAAGAAAAGAAATGAAAAGTGATGCTCTGAGTGTAGTTTTTCTTGTATTTCATTGTCTTTGATCTTGCGTTTCCTGAGAAGGAAGCATTTAACCTCAAGTGTCAGATTCATGCTGGAAATTTGTGCCTTATTTTAAGATCATTTTGAGAACATAAAAACTCTGTGAATCAGGCCAAATCGGTATCTTCATGTATGAATTTAAAGAGTCAAACAAAGGGTTGCATTGAAACAACCAACATGCTTCTTCAAGACTATTAGCTAGACTCAGGTATGTAACTGATTTTTTTTTTCATCAACCTTTGATGAATTATTTTTGCGATAGCAACTATTTTCAAAATAAAATTAACTTAACTAAATTTAACCAGACATAATGTTTTAAAATCAGTTTACACGTGGACACTAACCCAGTGGATTCTCCCTTCACCACAATGGCAGACTCTTCACGGATTTCTCCCGAAAGGCAGTGAAAGTCCCCTCCAGTGACACAAGCAGTCTATCATGGATCTGTTTGAATTCCTTTTCAAGTGAATGAAGTGCATTATGTTGCCAGAAGGATACTCCATCATCTAGAATAAATATTCATCTGCATGTATCGCGCACTTGCGCTGCATGACTGATGAACTCCGGCTCTAGAAATGAATGGAAAACTCGCTAAGACAAATGTCACCTTTCAGGGCTGTTCTTACAGATAAATTGTAGTTTGATTTAAACAAAGTCAGTAATTTCATGCTTTCCAACTGGTGCCTGATCTAGCTCAGACAGTCCCCTCTCTCTATATTAAGGGTGTTAATACCCAATTTGATTAGCAGGGTTTTGGCAAGCTCATCTGGGGAACAGTCAACAATTTGTGCTCAGTGGTCTTATTATTGAAATACAGGTGTTTATGCAATGTAACCGATTTAAAATTTGGGCAGCTTCATTTATGATTGGTAGGAGTATACAGAGGTATAAGCCTTTTGAAAAGGAAATCTCTAGCAGGCTATAAAATCGCATCTACCCTTTGGCTCATGAATCCCTCATCTGAGGATTGATCCACGATCTTTGTCAGGGGGATCATTCCTCTCTGTCTTCTAGGTTGGTTTTACAGGGGAAATTTTACACCCTAGAAGAGTGAGAATCCTCCCGTACTCATGCTGCCCCAAGGGGGAGAGAAGGACTCAGTTGCTAAGTGTATCCAGGAGAGGAAGTCCAACAAGAGTCTTCGTACATATTATATGTTGGACTCCCATTCTCCAGGCGGCCTTCTGGGAGGCTTGTTCTGTTCTCCACTGAGTGAGAAGAGATGTGAAGTTCAATTCATAGAGGAAAAGATATGAGCAAATCTATATAGTTGATATCTTATTCTTCATCCATCTCACCCTAGCTCCACTCTCTCGTTTGTACCGGACCTTGTAAGAGGAACAGAAAGGCTTCGTATATTAGCCTTCCTCAAGTATCAGTAACCTTGAGACTCAAAGATATCCACTGTGGGGGTTTTTATTCTTCAACAATGGGAAGTTTTTAGGAACATAATTCACTCGATGGAATAGTAGGCAGCCACTATTAATAATGTAAACACAATGTGTCAAATTTATTTTAAATAGTGAAGCAAAAAATATATATAAGAATAGATAAAGCAATACTGGTAAAACATCAGCAATTGTTAAAAAAAGCCAAGTGATCAAAATGTTAGTGTTCATCAGACTGATTTCTCCCTGAAAATAATCAGGAAAGAATGAGATACGGATGAGATATGGGTCACTCATTGAACATCTCTGAAAACTATTTGTATATTTATTTCATTTGAATTTTTATTAATTTTTTTATATATGCTAATAAACAGTGCCCCTTATGAGTAGAGAAAGTTTTGTAACTTGTAGGATGACAGAATAGGCAAAGTTTACAGGTGCGACCTAGTTCAAAATAGTGTGTACTAAAATATTTATCTGGAAAGTTCTTATGGAAGGTAGGTGCCAGAATGTTTGCCTTATTTCCTGTTTCAAGGAAGTAGGAATTGATACATTCACCCTAGGCATCCACCCTTCTTGCCCTCATTGAAATGTTTCGGGTACAGTGATTCTTATCTAAATGGGTAGAGAACTTTTAAAAATAAAGGTGCATCTACATGTTTTTAAGTTAAAAAATATAAAAACAAATATTCTAACATACAGTCCAGCAACTGTTCTCTTTCTAATTTGCTCAAGAGAGTTGAAAACTTAATCCACACAGAAACCTGCACACAAACATTTATAACAACATTATTCATAACTGACAATACTGAGAGTCACCGAGATGTCCTTCAATCAGTCAATGGTTAAATACACTGTGGTACATCCATACAATGGAATAGTATTCAGTGATAAAAATGAATGAGCTATCAAGCCATGAAAATACATGAAGGGAACAAATACGTTTAGCTAAGTGAAATAATTCAATCTGAAAAGGCTACATGCTGTACGAGTCAAACTATATAACATCCTGGAAAAGGCAAGTTATGAAAGTAGTGAAAGACCCGTGGGCCTGAGGGGAGGGAGGAGGGGTGATTAGGTTGAACGCAAAGGACTTTTAGGGCAGTGAAACTTCTGTGTGATACTCTAATGGTGGATACATGTCATACATTGTATACTTGTCAAGACCATAGAGTGTACAATACAAAGAGCAAACCCTAATGTAAACGATGGACTTCAGTTCATAGTAACGAATCAATATTCATTCATCCATTCCAATAAATATACCATTTTAATGCAAGAAGTTAATAATAGGAAAAACTGTGGATGGGGGAGAGGAGGTATAAGGAACTCTCTACTCTCTCTGCAATTGTTCTGTAGACCTAAATCTGCTCTCAAAAATAACATCTATTAATTTAAAAAATAATAATAACAACCCTAGCTGGATGATTGAAATATTATCACGGCCACCCAGTGCAGGTCAGTGGTCCCCAAAGTGGCCGAGACGTCAGTTGAGTCCACCAGCCATGGCTCTCAGAGCATCAATCCTCTGACATGTTCTTTTCATGACCAAGGCCAAGAGAAGTGCTCATTGCCACCTGACACTCTGCCGACGTGGGTTCTGCCTGCACCCAGTTCCGTTACTCTTGGGAAAGATTACATAGTAGGAAATAAGTCAGCCTGTAAAGCATCTGACAGCAGGTAAAAGCCAGACCACACCAGTGATACAAATAGTATTTATTAAAACCAAGCAGCGAACTCAAATGCTTATGTCATGCCGAATTTAAGAAGAAAACACCAGGACACAAAATCCTATGGGCATGAAACAATCATAAAAGTGCATTGTGACTTGAGATGATGTTTTTAATATGTGATTCTGTGGCCCTAAAAAACTATTGTATGTCATTTGATTAGAAATACAGTGAAAACTGCACTTGAAACCCTAATGGGGAAAAAAAGGAGACAGGAAGAAAAATTCATAGTCAGAGCTGAGATGTCAAGGTGCAGGGATTATGTGTGATTTTAACATGCCTAGATGACTTCACCATCTAAATGTACTTTTTTTTTTTTTTTTTTGGAAGTTGACCATCAATCATTTAACTGTCGAACAATGGTTCTATGTATATACCATACCTTCTGAAGGAGTGAGTCCTCGTGTGTGGCCAAGAAGTTTTATGTCTCAAGCTCAAACATAAAATAAGAAAATGAGCTCAGAACGCTGACATCCTATCGTTAGTAAAACCAGGACTAAAATGCAAAGCTGGGGTTCTCATTCCCTTCTTGAGGAAAGAGCTCTAATACTGAGTCTGCCATCCCTAATTGAGATCCCTGTCTATGGGCCCAGCTGGTCCGGGCAGTCTTCTCCTCATTCATTTCTATGTCACCAGTACTTAACACAGTGCCTGATGCAGAGTAGTGTCCAATGAACGAACAAGTGAGTTTTATTAAATAGTACCTTGTGTTGTCTCTGCATTGTCCCCTTACCCAGAATGGCAAAGTTTTGACAGCCAGGATGACATCTGCTTTTACCATCTTCCCAAAACACACAGGATGAGGCTCAGTAAACCACCAATGGATTGATTGGTGTTTGGAGACAAAATTGAAAGCCGACATATTTACTAATCCACTTGGCTTCATTGTGGGTCATTGACCTGGAGCATTTCAAACCTGACAGGGTTATAATAATGCCTAGCACGCATTGAGCACTCGCTGTGTGTCAGACACTGAACAAGACATTTTCACTGTCATCACGACTCTATGCAGTAGTGTTGCTCATGTCCCTGTTTTCTCACTGAGTAAGACAAGGAGCTCAGAGCCAAGTCCAAGGCTCACGACGACTAAAAGCTGAAGCTGGAGTTCAGTCCCAGACAGTCGGAACCCAGAGCCCGAGGTCAGAGGTGTCCTTTGCCATGCCTATTCCTTGCATGTCAGCTCTTCCCTTGGGCAGAATTTGCGGGACAGGAGTAAGAATTTTATCTACAAAGGGGCCTGGTCTATTTTCGGTATTACCAATAGTGTTACTGACATCACCGGGCTATCATTCCCGGTTTCCATAGAGTGTCAGGTCCGCCAATGTGCTGCCGTGCTCTCTGACTCCACGTTGACACCGAGACGAGAGGGCAGATCACAGAGGTCACGCTCTCTTGATTTCCAGACAGGTGAAGTCTGGCAAACCATATATTTTTGGGCTCCATGCTCACTCCAACACCCAAAATGTATGGAGCTGGCAGGAAAACGGCAAAAGCAAAACGTAAACATCGTGGCGCTTTTCATAAACGATAGTTCATAAAAGCGGAAAAGACAATAACTCAGAAACTTAACTTCCTCTGTTTCCCATTATTTAATAATTTATTATATGAAATCCATTGACCTTTCAGTGGGCTTTTTTTTTATATAGGAAGCTGGAGCTGGAGTGTTAATTATGGTTTAGCTACCTTATTGAACAGCATTAGCATACAAATAGGACATCAATAACCAATTACAGTCTCCATCGCAGAAAAGCAGTTCTCTCCCAGAGCATCTGTGCCGGCTCACACAGCCACTTAAAGGTCTAGGCACCTCGTGATGGTGGCATTCAAGGCTTTTCTCAATCCCGAGGCATCTCTCTAACCTGACATCCCGCTCCTGTCTCGGGTCGAGCTAGCCACCTGCCGCATCAAAGCAGAGCCCGTGTTAGCCCGCCTGTGTTTCTTATCTCCTGCTGCCCCCGTCCTCCCAGCCTCTGGTCCTCTGATTTCTGGGTTCTGTGCACTTGCTTCCCCTTCTCCCTGCACTCAGCACGTGCTCACTGGCCCCGGCCTGATCCCAGTCACTGGGTGACTTTGGGCAAACACCAGGAGCAAGGCAGACAAGACCCCAGCCCACTGAGGTGGCGGGCTAGTGCAGGAGTCAGCAGACCTCCTCTCTAGAGGGCTAGACAGTAAATAGTTCAGTCTCTGCGGCCCACGGTTTCTGTCACCACGGTCACCACTGCTCAGTTCTGCTCTTGTGTGGAAGATGGCCACTGACAACATGTTAACAAAGGGACAGGACTCTGTACCCGTGACAGTTTGTTTGCCACACTCCGCAGCCTGCATTTAGCCCACAGGGCACAGTTTACCAGCCTCTGGCCTGGATCCTGGACGCAGGAGTCAAGGAAAGCTGGGTTAGTAACCCAGCTGCACGACTTACCACAGTGTGACCTTCAGTAAGTTACAGTGTTTCTCTGAACCTCAGTTTCTGCACCTGTGAAATGGGAATAGTAACTGCATATCAGACTGTGGAACCTCTCCAGTGGCTTCCCTTAAGTCAAATTTAGACTCTTCGCCGTGACTCACAGGGAAGGCCTTAAACAAACAGCCTGCAGCCCCTTCCTTACCCCCTTCCCCACCCCTGACTCCACTTCTGTCATGTGGATCTTCTGTCCCAGCCCAAGGCCACTGGGATACAGTCCCCACTGCCTGAGACACTCTCCCTACTTGTCTTGTGCTCAGCTCTCATCCTTCAGGGTCCAATTTCAAAAACAGTTCCTTCAAGAGGCCTTCTGTGACAATCCCATCTAAAGGACCTACACACACACACACACATACACACACACACACACACACACACATACACACACACACATACACACACACACATACACACACACATACACACACACATACACACACATACACACATACACACACATACACACACTAACACACACACTAACACACACATACACACACTAACACACACACATACACACACACTAACACACATACACACACATACACACACATACACACACACACATACACACACACACACACACACACACGGGAAAATGCCACCAGTCCTTCTCTGTCTCTGTCCCTTGTTTGTTTCTTTTTGGAGCACTAATCCTAATTTGTATCTGTTTGTTTATTTCTTCATTTTATGTCTCTCTACCACAATAGCAGTTCCATGGGTGTGGGGACTATACCCCTGTGTCTCCAGCACCTAGCCCTGTGCCTGGCACAGAGTGTCAATCAACAAATGTTTGTGCCATTGATAAAAATAAATCAGTAAGTATCGGTAGGTAGGTGAATGCATTTCGGTCAAGGGAACGGCCTGGTGTTTTCTCTCTCCACCTGTCACACAAACATGGTGGAGCTGTGGCTCACCTTTCCTCAAAGACCTGCTTCCTTCTAACATGTCCTCTACCTTACAGCCTGGTGCTATTTTGATTTCTCTAATGATTAAGCCATTGACTTGTAACATTTAATTGAAATGGGCCCCATATATCCCACACTGAGCTTCCTTTAGGATGCTAAGGCTATCTTCTTCTTACCTGGGGGTGGAGGGGAGAGAGATTCCTTTCCTTCCGTGGAAAAACCACTGCAGACTAAGAACTGGAAGGACCAGGCATGAAAAGTCGAGAGGCCTGGGTTCTGGTTCCAACTCTTTCCGTTTAGCTGTAGGACCCGGGACAAGTCAAGGAACGTCTCTGAACTTGGTTTCTACAACGGCAAAGGAAGCACGTGAACAGTTTCCACCACAGCAATCTAACCCTCTCCGAAGCAGCCTCCAGCTTTTGAGCCACTGGTGTGGGCAGATAAAAGTGAGTAACAAAAATATTTTGAACACACCTGCTTCATGGAAACACACCAGTTCAAAATAAATACTCCAACGCCACTCAGTCTGGTAGAGCTCTGAGCCAGAATGGGCTCTCTGGGGCCAAGCCAGTGCCTGAAATGATTAATTATTGTAACGGCAGAAAGGTAGACGAAGAAGCGACAGATGGCCCGTGTGAAATAGTCTAGAATCACCTGCTATGAAATTAATTTCACATCTTGGAGGCTTGGGGCTCAGAAAACCGTGCAAAAAAAAAAATGACTATTGATAAATCGTGTGTGTTTGTACGTCAGCCTCCCCGCAAACACCTAAATAATATATGTCGTGTCATGTTTTCTTTCCTCCATCTCAGCTTAATCCATTATCATTTATAGAGAACTGCCGGGAAACGCGGAACATCAATCAAGCCATTAATTCCTGAGATTATGCTAATGAGCGGCCGGGAGCGTTTGTTTCCCAGAATAGCCGCTCCCCCGGGAGGATGCTCTGGCCTCCTCCCAGCTCAGCCCTCCCTGCACGGATCAGGAGCCAGCGCTGGACGGACGCTGCGTGCCCCTCATAAGGGCGCCGGCCCACGGTCGCTGGAGCCAGCGCTGGACGGACGCTGCGTACCCCTCACAAGGGCACCTGGCCCACGGTCGCTGACCCCTGGAGCACTGGCCTGGCCCGGCCCAGCCAGGCAGGGAATGCCAGCAGCTTCCCTGGCGAGCTGCAGGTGAACACGAAGGGGACGGAGACAGATGCGAGACCCCAGCTAATGAGCTTAGAGACCTTCCACCACCGTTATCACCCCTGCTGGAGAGCAAAGGGGCGGAGGATGACAAAACCGGAAACAGAGAACCTTCCAAATAAGATGCTTCTGTCAGCTGGGATGGTGAGAGGGGAACCAGAAGAGCCGTGATTTCTGTTCACGGGGAAGAAAATCATGATCGCGTGCTGGATGCCAGAGGAGAAACCCTGGATTCTAGGGACTACCGCTCAGCGGCACTGGGCACTCGGGGACCCTGAGCAGTGATGTGTCCCCCACCCCCGCCTTTTATCAATCACAAGGGCCCCGACAGGGACAGGGGACTCAAGGTTGCTCAGCTGGTTAAGAACTGGCTCTGCTGTGCCTGAAACCCGGGGGTTTGTTATTTTTTTGTATCCTGTATACATGTTAAGACTTTATGGATTTAAGTGTATACTCCTTTAAAGTCCTTCAGAGAAACAGAAAACGGTCTTGAACAGGAGTGTTCTTCAGATGCTTCAAGAAAAAGAAATGAACAGCACCAGGGGAGTCTGGTGGTGACGGGGCAGACTCCCTGCTGTGGTGGGGGCTAATCGAATCTGTATGTGATAAAACTGTACACACACACACACATACACATATACACACACACGCACACACACGCGCGCGCACACACACGCACACACACACGCACACACACATATACATGCGCGCGCGCACACACACACACACACACACACACACGGGAGGGAAAGTAGAACTGGTGGACTCTGAATAAATTCTCCAGATTAAACAGCACTGACTTCCTGATTTTGATATTGTATGATAGCTACACAAAATGTTACCACTGGGGGACATGGGGACTTCCTGTACATTTGTTATGGGCTAGATGTTTGTGGCAGCCCCAAAAATCCATTTGTTGAAGCCCTAAGCCCCACTAAGGAAGTGATTAGCATGAACTGAATCATAAGGGTGGGGCCCCCATGATGGGATTAGTGTCTTATAAAAAAAGAGACATTAGAACTTTCTCCCTCCCTCTCTCTTTCACTCTCTCAAAGATACTGTAAGTTAGGGAAAAAATTTTACGATTCGTATAATCAACAGAATATATATACTTCAGAATAGATACTCATATCCACACACACATACATATACATAGATATATATCTGTATACATAAAGAACTCCTAGAAAAACAATGAACAACCCAATAGAAAATGAGCAAAGAATAGGAAAGGTCAGTGAAAACACAACTGGTCAATAAACATATAGAAAGAAATTCACCCTTATACATAATCAGGGGCATATGAATTCAAACAATAAAGACCTGTCATTTCACATCACCAGGATTTACAAAAATTTTAAAGTCAGACAATGCCAAGAATGGATGAGTCATAAAGAGACAGGATTTTGATAAGAGTCTGATGGGAGTGTGGATTTTTGCAGCGAATCTCAGAGCCATTTGGCAGCACGTAGCCGACCAACCTGATGGGACGCACCGCACACCAAGCAGCTGGCGCCCAGGGTGTGCGTGGAGCTGGCCTTCTCCTAGTGAAGCGTCTGGAAACCAGCTCCCAGCTGTCCACAGGCGACTCTGAATCCAGGCAGCTGATGTCACATCTGAGTTCTTCAGCCCTTCGCTGTCCTCCCCAGTTTCAGCTCAGCTTAGGGACTCTGTGATGGCAATGGCATCCCCCGGTGACTGTCTGGGGGCTGGAGCCAGGCTGCCAGGGGTTACACTGAGGTTCTGGCTCTCTCTACTACCAGGTCCACACATCTGTGACATGTCAACACACCTCATGCTCTAAGGGCCACCAGCAAGGGAAGGAGCTGAGCTTGGAATTGAAAAACGTCCCTTAAAACACATCTTCAAATACAGGAAGCAGAGTCTTTTGAGAAATAACCTGCAAAGGTGATCAGTGTTTTGGTTATTATGTCACAGACAATTAGTACAGGAATCCTGGACATAAAAACACCAGTGACAATAGTGTTTTTCATTTGTCTGGCTCTGGCACATTGACCTTAAGTGTAATGCCCGTGAAGGTCATGGTTAGACCCATCGTGCAGGAGGGATACTAGGTTGGCCAGAGGGAGAGTCACGTGACAAGATACAGACCCCTGAAGGTGAAGAGGCAGAACAGGGACCCACAGCTGCTGACTCCACATCATTCCATAGGCCTCATCACAGCTACCTCATTTCCAAAAGCACCTTTCCTAGCCGAGCAATGATGTCTTCTCCTTTTTCCAGTGTAAGTTGCTAACTCATTAAGGAGTTTCAACTTCCGCTAGAACCCTAGCAATGACCTTTCCCGGTCATGGCGATAGTGTTGGGCCTTGTCTGCCTAGCAGACAAGATACATATTCCTTGTCCCATAGAACAGATACTCCAGGTGAGAAGCAGGCATTCTGCGTCCTGGCCCAAGCTCTCCTATTAACGTGCAGCAGGGCTCACTTCTCTCTGCCTCAGTTTTATCTTCTTCAGATGGGAACTCCAGCCCTTAACCATCTCATCGGGTTGTTGTGAAGACAAACTGAGAACATCTATATAAAAGCATTTTGAAAACATTACAAGCACTATACAAGTTTAGCTGTCATGATCATGAAGGCACTAAAAGGATTGATCGCACTGGTAAGAGGTGAGTGAGTGTTCATGCCTCCCCGGTTTCCAAGAATAAACGTGAATGCACTTGGCAGAGACATCCACAGCAGTTAACCAAAGCCAAGCATATTGAGGAAAGGCCCGACTTGGCCAAATCCAAACGAGTTTAAAAGACTATAAAAATAAACAAGTATTCCAATATAATTCATTCTAGTTCCTTCCATCCTTCCTGCTACTTGGGCAGTGGGGCTTGTTCTGTAGCAATTACCCTTTGAATCCTTCTCATGCCAGCTGGTTGTTTTCAGCTTTAATTGTCTTGCTGGGTTTGAATGTTGTTATAGTTCAAACACAGCCAATGAGCAAGGGCCCGGCCACCTCGTGAGGCTTCGCGTGCAAAGAACACTCCTCAAAACCCCTGGTGGAATTTGTCCCAGACTGTCCCAGGAGCCATAGTTCACACGCTCAGGTGCTGTTGTTACGGGTAGGAAGTGATAACAGAGGCTCTGAGAAAGCACCAGAAGCAGTGGGATCACCAGGGCAGTTGCCTAGAAAACTCAGAAGGCTATTACAGCACCCTTACACTAAACAGCTCTAGCCCCAACTAACCTAAAAGCAAGACCTACAAGGATCAAACAATTTCTAAGTAACCAAACTGCATCCCATCACCGAGCTCAAGAATACGTATAATAATACAAAACTATTCAGCACACAAAGTAAGAGTCACAATGTCTGGCATGCTCAATCAAATAGCAACAAAAAATTTACCAGTTGTGCAAAGAAGGAGAAAAAGATGATGCCTAAGTCTTCTGCTTTTTAAAAGACACAAGGACAGACTGGAAGAGAATCTTTGCAAATCACGTATCTAATAAAGGACTTAAACTCACTATCTATAAATAGCTCTCAAAATTCAACAGTAAGAAAAAAATAAAGGTTTGAACACATACTTTATTACAGTAGACATACAGGTGGTAAACAAGCACATAAAAATATGCTCCTCATCATTAACCATTAGGAAATGCAAATTAAAACCACAAGCAGATGCTACTACACATCTATTAGAAAAGCTGCAATTGGAGAGTCTGACCATACCAAGTACAGGTGAAAATGTTGAGCAACTAACCTCTTGTGTATTGCTAGTGAGATTGTAAAGTGATAAGATCTCTTTGGAGGACAATTTGCAAATATCTTTAAAAGTTAAATAGAAACCTACCACATGATCTAGATATTCTTCCAGCTATTTTAGCCAAGAAAAATGAATACATATGCCCATACAAAGACTTTTACATAAAGGATTATAAAAGGTTTATTAGTAATAGTCAAAAACTAAAAGCATGGCCCTGGCCGGTTGGCTCAGTGGTAGAGCGTCGGGCTGGCGTGCAAGGGGTCCCGGGTTCGATTCCTGGCCAGGGCACACAGGAGAAGCGCCCATCTGCTTCTCCACCCCTCCCCCTCTCCTTCCTCTCTGTCTCTCTCTTCCCCTCCCTCAGCGAGGCTCCATTGAAGCAAAGATGGCCCGGGCCCTGAGGATGGCTCCTTGGCCTCTGCCCCAGGCGCTAGAGTGGCTCTGGTCACAACAGAGTGACGCCCTGGAGGGGCAGAGCATCGCCCCGTGGTGGGCAGAGCGTCGCGGTGGATCCCAGTCGGGCGCATGCGGGAGTCTGTCTGACTGTCTCTGCCCATTTCCAGCTTCAGAAAAGTACAAAAGAAAAAAGAAAAAAAATTAAAAAACTAAAAGCACCATGTATCCATCCATAATGAGTGGATAAATAAATGACGGTATATCCACACAATGGAATACTATTCAGTAATGAAAATGAATCAACATGCATCAACATGGATGAATCTCAAAATAATTATTCTAAAAGAAGCTGGAACCCCCCCCAAAAAAAGTGTGCACACACACTGAATAATTTCATGTATGTAAAATTCTAGAAAGTATAAATTCATATCCGGGGTGATGGTGTCAAGAAGAGAAGAGATTACAAGACGACTCTTGGCTTTTTGGGGTGATGGAGATGTTCATTATCTTCATAGTGGCAATGTTTTCACAAATGTGTACATATGTAAAAACTTAGCAAACTGTACACTTTAAAAAGGTCAATTACATCTCAATAAGCAGCATTTCAAAGAAGAGATGCCTGGTAGACTGGAAAAGTGTCAGGTGAGAGAAGAAACAAGACCAATGAGACAGAGGAGAGGGTGTGCGGGGGGCCTGACTCGCAGGTGCCCTTCTCAAGCAGAGACATGCTCCCCGTTTTACTGCCAGAACCGGACTTTGACCAGAGTTCAGGCAGATAGAAAGCAGACTGAGAAAATGCTGAGAACAGACCAATACTTGAGCCCTGAGTAAAATCCAAAGTATTGGTGCTGAGCTGGCCTACTCAGAGGCACATATGATTAAAAAATTTCGGTGACTTATTTAGAAAGGAGCAAATATACACACATGCTTATGAGCCCCCCCCCTCCCCATCCACCCTCCCACCCACACACACACAGAAGCTTAAAAACAGTGCCAGGAACCAGTATGACAAGATGAGAATGCATTTAAAACCAACCAAATGTTTGGCTGGAAGCAATCATTCCGAGCCTTTGATATTGCTAACGTGTCAGACAGTAGCAGCTGGAAAGATGGGAATGTGAGTTGAAAAACCAGAGGTCTTAGTGGGTGGATGGACTATTGTCGTGGGGAGGGGGGGACAGAGCAGAGGGACACGGGGAGTAAGGAAAAGCCCACCTGTGGGTTAATTTCACTGCCCAGAGGCACCGCTGCAGTTACCAATGGACCAGCACCAGAATCTAGTGTTGGCTATTAGCTGATACAAGTTAAGAAGGGCCAAAGGGGTTGACCTGAGTATAGCCATCTTCTGGGGAGCGAATGAAGAAACTGAGAATTAACTTCCTCCCAAAGGTCTAGGTTTTCATGACTGTGCACCACAGTGACCCCCTCTTAATGAGAATCTGAACCCATAGATGGTAGAGCCAGACTGCCTGGCCTTACACCCTGTGTCTCTCCACTTCCAGGGAGTTTGACACGTTATTTAACCTCTCTGTTTCCTCCTCTGTAAAATAAAGCAAACTAATAATAACGCTTCCCTGAGGTTGCATCAGTCAGTGTTCTCCAGAGAAACAAAACCAGTAGGATAAGTACATGGGAAGACATAGAAAAAGGTGGAGAGAGGCAATTTTTAAGGAATTGGCTTATGCAGTTGTGGGAACTGGTATATATAAAATCTATAGGCAAAGAAGAGTTGCAGGTCAAGTCCAAAGGCAGTCTTCTAGTATATTTGTTTTTCCTTCCAGGAGTTCAGTCTTTTTCTAGCAAAACTTCAACTGATTAGATGAGGCTCACCCACACCATGGAGAGTAATCGCTTCATGCAAAATCTACTGATTTAAACATTAATATCATCTAAAACATACCTTCACAGAAGCATCTAGAAGAATGTTTGACTCCCTATCTGGTTGTGGTGGCCCAGCCAAGTGGACACATAAAAGTAATCATTACAGGGTCAGAATGTACCTCACCTTGTTCTACCCAAATTTCAAAATAGCTTTTAAGCTTCGGTTAGACCTGGGTGAAATTGCTATCTCCATCTTCTCCCTCTTCTCGCCTTTCAAATGTCCTCTTTCAAAATCTCTCCCAGAGACACAGGCCCCTCAAATCCCCCCAGCCACCGTCTGTCCTGGGTCTCATTACAGTTCTCATTACAGTTCTCCTGGGTCTCCATTGCCCTCTCTAACAATACTTTGTGCTCTAAACCAACGGCTCTCAACTTTGATAACACACGAGAATCATCCAGGGAGCTTTTAAATCTCCCCCAAACTAGGCCATGTTTCTGCAGGCAGGTCCCTGTATCAGAATTTTTTAAAGCTCCTTGATGCCTGACCAGGCAGTGGCACAGTGGATTGAGCGTTGGACTGGGATGGGGAGGACCCAGGTTCGAGATGCCGAGGTCGCCAGCTTGAGTGCGGGCTGATCTGGTTTGAGCAAAGCTCACCAGCTTGGACCCAAGGTCTCTGGCTCAAGCAAGGGGTCACTCGGTCTGCTAAAGGCTCGTGGTCAAGGCACATATGAGAAAGCAATCAATGAATAACTAAGGTGTCACAACGAAAAACTGATGATTGATGCTTCTCATCTCTCTCCGTTCCTGTCTGTCTGTCCCTATCTATCCCTCTCTCTGACTCTCTATCTCTGTTAAAAAAAAAAAAAAAAAAAAAAAAAAAAAAAAAAAGCTTGAGTAATTCCATATCCCAACGCACACCTTCCCTATGTCCCATTCTAAGATCCTACGCCATTCCAAGTGGCCAGGTGCCTTATCTGCTTGTACTTCATGATGGAGTAAATGTTTGCTTTCATAAGGCTTCTACATAAACAATGCCTTAATGGGCACATATATTCAGCACATGGAATGAGAATTCCAGACACACCAATGGGGGCAGGCAATTCAGGGTACTATCCCTTTAATAGTACAGCTCACCGAAGGCCATCTGCTTAGAGGGTCAGCCTTGTTCATTCCACAGCTCCTATGAGAGTGCATATTCATGAGCCAGTCAATGGCAGCTAGAAAGAAGAGAAAATAAATACATACAACCATTCAGGTCAGCCTAATCAAATGTGGAAGGGAAGTCAATAAGACACATGAATTCATATCCTACCATCCCACCAGTACAGATGAGTAGTCATAATAGCCATCATTAATTGGGTGCATCGCCAGACCTGATGCTGTAAAGTCAGCTTTCATTAGCTCAGATCCTCACTCCTCTAGAAAGCAGATCTCCTAATCCCCATGTGACAGTGAGGAGAGGAGGGCTCACAAATTGTAACCACTGTAACCGAGACTGTACAATTACAAGACCAGAGTATGATTTGCAAAGCATCTTCACATCCACTGTCTCGTGTAATCTTCAAAACATCTTGACATGCCTCATTTGTCTCACGAAACTACTTTTTAGTCTATATTTTACTAAGGGGGTGTGTTCCACAGATAAGGAAACTGAGCCATCAAGAGTTTTTGAGGTATCCTACCCTAGAACACAAGCTTGGTTAGCCACAGAACCAGGACTTGTGTAATAATAATATGACACCCTCCTTACTCAGGGAAGGGGACCAGCAGTGTGCTTCTGGCTGCAGCTGAGCCCATTAGATTCTCTTCCTTACGAGTTTGGAATTATACTGAGCCAATGTCTCTCTCTCCAGTGAGGTCAGCGCTGTAACATGTTGACTTGGAAGCTTGGGCGTAGGTAGTAATAATAATGTGGAAATCATTAGTGATGTTTGCCAAACATTTCCAGCTCCCTGCTTTCTGGGCACATGGTAGGTCAGCACTTTCCGGGCCCCTTGTGATTGGGTGGGTCCATGTGCCTGGGCCTTGCCAGTGTGTTGGGAGTGGGCGTGCTGCGTGCACTTCTTGGCAGGATCTCTTCGTTGCTCTTTCAAGACCTTCAAAAGTTCTTCTCTCTCGCTTGGAGACCAAAGACATTTGGCTGCTTTATCTGCCTGGGTCTCAGTGTGAGGAGGCATGGATGGAGTGAAGCGCCAATTGGCAGTGCCTATGCATTGTGAGCAAGAAAAAAATGTTTGTTTTTATAAACCACGACTGTTTTTGGAGTTCTTTGTCAATGTGGCATTAGCCTGTTCTGATGGGTAATTACAGAAATAAGAGTAAACCCTCATAAACCACTAAGGTTCGGTAATTATAACTGTAGCTTAACCTAAACAAAGGTTGGCAGACTACTTGTTCATGGACTCAGCTTCCTTTCCCATTCTGAAACTCTGCCATTCCTTGGGCCTCACTTTCCCTTTCAGGACCCTCAGCCTACAGCCAGAGGAAGAGGAAAGATTATGTAAAAGCCAGGTCTGAAAGGGGCATTCATTAATTTGCTCATGTTCCATTGGCCAGAACTCAGTCACATGGCCCTAGCTGCAAAGGAGCCTGGGAAATGTAGTCTAGCTCTGTGCCAAGAATGGAACAGAAATGGGTTTGAGTGAAGACACGGTGGTCTGTACCACAGCCTTTGAAAACCATCCCAGGTTATAAAAGGCATCAGCCTTTCTACACCCAGAATAGTCATTGCTTATGTCCTCAATATTTTTTGTGCTTAAGTAATACAGCCTTGATAGAGCAAGGTACTTCCAGGTACTACCAACCCTATGTTATTTAGTGGCCCAAACATCCCCATTTAACTCATTCAATAGAAGAGGGACCATTAGTTACTTTACCCATATGGTGATACTAGCCTATAAACTAAGCAAAGGTGAGAGATCAAACCTTTGTTCATTGCCATAACTCCAAAGTCTATACTTAGCACATAGCAGGTACTCAGTAAATATTTATAACATCTGGCCTGACCTGTGGTGGTGCAGTTGACAGAGCATTGACCTGGAATGCTGAGGTTTTCGGTTTGAAACCCAGAGCTTGTCCTGTCAAGGCACATTTGAGAAGCAACTACTGCAAGTTAATGCTTCCTGCTCTTTTCCCCACCTTTCTCTCTCTCCTCTCTAAAGAATCAATGAATAAATTATTTTTTAAAAAATGTATAACATCTGAATTAATTTCTCCACTAGAAAGTAAGTTTCATGAGAGAAACTTTATTTCATCTGCTCCCAGGGCCTAATGCAGTGAGTGCATTGAGCTGCTCATAGCAGGTGCTTCATAAATGTTTGTTGCTAGAAAATTTCAGCAAACACAGTCCAAAGAATTGCTTAAAGGCAGACACTGTGCTAGGCATGGAGATCAATCTTGTCCTCAAAGTATCTGGTCATTCTCTGCATAATTCCACCACATGCTATGTATTTATGAGAGAAGCTGGACCCTCAACACACAAGACCTGCCAGAACTTCACTGCTGTGTTACCGTCCAGCCTCAAGGGAGGAACCACACTGGTGGAAACGAGCTTTTTTGTTCTGCCCAGAAATCTCTGTGGTTTTATGGTTCGTCACTAACGCTTTCTCCCCACCATCCCAGAAGTACCATCTGACCCATCTTCAGAACCCTGGTGCTTTCTTCCCCAAATCTCTTTATTCTTTTCACTTCTTATACCTTTTTTTTTTTTTTCAAGACAACCAAATGTGATAATGCCTGTGATGTGGCAGTCTCCTTATTCTTTTTTCTTTTATCTTTTTCAGAGACAGAAAAAGTCAGAGAGAGGGACAGACAGGGACAGACAGACAGGAGGGGAGAGAGATGAG
The DNA here is from genome assembly GCF_036850995.1 of Saccopteryx leptura. NCBI lineage: Eukaryota > Metazoa > Chordata > Mammalia > Chiroptera > Emballonuridae > Saccopteryx > Saccopteryx leptura. Next base: position 361,395,562 of record NC_089505.1, read on the forward strand.
AAACATCAATTCTTTTGTTGCAGCTCCTTAGCTGTTCATTGATTGCTTTCTCATATGTGCCTTGACCGGGGTGCAACAGCAGACCGAGTAACCCCTTGCTCGAGCCAGCGACCTTGGGTCCAAGCTGGTGAGCTTGGCTCAAACGAGATGAGCCCGCGCTCAAGCTGGCGACCTCAGCGTCTCGAACCTGGGTCCTCCACATCCCAGTCCGACGCTCTATCCACTGCGCCACTGCCTGGTCAGGCACTCTCCTTATTCTTTAAATATTGTTCTGATGCACAAGGGACCTGAAATCTGGAGCAGAACACTCAGGTCAAATCCTGGCCCCCACCACTTCCTAACTGTGTGGCTTTGGCCGTGTCATTAACCTCTCTGTGCTTCAGTCTCTGCATATGTAAAGTGAGAGGGATCTTAGTAACTCCTTCGTAGACTTAGTGGAAGGGTTGGGAGAGTTCATTCAGCCCTGACACTTGGTCCGATTCAATGCCTGGTACTTAGAAGGGGATCAGAACCTCTTTACTGAAAACATACATATTTATTATTCCCATGCCCAATACTGACTTCTAGAAACTTCTCCAAGAAGCATCTCCTGCCTCACTCAAAAATAGATACCTGTTGGTCAGATAAGTTTTAAAATATGATATATATGTTTGCTCACTTGTAGTTTGTATTGGGTGTGGGGAAACAGGCTGTAAGCAGGCCGGGTCGTTATAGCCCAGGGGTCGGGAACCTATGGCTTGCGAGCCAGATGTGGCTCTTTTGATGGCTGCATCTGGCTTGCAGACAGATCTTTAATAAAAATAATAATAACATTAAAAATATAAAACATTCTCATGTATTACAATCCATTCATTTCCTACTGCTCATGTTCATGGTTGCAGATGGCTGGAGCCAATCACAGCTGTCCTCCGGGACAACACCAAATTTTTATTGGATAATGCATAACGTACACAGGTCGTTGTGAGGTCAGGAAGTAAACTTTCCTCCTTTTAATCAAGTAGTCAGCTAGCTAATTGCAGAAACCTTTTTGATGAAGAAGATGGCTAAAAGAAAAAAAGATATGGAGTATCATACTTTTCAGCAGGAATGGACAGAGGAATTCGCCTTTGTGGAGAGAGCAGGTTCTGCAGTGTGTCTAATATGCAATGATAAAATTGCATCGATGAAACGGTCAAATATAAAGCGGCACTTCGACACACGCCATATTACATTTGCATCAAAATATGCAGCGGGTGACAGCAGGAAGAAAGCATGTCAAGAGCTACTGTGCAGAGTGCAAGCTAGTCAGCAGCAACTCTGTACTTGGACTCAACAAGGTGACTGGAATTTGGCTAGCTTTGCTGGTGCTTTAGCAATTGTGAGAAACGGAAAGCCATTCACTGATGGGGAGTATGCCAAAACATTCACGCTTGATGTTGACAATGAACTTTTTGACGACTTTTTGGATAAAGACAAGATAATCAAACAAATAAAAGACATGCCTCTGTCGGCAAGAACTGTTCACGATCGTACCATCATGGTGGCAAATCAAATTGAGGCAACACAAGTGAAGGACATAAATGCAGCACCATTCTTTTCTCTCACTTTGGATGAGTCAACAGACGTAAGCCATTTATCCCAGTTCAGCGTGATTGCAAGGTATGCTGTCGGTGACATACTACATAAGAAAAGTCTTGCTGTTTTGCCTATGAAAGAGACAACAAGAGGGGAGGATTTATTCAAGTCTTTCACTGAGTTCGCTAAAGAAAAAAATCTACTAATGGCTAAACTTATTTCAGTGTGTACTGATGGTGCTCTGTGCATGGTGGGGAAAAACAGAGGATTCGTAGCCCTTCTTCATGAACTTGAAAAGAGACCCATCCTAAGTTTTCACTGCATCCTACATCAGGAGGTGCTTTGTGCTCAGATGTGTGGCGAGCAGGTTGGTGAGGTGATGTCACTGGTCATTCAGGTGGTCAACTTTATTGTTGCCCTAGCTTTAAATGATCACCAGTTTAAAACACTATCCTGGTCTGCTTCTGCACAGCAATATGCATTGGTTGTCAAGAGGGAAGGTGCTCAGCCGATTTACAGCTTGTCTAAGTGACATCCGGACTTTTCTTGAAATGAAAAACATCAAGCATCCTGAGTTAGCTAACACTGAGTGGCTCCTGAAGTTCTACTATCTTGTGGACAGGACTGAACAACTGAACCAGCTCAATGTGAAAATGCAAGGCGTTGGAAATACAGTCTTATCCCTTCAACAAGCAGTGTTGGCATTTGAAAACAAGCTGGAACTCTTCATCACTGACATTGAAACAGGTCATTTACTACACTTTAAAAAACTGGGAAAGTTTAAAGATGCATGCACTGCAAGTGACCCTGCTCAACATCTTGATCTCCAGCAGCTAGCGGGCTTCACATCTAATCTCCTGCAGTCATTCAAAGTGTGCTTTGGAGAATTTTGTGAGTGCACTCATCTTTTTAAGTTCATCACCCATCCACACGAGTATGCAGTGGACAGCGCCGACCTGAGTTACATCCCCGGTGTCTCTGTCAGAGATTTTGAGCTACAAACTGCTGACCTGAAGGCCTCAGACATGTGGGTGAATAAGTTCAAGTCACTGAATGAAGATTTGGAAAGACTTGCACGACAGCAAGCAGAGTTGGCGAGCAAACACAAATGGGGAGAAATGAAAAAACTTCAACTCGTGGACCAGCTGATTGTCAAAACTTGGAACGCACTTCCAATCACATACCACACTGCAGCGTGTGAGTATTGCTGTACTGATAATGTTTGGCTCTACGTATCCATGTGAGCAGTCTTTCTCACATCTAAAGAACGTTAAGACCAACCTACGATCACATTTAACAGGTGGAAGTCTCAACGCCTACATGAAGCTTAATCTCACTACATATCAACCAGACTACAAAGCCATCAGCAAAACCATGCAGCACCAGAAGTCGCATTACTGGTAAGAAGTACTTTATTCATCATTGGTTAGCAACAGCATAACAACGTTATTAAAAAGAATTCAGAGACTTATTGTACTTTAAAAATGTTGGTCTTACATAAGATGTACAGATTTATTTGTATTTAGTGTTAAACATATTGTATGACTCTCATGAAATTACATTTTAAAATATGTGGCGTTCATGGCTCTCTCAGCCAAAAAGGTTCCTGACCCCTGTTATAGCCTAAGGCTTAGTTTTAAGACTAAGCTTTTCCCTACACCTTTGACTGATAGCATGATGTGGGATGGTCCACTCTCATGAGGAATCCCATTATGCCTCAGATAAGTGACTTTGTATCAGAGACTTACTTGTTTGAATATTGGATTAAAGGTTTTGATTTCTATACTATAAAGTGGGGCAGAACGGGAGCTTGCTCTCTCTGGGTTCCTGAGATTAGCAATAGAGGGGAGAGCAGAGAAAGGCCATGTGGAAGAGGCCAGGAGAAGCAGCCAAGATGGTGGAGTGCTGAGTGAGAAGCCAGTTTGTGCAGAGTTTGTGTAGGAAGAAGCAGATGGGGAACAGAGGACGTTTGGCAGATAAAATATATTATGCTCACTTTGTTAAAGATGGCGCTGCCCACAGGGAAGCCATCGCTCAGGCGATATTAATGTGTGTTGGGGGCAGATTGTGGGCAGGCAGGATCCTTGTAGCCTGGGGCTTGGTTTTAAGATTAAGCCTTTCCCACCCTTTTTGATGTGGGGTGGTGCAATCCCATCATGCCCCAGATGAGTAATTTTGTATTAGAGACTTCCCTATTTTGTATATTGGATTAAAGCTTTGGATTTCTACACTATAAAATGCTCTCTCTCGGTTCCTGAGATTAATATTAAAGAGCAGAGAGCAGAGAGAGGCCACGTGGAGGAGGCCAGGAGAAGTAGCCAAGATGGTCGAGATGGTGGAGTGTTGATTGAGAAGCCAGTTAGTGTAGAATTTGTGCAGGGAGAAGGAAGGAGATGGGGAACAGAGGTGAATAAGGCTGGTGAGCTAGAAACCTTTGATTCTAGGAAACTCGGATAAGTCAGTAGCTTTGTGAGCACTGAATGTGAGTGGGTTTTGGAGCCCAGTATGTGTTTTTACTTGCCTGCCGGGTGCAAGCTAGGATTAAAGATGATGGCCCACCTATTTTTGGCTCCATTGTTTCTTTACCAACTGTCCGAATCCAATACGAACCTGCCTGTGAATGGCCACGATGGTGGTTCCTGGCTTTACAGAGGAGAATAAGTCTGGTGAGCTAGAAACCTTTGATTCTAGGAAACTTGGATAAGTCAGTAGCTTTGTGAGCACTGAATGAGTAGGTTTTGGAGCCCAGTGTGTGTTTTTACTTACCCGCCAGGTGCAAGCTAGGATTAAAGGTAATGGCCCACCAGTTCTTGGCTCCGTTGTTTCATTACCGTCTGTCTGAATCTAATGCGAACCTGCATGGCCAGGCAGCTATGATGGTGGCCGTGGCTACTGGCTTCACAATATCATCTCCATCTTTTTCCCTGACCAGATGAATGCAGGTGAAAGGTTCCCTCTGGAGCCATTTCCAACACTAAGGCACTACAGAGGAGTTCGCCCAGTCAACTATGTGCTGGTCGTTAGGCCATTTCTTAAGCAGTGTTTAGTTTGAATCCCAAAGGGGAAAAAAATGTCATATAAAAAGGGACATTGTAGCATGAATTTCTCCCAATGTTATCTCATTTACTTTTAAGTTGGACTTGCGTGTGTTTAAACTTGTCTCTAGACTCTTAGTCACTCAAAACACAAACACACATTCTGTCGGGAGAGTTTGCCGCCCAGAAGAACTGCAGGCAGAGGCACTGGGTGACTTTTTTTCTTTCTTTTCTTTTTCATTTTCTTTGGAGATGCACTTCCCCCTCCTGTCACTCCTTAGCTCAGCTCAGCTGCACCCACACTCCCTTTTGAAACACTATCTCTGTGAATCTCATCTTGCTCATTCTTTTAAGCTGCTTTTGAGAGGCATTTCAAGGGAAATACACCAAGCCTCAGTAATGCCTTCTGATTACACAGGTTTGATCAATATGAGCTCCATTTCTCCCTTCTGCCTTCCTCCGCCCAGCCAGGACAGTCTTTCCCAGATAACATCAACACACCGGACTGATAAGACCATAATGAGGAGCACCTTGCAGGAGATTAGACCAAACACCTCTAATTGCTCTGAATTTCAATACAAGGGCAGGAGAAGAGATAGCAGAGGAGACTGAAAGCCCCCTGGCCTCCTCTGAAGGCAGCCTGGGGCCCCTCTAGGAACAGAGAAAGGCTGGCTGGAGAGTGTGAGGTCTGTCCCAGGGGACAATCTCTGTTTACTGTCATTTCTAACTGGTTTTTCTGTATATTAATTCCCAAAGATCAGTCAAGAAGATTCTAAAATTTTATATTCTTGATGACCCATGTTCCAACTATAATACATTCTTGCAAGTTTTGTATTATGGGTTGAATCGTGGCCCCTAAAAAGACATGTTGAAGCCCTAACCAAATAGGGTCTTTGCGGAGGTAATCACATTGACAAGAAGTCACATTGGAATAGGGTGGGCTCTACTCCACCATGATGGGTGGTCTTGTAAGAAGAGAAAGGGTGATATCAACAAAGCCACTCAAGGAAACGTTGCATTTTACAGAGACATAATATTGCTGGCCCAGGACACTGACCTTCCCAGTTTCGGCTTTGGACTCATCTTAAAGACAGTGCTCCTATGTGACAAGCATGAACAAGGAATAGTCTGCCGACCCCAGCACACTCAAACTGGGGGACAGGTGCTTCATACAGGAGCTTGGTGGGGGATCTTAGGAAAACCCCTGATCTGACTGGTAGTGGGACTTTTACCCCATTATGATGATAATAATGGCAAACAGGTAGGACATCGAGGGTGTTGGGCGGATAAAATGTATTATGCTCACTTTGTTAAAGATAACACGAGGAGGCAGTCGCCCAGGTGATATTAATGTGTGTTGGGGTGGGCTAGGGGCAAGCAGAATCCTTGTAGCCTTGGTTTTGGGATTAAGCCTGTCCCACCCTTTTTGGTGTGAGGTGGTACAATCCTATCATGCCTCAGAGAAGTGACTTTGTATTAGAGACTTCCCTGTTATGTATATTGGATTAAGGGTTTGGATTTCTACACTATAAAATGGGGACGGAACGAGAGTTTGCGCTCTTAGTTCCTGAGGTTAGCATGAGAGAGCGGAGAGAGTAGAGCCAGCAGCAAAAGGAGGCCACGTGGAGTAGGCCAGGAGAAGCAGCCAAGATGGCGGAGTGCTGAGTGAGATGCCAGTCTGTGTAGAGTTTGTATCTGGGATAAGGAAGGAGATGGGGAACTGAGGAGAAGAAGGCTGGTGAGCTAGAAACCTTTGATTCTAGGAAACTCGGATAAGTCAGTGGCTTTGTGAGCACTGAGTGTGACTGGGTTTTGGAGCCCAGAGTGTATGTTTTTACTTGCCCGCCGGGTGCAAGGTAGGATTAAAGGCTATGGCCCATCAGTTTTTGGCTCCACTGTTTCTTTACCGACTGTCCGAATCCAATGCGAACCTGCATGGGCCGGGCTGCTGTGATAGTGGCCCCGGCCCTGCCTGCTGGCTTTACATTTGGCGTAGTCGGCAGGATTCGATACAGATCGGCAAGGAGCCTTTGAGTAGTGGAATAGAGGACTGGCTAGTGTTAGGGTTCCCCATGGCTGTCCTTTTGGGGATTGTAGGCTGGCTGACTTTTACAGCCATGCGTGAGGAAACTGAGAGCTCTGTGGAAGAGGCTGCCCAGGACCTGCAAACCGAGCAGTGGAAGGAGATGGAGCAAACGCAGGAGAAACCGATGCTGACCCTGGAGCTGGAGGAAATGCTGGAGGAGGAGGCCAACCAGGTGTTCGAGATTCGCCTGGAAATGGAGCAAACGCTGGAGGAGGATTCAGAGGTTCGTGAGTTGCAGCTTGCCCTGGATGTTGCAGAGAGCCAGCAGTGGCAGGAGGCCGGGGCTGAAGCTGAGGCCGGGTCCGGAGCTGCAAGGTCTGAGGAGTAGAAGGCGGCAGCAGCCCGGGGCTTGAGCCTGGCTGCGGGAGCTGGTGTTTTCAGTTCCTCTTTGGAGGATGAGGAGAATTGGGCTGGAGTTGTGATCTGCAGTCTCCAGAAGATGGAAGTCCAGCTGGAAGGAGCACCTACTGCGGCCCCGGTAGGTCTGCGATTTTGGGACACAGGGCTGGACACGCTCTCCGGAGCAGAGATGGAAATGCTGACTGCCATTGCCATGTGCTCCTCTTTGGGACAGTGTAAGACCTGCGAGGATGGCAGGGATGAGGGGGGTGGCTGACGCCCCATGTGCGTGGACTGATTTCCTGGACTACAACCAGAGTGGGCATTGGCTCTTTTGTTGGATGGATTTACGGATTACGGATTTTGGACAATGTGAAATACCCTGATGGGGGTAGGGGGTGGCTTTGCTGGAAGCACTCCCCTGCCCCGGGAAACTTTTCCCATAGGCTGAGGACATTTTGCGCTTTGGGCAAAGTGCTCAGAGACTGGTGAAGTGTACCTTTGTAATTGTTGAAACTGTATAATTTTTGCTATTGTAATCTGTGTAATGTTCTAATTTCCTTGCACAGGAATGCTGGTGATGTAAATTGTGGGTAGTAAAGTGAGCATAGGGGTGGATTGTTGGGCGGATAAAATGTATTATGCTCACTTTGTTAAAGATAACACGAGGAGGCAGTCGCCCAGGTGATATTAATGTGTGTTGGGGTGGGCTAGGGGCAAGCAGAATCCTTGTAGCCTTGGTTTTGGGATTAAGCCTGTCCCACCCTTTTTGGTGTGAGGTGGTACAATCCTATCATGCCTCAGAGAAGTGACTTTATATTAGAGACTTCCCTGTTATGTATATTGGATTAAGGGTTTGGATTTCTACACTATAAAATGGGGACGGAACGAGAGTTTGCGCTCTTAGTTCCTGAGGTTAGCATGAGAGAGCTGAGAGAGTAGAGCCAGCAGCAAAAAGAGGCCACGTGGAGGAGGCCAGGAAAAGCAGCCAAGATGGCGGAGTGCTGAGTGAGATGCCAGTCTGTGTAGAGTTTGTATCTGGGATAAGGAAGGAGATGGGGAACTGAGGAGAAGAAGGCTGGTGAGCTAGAAACCTTTGATTCTAGGAAACTCGGATAAGTCAGTGGCTTTGTGAGCACTGAGTGTGACTGGGTTTTGGAGCCCAGAGTGTATGTTTTTACTTGCCCGCCAGGTGCAAGGTAGGATTAAAGGCTATTGCCCATCAGTTTTTGGCTCCGCTGTTTCTTTACCGACTATCCGAATCCAATGCGAACCTGCATGGGCCGGGCTGCTGTGATAGTGGCCCCGGCCCTGCCTGCTGGCTTTACAGAGGGCCTACAATGGCCTTCCATACAATCATTTTATTTAGGCCACACACCTACCAGATGAGGGACATGTCATCATCCCCATTTCATAGATAAGAAAATGGAGGCTCAGCCAGGTTAAGTGGCTGCCCTAAGGTTACCTAGCTAGTGGTTCCACCATTATTATTTGCCCAGGCTGCCTGAAATGAATGATGTATGGGAACGCACTTTGATATTTGCTGAATGTTTTGAAATAGAGACAATTATTAATATTCAGAACTTGCGAAGGGCCGGAAATGCTCAGAAAATGACTGCCTCAACGGGTTGTGTCTTTGCCCACTGTCATAATGAAAGTCATGATACACTAGTGTCTCTGTAGGTAGACCAGGCGCCCTCAAAACCCCACCTAACCCTCATGCTTGGTCCTGGACAAGCTGCCTTTACCTGGTCTTAGAGTGTTTCTCATGGTTCACCTCCTCTCCGCCGACATCACTTACTTCTTTATTCTCTCTCCTGACCTCATCCCTTTCGGTCACTCTGCTAAAGTGCTTCCTGCTCACTCCGCCTCCCCTGGAGGAATCATAATCATTTTGAAAGAGATATGCCTGAAGAATTACATAGCTCAAACACGCTAACTCCATGCCCAATAGAGTCTTCCAACTCACCAGCGAGTCGTTCATGTGCGACCCTTCCGGTTTTTCACACTGTGGACCACTGCATCATGGCAACAGAGATATTATTAAGAAGGGGAAATGACTAAGAAGTCAGGGATAAATCCTACTCACAATGTTAGTGAATGCTTTCTACTTTTTATTAACTGTTACCAATAAATTAATCATTCATATGCAGAACCAGCACGACAAGAGGCCAACCCTAAGACCACCAGATGGACCACAGAAGGAGAACATTGTTTCTTATTTATCCTTCCTGACTCATCAAAGGGTTTTGTTTCCACCGGGAATCCTTCCTTGATTCTCTGCCATTTCCAACAGGACGAGCCCCTCCTTCCCCTTTGCCCTCAGCACGTCACCCGTACCACCACTCCTATCTGCTTCTCATGTGGGAGTCCAGCATGGGGCCAGGAGCTAGCTTCCCAAAGGCAGGATGCAGGCTCTGTCCTTGCCAAACCCCACCACTTACCACGCTGAAGGACAGGGCAGCCTCAGAGAGTAAGACAGAGAGGCAGGGCCCAGAGCCGGCGGGCAGGCAGGTGCCCCGGGAGACAGATGCACATAGAGACAATGACCAGGAAGGGTCTATTGAATCACGTTGACATGAGTCTAGAAGACAAACCAACTCATGGGTTGTGAGGTCTCAGAAATAAACCATTTGAAGCCTTCACCTGGACTTAAGCGTAAATAAATTTGTCTTGGAAATTCCACCCATCCTGAAAATCACGGGCCTTGTGGAACCACCAACCGGGGTGACAGCCAGCTCTCACCGCCCCTAAGTGTCCCGTCTGCGGGAAGGTAAATCCTCTCCACTAAAGGCATGGATAAAATCAACTGACTCATTCTTGACCAAGATATGGTTTCCAGTTACCCACACCTCTCCCACAAAGAAATGACCCATCGTATAGGCAGGTTTCTCATTCTCTCGGGGGAGTTGAATAGATTGGCTATTGACCAGATAAGTCATCCAATTAACCCTCCTGCTTGGCCGCAGCTCAGATCCCCAGCCTTCTCCTCTGGAGGCCTGATTCATGCATGTGACACCTGCCAGGAGGGCCCCTGACCTGGTTCCCAGGGAAGGACAGGGCAGCCTCAGAGAGTAAGACAGAGAGGCAGGGCCCGGAGCCAGCGGGCAGGGAGGTGCCCCGGGAGACAGTGCAAGCACCGCTCTGGGCACACACACCGGCTGTTTACCTGGGAGCCGGGCACTCCGTGTTGCAAGAGTTCTTCACGGACAGATTGCAGCCTGCAGATGACTCAGCAGCGGAGAGGCTGAGCCTAAGGAAAAGCTCAGCCTTCACAGGGAAACCGGCCCACGCCCGGGTTGCACCTTTTACCTGGGGAACTCGCCCCGGGCCAATTCCTATGCCCACTGCCAAGAGAGCTGGCTTGAGTGTGCGCGGGAGGTGGTGCTGGCCGGGGAGCCATGGAGGATCCTGGGACTTGCACCTCATCCCTGCCCCGTTCTCCCCTTGTCTGGACTCCAGAGCCTCCCCTCCTGACGGCCCCCCAGGAGCCAGCAGGGACAAGCCCTGGGGGCGTGTCCCAGAGAAAGTTTCCCAAAGGGACCATCCCAGCGGGTGTTGGCAACAGCCTTCCCCCTCTCCTTCAGCTGGTTTTGCATGGGTCTCTCCGTCTCCCTCCCTGCTCCAGCGTGCGCTCTCTGGCAGGTTCATCAGCACCTCTCGCTCGCTCACCTCCCCGCGCTCCCTGTTTGCACTAGTCGGAACTCATTAGCAAGGCAGACACAGCCCTGACGGCCCATGGTCTGTCTCCCCAGGCTCGCTCCAAGTTCAACAGTGGTGCCAAGGACTGCGTGGAGAGCAGTGACCCCATCACCTCCTTGGTGGCACCCCATTCTGTGATGTGCCCTGCTGACTTGGCCCAATCTCGTGTCGGGAGCTGTGCCAACACGGACCACTCCGCCATCGCCTGAGCTCCCTCCCGGAACTCCTCCCAGTAGAGAACTTGGAGACACTGCGCCACACCCTCATCACGTTTTAGGCGCCAAGTGATAAGCCACCCTGCGGTTTCTCAAATGTGCCGTGCAGTGTTTTGTTGTGTTGTTGTTTTTTTAAATTTATCTCATCACAATATTTACGGGCACTGGCCATGCCATGGGGAAACACAGTCTCTGCAGGTGCCCCAGAACAAGCAACCAGCCGTAGCGTGGGCTGTTCCCCGTGCCCGGAACGCCCGTCCTCCTGCATGGCCTGCCCACTTAGCAGACTCCCGCTCCCTCCGCAGGGCTCCGCTGTGTGAGGTCATTGCCGGCCTCTCCCTGGGGTATGCCCTCTGGGTTCTCACCGTGTCAGTCTGTCCTGCTGCACGCCTCTCCCTATGAGAAGACAACCTCCTTGAGGACAGGGATCACATGGTCTTCTCTGTATCCTCCGGGTACGAGCACTGTAAATACAGGTAGGATGACAGCACCATCTTATAATCCCATAGCCATCTGGATCGCCTTCAAATCAGACCTGCTCACCCCTTCCATCCCTCCTGCTAGCATCCAAGGTCCCCCGGACTCTACAGCGACCACCTCCTCATCTTCCTTTTCCTGGTCCTGCTCCCTACCCTGTTCCCAGAGGCCAGTATGACCCCTTAGAGCCTAAATCCAGTCCCATCGCTCCCAGTTCCAAATCTTCCACACTTAGCAGCATGTCCCAAGCCTCTCTGATGGCCCATGTGGCCTAGGGGGAGGGGCCCCAGGTCATTCAGGTCCCTACCCTCCTCTTCCCCTCACTCCCTGCACCCCTCCCTGCCGCGCTGACCTGCTTCTGAGACCACCAGGTGGTCCCGCCTGACCCCCTTTGCCCCTGCGCCCCCCTCCGCCCAGACGTGCCTGCCTAGCCGTCTCCCCGCCTCCCCCTCCCTCCCCAGGTCTCCGCGGCTCCTGGTCTTCCATCTGAAACAGCATCCGGCTCCTGGTCTTCCATCTGAGACAGCATCCCGCATCTCTGGCTGCTGGTCTTCCATCTAAGACAGCGTCCGGCATCCCTGCATTTCCATCCCTGCCTATGGCTGTATTCACAGCACTTCCCAACGTCAGCACCAGCATCGTTAGATACGCTCCCTTATTAGCGGCGGCCCGTGCCCACACTCTGTGTCTCAGGGGCCTGAGCTTTGTCCCAAGCAATCTGTGCTGCAAGAATCTCTCGAGTTAGTGAGCCCCAGAAGCCCCAGTGTCCTACTCCTGGGGACAGATGCTGGGCGGTCAGAGTGAAGGGCAGAGACCACCTTCCCTATGTCCCTGTCCTGGGTGTGGAGACATGATCATGTGGGTCAACAGCTGGGTCGGAGGAGACCACCCACAGCTCCGACCGGGCTCATTCTTGAGCCCTCTGTCACCACGCAGGACTGCTCACGAGGGTGGAGCGCAACCAAGATACCATCGTGCTTCTGCGAAATCACACGCCTCAAACCACTTCCCGGCAGGGTGCGGGCCAATGTGGGGGGCGAGGGTCGTTCAAACTCACCTGTGTCCGCACGGCGATCATCGTCCTCCTCGGCCTGACACCCCTCCAGCACCCCTTAGCTCCTTTCCCAGCTCTCTCTGGAGCCAGCAAGACTCTCCCGACATGGCTCCTGGCTGTCTCCCCCTCCTGACGCCCCACACGCCTGCCTTCTCTCGCCACTCACTATTCGTGCATTCTGTCCCAGCCCTACTGAACGCCGTCCGTCGTGGTCCCCAGTGAGCCCAGCTCGCTCAAGCCTCCACGCCCCTGCTGGTGCGGGTCCTTCTGCCGGGACCGGCCTGTACTCTGTCCCTCAGTGAATATAGTCCATTCATCTTTTAAGCCTCAGCTCAAAAGACACCACCTCTGTGAGGTACTTCCTGACAACTCCTCAGAGCTTTCCCCAGCCCAGGTACCAGTGCAGTCCTTTATGCTCTCTGTCCCCAGGTCACATTCTGTCACAGCCTTTTGTTTCCACTCATTCATGTTTGTAGGGCTTCTCTCTCCCACGAGGCCCTGAGCTCGTTGAGGGTTGAGTCCTTATTCACGGTGACTCACAGCAGCAAGAGAGACGTCGGTGAACTACAAACCGGATCGTGTCACTCCTTCGCTCACACGCCACCCAGGGCTCTTCCCTCACTCAGAGTGGAAGCCCCAGTCCTGACCTAGATCTGGGGGAGGGGGGGCTGGGAAGTCTGCACAGTCCCCTTGGCTCACACATAACTCTCTGACCCTACTTCCTATGACTTGTCCCTCCCTGCCCTTCTCTAGCTACATCAGCCTCCTTTATCAATAGTCAAACATATTGGGCACATTCTGACCTCAGGGCCTTTGCACCAGCTATGCCTGCTTCCTCGAACACGCTCTTCCCTTGGTTATTTGTACGGCCACCACCCTCACCTCCTCAGATCTTTGTCCAAATGCTCCCAGCTCCCCAGTGAGGCCTTCCTTGACCTGCTTACCTAAAATTGAAGCCCACAATCTATACCCACTGGCATTTCCTAGGCTCTTGGTCTAACTCACTTTTCTCCATTGAAGTCATCACCATCTAACACACTGTGTGTTGTATTTATCTTTATTTGATTCATTGTTCATTTCTCCCCCCCACTAAAGTATAAGCTTCCCGGGGCAAAATTTTTGTCTGTTTTGCTCATTACTGCAGACTCAATGCCATGAGCAGTGCCTGGTACGTCGTCAGAACTTGATCATTCTGAATGGATAAATTCATAAATAAATGAATGAGCCTGACCAGGCGGTGGCGCAGTGGATAGAATGTCAGACTGGGATGCAGAGGACCCAGGTTCAAGACCCCGAGGTCTCCAGCTTGAGCGTGGGTTCATCGGGTTTGAGCAAGGCTCACCAGCTTGAGCCCAAGGTCGCTGGCTCGAGCAAGGGGTCACTCAGTCTGCTGCAGCCCCCGGGTCAAGGCACATATAAGAAAGCAATCAATGAACAACTAAGGAGCCACAACAAAGAATTGATGCTTCTCATCTCTCTCCCTTCCTGTCTGTCTGTTCCTATCTGTCCCTCTCTCTGACTCTCTCTGTCTCTGCCACAAAAAATAAAATAAAATAAAAAATAAATGAATGATATCCCTAGCATCTAGCATATTCCCCGGCACCTGTAAGACTCCCAGTGAATACTTACTTACTGAATGAATGAATGAATGAATGAATAGAAAGAAAGTAAAAAAAAAGACAGAGGAAAAAAGAAAGGCAAGAAAAGCAGAAAGAAGAGATGAAGAGGGGGAGGTGCGTAAGGAAAGAGAAGAAAGAAGGAAGGAAAGAGGGGAGGAAGAAAGAAATAGAGACGGAGAAAAAGCAGGCCAGATGTGCCCAAAGTCCTCAGACAGTTGTGCGTATTGTCGCCTCGGCAGGAGAAGGTTCTAACGTACAACTACTTGTCTGAGAGTCTCTGAGACATGTCCCTGCCTTCAGCTTCTTTGGCCAGCACCGACCTGAGCAGAGGAGAAAACGTGAGTGTTTCACAGGGATGCCCGGCCATCACTTGGGCCTCATCCGTGGCAAATTCCACACCGCAGACTCCCTGCCTGTGCTATCCTCACCCTGGGCTCGTTTCCAGCTTTGCTCAGGAACCCCTTCCTCACATAGTTTGCAGAGATTTTCGTTTATATAAAAAATGTGCATTTCTTTACAATGATAAAAGTAATACATGCAACGACATAGAGAAGAAAATAACAGCATTAAGCCTTGTTTTCTTGTCTTTTTTCTGAACCTATCCATAATTTTTAAGTTAAACTGGGATGACAGTGTGCGTAGATATGTCAGATCACGTCATTCCCCAGTGGTGTCACAGAGCACCGGTGCCCTGGCCACGCCCCTTCTTCCTCCGCTTGTACAAGCCGAAGGCCATTTGCCTGCAACTCTCTGGCCCAGAGCCTTGTTTGTGGCTAGAGAAGCTCACACAGCCAAGCACAGCAGAAGCAAAATGTGCTAGCTGGTCACCGCCTTCGGACACAGTCTCAACCATCGATGGTTGGGGTCATGCATCTCAGGGAACCAAAGACCACGGCTTTCTTTTTGAGACCAGAGACCAAAGTCTGTGTCATAACCCACGAGGTCCTACGTGCTCTGTCCCCGGCCATTCTCTCTCCGGTTCACTCCACTCCAGCCGTGCTGGCTTCCTGGCTATTCCTGGAACATTCTAAGCATGCCTTAAACTCAGGGCCTGCTCTTTCCTTTCCTTCATGTACATGTTCGTGGCCACCACTGCCCCCATTACTCCTCCAAGTAGGACAAAAACTCAGGGAGGGAAGCGACTTTCCTCTGTCTCCCTCACTGCATCACCTCCACTGATTAGAATAATTCTGGAGACTCAGTAGATGCTCAGTGGCTATCTGGATTCACGATGACAAAGTAAAACCCCATTAGTTCCCAAGAAAATCCTTGCAAAACACCTGGCAGGCCCCTAGCTACTATTACTAGAACCTCTGCAAGGAACCTCTTAGTTGTTATAATAATCTAGTCCTTTCACTTCTCTTTGGTGATGAGGACCAGAGAGGGTGAGCCTATGGCCTCAGATCACACAGCTCTCCAACAGCAGAGCCAAGAGCAAATTCCAACTCCACCTGAGTTGTGGAGGGAAGAGATTGGTCAGGCTGGGTGTGATCTCAGATGTACCACCTGTAAGCTTTGTGACTTCTAGATAACCAGGGTGATCTTCTTCATCTTTCTGGGGAGCTGTCTTCTCGTCGGTAAATCAACAAATCTGCCTGATAACCTAAAGTAATGAGTATAACAAAAAAGTGTGGAACATAGTAAGTATTCAATAGATGCTCATCTCATCTAAGGAAGAGCTCAAAGATGCCCAGAAGGGATGAGAACATGCTTATGACAACAGCAGTAATACTTTGTTGAGATTGACCAAGTCCCAGGTGCGATGACGAGAGATTTTTAAATGCGTTATTTCATTCAGTCCTTACAACATACTCTGAAGTTGGTGCTCATTTTATCCATTCTACAGCTGAGGCTCAGAGAGGTTTTCTAACTTGCCTGAGACCACAAGAGAAACTCTTATTGGTCTGACCCTGGACCCTGGGCTCGTAACCATGATACTGTCTATACTGTTTAAAGAGCAAAGGCTGTTATTTCCTGGGAGATATTTTTAATTTCAAAGACTTGTGAAACACACAGGATGCCACTGGCTTTCCAGCAGGACCAGGCGCTGGGCATTTCCAAAGTCTGATAACAGCCGGCCCTTTGAAATGTCTGCAGGCTGGACCCTTAGCCCTATGCTCCAGGGCCTCGCGGCTCTGAAATCCGGAGTCCAATTTGCTGTAATTTAAGCCCATCTTCACCCTAGATAGGAAACTTTCCTTTGGAAAGTGAAGTCAGAGAGTGTGCGTGTGTGTCTCTGTATAGTCTCTCTTCATCTCTTTTCCTGGGGTCTCTCTCTCTCTCTCTCTCTCTCTCTCTCTCTCTTTCACACACACACACACACACACACACACACACACACACACACACACCAATTCACTGACTTCCCTAGCCAGTGATACTCCAAGTTTGGCCTACGGTCCCTCAGCATCAGCATCACCACGGAATTCCCTGGAAATGCAGAAATTCAGACCCGGCCCCAGACCAATAGAACCGGAACCCCTGGGGGTGGGGCCCAGCCCCCGGGTTCTGGGAGCCCTCCGCTCCGGGTGATCCTTATATAACCCTCACGCCTGAGAACTCCTGCCTTAGCCTGCAAAACACGATCTGTCCTTTCTCCCCACCCCCGTCTCCTACAGGAGCTTAACAGTAAATCACTGCTCCTCTTGGCCTTTAAATGTCAAGGATCCTGAGCTCAGCGAACAAGGACCTCGGCGGAAACGGAGCGGAAGGCTCGGCCTCAGGAGTGTCAGCGCCCCGGCCTTGGCCCGGGTGGCGTGCGCAGCCCACTCAGAACGCACAGCTTCTCGGAAGGGCCCCTCCCCGTCTCTCAGGGATACAGTAAAACCCACGTTGGGAAGGACGATATAAAAAAGAAGAAAAATCCTGGTAGGGAAGCAGCAGCCTCCAGACAGAACAGGCGGGCCTGGGGGAGGGGAGGGGCCGCTGGGAGGGAACCCCGGCCTCGCTGCCTTGCCAGCGCTGGGCCATAAACACCCCTCCGCTCAGCCACCGAGATGGCCTCATTTGGCGCTGCTCACCCACTTCGGTCATATAAAGAGCGATAAAGGGAGACAAGGGCGGAATAACCTCTAAATAAAAGATGAGGTAATTTTGAAGGCACATTAGGATTTTATGTGTATTATGACTTGTGAGTTGTTGAGGGTTTTTTTATTATTATTCAAACCCGGGGCGGGGTTGGGGGGGGGTTGCTCCGCTGCGGGGGGCTGCCACCCTCATAGAGCTCCCAGGCTAGTGATGCGAGTGGTCCAGGGCTGGCTCTGCATCTTGGACGGCTTGGGGAAGGCATGGCGGAGGGAGGGAGGAGGCAGCTTCGTCCCCTGAGCCTGGGTTCTAGTGCACCAGGCACGCGCACGGCACCATGGAAAGGAAGCATCCCGGCCTGGGCCTTCCTCATGGGCCTGCGTCTCCCAGAGCCGGAGGCGAGGGAGGACAGAAGGGGGGGAGGTGAGGAGGACGCCTCCACAAGGCCACAGAGACCGGTCCTGAAAGGACAGGCTGACCACCGGTGGCCCTGCAGCTGGAAAGTCCTACTGCAGGATGAAGAAGGGAGATACCTTACCACTCGGAGAAACATCGACTTGGTTGAATCACAATGTCCCAATGCCACAGACACCTGGAAGAGGACGAGAAGCCCCCTTCCTAAGGGGCCACGAGGATTCCGGGTGGGACAGGGTGGGTGACCCAATGCAGGTTCTTTCACAATTAAGTGATCCGTAGGCCACTCAAGACTCTAGCCTTCCCACAGACCATTTTGCTACCTTTTTCTCACGAACTAAATGGGGGCTGCACCACAAACTCGCGGGGCATAATCATTATCGCCATGGGCAACGTCAGGGCGGCCTGGGTTTCCTGAACACTTACTACGTGTCTGCCCTAAACCGAGCACTTTGCTTCATATCTCCAGCACCCTGCAGGGTAGAAGCTTCACCCACACTTTACAGACATAGAAATCAAGGCTTACAGAGGTGTAGTAACTCACCTGAGGCCCAATAGAGGTGCTGAGAGGGGGTAGACGTGTGTGGCAATGAGCCAGATCTTGTCCCTGCCTGCACGGGAGCTGATAGTCTGGAGAGGGGACGCAGGTGCACACAGAAAGGGGGTGACGAGGGCAAAGGAGGCTTTACGCTTAGGGCTTCGATGAACCTGGGACTTCTGTGAGCACTGGGGGTCTCTGTCCGCCTGGCCTCCTACGGGTGTTACTGGACTTGTTCCCATAGGCACAGGCAGCCACCAGCAAGCTTCAGGCGTCCCCCGTGTCAGCCAGCCTAATGCCCTGAGTCAGTGACAGAAAATAGAGAGGACACCCTAATCCCTTCAAGGACCAAGTAACCCTGTGTTTTTCCAGTCCAGGAAAGGACATCCAGGTGTCCACCCTCTGCCCTGGGAGGTCACAGCTGTGCTGTTTCCAGATTGCCTTGACCGCCTGTCGGTACCCCACCCTCCACCCCACCCTGAAGGGTCCTCACCCTTGCAGAAAGGGGTATGGCAAAACAAACACAAATAATCAAAACAAACAAACAAAACACCCTAGAAAAGAAAGCTATAGGATTACAGAATTGGGGAGACCTGGGATTCCCCTCATCCGGGACTTCTACTCCATCACTGTGACCTTAGGCAAGTAGTTTAAATTTTCTGTACCTCTATTTCTTTGTCTGAAAAATAACTACATTATGGCGTGGTTGTGAGGGATAACTGGTTAATACATGGAAATCTCTTCAGAGAACATCTAGACTCTGGTAGATACTCCATAAACGTTGCCCGTGGCTATTTAAGAATTTATTGATTGAGGACCAGCAAGGGCTGAGATGGTGGGTGATCCCATGGTCCATCCACAGCATCATGCCAGACACACTTCAGGGTGCAGCAGCCCTGGACCAAGGAGTCCCAGGATCTCATCAGGGGTAGGCCCAGCATGGAAGGGCCCTCTCCGTGGGGTTACTGGTATTCGGACTCTTGATCCGGACAGCCCAGGATCGAATCCTGCTTCTTATTTCCTGGCCGTGAAACCTCAGATGACCTGGTTTCCTGTTGGAAGCCTCAGTTTCTTCATCCGTAAAGGGGAGCAGACTGATAGTGCCTGCTTCCTAGAGTTAGTTGCAAAGAGATAACCCATGAAAGGTACATAGTACGGGGCACAGAGCAAATGTTCAAAGATTAGGCTATACTTATTAATAATAACAATGATTATTACTATTATTACAGCAGTCCCCCAGTGGGTGCCTGAAACCACAGATAGAATGGGTATGCTATGTCTTTCTCTGTACATACACACCTGTGATAAAGTTTAAACTAGTCTTGCTCTTTGAGGTCATTGTTATGTAAAATAAGGGGGACTTGAACACAAGCACTATGATACCACAACAGTTGTTCTGGTAACCAAGATGGCTACTAAGTGACTAATGGACCCGGAGCATATATAATGAGGATACACTGGACAAAGGGATGATTCATGCCCCAGGTGGGACAGTAGACAATGGCCTGAGATTTCATCATACTACTCAGAATGGTGCACACTTCAAAATGTATGGGTTGTTTATTTCTGGAATTTGACTGCAGGTTACTGATAGAGCAGAAAACAAAACCACAGACAGGGGTAGGGACTACTATAATATTATTATATGACCTATAATTTTCAACACAGCTTAGATGACACCTCTTCTAGGCAGCCTTCCAAGCTCTCTTATGCTAAAAGGACTAATTTCTATTTATTTCAACCTCTGTCTTGGGGAGTTTATTGCTATTTGACTCAAATTATTTATTCTTCTATTTGATCCATCAATGGTCTGTAGGCTTCTTGCAAGCAAGAAAGCACTTTGCCTGTTTGTAACACGTTCTTACCAATTTCTGGCAAGTGCTAAGTACCCAGTAAGGTTTGCTGAACAAATAAACGAATGAATGAATGGACGGCCAACAACACAAAATGGAGAAAAGAAAGCCTCTTCAACAAATGGTGTTGGGAAAACTGGAAAGCCACATGCAAAAGAATGAAACTCGACTACAGCCTGTCCCCGTGTACTAAAATTAATTCAAAATGGATCAAAGACCTAAATATAAGATCTGAAACAATAAAGTACATAGAAGAAGACATAGGTACTCAACTCATGGACCTGGGTTTTAAAGAACATTTTATGAACTTGACTCCAATGGCAAGAGAAGTGAAGGCAAAGATAAATGAATGGGACTACATCAGAATAAAAAGTTTTTGCTCAGCAAGAGAAACTGATATCAAAATAAACAGAAAGCCAACTAAATGGGAACTGATATTTTCAAACAATAGCTCAGATAAGGGCCTAATATCCAAAATTTACAAAGAACTCATAAAACTCAACAACAAACAAACAAACAATCCAATAAAAAAATGGGAAGAAGACATGAACAGACACTTCTCCCAGGAAGAAATACAAATGGCCAACAGATATATGAAAAGATGCTCAGCTTCATTAGTTATTAGAGAAATGCAAATCAAAACTACAATGAGATACCACCTCACCCCTGTTAGATTAGCTATTATCAACAAGACGGACAATAGCAAATGTTGGAGAGGCTGTGGAGAAAAAGGAACCCTCATACACTGTTGGTGGGACTGTAAAGTAGTACAACCATTATGGAGGAAAGTATGGTGGTTCCTCAAAAAACTGCAAATAGAACTACCTTATGACCCAGCAATCCCTCTACTGGGTATATACCCCAAAACCTCAGAATCATTGATACGTAAAGACACATGTAGCCCCATGTTCATTGCAGCACTGTTCACAGTGGCCAAGACATGGAAACAACCAAAAAGCCCTTCAATAGAAGACTGGATAAAGAAGATGTGGCACATATACACTATGGAATACTACTCAGCCATAAGAAATGATGACATCAGATCATTTACAGCAAAATGGTGGGATCTTGATAACATTATACGGAGTGAAATAAGTAAATCAGAAAAAAACAAGAACTACATGATTCCATACATTGGTGGAACATAAAAACGAGACTAAGAGACATGGACAAGAGAGTGGTGGTTACCAGGGGTGGGGGGAGGGAGGACGCAGGAGGGAGGGAGGGAGAGTTAGGGGGAGGGGGAGGGGCACAGAGAAAAATAGACAGAGGATGACGGAGGACAATCTGACTCTGGGTGAGGGGTATGCAACATAATTTAATGACAAAATAACCTAGACATGTTTTCTTTGAATATATGTACCCTGAATTATTAATGTCATCCCATTAACATCAATAAAAATTTATTAAAAAAAAAAAAAAAAAAAGAATGAATGGACGGATGATTGAGTGAATGAGGCATTTAGGCTATACCTAGGAGAGATAGGATAAAGCAGGTATGAATTGGAGAAAGATAAGAGTAAAGGGACACAAGAGAATAGGTGTGAAGGGGGAATTATTTCACCTTTAGCTAACACTTTGTGCCGAAAAATTCTCTAAAGGCTTTATGTATCGTAAATAATTGACCCCTCCCAAGAACCCTGAGAGATAGTCACTATTGTCACCCTCATTTCGCAGATGGGGAAACCTTCCTTCTGATCTGACAAGTTTAAACCAATGCTCACAAATAATTAATAATGATTCGATGAGTATTTCAGGACAGGAGAAGACAAGGGGGCGTGAGGGGGAAAGGCATGGGAGAGCGGGGCTGCCGGGAGTCATCAGCTGAGCACTGCCATTCCGGGAGGGCGTGGCCTCCCTCCGACTTGGAGAGTCCCTGCCTGGTGGTATTGCGGACAGCCTCCTGACCGTGCCCACATGCCCCCCCATGTTGTGGCAGTCACAGCAGACATGGCCTCTGCCTCCAGGAACATCGTCTTTGACTGACTCGTTAACACGTAGGAAGATGGCAACTGAAAGCCAGCGAGGGTTCTTGTCCAAGTCCCCAGAGCCCAACACTTGTCCCTGGCGGCCCAGCACTGGCAACAGTTACTAATGAGTGTCCACTAATTGAATGAGTAAGTGATTCAGAAAAAGTCAGGACAGAAGGAAGAATCTGAATACAATTAGTGAAAAGAATGACTCATAGGTAGGGTGACCAGATGCCCCGGTGTGCCAGGGACAGTCCTAGTGTGTGTCTTGTTGTCCTTCTATGATTATGAATCACACCTCCCTTTCATTCCCAAAAGTGTCCCGAGTTACGTGATCTATGAGGTGGTCCTCTAATTTAGAGCATATTTTGTAAAGAAACGCAGCTTCATGATTCTTCAGATAATAACCACAGATACCGGTAAACAGCAGTTGTTTCGGGAGAGCTGGAGAGAGGTGTGCCCACGGCAGCTCAGGGGGAGGGTGCGGTGTGTGCACCAGATTCTGATCTTCAGCTGTGACCTTCCAGAGATCCCGGGAAGGATTGTGATTCCGGTAACAGCTCATCGGAAGCAAATTCATACAGGTAGATGGAAACCCTCGGTCTGCCCCTATGGGCATTATAGCTTATAAAAGTCAAATCATTCATTTAACTTGCCTGAGCTGAAAACTTCATTGTTTTAAAAACACGGTGATAATACCTGTTTCGCCTTCTAGCCAAGCTGTTGTGACTATCCAATAATGAGTTTATGGGTACGCCTTCTGAGCTATGAGGTGCTAAGCCAGAGCAAGGCACGATTAGTTACCGTGAGTTAGTGAGATGCCCTCCGTGAGTCCTCACTATCGAATTATATCAGTGTTTGCAAACACAGCTCGTGCGGACAGCCATGCCCCTCCCCTGCTGTGTTTCTGTGACACACCTGAGAACTAGATCGCGCTCCCTTTTGTTTGCTCTGCCAACATCAAATCCTTGGTCTCCCCTATTCCACGGTGACTTCCTTCAGGATGGGGACCTTATCCTGCCCCCTTCTTGAGCACAGGGCAAAGCTTGCTACTTGGCACCTTATAGATGCTCCATACTTTTTACTGCTAAAACAAAAGAAATCCCAGGTCCCATGCCACCTCTGGGAAGCATGCCTCATCTTTTCCTGGGAGAGCCACTCACCAGGGCCTCTGACCAATCCTAGCTCCTCCTCTGCGTTCTTTATCAAACGGGGCTGCAATTTAAGTTCACACCCCCCGGATGCTGCTCCTCCCGAATGGGCTAGTTTCTCTCTGCTTCCAATGCCGGACATCCTTTCCAACAAGGTGCTCAGGAACGGTTGTTGAGTGAATGGTGTTTGCATCTCTCTAGTCTGGTATGTTTCTGCACATGCTGTTCCCTGTTGCGGCACCCTCGTCCCTCTCTCCCTCATCCCAGTATTTCCCGTCACCCTTCAGATCCCAGTCAGAAGTGGTCAGATACATGAATCAAGGTGATGGAAGGACACTTGAGTGGAAATGTCCAGGAACCACTTAAGATCAGGGTAGGCATTCCACTGGCTCCACCAAAATCATTCTCGTGACCGCCTGTGGTCAAGTGCTTCCAACAGATTGGGCCCTGAGGTTAGTGCTTTTATAAATAGATCAACTCATTTAATCCTCCCAACAACACATCGAGGAAAGATTCTTATTTTGCAGGTGGGAGGTGTCAAGCACACCTTTCCTATCTAAATTACAGGAGGGAAACACTCAACAATGATTTTCCTAACCCCATTGCCCCACAAGTCCTAGAAAACTGTGCATGATGGAGAGGAGGTGACCATTTGGAAATGGGTGGGAGTGCGTTTTAAAGATTCGAAGGCATGTTCTTTCGGGATGACTGACTTTCCCTGTCCTGGTGCTGTTTCTTGCGTAGGTGAGGGTGGAGGAGGGGGGATAGCAGGACCCTCCTGTAGGTGAGGGTGGAGGCGGGAGAGCAGGACCCTCCTGTAGGTGAGGGTGGAGGCGGGAGAGCAGGACCCTCCTGTAGGTGAGGGTGGAGGCGGGAGAGCAGGACCCTCCTGTAGGTGAGGGTGGAGGCGGGAGAGCAGGACCCTACTGTAGGTGAGGGTGGAGGCGGGAGAGCAGGACCCTCCTGTAGGTGAGGGTGGAGGAGGGAGAGCAGGACCCTCCTGTAGGTGAGGGTGGAGGAGGGGGAGAGCAGGACCCTCTTGTAGGTGAGGGTGGAGGAGGAGGGAGAGCAGGACCCTCCTGTAGGTGAGGGTGGAGGGGGGAGAGCAGGACCCTCCTGTAGGTGAGGGTGGAGGCGGGAGAGCAGGACCCTCCTGTAGGTGAGGGTGGAGGAGGAGGGAGAGCAGGACCCTCCTGTAGGTGAGGGTGGAGGAGGAGGGAGAGCAGGACCCTCCTGTAGGTGAGGGTGGAGGCGGGAGAGCAGGACCCTCCTGTAGGTGAGGGTGGAGGAGGAGGGAGAGCAGGACCCTCCTGTAGGTGAGGGTGGAGGAGGAGGGAGAGCAGGACCCTCCTGTAGGTGAGGGTGGAGGAGGAGGGAGAGCAGGACCCTCCTGTAGGTGAGGGTGGAGGAGGGGGGAGCAGGACCCTCCTGTAGGTGAGGGTGGAGGCGGGAGAGCAGGACCCTCCTGTAGGTGAGGGTGGAGGCGGGAGAGCAGGACCCTCCTGTAGGTGAGGGTGGAGGCGGGAGAGCAGGACCCTCCTGTAGGTGAGGGTGGAGGAGGGAGAGCAGGACCCTCCTGTAGGTGAGGGTGGAGGAGGAGGGAGAGCAGGACCCTCCTGTAGGTGAGGGTGGAGGAGGAGGGAGAGCAGGACCCTCCTGTAGGTGAGCGTGGAGGGGGGAGAGCAGGACCCTCCTGTAGGTGAGCGTGGAGGGGGGAGAGCAGGACCCTCCTGTAGGTGAGGGTGGAGGAGGAGGGAGAGCAGGACCCTCCTATAGGTGAGCGTGGAGGGGGGAGAGCAGGACCCTCCCTGTCCTGGTGCTGTTTCTTGCGTAGGTGAGCGTGGAGGAGGGGAAGCAGGACCCTCCTGCAGGTGAGCGTGGAGGAGGGGGAGAGCAGGACCCTCGCTGTCCTGGTGCTGTTTCTTGCGTAGGTGAGCGTGGAGGAGAAGGAGAGCAGAGGGACTGCATTTTGTTTCCCTGCTTTCTCCCACGCCGTGTTCCTGCAATTCTGGGACCAGGGTGGGAAGAGCCCCCATTGGGCCCGGCCCCAGGGAAGTCACTTCTCTTAGTGCCTGAGTTTACTCATCTACAACAGGTGGATAAAGAGTTCCTCGCTCTAGGAGTTCCAAGAGTTAACTAACACTTGTTAAGGGAACTATGAGAGTCAGCACCTAGGAGTGTTGGTCGAAAGCAAAATTGGTTCAGGATGAGGAATTCAGTGCAGGGTGGGGGGCATTCCTGGGCCATACTTTCCTCCAAAAAAGCCATAGTGACCTTTCACTGTCCCCTAAACCTGGCATTCTCGCAACACGTGGCTGCCCGTGTCATTGCCCTGCCTGGAATTCCCTCTTTCTCTTCTCCATGTGATTGAACCCTTCAGGGACACTGCAGGTCCCATTCGCTCTGCAGTCTTTTCTAACCATTCATTCATTCATCCATTCGCTCATTTCTTAACAAGGCTTTGTTGAAAGCCAACTGTACCAGCCACTGGGGACACTGTAAGCTAAATATTCCTGTCCTCATGTACCAGGAGAGGAAACTGTGGTTCAGACAGGCTATACAAGTCATCCAAGGTCACACATCAAGTTAGTGACCACATCTGGATTGAACCCCGCAGTTCCCATGGTCCAAAACCCAGAGCGTTGCCTCTACTTTGTGTCACCTCCTGCCACAAACCAAGCTATGTGGTCCAACGAGAAAAGACTTCTGACTCACCTGATTAAAATTCAGGTGACTAGCTATGACATATGGGTTGCCCTTGAAATTCCTCTCATAACTAGGTCTCTGTCAGTAGGTGACTCGGGTTGGAGCAAGAGTAAGGGAAAGCACTTTATTTTAAGAAAAGAAAAAAAAAAAAAACTATGCTTGTTCTGCAAGCACTACTTCATAAGTTGCCTGGCCCACCCTCCTTCTGATCAGACTGTCATGGCCAAGTTCTTGTCAAGTAAAAACTCAGATACCCCACCCACAGCTTTCTCATTTTTGATATGAGGGAGGAAAACACAGGAGCATATATAGGAATGTGGGCATGGAAAAGACCCAGGAGAAATCACTGCCCTGCCTCTTACTGGCTGTAAGACCTTGGACAAGTCAGTAAACTTCCTGGGACTCAATTTCCTCATCTGTGAAATGACAACCCCCCTCTCCCAGGGCTGCTGTGAGGACTAATAAGCTACTGTGTATATAACCTCATCCCTGACATATACTAGGGCTGCATAAGCTCACTGGCTTCCCTCTCTAAGACAGAGACATTTGCACAGCTGCATACCAATATGTCAAAAAGTCGCACTGAGTAGCCAGCCCCAGAGTCTTCCTGTAGGCAGTGTCCTCCAGAAAGACATACATGGCTCACTGTCCATGTACCTTAACTCCCTTCAGTTCTGAGATTTGGCTCTGGCACCTTCGTCATAGGAGTATTGGGTTATAGGTGGCTTTGCTAAGGGGCTATGGTATTCTGCGTGTGGATTAGCACTGACTTCCTTTCCCCTCAGTGGCGTTTGGGGGTCCGTTGCCACCATTTAGAAAACCATCAAGTCAGTTAATCATTGCACCAATCATATGGGACTTGGGCTAACGCAGGGGCAGAGGGCAAAGGTCAGCACACGAGATGAACTCAGTTTTCCCAGATTCATAAGGAGCTCTCGAACAAGAAGCTGCAAATGGGGGACACTTGGCCAAGGAGAGGCTTGGGTTGGCACCTTTCTGAAAATTAAATTTTATATTATAATAAAATGTCTGGCTTCTTTTGACACACTGGAAAGTCTAGCATGTTGGGACCTGTGTTCTGATGTGGCAGCAATCAGCTGCAGCTGAGGGACTTGGCTGTCCCCTTCTCACTGGTCACACCCCTCACACATATTATGTCAGAATGTAAACTATCTCCACTCACTCGCATTACTTGTCTAGGCCCGGTAGGCATTTGAGTTTCTAGCCTGAACTGAGAAATCTGCAGGGTTTAGCACATGATTTTCCTTCCACCTGAAAAGCTCTTACCAACAGGACACTCTTTCTCTGCTTCACTGGCTCCTACTCAGGACTCCTACTCATCCTTCAAAACAAACTCCATTATCATCTCCTCTAAGAAATCTTTTCAGATTCTTATCTCTTCATTCTTCCCCGACTGGGTCCCTGAGTATTTCAGTTAGATGCTGCTGCGTCACAAGTGGCCTCAAAGCTTCAGTGACTCAAGTCACTGAATAATAAACACTGACTGTGTCACAGTTTCTGGGGGGTCAGGAATTGAGAAGCAGTTTGCCTGTGTGGTTCTAGTTCCGGGTCCCCCACAAGAATGCAGTTGTCTGAAGGCTTGACCGGGCGTGAGCAGCTACTGAGCAGATGGATCGCTCACACGATAGGCGAATGGCACTGGCCACTGACAGGAGGTATCCGCCCCTCACCTAATGAACTTTCTGTAGGGCTGCTTGAGTGTCCTCATAACACGGCAGCTGGCTTTCTCCCAGTGATCCAAAAAAAAAAGGCAGACGCCCCAAAGTCCTTCCTGACCTAGCC
This sequence comes from Saccopteryx leptura, assembly GCF_036850995.1. Classification (NCBI taxonomy): domain Eukaryota; kingdom Metazoa; phylum Chordata; class Mammalia; order Chiroptera; family Emballonuridae; genus Saccopteryx; species Saccopteryx leptura. The sequence goes on from NC_089505.1 coordinate 361,423,102, forward strand.
TGGTACATCGCACACCAGGATAACGGCAATATCCTTTTTGCTACGCAGGTCAGCTCCGGTCCGCGTGAGAGGGGGCTGACTACACAGGGCATGAAATAGGAGGAAGCGAGGGTCCCTGGGGCCGTGGTGGACACCAGCCCCCACACTGAGTCCCCATCATGTGTCACGGCACTTTTCATGCTAGTTAAAGTTACTGCCTTACTCACCACTCACAGTAGGACTATGACTTGTTAAAGGCTTGTTGATTTCACTTTGCTGTTCTAGTAACTGCTCAATAAAAGTACGGAATGTCACTCTCTTTTTTCAAGACTCTCCCATGTCTCTCTGTTTTACTCAGAGTAAAAGCCAAAGTTCCTCCAATGGTCTGCAGGTCCTTCTCAGCTGGGCCCCCGTCACCTTTCTGACTTCCTCTGTATTTTCCTTCCTTCGCTAACTCTGTTCCACCCACTGTGACCTGTTATTCCAAACCTGTCAGGCAAGCGTCTCTCTTAGATCCTTCAATTGGCTGTCCCCTTCTCTTGGAATACCTTTCCCCAGATATCACCCCCAAATTCACCCCGTCACCTACTTCAAATATTGTTCAAACATCATGTGCAAAGAAAGACCTCCTCTAAATGGACCCACCCACAAGCATAACCATCTTTACTTTTTTCATATAGTACTTATCACAGTGGAATTTGCTTGTGTGTGTTTATTGCTGGGCATCTGTCTCCCCACTCAGGAACATAATCTCCTGGAGGGTAAGTGTCTTTGTCTTGCTGACTGGTAAAGATCTAGCACAGGGGGTCCCCAAACTTTTTACACAGGGGGCCAGTTCACTGTCCCTCAGACTGCTGGAGGGCCGGACTATAAAAAAAACTATGAACAAATCCCTATGCACACTGCACATATCTTATTTTAAAGTAAAAAAAAAAAGGGGGGGGGGAACAAATACAGTATTTAAAATAAAGAACAAGTAAATTTAAATCAACAAACTGACCAGTATTTCAATGGGAACTATGGGCCTGCTTTTGGCTAGTGAGATGGTCAATGTCCAGTTCCATATTTGTCACTGCTAGCCGTAACAAGTGATATGACATGCTTCCGGAGCCATGAAGCGTGCGTCCCGCGTCACCGGAAGTAGTACTGTACGTGAGCGACGCCGCACTTTGCGGTGCCACCACATACAGTACTCCAGGAGCACAGGGTGTGGATGCATCCTGTGCTCCTCTCACTGACCACCAATGAAAGAGGTGCCCCTTCGGAAGTGCAGCAGGGGCGGATAAATGGCCTCAGGGGGCCGCATGTGGCCCGTGGGCCGTAGTTTGGAGACCCCTGATCTAGCACCTAGAACAGAGTCGATGCTCACAAAACAATTGTTTACATAAATGAGTAAATGAGCCAATTAATTTACTGACATACCCAGAACTTGATGTCAGAAAAACGGCCATATTATTTTAAATCATCAGTTAAGAAAATTCAAGATTCTCTTTAGATTAATAGAGAAGGTTCTAGAAGATACCCAAAGGCAAAGAACCCATGAACATGAGTTCAGGACACACGATGAGATCCTGTAAGCCAAGGGCCAGAGCCTGCGTTCGGCATGCATTCAGTGGGCACCCACCCAGAATTAGTTCCTTTTGCCTCCTTCACCTGTCACTTCCAGAACAGAAGGGGACTTCCCACTGCCCAGCTGCAGGCATCTCCGTCATTCGGTGCCCTGCGATGGGCCGGTGCCTGAATGCATAGATGAGGACAGCCCGAGTCAACCCCCCACTCCCCTGCTTGTCGGCAATGGAGATTCAGGCTCAAGCCTCTCCAGGCCTCGGCTGTAAAATGGGAGCTGAAATCGATGCTTTTTCCCGCTTTTGTGCTGAGGACCCAACGTGATCATGTGTGCCACCAAGCACAGTGGCCAGCACAGTGATAAGAAGCATTTCATAAATGCGAACGGTTATCCTTCTCTGGTACTTACCCTGCGAGGCAGCAATAGAATATATTAAAAATGTCAAAAGGATAAATTTAATAAACAGTGCTTTTAATGTCCACATTAGTATGGATTAAAGGATTATATCTCCTCTAATTCTTGCTGTCTGGGTAACATGCCATCCAGGAGACCTCGTATATAAATCACTGCTTCTACCTTTCATTTGAGAAGGGAGAAAAAAAAAATCAATGTCGTTTTCTTTTCCTCTCTTATCCTTTGCTTTATTTATATGCCCAAATAAGGTTACTGCACAAAACACAATTGTGTGATCTATAAATAATGAACAGCCCTTAAGAGCAGTTCGTGTCAGTGCTGAAAGGCTCTAAATAGATTTCTTTTGCTCGAATCTTTTCTGCCCCAGATCTGACCCTAAACGTAAATGCAGGCAGCCTGGCCGGCATATAAAAAGCCCGATTGACCCGCTGACCTAGTTTGCAGAGACGGCGGCGACACGCGGAACCACCTTAGCCGCAGCCACAGAGGAATATTTTGGCCACACAAGCCAGAAGCTGCTCACTTACTGGCTGTAATTAGTCCTTGAGTCCCCACCTTAGACGGACCCTGGGCCCTGGACTCGGGGTGCCCACACCCACCTCTGTCTAGGGCTGGCTTGAGTCTCCTAGCTGTTACCAGCAAAGAGTAACTAACGAAGGCCCTTCCGCTGTTCCTAAGAGAAGTGGCCGATGGCAGGGAGGTTCGTGAGAAAGGCCTCCTGCATGGAGCGCCTCTTTCTAGCAACAGAGCGGATCTTTGCACGTGGTACGTGTTTGTCTGTTTCTGTTCCTTTCCTCTGCCTCACTGTTCCCGCGGAGCAGGACAGAAAGGCAGAGTAATGCACTGGGCACGGCTGTCCCCCACCAGGGTGGGGACTGAAGTCGTGTGGGGTGTGGGCAGCACCCTGAAAATCACCCAGAAAATAACCTTTTGTGCAGACAACCTCATCTTCCGGAAGTTGATGGTCAGGTGATGCCAGCCTCTCCCGCATCACTCCCACTGGAACCCAGAGTCCCAAGGTCACTAAAAATATCGTAGTCTTAGTTCTGACACTTCCCAGGTGACAAAGAGCTATCCCGTGTTGTTATTTCATTTGATCACAAGACCACTCGGTCAAGTACATGTGTCAGCCCCATTTTACAGATGAGAACACTGATGTTGCAAGGCCAAGTAGCTTGCCCAAGGCCATGTGGTTAGTAACTAGCAGATTCTTGAGTTTAAACCATGTCTCTTCATTCCGGTCCCTGCAGTAGGCATGGTGGTTACGTGTGTAGGCCCTGGAGCTGGCTAGCCTGGGATCACATCTGAGCTCTGTCCTTCAGCTACCTCACCGGTACAAGGGGCATGACGCCAGTAGTGCCCATCTCATGGGGCAGTTGTGGAAATTAAGGAAGGTACTCGATACATGTGGCTGGAACGTAGCAAGTGCTCGTGAAGACTTCAGACTGTGACCACCATCTACGTCCACTGAGGCACAGATGGCACCTTGCCCCCCTCCTTCTAATAATAAAACCAGTTTTCCAGTCTCCCAGGCAACAAGGCATAGATATAAACTAAATTTTCCCAAAGAGATGTCAATGAAAATCGCATCTCCTTCAGGAAACGTCCTTATGGGCAAGGGAGAGAGAGCAGGAGGAAGAAAGGAAGGAAGGAAAGGAGGTAAAAAGGGCAAGTTGTTGCTAAGGTAATAGTAGCATTATAATACTATAATAATCATAATAATTTGTTGGCAGCAACCTCACTTCACAATCTTTATGTCCATTCAGCATTTCATTTCCTCTTTGCTGTAACCCCGTAAGGTAAGTAACAGAGCCCCCTATTTGACAGGTGAGGACCCCTAGGGTGGCAGCCAGCATTCCCTAGCTACTTGGAGGTATTACTTAGTTTGACACTCAGGTCTTTCTGACTCTCTTTAAAAGAACGGCTACCATTGGTATTGACCTGGCTGTTTGCAACCTGACCTGTGGTGGCACAGTGGATGAAGTGACAACCTGGAATGCTGAGGCCGCTGGTTCGAGACCCTGGGCTTGACTGGTCAAGGCACACATGAGAAGCAAGTTGATGCTTCCCCATTCCTATTCCCCAGCCTTTCTCTCTTTCTCTCTCTCTCTCTAAATCAATAAATAAAATCTTTTTAAAAATTAAATCTGTCTATCTGTATCTGAGAGGGTTCAAAAAGGTTAGTTAAGTCCAATAATCTAGTCAATTGTTAATTCCTTAAACGTTTCCCCTGCCTTAAAATGATGACAGGTTCACTAAGCCATGAGATGGTACCCACTCATTAATGCGTGCAAAATTGCCATGCAATTTCTATAGAATTAAATTACATAGTGAATGAATAAGCAAATAATTCATCAAGACTAATGCTCCTTCCATGAATGCCAAAGTCAGCTTTGGTCCATGTACTTATCAAATGCTGATTTTTAAAACTCACAATGAAATAATAAATAAATAATTGACTCAAAAGTTTAATTTGGTATTCTGGCTCAATTGGGAAAATGTGCACAGTACCAGGTACCACCTTGGTTTCCAAAGAAGGTGACACTCAGAACTAGGAGCCCATCCATCATTCAGCTTAGTGATTACCTGCTAAGACTATCTGGCTAAAGTACACACAGGTATAGACTCAGTCACATACACACACACACAGAGGCAAGCATAGCAGTTATGCTATTTGATAGGAACCATATGCACGGGAAGTAAAAATAATTCAAGCAAATTTGGTATTCTGCAGGATCTGTCCGGTCCTGAGCACCGGTAGATCGAACTAAGGAATAGGGTCTCCTCCTGCTCTCAAGTTCTCAAAGTGCGGGCCCTCGACCGGCAGCCGCGGCACCTGGGAACTAGTTCACAGTGTGAATCTCAGGCTCCACCCCTGACCTTTTGACTCAGAAACTCTGGGGGTGGTGGGACGATCCCTCCAGGTGATTCTGACACAGCTAAAGTTAGAACCGCTATTCTAGATGTATAGTCTAGAATGTATGAATTACCAAAAGAACTTGGGGTTTTCCCTTATGGAGAGACCCAACTTTGAACCAGTGGTATGAACTTAGGCCAGTGACTTAACTTTCCCGAGCTTCACTTTTATCACTTATTTTAAAACAATAAAAAGATTATAAAATGAATGCTACCGTCTTCCTAAGATTGCTGGTGGGTTCACTGAGATGACAGGGAGCGCTAGCCCAGGGAACAGTCCACTAAGGACCCCTCCCTTCTACGGAATTGTCTGATGTCAGTTCAGCATCATCCCCCTCCCAAAGAAGCAGGGCTGGTTTCCCAGAATGCCATTCCCATCTAGATTCCCAGTGAGAGACTGGGTAGCCAATGAGAGACTTCCTGGTGAAAGCTGGCCAATGAGAGGACTGTCCAGTGATATTTGGCCAATGAGAGGACTGTCCAGCGAGAGCTGCCCAATGAGAGGATTTCCCAGGGGAGAGTTGGCCAATTAGAGGTCTAGGTTAGATCTGGAAGACACAGGGGAGAAGGGACTGTTTGCTTTGGAGGCAGCAGCCTCCGGGCCTCCGACCTTCATAGCGGTTTCCCAGAGAGTTCCTGAGAATCATCCCCTTTTCCGCCATAGTCTGACTTTGGGTGGGAACTTCCCAGCCATTCTTGCAGATTAGAGCTCACGAGACCGTGTTTGGCACTCAGGCTGAGAACAGCCAGGGTCGCGCCCCTGATCTTTCCGCCTCCAGCTATTCAATAATCGCAGATGCCCCTAATTCCTCTTAGCAAAAACCCTTATTCCCTGGAATCTACAGGGTGGCTTTTGTTCTCCCAACCAAACCCTTACTTAGACACATCTAGGTATCTATCCCCCTTACCCAGGAAAATCTTTTTCCCCTTAATCAGCAGAAGGACTTCAGTTCCTCCAGAGTTGGCCCTCCTGCTTATCTAAAGGCACAGCTCCCCGCATATGGACTACTTTTCCTCAAGGTCATGTAACACTCCTGTGTCTGACCTATTCTTGGTATTTGAAATAACTGCTTTAAGAGCTGCACTTCTGAGTGTGATTTTGCTTGTTGCAAGCCCCCGGCCCCCGTGGAAACCAATCATCACTCTTTATGCAAATTCATGGGGAAACATGATTCAATTAACAGAAACTTGCTTAACAGTCATCATGCATTGCCTTGTTTTTTATTTGACTTCTAATGTTTTTATATAGCATATAAGCCATTTTTTCCCTCCCCTCTTCCAGAAAATGATTCTAAATATAAAAGACAAGATAATGATGAAACTTCCAATAAGTAAAGCGTTTACAGCACTTCAAAGCCCTGTGCGATTTTTCTCTCTGGTCAACAGATATTCTTAGACTCACATAGAGGAAGAGACATGTTATGCGCACAGAGAAGTCAGGCATGTTCCACTGAGTCACACAGATTGTTAGAGGAAGAATGATCACTAGGACTTTAGCTCCCCAAATGTTCCAACAAAGCCCAGGTCCTTGTTGGGTGGAAACAAGTCTGTGATTAGATGCTAACTAAATTCTCTTAGTAATAAATTCTTTATTAGCAGAATTAGCTCAGAACTACAAAAGTGATTTTTCTCTCTTTCTTTCTCTCTCCCCCTCCCCCCGCCCCATGCTCTCTTTCTCTAAGAAGAGACTTTTTGGAATTTTACTCAGGAATTTGAGTTCTTTGGCTCAAAGGTTTTTCCCAGAACATGGGCAGGCTTCCAGACTTCTGTTTTATGGTGAATATTTCTACTGTTTTGGACTTCTCGGTTGTCCAAGGCCATGGCTAACCAACCCAGCTGTGGTAGGAATGTTGTTACACTAAGTCACTCAAGTTCTGCAGGGCAGAATTTTCCTCAAAACCAGTTCACAGAGGTGGTATCAATAAGGATATGAAGGAGGGGAATGTCCTAACCAAGACGTTGGTCCCACTGATTTTCAAGTTGGGTAAAGAAAATATTACTGGAGGCGAAAATGGAAGTTTATTTTGGGAAATGACCACTGGCCAGAGGAGTGAGAGTCCAGGATGACGACGGCTCTCTACAAAGGACACTCAGTATCCACTCATTCTCCACACATCTTGTCACTGACACTAACACTTTTTACAATGTCTCTCCACCTGTGATGAAAGCCACACAACAAGGGAAGAACCACCAAGGCCCAGGTTGGTGGCCAACACCTTCAGGCCAGCCTGTGCTCTGTCCTACCCCCATTCATTGCACTTACCAGTTTGTATTCTCATAGTTTCTACTTGGGTCTTTCTCCCTTTTACATTGTGTCTCCGGGGTTAAAAAAAAATGTATCTCATTCATCCTGTGCCACCACTACCAAACATTTTGTTTGATATAGATGCCAGCACACACATAGTTTCTGAATAAATGGGAGAATTATATTGGTGGTGTTGTACAAGTAGTCTCCGGGTTATGAACGAGAAAGTTTCCATAGGCTTTTTCTTTTTTTCTTTTTATCAATTTTAGCAAGAGGGGAAGGAAGAGAGAGAGAGAGACAGACAGACAGACAGACAGACAGGAACATAGATCTGTTCCTGTATGTGCCTTAACCCAGGATTGAACCAGCAACCTCCGCATTTCAAGATGATGCTCTAACCAACTGATGCTATCTGGCCAGGGCCAAGTTCTGTAGGCTTGTTCTTAAGTTGAATTCATATGTAAGTTGGAACAGGTACAATTACCTATTAAATTCCTATTAAATGTAACATAGACAGATGTGTGTCTTAACATAGTGCTTATTTTTACCTTCCTGTGCATATAAATACTTAAACGTTTTCAAATACAAGCTTAAAGAATGCTGGATGATGCAGATGGTGGACTTGTTGGAGGGGACGGGACTGGTGTCAGAGTCCGGGTCTGATTCTGCTGCTGGAGTCCGTTCCCTGAAGTAGGCGTCACGGGAGGTTTGCACAGAGCCTTGCATCTCGTCACAGACGGCCCTGCAGCATCTCAGGCCTTCGGTAACTGGACGGTAAACTTCGGTGACCCTCTCTGTGCTGGGATCTTGCTCCTCTAACTTTGCCATTCCTGCTTCAATCAGAAGAAAAGCATCAGCGAACTCTTTTGTAGAAAACTTTTATGGTTTGGAGGTTTCTAGGTCCCTGTTTTCTCCCCTAAATGCTGTCATCTGCTGCTCTAGTTCCATAAGGTCTTCATCGCTTAGTTCTTCGCCATGGGAGCCGAGTGACTCTATGATACCACATTCACTGATGTCCAACTGCAGTTGATTACCAATAACTCTTATGGCAGTCCATTCATAAGTATGAGTTGTATTAAGTCAAATGTTTGTAACTCAGGAACTTACATGAAGCAACATACAGGAAAGGAGACAAATGAATGAGGCTTCATGATCTGGTGCTCTCGAGAAATGCAAACCACACAGCAATCAGATCGGCTGGCCTCTAAGGGGGAAGAGGCGAGGCCAGATGGAACAGTCCGAGGGAAGGAATCAGAACGTATACAGGCACACTTGGGAGACATTGAGAGTTCGGTTCCAGACCGCCGCAAAGAAGCAAATATCACAGTAAAGCAAGTCACACACAGTGTTTGGCTTCCCAGAGCATACGAGTCATGCTAACACTATACTGCAGTTTATGAAGCAGGCAATAAATAGCAATGTCTAAAAAATAATGTATATGCCTAATTAAAAAATATTTTATTGCTAAAAAATGCTAACCATCCTCTGAGCCTTCATTGAGTCGCAACCTTTGTGCTGGTGGAAAGGTCTCACCTTCAGTGTATAAAAAAATAACTCAGATCTGCTAAACATTATCACGTGAACGGCAGTCACTGAGGTATGCCTGTAGCACAGAGATCACGCCCGCAACTGTCTCAAAACTGTGCCCACGCCCAGGCAGGTTATTTCTTTCTCCTGGCCCTTCCCCCACAGGGATGAGTGATAAAATTCTTTCAAAATAAAAATATCCTTTGTATTCCCCTTGAGGCGACGGAGAAGGAGAGACTCTCCCGCCATCCGCGCCCCCCGCGTGTTGAGTGGATCTGTCTAGCACGGGCGTTTGGGAGACCTGGTATGCGTGAGGTGACAGTAACTGATCTCCACTCCATCAACAGTCGTAAGCTCAGCCCTCCTGTGCCTGGCTCAGAAGGTAAAATGGTAAACAAGACCCAGTCTTTGTCCCCAAAGAACCTACTGTCTGAGTCTTAAACGATGAGCTAGGTTTGTTCAAATGCTAGTGATTTCTTCTGGAAAAAAAAAAAAAAGAAGGAGGAGGAGAAGGGGAATGGGAAGGAGAAGGAAAAGAAGAAGAAGAAAAGACGAAGAAGACGATGAAGAAGAAGAAGAAGAAGAAGAAGAAGAAGAAGAAGAAGAAGAAGAAGAAGAAGAAGAAGAAGAAGAAGAAGAAGACTGTTTTCTTCACACCTGAATCAAAACCCACACCAAGACCTGCCCCACTACCCCACTGCTTTCTCACCCAGGAGACCTGTCTGAGTGAAAACCGGAGATCGTGTGAGTGCTCAGAGCAGGGACGAGTCTAGCTTAGTGAGCCCGGGCTTCATGGTTTCCCACTCAAACCTCGTGCTGCCCATCAGCTCTGTGGGCTGAGCCCTCAGGGCCACTCCTGGGTCACCATGTTTTGGGGGATTCCGGAGCTATGGAATAAAAAAACAAGAAGCAAATTTTAACAGATTCTTCGTACTTGACTTGAATTAAAGCCAATCCCTTGCTGTGCTCACTCAGGTGGAGCACAATTTGTTTTTCCATTAACGCCACGTGTTACTTCTTTACTCATCCCAAGTCCAAAGGTGACGTGTATTTTTTCAGAGGGAATGTTATCAAATGAAGCGTGCCCCTCTCAAGGCGAACGTGCTTTTATTACATGCGCACTGTGTAGAACCCCCAAACAAATCCACATGTGCTTTTATTTTTAATTTTTTAATTGTTGGCTGGTTTAAAATATTCCGAGAACCAAACCAACGCGTCCCTTGCGGAACACTGGAGAAAGGCTGTTGGACTGGGTCCCATTGCTCGCCAGTGGATAGCTGAACAACATACCTCACTAGGAACATAATTCAAGAAGAGTGGCTCTCGCCCTGGCTGGTTGGCTCAGTGGTAGAGTGTCAGCCTGGCATGCAGAAGTCCCGGGTTCGATTCCCGGCCAGGGCACACAGGAGAGGCACCCATCTGCTTCTCCACCCCTCCCCCTCTCCTTCCTCTCTGTCTCTCTCTTCCCCTCCCGCAGCCGAAGCTCCATTTGGAGCAAAAGATGGCCTGGGCGCTGAGGATGGCTCCTTGGCCTCTGCCCCAGGCGCTAGAGTGGCTCTGGTCGCGACAGAGCAACACCCCGGATGGGCAGAGCATCGCCCCCTGGTGGCGTGCTGGGTGGATCCCAGTCGGGCGCATGCGGGAGTCTGTCTGACTGCCTCCCCGTTTCCAGCTTCAGAAAAATACAAAAAAAAAAAAAAAAAAGAGTGGCTCTCTTCTAACTCCCTGTTTTTGGTTTGCTAAAAAAAAAAAAAGAAAGAAATATTCCTTTCAGCCTTAAATTTCTCTGCCTTGGTCTCTAGTCTGAGGACCATATCCTTTTCGAAGACTTCAGCAGTTTCTCTGGGGCCATGTTCAAACTGGGTGAGTGAAAAACGAACTCCCGTTCATAAAAGTGGCATTGTTTGCCGTCAGGTAATTCCAAGTGGGCTCACTTTTAACTTTCCATGGGAATAGTCCTTGAGGAAGAAAGGGTCTTTGTTGAGTTTTGTTTTGTTTTAAGAACAGTCAATCGGTTCTTTCTACCCTCCTTCTGGGGCACCAATCTCTCCGAGGAAAACCACAAAGTTCAGGCAGAAGTAATGAAAAAGAAAAGAAAAGAAAGAATCTGTACATAAACCCAACTTGTCACGATCTGGGGTTGTTTTGCACCCTTCTTGCCCCCACACACCCCACCCCACCCCACCCCACCTCACCTCACCCCACCTGGCAAGGAGACAGAGGACTCCCACTTTAGACTCTTTGTTTTGGAAACTCCCCACTTCTGTATAGAGGGGTGCGTGGGGTGAAATCTTGTTATAAATGTCCTTTTCCTCAACGAATCCTGCCCTCTGAGTTTCAGCTTCAGTGACTTCTCACCTTCAAACTTACCAAAGTTTGAAAAAAAAAAAAAAAAAAACTCACCGACGTTGTGCTTGTTTGGCTGCAAATAAATGGCTCAGATTTTAATTGTTCTCAATTAGTCTGTTTATCAGTGGAACTGTTTCAGTTTTCTTCAAGACGAGTGATTAGGTCCTTCAGTCTTTATCAGTGTATTTAAATATGTTCTTCAGGTGTGGATTCAACTTTGTCCTCCGCTTCCAGCAGCTGTAAATAGTTTACACACCCACCCACACACACAGTTGTTGTAGAAAGTTTATTACTGACCCGTGACACCGCACCAACCACAAAAGACTCAAAGTTTTCTTTAAAAATAAACAATATTTTATATCTGAGCATAGATTGGGAAAGGAGAAAAAGGGGGAAATGAAGAAAGCAGAGAATGAAAGGAAAATCAGGAAATCTCAATGGGTGAGAAAGATTGAAAGAGCATAAGGTATATTAAGTGTCTAAATAGATTAATCACAGGGCTAGTTTCTTTATATTTTTTTAATTTAAGCCTTAGGACAACTCTGAGGGACAGAAAAAATTACCTTTTTTTTTTTTTAATAGATGAGGAAACTGAAGTTTAAAAAGATAGGTAGCTTGCTGAAAGTTGAATAGGCAATCGTGGAGGAAATTCCCAAGAAGCCCAATTATTTTCAACTTATTTCATTGAAGTAACTGAGTTCAGAAATGTAAAGCAACTTGCCCAAGATTACCCAGTGAATCAGAGCTGGGATTCGAGCCAGGTCTGTTGCTTCAAAGTAATTGCAAGGTAAAGCCAAAAGCCCAGGAATGGGAACGTAGATAAATATATTCAATGAAATCTTATTTAAATACATCTCTGCCAGCAATATCGTAGGAGTCAATTAGAGGAGAAATGCATGCTTTGATTAGTCAGGATAGGCTAAACTATGCTGCAGGAATAAATAAGCCTTGAAGTCTTAGTGGTTTAACAGAAACATTTGATTCTTACTCAGTGTTCATGGCAGGTCAAGCAATTCTTTGCAACTTGTTTCGGTGACTCCAGGTGTTGCTAACCTTGACACTCAGTCAAACAGTGGTTGACAGGTTTCTCCCCTGTAAATTTACCCTCTTTCTAAGGCGCTACATTTGGGGGTGGTTGTTTTGCAGCAGTGGATAAGCTGTTACTTACTACTTCCTCTTCTCTGCTGGATCATCCTCTGTAGAGTATGAATTAAACAACAGTTAACTAAGCATCCAGACTTCAGGCTTAACGTCTCTTTTCTTAGAACATCCAGTTAGGACATAGTTCCCATTCTTGCTGTATGGAGAGCTAGGAGTCACAGAGCTATGGAGTGAGAGAACAGGCATTAAAACCAGGCTATTGGGCCCCAAACCCAAGCTGGCAACTACAGGGTACCGCCCCCCCCCACTCCTTCCTATGTTAT